>NC_088689.1:99333750-100550000 GCF_028017835.1 Emys orbicularis | reverse complement strand
TCCTTCCATTCCTCCACTCCAGGGACAAGCTCTTAGCTTCAGAGGAACATTGGACAGCCATGGCATCCTCCCCCCGCAGATGATTCCAGAGAATCAGCTGTGGGAGGGACAGAATTAAAATTACTTGGTTTCCCATATCCCTGTTTAGAGCTGAGTCACGCCCATTTTGTTTCTTAGGAGGAAAAGATCAATTGTTCTAAAGATCCATTCAGTACAGGCTGTCTAGTGGCACTGACAGGAGAAACTGCCCATGGGGCGGAAGGATCTTCCTGATCCTCTATTAGAGAAGCCCTGAAGCATGAGAGTTGATTTGCCTTCTAAAAGCCATACTGCAGCTCTGCATTTAGATAACGACTCTAATCTCATCTCATGCTTCAGGGCTTTAGCTGGTTGCCCACAAGCATCCAGGAGGGAATTTCCCCCCTGAAGCACAGTCAGCCAGCTGTCTTCTGGGTTGGGTTGGGTTGTTTTTTTCACTTTCCTCTGAAGCATCAGGAATCGGCCACAGCTGGAGATGGGACACCAGGCAGGGTGGGCCAAGTTCTGAGCTGGTCCAGAGAATCCTCTCTCTAGCTGCCTGGCTGGATGATCAGGGTCCAGCTGATCATCAGATTTGGGGTCAGGAATTTCACCCAGGTCAGATTGGCAGGGACGTTGGGAGTTTTCACCTGTCTCTGCAGCATGGACGCGGGTCACCTTGGGGATCACATGGGCATGGCTCACCTCAGCAATTCCTTGCCAGTGCAGGGGCCTTGGGCACTGGTGGCTCCTCAGTCTCTCCTGTTCCCTGCCTCGGGCTCACAACTGGTTAGTCTCCTGAGGGCTGAAATGTTTTGATCTAACTGAAGTCTCTGGGCTGATCTAGGGGTAACTGGGTGACATTCTCTGGCTTGTGTTATACAAGGGGTTAAACTAAATAATCTAATGGTTCCATCTAGCTTTGAACGCTACGAAATCTCTTCTACCCCCATGTAAATAAAGCCCAATCCTTTCGTCAAGCCATGCTAAAGGATGGCTTCTTGTGGAGAGGAGTTCCTCAGGCTTTGCAGAGAAAAAGGAAAGGCAACATTGTTATTATTTCACATTTATATTATGATAGTGCATAGAGGCTTCCGAGCTGGGGCACTGGAGTCAAAGGGGAGAGCACTTTCCACTGCCCTGCTCTCTGCAGCATAGCATTCCACAGTGCTGCACTGGTTCTGTAGGGCCAGCAGTGACTGCCTGGGGAGAGCACCCCCTGTGCTGACCCCCCCCATCTTATTCCCTGCAGCACAGAGACCCCTTCCCCCCCCCCAAGTCACCCCCCACACTCTAAGCTTCCCCCTGAGCAGCAAACTACCCCACTTGAGCTCCCGGACCACACCCCAGCTGGCTGGCACCGAAGGGCCTACCCTGTGCCAGGCTTGCCTCAGGCCCTGCTGGGCATTACTAGCAGCCAGTTCAGTGTGGAGGAGTCCAGAGCTCTCCCCCTTGACAGTCCAGCTATAAACTGCTTTTGTCCTGCGTCAATAAAGGGGCTGGGGGAGGTGGAAGAAAAGCCCTTTTTGTCTTTTGTGTGGGGAAGAAATAGAGTCAGGGGCTTTAAATCAGGAATTAAATCAACAAACACCTCCCCCCCCCCCAGCGTCTCTCTTGTTTATTAGGCCTGACATGTTTACTCTGTGATAAGAAACAGCGCTTTCACCAAGAGATTTGTGTTCTATTTTTCAATTACCACTCGTCTCTCTCTGCCACTTTTGCACTAAAGGGATAATAAATGTATCGGAGCGTTTCAATTATTCATCTAAATCACGGACGCGCCGGGGCCGCTGCCTGCGCGCTTAGTGACAGATTAATTCAAGGCTGCTACTGGATGGGTTTTTTATGCACCCCCCTCTCCATCTTAGGGCCCAGGTAAAGTCTCCTCCCATCACACTGTTAAGCCAGCGCCACTCTCCTTACAAAGCAACAGTTGATCTCAGGGGACAGAGCTGACTGGCCTAGTGGCCTGGCCAGTGGGCTGGGGAACAGGACGCTTTGATTCTACTCCTGGTTCCTGGCTACACCCCATTCCTGCTCAGTGCTTCTGTTTCCCCTCTGCCCCCTTTGTCTATTTAGATTGGAAGTGCGTCAGGGCAGGGGCTGTCTCTCACTCTGTCTGTGCAGCACCTGGCACAGTGGGGCTCACAATCTCTGCTGGGGTCTTTGTGGCACAGTGGGGGCCCTGATCTCTGTGGGGTCTGTGCAGCGCCTGGCACAATGGGGGTCTGGTTGTGGTTGGAGGTAGTGCAGCACCTGGCACAACAGGGGGCTAACGTTGGTTGCAGCCCCTACATGCCCTGTAATTTAATTTAAATGATAAATAAAACAGACATATGCCAATGGCAATTGGGACCTCATTGTACCGGGTGCTGTACAAATATCTAGCCATTAAATGTTCTCTGATGCCAAGAGTTTACAATCTGTACTGCACCACCACACATACACACGCCTCTCAACCAAAATACACTGGGTTAGATCCTAATCTGGTGTAAATTAACTCTGATCATTTATACATGCTGAGACCCTGGCCCAAATTCCAACAGTACCACTGCCTCTCCCCAATCAAAATCCATGAGGCAGGCCTCCAAAAAGCACAAGACTGGCTTAAAAAATCATGAGTTTCTAAACAGTAATACAGTAAATGTCATTCTAATCCTGGATTCTGAACTCTGGGAAGGTCACATCCTCTTCAGGGCTTTCTCTAGAACCAGCAGAGTTAGACCCTTACTTTTTTTGGTTCTTAGTCTGTGTGGCACCCGGGGGTCCTGCTCCACAACTGGAGCTCCTGGGCACTACTGCAATTGTTACTGCTACCCCTTTGGCCGAGCGGTTTGCCAGTATCCAGGGACTCGCTGGGCTGTTTCCATTAGGAGGAGAAATCAATTATGTGAGTTAGGTACATTCTTCTGTACAATCCTGTTTATTTAAAAATAATGTGCACATAGTCCTCTTTCCCTGAACGCAGTGGAAACAAACACCAGCAGGCAGATTCTTTGCTCTGTGCAGAATGGGCTGGGAAACTGAATTTCTGTTCTACAATAATTTTTGAGTTTTGGAAAAAATTTCACCCCAAAAAGCCAAAAACTTGAACTAAAATCCCACAGTATTTCATTTTGGAAACATCGAAACATGGGGTTTCCTAAATGAAGTGTGTGCCCCTGGAGCCCTGGTAGCTCCTGACCTGATTCTTGTCAGTTTCACGGCTGTCCACCACTGAATAGCAGCTGTGAAACTGTTTCAGCCAGCTGTTGCCAGAGCTTCCAGGGTCCCAGCTCCAGGTTGACTGCCTTGGAGTTGGGGACTTCAGGGCCTCCAGTCTCCTGGGCTAGTTGGCTCCCCAGGCTGCCTGACTGTCTGGCTCCCCAGGCATGGCAGGCTGCCCTGGAGCCAGTACCCATAGAAGCCCAGGGATCCTGCCCCCAAGGCAGTCCTTCCAGCGGGCTGCCAAGAAGCCAGGTGGTGAGCTGGCCAGAAACCAGGCAAGTTTTTAAACCTGCGTGTGTTCCCTCAAAAGATCTGTCTTTTCCACAAAATGTTTTTTTCCACTGGAAAATTTCTGACCAGCTCGGTGTCCATGGAGCTCCATCCCTCTGCTCCCTCTCAGAGCCACACTCACAATTGCTTCTCCTGCTCTCTGCTGGCTTTCTGCCTCTCTGCCACACACACATCTTGCCGAACAATCCCTTAGCCCCTGTAACCAGTCTGAGACCATGTCTACCCTATGGCTGCTACAACAGCACAGCTATGGCGCTGCAGCTATGCCGCTGAAGTGCCGCAGTGTAGATGCTTCCAAAAGATACGGAACGGGTTTTTCCGTCAATGTTGGTAATCCACCTCCACGAGCTGTGGTAGCTAGATTGACAGAAGAATTCTTCCATCACTTAGCCACGTCTAAACTGGGGGTTAGGTTAGCAACTACAGTGCTCCGGAGTGTGAATTTTTCACACCCCTAAGTGCTGTAGCTATGTTGAACTAACTTTTAAGTGTAGACCAGGCCTAATTCTCCTTATGTTAGTTCTTGCTCAGACTTTGCCTTTTGGCCTTGGCCAGTGGCTTCCAGCTATCACTACATAAAAAGAGCTTAATTGCTCCTTCCATGTAGCCCAGAAGAAGGGTGCTTGGTATTGGCTTAAACCAGGTCCGTGATTGTCTATAGAGAAAAGACCTGGTTAACATTATTGAGTATTTATTTATTAATCATTGAGATTCTCATGTAATTCTGGCTGCCGGGGGGCGAGGGGGAATTCACAGCAGCTGGCAATTCAGAATCCATGTTATGGGCAACCATCCACTGAGTGTAGCAAGCCTCTGCCAATCCCGCCAGCCTGGAGGGGCAGAGCTGCAGGGATGGGGGAGTGTTTGTTGAGTTTTATGGGATTATCCCGGGGTTTAAATATTTATTTAGGCAGCAGCTTTTCCCCTTTTTTCATAACTGGAGCTTCCCTTGATCCCTCTCACTCTGGTGGCTCGGGAGCCCTATCTCTCAATCAGCAGTAAACCCGCTTACGCCATTATTGGTTTCGCAATGGATTTGAAAATCATTCGGCTTGGATTAGCATGGACAGCAACAGGGCTCAACTTTTGTGGAGCCTGATTAATAAACAACACAGGAACCTTGGGAGCTAATCCTTTAGCTACCGGGGGAGGGGGAGTCGAGATTGCTTGTGGCCTGCCTCTTTCATGCAACCCCCCACAGTCCCTGCATCACTGCAGGAGCGTCTATGTAACCTGCCACCGGCGCTGCTTCACTCAGTAATCCAGAGGGCGTTTTACTTAGCACTGATCCCCACAGTGTAGTGGGGAGGCCAGTAATTCATTTGGTCACTTTTAAGTTAATCATTTTGGTTAGGAGGCAGTGCAGCTGATTGGATGGAGCACTGGAGTGGGACTCCGGACACCTGGGTTCTATTCTTGGAGCTGCCACTGGCCTGCTGGGTGACCTGGGCCATGTCACGTCACCGCTCTGTGCCTTGGTTTCTCCAGCTGTAAAATGGGGATAAGGATATTTATGTGCTTTGAGGTCTACGATGGAAAGGGCTGTAGAAGAGCTCAGGATTAGTATCATTACTGGGACCTCTGTGCTGTCATAGATTACATTGCTTGGATGTCGGGATCCCAGGGACAGGGATGTTTGGGATCCATTCTGGGGTCACCCCACTGTTGTGCAAAGGCAGGGGTGAAAGACAGACTTATTTCAGCGCCAGCTTAATTCTCTGTCATCCCGTCCTTTGTGATGCCGTTTATGTCAGTGTAAAAAGGACAAGAACTACACCCAGTCAGAAGGAAGCAGTGTCTGGTATTATTATTGCAGCAACACATGAGATAAGGGTCCCCTTGTGCCAGGCGCTGCACAGACCCCGACCAAGATCAGGGCCCCCATTGTGCCAGGCGCTGCACAAACCCCAGCTGAGATCAGGGTCCTTATTGCGCTGGTTCTGCACAGACTCTGACTGAGATGGGGCCCTGCTGGGCTGGGCACTGCACAGACACACAACGAGAGACAGTCCCGGCCTGAAGAGCTCACTCACCATCTAACTAGACAAAGCATAGGGGGAATCAGTCGCAACGAGGGGAAGGGCCTTGCCTGAGGTCATGCAGGAGAGGCAGGAATAGAACCCTGGAGTCCTGGATCCCAGCAGATGTGTGCCCTAATGTTTGACCGCGCTGCCTGCATGCTTTGTCCTGCTGTAAACGACAGGCCAGAGAAGCTCAGCCCAGCCCCATCACTATGTTCGGAGTCCTACATGCCCACCACCGGAAGCCCCTAGGCATGGGTGGAATTTTCTCTCTTCAGGTGAGGGGGGGAGGAAGTTGGATGGGTAAGTTTCAAACTGCTCTGAGGGTCTGATGGTGAGTCAGACCTCCTAGATTCTGTGCCCTGCTGCAGGAGGGGAGTGGGGTCTAGTGGTTAAAGCAGGGTCCCTCACATCAACACAGCTATTTTCACAGCCCCGCAGCCCCACAAGTCCGAGTCAGCTGATCCAGATCAGACGCAGGTGTCTAACTGCTGTGTAGATGTACCCGTAGGTTCTATCCCCCTCTATGGGAGTGGATTGGAGGTTGGGAGCCAGGACTCCTGGGTTCTAGCCCCAGCTCTGGGAAAGGAGTGGGGTCTAGTGGTTAGAGCAGCAAATTGCAAGTTGGAATTCCGGTGGGAAATCCTTCCAGCGTTGCTTGTGCTGGGAGTCACTTCCCCCTGCACCGAGCCAGTCTCAGTGACCCTCCCAGGGGCCAGCGGGTCTTAGCATTGCCCCCTCAGCCCAATCCACGGTGTACTCCTGCCCCTCCATTGCAAGACATGAGGGCTAAGTTCAGCTCAGCCAGGGGTTGCTCTGACTAGCCCAGGTTCCTGCCTCTAGCAGTTCTGGACTGTAATGAATGAGCCTGTCTGTGTGTGGCGGGAGTTGGGGTCGGACGGCTGTCACGGGGCTGTCACAGAGCTGGGATCAAGGCAATGAGCATGAGTGATGAATGGCGCCTCATGTGTACATAATGGACGCTCAGTGCTTTCAAATGTCCATTGAGGGGAGCGATGGCTCCCCATAATGAACTGGGACTAGCAGATTCGAAACAGCTGCTGATCCGTCTTCCCTGCCCGCTCTCCTGTGCGCTCTGCGTGCTTGTGCAGGGGCGTGACGGAAGAGAGCCGCTGTGGTCAGAAGGGAGAGTCATGACACCTGGGTTCCATCCCCAGCTCTGGGAGGGGGGTGTGGTTAGAGCAGGACTCCTGGTTTCCATTTTTCTCCCACTGGCTGACTGGCTGTGTGTCCTTAGGCAAGTTGCTGCTGTCTTTGGCTGCCCCCTGAGTGGGGAACCCTGCAGTGTTGCCCATTCTAGGCCGGTGTGTCTGAGCCCTGCCGGAACCAATGGGAGGGTTTGAGAGGGAGGCCAGGGGCTGTTATTGCAGCTCGCACAGAGCAAAGCAAGGGGAGTTGGGGATGGGTACAAAGACGCGTTCTCTGCTCCATAGACGATCTAGTGTCGCCACCCCTCCCCCCACCTTGGGCCAAGCCAGTCTCAGCATCATCCCCACCCATCCAGGCCCAGCTAGCGAGAGACCCCCCCCCCCACCCCAGCCGGTCTCCCGTATTGCCCGCTAGGCGAAGCTTGGCATGAGTGCTTATGGGGAGGCCGGGAGGCTAGGCCAGTCAGGGCTCTGTAGCCCCGCTCCTGCCCAGCAGGTTATTGATTTGTCAGGGCAGGCAGGTGGGATTTTGCTGGGTTGGCTGGCGGGATGATTCATGGCCTGCAAACTGTGAGCCCTGCACTTAGGAGCCATTTCCTTAACTAAACAAACAAAAGCGGGGGAAGGGGGGGAGCTTTACTGACCAAATTGATGGGGCTGTGGCTGGAGCCTACAGGGGCCAGCTCCCCCTTCCATTAGCTGGTATGCTCTCTGCTTGCCAGCTGGGTGGCCGGATGCGGTGATGGAGCTCAGGGCTTTGCATTTAACTCTGCTGAGTAGGGTGACCAGGTGTCCCGATTTTATAGGGACAGTCCCAATTTTTGGGTCTTTTTCTTATATAGGCTCCTATTACCCCCCACACCCCCTGGGTGGTAACAAAATTACCACAATTTTTCACACTTGCTGTCTGGTCACCCTCCTGCTGAGTGACACCCCAGGGCTGCCGGCCCAGGTGGGCTCCTTTGAGTCACTAACCACTAGGGCTTCTCGTTCCTCGGGGGTGGGGAGAGAGGGGATGTGGGGGGCAGGTTTCTTCGCTCTTTGGAGCCAGAGAAATGGGAGGGTTTGGTTGGTGGCTTGTGGCTTGTGGAGGAGTGTGTTTGGGGGAGGGGAGGAGTGTGTATGTGGTTGAATGGAGGAGTGTGTAGCGGGGTGTGTGTGTGGAGTGAGCATGTGTGGATGTGTCATGCTCCCATCAAATTCACTATGACTGAGTTATCTGTATGAGTGTGCCCACGTGCCTAGGAGGAGGAATGTGGGGCTGTGAGCATGTGTGGGTGCCTGCACACTTGTGAGTGAGTGTGTGTGCGTGTGTGCCCATGTGAGTATGTGGGGGGCGTGCACACTTTGTGTGAGTGTGTGTGCTCCTGAAGATGTATGTGCAGTATACACAATTTTGTATGTGCTCATATGTACATGTGTGTGAATGTGTATGTGTGCATCTGAGCATATATGGGTTCATGCACCCTTTGAGGGGTGTGTGTGTGTGCGTGTGTGTTCACTTGCACGTGTGCTCTGCTGGGCATGTGAGTAAAGGTGTGCATGAGTGTATGTGCACATGGCATGCGTGCAAATTAGCACACGTGAGTAGAGCTGGCAGTGTGTGCACAAGTATGCGTGTGACATGCAAGTGTCAGTGTGTATTCCATACCTGTGTGCATGGGTGTGAGTGGCAGTGCGACCTAGTGACTCGAGTGCCAGTCAGAGACTTGGGACACCGGGGTTCAGTTCATAGCTCTGCCACTGGCAAGTGACCGTGTGCAAGTCCTTTCCCCTCTCTGTACCTTGGGCCGGTCTGCAAGGGGAGCTCACCTCTCAGTGGTGTGAACAATCCCCCGACAGCCTAACCCCCGGTGTCGTCAGCACTAGGTCGCTGTGCTACCGCCTCTCAGAGTGGTGGATTTCCTTCAGAGACAGGAGAACCCCTCCCATCGGTGTACATAGCGTCCACACTGCTGGAGCTGGGGCCGCTGAAGGGGAGACTTCCCCTTGGTTTCCCCTCCCATCCTTTGTCTGGCTAGATGGGCAGTTCTTTAGGGCTGGGACCCTGTGTCTGTTCAGCACCCGGCACAACAGGGCCCCGACCTCGGTTGATGCTTTGGTAACACACAGAGCATCAGGTGAAGTGGAGAGCAGGCTGGGTTACTCAGCCCTGCTAATAAATAACCCCCCAGCTCCCAGCCTAGCCCCATCCCAGTCGTAAGGAATTTTAAACGTTTGCATCTTTTTGACGGCTCCGGTGGGACCGATTTCATAAAAGGCATGTTAGCAATCGGTTAGGAAATATTTAGGGTCTTGTAATATTCATGAAGGGGAGATTAAATATTGAAATTTATGCCATAATAAAATAAAATTTAAAATCAAGGGGGGGAAGATGTCGCTTTATGCTAAACAAATGAGCAAACATCCCGCCCATTAATAATTTACTTAAGGGGAAAAAAAATACCCAGATAATCTCGGCAGCCCCCACCTGTCTGGCACGAAGGCTGGGGAAGCATCAGTGCCATGGTTAGCGTGGGAGCATTGATCTCCAGCTGGTGGGAATCAGCCAGAGCTCTGGTGGAGTCACTGGGGCCAGATCCCTAGTGGAATCAGTTCCATTGAACTCACCACGTTTGCACTGTCGGAGGATCTAGCTGTGACACTTTTGTGCAGCATGTGACGGGGTGGACTGGTCTGGGAAGCCCTTGGACAGCCCCAGCGCTGCGGTGAGAATATCTTTCTAACACCTTCGCAGGGAAACAGCCCTGCCATCTTCAGAAAACACATAGCGTCATTCCCCCCTTTGGAAGGGGAATGAATAATTTGGGGAGGATGGGTTGTGATCACTGGACTGCCACAGACAGGACTGATCCTCCTCCCACCCTGGTGTAAATCAGGAGTCACTCGAGTCTCCTCTCACTACAGTGTGAAGGAGGAGTCATACTTCGGGGCCTGATTCTCCCTTCTCGCCGATGGTGTAAATCAGGAGCGATGCTGCTGATGGCAGTGCTGTCGCCCTGGATTTACACCAGCATCCACAAGCGCAGAATTCAGCCCCTCTGGTGTTTGCTCGGCAGCCCCAGGAGCCTCCGTTCTGTGACACTAATACAAATGCTGTGTTTACCTCCAGCTTTTAATAGCATCTGGAAATGAGCTCTCTGCAGGCAGGGGGCCTGCCTGGGTGGGTTTGTAAATCCCGGCTTTGCAATTCGGTTTGGATTCCATGGCAAGGCTGTCACGGAGTGTGGGGGGACACAAGGCCCTGCACCCCCGGCTTCCTGCGATTCACCATGACTCTCAGCCAGCCAGTAAAGCAGAAGGTTTATTTAGACGACAGGAACACAGTCCAAGACAGGTCTTGCAGGCACAGACAACAGGATCCCCCCCAGTTAGGTCCATCTTGGGGTCCCAGGGCCCCACAGCCCCCTTGGGAGGTCAGAGCCCTGTCTGCCTCCCAGCCATTCCACCAGCCAGCTCCTGAAACTCTCCCTTCAGCGACCCCTCCCACAGCCTTTGTTCAGTTTCCCGGGCAAAGGTGTCACCTGGCCTCTAACCCCTTCCTGGGTTCTCACGTTACATGCTCAGGTATCTTCCCTCAAGGCCAGTCTCCCATCCCCCAATGCACACCGTCCTAGCCAACCTCCCCTGCCTTCCCAGCCAACACTCCCCACTCAGCATTCAAAGACCACATTAAGAACAGTCCCAGTTCGTCACAAAGGCAGGCCCATGTACACGCACACTTACGCACACACGCACACTCACAAACACACGCACACGCATACCACTCCTTCCAATTCCACCCCAGAGATCCTGGCCAAAAAACAGGGTACAGTTCACCCCTGTGCAAAATGGACTATGACTATTTAATATACACTTAAGCCTTCAGGACTCCTGGATTCTTTTCCCAGCTATAGAAACCAGGAGTCCTGGCTCCCAGCCCCCCTGCTCTAACCACTAGTCCCCACTCCTCCACATTCCTAAACTGCAGCCCCTCTAAGCCCAGCCGGCATTCTGCTTCACAGCTCAATCCATTAAGAGTTGCCAGTTCCTGATTTGATCTTTAAATCCTAGGATCAAGGGGGGGGGGGGGGGTGATAAAATCCGAATTGCTCCTCCCCCCGCCCCATGAGGCCAATTGGCCTCGTGGCACGTTCCATTGTCCTGCTGCCATTGAGGTTTGGCGCAGGGAAACACTCCAGCAAAGTGGTGCCTTGTGTAAGCAGTCCCTGCACACCCTGCGGCTGCCCTATGGCTCTGTCCCTCGCGAGACATCGCAGAGCCAGAACTAGCTTGAAGTGCTGAGAATCTCCACTCCAGCTCCCAGTTCTTCTGCCTGCCTGTGAAATCAGCTCTCAGCTCTCCCAGTCCACTGGCTGCAGAGGACTTTGCTGTGCTGGTTCTAGGCCTGAGTCGCTCTAATGCTTGTAGGCCAAAGTGGCTGCAGTTGTTCAAGGCCTAAGAGCTGGTCTACACTGGAAACGCACCTGGGCACAGCTACGTCTCATGGCTGTGAATAATCCCCGCCCCCCGAGAGACAGAGCTCTGCTGGCCTAACCCTGCAGTGCTAGGTCGATTGGAGAATTCTTGTGCCACCCTAGCTACTGCCTCTCGGAGAGGTGCATTACCTGCAGCACCGGGCAAACCCCATTGCTCTCTCAGTGCTAGGCCTGACTTGCCATAGTGGTTTTAGGCTAGACTTACATCATGTTTCTAGGCCTGAGTTGTTCTAAGCTGCAGCTGCACTAGCGGTTCTAGCCCGAGTTGCCACAAGGCTCCTGTTTCTCAGGCCTTTTTCCCCAAAGGGTCCCAGGGCACGGTGGCGGCAGCATCAGGGGGAAAAGAGACAGGAAACTGATGTGATGCAGGGTCCCTGTGGTGCTGGCCGGCTGTACCCACAACAGTGTGCCCCGGGCTGGGGAGCCAGCTGATGTGTCATGGAATCATAGGATCATAGAATATCAGGGTCATCTAGTCCAACCCCCTGCTCAAAGCAGGACCAATCCCCAACTAAATCATCCCAGCCAGGGCTTTGTCAAGCCGGGCTTAAAAACCTCTAAGGAAGGAGATTCCACCATCTCCCTAGGTAACGCATTCCAGTGCTTCACCACCCTCCTAGTGAAAAAGTTTTTCCTAATATCCAACCTAAACCTCCCCCACTGCAACTTGAGACCATTACTCCTTGTTCTGTCATCTGGTACCACTGAGAACAGTCTAGATCCATCCTCTTTGGAGCCCCCTTTCAGGTAGTTGAAAGCAGCTATCAAATCCCCCTCATTCTTCTCTTCTGCAGACTAAACAATCCCAGTTCCCTCAGCCTCTCCTCATAAGTCACGTGCTCCAGCCCCCTAATCATTTTTGTTGCCCTCCGCTGGACTCTTTCCAATTTTTCCACATCCTTCTTGTAGAGTGGGGCCCAAAACTGGACACAGTACTCCAGATGAGGCCTCACCAATGTCGAATAGCGGGGAATGATCACGTCCCTCGATCTGCTGGCAATGCCCCTACTTATACAGCCCAAAATGCCGTTAGCCTTCTTGGCAACAAGGGCACACTGTCGACTCATATCCAGCTTCTCGTCCACTGTAACCCCAGGTCCTTTTCTGCAGAACTGCTGCCTAGCCACTCAGTCCCTAGTCTGTAGCAGTGCATAGGATTCTTCTATCCTAAGTGCAGGACTCTGCACTTGTCCTTGTTGAAACTCCCAGCATCCCACTGCCTCCAGCCCTTCACACCCTCTCACGCTTACTCACACCCCCCCAGTCTGCTCACCCCTCGTTCACGCCCCTTCCACGCACTGACACCCCAGCCCTGTCACTGACAGCCCCTCGCACTCAGCTCCACCCCTCACACACTCTCACTCCTGCCCCCTGTTAGCTCCGCACCTCACTGCTCATCTTCCCCTCCTCCTTACGGGCAGGCTGCGTGTGTGTGGGGGGGTGTTTTCCCAGCTGCCCTGAAGCAGATGGAGCTTTGGGATTAGAGACAGAGCTGGGGCAGATGGCACAGGGCCTGGGGTCGTGCCGCACCCCAGAAGCAGCAGCATGGAGCCCCCGTCCCAGCACTGGGATTTGCCAGCAGCCTGACTGAGAAGGTGCAAGGGGCAGTGGGCCACCAGCTGCATGGCTGTAATGTGCTCAGCTGGCCCTGGTTGTCTGGTTGCTGCTTAGCACATTGGTGCAGCTCCTCTGGGGACACTGGTGGGCTACAGAGGGTGGGGGGTTGGGAGTCAGGACTCCTGCAGCCCTATGGCCTTCGATGCTGCATAGCCCAAATACTAGCCCTCTGCACACTGATGAATTTCATGCTCAGTCAAGGGCCTTAGTCAGTCCCCATTACTGGCGTCAATTAGGCCAGATCTCCAACGGGTGTAAATCAGGCTTGGTCCATTGGAATGAACAGAGCTGTCCCAATGTACACTGTCTGCAAATCCAGCCTGATTGGCTTGGGAACTGGAGCAGCACCTTCTAACCCCACCCAAACCTCCAGCTGCTTTACACAGCACTAGTCCCCTGATCAGCGCCGGCAGGTGTGAAATCACAAGAGCAACCCAGACCTAGGACCACGAGAACAGCTCAGGCCTAGAGCCCAGAGCAGACGGTATCTAAAACTATTAGCCCAGCTTCAGTCTAGAACCACAATAGCAATTTAGGTCTAGAACCATCCTAGGAGTCTGAGTCTGGAACTGCTTTAGGTGTGTAGCTCTGCTATAGGTCTAGAACAGCAATAGGAGTCAAGGTCTGAATATAGGTCTTGCCCTGACAGTGGCCATTATCGAGAACCATCATATGGCTGTGTAACTACTATTGGAGCCAGGATCTAGAACAGTCACTGGAGTCTAGGTCTGAATGACCATACAAAACTGGATGTAGAACCACCATAGGAACAATGGGCTAGAACCATCAGCAGCCATTAACTAAAGCAGCTTTAAGAACATCAGTCTATAACATCATATGACTAATTCGAGAACCATGATAGCTGTGGTTATCTAGAACAACAGGCATTGATCTAGAACCACGATGTGGTCATGGATTGTGGAACCACCAAATATATCATCAAGAACCACTTAAACCTGGGTCTAGCACACCATCTCATGAGTCTGGAACCACCATGGAGGCAAGGATCTTGAACCACAATAGGAACATGGCTCTAGAACAACCAGAAGTCAGACTGCAAGCTCAGCAGGAGCAAGTATTTAGAGCCATCATAGAGGCTAGGATCTAGAACCACAAGAGCATCTTGGGGCTAAATTATGCTCAAGACAGATGGAGCCATGGATGGGAGCAGAGCCAGGGAATCAGTTGTAGCCAGGTGTTGCCAGTGAACCCTTCTGAGACACTGTTTGCAGCTAGTGGAGCAGGGCCTGGGCCTGGTGCAGGGAGCTGGCTCGCTGCTGACTAAGGCACTGGTGTGATCAGCGTTGGCAGCAGGACACGCTGGAGGACGCAGGGAGAATCAATCGTGAATTTATTTGGCATTTATGGGCCTCTTTGTTCTGTCACAGTGTGGACTGCAGAGCACACAGGGCGGGGGTGTGATTGGGGCAGGCTATGGGGATGAGGGAGCTGTGCTATTGGGGGGGTGCAAGGAAGCGGGCTGTACTGTTGGGGGGTGCTTGGAGAGGGTTCTGCTAGAACCCAGGCATCCTGGATCCAGCCCTGCCCCCTCACCACTTGACTGCCCTGCTCCTGCTGAGAGCTGTGAGCCATATGGGGCATGGGGTTGTTTTCCCAGTCTCCCCCAACCCCCCGGGAGCCCTGGCCTACAGGTAAACAAGCTCTAATTAAAGTCTGGCTCAGATAATGAGTCCCCAGATGGGCTGGGCTAACAAGCACGGGTATTTGGGGGGATTAGAGTGAGGTCCAACATGCCCAGGAAGCCCCGGAGTGGGGGTGGGCTGCAGCCCCAGGCTGGATCCCCACTTCCCTGCCATTCGCACTCCCCCCCTTTTATCTCACATCTTCACTCCCTCCCCTTTGCACTCTCTCACTCTCTTGCTCAGCTTTCCTTCCTTTCTCCTCCTCCCTCGCTGCCCCGGCCTGTCTGTCCGTCTCCCACACAGGGCCGGCTCTAGCGTTTTTGCCGCCCCAAGCAGCAAAAAAAAAAAAAAAAAAAAAAGCCGTGATCGCGATCGGTGGCAATTCGGCGGCAGGTCCTTTGCTCTGAGAGGGAGTGACGGCCCCTCCACCGAATTGCCACCGAACGGCCGGACGTGCCGCCCCCCTCTTCATTGGCCACCCCAGGCACCTGCTTGCTATGCTGGTGCCTGGAGCCAGCCCTGCTCCCACACAGCGACATCGGCCGGAGCAGCATCCTGCCCTCTCTCCCTTATATCGCCTGGGTGCCCCCTCTCCGGCAAGCCCTGCTGCCCATTCCATGCCCCCGTGCCACACCCAGCCCTGCCACGCCTCCTGCTGGAGGAGAGGTGAACTGCAGAGATGGGACAGAGATTACCTGCTCCCTAAGGTGCTTTAGGGGAGCCCAGAGCCGCTCGCTGCAGGAGACATCCCTGGGGCAGAGTGGACAGCCTCATCCTCGTGGCCCCTTCATACCCCCAGCCTCTCTGCTAGGCCAGGTAACCAAACTGAGACCCAACCAACTCAGTCCATGGAACAGGAGACGTGTTGATATTTGCTATGAGCACCATCCAGGGAATGTTTATCAGGACTCCTGGGTTCTCTCCCCAGCTCTGGGGGGGGGAGGTTAGTGATTTATAGCAGACTAGGGTGGGAGTCAGGATTCCTGGTTTCTATCCCCAATGGGGGGAGGGAGGTCTAGTGGATTCGAGCAGGGCAGGGCTGGGAGTCAGGACTCCTGGGTTCTATCCCTGGGTCTGGGAGGGGAGTGGTGTCTAATGGTCAGTGCAGGGGGGCGGCTGGGAGGGTGATATCCCTGGCTTTGGGACTGCAGTGGGATCTTTCCCTTCCTGGAATATCAAAAGCGCCCAAAACTCAGCCTAGCCCCCTTCCCCGGTCAGCTCCACACTGCCACTGACATACGAATGACGCTGCAGTGAGGAGCCCATTTACACCTTGAGATTGGTGAGACATAGGCCCAGAGGGATGGAAAGGGACCACGGGGCTCATGGGCCCAGCAGAGCAAGGAGAGGCTGTCTCTCCCAGCCCCAGGACAGGCTGGCTCCTGTGGGGACAGCTGCCAGGGGTACTCAGATAGGAATGCCCCCAGCCCTACACTAGCCCAGCCAGCCCTGTTCACGGATCACAAAGCACAATCATTATACATTTAGATCTAGGACTCCTGGGTTCCATGCTCAGCTCCGGGAGGGGAGTGGGGTCTAATGGGTTAGAACAGGGGGCTGGGAATCAGTCTAGTGGTTAGAGCTGGGGGGCTGGGAGCCAGGACTCCTGGGTTCTATCTATTGCCACCCGGGGAGGGAAGTGGGACACAGACAGCCCCTGTAGTGTTATAATGCTTCTGTGATGTGGCCAGCATGCAGTGCCTACAAATCAGTCCCTCATGCAAACACCCCCCTCTGTGGATTTCCAGTCCCCTGTGTCTGGTGATCCCCCCCCGCACAACTCATCATGCCTCAGGATCCTGGGGCTGCATTATTTATGGACTATTATTACTATCTATTATTTAGCTCCCTTACATAACCCAGGGCCTGTATTATTTATTCCCCACTCTCTCTTTACAAATCTCTGCTCCGTCGCTGCCACGCATAACCCCCAAAACTTCCCTCCAGCACAGGGAGCTTTCTAGCACAGCTGAGTGTGTCGGAACAACAGCAACCGTGGGCCCTTCCCCCTACCAGGAGCTGACCCCTTCATGCTCCTTCCCAGCTGTAACAGCTGCCCTCCCAGAGCTGGGGAGAGAACCCAGGAGTGCTGACTCCTGGCCCACCTCCTTCCCACTCTAACCACTGGACCCCACTCCCCTCCCAGAGCTGGGGAGAGAACCCAGGAGTGCTGACTCCTGGCCCACCTCCTTCCCACTCTAACCACTGGACCCCACTCCCCTCCCAGAGCTGGGGAGAGAACCCAGGCATTCTGGTTCCCAGCCCTCTGTGGAGGAGGCACACTGCCTGGACCCCGCCTGTTTGCCATGCACCATCTCCCTGCATTTGCTGTTCCTGGCCTTTCCCTTGTCAGACCTCTCGCTCCCTCCCAAAGTGGGGCAGAGTGGGGGGGGGGGGCTCATGCTATTTCTCCTGGTAGTGGTGGCAGTTACTTAACCCTGCCATTATCATCCTGCCCAGGGAGGATTCTTGCTACATTATCTTATCTATCTATCCCCAGACACACCCATCATCTATCTATCTATCTATCTATCTATCTATCCCCATACACAACTATCTATCTATCCCCATACACACCCATCATCTATCTATCTATCTATCCCCATACACAACTATCTATCTATCCCCATACACACCCATCATCTATCTATCTATCTATCCCCATACACAACTATCTATCTATTCCCATATATACCCTTCCATCTGTCCCCATATAAACCTATCTATGTACACATGTATGTGTTTCTGTGTTCATGGGAGTCCATGCATGTGAGCATGTATATGTGTGTTTGTGTGTAGGCGTGCCTTTGCCTGTTTGTGTGTACCTGCATATATGTGTGTGTGTGTGTGTACACGTGTTCCTATATGCAAGCATGGACGTGTGTGTGGAGTATTGGTGTGTGCACGTGTGTGCATGTGCCTTTGTGTATGCATTTGTCTGAACGTTTGCCTGTGTGTGGGGGGGGGCCTCCGGCGATGCCACACAGACTCCCCCACTCCCCCTGCCACGTGTGCATCGTTTGCACAACCATCGTGTGAGCGTGCCACAACCTCTGCATGCCAACCCCATCTCTGTTAAGAATGAATCCGTGAACCCTCCTTTATCATCCTGCACCAGGTATCTTATTTATTAGCCACGAGGGAAGGCAAGCGGGATATTTGCCAGAATCATACCATGGCCTTGCCCTCTGAGACTTAATTAACAAGACATGCTCGTTAGTGCCGCTCTGTGCTGCAGATGGGCTTCGCAATTAGCCGCCCCTCCCAACGGCCGTCACCTAGAGCCGGTGCAGCTGATTGCATTTTGCCAGCAGCCGCCCAGGGCTTAGGAGATACAAACTTCTGTGCTTTGCTGGAGAACTTCTCTGCCCCCTGTGCCCCCTGTCCCATTTAGTCAGGGGTTGGGGGGGTCTCGTCTCATGCCAGATTTCAGGAGGCTGTGATGTTAATGTCCCAGGAAACGGCGCCACTGAACTTAGTGACAGAGCTTCACCTCCTTGGGGATCTCGCTGCTTTAAAGACACCTGTTGGTACCCTGTGCTGGGGTAGATGCGCCCACTGGTCTGAGCCAGGGTGGCAGGGCGCAGAGAATACCAGGCTGGCTGGGCAACTGGTCTGACTAGGTGGCAGGGGGAGGGAATCTCTGGTTGGATCTAGGGTGACAGATCTCATGTGCTTAACTGTAATAATGACAATAATAAACAAGCTTCCATGGAAAAACCTCAAAGCCCTGGGAGCCAGGACTCCTGGGTTCTGTAGCTGGCTCTGGGAGGGGAGTGGGGTCTAGTGGTTGGAGCAGGGGAGGGCTGGGTTCTCACATTCAGGGAGCCAGCTGGTGTATAATTAAAGTGAGACAGAGAAGTTTCTGGAGTCGTGGGGGAAGGATGGAGCTGGCGCTTTGCCCCACGTAGGACTGTGCTGTATGCAGTTTCATCAGCTCAGGATCACTGCCATAAACACAGAAATGTCAGAGCCACCGAAGGGCACAGGAACACTGGCCTGATTGCTGCTCGCCTCCCCACCTGCATGGTAATGGGAGCACAGCCTAGACACCAGGGCGAGGGGCCTCTTGGGCTGAATACAGCACCCGGTGGGGGATCTCCTTGGGTCTGCATGGAGGGCCTACCCCATCTCCAGTCTAGTTCCAGAAAGAACTGGGAGGTAAATCCAGGTTGGGAACAATTTGAAGTTTTACCCAGGTAAAAACGACCTTTTCCCCCTGATTTTCAGCCACATCTACATCTCAAATGTTCAGGGTTTTGGTTGAAAAACCAAAAATAAACTTCTGAAACATTTATTATTATATCTCTATTTATCACATCTAGTATCTGTATCACCATCGTGCCCAGGAGCCCCTGCCATACACCAGGGCCCCATCGCACTAGGTTCTGTACAGACACAAACCAGAGCTCCGGCCCCAAGTTGCTTCCAATCTGAGCATGACATAAGAACGGCCATACTGGGTCAGACCAAAGGTCCATCAAGCCCAGTATCCTGTCCTCTGACAGTGGCCAATGGCAGGTGCCCCAGAGGGAATGAACAGACAGGTTATCATCAAGTGATCCATGCCCTGTCACCCAATCCCAGCTTCTTGCAAACAGAGATTAGGGACACCAGACAAAAGACAACAGCTGGATACGGGCAGAAGCAAAAGGAAACAATAAGACTAGATCTGGTTGAAATTTTTCTGATGGAACATGTTTTCCTTCTGAAAAAGCCAAACTATTAATTGTGTCGAAATTGGCAGTGGAAAAATTTGTGCTTTGTTTTCACTTGGTCATTTTGCTTATCATTCTATTATACATTTAACCTTCTGAAAAGGAAACATTGGACGGTTTTCCCAGAATGTCGTTGCACGTTACATTTCCACGTTCGTGTTCTGACCAGGGCCAGCTCCAGGCACCAGCCGACCAACCACGGGCTTGGAGCGGCACCTTATAAGGGGCGGCCAATGTTGGGGTGGTGGGGGGCGCTCGCGGTGTTTTTGTTTTTGTTCGCGGGGCGGCGCTGGAGGGTTTTTTGTTTTTTTCGGTGGCGTGGCGTGACGCGGCGCTGGGGGGGGCGGGGACTTCAGCGGCGGGGCGCTGGGAGGGCGGGGGTTTGGGCGGGCCGGCCCGGCGCGGCCTGGCACTCCGGGGGTTTGGGCGGCCCGGCCCGGCGCTTGGAGGGGAGCGGGGATTTGGCTGGCGCAGAGCTCCAGGGGTTTGGGCGGCCTGGCGCGGCGCTCGGGGGGGGGTTGGCCGGCCCAGCGCAGCGCTCTGAGGGTTTGGGCGGCCCGGCAAGGCCCTCGGAGGTGCGGGGGTTTGGGCGGCCCGGCGAGGCGCTTGGGTGGGGGTGGGGGTTTGGGCGGCCCAGCGAGGCGCTCGGGTGGGGGCGCGGGTTTGGGCGGCCCGGTGCAGCGCTCGGGGTTTTGAGCGGCCCGGCGCTCTGGGGGTTTTGGGCGACCCAGTGCTCGGGGGGGGGGGGTTGGGCGGCACTGGGGGGGGGGGGGTGTTACGGCGGGGCGGCGCTCTTCTTTTTTGCCTGGGGCGGCAAAAAAGTTAGAGCTGGCCCTGGTTCTGACCCAGGAAAAAGCGCAGAACTTCCCACAGTTCTGAGTTCCGTCTAGCTCCAAATGAGACAAGGGTTTTAATTTGAGACAAAAAACCGCCCTGGAAATGGTGGAGGAAAATAGAATATTGTATTCCATCGTTATTGACACACATGAACTTTGCATACAAGTATAACATCTTATTCCTAGCCCTGTATTGGGTTGCAGTCGTGGGAGGGGCGTGGGGTCTAGTGGATTAGAGCAGTGGTTCTCAAAGCCGGTCCGCTGCATGTTCAGGGAAAGTCCCTGGCAGGCCGGGCCGGTTTGTTTACCAGCCGCGTCCGCAGGTTTGGCTGATCGTGGTTCGCCGCTCTAGGCCAATGGGGGCTGCGGGAAGCAGCACAGGCCGAGAGATGTGCTGGCCGTCCTTCCCGCAGCCCCCATTGGCCTGGAGCGGCGAACCACGGTCAGTGGGAGCCGCGATCGGCCGAACCTGTGGACACGGCAGGTAAACAAACCGGTCCGGCCCGCCAGGGGCTTTCCCTGAACAAGCGGCGGACCGGCTTTGAGAACCACTGGATTAGAGCGTGGAGGGGTGTCTGGGAATCAAGATTTCTTCCGGGTTCTATTTCCAGCTTTTAGAGAGGAGTGGGGTGTAATGTTTAGAGCGGGGGGGCTGGGAGCCAGAACTCCTGGGTTCTATCCCTGCCCCATAGAAGGAAGTGTGTAGTAATGGTTACAGTAGGAACCTGAGACACGGTCATCAGAACTGACCCAGAGGGGAGAGCGCCCCCTGCTGAGCCCCCCACTCTGCAGCACAGTGCCCCCAGCATTGTATTCCATCAATGAGTTCCCAGGGGAGAGCGCCCCCTACTGAGCCCCACAGCACAGAGCTTTTGAAAATCAGGCCGCTTATTTTAAGAGCCAGAAAACACAATTTGGAGGAGCCTATATTTAGGCCCCGCCCCCAGCTCTGAAAATTGGGACGCGTGACACGGAGACAGGGATCACTGGCTGTTTGCCTTAAAGCCCAGCTCCCCTCCCCGAATCCACGGGCTCTCCAAGGACCCACGGTCCCAGCTTCTAGGTGCTTCCAACTTGCTGAGCCAGCACTGATTCTGCTTTGCATCACGAGTCTTTCACGCTCTCTGCCTTTTATAGCCCGTCTCTGACTCCCACCCTCCTGCCCCTTCTCTGCACATCCGCAGTGTTCGCCTGCGTCCCTCGCCATGGTGCCAGAAAACAACAGCCGACGTAGAGCAAGTCCCTGGCATGGCTTCCCCCTTGGAAATGGCATCCCCTGGGCAAAGGACTAGAGAAGGGAAGCCCCGCTGGAGAGATGCCATGGCATGAAGGGTACCTGCCCACGGGCAGCATGGGCTGGCAGGGTGAGCAGAGACTATCCGAGTGCGCCAGACCTCCAGCCGGTGTAAATTGGCCGTAGCTCTATTGGTGTCACTGGGCCAGATCCCCAGCCACTGTAAATTGGCCATAGCTCCATTGGTGTCAATGGGCCAGATCCCCAGCCACTGTAAATTGGCCATAGCTCCATTGGTGTCAATGGGCCAGATCCCCAGCTGGTGTAAATTGTCCATAGCTCCATTGGTGTCACTGGGTCAGATCCCCAGCCACTGTAAATTGGCTCCACTGACATCCATGGACTGGGCCCTTTGCATCAGCCGGGGATCTGGCCTTAAATAATTAGCCGTTCTAGCCCAGTGGGGGGCAGGATCTGGTCCAGGTCTTTCCATGCTAAACAGTGCAAGATGAGGAATCACAGGGAGCAGGTCAGGGGGCTCAGAAAGGAAATATAGGACTCCTGGGAGGGGAGTGGGGTCTAATAGTTAGAGTGGGAGTGGGAGGCAGAACTCCTGGGTTCCATTCCTACGTCTTGGAAAGGAATGGGGTCCATTGGTTAGAGCGAGGGTGGGAGGCAGGACTCCTGGGTTCCATTCCTGCCTCTGGGAAAGGAGTGGGGTCCGTTGGTTAGAGCGGGGGTGGGAGGCAGGACTCCTGGGTTCCATTCCAGTCACCGAGAGGGAAGTGGGGTGCAGTGAGTGAGAGCAGGGGTCGGTTTGTACAGCCTGTATTTCTGAGGTGCTGGCCACGGGCCGTGGGGATCTGTCCCTCCCTGGCACATCCTGTAATGCACAGTTACGTGCCTGGCTCCCGGTTGCCCGGACCCCAGCCGCAGGGAGGGAGGGAGAGAGCCGTAATTGTCTGTGATGAGATTGCAGCGGGAATAATCCCTCGCTGACAGATGGCTCCGGGGTCCATTCCCTTATGTAAGGGATAAAGGGGAAGTGGATTACTGGCGCTATCCCATTGCGCTGCCCTTCAGATGGGATTAGGGTCTTCATTATACAGACCAGGCTGCCTAATCAGACGCTCCCTGGCTGAGCCGTGGGTGGATGGCTGCTCTACAGGGCGCGGGGGCGGGGGGGGAGGGGCGAAGGGGGAGCCATTCCCAGGGGGATTCTGGACAATTTAGGACAAATGGACTGTGCCTTGACCCCAGTGGACCTGTGTGCAACCATGCCAAAGCCTGGTCAGTCATCCCTGCATTGGCCATCTGGAGGGGAGTGGGATCTACTGGTTAGAGCTGGGGGGCTGGGCATCAGGACTGCTGGTTTCTGTCCCCAGTTGCAGGAGGGCATGGGGTCTGGTGGATGAGAACAGGGGCAACTGGGAGTCATCATTTCTGGGTTTTGTTCCCGGCTCTGGAATGGTAGTGGGGTCTAGTGGCTATAACATGGGACTGAGACACTGGGATAAGTATTGATTTCCATAGTACAGAGCCCCGTATTGAGCCCCAACTCTGCTCCCTGCAGCTCAGTGTCTCCTAGCACTGCCATGGGCACTGGGGTCTGCACTCACTGTGGCGGGGGAGGGGGAAGCACCTCCTACTGAGCCCCACTCCGTGGATCCTGGTCATCCCATGGGGGTCCCTGCTGATCCTCCCATCTCCTCAGAATCTGCAGGGCTGGGATATTGCCTGCACGAGGCGGGGAAGGGGGGCGGGTGTTTTAACAGGAGGGTGCTACAGACCCCTTGTGGGTTTGCAAATCAGAGCCAGGAGGCCACCCCCCAGTGGCTCTGTCTGTGCGTCTGTCTCCATCTCTCTGTCTGTGCACCAGACACATCATCCACTCCCCAGACAGAGAGCACTTGTGTGGTTGTTTATTTCATGATCTCACGTGCACACACACACGCCGCACGCACACATACACACACACACACTCTGCCCTTTCCCAGGCACCGCTCTCCTTTCTGCAGCTGTCATTTCCAGTCGCCATCCGGGGACCCATTCCAGCAGGCTCAGCGGGAGGGGGGGGAGGCAAACTGGGGAGCAATGGGAAAAGAGCTCACACTAACAAGGCACATGTCAGGGAGGAGGGCAGTGGGATCCAGTGGTTAGAGCTGTGGGATTGGGAGTAAGGCTCCAAGGTTCTACCCCCAGTTCTGGGCGGGGAGAGGGGCCTAGTGGGTTAGGTCAGCCCAGAGTCAGGACTCCTGGGTTCCATCCCCAACTCTGGGCTGTTTGCAGCATGGTCAGTCAAGTACCTTTCCCTAAAGGAGCCTGGATGGGGGCCATTCATCCTTTAGGGTGCTTGAGTTCTGCTGTGCTAGACTCCCACACCTGCCCTGGGGACTTGCTCCCCTCCCATCTCACTGGAGTAATTGCGTCCCCCAGGGATCTCTGTACAACCCACTCCCGGCTCCACCTCAGAGGTGGCTGCATCTCAGTGGCCGGTGCAGGGAACTAGGTGCAGTATATTTTTGCAGGATTGTAGCCCCTGGTTTGCAATGCATGCTGGGGATTTCCACTCACACACACACACACACTCTGGAGTGTGCCCTGCGATTGCTCTGACCCGTGCTCATTCCTGGCACGAGGGCTCCCCTGGCGTCCAGCCGCCTTGACTCCGCCAGAAGCTCTCGGTAGGAATGTGGCTTTGCAGGGTCATGAAGGCTTTAGCTGAGATCTGTGCAGCCTCGGAGTCGGGGCTAGGGCAGGAAAGGTAACCCCCAACCCACAGGCCCACGCCGGCTCCTCACACACCCACACAAAGTGGTACAACATTGTATCTTCTCCTTGGCTAGAGTGATCTACCTATGGATCGCGGGGGGGGGGCTGTCCCCAGGGCAGGCAGAGGGGGATGGGCTGGCTGCGGGAAATGAGACGTGGAGTCTCTCCCCTCTTGTCGTCCCTGGCTCTGATCCAGCCCTAGGGCAGAGGACTGGTTGGCTGGGGAGGGGAGCTAAATTTGGTGAGTCAGGCCATTTCCCAGCAGAGAGATGGATGAGTGTGTGGGGGTCCCTCTAGGATGGGTTGGGAGACCTTGGGGGGAGGGGTGCTCTCCCCCCACTCTCGCTCTGGGGGTTTATGAATCCAGCAGCAAATAACCCCGGGTGGGGACGGGGGATTCAAAGCTCCGCTGTGCAGAGTGGAAATGACAGGCGCCTCCCCCGGGGCCAGGAGCTTCCAAAAATAGCCCCTCCATGCGCAGCCTGCCGCGGGAACGGGGGCACAACTGGCCTCCAAAGCATCATCCCCCAGCCCCTGCTGGCACCCAGCCCCCCCCCCCCCGCACTGTCCCTCCCAACCCTGCTGGCACCCAGCCCCTCCCCCACTGTCCCTCCCAACCCTGCTGGCACCCAGCCCCCCCCCCCCCACTGTCCCTCCCAACCCTGCTGGCACCCAGCCCCTCCCCCACTGTCCCTCCCAACCCTGCCGGCACCCAGCCCCTCCCCCACTGTCCCTCCCAACCCTGCTGGCACCCAGCCCCCCCCCCACTGTCCCTCCCAACCCTGCTGGCACCCAGCCCCTCCCCCACTGTCCCTCCCAACCCAGCCCAGCTGGCACCCAGCCCCCCCCCCGCACTGTCCCTCCCAACCCTGCTGGCACCCAGCCCCTCCCCCATTGTCCCTCCCAACCCTGCCAGCATTCAGCCCCCCCCTACTGTGCTTCCCAACCCAGCCAGCACCCAGCACCCCCCCGTCCCTCCCAGCCCAGCCAGCCCCCAGCCCCCACTCTCCCTCCCAACCCAGCCCCCCCACTGTCCCTCCCAACCCTGCTGTCACCCAGCCCCACCCCCATTGTCCCTCCCAACCCTGCTGGCACCCAGTCCCCCCGCCCCATCCCCCACTGTCCCCCAACCCAGCCAGAACCCAACCCCCCTCCCCCACTGTCCCCCAACCCTGCTGGCATCCAACCCCCTACCTCACCCAGCTGCATCACCCACTGTCCACCCCAACCCTGCCAGCACCCAACCCCCATGTCCCACTGGTGTCCCTGTCCCTTCCAGCCCCCAACTTCTGCCCCCCATTCCTTCCTGCACCTCATCCCTCACTGTCTCCCCCACTGGCACCCAACCCCCTGTCCCTGCCAGCCCCCCACTGCTGCCCATCCCCCACTGTGTCCCCCTGTCAGCATCACCTGCCCTCCATCTCCCATCGAATCCCACATCCCCCTATTCCCCACTGCCGCCCCATCACCCAGCCCCTGCTGGCACCAAAACCCATCCCCTACTTGACTCCCTTCCTCCTGGCCCCCCAGCTTCTTCCATTCCCCTTCTATCCCCCACGTGCCCCTACTGTGCACTGACTACTAGACCCCACTCCCACCCCCTCACGCCCACGCCCTGACACTACCCCAGATGCACACACCCAGGGAGCTGTCAGCGCACCTAGCGCTCTGTGCCATGTTCCAGCACTGGCTGCAATCCAGCCCAGTTCCCCTCTGCCCCCCATCAGGCCCAGCGGGTGAAATATTGCTTTATGGATCGCAGGATGGACTGGCAACGAGCTAATAATGGAGACACCCAATCAATGTGTCACTGTAATGAACTCGGTGTTGACAACACCCTCCCACCCGCCCGCCTGGGCATCCCCGCCCCACCCCACTGAGGGAGGGGATCTAATGGTTAGAGAAGGGGGATGGGCAGTCAGGACCCCAGGGAATCTATGTTTGGCTCGGGGAGGGGAGGGGAGTGGGAGTTGGGACACCTGGGTTCTATCCCACATCTGTGAGGGGAGTGATGACTAGTGGTTAGATCAGCTGCAGTGACTGACACATGGACGACACCTCCATTGCCTGCTAATCCCCCGATCAGTGTGTAAATCCCTCTCGCTCAGTGAATCTGGAAAGGGGGGATTGTTTTCAAAAAATAATTATAATCTGCTTCGGCTTATTTTTATGATCCATCCACCTACTCCTCCCTGGGGGGAGAATGGATGGCGGAGAATGGGACTGGGACAGGATTCATTAGCTCTAACGGATTGAGATCTATAATAGGATTGGAGGCCTGAAGGGGGATGGCCAACCGGGTTAGGGTCTCTATCCCCCAGCAGCCCCCAGCTGTGGGGGATGTGGGCACTTGTGTGCATTCAAACAGCCAGCGCTATGCGGGGTGGGGATGCCAGTGGGTTTATCCTCTAGCAGAAGGATGGTGGCCCAGGGCCCTGGACTATCCCTGTTAAACAAAGAATTTAGTCTCTGGCTTCTTTGTGGCAGGACAGCAAAGGGAGATGTCTATCTAGTGGGCTGGGAATCAGGACTCCTGGGTTCTATTCCCAGATCTGGGTGGGGAGTGGGGTCTAGTGGTTAGAGCAGGAGGGCTGGGAGCCAGAATTCTTGGGTTATATTCCCACCTCTGCCACTAACCTCCTAGGGCAAGTCCCTTCCCCCGCAGTGCCTGTTTCCCTCTCCCACCCTTTGTCCACTTAGACTGTGAGAGCTCGGGGCAGGGACCATCTCTCCCTATGTCTGCAGCACCCCCGACAGGGCCCTGACCTGAGTGGGTGGCCTCTCGATGCTCCTGCAATATCTGTAAGGACCCCCATCACCTTCCAGGGATCATCAGCTGGGATTTGGATAGGGTGACCAGACGTCCCGATAAAATTGGGACCGTCCCGATTTTTAGGTGTTTGTCCCTCGTCCCGACCGATCTCTGGTCGGGACGCAATTTGTCCCAATATTTGGCTCCGCCGGCATTTTTTTTTTTTTTCTCTGCCGACAGACACACACCCCCCCCCCCCCCCCGTCCCGATATTTTCTTCCTCTCATCTGGTCACCCTAGATTTGGACCTTCAGCCCCGAAATCTCTTAGGCTAAGGGTATTATGTTGGTAGCAGTAACAGGGCAGTTAACCATTTATGTTGACCGCCCCCCAGTGGCAGCAGGCAGTACTGCACCCTGCAGGGCTGCAGCAGCTCCAGAAGTCCCCAGTGGCAGTAGGCGGCACTGCACCCTGCCATGCCCAGCGGTGACATTACTGGTGGGACTGTGCCCCTGACTGTATTGCTTGATGCCAGGATAACCTTTTGCCTCCTCTCTGCCTTGCAGTGGACGGGTGCATTCACCGGGCTGCCGGGGAGCTGCTCAAAGAGGAATGCCGATCCCTGAACGGGTGTGAGACAGGGAAAGCCAAGCTCAGCTGTGGATACCGGCTCCCAGCCAAATGTGAGTGTCACCGGCCGGGGGCCTTGTCTGTAGCATCCGTTGGGTCTAGCAGGCCAGGCTGCGGTGCTGTGGCTTGGTGGTGCCGGGGCCGCGCCCATTGCTGCTTTGTGCAGCACACAGGACGTCACAGATTCAGCTCCCCAGGGAATCAGGTGCAGAAGGGGTGGCCCATTGAAGAGAAAGGCTGGCCCACTGGGTAGAGGGATAGCCAGAGGCTTAGGAGAGACAGGTTCAAATTCCTGCTCAGCCCTAGGCTTCCTGTAGGACCCTGGACAAATCATCGTGCCTCAGTTTCCCATCTGTATAACAGGGATAACAGCACTGCCCGGCCTCACACATTACAGTGTGTGTGTGGAGGGGGCGGGGAATTGAGGAGACATGTATCTCAATTGCTCTGATACTCCGGTTTAGGTACCTGACACAGAGAGATCTGGGTCTCTGACTCTGTGCAGTCACTGGACATACTGGTGTAAACACTCCTGGGTAGCACTTTGCCCGGTACAGATGTGGCAGGAGAAGCAGGGCGCAGATGCCCGGAGCTGGGCAGAGTGTGTCTGTGTGAATTCAGCAGGAGACCTGAGTCCCAGCAAGTCAGCTGGTTGCTTATACAGCCCCTGTGTGACAGACACGCCTAAACTTCTGCACATGTACACACACACATTGGTCCTGCACATACACCCACCCCTGCCTGCATGTCCACACCTGCACAACACACAATCCCAGAGGTGCATGCACAGGCTGTCAACACACACAGAGGTGCACACCCACCCCCGAGTTTCAGCACCTGCACGCCAGCAAAAGCACATGTGGAAAACAAGCTGCGTCTGGGGGGATTTGCCTCATTGAGCCCCAGAGAGATGTGGCAGAAACAGCCCCGCGCTGCCTGGTGCCATCCCTCAGTGGGGGGAGCTGGGCCGGCTGGGGGCCAGCTGGAGGGGGCTGGCGAGAGAATCCCAGCTCTGAATGGGAGCGGAGCACTGGGAAATCTGGCTGGGGGTGATTGGGTGTGGATGGGAGGGGGTCCTGGCGTGTGTGTATAAAATGGGGTGTGTGTAAAGCTGGGTCAGGTTGGCTGTGTGGGTGGATCTGTCAGATTGTGGACTTGGGGGGTGTCAGGTTGTGGAGTTGGGGTGGGTGCGAGAAGCAGCGTAATCCTCCCCCTGCGTTTCGGAGCCAGCCCCATGGTGATGCACCGCAGTGGCCCAGCCAGCTGCTCTGCTGTGCTCATCAAGGGAAGGCGGGGCCACATCCATATGCCCAGCCAGGCCCTCGGGTCAGGAGGCCTGCAAGGCAGACCATGTCTGGGGGCTGCTCTAACCACCAGGCCCCACTCCCTTCCAGGAGTCTAGCTCCCAGCCCCCTGCTTTAACCACTGGACTCCATTCCCTTCCCAGAGCTGGGCGTGACCCCAAGAGTCCTGGCTCCCTGTTCTAAAGCCCTTCCTGTCATGCCTTGTGAATTTGCTGCCTTCCAGTGACATCTTGTGGCAAGTAGTTCCACAGCTTATTGTGTGTGTGACTGTGTGCATAAAAAGCAGTGTGTGTGTGACTGTGTGTAGAGCAGCATGTGTGTAAAGCAGTGTGCACCTCAAGTGGGTCAGTGTGTATGGAAAGCAGTACTTCTGCATGTGTAAAGCTGGGGGGGGTGTAAAGCAGGTGTGGGCAGGGTTCCCCAGTGTCACCCCCATGCTGTACCCCTGGGGGTCTGCCCTTCACTGCCATCAGAGAACTTTGGATTGAGGAGACCCCAGGTAGCTGGTGACTCCCCACCCCCGAGCTGTGCATTCCCCCCAGAGCAGAGGCACAGAGAGCTGGGGTCCCCACCATGATCCGGCTGGAAGGGAGGGGCCAGGAATGAGATCTGCCAGGGAAGGGGGGGTTGTTCTCAACTCCTCCCCCAAAGTCTCACCAGCTGCATCGCAGAATGACGTGCAACTGACGCCTGGGAGAGGGGGCCATGCACAGCATCATGCGCTCTGCCCGGGGGGCTCCCCAGCAGGGCATTGCAATGTGGGGGGCTGCAACCCCACTGGGTTATTGCAAATGGCTGGAGTCTTTGTGCTGAGCCCAGCCTAGAGGGTGGTGCACTGGACTGGGAGTCAGGATGCCTGGGTTCTATTGCCATTTACCTTGGGCAAGTCCATTCCCCTCTGTGCAACTCTGTTTTCCCACCCAGTCCCTGTGTATTTAGATTGTAAGCTCTTCTGGTTAAGGACTGTTGACTGAGATCAGGGCCCCATTGTGCCAGGCGCTGCACAGACCCCGACTGAGATCAGGGCCCCATTGTGCCAGGCGCTGCACAGACCCCGACTGAGATCAGGGCCCCATTGTGCCAGGCGCTGCACAGACCCTGAATGAGATCAGGGCCCCATTGTGCCAGGCACTGCACACACCGCGACCGAGATGTTACACACACCGTGATATCATACACACTCCTTCCCATCCCGCCCTCTCACAGACACGAACACTGAGTGCAGGAAGGTCTCAGCCGATGCTGATCTGCAAGGCCCGTTGGGACAGGCAGTGAGGGAAGGAGATGCCCCCCGCTGTTCCCTGCAGCACAGCTCCTCCCAACACCATCCTGGGGCAGAGGGGCCAGTGCTGACAGTGAGGGGGGAGAGCGCCTCCTACTGAACCCCCCCTGCACCCTGCAGCTCCTTACAGCCCCCCACCCAGGACCACCTGCAGCGCTGGGGAGATCTGTCATTCAGGCCCCTGGCTGCCGGCCATGCGTGTTATCAATAACATCCCGGAGGGGGGGGGGGAGTGAACAGCACTCTATTTATCAGGCTAATATTATAGACAAGAGCAGCAAATGCAAAGTGCTATCGACCGGGCTGTCAGGGAGAGGTATGATGTGGGGCAGGCAGCGATACGCTGTGCAAATGGCGGGGGCAGGGGAGTGGTAGGGTTGTGATCACACACACACTGATCTCACACACATTGATCTCACACTCACACACTGATCTCACATACACTGATCTCACACTCACACACTGATCACACACACTGATCTCACACATATTGATCTTACACACTAATCACACACACACACGGATCTCACACACACTGATCTCAACTCACACATTGATCTCACAGACTGATCTCACAGACTGATCTCACACTCACACAGTGATCAACACACTGATTTCAACTCACACACTGATCTCACACACACTGATCTCACACTCACAGATTGATCTCACACTCACACATTGATCTTACACACTGATCACACACACTGCACACTCACACACTGATCTCACACATAATGATCTCTCACACACACTGATCTCACATACACTGGTCTCGACTCACACTGATCCCACACACATTGATCTCACATACACTGATCTCACACTCACTGGTCACACACACACTGATCTCACACACATTGATTTTACACACTGATCACACACACACAGATCTCTCACACACTGATCTCAACTCACACACTGATCTCACACACATTGATCTTATACAAACTGATCTCACACACACTGATCTCAAACACACACATCTATATCACACCCACTGATCTCAACTCACACACTGATCTCTCACACATTGATCTCACACACATTGATCTTACACACTGATCACATGCACTGCACACTCACACACTGATCCCACACACATTGATCTTACACAAACTGATCTCACAGTCACACACTGATCTCAGACTGGTGGTTCGGTTCAATCCAGAGAGCCGGATAATGGAGGCTCAGCTCTACGGGGTTCTACTGTATACCAATAAAAATTGTATTCACCTGATACCTGTATATATTGTGGCAGGGGAACTAAAGTTCTGTGTTTAATTTTAATCATGGAAAAACAACGATTTCTATGGTTTTTTATCAGAGAATTTTGGCTTTTTTATCATGGAAAACTAGGATCCCTGCTGATCACACACGCCAATCTCACACACTGATCATGCACACATGCACACATAGAGATCACATGCACTGATTTCACACACAAGCACGCACTGATCTCACCCTCTGATCACACACACTGATATTACACACACACACACTGATCACACACATACTGATTATATACACATGCTGATCTCCCATGCACACACATTGATCTCTCTCACATACTGATCTAACACACACTGACAGGGGGGAGGGATAGCTCAGTGGTTTGAGTGTTGGCCTGCTAAACCCAGGGTTGTGAGCTCAATCTTTGAGGGGGCCATTTAGGGAACTGGGGTTCAAAAAAATCTGTCTGGACCCTTTTTGAACCCAGTTAGGTCCTGCTTTGAGCAGGGGGTTGGACTAGATGATCTCCTGAGGTCCCTTCCAACCCTATGATTCTATGACACACACACACTGATCTCTCTCCCTCTCTCTCTCACAAACACACACACACTGGTCTCACACAGACACATTGATAACACACGCTGATCTCACACCCACACAGATATCTCTCTCTCTCTCACACACACACACGCACACACACACACACACACACACACTGCAAATCAGCTCCTGGAGGGAGTCCCCAGCCCCAGAGCTTGTCGGGGTGGGTGGGGGAGGGGATGGATGGAGCCGGGGGATATGGCAGGGGATATGGCGAGGAGAAGGGACAGGCAGGCATGTAGGGGATGGGTGGGTGCATCCAGAATCAACCCAGAGCAAAATCTAATACGATGCACAAATAACATGATGGGGCCAGTAAATAACTAGGGCAGAGAAAGACACCCCCCTACTCTGCCAGAAGGGATAGGGTAGGGTCCTGAACCCCCCATGGCCCTGCACCCCCTGTGCTCCCTGCACTGCCTCCCTGTGTCCTCTTCACCCCCTGTGTCCCCTCCACTACCACTCTGTACCCCCTGAACTGCCCCTCTGTGCCCCCTGTGCCCTCTTGGCTCTTCTGCACCTGCAGTGTCACAGGGGTCCCCCTATGGCCCCATCCTGGCACTCTCCACTCCCCGCCTGGTCCATCCCTTGCATTGGGAAGGGAGTGGGGTCTAGTGGTTAGAGCACCTGGCAGTATATCGCCTGCCCCAACGAGGCTGTGGGGTTGGTTGCCCTCCCTCCCTGGCCTTTGTCCACTGCACGTGCCCCTCCCAGCCATGTCTCCCCCTTGCAGCCCTGAAAAGGACCCCTCCTGCCAAGCCTCCCCGTCTCCCTGCTGGGACTGAATGTCCCACACAGCTCGGCTCTCCCTGTGGCTGGCGTCCGGGAGGCCGTTCTCTGTGCCCGTAGGGCTGGGGAGTTCCTAGAGCCCCCAGTGCCAGGGACAGAAACCTGGGCCTCACCCCACCCCCACCCCCTGCAGTGCTGCCCTCAGAGCTGGTGCCTGCTCTGTGCTGCAGGGGCGCTGTGCCTTCCCAGAGCTGGCCGCAGCCTCACAGCACAAGGGGGTGCTGTGCTACCGGTAGTGGGCTGGGCGGCTCAGCAGGGTGCTGGATCCCAGGAGAAACAGCTGCCCCCCCCCCCCCCCCCCATAAACCTCACTCCCTTACCTGACAGCATGTCTGCTCCTGCTGCCACATCTGTACCTCCGGGGGATTTAGGGAGCCACCATTAAAACACAGCAGCATGCTCCCAAAAGACCCTACAATAACAAAGCAGCTGAGCCTCAGAGCTCCCAATACACCCTGCTACACTGGGGCCCTGATCTAAGTCAGGGTCTGGGCAGCGCCTGGCACAATGGAGCCCTGATCTCAGTCAGGGTCTGGGCAGTGCCCGGCCCAACGGGGCCCCACTCACGCTGGAATAACTGGCATTTACACAAGCAGCAGGACTGGGCCCCTCAGCCCCTGCCCCAGGGACACAGCAAGACAACAGCAGCCAGGCAGCCTGGGCTGAATGGAGCCAGCACCTCCCTGGGTGGTACGAGTCACGTCCAGAGCCCACAGGCTGCTGGGGTCTGTCAGAGTGTGTGTGTGGGGGGGGAGGGACTGGGAGCCAGGACTCCTGGGTTCTGTGCCTGGCTCCAGGTAGGATCAAGTGGGTCAGAGCAGGGCGCTGGGATTCAGGACTCCTGGGTTCCACCCAGATTGGGCAAAGGTTAGGAAGGGCTCTGCATCCCATGCTGCCCCCAAGAGAGCATAGCCAGGCCTGGGGGTGGGCAGCAGCTGGGGAAGGGGCAGGGGGCACTGGGGGATCTTGTCAAGACATTTCCAGACCCGGGTTTAAGATCAAACCAGTCCCAGGGCCAGGTGGGCGCAGGACATGGGGAGAAAAGACTGCTCTGACCTTTGCTGGGCTCTGGCTCAGCACTCGCTGCATGTGTGTGTGTCAGGAATATGAAGTAGATGGGGTGGTCCCCAGTCCCTGCAGCTCCCACCTCCCATGCCCCAGCTTCAAATCCAACCCTCTGTCACTCATGCAATGAGCTGCCAGGTCTCTGTTGTCAGCGTTGCAGTTCAGTTCAATTGGTAGTCAATGCTCAGGGGCTGTGGGTCGGGGTTAAGGGGCACCGGCAGAGCTGCGGGGGTGCCCGGGGCTGGAATAGTTGCAGGGGGGGGCTCTCTGTTCATGACTGGGTGACCTTGGGGGGAGGGGAAGGTGGCCAGGCTGTGGGTAAGATTACCCCCCCCCCTCGTGCGCAGGGTTGGCAAGGCTGATCCTTGATTCCCAGCGTTCTGTGCCATGTGTGTGAATGTCCCACACCCCACCCCGGCCCCGAGCAGTGTCCAGCATTTTTGTCTGCCATGGAGACGGGCGAAGAGAGCATGATGGGAGGGGGATCACCCAGTGGGGGCTCATTAATATCCGTCCCTGTCCAGGGACCGCGGGATGAACAGACAGACACAGCAGCAGGAGGGATGCCCGAGGGCCAGGCGGCCTGGTGGCATTGCCCGCAGCAAGCAGAAGTGGGGGGCAGAGCTGGGCGGAGGATTTGCTGCTGGTTCCAAAAAGTCTGGGGAGGGGGATTGTTTTGGGTTGAACTGAAAATGAAACTGGGGGGAAGTTTCGGCCAACGAGGAACTCATGGACGGACTTGATGTTTGTTCTCTGCAGATGCTCGGAAAGGGCCAGCCGTTGCCAAGGCCCCAGGCCGTGCAGCCCTGGTTCTCAGGGCATCGGTCACTGACTCCGAGGCCTGATCTAGCCTGGCAGAGTGGGGCCGAGAGCTGGGCAGCCACATGGACTGTCTGAGACAGGGAGAGATTTGTGACACCGGTGTCAGCCGGGGGTGGGGTGGGGCAGGGAGTGGGGAGATCACCCCGAGACCAGGCACACGGGATGCGTGGGGAGCCCTCCGACCCCCACAAGCTGGGGTTGGCTCCTCGCACCGGACTGTGTCACATGGGGCACTCAGCACCAGATTTGTGCCCACACGGACCCATCTCACTGGGCCACTCTGGGACCAGAACCAGGGAGGGCCCGTGGTGGTGAGGGAGACCAGCGGGGGTGTTGGCAATGCAACTGTCACCTTCCAGCTGCCTGGGGAGAGAGGGAGGGACAGATGGAGGGACGTGTCTGGGAATGGGGGAGGGATGGATAGATGTGTGGGATGGAGGAGGGAGGGATAGATGGAAATGTCTGGAGCGGAAGGGAGGGAGGGATAGATGGGAGTGTCTGTGGAGGGAGGGAGGGAGGGATAGATGGGAGTGTCTGTGGAGGGAGGGAGGGAGGGAGGGATAGATGGGAGTGTCTGTGGAGGGAGGGATAGATGAGGGTGTCTGGGAAGGGTGGGATGGAGGAATATATAAGGGATGCCTGGTGCGGGAGGGAGGGATAGATGGGGTGTCTGGGGAGGGACGGGGGAGGGATAGATGGGAGTGTCTGGGGAGGGAGGGAGGGATAGATGGGGGGGTCTGTGGCAGGGAGTGAGGGATGGGGGGGTCTGGGGAGGGATAGATGGGGGTATCTGAGGAGAGAGGGTGGGAAGATAGATGGGAGTGTCTGGGGAGGGAGGGAGAGATAGATGAGGGTGTCTGGGGTGGGATGGAGGGAGGGATCAGCCTGGAAAAGCCCCTTAAAACCATCCCTTGCTGGGCCCAGATTTCACTGCAGCCGGCCCCCTCTCCCTACCCCTTGGCTCAGGGGCACGGGGCTCAGTACCAAATGCAGCCACCAGGCAGCGCTGCTGCCCCCACCCCCAGCTTGTGCCCTGAGCCTGCCCACTGCCAAGTTAGGCTGAATTGGGGCAGCGCATGAATGGAAGACTTTCAGGGGCTGCGGGGCTCAGTAGGGGGTGTTCTCCCCTTGCAGTCAGTTCGGCACTAGGGGGTGCTGTGCTGCAGGGCTGTCAGTGAGGCACTAGAGGGCGCTGTGTTGCGGGGCAGGGCTCAGTAGGGGGTGCTCTCCCCTTGCAGTCAGTGCGGTGCTAGGGGGCGCTGTGCTGCGGGGCAGGGCTCAGTAGGAGGTGCTCTCCCCTTGCAGTCAGTGCGGTGCTAGGGGGCGCTGTGCTGCGGGGCGGGGCTCAGTAGGAGGTGCTCTCCCCTTGCAGTCAGTGCGGCGCTAGGGGGCGCTGTGCTGCAGGGCTGTCAGTGCAGCACTAGGGGGCGCTGTGCTGCGGGGCGGGGCTCAGTAGGGGGTGCTCTCCCCTCGCAGTCAGTCCAGCACTAGAGGGCGCTGTGCTGCAGGGCGGGGCTCAGTAGGAGGTGCTCTCCCCTCGCAGTCAGTGCGGCGCTAGGGGGCGTTGTGCTGCGGGGCAGGGCGCAGTAGGAGGTGCTCTCCCCTCACAGTCAGTGCAGTGCTAGGGGGCTCTGTGCTGTGGGGCGGGGCGCAGTAGGGGGTGCTCTCCCGTCACTGTCAGTGCATGCCCCAGTCTGGCACTAGGGGGTGCTGTGCTGTGCTACGGGGTGAGGGGGTCTCCCTAGCTCTCATCCCCCTGCCTTCCCCCTGTGCAGACATCATTCACGCAGTGGGTCCCATTGCCCAGGGGGAGCCAAGCGCTGCCCAGGAAAAGGAGCTGGAGAACTGCTACAAGAACAGTCTGAAACTGGCCGTGGAGAACAAACTCCGCACCGTGGTGAGAGAGCCTGGGGGTGCACAAGGGAGGGGCTGGGATTTGCTGGGGGTCACGCAGCTGGGGAGAAGGAGGTTCATGCAAACGGGGAAGAGGTTGTGGAGGGCAGAGGGAGGCGATGCAGGTTGGGAGGGGGAGTTGTATGGAGGGGTGCTTGAGGGACAGTGCTGTGGGTGGGGAGCAATGGGGGAGGGCAGTGGGGGAATGGGGGCAGTGTTGTGGAGGATGGTGCTGGCTGAGGGGGTGGGTGCTGGGGGAGCAGCGGTGTGGGGTGGCAGTTGTGTGGGGGATGGGGTGCTGGGGACAGTGGGTGCTGGGGGGGTGGCAGGTGTCTCTCTCACCCACTGTCTGTCTCTTCTCCCAGGCCTTCCCTTGTCTCTCCACGGGCGTGTTCGGTGAGTATAGGGCTGGGCCGGGGGCTTGAGCCCCTCTCCTGGTCTGGGGGCTGGCTCCAGGCCCCAGCTCTGATCCCTGCTGCTCTGCCCCCAGGGTACCCCAGCGATGCCGCGGCCGAGGTCGTCCTGAGGACACTGCGGGAGTGGCTGGAGGTGAACAAGGAGAAGGTGAGGGGAAGTGTGGGCACCCCTGCTGGGCGGGGTGGGTCCATGAGCACCTCACTGCCCATGGGAGCACGGGGATGTGAACAGCAGGCGCACACAGGAGTGCGCGGGAACATGGAGGTGCTGGGGGCATTGTGCACATGGGAGGTGAGCGTTTACATGGGTGTGTGTGAGCATGCACATGAGTGTGAATGGGTTTGTGAGCGTGAAGGTGTTTGTGAGCATGCACATGGGTGACTGAATGTGCACGTGTGTGCACATGGGTGTGAGTGGGCCTGTGGCTGTGCTCACACTATTGTGACCTGGGGGATGGGATGGGGGTGATGATCAGAGGAGGAGTTGAGTCTTTTTAGGTCAGGTGCCCAGACCTGCAGCTCTCAGCTCTGCCAACCCTTGACCCACATCCCCGCTCACACCCGGCAGGTTGACCGGCTGGTGATCTGCGTCTTCCAGGAGAAGGATGAGGAGATTTACAAGGAGAAGCTGCCCTTCTACTTTCCCATTGGTATGCTCCCCCCCCCCCCCCAATCCCCACCCCTCTACCTCCCGATTAGTACGGCCTTCCAGACCCTCATTGGTTACGGCTCCCCTGACCTCCACCCCTCTACCTCCCGATTAGTACGGCCTTCCAGACCCTCATTGGTTACGGCTCCCCTGACCTCCACCCCTCTACCTCCCCATTGGTATGCCCCCCCTGACCTCCACCCCTCTGCTTCCCCATTAGTACGCCCCCCCCCGAGACCCCAATCTCTGTACTTCCCCAATGGTACAGACCCCCCCAGATCCCCACCCCTCTACTTCCTCACTGGTTACGGCTCCCCACTCCCCTGACCTCCACCCCTCTACCTCCCCATTGGTATGGCCCCCCCAGATCCCAATCCCTCTACCTCCCCATTGGTATGGCTCCCCTGACCTCCACCCCTCTACTTCCCCATTGGTATCGCCCCCACAGACCCCCACCCCTCTACTTCCTCACTGGTACAGATCCCCTGACCTCCACCCCTCTACTTCCTCATTGGTACGGCCCCCCCCAGACCTCTACTTCCCCATTGGTGCGGCTCCCCCAGACCTCCACCCCTCTACTTCCTCATTGGTATGTCTCCCCAGACCCCCACCCTTCTACTTCCCCATTGGTACGGCCCCACAGAGCCCCACCCCTCTACTTCCCCATTGGTACCCCCCCCAACCTCTCATCTCTCTACTTCCCCATTGGTACGGTCCCCATGGATCCCCCCTGCAGTTCTCCCAGCCCCTCCAGGACCTCCCCCCCCCAACCCCTGGCCTCCAATCCATCAATTTCCCCTTGGTTCAGCCCCCATAACCCCCCCACTCTGACCCTAGGACTCTCCCCAGCCCCCCATTCCTCTAGTTCCCCATTGGTACCGCTCCCCTGCCCCCAATCCCCCCATAGTCTCCCCCACTCTTCCCCCCAACCTCTCCTCACCAGTCTCTCAGGGCTCTCCTGTGACTCCCCTTATCCTGCAGGACCCTCTCAGCCAGCTTAAGGACATAAGAACGGCCACACTGGGTCAGACCAATGGTCCATCTAGCCCCGTATCCTGTGACAGTGGCCAATGCCAGATGCTTCAGAGGGAATGAACACAAGAGGGCAATTGATGGAGTGATCTATCCCCTGTCGTCCAGTCCCAGCTTCTGGCAGTTAGAGGTTTAGGGACACCCAGAGTGTGGGGTAAATCCCTGACCATCTTGGCTAGTAGCCATTGATGGACCTGTCCTCCATGAACTTATCCAATTCCTTTTTGAACCCAGTTAGATTTTTGGCCTTCACAGCATCCCCTGGGAATGAGTTCCACGGGCTGACTGTGCGTTGTGTGAAGAAATACTGCCTTGTGTGTGTTTCAAACCTGCTGCCTGTTAATTTCATTGCATGACCCACTGGTCCTTGTGTTATGGGAAGGGATAAATAACACTTCCCTATTCACTTTCTCCACACCAGTCATGATTTCATAGACCTCTATCATATCCCCCTAGTCATCTCTTTCCCAAGCTGAGCACTCCCAGTCTTTTCAGTCTCTCATATGGAAGTGGTTCCGTCCCCCTAATCATTTCTGTTGCTCTTCTCTGCACTTTCTCCAATTCTACTACAGGTCTGTCTCATCTTACGCTGGGGTTACGTTCCGCAGTCAGCGCCTAAAACGAAAATCGCGTATAGTCAAAATTACATTGAGTGTAATGGCGGGCGGAATCGCCCACACTACAGAAACAGTATTTAAATTATTATTTTTCTCTTTTTGTTTTTTGTTTGTTTTGTTTTTGCCAACCACGTAAAGCTGAAATCGCGCATGTTAAATGCACCTAAGATGCGACAGACCTGTATATCTTTTTTGAGATGGGGCAACCAGAACTGCACACAGTATTCAGTGTGTGGATGTACCATGGATTTCTCTAGTGACATTATGATATTTTCTGTTTTATCATCATATATATATGATATATGATTATCAGAATATGATATATTCTGTTTTATTTATTACCATTTTCCAATGGTTCCTAACATTCTGATAGCTTTTTTGATTGCTGCTGCACATTGAGCGGATCGTTTCAGAGAACTAGCCACAATGACTCCAAGATCTCTCTTCAGTGGTAACAGCTAATTTAGACCCCATCATTTTTGTACAGTAGGGATTATGTTTTCCAATGTGTATTATTTTGCATTTGTCGACATTGAATTTCATCTGCCATTTTGTTGCTCAGTCACCCAGTTTTGTGAGATCCCTTTGTAACTCTTCATTCAGTCCAAAGCTGACTGCGATCTTGAGTAGTCTAGTATCATCTGCAAATTTTGCCACCTCCCTGTTCACCCCCTTTTCCAAATCACTTATGAATATGTTGAACCACACTGGTCCCAGTACAGATCTTTGGGGGACCCTGCCACTTCCTGCTCTCCATTGTGAAAACTGATGATTGATTCCTACCCTTTGTTCCCTGTCTTGTAACCAGTTATTGATCTGTGAGGGGACCTTCCCTCTTATCCCCTGACTGCTTACCACTGTTCCCCCTGAGCCCATGCTCCGGGGGACTCCTTCCCCCCAGGACCCCTCCCCCCTGGGCCTTCCCTCACAACCTCCTGACCTGCCCCCACATCCCCCCAACCCTTTCCCATCCTCCAACCCCAAACCCTTCCCCATCCAGCACATGGGGGCCCTTCCCCTCCCCCTTGTCCTGCCCCACACAGATTCTGATGGACCCCGTGGGCACCCAGGGAGGGTAGATGGGGGTGGTCTCTCCCCTTTCCCCCCCCCGGGCATTGGGTGTGTTTGGGGAGGAATTCCCTGGATTAACTCTCCCCCTTCTCTTCTTTCTAGCCTGATCCTGACCCCATCCCTCCTCCCCTGCGATGGGTAAGCCCAACCCAGCACCGTGTGCAGTGGGGGGAGCTCCCTAACCCCTGAACCCCCCACTCACTAACCCCAGAACCACATTATCTGGGACAGCGGGGGGCACTGAGGGGCACCGGCAGAGCTGGATAAGAGGGGGGGCTGTGGATCAGGACTGAGGGGTACCGGCAGATCTGGGTTAGCAGGGGTGCCGTGCATCGGGATGGAGGGGCACTGGCAGAGCTGGGATAGCAGGGGGCTGTGGGTCGGGACGGAGGGGCACCAGCGGAGCTGGGCTGGGATCCCAGGGCTGGCAAAGCAGGGGGCTGTGGGTTGGGACAGAGGGGCACCGGCGGAGCTGGGCTGGGATCCCAGGGCTGGCAAAGCAGGGGGCTGTGGGTTGGGATTGAGGGGCACTGGCAGAGCTGGGGGAGGGAGCCCAAGGCTGGGATTGGGGAGGCTGCTAGTTGGGAATGAGGCACTGATCCCATGGCCACTGGGGGTTGAGTACCAAATGCTGCCTTCCTTCTGCCCCCCTCCCCCCGCCATGCGCCTGCTCCTGGCCTGTTCCCCCTGATGCCCCTGGATGCACAGATCTGAGCCCGCATCTTTCTTCCCCCACAGACATCGCCGAGCAGCTGGCAGCCCAGCCCTGAAAGACCCCCTCAGAGATGCTGCCTGCCCCCCTTCTCTACTGATTGTCCCCCAACCCCCACATTATTGCGCCCAGGAGAGAAAAGACCCTCCCAACTTCAGCACCTTCACTTCCCCCAGTGAGACCCTCCCTCGTTTCCCGCCCAGCTAATAAAGTTATTTGCTTTGAATTATGGTGTTGCTGCTGCTTTCTGGGAGAGTCCCTGTCCCATGGCCCCTGGCTGGGAGCTTCCTTGGGGTTGGGAGGGGCCCGGGTACCGGATCCGAAGCTGGGAGACAGTCTGGGCGGTTCTGACGCTGTCCAGCAGGGGGTGGTAGGGACAGACACAGAGCTGGGCTTGTTCCCTCCGACAGGGGGCAGCAGGGATCGAGACAAACACAGCATGGGGGGAGGGTTTGGGGTCTGGACAGTTCAGGAATTCAGGGGCACGTGTCCCTCCCCAGGCTCTTCAGCAGGGATGTGCTGCACTCAGGACTCCTGGGGTCTATCCAGGGGGCTGCACTAAATGTCCTAGACCCAGATATTGGTGTTTAGGGGGCAGGGACAGTGACCCCAGACTCCAGCTGCCCGAGCCTCCCAGGCAGGGCCTGGCTTTAGGTGACAATGACACACACACAGGTGTGATGGGGGCAGGTTAATGAGGGGGAGGGGCCGGGGTGTGGCTAATCAGGTGCCTTTAAAAGGCTTCTCCAGGCAGGCTCCAGCTGACAGCTAGGGCTGTGGGGCTCCTGGGGAAGGGCTTGTGTAGCTTCTGGAGGGACATGGCTGCTAGGAAGGGCTGGTAACTGTCTAGCAGATAATGGGGGGGCTGGCTGGCTTGGAACCCAGTAGTCCTGATTCTCAGCCTCCCCATACACTAGCTCCCCCTTCCAGACCTGAGGCTAGAACTTGGGCCTGGAGTCCTGGACCCTTCTGTGCCCTGCCCGGCCTAGCCACAAGACACTGCAGCTGCTCTCCCCCAGAAGGGGGTCTGTCTGTTCCCCTCCCCCATGCCAGGGCTAGCTCCCCCCCACAGCTGGGGTTGGGAGCTGGCATTCAAAGACCCCCCCTCCCCATTCACTGTTCTTCTGGGGGCTCCTGTTAGGGATCAGGATGCCTGGGTTCTGTCCCCAGCATTGTGGGGGAGGTGACCCAGAGGTTGGGGGAAGGGTCTGGAAGCCAGGATTCCTAGATTGTCTCCAGCACTCTGAGTGGGGATGGGGTGCGGTGGTTGGGGGTGGGGGGGAGAAGGGCTGGGAGTTAGGTAAAGAGACTGGTGCTCCCCTTAAACGCCCTTGAGTGTGGCACTGACTGTGACTGTGCCCCAAGTGCCCTGCCGTGCTGGGTGGGAGGGGAACAGCTGACGCGGGAACATGCTCTTGGGGGTGGGGGCTGTGTGTGCCTCTCTTGGGATCAGGGCTGGTGGTGCAGCCTTGTTAATTAATTTCCTTCACTATCTCTCCCGCTAGGCGGGGGGTGCCCAGCCCCCATTTCCCCGTCACACCTGGCTGGAGCAGGAGACAAAGGCAGCAGCGGAGGCTGTTGGGTAGAATACAGATTAGCTGGGTGAGCAACAGCAGATGCCTCAGTTGGCTGAGGGCTGGGCTAGTGGGGGGGGCCTGCAAGTCAGAAGTGAGGGGCACTAGTGGAACTGGGGGGGGTGCTGTGGGTTAGGATTGAGGGGCACCAGCAGAGCTGTGGGGGGGGGGCTAGCAGGAGGCTGTGGGTTAGGCTTGAGGGGCACCGGTGGAGTTGTATGTGGGGGCTAATGGGGGGGGGGCTACAGGTCAGGAATGAGGGATGTGAGCAGAGCTATGGGGGGGGCAGAGTGGTGTTCTGAATTAGGGGCTCCCTGCAGCAGGAAGCCAGCTGGTTGCATACCCTGGAAATGGGGGAATCTAGAGGGTCTCGCTGGAGCTGAGTAGGGGACCTGGGGGCAGAGACCAGCCCTAAAAGCCTCTTTTGTTCATCAAGGTGTCTGCCTGAGGGAGGGTTTGGCTGCCCCCCTGGCTGGGCCAGGGCTGGGGAACCACTCACTGGGGGTGTTGCAAGACCCCCCTCCTGGGCAGTGGCTGTTAATACCCAGCACTCTGCAGCCACAGAGCTCATGGGGGAGGAAGCCTGGGACAGGAGCTACATTGCAGGATGAGGGTCCCCATCCTCATCTCCTTTTGCTCTGGGAATAGGGCAGGGCTGGGGTCCTGGTGGCTCAGACACCTAGACCCACAGGTAAAGCTGGGGGACGTCTCTTCAGCCAAGAGCTGATTTGCTGAGAAATGCAGTTTGGCCGACCTGAAACCATTGGCAAACTGGTGCCGAGTTCCCTGCCCAGCTTTGGGCACCCCGAGGGCGTAGAAACACTTCAGTAATGTCAACCAGAAGCACTTCACTTTGACCCAGCTCGGCACCTGCTTTGATTCTGAGATATCTGCCCAAGTCTGGGGCGGATAGATGTGCCAAATGTCTGGGTGTGGCGGGGGGGGGGGGGGGAGCAAGGATCTGCCGTCTAACTTGTAGCCCAGTGGCTTAGGGCGCTTGCCCAGGCGTGGCAGATGGCCCAGTCTCTGCTCAGTCACTGAAGTATTTTAGCCAAAGGGGACCAGCTTCAACAGGCCCAGAGCCCAGTGGCTGGGACGGCTGCCGCATTGTGGGAGACTCGTGTTCAAATCCCTTTCTGCATCGAGCTGGGAGAGAATTGACGTGGGCTCTTCCAGGTGAGGACTCACCCCGGGGCTCAGACTTAGAAGAGGGGCCCTTGCAATCTTCTCCCGCCCCGGGTAGGTGTCCTGCTGGCCTCTTAACAAATGCCCCAAATGGAAAACCTTTGGCTTGTGTCAAAATGCAGCACTTCTGTCTGATCCTGTTTTTTCCAACCTTTTTGTGTAGCTGAGAAATGTTGGTTTTGGTTCAAGCTGAAACAAACGTGTGTGGTGTGTTTGGAGTTGCTGGTAAACTTAAAATAAACAAACAAAAAAACGTATTCGCCCAACTCTATCCCCAGGTCCCGAGCGTGTTTCTGTAATCATCTGGGTGCTGAGGTGAGTCTCCCTTCCTCCTAGGACAGCTGCAGAGACTGAGCTGTTCTCTGGGCGGGGAAGCACCTTCTGCCCTGTGGACACTTACAAGAGACTGAAATGTTCCCCAGGTGAATGAGGACAGAGTTAAACGGCCAGACTTTCACAAACTTCAGTCAGTTCAGGTTGTTGAAGTAGGTCAATTTTGCCCTCTTTAAAAATGTTGTCCAACTAGCTTAAAGTGCCAATCACAACTTTGTGAACCAGAGATTTTCATTATGAAAATGTCATAAGAACGGCCGTGCTGGGTCAGACCCATGGTCCATCTAGCCCAATATCCTGTCTTCCAACAGTGGCCACAGCCAGTTGCTTCAGAGAATGAACGCAAGAGAGCAATTGATCAAGCGATCCATCCCCTGTCGTCCAGTCCCAGTTTCTAGCAGTCAGAGGCTGAGGGACACGCAGACCATGGGACTGCAGCTCTGACCATCTTGGCTAATAGCCATTGATGGACCTAAACTCCACTTACCTATCGCTTTTTTGAACCCAGTTATAATTTTGGCCTTCACAACCTCATTGGCAATGAGTACTACAGGCTGACTATGTTGTGTGAAGTACTGCCTTATGTTTCTTAAACCTGCTGCCTCTTAATTTCACTGGGCTGTGAGAAGGGGTAAATAACATTTCCCTATTCACTGTCTCCACACTATTTGTGATTTTATGGACCTCTATCATATCCCCACTTAGTCGTCTGTTTTCCAAGCTGAGCACTCCCAGTCTTTAATCTCTCTTCATATGGAAGCTGTTCCATCCCCCAAATCATTTGTGTTGCCTTTCTCTGTACCTTTTCCAATTCTAATGTATCTTTTTGAGATGGGGCGACCAGAACTACATGCAGCATTCAAAGTGTGGGTGTAGTATGGATTTATGTAGTTGTATTATGACAGTTTTTACCGTCTGTCTGTCCTTCATCATGGGTCCTAACATTCTGTTAGCTTTTTTTTTTTTTTTTACTGCTGCTGCACACTGAGCAGATGTGGCTTGTTCTCTGAAAACAATGACTCCAAGTTCTCTCTTGAGTGGTAACAGCTAATTTAGACCCCATCATTTTTGTATAGTAGGATTATGTTTTCCAATGTGTATTACTTTGCATTTGTCAACATTGAATTTCATCTGCCATTTTGTTGCCCAGTCACCCAGTTTTGTGAGATCCCTTTGTAACACTTAGTTTAGTCCAAAGCTGACCGCGATCTTGAGTAGTCTAGTATCATCTGCCCACCTCACTGATCACCCTCTTTTCCAAATCACTTATGAATATGTTGAACCACACTGGTCCCAGTACAGATCTTTGGAGGACCCTGCCACTTCCTGCTCTCCATTATGAAAACTGATGATTGATTCCTACCCTTTGTTCCCTGTCTTGTAACCAGTTATTGATCTGTGAGGACCATCCTTCTCATCCAGTGAGTACCATCTGGTCCTGGTGACTTATTACTGTATAATTTAGTAACTTGTTCCAAACCCACTTCCTATCAACACCTCAATCCGGGACAGTTCCTCAGATTTGTCACTGAAAAAGAATGGCTCGGGTGTGGGGACGTCCCTCAGAACCTCTGCAGCAAAGACTCATGCAAAGAAGTTATTAAGCTTCTCCACAATAGCCTTGTCTTCCTTGAGTGCTGCTTTAGCACCTCGATCCTCCAGCGGTTTGGCAGGCTTCCTGCTTCTAATGTACTTCAACTTTTTAGCTGTTAATTTTTGTGTCTTTTGCTAGTTGCTCTTCGAGTTGTCTTGTATCTAATTATACTTTTACACTTGACCAGGCAGAGTTTGTTCCTTTCTATTTTTCTCACTTGGATTTGACTTCCAACTTTCAAAGAATGCTTCTTTGCCTCTAACTGCCTCTTACTCGGCTGTTAGCCATGGTGGCATTTTTTGATCCTCTTACTGATTTTCTATTTTTGAAGGTGAGGGGGGTGGCAGTGGCAATACATGTAGCTTGAGCCTCTGTTATGGTGTTTTAAAGTAGTTTCCATGCAGTTTGCAGGCACTTTGCTCTTGTGACTGTTCCTTTTAATTGCTGTTTTTAATTACTTGTTTTTGAGTAGTTCCCCTTTTTGAACTTAAATGCTTCTGGGGTGGGTTTCTTTGATATTTCTGCCCTACAGGGATGTTAATTTAATCACCTTATGGTCAGGATTACTGAGCAGTTCAGCTATAGTGACCTCTTGGACTAGATCCCGTGCACCACTTTGTATCGAACCAAGCATTGCCTAAGCTGCTGTGAGTAGCAGTCATTACGGCAGCTAGAAATGTTATCTCAGCATCCCATGCCGAGGGAACATGTTCCCAGTCAACACAAAGAGAGTTGAATTCCTCCATTGTTGGGTTTTCTGTTTGTATAACCGCTCATTTCCCTGAGATTATGTAATCACTCTCCTGGTCAGGATTATATGCCTACTCTTATTATTCAAGCATAGACATTCTGCCCATAGAGATTCCATGGTACAGTTTGATTCAAGATTATCACCTTATTGGAGTCTGACTTTTTTAGCATGGTACCATTCCCCCACCAGCATGGCCTACTGGCCTACTTATCAAATTGGTCCATATTTACTCATCTGCCTTCATGTGATGTGATTGACGGGGACTTTTTTCATTTGACCATTTCTCTTCAGCTCCTACCTATATGTTATCAACATCTATCCCCCCCTCTTTCCTAGGAGATTTACCCCTCTAATAAATCCTCTCCTAAGGGATGTGTCTGGCTGAATCACACACTGGCTCTCCCCCGGCCCTTACTCTAAAAACTCCTTTAAGATCTCTACTACTATTAAACTAGGTTGGACGGGGACAGGTGAGCAAAGCCCACAGGTAAGTGGGGAACATGGAGACCTGGGAGATGGGTCGGAAATAGGAGGGAGCGTGGGCCATAATGGCAGAGAGAAAGGAGGGTCAGGGCAAAACTGGGAGGCAAGATCAAATCAGTATCTTAGATGCCTATATACAAATGCGATAAGTATGGGTAATAAGCAGGAAGAACTGGAAGTGCTAATAAATCAATACAACTATGACATTGTTGGCATCACTGAAACTTGGTGGAGTAATACACGATTGGAATGTTGGTGTGGATGGGTACAGCTTGCTCAGGAAGGATAGACTGGGGGAAAAGGGAGGAGGTGTTGCCTTATATATTAAAAATGTACACACTTGGACTGAGGTGGAGACGGAAGTGTTGAAAGTCTCTGGGTTAGGCTAAAAGGGGTAAAAAAAAAAAAAAAAAAAAAAGGGTGATGTCATGCTAGGAGTCTACTACAGGCCACCTAACCAGGTGGATGAGGCTTTTTTTTAAACAACTAACAAAATCATCCAAAGCCCAAGATTTGGTGGTGATGGGGGACTTCAAGTATCCAGATATATGTTGGGAAAATAACACAGCAGGGCACAGACCATCCAATAAGTTCTTGGACTACATTGCAGACAACTTTTTATTTCAGAAGGTTGAAAAAGCTACTGGGGGGAAGCTGTTCTAGACTTGATTTTAACAAATAGGGAGGAACTCGTTGAGAATTTGAAAGTAGAAGGCAGCTTGGGTGAGAGTGAGCATGAAATCATAGAGTTCACAATTCTAAGGAAGGGTAGAAGGGAGAACAGCAAAATAGAGACAATGGATTTCAGGAAGGCGGATTTTGGTAAGCTCAGAGAGCTGATAGGTAAGGTCCCATGGGAATCAAAACTGAGGGGAAAAACAACTGAGGAGAGCTGGCAGTTTTTCAAAGGGACACTATTAAGGGCCCAAAAGCAAGCTATTCCGCTAAGTAGGAAAGATAGGAAATGTGGCAAAAGACCTCCTTGGCTTAACCACGATATCTTGCATGATCTAAAAAATAAAAAGGAGTCATATAAAAAATGGAAACTAGGACAGATTACAAAGGATTAATATAGGCAAACAACACAGGAATGCAGGGGCAAGATTAGAAAGGCAAAGGCACAAAATGAGCTCAAACTAGCTACGGGAATAAAGGGCAACAAGAAGACTTTTTATCAATACATTAGAAGCAAGAGGAAGACCAAGGACAGGGTAGGCCCACTGCTCAGTGAGGAGGGAGATACTGTAACAGGAAACTTGGAAATGGCAGAGATGCTTAATGACTTCTTTGTTTCGGTCTTCACCGAGAAGTCTGAAGGAATGCCTAACATAGTGAATGCTAATGGGAAGGGGGTAGGTTTAGAAGATAAAATAAAAAAAGAACAAGTTAAAAATCACTTAGAAAAGTTAGATGCCTGCAAGTCACCAGGGCCTGATGAAATGCATCCTAGAATACTCAAGGAGCTAATAGAGGAGGTATCTGAGCCTCTAGCTATTATCTTTGGAAAATCATGGGAGACGGGAAAGATTCCAGAAGACTGGAAAAGGGCAAATATAGTGCCCATCTATAAAAAGGGAAATAAAAACGACCCAGGAAACTACAGGCCAGTTAGTTTAACTTCTGTGCCAGGGAAGATAATGGAGCAAATAATTAAGGAAATCATCTGCAAACACTTGGAAGGTGGTAAGGTGATAGGGAATAGCCAGCATGGATTTGTAAAGAACAAATCATGTCAAACCAATCTGATAGCTTTCTTTGATAGGATAATGAGTCTTGTGTATAAAGGAGAAGCGGTGGATGTGGTATACCTAGACTTTAGTAAGGCATTTGATACGGTCTCGCATGATATTCTTATCGATAAACTAAGCAAATACAACTTAGATGGGGCTACTATAAGGTGGGTGCATAACTGGCTGGATAACCGTACTCAGAGTAGTTATTAATGGTTCCCAATCCTGCTGGAAAGGTATAACAAGTGGGATTCCGCAGGGGTCTGTTTTGGGACCGGTTCTGTTCAATATCTTCAGCAACGACTTAGATATTGGCATAGAAAGTACGCTTATTAAGTTTGCGGATGATACCAAACTGGGAGGGATTGCAACTGCTTTGGAGGATAGGGTCACAATTCAAAATGATCTGGACAAATTGGAGAAATGGTCTGAGGTAAACAGGATGAAGTTTAACAAAGACAAATGCAAAGTGCTCCACTTAGGAAGGAACAATCAGTTTCACACATACAGAATGGGAAGAGACTGTCTAAGAAGGAGTACGGCAGAAAGGGATCTAGGGGTTATAGTGGACCACAAGCTAAATATGAGTCAACAGTGTGATACTGTTGCAAAAAAAGCAAACATGATTCTGGGATGTATTAACAGGTGTGTTGTGAGCAAGACACGAGAAGTCATTCTTCCACTCTACTCTGCGCTGGTTAGGCCTCAACTGGAGTATTGTGTCCATTTCTGGGCACGGCATTTCAAGAAAGATGTGGAGAAATTGGAGAGGGTCCAGAGAAGAGCAACAAGAATGATTAAAGGTCTTGAGAACATGACCTATGAAGGAAGGCTGAAAGAATTGGGTTTGTTTAGTTTGGAAAAGAGAAGTCTGAGAGGAGACAGGATAGCAGTTTTCAGGTATCTAAAAGGGTGTCATAAGGAGGAGGAAGAAAACTTGTTCACCTTAGCCTCTAAAGATAGAACAAGAAGCAATGGGCTTAAACTGCAGCAAGGGAGGTTTAGGTTGGACATTAGGAAAAAGTTCCTAACTGTCAGGGTGGTTAAACACTGGAATAAACTAGGGAGGTTGTGGAATCTCCATCTCCGGAGATATTTAAGAGTAGGTTAGATAAATGTCTATCCAGGATGGTCTAGACAGTATTTGGTCCTGCCATGAGGGCAGGGGACTGGACTCTATGACCTCTTGAGGTCCCTTCCAGTCCTAGAATCTATGAATCTATTTGATGTTATATATTCTAAGGCCCAAAGGGATCATTAGGATCATGGTCTCTGCCCTCCCATACAACACAGGCCAGAGAACTGCCCCAAAATAATTCTCAGAGCAGATCTCTTTAGAAAAACATCCTATCCTGATTTCAAAACTGTCAGCGAGGGAGAATCCACTGACCCTGGTAAGGTGTCCCAAGGGTTAATTACTAAGGTGCACGCTAAGAAAGTGTCCTATTTCCAGTCTGTCTAGCTTCAACCTCCAGGCATTGGATTGTTAGACCTTTCTCCGCTAGACTGGAGCGCCCATTATTAACTATTTGTTCCCCAGGTAGCTCCTTACAGACTGTTCAAGTCACCCCTTAATCTTCCCTTTGGCAAGCTATATAGAGTCTCTCACCATAAGGCATGTTTTGCAATCCTGCAATCATTCTCCTGGCTCTTCTCAGAACCCCTCCAATTTCTCAACATCCTTCTTCAATTGTAGGCCCCAGAACAGGCTGTAGGATTCCAGCAGCGGTTGCACCATTGCCAAAAGCAGAGGTAAAATTATCTTCCTGGGATGCACAAACTGGGGACTCTTGAGCAGGTTCACATTAGCTCTTTTTGGCCACAGCATCGCACCGAGCTTGCGTTCAGCTGGTTATCCACGACCCACAACTCTGTCAGTCGCAGCTTCCCAGGAGCGAGGCCTCCGTTGTGTATGTGTAGCCTACGGTCTCTGCTCCTAGATGTAGAGTGTATTTTAATGTAAATAGTTTGGTTGTAGGCAGTTTATCAAACTATCCAAATTGCTCTGAACATGTGACCTGTCCCCTTCATTATTTACCACTCCCCCAATCTTTGCCATTAGCTGACTTTATCAGTGACTATTTTGTTTTCTTCCAGGTCACAGACAAAAATGTTAAAGAGCATAAGGCCAAGAACCAATTCCTGCAGGACCCCACTGGAAACAGACCCCCCCTTAATGACCATTCCCATTACGTGGTGAGACCTATCGGTTAGCTAGTTCTTAATTCATGTCACATGTGCCGTAACTCTAGAGGGTTTGGGTTTTTAATAGTCAAATGCATTAGACATCTCCTAGCTCAGTGCTATTACCTTGATCAATCAAACTCCTCGAGAAAAGGGAATGTGGCAGGAGCTATTTTCCAGGAACCCATGTTGACTTGTTTTGTTCTTGATTGATCAAGTCCCCTGTCAGCTGCTGCATTATCTTGTCCAGGGTTGATGGCAGGCCTATAACCCCATCATACCATTTACCCCTTTTTTTAAACTGGCACATTAGCTTTCTTCTGGAACTTCTAAGGCTACAGTAACAGTGCAATGAGCTCCTCACCAGCTCTGTTAAAATCCTTGGATGCAAGTTATCTGGATTGGCTGTTTTTTTTTTTTAAATGTCTGACTTTAGGTTCTGTCTAACAGCCTCCGTAGCATGGAAAGTGTATATAGCTTTAAAAAGCTTCCTTAATACTGCCAGCTATAGCTTTCTCCTTGTCTCTTGGCTTCCCTGATCAACTTCCTACAATGCCTAACTTCTGACTTGCATTCATTACTGTCAACTTCCCTCTTCTTCCATGTGTTATAATCTATTTATTGCCTTCAATTCCCCTAAATGCTCTTAACCAGCACAGCTGTCTTCCACAAGTGTGGTATTGTAGCTTTCTGGGTATCTTGTGAGGTTTTTACCAATTAATATTTTTCTGATTTAAATTTTTCCTTCCAGCTGATTTGATTAAAATTGTTCTCAGCTTAGTGAAACTGGCATGCTGTGCGTGTGCACATTATAAATGTGATCAAATCATGAGCACTGGTAGCTAAGCTACCATTAATTTTTAGTTTGGTGAGCACTTCCACTCTATTAGGACAAGGACTAATAAAGAATTCTGCCCTATGTTGACTGCAACACCCCCCTTTATTTTTTTTTAAAGCTTTAGGAAATTGTCCCCTACAGTTTAGAGGTACCAAGGATGTTTTAGTACTAGCAGTGTGAACTCCAGCATGCGTTACAGATGTCACTCAAAGTGAAGTCTCTCATGATCACGTAGGTTTTTGCCCTACATGCTGTAGACAGGTGTGTAATGAGGCAGCCATCCTGTTCCCTAGTGCGATTAGGTGAGCTGTAGCAGATGCTGACTGACAACCATTGCATGCTTTATCTGTTAGGCTGTTGATCCGTAAGCAGTCGAGCTCACTTTCTTCTGTGTTATCAAACAGGTACGGCCATTGTCATAGTCCCAGTTCCCTGCCCCCCACCCCCTCTTCCCTAAATCAGTTATAGCCATTGATGGCACAACTGGAAAGTTGCACTCACCCCAGTAGTTTTCATAAGAGCCAGTAGATTTGTCTGAGCATTCGACAACTCTGAAACGTTCTTGGAAACATCTCAAAGTTGAGACATGAACTGAACCTAACCCACCTCCTCCCCAGGAAGCTATGGCTGAAACAAAGAGGGGTTTTCTGCTGGGCAAAGGCCCACCTGGCTCCACAAGGGAGCCCTCTAATCTGAGAGGCATGGCCATGCGCTACACCTCTAGGAGCTGGACTGGCTGGGGGTAAGTCGTGCGAGCCAAGCATCACAACAACCCAGATGTGCCTGTGTGCCCAACCCAGACCATCAGCTCTGCTCCTGGCTGGGGAACTGTAGCGGGAGCCTGTTCCATGCGTCTCAGGGTAGCGCTGCACAGCCCCTGCAGCTGGGCGCAAGGTCCCGCTCTTGCTGGGTGCTGTGTGGGATGTGCCCTAAGAGCTCAACCTTAGAAAGCTAATAAAGGGTGAATAATATCCCCTTTGTACAGAGCCTGCCACAAGCCTGCTTCCCCCTCCGTCCCCGCAATTAATAGGCCTCGATGGTCAGAAGCCAACCTCAGTCCCTGAAACTGCTGGGATGGGGCCTCCTAAAGGTATACATGGAGGTGACTGTCTTAAGGCAAGGAATACAGCTGGCAGCCATTTTTAGCTGTCTTGCTCCCTCCCCCCAGTGAGATGAACTTTGCTTCAGAGCAGCTCAAGGACAAAGGCCCGGCTTTGGTGTCAGCATAAAGGTTCCAGAGCATTTCCCTGCTGCTCAGATGGATCTGAGGTGCCAGGAGCAGTACCACTGCCTGCATGGTGCCAATGGCTATTAGGAGCAGTCTCTATCTACAGCATGGGGTGGTGTATTATGTATGTTCAAGATGAACTGCCATGGATTGCTACAGTGGCACCTCAACTTAACCACCACAAGGTTCTTTATTCATTTATTGACAAAGCAGTGACTGTTTGTTAGAGGGGCTCTCTCACCGGTGTGCAGTATTGGGGTAGAGCCTCCACCTGTTGGCAGGAGGCAGGGCTCAACCGTGGGAAAGCCAACTCTTGCTAGAATCCATCAGGGGCAGCAGCAAGGTGTTCGGCCCCCACCCCTGGACCGACAAATCAACGCAATCCTTATTGAAAGGACAACACGTGGAACTAACTCTGCAGGAGCCTTACTCCAACACCTTGAGGACAAGCTTCATCTCTCAGCTGGGCCTGTCTTAAGGCCTTGGTGCATTTCCCTGAGCAAAGGAGCCTTTGCTGTTTTCTAACATACCATGCGAAATTAAGACAATAGCAGGCCCTGTAATAACTCTCGGGATAGCCTAGCCCCTGACTGTACCACCTCTGCTGAGTTGTAAATTGACCCATGCTAAGGCTGTCTTCTTTAATAAATGAAGTCCACCTTGAAACACTGATTCCAATCAGTGCTTTCCACTGGGGCAATTCAAATCGAGGCAGTGTACTGACATGACCACCTCCATAGCAGTTTCTCCACAGAAGGAACCTGTTCTGGCTCATGCAGTCAACGGAGGCTCCATCTCTGCCTCTACCTGACTTTCCAGAGGCAGGCACAACTTGATACTCTGGACCCCTAGCAGGAGCTGACCCATCTCTCCAAACACACACCACCACCACACAGGGTGCTTCCTGCATTGGAGGACACAGAACTTCTTCAGAATTCTGCCTCTGGGGCAGGGCAGCAAACACCACAGAGGGCCAGGGCTCGAGGAGGACAAAAAGAAACAAATACTGAATCGCTACCCATCCAGCAGGCTCCCTTCAGGCACTCACCCACCCAGGAGGATGAAGACAACAATAGCACAGGCAGGTGTTTCCTAACTTCCAAGCACACCACTTTGCAACCTCAAGACAGTTCTTTCAGGTGTTCTTTTCAGATGCAACACCACCTTACTTCTCAGCCTCTGGGGCTCACGGCCACAAGATATCAGACGAGAGGAAAAACCACCCAGGCTGTGTTCACAGAGGAGGGGGGTGAACAGCAGCCACAGCTACGTTCAGGGGTGCACCCTGCCGAGGTCCCACAGCAGCCTTCTCAGGTACCGTCCCTGCTCATGATGGACACTACATGGAACCACAGGCAGGGTCGGGGGGAAGGGGGGCACTGGCCTGGACAGGCCCAATGGTGTGCTCTAATCCAAGGTGGGTGGGTATAGACAGGCCAGGGGACAACAGCTAACTGCCCCCTTGCAACCTGAACAAATCCACCAGACAAGCAGGCTCCATTCACCAGCATCCCCTTTAATAAAACACAGCAGGGCGAGTGTAACAACAGAAAACAAAGAGAGAGAGCAGCGCGCGAGATTACCATTTACAACCACAGAGACTGCCGGTGTGGGGAGGGAGGGGCCACGGGACGCCTGGGGGGAGGGAGCGGAGGCAGCTGGACGGCACCTATTTATACAGGATGTCGTAGTGTCCCGGTCTGTACAGTAGATACACCTTGGGCTCCGAGCCCTCTGGGAAGACATGGGGGTTAGTGCCTCCACCCTCGCCCCGGTCCATGTACTCCACCAGGATAGACACGTTCAGGGCCTGAGCCAGGGCGATGATGTGGATGTGGTCGCTCTCTTTGCACATGGGTTCCACCTCCTGGAAGGGATCGAGTGGGAGACAGAGGGTTAGGGAGCCCGCACCGCCCTACCTGGGGACTTGCCTACAGATGCTACCAACATCCTGCCTCAGGTGGGGCTCGACAGACCTCCCCTCCTCCTCCTATGGCTCCTAGGCAGATCACAAGTTTGTTTTGTCGCCAAGCTCTCCCCGCCTCCAGCTACCTATCGAGATGCCAGTTGGCCTGGGCTCCGCACCCCCTTCCGCCACACAGGGGATTCCCGCCAGGGGAATTACCTAGGGATCCAACTGAGATCACAAGTCAGCTTGGTCTCAGTGACCTCTCTCAATGCACAGGGGACACCCTTCCGTTCCCTCCAGGGAACAAGCTGTGAATCCTACTCAGATCACACATGTATTGGATCTCAACTCCTCTCCCAAGGGCAGGGCAGGCTGGTCCTGCCCTGTCCTGTCCCGTCCCCTGCCCCAGGAACCAACTGTGGATGCTACTGAGATCATGAGTCAGCTGGGCTTTAGCACCTCCCGCCAATCCTCCTCAGATCACAAGTCGGCTGGGCCTCGGCCTCGCTACCCAGAGATCTCCTCGACACAGGGAGGCGTTGGGCTGTAGCTCCCACTCCAAGACAGTTTGGGAGGGACAGGGGCACTCCAGTGCAAAATCATGCCATGGATCCTCCACCCTCAAATTCCTCGTGCTCGGTGTGGTGTCGGCACAGGATTTAGAGACAGCGGGGAGGGCAAACCCTAGGGTTGGAACCTGCTGCCCTCAATGGGCCCACAAGCTGCCCCTACCTGCTGGCAGAACTCCTTGATGCTGCGGCCTCCCTCGATGAAGTGCTCGAAGAACTTGCTCTCGCGCTGTAGGTAGCCGGAGGTCAGCAGTCTCAGGTACACCACCAGATAGTCGGAGGTGCTCTGGTCGTTGAAGGAGGCCAGGAGCTCGGAGACCGTGATCTGCTTTTCCACTTGCTCTATCAGGTCCATGAACTGGAGGGGCACGTGAGGGAGGGTGTCAGAGGCAGACCCCTTGCTCCACCGCCCAACCCACTGCCACGAGCTCTCCAAGAGTCAGAATAAACAGGCTGGACTCTGGTCAGTTACAGTGGCACACATACGCAGTTGAGCTGGTGTCCTCAGCTTAGGGAAACTGAGGGCCTAACTGGGGGGGGGGGGGGGGGAGAGTGGTTTACATGAAGCCGCCCGGACAGCCTGCAGGAAATCCAAGAATCAAACTCAGGTCTCATGAGTCTCAATCTGCTCTGACCATCACATCCCATCTAATGGCATCTGCCCCCAACCCACAGGGGAGGGGGGATGTCACTCACCGTGTTATGGAAATCCTCGATTGTGAACTCTGTGAAGCCCTGGGACACCAGGTCCTCCTTGCTTTTGGCAGAGATCTCCTTGAACCTGCATGAGATGAGATGAGATGAGACGGGGTCAGTATGGGCATCCTTTAAAAAGTGGAAGTTAAATCCTACTGAGGAAAATAGAAAGGAGCATAAACTCTGGCAAATGAAGTGTAAAAATATCATTAGGAAGGCCAAAAAAGAATTGGAAGAACAGCTAGCCAAAGACTCAAAAAGTACTGGGCCCAGTCCTATTCAACATATTCATAAATTATCTGGAAAAAGGGGTAAACAGTGAAGTGGCAAAATTTGCAGACGATACAAAACTACTCAAGATAGTTAAGTCCAAAGCAGACTGTGAAGAGCTACAAAGGGATCTCACAAAACCGGGTGACTGGGCAACAAAATGGCAGATGAAATTCAATGTTGATAAATGCAAAGTAATGCAAATTCGAAAACATAATCCCAACTATACATATAAAATGAGGGATCTAACATTTAATTTAAATGTTACCACTCAAGAAAGAGCTCTTGGAATCATTCTGGAGAGTTCTCTCAAAACATCTGCTCAATGTCGTCGGCGATCCCTCGAGGTCAAGGATGATCTCTTTCACAGGTTTTATTTTTCATGGGTACTTTGGTGACTGAGGAGTCCGGTCCTTGAGTCACAGGTGGCGTTGGAAGACTGGGTTGGGCCGCAATTGCTGCATGACGGTTGTCTTTCCTTTCTTTCTTTTCTGGCATTTTTCTGCGACCAGGGCAAGGCGATTTTCCTCAAAAGTGGACGTTCCCTCTCTGACAAGTCTTTGCCAGTTATCCCTATCCTGGGCTGCTCTCCCCCAGTATGTGGTGTCAATGCCACATCTCTTGATGTTTATCTTGAGGGTGTCTTTAAAGCATTTCTTTTGGCCTCACCGTTTCCTTTCTCCTTTGGTGAGTTGGGCATACAGCAGTTGTTTTGGTAAGCGTACATGAGGCATGGGCACACTGTACCTGCTCCACCTCAGCTGGTGCTGGATAATCAGGGCCTCAACCCTGAAGATGTTGGCCTCTGTGAGGACACTGACATTAGTGCGATGACCCTCGCACTTTATGTTGAGGATCTTCCGAAGAAAGTGCTGGTGCTCCAGGTGTTTTCTGTAGGTCACCCAAGTCTCGTAGAGGAGAGTTGGCAATACCACCACTTTATAAACTAAAAGTCTTGACGAGTGTTCAACAATCACAACATCAGCACACTAGTATGTGTGGTGATTGTTGAACACCCAAGAAGAAAGTCTGCCAAAGGCAAGGCTGGCACAGTGAATTCTGTGCTGAATCTCAAAGTCTATGCCTGCCCTCTCTGAGAGATGGCTGCCAAGATAGGCAAAGTATTCTACATTTTCCAGTAACAGAGGGGTAGCCGTGTTAGTCTGAATCTGTAAAAAGCAACAGAGGGTCCTGTGGCACCTTTAAGACTAACAGAAGTATTGGGAGCATAAGCTTTCGTGGGTAAGAACCTCACTTCTTCAGATGCATAGACTTTGAGATTCAGCACAGAATTCACTGGGCCAGCCTTGCCTTTGCATCTTGCATCTGAAGAAGTGAGGTTCTTACCCACGAAAGCTTATGCTCCCAATACTTCTGTTAGTCTTAAAGGTGCCACAGGACCCTCTGTTGCTTTCTACATTTTCCAGTTCTTCTTTGTCTATGTGGATCTTCCTTGCTGGATCTGATGATTGACCGGGGACTGGCTGGTGGAGAACTTTTGTTTTGCCAATATTCAGAGATAGCCCTAGGCTTTTATAAGCTTCAGAGAAGCAATTGAGGGCTGTTTGCAGATCGTCCTTTGAGTGTGCAACTACAGCACAATCGTCTGCATACTGGAGTTTGGCTACTGTTGCTGATATTAGTTCAGTTCTGGCACGGAGACGAGAAAGGTTGAAGAGGTTGCTGTCAGTCTGATATTGGATGCCAGTGCCCTGTGGTAGATGGTCTTGGGTTAATGTTTTCATAGCTGCTAAGAAAATGGAGAAAAGGGAGGATGCCGGTACACAACCTTGTTTTACGCCAGTTCAGATGACAAAGGGCTCAGAGGTAGAGCAACTGCACAGGATGGAGGCAGTCACCTGGTCTTGGAGGAGTCTTACAATGGTGATAAATTTGCTTGGGCAGCCAAACTTTGACATAATTTTCCAGAGCCTCACAGTTGACAGAGTCGAAGGCTTTGGTCAGATTGATAACGGCCATATACAACTCCTGGTGGTGTTCTTGAAATTTTTCCTGGATCTGCCTGGCTGTGAAAATCATGTCAGTGGTGCCTCGTGATGGTCTGAAGCCACATTGGAACTCTGGAAGTACTTCCTCTGCAAGAAGGAGCAGAAGATTCAGTAAGATTCTAGCAAGAAGCATCCCAGGAATGGAGATATTTGTGAAGATAAAAGGCCAAAGCCCGCCAAACATTGAGAGTGTGGAGCACACGTTCTCGAGGGAAGGCGTGTGGTTTGGGGTAGAAGGTCGGGAGATGTACGCACCAGTTGAGGTGGAATGGCAAGGCCACCTTGGGGAGAAATTTGGGATGGAGGCACAGGGAGACCTTGTCCTCGTGGAAGACAGTGAAAGACATCATGGCCTCCAGTTCACTAATGCACTGTGCGGAGGTGACAGCTATCAAAAAGATCACCTTCATGGAAAGACGGGCAAGGGAGCAGGTGGCGAGTGGTTCAAAGGGCGGCTTGGTGAGGGCAAAAAGCAGGAGGTGAAGGTCCCAGGAAGGAGTAGGCTTCTGGACGGCGTGGAAGGCATTGAGAAGGCTGCGAAGGAAGTGGGAGATAGTCCGGTGAGTGAAGATGGAAAACCCATCCACAGAAGGAAGGACGGCACTAAGCGCGGCCAGGTGGATGCGGATGGAGGAGTGGGCGAGGCCTGACAGAGAGAAAGGAGGTAATCCAGGACGATGGGAATGGAGATGGCATGCAGGCGGTGTTGCGCCCAGTCGGTAAAACGTTGGCTCGGTAACATGCTCAAGTGGATGAGCATCGGCTATGGGTAAGGATGTCATGGACTGGGGAGGAGCATGCATGGTGTATGCACAAACCCATCCAAATAGCAGGCCGTGAGATGGAGAGGGCCTGGGTTGGGATGTCGCAGTTGGCCGTTCGCTTGCGTAAGGAGATCCAGGAGACAGATCAGAGGACGAGCAGAGCGATGTAGGAGATCCATGTCCCAGTACTGGCGAGGCCAGGCGGGGGCAATAAGAAGAAGAGTCGTGCGGTCGTGCCGCACCTCGCGCAGGACTTGAGGGAGCAGGGGAATGGGCGGGAATGCATAGCGGAGGCCAGTGATCCAGGACAGGAGGAGGGCATCGCCCTGGGAGCCTGGGCGAAGACCTTCGTGAACATGCGGGGGGCAGTAGCGATACTGAAGGGGAGGACCCAGAACTGATAGTGGGAACAGCCCACCGTGATTCGGAGGAACTTGCGATGAGTGGGGTGGAAATGGGTATGGAAGTAGGCATCCTTCATATTGAGAGCCGCAAACCAGGCTCCACAGGGAAGGGAGGGGAAAATGAGGGGAAGGGTGACCATCTGGAAATGGAATCTGCAGATAAATTTGTTCAAGAGCCGGAGGTCCAGAATAGGGCGAAGGCTAATCTGGCCCCAGTAGTGAGTAAAGGAGATGAGGCGACCCCCAAAAATCCACCGGCGGGGTGGTGGGAGGCGTAGAGGAAGGTTCACAGGTCTCGAGGAAGGAGTCATAAGGGTTGCTTGGGAGGACATTGCGGAAAGGTAGATGTGGAAGAAGTAGCTGTAGTGGTGGAGCGTGGTCGTTGTGAACATGGGCAACAGTGGGAAAAGTCAGGCAGGCGCTGCGGGTAAGGCTGGTCTGTGGCATGGGGACGGGTCAGAAGGACGACCCTTGCTGGCGGCGAGCGGAGGACAGAGTACAGAGGCCCAGCGACCGGTGTGACAGTCTTTGAGAGAATGCGAAGACCCCTCCATCTTGTCACTGAACAATTTATTGTTCTCAAAGGGAAAGTCCTCCAGGGTGGTCTGAACCTCCTTCGGGAAGCCGCTGGACTGGAGCCAGGAGTCCCGGCAGGGGACGACCCCGGATGCCAGGGAGCAGGACATGGTGTCGGTGGCATCCACCGTGGCCTGGAGAGCTACTTTAGCCACCAGCCTGTCCTCGTCCACAAGGTGTTGGAAGTCCTGCTGTTTTTCCGGGAGGAGGAAGGCCTGAAAGTCCACCAGCTTAGAGTACAAAAGGAAGTCGTATTTGGCCAGGTTGCTTTGGTAACTCGCAATATGGAATTCGAGCCCTGCAGAGGAGTAGACCTTGCGGCCCAGCAGGTCCAACTTTTTGGCGGCCTGGTCGGGTGGCATGGAACGGAAATGCTGTTGGCGTGCGTGCTCGGTCACAGCTTGTACCACCAGCGAATTAGGGTGGGACTGGGTGAAAAGAAAGTCCACATCCTTCGCTGGCATGAAGTAGCGGCGCTCTGCCCATTTCAGGGTAGGGGCACAAGAGGCCAGGGTGTGCCAAGCGGCTTGGGCTGGCTGCATGTGGGCATTGTGAACAGGGAGGGCAGTGCGGGAGGGGCCAGGGGGTTGCAGGATGTCCAATAATTGGTTTTGTGGATCCTGGACATCTTCGACAGGCAGGTTGAGGGCTGTAGATATGCGTTGAAGCAAGTCCTGGTACTGCACGTGATTGGAGCATCATCAGGGAACGAAGAGGTGCCCATATTGACTGGAGGGGGCAATGGCGCTTCTGGCGTGGAAACAATCAGAGGCTTTTTGTACACAGAGGGAGGAGCGGTGGGCGCTGGAGAAGGGCGGTGATGCAGGCAGGGTGGCACGCCAGGGTCGCAGTAGGGGTTTCATGCAGTCCAGTAGGGCCAAGCATGGGGGTCACCAGGCACTGGCAGTGCCCATGGGTAGCGGAACCATGGATCAGCTGGCGGAGCGGACAGCTGATGGTATGGTTGGTGCCAGTGTTCTGGTCTGTATGACCGGGCAGGTGAGAAGGTGGTGTCCAGTTCTGAGGACCACTCAGAGTCCAAAGACGGGTCCGGTAAGGGTGGGGCTGTCAGAGCCAGCAGTACCAGCAGTGTAGGGGGGTGAAGGCCGGGTGATCCGAGAGTTCGTCCGAAAGGTCCGGCGGAGAAAGGCGGGGTGGAGCAGCAGGAGCGGCTCGTCCGTGGCAGACGGTAGATGAAAGGTGCCTGAAGGACCAGGGCATGGAGGTGAGCCAGCAAACAGCAGCATGAGTTCAGCCGTGGGCGTAAGAGAAGACAGACAGCCCAGAGTGTGCTGGGCCGGGCGTGTGAGTTTGGATGGTCCTGGCGGAGTACAAGGAGCCGGAGATGACGGTGGTGGATCAGTCACCGGGGCTGGCGGAGGCGCTGTTGGGGTGCGGTGCCTGGACTTGTACTCCGTGCGATACTTCCTCAGAGCAGGAGCGTCTGAATTGGTATGCGACTTCTCACCCAACCTGGCATGGCTTGGAGAGGCAACGCTGCGCTTGGAGGCGGTCCCTGTCGGGGAGCTGCCTTTATGCCCATGAGCGTGCTTCTAGTATGCACAGTAGGCTTTAGCCGGATGGAACGGTGCCACCAGTGCCAGGCAGGAAGGGCCCCGGGTCGTGCTGGCCACCGGTGCCAGGCATCGGATCTGTGGTCGCCTGATCCAATTGCGCACGTGGGCGCACAGCCTCCTCCATAAGGAATTTGCGGAAGCAAAGTTTTCTAGTTTCCCAGGTACGAGGTGGCAACGAGCGACAGATGGAGCAGTGGGCGGAGATATGAGTCTCACAAGACAGCAGAGACAGCATTGGTTCTTGTCTCTCACGGAGAAGGAGCGCGGGCAGAAAGCACAGTATTTAAAACCGGCTCGCCAGGGCATAATCCCGGGCCAGGGAGAAGCCCCCGCAGGTGAGAAAGTCCAACGGAAACCTAAATAACTAACAGTTAACTAACAAACAGACAACTAAGTTCTAAGAACTACAGAAAAACTATATACAATGAACAGAGAGCAGTTCTCTTAGCGAGCTATGAACACTGGGGAACAGGGGTTCCGACTCTGGCCGTGCGGCAGTAAGAGGGAACTGGAGCAGCGTCGACCCGCACAGCTCCTAAAGCCTTGGATGCACCACGCAGTCAACACACGACACACGTGTGGGTCAAGGGACCCTACTATGAACAGTTCCGGCTCCAACTCATGGCACGCATGCACACCCACGTCTGGAATCCACATAGGGACCATCACTCGAAGAACTGGGAACTGAACCCAGGAGTGCCGACCCTGTGCCGTAACTAAGATGAATAATCAGCATTTGTTTCAAACCCAAAAAGGGTGGATGGGGAGGGGGAAGGATCCTTACAGTCTAAGGAGTGTCCTCAAGTCGAGGAAGATGCCACACGGCCGGAGCTCTGACTTGGCAGGAGTCACACGCTGTGGCCTTTCCAATCACCCAGCCTGCCCTCTGGGATAGAAGCGGGGATCCGTGCGTGCCAGGCTAATAATCCCCCCTAGCTCTTATATGGCACTTTTCACTGTCAATCTCACAGAGCTTTACAAAGGCTGTCAGTATCATCATCCCCATTTTACAGATGGGGACACTGAGGCTCAGAGCGGGAAGGGACTTGCCCAAGGTCACCCTGGAGGCCAGCAGCAGAGCTGGGAATAAACCCCAGGTCTCCCAAGTCTTAGCCCGGCACTCTCCCCTCGCTAGGCCCCATGGTCTCCCACTGTCCTCCCACCACACTGACCCCCTTGTCGGGGGCGGGGGGGGGGGAAAGAGAGGAGAGCAGACTCCCGTCTCCCACAGGGCACCACCCTACCGTTGCAGCTCCTTGCTGTCCTCCAGTAGGGCCTCCAGATGCGAGAAGCCAAATGCCCGGTAGAAGCAGTTGCCATCGGGCCGCGTCTTCCGGATGTACGAGTACTTTTTGAGCAGGTCCTGTGCAGAGCCGGGGGAGGCACAATTAGTCCCTCATAGGGAAAGGGGCCGGGAGGTTAGTGACCGACAGTGCCACATAAATACTAAGCATTATTACACCTCCTGCTCCTGCTAAAGCCTGGCGGGGCGGGGCAGGGCGGGGGGGGGGGGGGAGGAGGGGGGGAGAGGCCCAGAATTCAGGGGGGGGGGGAGTGGGCAACTTAGAGAGGGGAGTCTGAGGGACAATACCAAGGAGGGGTGACTGGGGGACTGCGTGGGCAGGGAAGGCCAGGATTTTCAAGGGGGTGTGTGTGAACCTAGTGAGAATAAGCTGAGGAGTGGGGGGGGGGGAAAGAGGCCAAGATTGAGGGGCTGGGAGGGAGAGCTCGAGGGGAGGCTGGGGGACTATGGAGGGAGAGAGGTCTGGGATTTAGATGTCAGGGTGAGGCAGGCTGGGGCCTGCAATTAGGAGATGGGCGAGCCAGGAGGAGCAGGGGACCTAGGTGGGATCAGACAGGGGGACTAAGGAGGAAAGGGCCTGGAGTCATGGGGCTGGGATTTCGGGGGAGGGTCCTAGAGCTGGGAGTGCCCAGCTGGTCTCTACCTTGATCTTCTGTTGATAGATGTGATCGTCCTCCGCGTATTCCTTGTACAGAACTGACAGTTCCAGTCTGTCCGACACCAGGGGGTTCTGGACGGCGATCTGGAAGGACAACGGAAGGCGCCGTGACACTAGCGGGAGGGAAGCGGTGGCCATGGCTCCCCAACCTCGCTACGGAGGCACCCTGAGCTAACAGACACCCAGGGCCTACAGCAGGAGACCTGGAGCTGGCTGCAGTCCCTCCTGGGAGCTGTAGTCTGGCTACCTCATGCCCCCATTCCTCTCCATAGGCCAGGGGACCCCGCTGAACTACATCTACCAATGCACTGCCTTCACTGTCTTGCCAAGCCACTGCCGTGCCTCTTGGGAACTGTAGTTCAGGTGGCTCATGCACCTATTCTCCACTATAGCTAGGACCCTACCAAATTTACGGTCCATTAACTTCATGATTTCAGCTATTTAAGTCTGAAATTTTACGGTGTTGTAAGTGTAGGGGTCCTGACACAAAAAGGAGTTGTGGGGGGGGGGGGGGTCACAAGGTTATTATGGGGGCGGAGGGTTGCAGTACTGCTATCCTTACTTCTGCACTGCTGCTGCCCGCAGCACTGCCTTCAAAGCTGGGCAACAGGAGAGCGGCAGCTGCTGGCCGGGAGCCCAGCTCTGAAGGCAGAGCTGCTGCCAGCAGCAGCGCAGAAGGATGGCATGGTATGGTATGGTATTGCCACCCTTACTTCTGCGCTGCTGCCTGCAGAGCTGGGCACCCGGCCAACAGATGCTGCTGTCTGGCCACCCAACTCTGAAGGCAGCACAGAAGTAAGGTTGGCAATACTACTGTCTCCCCCCCTTCCCCTCCAAAATCATCTTGTGACCCCCCTGCCACTCCCTTGTGGGTCAGGGCCCCCAATTTGAGAAACACTGGTCTCCCCCGTGAAATCTGTACAGTATAGGGTAAAAATCTGTATAGTATAGGGAAAGACCTGATTTCAGGGGGGGGGGGGGGGAGGAGAGGAGGAGACGACCAGATTTCACGGTCCGTGCTGCGTTTTTCATGGCTGTGAATTTGGTAGACTTCCTGGTTGGCATATACCTCCCATGAGGGCCCACAGTCCCCCCTCTATGCAAGAGAATGCGACAGCCGTGGTACATCATGGGAGATGTAGTCCAGCTGAAAAGCCCAGCCATAGAGAAGAATGAGAGCACGAGGCACCTGAACTCCAACTCCCATGAGGCACTGCAGCAGCATTTCAGAATCAAAACATTTCAGTTTTCGGACATTCAGGTTGGGATTTTTTGACAGAAAAAAACCCCACCACATTTTTCCCAGGGAAGAGGAAGTTACTTACCTGTCACTGGAGGTTCTCGGAGATGTTTGGTCCCTATCTGTATTCCACTGAGGGTTACGCATGCGCCACGCGTCCGGAGCCAGAGATTTTGGAAGTAGTTGTCTCTGTTGGTCCGCATGTGCCCCCTTGCCTCGCACCTCATGGTTTCACCCGAGACGATAAAGGGTGGGACAGACCAACCGCCTCTCCAGTTCCTTCTGCACCACAAATTGAACAGGTCCACAGCAGAGGGGAAGGAGGGTGGGAAGTGGAATACAGATAGGGACCTGTGACAGGGTGCTGGGCAGGAACTCCTGAGCCAGCCCTCTGTCACACCAGCTCCAATTAAGGTAGGTAAATTGGAGCTGGCTAGAGAAACCTGCACCTGATTGGCAAATGGGAAATAGCTGCCAGCCTAATTAGCCTGGGGCTACATACAGGCCCAGAGGAAGGAAGCAAAGGCGGAGCCAGAGAGTGGAAGGAGAGCGGTAGCCCTTCCCTCCTGGGTGCAGAAGTGGAGAAGTCTGTAAGGCTGGAAACCCAAGCTGTATGTGGTGGGAAGGTGGTGGGAGCACATGCTGTAAATAAACTGCACCGGTGATTGCTGAGCCCCAGGGTCTCTGAGTGGTTTGTGAACGCAGCAGAGGCAGGAGCAAAGGGGGCCCTGCTACACCCTGCTACAGGACCACACCTCTCGAAGAACCCTCAGTTACAGGTAAGTAACCTCCCCTTCTTTGAGTGATGGTCCCTACTGTATTCCATGGAGGGTGATTAACGAGCAGTACCTAATTCAGAAGAGGGTGCGAGGAAGGGGGTGGAACAGCTGAACAGAGGACAGCCATGAAGAACAAGGCATCCGTCTGAGAATCTTGTACCAAGGCATAATGCACAGAGAAGGTATGTTGTCCCCGATGCCACGTGGCTGCCTTGCATACTTCTGAAAGTGGTACGTTGTGAAGGGCGACCGCAGTCAATGCTTGCGCTCTTGTGGAATGGGCTCTCACCCCAAGGAGTGGAGGCAGTCCTGATAACAGAGAGTTATGTACCCCGAAATCCACTGTGTGGAGATCGCCTGCCCCATAAGTCTTTCAGCTATTGCGACAGTCTGGGGACTTCCGGAATGGTCTCGTCCCTGCAAGTATAAGGCCGGAGCCCAGTGAATGTCGAGGGAGTGCAGGTACTGCTCCTCCGCTGAGGCGTGTGGCTTCGGAAAGAAAGCAGGTAAGCATATGGGCTGGCTGAGATGAAAGCAGGATACAACCTTTGGCAGAAACTTGGGGTGCAGGCACAGGGAAACTTTGTCCTTATGGAACGTGGTGAAAGGGGGTTCTGCCATCATAGCCCCAGTGCGCCTATCCTTCTCGCAGAAGGAATAGCTACCAGGAAGACAACCTTCATGGAAAGAAGGGACAGGGAGCAGGAAGCCAGTGGTTCGAAGGGCGACTTCATTAATGTTGAGCGAACGAGGTTGAGGTCCCATTGGGGAGTGATATGTTGAACGGGTGGGAAGGTTCTGAGGAGGCCCTTCCAAAACCCGGCAGTCAATGGATGTATACATATGGACTGCCCTTCCACGGTAGGTTGGAAGGCACTGACAACTGCTATGTGGATCTTAACGGAATTGAGAGCAAGTCCCAATGTCTTCACGGACAAAAGGTAGTCCAGAAGAAGGGAATGTCCACTTCATCAGAGGCTAAACCCCTTTTTGGACCCAGTAGGCAAAGCACTTCCACTTGGCCTGATAGGAACGCCTCGTGGACTCCTTCCTGCTGCTCAAAGGGATGTCTTGTACTGCTGACAAACATTCCCATTCTAGCGAAGATGCCCATTCAAAAACTAAGCTCTGAGGTGAAGCATCTGCAGATCGGGATGCCTGATCCTGCCGCCGCGTTGTGAAAGCTGTTCTGGGAAAGCTGGCAGGAGAAGTGGAGGAAGAGCTGACATGTGGAGCAGCTGTGGAAACCAGAACTGGCATGGCCAGAACCGGGCGATCAGAATAACCATGGCCTTCTCCCTGATCACATGGAGGATTCATGGCAGGAGTGTCAGAGGGAAAAACACGTAATTGATCTGGTCTGACCAGTGGAGGACAAGGGCATCGCTCTGGGAATGGGCGCCAAGCCTCCCCCCATCTCCTGGAGCAGTATGTGGTGCACTTGCTGTTGGCATGGACGACAAAGAGATCCCTGGTCAGAATCCCCCATTGGCTGAAAATCACAGAATCGTAGGACTAGAAGGGACTTTGAGAGGTCATCTAGTCCAATCCCCTGCACTCAAGGCAGGACTAACTATTATCTAGACCATCCCTGACAGGTGTTTGTCTAATCTGCTCTTAAAAATCTCCAATGAGGGAGATTCCACAACCTCCCTAGGCAATTTATTCTGGTGCTTAACCATCCTGACAGTTAGGAAGTTTTTCCGAATGTCCAACCTAAACCACCCTTGCTGCAATTAAAGCCCATTGTTTCTTGTCCAAGCCTCAGAGATTAAGGAGAACAATTTTTCTCCCTCCTCCTTGTAACAACCTTTTATGTACTTGAAAATCGTTATGTCCCCTCTCAGTCTTCTCTTCTCCAGACTAAACCAACCCAATTTTTTCGATCTTCCCTCATAGGTCATGTTTTCTAGACCTTTAATCATTTTTGTCACTCTTCTCTGGACTCTCTCCAATTTGTCCCCATCCTTCCTGAAATGTGGTGCCCAGAACTGGACACAATACTCCAGTTGAGGCAATATCAGTGCAGAGTAGAGAGGAAGAATTACTTCTCGTGTCTTGTTCACAACACTCCTGCTAATACATCCCAGAATGATGTTTGCTTTTTTTGCAACAGCGTTACACTGTTGACTCCTGTTTAACTTGTGATCCACTATGACCCCCAGATCCCTTTCTGCAGTACTTCTTTGTAGGCAGCCATTTCCCATTTTGTAGGTGTGCAACTGATTGTTCCTTCCAAAGTGGAGTACACCTATACCCCAATATAAAGCGACCCGATATAACACAAATTCGGATATAACGCGGTAAAGCAGTACTCCGGGGGGGCGGGGCCGCGCACTCCGGCGGATCAAAGCAAGTTTGATATAACGCGGTTTCACCTATAACGCAGTAAGATTTTTTGGCTCCCGAGGACAGCGTTATATCGAGGTAGAGGTGTACTTTGCATTTGTCCTTACTGAATTACATCGTATTTACTTCAGACCTTTCTCCAGTTTGTCCAGATCATTTTGAATTTTAATCCTATCCTCCAAAGCACTTGCAACCCCTCCCAGCTTGGTATCATCCGCAAACTTTATAAGTGTACGCTCTATGCCATTATCTAAATCACTGATTAAGATATTGAACAGAACCGGACCCAGAACGGATTCCTGTGGAACCCCACTCGACATGCCTTTCCAGTCTGAATGTTGTTGACCACAGTGTCGTGAAGCTCCCATTCGTGATCGGCCACAAATGTCCTGCTGAGAGAGTATGCAATCATGTTCTGAGCCCCTGGAAGATAGGCTGCCAACAACAGGATCTTGTGGGCAATGTACCAATCCCATAGACGAACCGCTTCCGCAGACAGTGTAGTCGACCTTGTGCCCCCATGCTTGTTGATGTAATAAAACAATGGTGATGATGTCAGACATGACGAGAACACAATGCAAGCGAACAGATGGAAGAAATGCATGACACGCTCACCTTAACACCCGAAGCGCCAGGATGTTGACGTGTATTCTGGATTCCCGAGGGGTCTGGGTCCCTTGCACCACATGCTCCCCCATGTGGGCACACCATCCGGAGAGTGATGCATCCGTGATGATAGTCATGTCCGACAAAGATGAGAGGAACAGCATCCCGATGCAGACCTGTCTTGGGTATGTCCACCACTGGAACGAGGAGAGCACCTTGGGAGGCACTGACAGCAGAAAGTCCGTGGTATATCCTGTGGGTGACTAGACTTTTTGGAGCCACAGCTGAAGTCAGCGAAGTCGGAGGTGAGTGAAGGCAGTGACGTATGTGCAGGCTGCCATGTTGCCAAGGAGGGATAGGCAAGTCCTGACAGAACAGAAGGACTGTTGACTACTCGGACGATGAGTTCCTGCAGGGTCTGGAACCTGTCCCGCTGTAAGTAGGCTTGTGCTGAGACTGAGTCGATGGAGGCCCCTATGAAATGCAGGGATTGCGTGGGAACCAAAGTTGATTTTTCAACATTTACGCTTACCCCCAGGGAAGAAAGTAGTCCGAGTAACATGGAGGTCGAGGCTCAACCCTCGTCCCTGGATCGCGCTGGTAGCAGCCAGTTGTCAAGACAGGGGAATATAAGGACCTCATGACGCCAGTGGTGGGCTGCTATGACACAGAAAATTTTGGTGAAGACCTGTGGAGCAGTGATGAGTCCAAACGGTAGGACTCCGTATTGGAAGTCTTCAGGGCCTACTGTGAACATCGAGAATCTCCCCATCTATGCAAAAAATAGGTGCCCTGCATAACGAGACCCATAACACACATGCCTCTTTCTACGGATGGTATGATGGCTGCTAAGGTGACCATACGGAACTTTGGTTTGCGTATAAAGCAACTGAGGTGTCGGAGGTCCAGGATTGGTCTCCACCCGTCCTTCTTCTTGGGTATTAGAAAATAAGTGGAATAGAACCCCGCACCCTGATAGAGCACGTTCCTCCGGACTATTGCTCCCCTTTGCAGTAGGGAGTTGACTTCTAGAGCGAGGATGATGTCATGAGAGTGGCCCCTGAGGAGGGGCTGGGGCGGGGGTGAGGTAGTGTCATTAACTCAATCTTATAGCCATGTTGAATGACATCCAGGACCCACTTGTCCATTGTTGTCGCACTCCAAGCTGGTAAAAAGATGTCCACCAGGCAGAAAAGGAAGGCAACCGGCTGGACTTTATGGGTCGCAAGGTCTTCTCATCGGCTAGCCTCCAATTTCAGATCTTGAACTACCAGGCCTTATTGGCCAAATATGACTTTCTCAACTGAAAGTAAAGTCCTCCAATTTACTGTAGTTGCGATCCAGAAGGTCCAACCACTTGCCCTCCTTGTCCGCCAGGGTGGCGCATGGGTGCTGCTGCCTGGCCTGCTCAATTGCCACTTGGATCCTGAGAGAATTGGGTGGGGGTGAGAGAACAGAAACTCAGACCCCTTAGCTGGCACGTAGTACCCCTTTTCTGCCCCCTTGAGGGTAGGAGCGCCAGTGTCTGGGGTATGCCTAATGGTACGAGCCAGCTAAAGAATGGCAGCGTTGATTGGTAGAGCAACCCTGGTCAGTACCAAGACCTGAATGTTGGTACCGAGGCCTGAAGGCTGTCCAGAAGCTGATGCTGTTTGTCCTATACTTCCCTCCAGTGATATATGAAGAATCTGTGTAGGAGGTCCTGGGACTGGTGAAAGTAATCTAGGGGTGGGGTGGGGGAACCAAGGTCACTGTTGTGTCTGGAGAAGATGACGGAAATCGTTCCTGTTCTGGTGGTACCAGACTGAGTGGCTCACCCTCCAAAACCAGTTCCAAACATCTACTCGAGTATGCCCCAAACAGGGATGGGGTGAACCCTCTCTTGATGAATGGGAAGGCTCTGAAGGTGGATATTGAGGTCAGGGTCCCCAGTATGGCCAACAGGATGGATCCAGCAGATGCTGCGGAGAGCCCCACGGAGCGAGGTACCAGTGGCTTCTCTGCTGGGGTAGAGGAGGGTACTGCCACTAAGCTGGTAGATACTCGTAGCGACGGTAGGAGATGGGTGGCCCCTGCACTCCATCCAAATCCTCCAATGAGGAAAACTCAGATCCTGGTTCCAATGCCGGTAACGTCGGAAGTGGTGGAACCATATAAACCATAGGGGAATGGGTGGAAGCATGACTCAACTGCGATAAGTCCTGGGTTAGAGATCGTCCCCCCCTAGGCTCAGACTGTAGAGCAGATGTGGGCAAACTACGGCCCGCGGGCCGACCGTCCTGCCCAGCCCCTGAACTCCTGGCCGGGGAGCCTAGTCCCCGGCCCCTCCCCCGCTGTCCCTCGTCCCCCGCAGCCACGCCAGCCGCGCTCTGGCCCGCCGCTCCCGCTGGGCAGCGTGGGGAGCACAGCTGGCTCTGGCCAGGTCTTGTGGCTGCGAGCTCCTGCTGCTGGTAAGGGGACGGGGGGGGTTGGGTAAGCGGGGGATCCTGGGGGGGCAGTCAGGGAGGAAGGTGCGGTTGGATGGGGTGGAGGTTTTGGGGGGGCGGTCAGGGGATGGGAAACTGGGAGGGTTGGGAGTGGGAGTCCCAGGGAGCCTGTCAGGGGGTGGGGATGTGGATGGGGTCAGGAGGGCAGTCAGGGGACAGGGAGCAGGGGGGTGGGATCCTGGGGGGCAGTTAGGGGCGGGGGGGGTCCCAGGAGGGGGCGGTCAGGGGACGAGGAGCAGAGGGCGGTTGGATAGGGGGTGGGAGTCCCGGGGGGGGGGCGGTCAGGTGGCGGGGGTGTGGAAAGGGGTCAGGGCAGTCAGGGAACAGGGAGCAGGGGGGTTGGCTAGGAGGCAGGGATCCCGGGAGGGGGTGGTCAGGGGACAAGGAGCAGGGGGGGTTGGATGGGTTGGGGGCTCTGAGGGGGGCAGTCAGGGGGCGGGAAGTGGGAAGGGGCGGGGGCCAGGCTGTTTGGGGAGGCACAGCCTTCCCTACCCGGCCCTCCATACAGTTGTGCAACCCCGATGTGGCCCTTGGGCCAAAAAGTTTGCCCACACCTGCTGTAGAGGAAGGTGTGGAGACCTCATTTCTTCTGGAGCAAAGAGTTCATGAGGCCCAGGCGCTATCTCCAACCTCCCCAGTGTTAATGGCACGCGCTCCGCACCTGGAACTGGAGCTGGAGCAGAGGACTGTTTCGAAATTGATGGTTCTGTTGACTTAGAGGTGGCTGATTTGGAAGGTGTGCACAGCTTGGTACCGGCGAATCCATTGGTCTGTGCGATTTCTTGTCATGCTTGTGAGACTTGGAATGTGCCACTTCTCCGTGGCTGGAACTCGTGGAAGGCGCATTGCCCTTCTTGGGTCTGGAGGAAGACTGACTGCCATGCTTATGCGCATGCTTCCTTGCCTCCCAACTAAGCTCCAGCACGGGGTCCATAGTACTGGTACCGGCATAACCAGACTCGATCTCTGCAGTTGGAGGTGCACTCCTGGATTTCTCAGGCTGATGTACGGGGGTGGTTCCCCACCCTGGATCCGATTGCGGCCTCTTGGCAACCTCCATGATGTGCTTTTTGAGGCAGAGAGCCCAGCCTTCCCGGGTATGCCTTGGGAAGGACAGACAGATACTGCACCTGGATGAAATGTGGGCTTCTCCCAAGGATCAGAGCAGCATTGGTGCTCGTCGCTGACTGAGAACGAACACGGGCAGGAGACGCAGATCTTGAACCCTGGAGTCTTCGGCATAATCCAGAACCCGGATGTGGGTGCTGGATTGGGTGGGAGGGAGTGGTAACAGATTCTCCAAAGTCTCTTATCTCCTAAAAACTACTACTAAACGCTAAACTACAGTTAAAAAAAACAAGAATAAAATTAACTATGTACAATTCAAATCCTTTTTATTTTCAAGTGTGTCAGAGATGAGAGGACACTAGTAGCTCTGACTTGGACCATGCGGTGGTGAGAAGGAACTGGGAACGCGGTCAGTCTGCCCTGCCCTTTGTCGCCTCAGACGAAACCATGAGGCAAGGGAAGGGTGCTTGTGCAGATCAACAGACGCTAATACTTTCAAGACCTCTGGGCGCACAACGCGTGCGAAAATCCTCAATGGACTACAATAGGAACCATCACTCGAAGAAGCAGCTGATGCTTTTTGCGGAAATTCTGCTGTCAGAAACCTGATTTTTTACAGAAGAGCGTTTTGATGGAAAATTTTCAATGAGCCCTCATGAGCCCCTCACACCAGTACACAGTGCACCCATGCTGCCTAGCACCCTTGGACTAGGAGCCCTGATAACACCTCCTCTAGCCCCCAGGGGACCCCCCCCCATCCCCATCTCTTCCTCCCCCCTCTGCCCCTAGGGCCCTGACAACCCCCCAGCCCCATCTATTCCCACGCTCCACCAAGCCTAAGTCCACCTCAGGAGTCCCAACCACTCCCTACTGCCCTCCCCTAGATATGGATCCCAGGCCCCAGGAGTCCTGACACCCGTACCTATACTCCCAGTTTCCTGAGCCAAAGGATGGAGCTGGGGGTGAAGGACAGCTGTGTCCTCATAGGTTAGCAGTGGGAGCAATTTGCCCTCATCTGAGCAGCTGCAGGTTAGGGGGAACATGACTGAGGCTATATGCAACCCCTGTGGGTGAGATTTGTGGGGTTAGCATAGGGAGGGCAGCGGACAGGTACCAAAACCCCAACATCCCAGAGGCTGGAGATGGAATGTGAAACTACCAGAAACTGTGAAGGGAGAGCAAGGACACGAAGGCCCCTCCGAGATCCACCCACTGACCCCTCTCAGATCTGGCAGACTACTTTCCCCTGCACCCAACGACCCTCTGAAGCCTCACCTCCTGCTGGATGCGATCCTGCTGAGCCATGATGGCTTCGTCGTACGCCAGACAGTTAACTCCTGGAAGAGAAGAAGAGATGGAACGAGATGCTTATCCCATGCCAGCTGCACCCCAGCCAGTTCAGACCCCCGTGATCTCCAGTCTCAAATGTCACCGCCCACACCTTAGGGGTCACCATCCTGCCATCAAGATGAGTTCCCCAAGGTTCAGTCTCAATTGACCTTTGCTCCCGTCACCTTTCCCCCACGCTGGGATGGCTAACGCTGCCCGAGACAGAACTCTATCCGCACAGCTGGAGGGGGAAGGCTAGTCCTTCGGGTCAGGTCCCTGGGCTGAGATTCAGGAGATGTGGGTTCAGTTTCTGGCTCCGCCATAGCATTTGAGCGAGTTCTTTCATCTCTCTGGGCCTCCAGCTTCCCCCTCTGCAAAATGGGCTAATGAGCCTTCCTCTGCTATTAGGCTATGAGCTCTCTGGGGACTCTCTTTCGCTAGGTGTCTGTGCAGTGGCCAGCATGATGGGTTCCCTGATCTCAGTCAGGGGAGGTTGGAGGGGTCCTGTACAGCTCCCGGCCCAATGGGCCCTCCACCCCCAGTACTGATCAGGGAAACCTGCACAGCGCCCAGCTCAATGGGGTCCCCAATCTAGGTCAGAGATCAATTTGTGCATCATATTGCCAAAATGAGCCATTTCCCTTCAAGGGTTAATTTTTGAGTTCAGACAGCAAATATTCTCCCGGGAGAAGGTAGAGCAAACGGAATAACCCCAACACAAGGAAACCAACACTGACCCGGAAGCTGAGACACCAAACAGGGCTTGCTTTACAAATTCCTTCTGTAACACAGATATTCTTCTTATTCAGTAAGAAGTGTAGCTGTAACTAATCAATGCATCTCTCTGTGTGCAGCTCCAGCCAGTGGCCTCTGCAGAGGTCAGAATTTGTCTTTTTAAGCTCAACTCATTACAGGCACAAGTAGCTCTTTAGCAGACAGAAACTGAAGCTATTGTTTGTAAATACCATTAGGCGAATCCATTATGCTTTTGCTACAACATGCATTGCAGATATTAAGGCAACACCATCAGCTTCTAAACGGCCACGCTTCTGTCCACAAAAGTTTGGCACAACTAGCAGCTAAGATTTGAGGGTCTTGTTGACGCACAAAAGTTGTGTCGCTTTAACTAAAGGCATCGATTTTTAACAGCCCCGGGGATTAAGCATTGACACAAACTCCCCAGCAAAGTGGTGGATTCTCCATCTTAACACTGGAGACCTTTCTGGAAGAGGCTTGAGTCAGCTATAAACGATTGGGATAAATACAGAAGGAAGTGGGTGAAATGACCTGATCTGTTCTATACAGCTCAGACTAGAGGATCTTGCACTCTATGAATCACTAACTACACTGGCTGGTATAGCTAGAGCAGCACAACCCCTAGTGTGGGATGCAGTTATACCCAGTATACAGGTGCTTTACTCTGGCATAATTTATTCCTGGACAGAGGACTGAAAGGACCTCTTGGGTCATGGCCTCCAGGACCTGCTAGTGCAGGCAGCCCCGTCCCATCATCCGACTCAGAAACGTATCCAGCTCCATCTTCAAACTAGTTGGGGTGTTTACTCCCCACTGCTCCTATGGGGAGGCTATTCCAGAACCTCCACTGATGGGCGGAAGCCTTCTCATTGCCAGCCTCCATCGATTCCTGGCCAGTTTACCCCATCTGCTCTTGTGCCAACACTGTCCTTTAGCTTCAGTAGTTCTTCTCCTTCCCTGGTGCAAACCCCCCTGGTGCATTCACGGAGTACAAACAGATCCTCCCTGAGCCTTCATCTGGGCAGGCTAAACAACGGGACTGTAAAAATCACAGAAATTGCAGGGGGATTCGAGGGCAAAATTCGATTCAAGCCCCTGGGCCTCAAGGAAATGATCCCTTCTCCTAGCCTGAAAATCTATGAATAATAAATCACAATAGTGCGATAGCTGAAATTACATCAATTCATTGAGCCAGATCCTTAGCTTGTGTAAATGGCCCTAGCTCAGCGTGAGTCCCTAGAGCTACGGCAATGTACACCAGGTGGGGATCTGGCCCATTGAAACCGCTCTCCCATCCTCCCTCTACAATCTCCTCTATATCCCGCAACATGATGTCACCCCTCTTTTACAGATTGGGAAACCGAGGGATAATAATTTTGAGCAAGGCTTGAAACCCTGAGCTTCACCTCAAACAAGTCTCCCAAAGATGACTAACTTTCGGGTGTAAACAGCCTCCTATTTATCACTGCTACCCGTCAGCCTCTCAGTGCTGTCTGGCTTAGTTCAAAGACAGAGACGAGCTTTGCCAGCTCTGCAGGAAGATGAGAAAGCAATTTGGGCTCGTTCCATTGCATACATCACTGGCAGCCGGGAGTCCCCAAGTCTGACTCCCAGCCCAACGGCATGCATCCCTGCTAATGCAGTACAGATCCCCTCTCTTGCTCTGCAGAGGCCACATAACACAAGGTGGAAAGAACCACATGGGGTGCACACGCCCCCATTTTCCTCAGCCCACTGAAGAAGAACCAGGATACCCCACAACAAGAGTCTTCCCCAGAGCAGACACAGCCGGACCACAGCCCTATTTTATCAACAGAACCATCTGGATCAGAGTCCAGTACTTTTCTTGCTGATGTGAACCAGTACTGACTCTATTGGGGACATCTCAACCAAAATAGCCTTTATTCTGCAAGAATTTAAACTGTGTCTATCGGTAATACTCCGGGGGCAAGGACTGCACTTAAAGGGGGCAAAGCTGATTGGGAAGCTACTGGGTAGGGAGAGAGGGCGTCTGTTTTCTTCACCCCAAGCCACCCCGGATGCCCCTCGTTATACAGAGCCATCGCTTTTTCTAACAGTTCCCCCTCCACCTTTAAACAAACAATTAAGACATTATTTATTGCTCTCAGTTAGGGATGGCCCAAGCAGAGTTTTAAGCAAAATCATCTGGGATGCTTGATGGGAGTGGGGGGGGATGTGGGGTGCTGGGTTTCGAGGAGGGAGGAGGTAAATCAGAGGGTATTGGGAACTAGGTTAAGGGAAGGACCTGCTGATGGGAGCTTTAGGACTCCCTTGCAACAGGTGATTTGGTTTGGAGGTTCTTCCCCCCCCCCATCAGGTTTCCTAATCCTCACCACATGACAGCAAGAAACATGCGACCAAGTGGAGGGAATGTCCTCAGGGGCCCAGAGAGGAATCCTGCCTCACAGAGAAGTCATGCTGGGGTGGGCACAGACCCTGCTGACGCGGTGTGGGGTGGGTTGATATGGACTGTATATAGGTCGGAGTGTGGGGGCCAGGTCTGTAGGCCTCAGGGAACAGATGGTGGGAATCCTGTCCCCCATAGGGATGGTGGTGGAGATGGAGATCATATCTCTCAGAGAGGTGCTGCAGGGGGTGGGGTGCATACAGGATGTATATTGAAGTGTAACAAGTGGGGTGGGGATTCTCATTGCCAGGGTGAGGAGGAACCTGTCTCCAGGGCCCCTGCTGATGGAGGAGCGGGGCAGGGCAGGGCAGGCTATAGCATGCATTGCAGCGAGACTGGGGAATCCTGTGTCACATGGGCAACCACATCTCTAGGCCTCAGGGCACAGATGGGGCTGGATCCTGCTCCCGGGGATGCTGTGGGTGGGGTGGGCTGGGCTGATTGCTACCATTGCAGGAGCTAGGCAGAATGGGTTGATGCATATTGGGAGCGGAGGGGGCACTAGGCCTCAGGACACTTTATGGAGAGTCCTGTCTTTGGGGTGCAAGGGACACCCTGTATACTTGGAAGAGGAGGGAGTTGGAGACAAGGGAGTGACCTTTTCCCTGGGGATTATGCAGGGAGGGCAAGTAGGTATTGGGGGGGTGGGGGAGTTTCCCATCCCTGCTGATTGTGGTTGGGGACAGAGAACAGCTTCCAGGAGACATGGAGAAGGAGGCAGATCCTGTGTGCATTGGGGGAGCGGTCTGAGATTTGGGGTGAGGGGAGGCCTTTCCTGGAGAAGGGGATCATGACCCCAGGGGATGTGGGGAGGCAGATCCTGTGGGCATGTGAGACTTAGGGTAAGGGGAGGAGTTTCCTGTGGTGAGAACTGTGGGGTGCAACTCCTAAGAGGAGGCAGGTGTGTGATTTGGAGTAGGACAATCCTCTCCCATAGGGAGGAAAGCATGTCTGGGATTTGGGGAAGAAACCATTTCTCTGGGGTTTGGGGTGAGGGGAGGAGCTCCCTGTGGGGGAAGGAGGGTCCTGTCCCTTGGGGGAAGGTTAGGGGGGAAAGTGGTTCCTGTGGAAGAGGAGGTGAAGTGGGCAGATGAGCGAGTCTGGGGGAGCCAGTCCTGGGAAGGGGTACTCTGGGGGGGAAGGAAGGAGTTTCCTATGGGGGATGCTAGCAGGGGAGGGAAGCAAAGCCAGGATCTGGGGGGCAGGGAAGGATTTTCCTGTAGGGGGCTGGGCTCTGGGGGAGAGAAGCCTGCCCTGGATTCGGGGCAAACCTTGTTTCTGCGGTCGGGGGGCCTGGGCCTTGGGGAGGAACCTTTCCCTGGGGAGGGGAAGGCAGGCCTGGGGGAGAGGTAGAGCCGGGGCTCCTGTCTCTCTAAAGGGGTCCCCGCTCCACCCTGTCCCGCCCTCTGTTACTGGGGCAGGGCCGCATTCGGCCGGGGGGCTCCGGGGGTCCTTGTCCCTCCCCGCGGGGGGTGGCAGGGCCTTGTCTCTGGCTGCGGGTATTGCCGGTCCGGGGGTCCGTCTCGGTCCGGGGGTCCCGCCCCACCCCCTGCAGTGCCTTATGGGGGGCTCCCCGGCCGCCCCTCCCCCCATTACCATCCGTGTCCCCCCCCAGCGGCTCCGGCTTCTGCAGAGGCTCCTCCGCCGCCATCTTTGAGCTGCAGCCCGCACCCAGCAAGCGCTTCCGGGGCACATCGGGCCCCAACGCCGGAAGTGCTTCCTCCCAGCCCTAGCAACCGCCCCTAGCAACGCCCCCGGTGGCAACTAGACCCCTCCCACTTAGCAACACAACCCCAGGCTAGGCCCTCCACTGATGGACCTCGAAGGAGGGGTGTGGGCGCCATGGTAACAGGATGACACCCCATGCATCATTGGCATGCATGGTGATGTCATTGCGTGACATCACAGCATCCTGCTCAAGCCACTCTTCTGTGCCATTGTGACATAATCATGACACTGCAGTGGCCCCATGCAACCTATCATTGATGTGCCATTGTGATGCCATCATGTAACATCAGGGGCCTCGCATCAACCCACCCTCTCCTGACATTATGACACCCTCATATGACATCACAGCAGCTTCATGACACCCCTATTCTTGTGCCCTTGTGATGTCATAGGGACCTTATGACAACGCACCCTCATGTCATCAAAGCACCCTTGCATCAAAACGTCATTACTGTATCATTATGACATCATAATTTAACATCACAGTGGCCTCGTACAAACCCACCTGCAACAGGCTGTGCTGCTATGACATCATGTGACATCCTGGCTGCCTTGAATTCACCGCCATTAGCGTGTCATGTCGCTAGGACATCATCACGTGACATCATGGCAGTCTAGCATCAACCCACTATCACATCATTGTGCAACATCTCAATGGACTCCCTTGACCTGACTGTCACATCCCTTTGTGAGGTCACTACATGTTATGAGGTCATGGTCTTACCCCACTTCAGCTCCCACTGTCACTGTGACATTGTATCTTTTTCCCATCAGCCCATCATTCCATCACTGTGTGACATTGCTTCAGCACCATGTGATGTCACAAACACCTCACTATGTGACTGTGATGCTGGCAGACCAGGTGCCAACTCATGCGAAGATCCCCATGTCTCCACTGAACACTGAGAAATACACGGCTGGAACCAGTCTGGGACACCTGTGTGACGAACTGGGACTGTTCTTAATGTGGTCTTTGAATGCTGAGTGGTCTTTGAATGCTGAGTGGGGAGTTTGGCTGGGACAGTCTGCATTGGGGGATGGGAGACTGGCCTTGAGGGAAGATATCTGAGCATGTAACATGAGAACCCAGGAAGGGGGTTGGAGCCAGGTGACACCTCTGCCCGGGGAAACTGAACAAAAGCTGGGGGAGGAGACGCTGGGGGGAAGAGAGAGTTGCAGGAGCTGGCTGGTGGAATGGCTGGGAGGGAGATGGGGCTCTGACCCCCCAAGGGGGGTGTGGTGCCCCTGGGACCCTAAGATGAGCCTAATTGGGGGGGGTCCTGTTGTCTGTGCCTGCAAGACCTGTCTTGGACTGTATTCCTGTCGTCTAAATAAACCTTCTGCTTTACTGGCTGGCTGAGAGTCATGGTGAATCGCAGGAAGCCGGGAGTGCAGGGCCTTGTGTCCCCCCACACTCCATGACAACCTGTATGACAATATTGTTAAAATGGGTATTAGAATTATAAGACTCTGTGTAGATTTTACCAAATGCTTGTGAGTGGCTGCATGCATTAATCTCACTCATAGCCACTGTATCCCACATTGTAAGCTAATATTTAAGCATTTGTAGTTTAAGCCTCTGTCATTGTAAATCACCAGACAGGAGAGAGACATTTGATTGACTAGTGTGAAATGCTGGTGGCCATGGAAGGGGTTATGTCCTGCCTGACAAGGAAGGCCCATCCACGACAGCCAGACTAGAGTGGAACATTACAAGGGATCACAGACTTTGTTGTTTACTCTCCTCCCCCCATGAAGAAGAGACTTGCAAGTGAATTCCTCCCATCCACTGAGTTTGCAATTTAAAGCAGGGGTGGGGGAAGGGAATAAAAAACCCTAACAAGGAGGAACTGGATTTTCATGCTGCCTGGACTCTGGGGGCAAGAATTACAAGGCTTATGCAAAAGATCCCAGTGCTTAGCCGGGGTAGCCAAAGGACACACCAAGCTTGCTTATTGTAGATGCTTCTGTTACTTTTTTTAACCTTAAGATTGGAACTCACTTGTGTGTATCTATGTTTTCCTTCTTTCACCTTGTAAATAACTATTTCCTTTTTAATAAATCTTTAGATAATGTATAATACAATTGGCTACAAGCATTGTCTTTGGTACGAGATCTAAGGTGAAATTGACCTACAGTAAGTGACTGGTCCTTTGGGATTGGGAGTAACTGGACTATTGCTGTGATCCTTGGTGTAAGGAGCCATCTGTCACAAAGGTGGCAAGACAGACTGGAATATGCCTGTGACTCCATGTTAAGGCTAGTGTAGTGCCTGAGGATGCACACTTGATAATTGGTTGTTGCAATCTTAAATATAGAACCCACAGCCAATTTGGGGTTTGGGTCCTGGTTCTTTACAGTCTGCCCTGCAGTTGATACTCAGGCTCCTGGGCCACTGAAGGATAGCTTGACAGCGACATCACATCCTCCTGTGTCATTATGTGACCTCACACCATCCTGCTCTACCCCACGCAGGTGCAATTCCCCAAAACACCTTCACTTCACCAACTCCACACCACCACCACCCCCTGCCACATTCTGGTGTCACAGCAGGACCCTCCCATGACCTCAGTCCCATCTCAGACTGACCTCCCCTCTGTCCATTGTAAGGGTGCAATTACCTTGCACTCTCACCTCATAGCTAAACACCCAGCACTGATGCACTCGCTGAGCTTGGAAGGTCCTACAATATCCTAGGATGTATCAGGAGAGAGATTTCCAGTTGAGATGTGGAAGCATTCATGCCACTGGACAAGGCACTGGGGTAAGACCTCATCAGGAACACAGTGTGCTGTTATCATCCCTGTTCAAGAAAGATGAATCCAAATTGGCCCAGTGCAGAGAAGGGCCCCTAGTCTGATCAGGGGAAGGCAGAGCTGATCTTATGAGAGCAAACTGAAAGTGCTGAGCTTGTTGAGCCTGGCCAGACAAAGGCTGAGAGGGGGATCTAGTTGTTCACTATAAATACACTTGGGGGGGGGGGTCAACCTTAGGCAGGGAGATCAGCTACTGAAGCTAAAGGACAAAGTTGGCACAAGAACAAATGGTGGCAAACTGGTCATGGATAAATTGAGGCTGGAGATGAGAAGGTTTCTACCCATCAGAGGAGGGAGGGTCTGGAGCAGCCTCCTCCTCAGAGCAGTGGGGGGCAAACAACCCTGCTAGTTTGAGGATGGAGCTGGATACGTTTCTGACCAGGATTCTACGATGGGGCTGCCTATGCTAGCAGGGCCTGGAATTGATGACCCAGGAGGCCCCTTGCAGCCCTATGTACAGAATTCCTTGGCCAGGGGCAGGAAGAGGCAGAAATTCCCAAGGAATTTTGCTCACTTAGGGCTGGATTGGCCCGGGGCAAAAAAAAAAAAAAAAAAAAAAAGAGAGAGACCGGCACCAGTCTCTCAGTCATTTTGGCTAGGGCATCTCATTTCCTTAGGCCATCCCAGCCTCAAGCTTTGTCTAAACGGATTAAATTGAGCAGCATAGCTCTTCCGGAAGAACTCCTCCATGGGGAGTCTATTCTGGAACAAAAGTGATTTCATTACAGAAGAGTGTGTCCACATAGAGTTTGGACAGGGAAATTGATGAGAAAGGGGAAAACAGTATGCCTCTCATTCTTTACATCTCTTCCTATTTTTGAGCACCACTACGCATTGAACTGAGGTCTCCAGGCATTATGAGGCCAGAAGAGACCACTGGGATCACCTAGCCTGACCTCCTGCATAACACAGGCTAAAGAACTGCCCTGACTTAATTGTTGTTTAAATTAGAGCAAAATTAAAATATAAATAAATATCCACCCCAGATTTCAAAGTTGCCAATACTAGAGAAGCCATCAAAGGCCTTGAGAAGTCATTCCAGTGGTTAATTACCCTCACTATGAAAAATGGGCACCTTATTTCCAACCTGCATTTGTCTAGCTTCAACTTCCACCACCAGAATCATGTTAGACCTTTGTCTGCCAGACTGAAGAGACCTTTATCATCAAATGTAGAGACTGGGATCAAGTCACCTCTTAACCTCCTCTTTGGTAAACTAGATAAATTTTGCTCCATGGACCTTTGAGTCCTTCTGTCAAGATTGGCCATCACTTTCTGAGAGGTAAAAAAAAATATTCTGAGAGCGAGATCAATGGCCCAGCCTCATTGGGATACTTTGTGCAGTCCTGGTCACCCCATTTCAAGAAGGATATTACAGAACTAGGGTAGGGGGTGGGGTTCAGAGAAGAGCGACGAGAAGGCTCCAAGGCCCGGGAAAACTACATAGAAAGACTAGGATTGTCCACCTTCAAAAGATGACAAAGAAGGGACTGGATAAAAGTATATACAATAATGCTGAGAAGATCATTTTCTTAGCCCATTGCTTGGACCACTTCACTCCTCTCTTTGCATCCCTCCATTGGCCCTCTGTCTATATTGCATCAAACATCAGCCACCTGTCTTTCCTCTCAAAGCCCTTCACAGCCTACCCCCACCTGACCTATCACCTCTCATTTGCTATCAAGGTGTCATCTCCAACCTCTGATTAGCCCACTACACTGGCCCCCCTCACCACTTATATTTTCAAACAAATACCCTTGTCCTTTCCCCAGGCTACCCCTCATGCTTGGGGGAGCTCCCCATAAATGCCCACAACAGATCAGCCTTGTTCTCCTTCAAACTCACCTTTGCTGGGATGCCTACAACACACGGACATGAGTTAGGCTGCCCATCATGTCAACTAATAGCATCTCATCGTTTATTGGGCTTCCCCTGGCTGTCCTTTCCTGTACTAGCCTTCACTTGTCAGCTCTTTAGGTAAGGGACTGGCTTTTTGTTCTGCATTTGTACAGCACCTACCAGAATGGGGGCTCCTGGGAACTATGGTCATACAAATAATAGATACAGGGAGATTCTGTTGTCCCAATCTCTTAATATGAGAGCAAAGCAACATTCAATGGAACCGAAATGAGGGAAATTAAAAAGTGAGCAAAGGAAACCAAGACTGCATGTTTTTCCAGCAGATCTGCTCTCACTCAACCAGGAATTCATTCAGGGCAGTCCTCCAGCCTGTGCTATTCCGGAGGTCAGACCCAGTCACCACAACAACCCCTTCTAGCCTCAAATTCTACATTGCTGTTTATCTCAAGCCAGAGAGAATTGTGGGAACTGGATCCCCACCTCCCACAATTCCCTGAGGGGAGTGCTGCTGGTATCCCACAATGCACTTCCACAATGCCCCAGGAGGCAAGGCTGTGGCCAGTAGCACAAAAGCCCACTAGAATACCAACCTGCACCACTGATAAAGGGTGTGAAAAATGGGGGCACTTATTTGGGGGTGGGAGGGCAGGGGTAGAGTCTGGTCCCCCTACCTGCTGCACATCCTTTCCTGATGCACGTTCCTACTGGGAGGCCAGCCCTGACAAAAGCAGCCACATGTGCACACATGCTAGTACCACAGCAATGGCAGCTGCTGTACAGCACCCAGGAAGGTACCACTAATGCTGCCCAGTGGCCTAAGAGTGCCAACCTGGGTGTTATTCCCCAATACCTCAGGGCAGATCTGCCCTGACATTAGACCTGTGGAAAGGCCTAAGGTACCACACAGCATCAGTAGAGACAGTAGGAGTATTCCAGGATGACTAGGAAGATTAAAGAGATTTTATTACCTTTAATATGAGCATACTTTTCCCTACAGCTTTCCTTGGAAATGACACTACCCTAGTGAGAGTCAGGCCTTGTGGGATAAAGTTTTCAAGTCACCCAACTGCTTTTCAGAGTTTTTTTCAAAACCCAGTAGGAGTCAGGAACTTAAGTGCCAGATTTCCAAAAGGTAGTTTGGGAGCCTAGTGGGTAGAAAACTGGACTGGGACTCAGGAGAACTGCATTCTATCATCAACTGCCACTAGCCTGCTGGGACATGTTGAGCAAGTCACATCACCTCCCTAGGCCTTAGTTTCCCCATCTGTAGAATAGGGAGTGCAATACCAACTTCCTTTGTAAAGCAATTTGACGTTTACAGATGAGACATACAAGTCATAGGTTCAAAAAGGCAGACGGGACCACCTAGTCAGAGTGCATAACAACCCACAGGATCTGCCTGAATTAGTTCCTGGTTGAGCTAGAGCAGATCTTGGGGTGGGAAAAGAACAAAACAAAAACCACATCCAATCACAATTTTTGTATTAACAGCCATGGGGGGGGGGGGGGGGGAGAAATCCACCACACTGTAATAGCCAGTTACAACATTAAGAAATATCATGAGCATTTGGGACACTGCAATAGAGTCCCAGCTGCACAAATATCTGTTGCCATTTAAAAAAAAAAAAAAAAAAAAAAAAAAAGATTCTAATCAGCATGGCTGTAGCGAAGAGGCTGAACACACAGGTAGTGCAACTTAGGGACTCAGACACCCACTACAAACCACCCTTCTTGTTTTTTTTTTTTTTTTTTTTTTTAAAGGGGGGGGGGGTAGGGCTAGAACCAACTATAGCTACTTTAAGCAAACCCACCATTAGGTCTCCCCTACAGTGTGTAGAGAAATTGTATGTTGAGTTGACAACATTGGACCAGAACTCCAAGCTGCAAAGCAGGTCTAGACATGGATGATTAGAGTTGACCTTCACTTCAAACTGGATGGTTTAGTTGTTTGTTTGGTTCCCTGCCCTCTTTCAATGGATCAGCTCAGACTTTAAGGCCACACAGGACCACTGCCATGTTGTCGTACCTCCCCTGTAACCATCCATACAATTTCCCTAATTAATTCCTGCTTAAACTAGAGAGGACTTTTCAGAAAAAGACCCAAGAGATTTCAGATTTCCAGTGATAGGGAATCCACCACAGACCTCGGGGAGCTGTTCCAAACAGTTATTTACCCTCCTGTTAAAAAATCTGCACCTTATGTTTTAGTCTGAATTTGTAACACTACAGCTTCCAGCCATTGACTCTTGTTAGACCTTTGTCTGCCAGAGTGAAGAGCCCTCTATCAAGACAGCTGGTCAAAAGTTCTCCAACAGAGTAACTGTTTGGTTGGAAAATGCTGATTTGACCAAACAAGCATCTCACAGGAATGTATCACCAGTTTTGCTGAAAGAATGCTCAAAGTATTTTTATCATGTACATTTAGATTAGACCTACAATAGATACACTTTACATTATCTATAAGATGAAGGGAAGCTCTTCAACTAGATAATTTACCTATTTCCTAAACAAAAACTCCATTGGTCATTTTGATTTTTGTTCCAAGTCAGGCCAAAAGGAAGTTTCGATCCTCTCTACAGATGAGACTTCTCTTCCCCATGGAGATACTTATCAACTGATCAAGTTACCCCTTCACCATCTCTTTCACAAGCTAAATACACCGTGCTCCTCCAATCCAGCTTAACACAGTTTCTGCCACAATGTAGAATCTTTATTAAATACTTTATTGAAGAATTCAGTACAGGTTACATAAAACATGCCTTTGCAAACAGCTTGGTGACAGACAGATATAAAAGCTAGAAGGGAGCAAGCCTGGAGTTCTGATCCAACCGTAAAAAATGATAGACATTTAGATCTGCAGCCCTTTTGGGGGTTACAGCTTCTCCTAGTTTAGGGTTCCAATGCTTTGGATTCCCTACAAGGGTCCTCGACAGCTAGGACAGGAAATACCCCATGCCATGTGGTGCTTTGAGGGGGCTGTGCATGACTGGGAGGCTAAAGAGACAGTCCTGGGAGCTTCCAAATGCAGACAGGATGGAGATCTCTTCTGAGAAGAGTTTGGGAAGGAGAGATCAGCCAGGACAGATTGAGCAAGGGATATAGGCCAGTGGCACAATGGGTTCACTCTGCAGCCAGAGAAGAGTGGTGAGGGGCAGAGCGTGGCAGCTTGGGTAGTCTCTTCCACACACTGATCTGCAGCGCTAGAGACAAAGGGATAATTTCACCGTCGGGGCATCAGTTCAGGCACCAAACCCAACGCAGCCACCTCTCAGGATAGGCGTATCTGCTGCTTGTCCCTCCCAGCTCCCCCGATGTACACCCTTCCCAGGTGAGCTGCCATCCTGCCCCACTAGGGTGACCAGAGAGCAAGTGTCAAAAATTGGAATACTATTTTTTTCCTGGGTGGGGAGGGGATAGTTGCATATATAGACAAAGCCCCTAATATTGGGATGTCTGGTGACCCTACACCCCACTCATTCACACGGCATCACTGCCACCCCAGCCTGCTCTTCATCACATGCTAGGAAGCCCCCAGCCCCTCCTTAGCCTGTGTAGAGGTGGACCATGCAGGCCAGGTACCCACCAGTGAGCTGGAACTGTGCATCCCAGGAATCCACCCACAGATCCCCTCCCAGGACAGCTGTCAGGAATCCTCCCCACCCCATCCCACATCTTCAGTGGGGAGCCTCAGTGTGCTGGCTGGGAACTAAGTTAAGTATTAGGGACCCTAACAAGGGCTTTTTGCCATGCACAGCTCTGCCTAGTCACTTGCATCCCCATACAGGCAGGAGAGCTGCCAGCTCCTCCCTCCACATCAGCATCCCTGCAATGTTGGAGAGCAATACCAGTGCAACTCTTACATAGAGGCCTATTCCAGCCCAGCCCACAGCCCCTGGAAGAGTGCCAGGCAGTATTCGACCATCACTCTCTGCTGAGAGACTGCACCTCCAGCAGCACAGCACCCCCTAGTGCCAGGCACTGATTGGGAGCACACAGCACAGCACCTCTTAGCATCACACAGGGGTCAGCACGGACTCAGGTGAAAACACCCACACTGAGCCCCCAGCAACAGCACCCCCTAGTGGCACATTGGCACCACCACTGACTCCCAGACACCATCCTGGCACATGGGTCAGGCAGGGCTTGCACACAGTCACCTACCCAAGGACCAACCCACCACAACTCTGCTTAGGCCCCAGGCTCTGCCAGGAGCCCCATCATGGAGCCCCAGACCTGAAGGGGCCATTAAGTCATCTCAGCTGAGCCCAGTGACCTCTGTAAGGCAACACTTAGGCCCACAATTGAATTCAGACCCTAAAGCAGGAAAACCCAGATCCACTCAGGACTCCTCATCTGCCCATCCCCAGGGCCCAGCTCAGCCATAGGGCTCACTTACTAGATGCATACAGGAGTCTCTTGCCATTGTCCTCAGCCCTCACCGATCCACACTGCTCATCTGCTAGATGCTGGCGAGAGAAAGGACATGGGTGAGGCCCAATACCCCACTGAGCTTATGGGGCTCACCCCCAGTTTCAGCCTATTCTATGCAGGCTGTCCCATACAGCGGTCAGCTCAGGGTGTGGGGTTTAGAAAAAGCATATACATAGGGACAAGTCCTAGGGCAGATGCAGTTAATGTAGTATAAAGGCCTTATCCTGGAATAGCTTGTTCCCCTTCCTGGATGATAGTAAATGATACCAGCGTGAAGCACCTTTATACTCTGCATCCACACTAGGGGAGGCCTTGTGACTAGAGCACTGGACTGAGACCCAGGACACCTGGATTCTATTCCAGCTCTGCTAGGGGACCTTGGACAAGTCACTTTGCCTTCTGGTGCCTCTATTTCCTCAGCTGTAAAATGGGGAGGGGGACACTGACCTCCTTTGTGAAGCACTGATGAAGAGCACAAGAGGGCAAGGTCAGAGGTTTAGGCAATACAGCAATAGGGGCACAGAGCATTTTGGTCCCCACAGAGGAGCAAACTCAGGACACTACCCCAGGCTCCTTGTTAACCCAGAGTTTAATCCCCCAAAGCCTGAGCCGCTGGCCCTGAGAAGGGGCTGAGTTAGGTCTGTTAGGAACTCTATCCCCTTGGGTTGCCAGGAGATTTCAGAACAGAAAAGGACACAGGGGGAGCCATGTCTCAGGAACCCCCGACCAAGAAGCCAGCTCAAAGTCATGACACAGGATCTACCTCAGCCTCTGTAGCAGCCCCCCAGAGTTCAAGCCAATTGCAGCATCAATATGGATTTTAAGCAGGGGGGGGGGGGGGATGGTTCTGTGGCAGGCAGAGGAGCCTCACCTGAGGCCCCTTGCCAGCAGGGCAGGTGTGCCCAGTAGCCCCTGCAGGCTGTTGGAGATGGACCCAGTACTCCACTGAGTCCTGGGGCCCCTGAGTCGCTGGGTCCCATGGAGCTACCGCCTCCTCCCTGCGGGCGCCCTGGGGGTAGAGGCAGATGGGAGCAGGGTTAGTGGCAGCCTGGCACACCTCTCAAGGGGCGAAAGGTTCTTGCCTCCTTACCCCTGCCCTCCCACACAGCCAAAAGCACACTACAGGCCCCTCCCCATCACACTACAGACCCTCTGATCCTGCCCCACAGGACTCTGCACAGCCCACTCCCTGCCCCAAACAAATTCTGCTATCCCAGACCAGTCCCTTCCCCTCCCCCAACTCAGCACAGCCTGCTCCCTCCAGCCAGATATTTCCTTGTGCTGCCACCAGCGCCCCCTCCCCCCACTTAAAATCCTGACCATTCACTCCAGTGCCAACTGCTAGATCCATGACCCCTGCTGCCCTTAACCCCCCACCCCAGATGGCTTCCCACTAACTATGCTCCCAGCACTGCTGCACCCATCCCCTTCCAACCACACCCCCTGGCCAGAACCTACCCCTCCACTACACCCCACAGCCAGACACACTCCCCTGCTGCTCCAGGACTAGCAGGACCTCCCCCACCCCACAAATTCCCCTGCAGTGAATTCCTCCCGAGCTGTATCCAGCCAGGCATGGAATGGATACCCCGCCAGCTTGGCTGGGCTGCTCCGGAACTGCCAGGCTGGCTTGGTCTGGCTCGGATCTCGTCTCCTCTTCATCCGTTATGGTGGTCCAGGAGGACAGGACAGGGGGCTCCTTGGACAAGCGTCTCTTGGGCGGAGCAGGGATCATTACACATGGGGGTCTCTTCAGCACCTTGCCCTTGGCAGCTTTCCATTCTGCCAGCTGAGCCCTGGTGGAGGAGCGGGTCAAGGGGTGAGTGCCCACCCGAAACACTTCCCACCTTCCAGGAGGAGGGGTGGGGTTACAGTAAGACATCTCCCTAGACAGACCCCCTTAATCCCACCCCTCTGTTTGAGATGCAAGCCTCAGCAAAGAAGAGCACAGGACATTTTGGGGGGAGGCTGCATCTCAGGAGCCCTGTGACCAAGATACTCTGAATTTAGGCCAAGAGACCTATTCCACCCTGCAAAGCTGCACCCCAAATTTCAAGCAAATGGCACCACAAGATGGCCTTGGAGAGGACTGAAATATCTGAGGTTTTGCCACAGAGGTTGAAGATCTAGACTGCCCGCGAAGCACCGCTGCCCTAGTGCAAGCTGGGGGTCTACAGGAGCTCTCTGAACCCAACTGTTAGTTTGAGAGGTACATGGAGGAACTGGACCCAGCTGGACTCAGTGGGAGGACAATGCATTGGGCTGAGACTCAGGATACGCCATCACTGATGGGGTCAATAGCAGGGGGCCCCCCTTTGCTGTCAAACCTGCCCCTCTGGCAAGGGGATCATGACTGCTGCCAAGAGGAGCCCCCACACATTACCCCCACACTCCTGTGTTGGCCAGAAGGGTCTTGGTGCCAGTGCAGGATGAAGTAGGCAGCGCCCCACTCACCTCCTGGCATTGACAGCTGGTTTGACCACAGCAAGCTTGTGCCTGCTGGTGGGTTTGGGCTCCCAGGCAGCAGGACGGGGAGGCTCAAACGGCATCACTGCCCTGGGCGAGGAGATGGGTCTCACTCTACCAAGAGCTGGCTTGGTTGGAGGCAGCAGGATCCTGCTGCCCCTGAGCTGGGTGTGGTCCATGGCACGGCCTGTTTTCAGGGTAGTGCTAGCCAGCCAGGCCCCTGCAGAAGCCCTGCGGGAGGTGATGGTGTTGGGAGAGTGCACCACAGGCTGCCAGGCAACACCCAGGCAGGCCTCCGCAGGCAGGTTCTGGCGGAAGGAGCAGGTCTTGGAGGGCACAAGCCTGCCCAGGTAATAGCCCAGGGGAGATTTCCTGGGCACCAAGGTGAAGCCGAGGCCCAGCCGCTCGGCAATGCTCTGCTTCTCCTTCTGGCTCCTCAAGTGCTTCCTGAGACACGCCGGCCTCTCCCTCGGCTCGCCAACTCTGACCGGGGTGCTGGGATCTTCCCACCAGCTGCCAGCACCAGCCATGGCCTTAAGTGGCGTGATCCTGGAAAGTGGGAAGCTGTAGCGGGCTGTGGCATCTCTCTGGGTCTGGAAAACAAGAGGGGGACCCATCTCAGAGCCTAACCATTCACGCTCAGGGCTGGTTCAATGGGACGGCCCTGGATGGTGCATCAGCCACTGGGCTAGAACCCAGTATCTCTGGTTCTACAGCAGTGATACTCTGACTGAGGCTCATGAAAATCCCAGGTGACACTGGGCCAACTGTGCATTAAGGAAAGAAATTCCCCGTTGCCCCCAGCTCCATGGGCTGTCCGGGGAGACTCCAAAACCATAGCCACATCACACACCTGGGTAGCAAACCGCATGGAGTGGCACAACCGCTGGGAACGGGAACACACACACAGAAACCCATTATTTGCTGTGTGTTTTTGTTCATGGGCAGTTCTAAACAAAGCAAAAATTAATTTGACCCAATCAAAAAAAATTCTACTTTTGTTAAGTTTTTGCCAAAAAGTAAAATTAATTTGGGTCAAATAACTGGTTTCATTTTCAGCTATTTCTACCTGTTCAGTTTTTTAAAAACATTCAAGAAAATTTTGAAGTGAAAAAGTTGGGAGTATGGGTTGAAATATTTTGGGGGGTTTGAATATTTTTGGGGTTCCTCCCCCATCCAAAAAACAATTTGGCAAACCAGCATGAATTTGCTAAACATTCTGGTGTTGCCAAATCTACATTTTTCCACCCAAAGGGTTTTGGCCAAAAAATCCCAAAACAAAAACCTCACCCCAACTCTGCTGGGAGGAAGTCTCCAGGCAAGCAAATGTCACAGTGCTGCAGTGAGGCAGGCAAGATCAAACAGGATTTCATAGTAGTATAGGGTTTGGAAGGTAAAGTCCAGCCCCCCCATGCAGAGGCAGGGCCAATAAACCTAGGCCATCCCTGACAGATGTTTATCCAACCTGGTCTTAAAACCAGGAGCGCCGCCAGCTTTTCTGCCGCCCTAGGCGGCGAAAGGTCCCGCCCCGAAATGCCACCCCCCACAGAGGCAGCGGAAGGTCCCGCTGCCAAAATACCGCCATGGTCGCCGCCCCTCAAATTGTAGTGCCCTAGGCGACCACCTAGGTCACCTAATTGGTTGTGCCAGCCCTGCTTAAAACCCTCCCATGCGGGGGAGTCCACAGCCTCCCTTGGATGCCTGCCCCAGAGCTTAACTGCCCTTAGAGTTAGAGTGTCCTTTTACAGCAGGCCACAGCCCAACAAATATACCTCCCTCCGTTTCCCTTCTCATGGACTCCACTTCAGGCTCTCTTGCTTCAATGCCCTTCCTTGGGGGCAGTTTGTTATTGAACCCATAGTGCAAATCAGTCTATAAGAAGAGTCCCAAACAGGCCATTTCCCATAACTGGTGGACATAGTCCATAAAATCCTGCTCTTCTGAGCAGGCAACCACACCAGCCTTGCTGCTGGGAGTCCTTCCACACCGTACTCCCATGTCTTCTGCCACACCTGGGCTCCTTGTGGGTCTTCTCTCTACCTACCAGGATAGTCACCCCAGGCCTTCCAGCTGGAGTACAATCCTGCTCTTCCCACTGGGAACCCCCCAGCCTCTCCATTTGGAGATCATACCTGCCCCCACTCTCCCAGCCTTCTCACTAGTTCCCCAGGTCGTTTTCTGGTGAGCCCCTCTGCTGCTCCCCTGCCTTTGCCCCCCAGCTTGGGCTCTCCAGTTTAGAACCAACAGGCAACTCCCTCTGCTGTGTCTCCTCCAGCCTCAGCCCTGCTCTGGCTTGGCAGGTCAGTCCACAAACCCCCTCTTGCTGCCCTCCTTGCCTTCAACCATCCCCAGGAAACACCTTCTGGCTGAGGCAGCACTTCCCTGTCCCTGCTCCTGACTGACTGTCTCACCAGGTATCCTGACTGACCCCAGGGTCCCTCTCACATCGGAACTCCGATTCTCCATTACCCTCTGCGGCCCCAGGTGCTGTCCTGCCCTCTTAAGTGGCCCCATGGGAGTACCTTTCCTGGGCCAGGGGAACTGGATCTGTGACACTAGCCTAAACACCCAGTGCTGCAAACCCATCCTCTTGGCCTGCCCTCAGTGGAGAACAATTGATCCCCATCTTCTTTATAACAACCTTGTACTCCTCTGAAGACTTGGGTCCCCCTCAGTCTGCTCTTCCCGAGGCTAAACATGCCCAGTTCTTTCAACCTGTCCAGATAGGACAGTTGTTCTAAGCCTTGAGCATTATTTTTACAGCTCTGCTCCACACTCAAATTTTCTTGAAGTGTAGCACCCAGAACTGAGGACTCCAGCTGAGGCCTCATCGTGCCTAGTGAGCAGAATAATTACCTCCTGTGTTTTACATGCACCAGTCGAGTTAATACACCCCAGCCTGACGCTGCAGCACAGGACCCTAGCATCAGCTGGTATAACTGTGTTCTGGCCTCACCAGCCTGTCACAGCATGCACATCACCCAGCCCATCGGCAGCCTCTCGCACTACAGGCAGCCCAACTCCAGACAGCCCACCGGGCAACTTACCATTTCCCTCTGTGGCTTCCAAGACCTGTGACTGGTGGCCAATACCCAATCACTGCCACTGGCTTTGGGAAGAGAAGAGCCACATTAGCTTAAGCCACGGCCCTGAAGCAGCAGCTACAGGAATACAGCCATGGGGCTTGGAACAACCTCATTAGTTAATGCCCAGCTGTATGCATAGGGTCAGTGTTAGCTACCTTACACCCACAGACACCTGTGTTTCACAGCTGCTGAGCACTCACAGTGATAGATTGGGTCAGGGGTACAATGGGTCTGACCCTCCTCCCCTAGGATCCTACAAGCCAGACACCCACACTCTAGGAACCACAGAGGTAAGGCAGCTACCTACCTCTGGGAGAAGAGGAGGGAATAGTAGCTGGAGGTACATGTGTGTTTGCCAGAGGACCTAGGATAGAGGGATCAAGGTTTGCAAAGAGATGCATGGGGGAGGGGTTGGGAAAGAGAAATCAGGCTTTGCATGAGGCTGGTGGAAGTGCACAGGCTGGGATAGGAGAGCAGGAGGAATCAATTTGCAGGAGGCCAACCCCAAGGGTCTCCAAACTGCTCTCCCAGAGCACTCCAGGACCCATTAGCTGCTCAGGAAGGTTTTACCTCAGGCCTATTTGCAGCCAATCTAGCTGGCACAAGAAGCCAACCAAGGATATGTGGGCACTCCACAACACATAGCAACAGTTTCCTACAAAGTGGCCCACCTAAAGGATGCTGATGTCTCCCCACAATGCATTCCACTTCCACCAATGCAGCATGAGCACAGTGCACTAGCACAAATAGCCCAGGGCAAACACATGTTTCCCCACTAGCTTTGCAGGTGGCACCACACAAACCAATCTTTCCCCTGATGACTCTCTAGCATACAGAAGGGAGGCACCAAGCACTTTGCATTAAGCAGGGCTCACAACATCCTGCATAATGTAGACAGGAGAGGGGACTAGCCTCAGGTGACAAAATCAAAGGTAGGGCAATCCCTATGATTTGTTCCCTCTCCCCTATGTTAGGAAAAGCTGCCTTGCACCCCAGCTAGCCACACTCTTTTGTAATAGCTAGGAGCCCTCAAAGCAGAGCAAGGATACAGTTAGTAAGTTCCTTACAAGTCCAGATAAACACATACACACACACCCCCCTCCCTCTCTGAACAAATCATCTAGTGAACCAGAGCTGCAAAACCAGAATACCCTAAACAAGCTCAACCAACCAACTAACCCCAACAATCAAAACACTAGGACCTTCAACACAGACAGGCTCCTTACCATACTAGCACCCTCTCAACTGCCTCAGTCACACCTACCCCAAACTCCTGCTATTTCTCTAACCATCCAGCCAATCAGCATCAGGATGGTATCCTTTGGTCAACAGGGATTTGAGGACCCATCCAGCTATCCCAACACGACATTGGCTGGGCAGCTAGCTCCACCCCTTGGGAAGGAGGGGTCTGGCAAGGCAATTCCACATTAGATAAAGGGGGCATGAAGTGTCTAACTCTTCCTGGTTTCTCTGGGGGATGTTTGGAATAATCCTGGTTTTCTGGGTCTAGAATTAGAGGGGGAACCTAACTAAGGTTTCTTAGGTAGAATTAAAATGCTGATCTCTCTGGCCTAGCATATGAGTGGGCAAGCTTTCTGTGGGGCCATAGGCCCATCCACCCCATTGCCCCCATCTCAGATCCTACTCCACCTCCAGGGGAAGCAGATGCAGCAGATCTGGGATTTAGAAAATCTTTGGGTGTAAGTCTAGACCCTGCAGCGGGCAGCACTTTCTTCCAATTGGGCTGAGTTCTGTATTAGTTTCTGTAGATCTTTCAGTGACTAGGATGTTGGATGGGGACTCAGGATGCCTGGGTTCTATTCCCAGCTCTGCCACTGAGCTGTGGGGTGACCCTTCCCCTCTCATGCTTTGACTATTTCAATTGTAAACTCTCTGGGGCAGAGACTGTTTTTCACTGCGTGTCTCCAGCACCTGGCACAATGGGGCCCTGACCTTGATTGGTTCCTCCTGGTTCCATTGTAGAAAATAAAATCCACTAGCTATATGAATGGTCCCATCTCCTTGCCAAAGGCAGCATGTTTCAGAGAGATCTCAAGCAAGCTGGAAAGCTTTGATCAGTGCACTCTGCAGCCTCTGAACTCAAGTAGCTGCAAAATAGGCATGAACCAGCTCTAGCTCCAGGATGAGGACTCCTGGGTTCCAATCCTGGCTCTCTACCCAACTCCCTCTGTGAGCAGCAGTGACACACACCCATATGCCTCAGATTTCTGTGTGAAACAGTGAGAACTTACCCAGTGTGAGGGGCCTTGCAAATTAAAGCTACATGAAGGCTAATTGGTTTGCTCTGGCCAGTCCAGGTGCAAATGATCCCAAATGCATAAGCTCCCATCCCTTGGGGAATATTATCCCCCACATTGTGCTGCTAAGCAAGTGTACACTTGCTTAGCAGCACAAAATAGCCCTAGGGGGATCTACTGCATTTACCCATTTGGGTACTTAAAGAGTTAACCTAACCCACTCCTGAGCCTAGTTACAGGATCTCTCATCTAACTTTCCTCCAGCCCCTTAAATGATCTGTGCCATTCTCCTCCAACAGCCTCTCCTGGGCACAGAGAAGCACTACCTGAATCTAAGGAGACTCTAGTTGGCTCCTTGCTGTTCCAGTGCCATGATCCAACTGCAACCAACTGCTGTAGGGAGATGGGGTGTTACAGCACAAGGGTGAGGGGCATGGCTGCAAGGTTAACTTCAGTCCTGGATCAGAACAAAGAAACCTGCCACTATGGATCTGAACAGGAATCAAAGTCTCTGTCTCTCCCCATCAGGAAAAGGGCCGCTAGTATGGGAAGAGAAGGGTGGGGCCAGGCTGCTTCTGCCCCCTACATGTTAAACTAAAATGCTTTCCCTAGCCAAGCCACCTGCAAGAATAATAGCCCAGTAACACAATCACAGCTGCAGCTTGGTTGGTGTATTCAGGCCTCCTGCTTTGGCCCACTGCATTCAAATGGGGGTGCAGCTCCTTTGTGATTGATTGCAAATATAATAGGGGTGCTGAGCATGTACCCTGCAGGGAGCTGGGCATCTGGGGAAATCAAGCTCTGTTCTCAGCTGGCATTTCTGCCCTGCCCAGCCTAATGCCCTGTTTGGTCAAGGGTAGAGGGAAAAGCTGCTACTGCTGCCTCCTGCATTAACAGATGACCCCATGGCATCCTTCATGCTTAGCTGCCGTGCCACAGCCCAGAACTTCCACATACTATGGGGCAGTGATAACTAGTTGAGTAGGACTGCCCTTGTTACTGCTGGGTCATCCTGTCAGCACAGCATATGAGGAGCCCAGGAGCAGCTGTTCAGTACAGAAATTAAGGTCTCTGAGTGCAACTGAAACAGCACAAGGGAGAGGAATTTTGCCCTCAGGTTAATTCTCCGCTGCTGGGGCAAAGCAGCAGGGTATAGCAAAGTTGCCATCTCCTCCATAGTATAGGCTGGGAGGTCCCATACAATTCCAAGCTATCCCAGCATGGGACAGCTTAAAAGGAAAGGACAGCCCACTGTACTCAGCCCCAGCCTATTGGGAAGAGGGGTGCACAGACAACACCCATCCTCTGGCAAGCTGGGAAGCCAGCACCCTAACCCCAAGAGCAGCCCATTAAGAATGAAGTAGTCTCAAGGGGGATCCTTCCTCCATACCCTTCTCCCTGCTTGGGGCTGCAGGCACTTGATCCCCCACCTCTGGCCCTTTTCATCTGATCCCTACCCCCAGCTAGGGTCAGCAAGCCTCAGACTTTCCTGAGTGGATTCTCCACTAGAGGTGGGTGTGAATAGGGGTGGGGTGGGGGTCAGCTTGAGGCTAAAAAAGGCTTCCATCTGCCATAGTTCTCAGCCTGCTAGAGGGAAAGTTAAGAGCTATAGAGCAACTCCTGAGCTAGCCCAATGTTTTAAAATGCTGACACAGAAGGGGTGGAATTATCACCACTGCAAATACAGGGAAACAGGGTACACAGAGGGGACATGACTATTCACAGAGCAGCACTAGCCAAGTTGGCCATGGAACCCAAGAGTCCTGCATACCCACACAGCTCACCCAGCAGCTACAGGTGCTACTTTGAATTCTGCTGCAGACCATAACAATCAGAAGGTGCCTTCATCCCACACCAATGAGCCTATGATTTATCTGAGGGCTGCATTCCTGGCAAACCCCCTCCTTTCTCCAGAGGGAGTTGGTACTGTGAGATTAAGGCACCAGCAGCCCCCACCGATCAGTTGAACCCACAGGAGACTGGACAGACCCAAGGACAAAAGATCAAAGGGTCTGTACAAGTTAGGGCCAATGCACAGATGGAGAGGGGTTGACAACCCAAGTGTATCCTGGGGCTGCTGTCCCCTTGCCCATTTACACCTAGATGTAAAGGCCTGGGAAGGCATAGACCAGAGGGTACAATCCTACCCTCCCCAAGAAGGGGTCAAAGTAGATGGAACCATTTGATCTGGTGCAGGGCCTACCCCCCCCCCCCCCCCCGGACCATGGCCAGGGAAGAAGAGGCAGAGATTCAAAGCTAAGTGTCTATAACAGGGTTTATTGTAACAGGTTTAAGTCACCCCACCATGGCAGCAACACAGGTGCTCCACACGGGGCCATGGAATAAGTTAGCAGCCCCAGGGGCCGAGTGTGGAATGTGGGGGCGGGGGCGAGCCCCGCCAGGGACGCTGGGGAGTCCAGCCGGGCGGCCTGCGAGCCGCGGGGTCCGGGCAGCCAGCGCGGATCAGACCCTGCCCGCTCAGTCGCGCTTCTTGTAGCTCTCCATGTTGGCCAGGATCCAGCCCGACGGCACCATGAAGGTCAGGAAGAAGGCTCCCAGGCTGATGACGGTCTCCTGCGAAGGGGAGAAGAAGACCGAGCTCAGGTGACAGGACACAGCAGCTGGGCCAACAGAGGCCCCGTCCCCGCCCCCCAGGCACCGGGCGGGCTCCGCTGCTCCCCCCAGGGCTGGGGCTCGGCCGGGCTCTCCAGGGAGAGGCGATCCCAGGCCGCAGCCTCCGCGCTGCAGAGCGGGGCCAGCCCCGAGCCCGGCTCCCTCCTGCCGCGCCGGCAGCGCCCTGAGCCCCTGGGAAGAGCGGCCCCGGACCCCCCCTCACCAGCGGCCCCACGCGGCTCTCCGGCGGGTACGAGTGCAGGGCGCGAGCGGGCGGCGCGAGGCGGGGGCGGAGCAGCGCGCGGAACACCGGGAACACGGACATAGCGGCAGCGGGTCCTTCTCAGGCAAGATGGCGGCCGGGTCGGAAGTGACGGACAAAAAAGGGCTGGCTATAAAGGACGGGGACCGGAAGTGGCCTGGGTTGGCTCGATCATTTTGTGGGGGTGACGTCACTTCAGATGGGAGGGGTCATGCGGGGAATAGCCCCGCCCAACAAATTGGTCCAAATCCCTCCAATGGCGTCGGATCCCTGAGTTCACACCATGGTTGAGGGGTTGGGGTTCCCCCCCCGTCAATCCAGCGCTAGGGCTATCCCCCCACTGTATACCCCCCAAACCAATATGGGGTTCAGGGCATTCCCATACATGGTACAACTCCCCCAGCCAGGGTCCCGTCACCCCCTGCACTACATGGCTCCTCCCCAGTCCCATGTGGGGACCAAGGTGCCCCCCAACCACAGGGATACCCCGCATGTCAGCCAGGGGGCCAAGGCACCCCCCACATGGACCCCCACCCCACTGGGTCACAGCAGGGTCAGGGACATTCCCCACACCCAACATAGTGCAGAGGCACAAAGCCCCATCACAGCACTGGGGGCCCCACACTGAACATGGGGCCCAGGATGCCCCTGTCCCACTGCATAGCATCCCCATCACAGCATTGGGGGACCCCTATGCCCAATGTTGCCCCCTGGCAGAGCCATAACTAGGGATTTTTGCGCCCGAGGCAAGGGATGGGGCGGCACGTCCAGCTCTTTGTTGGCAATTCGGCGGCGGGTCCTTCCCTCCGAGAGGGACTGAGGGACCCACCGCCTAATTGCCGCCGAAGAGCCGGATGTGCCGCCCCTCTCCCTTGCCAACGACCGGCGGCAATTCGGCAGCGGGTCCCTCAGTCCCTCTCGGAGGGAAGGACTTGCTGCCAAATTGCCGCTGAAGGAGAGACTTTCTGCGCCCCTCACCTTCCGCGCCCGAGGCAAGTGCCTCACTCGCCTCGCCCCTGGGGCAGCCCACCACCACACAACACCCCTCTCAGTCAGGGCCGGATTAACCTTTTGTGGCCCCCCATGGAAGCAATGGAGCATTGTGCGGGGAGGTCAGTCCCCAGAGCGAGGGGCCATCCAGAGCAATGGGGCATGGCATGGCATGACATGGCATGGCATGGCATGGCATGGCGGCCCTGCTCCGCCCAATGTGAGGGCACTATTTACAAACCGGCAGTCGCCAGATGCACAGTGGCCTGCCCGGCCCTGTGCTGCCGGCATGCCCCTTCCCTTCGGGGGTGGGCCTATGCCACACCACACAGCCCCCCCGCCCAACACCCCCGACTCCTTATGGCCAGAACCCCCCCAGACCCACTATGCCCAGCGCCTCCCCAGATCCACCCACAAATGCAGAGCGCCTTGCACACCACCACCCCTGCCCTCAGCCCCACCACAACTGCCCAGCACCCCCCACAAAAACCCCACTCCCTAGTGCCCCAACACACACAAATCCTCCCCGCCCCTTCACAGTCCAGCACCCCCCCATACTCCCCACAGACCCGCTTCCCCAAGCCCTGCCTCCAGGCCGCACTCACCGGCCCTGCCTGGGAGGCGACTGTGTTTGCCGGGCTGAGCCAACAGCGCAGCCAGGGCTGGTCCCAGGGCCGGGAATCACTCCAGCCCCTCGGGAGTGGCGCAATCAGCCAGGCCAGGACCTACCCCCGGCCAGGGTCCCTGGAGCTCAGCCAAGTCCTCCACACTGTTCCCCACACACACACACCTGGCTGAGACTGGCCAGGGGGCTGAGAGAAGGGGGTGGGGCCAGGGGGCAGAGAGGAGTCCTCAGCCAGCTGGCAGGAAGGCTGAGAGGAGCAAGTGGTGGGCAGGGGGAGCCAGTGGGGTCTCAGGGTGCAGTGCAAGCAGAGCAGGCCAGGGCCCCTTCTGAGCATGGGCCCAGCTCCATGGAGCCATTGTAAACCCGGCACTGCTCTCAGTACTGTGGGGTTCTGCACATCCAGTATGAGTCCCCGGGACATCGCCCACTGCATGTCCATCCTATCCCCACAGGGGCCGTGGGGCTTATAGATTCATAGATTCATAGATTCTAGGACTGGAAGGGACCTCGAGAGGTCATCGAGTCCAGTCCCCTGCCCGCATGGCAGGACCAAATACTGTCTAGATACTGGCTTCCTACTCTGCACGCTACCCCCTCACTCCAAACTGGGGTGGTGCCACACGCACGCCCACACTCTGTTCTCATGGTGCTCCTGAAAATGTGCCCGATGCTCCATCATACCCAGGGGCATGGGGCAGTTCCCCACGTGGCATGATGCCTTCTATATGTTGGCATAGGGCTCAGACCCCACAGCAGTCAGTTTCAGTGCACCCTCACACTGCCCAGTGCTAGGATCATGCTGTTACAGCAGACAAGTCAGCTCCCCCACATTACCTCATGAAGATCCTGACCGAATGTGGCTACTCCTTCACCTCCACAGGTGGGGGCTCCTGGTGGACATGAGAGCGGCTGGGTGGACGAGAGAGACATACAGTACTTGAGACCGGGGCGGCCTTCTGGGTCTGGGGAGGTGTGGGGGGGCATTGGAGCTGCTGCAAGCAGGCAGGGTGCAATACCGCTTACTGCCACTGGGTGGGGTTCTGGTCCTTGCAGCACATGGGTTGCAGTGAGCAGAGAGTTCAGATTTCAGGGAAGTTATGGGGCAGCCCCAGAGCGGGAGAACATGGAAGTGGGGGAGAACTGCAGGAGTGGAACCAGCATATACTTCCTGCTGCCTCCATTCCTGCAGCCCCAGCACACGGTTTGGGCTCCCACCAATGCTCTAGACTAACCCGGAGCACAGCCCCCAGGGTTGGATTCTGGTCATGGACACCTGGAGATATCAGAATTCAAGGCCTCTCCCAGCACTTCTCAGGACACACTCCCATCCAAACCCCATCTTCCTGCCACTCTGCTGAGTCCTCACCTTCCTCCCAAGCTGAGGTGGGAGCCCACGGGGCAGGTGGTCGGCCAGCCACTATCAGCTCTGATTGCACCATTGCTAAGTGTCCAGGATCCCTGCTGCATCCTTCACCCTGCTCCCTGACTGACCACGCCCTGGGCCCTGGCTCTGCAGCCAAGCGGGAGATTGTGTGGGACATCAAGGAGAACCTGCATTACATGGCTTTGGACTTTGAGAATTAAATGGACCCGGCCACCTCCTCCTCCTCTCTGAAGAAGAGCTACAAGCTGCCCGATGGCCAAGTCAGCATTAATTGGGAACAAGTGCTTCTGCTACCTCTTCCAGCTCTCCTTCACAAGTCAGGGGGCTGGGCTGGGCCACAGCTGGATGCAAAGGGTGGCTGGAGACACAGCTGTGGGCAGGGGTGAGCATTGTGCAACGCAAAGCCAGGTAGACCTACCATAAATGGACCAAGTCTTCTGAGTTGGCCCGTCCCTCCTGGGGGACTAGCTTCTCTGCTCCCAATTGCCAGGCTGGTGCTGCACAGAGCAACCTTCCTCTGTGGATCTCAAAGTGTTTTAACCAGTTAATGAAGGAGTCCTGGCTCCAACCCCCTGCTCTAACCACTAGACCTCGCTGCCCTCCAGACCTGGGGGATAGAACCCAAGAGATTTAGCTCCCAGCCCCTCCTGCTCTAACCCACTAGACCGCACTCCCCTCCCAGAGCTAGGATAGAACCCAGGAGTCCTGAGGGATCAGGTAAAGAGGCACTAAGTTGAAGGGCATTTTCTGGTTAGGAGTCTGACCGAAGCCATACACCGTCCCTTTTCTGCTCTCACACCCATCCCTGCCTGCCCCCTGGTGGGGAAAATTCAGTATCTATGAGTGGGGATGGCTCTTCCTCAGCAGTGGAAGGGTCAAAGCCTTCTAAGATGCAGCCAGTAAAGACCTCTTGGTAAGGAAACAAGACTATGACCCCTTTCATACACTATGGAAAGCCAGGGATCTCATCCTTAAGGAGCTTAAATGGGGCAGAAGGTACCTGTGATCTTCTATGGCCAAGGAGGTGCTGCTCCATGAGAGCCATAAATATCAGGAAGCAGAAAGGATTTCAGCTAATGCTGCTGTGTCTTCTCCAAGTGGAGAGGCATGGGGTTGTGAGCCCTGGAGGCAGAACAGGTGCAAGCTCTCAGTCCTTCTATAAATAGGCTCGGATGGACTGTTCATCACTTGGTAGATTTTATCTCCAGATTGTGTCTGGGAGGTAGGACTCCCTGGGTTCTAGCCCCGGCTCTGTGTCGGATCCCCAGACACAATTTACTCCAAGTAGGAGTTATGGGCTTAAAATAGAGGAGCGACTGGGTGAAGTTCTCCAACCTGTGAGCTGCAGGAGGTCAGACTACATGACCACACTGGTTCCTTCTGGCCATGAACATCTATGACCCCTACCCTGCAGAGACAATATCTAACGGGTGAGACAGGAATGGAGTCACCCTATTCAGTCCTTGGCTTCTAGGCACCTATTGTATCATATGCAGGGCCTTGGGGCAACTAGCATGGGCTGGCTTGAAAAGGCTCCATGTCCAAATATTGCCCCACTGGGGCACAGATCCATTGATTTTCAGAAGGGACCATTCTGAGCATCTAGTCTGATCTCCTGCATGACATAGACCTGAGATCCTCACCCAGTGATTCCTGCCTTCAGGCCGCGGCCCATTATTTATTTGTAATTTAATAGGCCTGTACAGCAGCTAGCACAACAGGGTCCTGGGCCATGACTGGGGCTCCTAGGCGCTACCACAATACACACAATAAAAATAAAGTATTGTGGCAATGCTAGTGCTGGCTGGGAACTGGAATTTTCAGCCCACGGGAAATTCAGACATCTTGGAAAAAATGTAATTCCAAATTGGACTGAAAAGCTGAAATTTTGAAATTTCCTGTGAAACAAAAATTCAAAAAAAGTAATTGATTTAGTTTTGACATTGATATATTAAAATGTTAAACATTACTTTTAATATATATTATATAATAACACATGTATAACTATAGTATATTATCACTACAAAGCATTAATATATGGAGTGGAGACTCCAGGAGCTCAGTCTGTTCAGTTTAAAGAGACGGTTGATGGGTGACTTGATCCTAGTCTGAAGTAGCTTCATGGGGAAGAGAAATTTGAATACAGAGGGCTCTTCAGTTTACCAGACAACGGTCTGTCAGTATCCAATGGCTGGAAGTTGAGACTAGACAAATTCACGGGAAATGAGGTGTATATTTTTGACCGTGAGTGTAATTAACCACTGGAACAACTTATCAAGGATCAGGGTGGATTCTCCATCACTGGCAATTTTTACATCAAGATGGGATGTTTTTCTAAAAGAACTGCTCTAGTTCTACAAGGAATTATTTCAGGGCCATCTTCTGGCCTGGGTTAGACAGATTAGACCAGATAATCACAGTGGTCCCTTCTGGCCTTAAACATCTATGAATCTTAAGTCAACATGAAATGTACAAACCATTTCATTGTGACAATGTCATTTAGATTAATTTAGTTTCAAATTTGATTTTGATATTCATTGTAATGTATTATATACTATATATTAAAATTAATAATATAATATCAAAGTCAAAACTAAATGAACCCAATCAATAGTCATAATGAAACTCGTCAACTTTTTCCATTAAAAAATGATGTTTGAAATAGATATGTTTAGATTTTGAGAGAAAAAAATGTTTAATAGAAAACTGTTCTATCAAACTTTTTTGACCTGTTCTAGGTAGGGTTTAGGGTCCCCACCCCTCAATCAGGACCTCTGGGTTAGACACTATACAAACATGTGCTTCCTAAAGATTGCCCCACAGTGCTTTCGCCCCCTTTCCTCTCAGGCATGGAGTCAGCTGGCATCCATGAAACCACCTACAACTCCATCATGAAATGCGACACTTACATCCATGAGGACCTAAATGCCAACATCTTGCCCAAGGGCAGCACTATGTACTCGGGCATTATCAAGTGCATGCAGAAATAAATCATGGCCCTAGTGCCTAGCCCCATGAAGATCAAGATAAAGGAGGTCTTAGGACTCAGGGACTTTAATGGTGAGATAGACCCACATTGGAGGATGATTATGCAGAAATGTATAGATCTTAAGGTCAAAAGGAATAATCTAATCTGACCTAATGCACAACACTAGGGTTACCAGGTGTCCGGTTTTTGACCGGAACATTCAGTCGAAAAGGGATCCTGGTGGCTCTGGTCAGCACCACTGACTGGGCCACTGACCGTCCGGTTGGCAGTGCTGCGCAGCAGGGCTGGCAGGCTCCCTGCTAGCCTCTGTGCCATGCGGCTACTGGGAAGTAGCCAGCATATCCCCCCTCCGACTCCTATGCATAGGGGCAACCAGGGGGCTCTGCACGCTGCCCCCGCCCCAAGCACTACCCCCACAGCTCCCATTGGCCGGGAACCATGGCCAATGGGAGCTGTGGGGGTGGCATCTGAAAACAGCGCTTGGGGTGTGTGCTGAGCTGCCTGGCTGCACATCTGCGTAGGAGCCGGAGGTGGGGCATGCCGCTGCTTCCGGGAGCTGCTTGAGGTAAGCACCACCCAGAGCCTGCACCCCTGACCCTTTCCCAGGCCCCAACCCCCTGCCCTCCAAACCCCTCGGTCCCAGCCCGGAGCCCCCTCTTGTACCCCAAACTCCTCATCCCCATCTCATCCCAGAGCCCGCACCCCCAGCCAGAGCCCTCACTCCCCCCCGCATCCCAACCCCTTGCCCCAGCCCTGATCCCCCTCCTGCCCTCCAAACCCCTTGGTCCCGGCCCGGAGCACCCTCCTACACCCCAAACTCCTCATCCCCAGCCCCAACCCAGTGTCTGCACCCCCAGCCAGAGCCCTCACACCCAGAGCCCCCGCCCACACTCCAAACCCCTCATTCCCAGCCCTCCTTCACCCCAAATCCCTCATCCCAAGTCCCACATCCAAGCCTGCACCCCCAGCCAGAGCCTTCACACACACCCCAGTCTCAGCCCTGATCCCCCTCCAAACTCCTTGGTCCCAGCCTGGAGCACCCTTCTACACTCCTCTTCCCCAGCCCCATCCGTGTCTGCACTTCCAGCCTGAGTACTTACACACACACCCCAATCCCGACCCAGCCCAGAGTCCCTTCCCACACTCCGAACCCCTCACCCCTGCCCCCTCCTGCACCCCAAATCCCTCATCCCCGGACCCACATCCCCAGCCGGAGCCCTCACCCCCTCTCGCATCCCAACCCACTGCCTCAGCCTGGAGCCCCCTCCTGCACCCTGAACTCCTCATTTCTCGCCCCACCCCAGAGCCTGCACCCCGAGCCAGAGTCCTCACCTGCTCCCACACCCATGCCCATTGAGCCAGCCAGGTGAAAATGAGCAAGTGAGTGAGGGTGGAGAGAGCGAGCGACAGAGGGAGGGGGGATGGAGTGAGTGGGGGCGGGTCCTTGAAGAAGGGATGGGGCATGGGCGGAGTCTTGGAGGGGCAGGGCAAGGGTGTTCGGTTTTGTACTAGTAGAAAGTTGGCAACCCTACATAATAAAGGCCAGAGAATTTCACCCTCTTACCCCTGTATTGAGCCTAATCATTTCAGCTTGACTGAAACATCTTCCAGGAAGGCATCCAGCCATGCTTTCTACAGAGTATATCAACAGAAAGAGCTACTTTTCTATGGTTATGCAAGTGTTGGTAGATCACCAGGGGCACTTCACTGGTATCAATGTGGGCTGATCAGGGAAAGTGCATGCTGCTCACATCTTTAAGAACACAGAATTGTTCAGAAACCTGCAGGCAGGGAAATTCTTTCCTGACCAGCGTATTACCTCTGGTACTGTTGAAAAGCCAATAGTAACTCAGGCTGACTGGTCCCCCAATCTCTTGCTCCCTTGGCTCTTTAAGTTGTAACACTGGCCACCTTGACAGCTCCAAGGAAAGATTCAAGGACAGGCTCAGCAGGGGCAGAATGACAGTTGCATGTGCTGTAATAAGATTACAGGGATGCTGGTTGTGTTTACTCACTAGACTAGATCTCAGTGAGAAAAATATCCCAATGGCTACAGCTGCCTGGTGCATCCTGCATAATATCTGTGAGACAAAGGGGGAAAAGTTGCCACTGGAGTGGAGGGCAAAGTTGGAGTGTCTATCTTCTGAATTTGAACAGCCAGCCATAGGGGACATTAGAAGAGCTCAACGTGGAGCTATGTGGCTGAAGGAGGCTTTGAAAGGGGGCTTTAACGGTCTGCCACAATAATGTGCTGTGCTGAACTGTGCTCTCCCTGGGCCTGAAGTTTTAGGGGGTTGTGAGGAATTGTGTAGTGCTTGGTGTACAATGATAAATATCACCCTGTCTTTTAAAGAACCTATGAATTATGCAATGCTTCCTGTACATTTATCATTCTTACAATGTGTTTTGCACTGAACCTATGGTCCTGTTCAATTAAAATTAATGTGTGCTTTGAGGAGCACTAGTCATTCTGTTGTATATGTTATGAAATAAATAAAGATGAAATTATTTCCAAAAAATAAAAATGGATTGTGTAACACACACAGTGCAAAGGATAATGTGCAATTACAAACCAATACAGTGCAAACTTATAAAATAAATTAACAGAACAGAATGTCACAATTAGAATGCTAGAAAACGTGTGTGTCCATTTCAGTCCATCTCTACCAAATATACACCAGCCATGGCTCTCACAGGTCAGTGTATGTGAAGCTGTAGTTCTTCTTACTGTCCCCCAGTGCAGCGTGGGAAGAGTAGGGATACGGCCCAGGATGCCACATGGAATGTTGGGAGGCATAGGGAGCTGTTACTAGGGAGTTCTCCAGGAACTGCAAAGGATGGCGTGTCCATGATTGTTGGTCCTATAGGTCAGCTAAAATCTGCAGCCTTTGTGTTTGCTGCCTGAGAAGCTCCATTAATTCCTGGTGCATCTCCATTTCGCTCTCCTTTTCCTGTTCAGACTCCTGGGCCTGTCTTCTGTCCACTCTTTCCTTCGCCAGGCTGTCTGCTATATTCACCCTCCAGGCCCTCTGTTCATTGTCCAATGCAGCACTGGATTGCAGGATCTCACTGAACATATCCTCCCTAGTTTGCTTCTTTCTTCTTCTCCTCCTCTGGGTGAGGTATTTCACAGGTGTGGAGGGGGCACCCCCCAAGGCCACAACAGCAACAGCTCTAGATACGACAGATGTTTCATTGGATTTACAGTCACAACGGAAAGCGAAAGATAATTTTCAGAACTCCCTTCCCTTACTCCCATACAAGTTTTAAATCAGACACTCTTATTGACACTTCAACTTTGGAGTGGCTCTGCACAGCACTGCTCAGCTACAACCATGGTGAGTACGGCCCACGGGGGTGGTGGGGGCGAGGAGGGAATTGTTTGATTGCATAAAACAAAAAACATTTGGCCTCTATTTCCACAAGTACAGAGCAATGGCACTGCAGACTGGCACTATTTTCCACCGGTGGTGGTGATTTTAGCAGATATCTCACTCCTGAGGGTGACAAAGGCACAGAAAGCAGAGCTGCTGCTGGCATCCCGAAGTTGCCCGGGCCCACTAGCCTGTTGACTGCAATGGTGCCTGCCGAAGTCATCGTGGACTTGTGTGCGAAAGTGTCCTACCACAGAGGAAGAAATATGGCAGCCATCCCTAGAAACCCTCAGGAGAGGATTGCAGAGTACCTCCATGAAAGTTTTAATGAGATCTCTCAGGAGGACACCCTATGTACATGAACAAATGGCTCCACATGACTCTCCCTCCCACTTAAACCTAGAGGGGAATGAAAAGCAGACAACCACTCTATCTCTGTTGTATCATTACATCTTCTAGTATGAGCAAAATAATGAAAAGCAAATACCTGTGTCCTGCTAGCTTAGGGTTGGGCCAGGTGCCATCTTCACATTTAAACTTTTTAAGGCAGAATGAATGCACACACTTACCTGAGGTTCCTTCTCTTGGATCAGGCTCATCTGTGTTCAGCTGGTGGGACTGGCTTGACTGCACTGGAGTCTTGAAAAAGGCCCTGGCTTGCGGGATAGCTAGACCCCCACCCTGCCACACGTCCCTTCTCCTCAATGTTCACGGCAGGGGTCTCTCTCTCCGGCTTCACTGAGATATCCATGGTGGTCTGTGGGGTGCTGGTGGGGGTCTCTGCTAAGTATGGCATGAAGCTCTTTGTAAAAACAGGTCAGTGGCTTGCCACCAGATCAACTGTTGGCGTCCTGGCCTTTGTGGTATGACTGGTGCAGGTCGTTCACTTTCACACAGCACTACTGCTGACCCCTATGTACCCTTTTGCCTGAATCCCCTGTGCAATCTTCTCATAGATGTCCATGTTTCTATGGCTGATCCATAGCTGTTTATACACAGCCTCTTCTCCCCACAGGCCCAGGAGATCCAATATCTCCTGTCTACTCCAGGCAGGAACGCTTCTAGTGTGTAACCAGCACCATCAATCAGGTAGTTGAACACAACAGGGAGAGCTCCTAGATGTGCTCGCCAAGCTGGGCAATCAGGAAAAGACATTTCAAAAATACACAGAGGTTTTAAAGTAGTGGTGGTGGTGGGGGGGAGCTTCTGGTTTCTATGGCCCCTAGACAGTGGAGTTCACAACTGTGACCAAAGCAGTCATTGTTGGGCGCACATAGGCCATGCAGTGTCTACACTCGCACTGTATAGACCACAGTATATTGACCATGGCTCAACATCTTGTGGGGAGGTGGTGTTACTGCATCGCAGCAATGGGGTGCTTACGTTGATGGGAAATAAAGTTGAGTGTAGACTCATGCATAAATAGGTTGACGCAAGGTGACTTACGTCAGCCTCACTTTGTAGTGCAGATCAGGCCTAGCAGATAAAGACATAAGATCCAGTGACTGGAAGTTGAAGTTAGACAAATTTAACAGTGAAATAGGACATGATTTCCTAGCAGTAAAGGTGATTAATTACTAGAAGAGCTCACCAGGGAGGTGATGGACTCCATCACTTGGAGTCTTTCAAAGGGGATTAAATCTCTTTCAAAAATGCCATGCTTTAATCTAGCTTCTGGGGGGAAAAATCTACAGCCTCTGTGTACAGTTCAGACTAGATTATCCGAGCAGTGCTTTCTGGCCCTAGAGTGCATGAATCTATACAGAAATTGCAAGCTCTCCAAGGGCTGCCATCTCCTTTGCACAGAACCTAGCAAAATAGGGCTCAGCCATCTGGCTGTTACCATTAACAATTTATCTTCCTGTCTCCGCCCTGTTCAGTGTAAATAGGCCGAAAGGATGGTGGCTCCATCCTGGTGTCCCTCTCTACTTTCTAGCAGATGTGGATCAGCAAACAAGAGTATGATCAGGCAGGGCCGTCCATTGTCCACAGGAAGTGCTTCTAAACTGCATCTTCCTGTCACAGCCATCAATTTCACCTTGGTGGGTGCTCATGTATCTTGGCCTATGCTCTCTCCATGACATTGTGCAGCTGGAGCCACCGGCCATGCAAAGAAAATCAAAATCTAAGCAAACTTTCACTCCCACAGAGGGCGAGTGGAGATCAACACACAAGTGTTTAAATGCCTCAAAGTTTCCACCGCACTTTCCCTAGCGCAACGTGTGCCTGGGGCGTGTCCGATTCCATCAGCACCGCATCCCAGAGCTCCCACCAGGTCTCCTTCCTTCACCTTAACTTACTGGTTGTCTTAATGGAACTTTTTTTATTCATTAGATTTCCCCCCATAAAATGGTTTACAGAAGGACACTTTCCTATCCTCACATCGCATATGCTCATGGCTGCATTCTTTCTCCTGTCTCAATGCAGAGATCAGTTCTATTCTGGGCAAGGCCTCCTTCCCTGTGTTCCTTGTGAGCTCAAAGGCGGCAGCTAGATTTACCTTAGAGGCAAGGTTGCATGGCTGCTAGAAAACAGAAGACCCTTTTGAGGCAGCATTGCCCAAAAGACTGCAATTCAGGATGCCTGGCTTCCTTTCTATAAACCTGCCATGTCCCTTTCCCTCTCCACGCCTCAGTTTCTCCTCCTGCCCTTTGTCTATTTAAATGGTGAGCTCTTTAGGGAAAAGAACTGACCTGTTCACAGATTGTTTGTATTATAATAGGGTCTACTCTGTGTCTATACAGAGACATAAAACAGGGCATGTCATGCAAATAGTGACTGGTGAACAGGGCAAATGTGACATATAAATTGGTTGCAGGGGGTGGGCGGGTCTATTTCCTGACTGTACCCAGGGTCTACAAAGGGGTTAAAAAATGCAGAGGAAATATAAAACAGAGGAAATTACTTATTTTGTGTGTCAAGTATAATAACCAGCAAACAAGCAGCTTTGCTTATGACTCACGCAATTTAGCTCCCATTCAACTGCCTAGGAAAGCAGGGACTTTCTATTAAACTAATCCTCATCCCACTAGAAAGGGGAAGGACTCCACTGCTGTGCCTCAGATGTTTGCAAAGAGCACTCGTAAATGTACCCATAATTAGAAGTAAGGTGCCCCTGTAACAATGAAGGTTATTAACCATTGGAACAAACTCCCAAGGGAAAGTGGTAGATTCTTCTTCTCTTGCCATCTTCAGATCAAGACTGGATGCCTTGCTGGAAAACAGGCTTTAATCATAGGTGAGTTATTGGGCTTATTACAAGGGTAACTGGGTGAAATTCTGTTGTCTGCGCTATACAGGAGCTCAGACTAGATGATCTAATGGGCCCTTTTGGCCTTACCAAATTTTAGCTTCAACATAGCTGAGAGAAAGGTAAAAAATTGCCTTTGTAAAGGTAGGCAAAAAGTCCCTCCAGTCTACAACTACTTTGGTCTAATACTAATTCCCATCACCCTCCTTAGACCCCACTAAGCAAAGGGGTAAGAGTCTCCTTTCAATATACTTTGTGCATCCTACACCACTTTCTGTCCAGTCCGTTTCACTCGTAGCCACAGTATAATCAGTCCGTTTCATCTTTTTGTGGCTGGTCGTTCACACAGAAACTGGGGAGGGAAAAAAACGCTGTTTTAGGAAAATATGAAATGAAACCTGAAACTACTCTGGAATTAAAAACTCACTACTGTGACCCTCTGAAGAAAAAATATTATGTGATTTGGGCTGACATCACTTAGTAAAAATGTGGTAGAACAGAATCCAGGAATCCTGGGTCCCAGCCCCACTTTGCTCCAACCACAATACCCCATTCCCCACCCACAGCCAGGAATAGAACCCAGGTGTCCTGACCCCCACACATCGGCTCTAATCACTAGACCCCATTCTTCTCCCAGAGAGGGGAACAGAAAGTACATCCTGCCCACCACATTTAACTGTTCAAAACCACACCATCTCCTAACGGTAGTGATGGAACCCAGGAGAGCTGACTCCCAGGGGCCCTGTTCTAACACACTAGACCCCACTCCTCTCCCAGAGATAGGCACAGCACTCCCACTCACCTCCCTTCCCTCAATCCACTTGGGAATCAAGTCCTAACTCTACCTCTACACGCTTTGCTGCCTCACGCCTGCTGCAGAAAAAACACCAGACATTGAACAAACTGTTTTTATTTGTAACATACAAATAAAACCAATGCAAAAAGATTAGCTTTTTCCCTTTGATTCCAGTGAGAATAGTTACTAGTTAAAAAAACCAACAACATCAGAAGTGAGGTTTTATTTTAAATTTTCCTTTAGAAACGGAAAGGGGAAAAAACCCAAATAAAATGACCTTACACATGCACACGCACGCAGAAGTCCCAACACATGATCAACTTAAAAAGTGAAAAAAGAGAGACAAGGCTTAGGAAAAAAATGTAACATGCCCCGACCTCAGTAAAAATGATACAGTACAAACAGGTCAGCTATGTCTGTCAAACTAGACTTGGCATTTATTGGGGGAGGAGATCCTACCTCAAAAGGTACCAAGAAGACAAACAAAAGTATAGATTAACTTGCTAAATCAAAGAATATATTCATTAAGGGGGAGAAGGGAGAGAGGAATTTTCTGAGGAGCCCTTTTTTCTTTAGCCACAGTTAGAATAATCTGGGACGGGGAGGAAAAAAGGGGGTAAGAGAGAGTCCCTAATGTAAAAAGGGGATGAGGGAGGAATTTTCCTTTAAAAGAAAAAAACAAAACAAAACTGGGTTTGTTTTAGAACCTTCCACCCCTTCCAAGAAGATCTGTCTGTATGTTCACAATGAAGAGAATGAGCTGGTAAAAAGATGGACAAAGTACACTCACACACACCAATCTGCTTTGGGATCTAACTGGTGACTCCATTTATGATAGGCAGAAGACAGCGAGGAAAGCAAGGAGAGTGCCCAGAGGAGAAATTACTATTTTGCTTTTTTAAGCAGACCTAACTGCAGCTAGCTATAAAATTCACCCACTATCACACATGCCACAGAGCAGTTATTGGGCTGATTGACATAAAAGGAGACCAAGTCCAGGAAAAAAAGTGGCAAGGGAGTCATTAAAAATCCTTGTATTGGTTGGAATTCACTGCTTGGCAGAGAGCTACCCAGATTCATCAAAGCTTCCCTATCCGGCAAAGCACCTGAGCACGTGCTTAGTGTTAAGCAGGGGCTTCAGACCTGTTGGCTTGAGTCCCTGTTTAAACAGGTGCTTTGGCTGAGTTGGGTTAGTGAGACTGAGGGGTAAGTTTCAGAATCCAGTCTGAAGAGGAAAAACCACTACCTGGGATCACAGAGACAGACTGAAGGAGGATTTCATATGTGGAGAAAGGGAGAAATTAAACAACACAATCACGCACTATAAACACACTGCTTTCTCCCAAACTTGGTATGTGGCTTTCAGACACAGCCCTCAGAGCTAAGGAGTCAACACGGGATGTTTAGAGGGTCAAGAGTCCAGCGTACACTGCGCTAGATTTCTCAAAACAAATCTGGTTGGGACACAGATGCCAAAACTACAGGCCAAGAGTTGTCAGGTCTTAAACCTGACCTGCTTAAATTTCCCTTAAATTTAATGCAGTTTGACTCCCTCAAAATGCTTCCATGTTCTTTGATACTAATCAAAGCAACCCGATGTCAGCAGAATGATGCGCGTGTCCGCTGAAAGCCAAATACTGGGTGCCAAGGGGTTAAAACCACCCTAGGACTTCGCTAATAAACCGAGTAGGGAGATAGTCATTTTGGGAATTGGTGAATTACTGTCATTTTCTTAGACATAATAGCAGGATTCGAATAGCACGAAATGCTCCACATCCATGTGCCATGCAAATGCAGCCTGCTATGTAGCTACAACCGGTGCCAAAGTAATCTTCTGCTCATTGCACATGTGGTGCCAAGGCTATGCTGAAGGGTGGGAGGAAGAGGGCTAACGTTGGCTGCTGATGCAACTTGTTAGATAGAAGAGGAAGGGATTCTCACCTGGCTAAAGGGGAATGCCATTCTGGCTGGGAGTTTAGCCTGCCTGGAAAATAGGCAGTGAGCAGGAGTGGAGCACCAACAAAAGCTGACTTGCTGTTTACAGGGTCCTCCTCATTTAAGGGATTGTGATGATTTTGATGCGGAAACAGATGCTCCCTGGTTGCAAGCAGCCCTGCCTCTGCCCTCAGAAACACAGAGCAGAGGGGCAGCGTTAAGTAGGGGGTGGCAAAAGAAGCCGCAATCACAGCTGGCTACTTAGGAAAGGATGTAAGCCCATCCCTGGTATAAAGAGCCGGAGGAGGTGGCAGCAGCAGTAGGGTCCTGAGCTTTCATGTACAAGAGAGGCACTCAGAGGAGATGCAGCACCACCTGTCCACATGCCAGGAGAAATCAGACACGAGAGGGGAACACTCTTGGACATTAGGCACTACAGCCATAAGCATTAGCCAGACTGAACTGGTCAAGACAGGATGATCCAATCCAAAATGATAGCGCTGCTGAGGCTGAATGCAGGGCCACATGCCTCTGACCTTGAGCGAAGCAGGAGACATAGTGGCCATTAAGAAAGAATCTCCCATCAGTTTAATGACCCGGTGCATACTAAGCAATGCCAGCAAATGACACTGGACATTGCTGACCCAGAAGAAAGGTCTCAAAAATCCCTCATGAATGTGTGGAAAGTCGCAGGTCATTGTGGATCCCCTTCATTCAGGCTGTAGGTTAATGGCTCTGCATTTGTGTTTGAAAGGTGTTAAGAGTTCAGCTTTAAACCCTGAATTCTCCATGCAGCGGTAGGAATCTTCTCTGCAGGTCTGCAGGTCAGCAGCTAGCCCCTTTTCAGCTAGTCCTTAGCCACAGCTAAGGGAGGAAAGCATGCACTGGTCGGTAACATTTTCTACAGTGACTAGTTTATTTTTGGTTCTACCCATCTAGAGATGCCTCAGAGACATCAGTGCCTTCTGAAAACCAGGCCTCTTTTAAGATGTCAAGTTAGGAATATAAATATGGGTGCAGCCAAAATCACTAGTCCCTTCAAAAATCCTGGCCTCCATGCCCAGCAAATCTGAAGAGTGAATATCAGCAGCTAAACAGCAGCATGATTTATCCCATTGCTCCCAATCTCCCTTCAAAATGAGCATCTTTGTCCTCAAAGACCCGAAATTGCAGGGTTGTGTGGGCCGAAGTTTAAAGCATCTTTCTCTCAAAGTGCAAGTTGGCAGGGGTGGAAGGAGGCAAATGGTTAGGAAGAGAGAAGCAGATCTCAAGTAAAAAGCCATCCCTGTAAAAACAAACAGGTTATTCCCTGTCCCTAAATAACATGCCTTTGTAGAAGAGCTATGGCTGGGATTTCACAGGTGCCTATCAGAATTATGGGTCCAATTCCCATGGCAAATGGGGTGTTTGACTCTCTGAAAAATCAAGCCCATATTACGTTTCTGTGCAGCAAGCCCAGCGAATGGTGGTTCTCAGAGCTAGAAAGTAGCTAGCTCAACTAGACGCATTTCACAACTCCGACAGGGACCTCTCCCATCCCAGAAAGAGGCTAAATTGCAGCAGAGTTCAGATTGTGTCTCTCTATGGCAGGTAAAGCAAAGCGCTTCTACATCCAGACCCTGGGCTGGCAGTGAAGTGCTGGGGCTGCCACAGGGCATGGGAGGCTGAGAATAATGGAGCTAAAAACGACAGATGAAGGGGAGGCTCCACCCCGCAAGGAGCAGAAACAGAGGAGCCCATACTGGACCAACTGGGAGAGGGGATGGGCATAAAGAACGGCAACACTTAACAACAAATGCATCAGATCAAAAGGTCTCTGTAACTGGGTGTGCATGGTGCAACATGGATAGCGGTCCTACCCCCTAGCAGGTGCAACACTTAGTGCAAGATAGATTGATGTCCTACTCAGCATGTGCAATGCAGATAGAGGTCATTACTCCCCCATAGATGCAACACCTGGTATGACAGACAAAGGTCCTATTCCCCCAGGCAGAGGTTGGAACAGGTATAGGTCGGAATCCCCGAGTGGGTGAAATGCAGATAAAGGTTCCACCCACAACAGGGGCACCTGATAAGATGGAGACAGAGGTCCCTACCACAACAGCTGCTCTGAGACAAAGGAGATTTAAAGAGTCCCATTGACTCCAGTTGGGCCCCACCAGGATCCCCAGAGAGGGCTTGGATGCCAACACACCTCACTGAGGCGAAAGGGGGAGCATGCCCTCCTGCTTCCTGGCTCAGGATGGAATGCCATGCTCTGAGGAAGGGCAAAAGGCATCTACTGCAATGAGGAATTTGTCACTGTTCCTACCGACAGTTTGGATTTGGTAAAAATAGAGGCTGGAACTCAAGCAATGAGTCACTGGCCTGTTCTGGGGGTATGGGAGATGAAGGATTGTCCTCCCCATGCGGTGGGGGGACTTCTGTGAGCAGCTTAAGAATAAAAAGGAGTCACAGACTCCATGACAGTTTCCTATCCTTGAGAAGAAAAAGTTACAGAGAGGCCTTAAAAAAAAAAAAAAAAATCACAAGATCCAGAATCTTCCTATCACTGGCTGCTTTCTACAACCTCCCTTTCATGAGGCCAACAGACCATGGCTAGACCTACATTATGGATCCTTTATGCTAACCTGGTTCTCAACATGTTTCCAGTAGAGCACTAAGCTATGTGACTTGTTCCAGCCAACACTGGTGTGGCATCTGCCCCTCTCCACCCTCCCATCCATGGACTATACTCGGCCAGAAAGACTTTGTGCTTCCCTAGCGCCTGCCACCCCAGGATCTCAAGCGTTTACAGACATTAGCTGGGTCAGTAGAATCCCGGTGTTACATATGGGGAAACCGAGGCACAGAGAGGGGAAATTACTTGAGCTGGGTGTCTTCAGTAGAACATGGAAGCTCTCAGTTTAGTCCCATGCTCTTACAGTCAGGTGTAGGGCAGCTATTGCAGAGAGATTAGAGCCATCACATGAGATCTGACTATTATTGATCACCCACAGTCAATACAATCAAGTAATCCCACTACAGTTGCTAGCTCCCTCAGCCTTATAGAGCTCCCAGGTCTGCTCTGCTTCAGTGGAAAGCACACTATAGCTAGAACACAAGAAAGCAACAGAGTTGTGGCGTGCCAACCTCAGACTGAGAACCATTGCACGTCTGCACTCAATCCCTGACTGCCACATGTAACTGCCAAGCCACATGCATTTCAGCTGAGCCAGAAATGTTCCCAATACGCTGATCTTACAATCCACTTCTATGTCTTCTTAGTACTTGGTACCAACCTCAGGGAAGCAAAAACACTAAAAAGCCTCTCCTTGCCCTAGCAAAGAAAGTGAAAGGAGTTTTGCACACAAAGTTGTTAGGGATGTTTTTTTTCATCCAGCTTTAAGATCCCAAAAGTTACAGGTTGTAATTTACATTTTAAAGCCAGGAAGAGCTGGAAATTGCCCATCAAAACTTGAGCATGGCCCTCTGCATTTCCTCTGCAGAAGCCATCACCATAAAGGTGTTACAGGTGATACATGGAACCTTGAACTTGGGACCCATGAGGGCTGGGTGAAGCATAAAGGAATTCTCAAAGGTTCTAAGATGGGCCTGTGTTATTTGGCTCAGAATCTTGTATTTGCATTGTAATGGGTTCTAAAGCTCCACAGAGCACCTTGGGAAAGAACAATGCTAATCCCTAGATGGTGTTCGCAGGGAGTGAGATGTGGGTAATAAAGCCATGTCATTGCTCTTGCTCCAAACCTCTTATATCACGCAGGTCGGTGGGAGGGGTGTCGGGTGAGAGAGAGGCTACTGGCTCATTGTCCTCATTGCATGCCCTGTGCTATCGCTGCTTCCTTAACCTATGCTTTGAAGTTGCTTTCACTTAGTGTCCTCAGACTCACACCTTTGGTGCTTCCTGTTTGAGGTCAGAGCACTAGGTCCAAGAGCTGGACAGGACTTTGACTTCTAGTGCCTCCTGCACAGAGGAGAGCAATTTCATACGCACTCCGGAACGTGGTCTAAGTCTCTTGACTTAAGAGGCAGGCAGTGACCTATCTTAAGGAGTATGTGAGGATGGGGATGGCAGGGAAAGAAGATGAAGGGGTGCATTTGCAAGGAGGATTACACAAAGAGGCGGTTCAGACTCAGTGGCAGCAGCCTCCGCAGTGGCTGCCCGAGTGAGAGTGCTGGCTCTCACCAAATTTAGTTCTTCGGCTGAGGATCTCATAGGAGCAGTCATCCCCGCAGCAGCCAGACATGCTGGGCGAGGTGTCATCAATTTCAAACCTGCAGAGGTACAAAACAACAGAGAGAGAAGCTACTTTCTGGCGCCTAGAAACTTAGGAAACACACCACGTTAGAGACTGCTTAATACTAGTCACCTTCACTTAGGGTACGTCTATACTTACCCGCTGGTTCGGCAGCAAGCAATCGATCTTCTGGGATCGATTTATCGCGTCTTGTCTAGACGCGATAAATCAATCCTGGAAGTGCTCGCCGTCGACGCCGGTAATCCTGCTCCGCGAGAGGAGTAGGCGGAGTCGACGGGGGAGCCTGCCTGCCGCGTGTGGACCTGCGCTAAGTACCTTTAAGTTCGAACTAAGATACTTCGACTTCAGCTACGTTATTCACGTAGCTGAAGTTGCATATCTTAGTTTGAACTGGGGGCTTAGTGTGGACCAGCCCTTAGCCTTAGGGATCTTGCCCTGACCTCTGCCAATGGTGCACAGGTTGGGTTATCCACACCCCTAGACAGTTCTCCCATTGCACTCTTCTCTGCTTTAGCCTCAATTTACAAAAAGGAATCAGAATAACAGATTTCTCCCTAATCCTGTATTGTTGTAAAGGTGAGGTCCTGCATACACAATCCCCTGGTACAGTCTACTTCCAATTATCCGAATAGCATGATAATCAAGAGGCAGGAGCCATTCAGAAGCAGGGTGGTCTCCCACATAGCTGGGAGCTCCTCCTCCTCACAGTCCTGGCTGGGGATCTCTGCTCTGCCCCACCCACTCACTCCCCTGACAGCAGAGCTGCACAGGGCTCCCTGCAGGACCGCAGCGGCTCCTTACAGAGATCATGTGTCACCAGCTCTGTGGCAGTGCAGGAAGCCCCCTGCAGCTCTGCTGTCACAGCCTTTCTCAAGCACTCTGGTGACAACGGGGCTGCAGAGGGCTTCCTGCGCTGCCACAGGAGCCGGTCAGCAGCAGGATGGCCTCCCCTTGGCTGGGGGCTCATCCTCCTCGCAGTCCTGGCCAGGGGTCTCTGCTCTCTTGTACGAATCTCCGCATTATCCAAATCCCTTCCTTGTCCCCCAGCATGGCACACACATGGGGAATGAAAGCTGACGGAGAAGTGGAAAGCATTGTTGTTAAATCTGAAGTGATAACAAACACATCACCCAAAGAGGTGTGTTTGAGTGTGGGTGCTTCCCATTTCAGTTGGTAAATGTGTTTCTTCCCCCGTCACTTTTTGCTCTAGGCAAGAATTAGCTATGAGGCCCAAGAACCACTCTAAAGACAATATAGTTTTAGATAGCATGGTCCAACGGACAGGGCACAGGACCGGGGGTGGGGAGAGATGGGTTCTGTTTTCAAGTCACTTTCCGTCTCTGTGCACCTGTAAAACTGGGGTAGTGTAGTGATGGTTAAATATGAGCTTTGTGGATGAAATGCACTAGACAGTCAGTAGCTAAAACAATCCTCCTCTGCATCTATAGTTAAGAGACAATAAAGAGAAAGCTCAACTGACAAGGGAACAAGCATTGGCTATAGTTAATTCAATTCAGTTCCAATGGAGCTACCTCTGTGTCACTTGGGGTGGGGGAGTATCTTGCAAGAAAGGCTGCTAGTAAGCAAGAGAAGCAGAGAGACTTGAAAACCCACCTCTCTATGCTGCCTTTAAGTAGTGAGCAGATGGCCAGGTCCTCGTGCACCCGTCCTTATCACCACCACCCATTCCCATCCATCCTAGTCTACCGTCCCCACGGCCTCTCCCCTTTAGCGTAACGTTGCCATAGCACTGAAAGACAGTTGTGTGAACAATGTGTTACAAACAGAAATGACGGAGCAGTCAGTGTACTACCATATTAAATAAATAACAGGTCACCCCCCCATCCAGCTCCCTCCATGGAGAGCAGGAAAGCAAGAGTTAGGGTAAGTTCCTTACTGTAACGCTTCTCTGAAGAATTGATAGGCCCCATGATTGTGTTTAAATACTGTTAGCATGACTTTCTTCATCTGTGTGCTGAAAGGCAAGAGAGAGGCCCAGCAGTCAGTGTCCAAAGAATAATACAAAAGGAATCCAAGGAATACTGACACCTAATGATCCCGCGGGGAGCTGGGAGACTCCGGGCAGCTGCTGGGCCCCCTACAGGAGCTCAGGGCACAGTCCATCTGAGAGTGGGGAGCTGGGCGGGCACAGCCCAGCTCAGAGCTGGGAGCCCAGGCAGCAACTGGGCTGAGGGAGCTGTGACCTGGGGGACAGCACAGCTTTGAGCAGGGCGGGCACAGCCTGGTTGGGAGCGGAGGCCCTGGGGGCAGACGGGCTCTAACTGGAGGGTGTGGTCAGCAATCTTGTTTTTCTGTCAGTGCGACTTCCAGGTTCTCAGCACTCAGCACCATTCTGTTGGGTTCAGATGGGGCTTCAAATGCTGAAAAGCAACATTTCAGGGCCTGACTCTATACACACCTATATGCATGCTGAACTTTACAGATGCAAGTTGTCCTGTTGACTGCAACAGGACAACTCAAAGACAAGACATGCCTAAGGCATGGTCTACACTTAAACGTTTTACCGATATAACTGTCTGTGATGTTCACCGTTCAAGTATAAGAGGAGAGAGCCAAAACTGCAACATTCACATTTTATTCCTTCTTTCACATACACTGTTCTCTCTCATCAAGCACTTCTTGAAAGTAGTTGCTGTTCCTATGCATAATCATAGAGGAGCGCTCCATCTCAGGAAGCTATTTATCATAACAGGCTGGGGTGTGATTTTCACCATTATACCAGTACAACCCCTAATGCGGATGCAGTTATAGCAGTAATAAAGATGTCTTAAACCGATATGGCTTATTACCTTGCTCAGACAGGAAGATCTGTACTGGTATAAGCCCTTTTAAACCAATGTAACTGCATCCACACTAGGAGGGTTGTACCATTTTAACTACACTGGTATAGTGAAAGCAGTACAACTTGTGTATGTAGCCAAGGCATTATGTGTTTGTAGGACATGGGCCTCAGACTACAAATGTTATTTATACAGATGCACACACTATGGCAACACATAATTTGTTCATTGAATCTTTTTTCCTACTATTTGGTTTCACAAAATTTTTAACGAGGGTGATTAACTTTGGAACACTTTGCCAAGGGAAGTGGCGGATTCTCCATCTCTTGACGAATTCAAGACTAGCTGCCTTTCTTGAAGATGCTTTAGTCAAACAAGTTATTGGGCTCAATGCAGGGGTAACTGGTTGAAATGCTCCAGCCTGTGCTATACAGGAGGTCAGACTAGATAATCTAATGGTCCCTTCTGGCCTTGAAATCTATCAAAAAGTTTTATTCATATATTCAAATAAACTAAAATCCAAATTTTAGTCCAAGCTAACCAAAACTGACCCTTTGAACACATGCCATTTGAAGCGTGGGTGTATTAAAGATATATTTCCTTATGTTTAGCAACTCTGACTCCAAAGAGACAGAGAGCACTTGGTGGGTAAAAGTTTTCTTTTACTATTTTATGCTCCTGTGGACCCCGGAAGAGCTGGCCTAGCTGTGGGAGAGGAATCTAGAGTCTACTTTTGCTGATGCATCTTCCATCGAATTGTTAGCTACAGTCCAATTGCAGAATGCTTATCACTTGTGAGGAGGTGGAAATTGCAGAGGACCCAGCTTGACTGTCAGATCCCAGAGTCAGTTTACAATACTCGCAGGGAAGGGGGGGAAAATCTCTCATCAACTGAGCATTCTGATCAGGAGTGAGACAGACACTATGAGCTCAGAGGTCCCTGGAAAAAAAAAAACATATTGTGGGGAAAAAAAGTGACAAGACAACAACCTTGTAAGTTTAGAGGTGAGTACGTGAGAAGATGGTTGTCCAACAGTCTTTGCTTTTCCACAGTGTACTAGGTGCTGTTGCTTTTACTGTGTGATGTTATGACTATACAGAGTAATAGAGTTTAAGGCCACATTTAGCCTGAACTCCTGTATAGCACAGGCCAGAGAATGTCACCCAGTTATCCCTGTATTGAGCAAAATATCTTGTTTGACTAAAGCATCTTCCAGAAAGGCAGCCAATCTGGATTTGCAGACATCGAGAGAGAGAATCCACCACTTCCCTTAGGAATTTGTTCCAATGGTTAATCACCCTCAGTATTAGCAACTGGTGGCTTATTTCTAACATGAATGCGTCGGGCTATAATTTCCAGCTAGTGGTTTTTGTTCTGCCTTTCTCCACTAGGTTAAAGGAATCGTTGGTACTTCAGAAGTTCCCCATGATCTTCTTTTTGATAAACTAAACAGATTGATTCACACTTTAAACAGAAGGCTATGAAACTGACAATTATTTCAAAACAGACTTTACATGCCATGTGGAACAGCAACTCACCTGTTTGCCATGAGCTGCAGAATCTGTATGAGGAACTTGCCAAGACCTTTCCTTCTGACTTTGCTTTCCAACTGCACTTCATAGCTGGGAGGAAAGTGGGAGGGGACAGGAAACGAATACCTTACAACATGAAGTTTCAAGATCTTATACGTGCAACGTCCTGAAATCCATGCAGCCAGAAAATTTGCAGGCATCACACTAGCAATGCTTACGCACACCCATGATATATTTGTATTGCTCAACTTCTTCATGTCTTTGTTCTGCAGACACTAGCAGATGCAAAACAACCCAACTTGCCTCATCACACAGAAAAAATTTCCCATTTAATTCAGGATCCAGTTCACAATTACCCTCCACGGACTCATTCCAGCCAATCTCTGAACCCCTGTCCCACCACTGTTGGGGTGAGACCCTTGTGTATAAGAGAGACCAGCCTTTCCGTAACTCTCCACTTCATTGACTCTCCATCTCATCAAGTATCTCAGCCAGAAGTCTCTCTCTAATGTTAAACCAGCCTTGCCGCCCACCCCATGCAGCAGGCAGGCATCAGCCATATTCTGTAGAGGAGAGTTTGAGGCACCCTGGGGGGAAGGTCAGCAAATCAGTAGCAAAGCCAGGATTAGAACCCAGATTAGAACACAACACCCGTCCTGATTCTAAGCCAGTGATACTCAGACCTCGGTGGTTCAGGAGCCAAATTAGTGATCAATGTTACCCAAATGAGCCACAGTAGTGTGAATTCGTTGTTTCATTTACTATAGTGTTATATATCTATATTTACACAGTATGACAGAGGGAATATTTAGGTTTTTATATACATATATATATAATTCTCAAAGTAAAATGACTGACCAAGTATTATTTTATCAGCTACAATTGGTTAATAACATAGTAAAAGCATCCTGATTGGTTAATAACTTAGATTGATAAATTATTAAATCACACAGTGTTTTAATATCATGTGTTGCAAAGAGCCGCAGGAGCCACTTGCAGTTCACGAGCCTCAGTCTGACTATCACTGGTCTAAGCCCTAAATCACACTGCTTGAGGGGGCAAAAGCGATATAGGACCATTCCCTGGCCAGCAGCATCACCCTTTCCTCTTAGGAAAGAGCTTGACATGACTGTTATGGCCTATAGCATGAGGGTGAATCCAGGAGAGGCACATTCTGCTCATGGAGCAAACAAAGGAATGCAGCAAAGGCAGGGCGAAGGGGTGGCAGTGTAATCTAGTTGACAGGGGACTGGACTGGAATTCAGGTAGATAGAGATCTACTTCTGGCTCTGCCACTGACAAGCTGTGTCAAATCACTTCCCTACTCTTTCGCTCTCTGGTTAGAGGAGATGGGCAGAAGGCAATGCTTGTTTCTAAAACAAAGGGAGTAGGTGCTAGGACACATACCAGTACAGGACTTCGTCCCCGCACTCCACGTCAAACCGGAAGTGCGAGAACGCCACAGGGACAGAGCTATCTTCCCAAGCGATCAGGTACCAAGCTCTGTCATCTGTCATCTCCTCCCGCTTCTCCCGGTCTTTCCAGCCCCACTCGCTCTGCTCATACCTGCAGGCAGGGAGAAGAGGAACAAGGGCAGCTCAACGCTCCTTCTGCAGAAAGCATGATGGTCCCAGCACTCTGGTCCCCTTGCTTCCTGCATACACTGTTCTCAGGATTTCTACTGCTGGCCCCTTCCATCTACAGAGATCCAGATGAGAAGATTAATAGATTTTAAGGCCAGAGGAACCATGATGATCATCTAGGGCACATCTAGACAAATACTTACTGCAAGACAAGTTGGGGTGTAAATATACAGCACTCCAGAAGGCCACAACCTAAATGTCCGTGTGGACCCTGCTACTGCACACTAAAAAGTTTCCTAGCGCACTTTGACCTACTGCTGTTTCAAACTGAATTATGCAAAGCGTATTAAGGAACTTTTAGTGCATAGCAGCATGATCCACATGGACAGTTAAGGTGCAGCATTCTGGAGTGCTATAGATTTACACCCCGGCTTGCCTTGTTCATCTAGACATGCCCCTAGCCAGACTTCTTGCATAATAAAAGGCAGAGAATCTCACCCACAGATTCACACATCGAGCAAGGTTGAGAATGTGTCATTTTTAGTAAGAGACGTGTGATCTTGATTTGAAGACTCTAAATGATGGAGAATCCACAATATCCCTAAGTAAGTTGTTTTGATGGTTAATCACCCTCCCTGTTAAAAATCTGCACCTTATTTCTAGCCTGAATTTGTAGCTTCAGTTCCCAGACACTGGATCTCATTCTGCTGTTGTCAACTGGATTCAAGGCCCCTTTTCTATCTGCTCCCCCTGTAGGTACTTCTAGACAGTGATCAAGAATGAGGAAATACTTTCGCCATAACCCTGTCATTGGGGGTCCCACTATTCCCTACAGATTCAGGATTCTGCAATACTCTGGGGCTAGGTAGTAGTTCTGGTCCAACCCAAGGTACAGAACCCACAGCAGGATTTTGATAGATCCACAGGTTTTAAAGGCCAGAAGGGAGCATTAGAACATCTAGTATGACATCCTGTCTGACACAGGTCAGAAAATAAAATTTGCTTTAGAATCATAGAAATGTAGGACTGGAACGGACCTCGACAGGTCATCTAGTCCAGTCACAACTCTGTCTAGAATGAAAGGGGGGACACATTCCCCCATGGAAGGCTGATCACATTAACTATCCCTAGCAGAACAATACTCCAAGCACAGCCTGTGGGACCTGTGGCTATTCTACAATGGCCTAGGAAACCATCTACCAGGATGTGTGCGTTCTGGAAGGGGGCAGCGCTTCTTCACAATATCCCCAGCGTCTGGTGCTCGGTTCTCATTGGTAGCCTTGCAGTTGGGGGAGGTTTTACTTCAGTATCTGTGGCTGCCAGGGAGTCCTCAGAAATCATGTCAGCACCAGCTTGCCCCAGGGACAGGGTCCCCCACTCTGGCCTGGACTTACAGAGTTTGCATATTTGTTTTGGTTAGTTCGAAAGCCCAGTCGACTGTAGCCTGGTTCATGCCCGACACCCGCTTACACTCGATGGAGACGTTTAAACTGTGAAAAGAGAGATGGGAAAGCAGCACTTAGCACCAGGCAAGCCATGCACCAAGATACCCAAGCAATTTCAGCTTGCTTTTAAACTGGCTGGTCAGATTGAACCAGGGACCTCCACAGCTCAAAGCATGAACTATTACAGCTTGAGCTAAACAACCAAAGCTCCCTAGCTAGGCCTGTAGCAGACTCCTCTCCTGTGCAGATCAGGCACACAGAGGAATCTGTAATACACGCTCACCAGTGGGTCACACTTACTGTACAGGGAAGCCTAGTCAGCCACAGATGAAGAAGAGGGGATTTGTATCCTGACCTCAGCACTTACATGCAAGCAAGAGAGGTTTCTATTGAATTTATGTATCTAAAGCACCCAGCACTGTGCTATCCTGGCATCAGGAATTCAGCCTAGCATTATGTGTATGAAGAAGAGGAAAAAGAGAAGGTAGACAAAGACTCGCCTTGTGCTGGAGACTGGAGGTCAATTGCCAGCTCTATGACAGACTCCCTCTGAGACCTTGGGCAAGTCACTGAACCTCTCTGGGCCTCAGTTCCTCCAGCCGTAACATGGAGAGAATAATCCTTCCTTTGGCTATTTAGATTGAAAACTCTTTGGGGTAGGGATTGTCTCTGATGAGGCCCATGCAGTGCTCAGCACAGTGCTGACCCCACCCTTCAGCTGGGGCCTTTTGCGGGTAACACACTACTAGTATTTAAAGTCCCAACATTTCCCCTGCCCAGTTGAATCTACTTCTCCCCACAACTGAAACCAAGTTCTCTCTCTCTCGCTATGCTGTAACCTCATCTTTCAGAGAAAATAAGGGGCATTAGCAGACAGGAAAAATACTTAGTATTAATATTTTCCTTCACAACCCATCCTAGCACCAACACTAGCTTTATCTTCCTCTCACTACCTCAAAGTTGCTCAACAAGCTTTATTTTTATTAGATACATTATGGATCTAAAGCACACCCACACACACCCCACAACTGGGATGGGGGAGCCTTGTTGTGCCAGGTGCTGCACAGGCCCATGGTGAGAGAGCCTCTGCCCTGAAGAGCTCACAGTATAAACAAGCAAAGTGTGGGAGGGGAAACTGAGGCACACAGAGAGAAGAAGGGACTTTCCTGAGGTCAGACAACAGGATAGTGACAGACTTGGGATTAAAGTTCAGGTGTCCTGGGTCCAGTGCATTGCCCTAGCCATTGGACCACAGCGTCGTGAAGGACTAAGTAAGGAGCATTTGCTCACCCATTCCTGTCGTATTTCTTGAACACTGGGAAGGCTTCTAAGGGGTCTCCAAGCTACAGGGGAAAAAAAGAGAAATCACACCCTAGAAAATTAGATGTTAATGCACATGAAGCGGTCAAACTACAGAGTGATGTTGGGTGAATAGAGGGTGTCCGCCTTCGTTCATGATTCTCCTCCTTTCATAGCTTTAAGACTCTGTTTTTACCTTGCTTCCTGAAATGCTCTGGAGAAGGATCGCTAGCCCCGTTGTCTATATAACGAGGCACAGATGCCTTGAAGGGGGAAGAGGGGAGGAGCTTTCAGCTGTTTAGAAAAAACAAGAGAGGAGCTTTGTTCTTTCAATAGGTCTATGTTCAATCACAACAGCTGAGCTGCAGCCAGCACCTGAGAAGCATTATTGTGCACCCCACATCAACACTCCAACAAACCATATTCCTTACCCCTTGCTTATTTCAAAAGCAGTCAGACTGGCTGATCAGACCATAATTACAAGAGGAGCTCCCTTCCCGTGACAGGGGAAAACTGCAGGGTATTAGAGCAGTAGAGTAGGCTGCAGAAAGTCAGAAGGAGCTGGTATTTCGCACAGATTGTTTGGATTCTCTTCATGCACGGTGATCAGAGATGAATGAGTGAGGGGTCAGCGCCATGGCAAAGAGCAGAGCAGTAGCTTATTCTGCAGCTAGAATGGTAACTCATGGGCTGACTTTACAGGGTGCAGCTCGTTTTCTAGACTCTTAGCTGAGTTTAAAAGCCAAGTTGGAAAGCATTTCTGAGAACCAAGGGCACCATAGTACAGGCACAGGTCAGGCAGTCAGCAAGTGGCATATGGCACATCTTGGCCTCCTTCTTTGTTTGCAGAACACTAGAGTGTCTCACAGCCACATTCACGTTTAGAGACACAGCGTTCCCCTCCCTCCCTGCTACAGTAACCACTGCGGCTCTTGCACATTAGATTCCTTATTGTCTTTGAATACATTCTTCATGATGGCTTAATTGCTTGGTTCCATACACAGCCTTACTGGAGGCTGGACTCAACCATTCTTCCATTCTACAGCCAAAACCAAGTATAAACAAGAAAAATCCACTGTCTTTCTATATCTCTTAAGGCCTGGTCTACACCTAAAAATTAGATTGACTAACTCAGGGGTGGGCAAACTTTTTGGCCCTCGGGCCACATCTGGGTATGGAAATTGTATGACGGGCCACGAAGCTCACGGGTGCGGGAGGGGGTGAGGGCTCCAGCTGGGGGTGCGGGCTCTGGGGTGGGGCAACAAATTAGGAGTTCAGGGTGCGGGAGGGGGTTCCGGGCTGGGGCGGGGGGTTGGGGTGCAGAGGGATAGGGCTCCGGCAGAGGATGCAGGCTCTGCGGTAGTGCTGGGTATGAGGGGTTTGGGGTGCAGGAGGGTGCTCTGGGCTGGGACTGAGGGGTTCAGAGGGCAGGAGGGGGATCAGGGCTGGGGGGCAGGAGGTTGGGGCGCAGGAGGAGGTCAGGGGTGCAGGCTCTGGGCAACCCTTACCTCAAGCAGCTCCCAAAAGCAGTGGAATGTCCCCCCTCTGGCTCCTATGTGGAGGTGCAGCCAGGTGGCTCTGCGCGCTGCCCTGTCCGCAGGCACCGCCCCTGCAGCTCCCATTGGCCGTGGCCCACCTCTGGACTAACTACATCGCTCAGGACTGAGAAAACTTTCATGTCTTGTGTGACATAGTTAGGTCGACCTAACCCACACTGTAGAAATGGCTAAGTCAATGGAATAGTTCTTTCATCAACCAAGCTATTGCCTCTTGGACAGGTGGATTAACTACACTGAAGGGAAAAACCCCTTCTGTGGATGTAGGAAGAGTCTGCGCTACAGCGGCATAGCTGCAGCTGTAGCTGTACTGCTAAAGTGTAGACATATCCTTAGGAACTTACATGGCGCCCATTACCATAGCATCTGGGTACCTCACAATCTATAATGTATTTATCGTCACAACACCCATCAGGCAGGGCAGTGTTACTTCCATTTTACAGGTGGTGAAACCGAGGAATAGAGTGATTTACCCAAAGTCTCAGAGGAAGCCTGGGACACAGTAGGGAATTGAACTAATCTCCTAAATCCCTGGCTAACACCATAACCATTAGACTAGTGGTCTCCAACCTTTATAAGCCCAAGATCACTTTTTGAATTTAAGGGCAACCCAGGATCTACCTCGCCCCTTCCCCGAGGCCCTGCCCCTTACCCAAAGCCCCGCCCCACTCACTCCATTTCCCCCCCCCGTCACTCGCTCTCCCCCACCCTCACTCACTTTCACCGGGCTGGGGTAGGGGTTTGGGAGGGGGTGCGGGCTCTGGGCTGGAGCCGAGGGGTCCGCAGTGTAGGAGGGGACTCTGGGCTGAGCCTGGGGCAGGGGTTGTGGTGCAGGAGGGGGTGAGGGGTGCAAGCTCTAGGAGGGAGTTTGGGTGCAGGAGGGGGTTCTGGGCTGTGGCAGGGTGGGGTACAGGCTGCTGGCTCTGGGAGGGGGGTCAGGGCTGGGGCAGGAGGTTGGGGTGCATGAGGGGGTATGGGGTGCTGGTTCTGGGAGAGAGGTCAGGGCTGGGACAGAGTGTTGGGGTGCAGGAGGGGGTTCGGGGTGCTGGCTCCGGGAGGGGGGGTCAGGGCTGGGGCACGGCCTCCTGTTGGGCAGCACTTATCTCCAGCGGCTCCCGGTTGGCAGTGTAGCGTGGCTGCCGCTAAGGCAGGCTCCCTGCCAACCTCGGCCCCACGCCGCTCCTGGAAGGGGCCAATGTGTCCCTGCGGCCCCCGGGGAGGGCAGGTGGTATGGGACTCCGCGCGCTGGCCATCTCTGCAAACACCGCCCCCGCAGCTCCCATTGTCCACAGCTCCCCATTCCCGGACAACGGGCGCTGTGGGGGCGGTGCTTGCAGGCAGGAGCAGCGTGTGGAGGGAGACTCCTGCCCCCCCACCCGTGCTGGCTGCTTCCAGAAGCAGGCATGGGGCCGGGGCAGGCAGGGAGCCTGTCTTAGCAGCAGCCCCGCTGTGCCACCAGAGATCACGATCGACTGGGAGATCCTCTAGGATCGACCAGTCGATCGCGATCAACCAGTTGGTGACCACTGCACTAGAACATCCTTTCTCACCTCTCATTCAAGCACCTTTGAGTGTTTTATAATTACTATTATTAGTGCATACATTCCTCAAGTGCCCAGCATTATAGCACATGAGCACTACAGGACAACAAGCACCCTTGTGTGGTGGCAAAAGCATAAGAAGCAATCAAGTCACCCACCCACCATCTCTGGGGTGGGAAGTAGCAGCTAACAGTGCACAGCAATGCTAAGCAGTTAATAAACAGAACAAAAAATACTGCATCTAACTGAAACTAAAGGGGAATTCAGGGTAGGCAGATAGGCCACTACACTGACAGCCATCTGTGTAAGAGACAAGATAGGAGGATTGTAATCACCCTTTTGTGTTTCATTTAACACTGATCTGTGAAAATATACACTGAGGCATACTTGTTTAAATGGCTGTATACTTCAAGCAATGGAAAAGGGGACTCTGCCTATAAAGGACTGTAAAAAGGAACATTAGTAACTACTTACGGTACGTCTACACTGCACTCAGAGGTGTGACTGCAGCATGTATAGACATATCCGAGCTAGCATTAATCTAGCTAGTTCAGGTACCAACAACAGTGAGGCCATAGCAGAATAGACTTTAGTGCAGGACAGCTGGCCGAGTACATAGCCAGGAGGCCAGGTGGGCTTGTACACCCCACGTTGAAGCTTGTGTTTTCATGACTTCACTGCTATTGGTACCCGTGTTAGCTAATTCAGATGAGTCTACACACGCTGCAATCACACACACCAACTGCAGCATGGACATACCCTAAGTTTAAGTGTGCTACATGATATGCTGACAGTTTCTTGCAAAATAATGCCAGTTACATAGGAGTTCTCATCCCTGTTCATGACCTGTGTTGACAGCTGGATTTCTCTGGGACAATGTGGCTTAAAAAGCGCATAGAGCGCTCCTGGTCGTGGGAGTCCAGCTGAGGAATGAGCATCCATAGGAGATTAAAAAGTGTGATCTGCAGTCTGACCACTTTCAGGGACCCTCCTCCGAGACAAAGCATGTTTGATCTTCTCCATAACTGGCACTGTAAAGGGGTTCTTTACTCACTGCTAGGGTGTCTCCTTGTGGCTGCATCTGGAGAATGGAACTCCCTGGCCTGATACTCCCACTATCTATCTTTCATGCTGTGTCCCCTCTCACACTCCAGGATTTGGGGTACTCTCGCTCTTCATGATACAGGGTGTTCTCTCTTCGTGGCTTGGCCCTTCAGCCAGGTCACTATGTGATTTCCCCCTTCCGGGGCATCAAAGTCTCTCCATATGAACTCTCAGGAAGTCTTCCAATTCACTGCCCAGACTGTGCCACTTCTCCAGTGGGTGGTAGGGGAACCAAGGCCCACCCACTAGTCTGGATTCTAGCTCAGGGACATTTGACTCAGTGGTCAAGGTCTGCACTGTCCCAAACCTGGCTGCTGTTCCCCTGAGCCTTTTCCTACTCCACCTCTATCAGGCTTCCTTCTCCACCACCTCTCTGGTTAAGTTCTTTCCTCAGGGACAGAATCCCAGGGCTTCTACTCTCCCTATGGGTTTTCTCCTTTTCCCTCTCTAAGACCAGAGAATGACTGCAGACTTCCACACCACAGTCTCCTTCTGCCCTCACTGGCCTTATACCAGCTCTGCCGGCTCCCTGGGCTCCATCCTCAATCAGGGATTGCCTATCAAGACTAATCCTCCTTCAGGAGTGGCCTATCACAGGGGTGGGTAAACTACGGCCCATGGGCCGGCTCCAGCTCTTCAGGGCTTTGGATCCAGCCTGCAGGACTGCCCCCCCGTGGCGCCGCGGACCCCGCGCCGCTCTCCAGAAGCGGCCGGCACCAGGTCCCTGAGGCCCCCGGGCGGGTGGGCAGAGGGCTCCGTGCGTTGCTCTTGCCTCCAGGCACCGCCCCCCTCAGCTCCCATTGGCTGGGAACAGGGAACCGCGGCCAATGGGAGCTTCAGGGGAGGTACCTGGAGGCGCAGCAAGGGCAGCGCACATGGAGCCCTCCGCTCCCCCCCTCCCCTCCCCAGGGGCCGCAGTGCTTCCTGGAGCGGCGCGGGGCCAGGGACAGGGCAGGCATGCAGGGAGCCTGCCCTGGCCCCGGTGCACGCCGCTGCCACCCCGGAGCCCGAAGCCCTTCTGCATCCCGCCCCCCCCCAACTCCCTGCCCTAAGCCCCCTGCCTGCACCTCGCATCCCTCCTGCACCCCAACTCCCTGCCCTGAGCCCCGTCACACCCCACACCTCTCCTGCACCCCAACCCCCTTCCCTGAGCCCCTTCATACACCCCGCACTCCTCCTCTGCCCCAATCTCTTGCCCTGAGCCCCTTCCTGCACCTCACACTCCCTCCGCACCCCAACCCCCTGCCCCAGCCCTGCATACAATTTCCCCAACCAGATGTGGCCCTCGGCCCAAAAAGTTTGCCCACCCCTGGCCTATCAGGTTAATTGGCCCCTTCTGAGCCCTGTTAACCCTTTCTGGGCTAGTCTGGGGTGAACCCAATCACTGGCAGGAGGAAAATTCAAATACATAAATGTCTTTCTATGGTAGGTGTCCCCCACATTGCCATAGTATTTGAGTGCTTCACAATCTTTCATACATTTATCTTCACAACTCCCCTCTACTATTATCCCCATTTTGCAGATGGGCAATGGAAGCATAGAGACTAAGGTTATGGATACATTGCACACATTATAATGGGGAGGCTGTGCTGTTGTAAGGTGTGCTGTGTAGCCGCTCTTTATCGCTGGGAGAGAGCGATCCCAGTAACAAAATAAAACCACTTCCAACGAGGGGTGTTAGCTTTGTTACCAGGAGTGTGGCTCCTGCCGATAAAGTGCTGTCCACACCGGTGCTTTGTGTCGTTAAAACTTTTGTTGTCCAGGAGCTGTTTTTTCACATTGCTGAGCAACAAACGCTTTAACGATGAAAGTGTCAGTGTAGACAAAGCCTAAGTGACTTGCCCAAGATCACAAGCAGGGACTTGAACCCTGATCTCCCAGGCTACTTTCCTAACCCCTAGACCAGGGGTAGTCAATTATTTTTTGTCAAAGTCCATATTTCTTGGTCAAGGTATAATCAAGGTCCAGACTCCAGAGAAATATTTTTCACAGTGCAATAACAGTAATGATAATAGTAAGTAAATAAAATGATTTTGCGGTCCATTCAAGTGTCTCCCGGTCCAGATTTGGCCCGCAGGCCACCTATTGACTGCCCCTGCCCTAGACCATCCTTCCTCTCCTCTGTCTTTGGTTAAGGAGAGAAGAGCAGAAGACTCCATGAAATCCGATAGGCACCTCACCCTACAGATTTAATTTATCATTGGAAGTGCATAGATATGGCAATGAGAGCTATAGAAAACCACTAGAGAGCAACCGCCCTGGAGATTCCATTTATCCATAGAATGTGGGAGTGGCAGAATGTATTCTCTTCCATAGTAATAATGCTCAGATATAGTACCGTAACTCCTCTTACTTAACGTTGTAGTTATGTTCCTGAAAAATGTGACTTTAAGCGAAACGATGTTAAGCAAATCCAATTTCCCTATAAGAATTAATGTAAATGGGGGGGTTAGGTTCCAGGGAAAATTTTTTCACCAGACAAAAGACTATATTATCTATATCTATATCTATACACACACACACACACACACACACACACACACACACACACACACACACACACACACACACACACACACACACACACACACTATAAGTTTTAAACAAACAATTTAATACTGGTACACAGCAATGATGATTGTGAAGCTTGGTTGAGGTGATGAAGTCAGAGGGTGGGATATTTCCCAGGGAATGCCTTACTGCTAAATAATGAACTAGCAATCGGCTGAGCCCTCAAGGGTTAACACGTTGTTAATGTAGCCTCACACTCTACAAGGCAGCATGAATGGAGGGAGGGGAGACAGCATGGCAGACAGAGACACACACCCTGTGTGAGAGAGAGAGATGCGCATTGCCCTTTTAAGTACGCTGACCCCACTCTAAGTACACTGCCTTTTTAAATAGATCAGCAAGTTGAGACAGCAGCTCCTGCCAGCAAGCTCCCTACGTCCTGAGCCCTGTTGTGTCCCACCCCTGATCTATGGAAATGGGGTAAGCAGGGTGCAGGAGCAGGAGGGAGAAGGACACCCTGACATTAGCCCCCTTTTCACCCCCCATGTACAGCAAGCAGGAGGCTCCAGAGAGCAGCTCTAAGGCAGAGGGCAGGAGCAGCACATGGCAGTGAGGGAAGGGAAAGCTGAACTGCCAGCAAATGATAGCCTGCTGGGCGGCTGCCACACAGGGAACTTAGGGGAACGGGGAGCTGATAGGGGGGCTGCCAGTCCATCCTGGTTCAAAGCTCCCACCAGCTAGCTCCCACAGGCTGCTCCTCCTGCAAGCAGCGGACAAAGCAGGCGGCTGCCAAATGGCGTTATAAGGGAGCAATGCGCAACTTTAAACGAGCATGTTCTCTAATTGATCAGCAACGTAACAACGAAACAACATTAACCGGGATGACTTTAAGTGAGGAGTTACTGTACTTTTCATCCATAGATACCAAAATGCCTTACAGAGATCAGTATCATCATCCCCATTTTACAGAGGGAGAAACGGAGGCACAGAGCTTGGATGTAACTTGCCCAAGGTCACGCAGCATGCCAGTGGCCAAGCTGTGCCCAAGTTTCCCAAGTGCTCTATCTACTAGACAACACTGCCTCTCCCCCCTGCATAACCCTACAAGGACTCCTCACTCCTGATGTGTAGGGACCCTCTGTAGAAAGAAGGTGGCATTTCAATCTCCAGTCTTTCAATGCCTGGCCTCTGAGGAAACTGCCAACACTGTTGTCAGCGTTGATGGCGGCTTTTGTAACATGGATCCATCAACTCATTTCACACGTACCATGGAATGGCCACCAGACTGTAATGACTTTTAGGACACAACAAGCTGGAGGTGTAAAGCTCCTCATCCCCTAATATTAATCCTCTGAGCTATTCAATTGCCCAAACCCATGAGGGAGATTGGGTCTCTACCATTAGTCTCTGTGTACCCCATTAACAATCTCAGGGCCAGCTAGTCCTCAAATTATGATAGGGTGGAGTTAACACTTGTTTGGGGGGAGGGGCGGAGGAGACACTTACTTTATTGGCTGCTTCTACCTTAGCACAAACAGCATCCATGGCAGCCCGTTCCTCCAGTCGCTTCTGTTTCTTCTCCTTGGCTTTACTTGACTTTCTCTGAAACAGAATGATTCAGGGTTACAGCACGACAACCCTCACCTTGTCTTGAACTCAAGGGCACTACCTATAATGGGCATAAAATTGAGGGGTGGTGGCAATCTGCCAGTCTGGCCCAAAGGGACTACATATCTCAGCATGCAATGGTCCAAGAGTCATTTGCTTGATCAAGACAGACTATTGCACTCAGAGATCTGTAGTCTCTACAGGGCATTAAAGGACAGCTGCACGCAATACTGCAGAAAGAAGCCCAGTGGCTGCTGTCTGCCCATCCCTACATTATGCCAAGTTTCATGACTGAAACAGATCAGATATTGTTCAGCAATACCGTTCTAGTTACTGCAAAACAGACCACAGAAATTCAGACTTGGGACTTTAAAAAGCCATTTTATAGCTGCTTCCAATGAAAACTGTTTTATACCAAGGTGGGTTGTTGGGGGTTTTTTTGGTTGAACTATCAATGCAAATATTTTATATTAGTTTTATTTTAAAATACTGCCCACAAATGGTCGAACAGAAACACTCTTTTCACTAGCAGAGACCCACAGGCATGAAAAACCATAAGCTAAGGATCAGATTCATGAAACACAACCAGTTTGATTTTAGGAATTTATCAAATAATTCCATCCTATATCCCCAAAGCAGAAGAAATTACTTGTTTACTCTAATGTAACTTGTTTAGACTTCATTCATATGCATGTTTAAAGTTTTCCTTTTTTTTAAATTAAGAACTACTATCTTTTAATATTTATGAAGCATGGGCCAGGCACTGCTGGGGACTTTCAGGGACAGCACTGTATTGGGATAAGATGAAAGTATAGTAGGAAATGCCATTCTTTAAAGGGAAGCCCTGCACACACCTCTACAGAAGTATATTTACTGTATAGATTTTCAGTACAAGAGGAGAAAGGCAAACAATGACATCTGGCAGAAGATGAGCTATGCAGTTAGCACAGCTGTTGCTGTACAGTCTGTTGGATTTGTGGTTGCTTCACAGCCTCGAAATCACTGCACATGCAGCCCTGCATCCTAGCCAGCATTTGCTTTGGAGCTGATCATCCAGATGAAGAAACTGCTTTATGAGACATGAGACACTTGTTCCCCACAGCACTGGTGCTTTGTAGAGCAGATCAATATTGAGAAGCTAACTCATGTCACCACTTAGGGATCACAATAGTAATTTTACTCTGCTCCACTACTCACCCTACTGCAATCATGCTTGGAAATGCTGCCATAAGTCATTTGTTTTCTGCAGTGCTGTAAAGTTTAGCTGGGTCTGCAAGTCACTAAATACTGGTGGGTGTGAGCCAGTACTATGCTTAACCTTAATGCTCACATAAAAAAAGAAACCACCCAAGTTCAAATCAGGACATCAGTTCTCCTGACACGTGGCGGGCAAACATGTTCAGTCTGCACATGAACCAAGGGGAAGTGAGGCAGGAAAGCTGCCAGGCTGCAAGCTACATAAACACATGGCAGCAGAGCGTCTCATGAACCTCCTTTGCACAGATCAGACTGAAAGTTGCATTCCTGAAATTGCTTGTTTAACCCAAAACCCTGACATTGAGAAAATTCCTAGTCCCTTGCATGCACAACTTTATGCTGCCTGATACCAGGGAAAGCAGATACGGGTACTTTCTTTGGGGATGCTGAAAAAGACTCTGATTGGGATGAACTCCCTTTCACCCATGATTGATCAAAACTCCTCCCACTGAATTGAGAGTATGGGCTCATGGCAGATTCATGTCCTGATTAGCAAACTTCAGCACTTATTTCACTTAATAGCTATCCATTCTGACTGGGGCCAGTCGGGGCAAGATTGCCAGTAGTTTAAAAAATCATTATGGCAAGAGGTAAGGTCACCCTTAACTATCCCTTATTTTAGTACTGAAGTTACACTGGACTGCACTGTAACTTGCATTCTCCACTCTCTCATTTGGAGTTAATCCTTATTCTAATGCAGAGAGGTAACTTTTAAAGCTGTGTGTCTGTGAGAGAGAGAAAGTGCAGGTTGGCATAGTCAATCTTCTGTCTGTTCCCAGAACACGGATAGCCGCAGGCAAGCTTCCCACATGGTTTCCAGCCATCATGGTACTAGGAGAAAGAGGGAAATGGCTTAATTAATCTTCAGCCTCTCAACAAAGAGGCCAAGCGCCAATGCTGGAGGTTGTTTCTGTAACGTGAACATTTGCTCACTGGGGACCAGACTGAGATCAGCAAATCATTACACAGGGGCCACTAAACGACCATCAGATGGGAATGACTTTTAGTTGCTCCTGACCCAAGGCCATATGGGAATTGATGACCTAGAAGTAAGAGACTCATTTCCAATCTCCTGAGCCATCCGGTTAGTGGAGCACAAGGGAGAGATTTCCCTTTGGCCAGCCATAAATGCTCATTGGGACAAAACAAAGGAAAAATAAACACCTGTCTAACACTAAAGAAAAGCAGGATGGTGCCAAAAAACACATGGCACCAATTGTTGAGGAAACAGCTCATCCATGGAAGGATTCAACTCCAGTGTGATCTACCACAGCTTCAGGAAGACCTAAGACAAGCTTTGAAGAGCAAAATCCAGGTTCAGTATTACACAGATGTTTAGGCCAGCTAGAAGTCTGTCTGTTGCTGGACCGGATTAAGGTCAGACATCAGTATCATGCATCTAGCAGTAGCCACTATCTGATGCTTCCAGAAGGCACCAAGCAAAATTACACAAGGCATCTATGCAATACTTGAACTTGAAGTGATCTAAATGCTCTTTGGATCATGTCACCTAGAAATCAGGGATCCACAAGAAAAGTCTTATCTCAATTTTTGATACTTCGCAGAAAGGAACATCCACAGCATGGATGATGCACTATTACTGAAAACCCTGCTTATGCTGCAGTGGTCTAAACTCACAGGATAGGGCTTGGGGTGGGTGCTGAAGTTAACCTAGCTTGTTTCTTCCAGAATTACCTAGATTTAAAACCTTAAACTTTCCCAAAGTTGCTTCTACAATCAGCCCTGCTGTTGAAGTTAATTGGCGTTCTGCTAATTTAGTTATAGTCAGAACCAAACATACAACTTGAACACAATTTTAGAATAAAGAATACCTTTTCACCTCAGAAACCATTTACCCCTCAGAGGAGTGATTTATTTGGAGAGGTGGGGAAGGAAGAAGACACTACCACACTTCAAAAATATGGCCAAAAGAAAAATAAACTGCCCGGTATTTTCTTTATAAGCACTTCCTCTTCTCCCCTCCCAAACCTGGATAGAACCCCACAGTCCTGACTTCCAACCGCACTGTCCTAACACACTGCACCCTACACCCCTTCCAAAACTGGGAATAGAAACCAGGCATCCTGACTCCCTGCTTTAACTCATGGGCCACACTTTTCCTTCTAGAGCTAGGAATACAACTCAGTAGTCAGACCTGACTCCATGCCATGCTCTAGCATCTAGAACACACCTGAAAATTAGTCAACATGGCTCACATGCAGAAGCCTCTTCTTCAAATTAAATAACTCAGCACTCTACTTTTAAGACAGCCACACCACTATAACAACTAGAGGCCTATGAAAATAAAGACTCCAATGACTTCATAAAGTTTATTTTCGGAGGTTTCAATTGCTGAGAGTTGGGGGATGTATGTGTTTTTAAATAGACTCTGGGTCCCAATGTACAACTAGGTGCAGGGAGAGAGTCAGCATTTAAAATTCTGAACAGATTCCTTCGTTATAGCACCAAAACCCACCTCTCCTCATGGGACCAACACCCACAAAAGTCTTCATTCCACCACAGATGTTGAAGCATGAGCCTCTCCCCTAAAATAGAGCCATCTTCACCATACATGTGGTTGCATCCCAGGGAGAGAAAATCAAAGCATTTCAGTTCAGGAATGTATCTGAAGCAAACTATTTCTGAGAGCTTGCTCTCGGGGCTATATTACCTGAGCCAATATGTTATTCCCCTTTAGTACTGTACTTCTGAAGTGGACAGCGAGAAGGAAGAACTACATTATTTGGTTTTAAATAAAGAGATTGATGCTCTAAAACTTTACACCTGGATCTCATTCAAACACAAAAGCCTAATGCCACTTTTGGGGAAGAATATACAAGAGCAACTTGACAAGGAAAGCAACAGAGGGTCCTGTGGCACCTTTAAGACTAACAGAAGTTAGTCTTAAAGGTGCCACAGGACCCTCTGTTGCTTTTTACAGATTCAGACTAACACGGCTACCCCTCTGATACTTGACAAGGAAAAGTATTCTTAAAGCACAGAAATCCAATAATAAATAAACTGGTATTTTTTGAGCTTGCTCCAATAAATATCTTCCCATTTGCATTAATTTTTTTAGACTCAGTGTAACCCTCTCCATTAGGGTCGTGATTTTTTTTTTTTAAACGGGTACAAGTGCAGTGTGGACACAATTATACCACAACAAAGGTGCCTTATACCAGTATAGCTTATTTCCCTTCCCATATGGCAACACACTCTACCGTATAAACATGTTTGTATTGGTCTAATTACATCCACATTAGGGGGATGTACTGCTTTAATATACTGGTACACTTAAAGTGGCATAATGTGAGTGTAGACAAATCTTTAGCAGCAGGTCTGAAGAGAATTTGTTGTGGCTCATAACGCTTTGCATTTCTTTAGCCCATTTCAACAGTGGCATTCAAAGCACTTTCCAACTCCTCACTGCTGTGAAGTAGGCATTTTCCCCATTACATAGATGGGGAAACTAAGGCACACAGAGGGGAAGTGATATGACTCAATATCACACAGCAAGTAACCAGTTCCTGGTTTCCCTCCTATTCTAACCACTAGACCCAGCTCCCATCCTAGAGCTGCAAATAGGATCCACTCTAACCCACTCGACACCACTCTCCTCCAAGAGCTAGAACCCAGGAGTCCACACACCCAGCACACACCCTTAACTATTAGACGTCATGCCATCCATTGAGAACTGACATTAGTGCAGTGTAGCCAGGATCTCTCACACATTTACTGATAGATGTTCTTTAACTTGTATGTTCATCATATGTACAGCCCAGACATGTGTGCATGCATGTGCGTGCACACAGACACACTATGGCCACCTCGTACTTTGGAGTAGGTTGGGTGTTTGGGAGCAGGGCTTGAATATGATGATAAATTGGAGGGAAGAATTACAACCCCCAGGCCCCTGTATGCCACCCTCCCTCTGCAGAGAGGTAAATGCACAGTCCATGGCCTCCTCCCATCCGAGGGGAATCCAGACCCCCACTCCATTACCTCCTCCCATCCTCAAGGGGGATGTAGATCATCACCCTCTCCCTTCTATATATCTCTTCACACCTGTTCACCATTTATCCACAACTTCCCCCTTATCCCACTGAGGCCCTCTCCCTGCCCCCACTGCTCCCCCGCCCCCAGGTCTCCCCATTTGCATGGAACTGCCCAGCTCCCACTTTTACTGTTCTCCCATCTCTGATCCCTAGTTCTTCAGACTCCTCAACGCTCTGCTCTCCCCTCACATTGACCTCCCCTCCCCAGATCCCCCTCCATGGACCATCCCCAGTTCCTCCCTCAGGTCTCCCACCCATGTGCCTCCCCAAAGCTCACACTCTCCCTTGACACCCTCCCACCTCCACTCAAGTCTCCCCCTCCATGACATCTATGTTGACCCCCTCCAGGTCCTACCCCCTCTCCCTGGACTACCTTAATGGACTCATCCCAGAAACCCAACCTACCTCCTCCCCGTCCCCCACTCCGCCCAGTCACACCCATGCACCCTCCAACTTCTTCACTGGACCCCTCAATTACCCCCTCACAGACCCCCCCCCCAGCTCTCACCTCACAGGACCCCCCCATGGGCCTCCCAACTCCCCCCTCAGACGTCCCCATGGACCTTCCTCACCCCTGCCACAGACCTTCCCCCAGCCCCTTCTCACCGGTCTCAGGCACCCCCATGGACACTCCGTCATGTGTGCTCCCCCAGAGACACCCCCCTTCATGATCCGCCAATTCCTCCATCCCTGGTTCCCCAACTACCCCCCTCAGTGACACCCCAGGGGCTTCCCTCACACCCTCCATGGACCCCCAACCCCAGACCCCCTCACAACCCCTCCATGGATGCTCCCCCCAGGACCACCTGCACCTTTCCTTCCTCACAGTCCCCTCATGGATCCACCCGCCTGACCCCAGGCCTCTCCCCTCCCTCTCCGGCCTGGTCCCTCCGCCGGGGCTGGGGGACCCTGACCTCACTCACCCCCATGGCGGCGACAAGCGGGACCCCACCGACTCCTCACAAATCCGCGGGAGGGGGGACCCACAGGGGGGAGGGGGCGAAGGGGGAACAGAAAACGGTCGGTAGGCACACACTGCGCCTGCGTGGAGCCCGCGGACAGAGAGGAAAGGGGCAAGGGGGCAGCGAGGAATACTCTGCGCAGGCGCGGAGCCAAGGCAATACGGGGAAAGGGAGGGACATGTTGCGCAAGCGCGGAACCGCGCACAACTCGCCGGCGCGCGAGGGAGATTCGTGCGCATGCGCAAAAGCGCGGGGGGGGTTGCTAACGTTCGAGACCGCGCCCAACGGTCGGCGCGAGGACAGCGTTCCTCTGATTGAGTAGTGGCCGTCGCGTGAAAGCCCAGCATCCCTCCACATCAGTGTGGGCGCCAAGAGAGACTCCTCCCCTTGCCGGACATGTCCCCACCCTATGGGGTGAATGACCCCTCCACTCTGTCTCCCATCCTGTATTTGCTCCCTCCCCTCCCTGTAACCCCTGACCTTGCCCCAACACCCTGACATCCTACCCCTCCCTGCACCCCCTGACTGAATACCCCCACTCCCCTCTCTGTGCCCCTGCCCAATGCCCCCATGTCTCCTGGCCCACCAGTGTTCCTACATCCCTGCTCAATGCCCCCATGTCCTTGACCCTGATCCAGTTCTCCCCGCACGCTTTGATCCAAATCCATCCCCGCACTCCTGATGCTGATGCCACCTCCTTGTATCCCAATCCAACAGCCCTTGTAACTGAGACCCAATGCTCTCTTGACCCCAGCCCAACATCAACTGCTCCCTCTCCCTGTGCCCTTGACTCCAACCCAACACTTCATGTGGCCCCAGACCCAATGCCCCCAAGACCCTAACACAATGCCCCTTTGACGCCTTCCTGTGACACCTCAGCCCAAATCAATGCCCCTGACCCCATCTCAACACCCTTTCCCTACACCCCCACACACTCCTACTATGTCCAATGCTATTCAACATCTCCATCAATGACCTGGAACAAGTAAATATAAAACCACTACTGATAACATTTGCAAATGACACAAAGATTGTTGGAGTAGTATGAGTGGAATGAGGAGGACAGTCCTACACAGCAATCTGGATTGCTTGGTAAGCTGGGCCCCTTCCAACAAAATAACAGGAGTACTTGTGGCACCTTAGAGACTAACAAATTTATTAGAGCATAAGCTTTCGTGGGCTACAACCCACTTCTTCGGATGCATATAGAGTGAACCATATATTGAGGAGATATATATACACACACATACAGAGAGCATGAACAGGTGGGAGTTGTCTTACCAACTCTGAGAGGCCAATTAAGTAAGAGGAAAAAAACAACTCCCACCTGTTCATGCTCTCTGTATGTGTGTGTATATATATCTCCTCAATATATGGTTCACTCTATATGCATCCGAAGAAGTGGGTTGTAGCCCACGAAAGCTTATGCTCTAATAAATTTGTTAGTCTCTAAGGTGCCACAAGTACTCCTGTTATTTTTGCGGATACAGACTAACACGGCTGCTACTCTGAAACCTTCCAACAAAATGTGTTTCAATACAGCCAAATGCAAAGTTATACATCTAGGAAAAAGTAATGCAGGCCATCCCTACAGAGTAAGGGACGGTATCGTGGAAAGCAGTGACACTGAAAAGGATTTAGGGGTTGTAGTGGACAAACAACTCAACATGAACTCTTAGTGTGATGCTAGGGTTAAAAAAAGGGCCAATGGGATGCAATCCTTGGATGTATAAAATGGGAGCAGTGAGTAGGAGCAGGGAGATGGTTTTACCTCTGTATATGGCATTGGTGAGACTGGAGTACATCATCTAGTTTGGGGTGTCAAATTTTTAAAAGGATGTTGAAAAATTGGAGAGGGTGCTGAAAAGAGCCACAAAAATTATTTGAAGGCTCGAAAAAATATCGTATAGGGGAGACTTATGGAGCTCAATCTATTTAGGTTCTCAAAAAGAAAATTGGGAGGTGACTTGAAAACAGTGTATAAGCACCTTCAGGGAGAGAATATCCCAGGTATTAAAGGGCTCTTTAGCCTAGTGAAGAAAAGCAGAGCAAGAACCAATGTCTGGAAGTTAAAGTTAGACACATTCCAATTAGAAATAAGGCACCAATGTTTCACAGTGGGGATGGGTGAGGAGGGAAAACTCCAGAGGGCAGTGGAGGATTCTCCATCGTTTGATGTCTCCAAATCCAGACTGGCTGCCTTTCTGGAAGATGCTTTAGTCAACAACAAGTTATTGGGCTCAGTACAGGGGTAACTTGGTGAGATTTAATGTCCTGTTATGTACAGGAAGTCAGACTAATGTTCCTTTCTGGGTTAAACTATGAGTCTATGAACCCTCATGCCCCCTCCCTGGATCTCCTCCTCCCAACCTGATGCCCCCACCCAATGTCCCCGTTTCCCCTCCTTATGCCCCCAGCAACCCATGCCTCCCTTCTATGCCCCTTCCCCAAAGCCCCATATCCCTTTCTGACCACCTGAAGTCCCCTCCTGAAAACCTAACATCCCCATGCCCCTCGCCATGCTCCCTCTCTGCACATCATGCCCTCACTTCCAAAATGCATCCCTCATGCCCCCTTTGTTTATGCCCCCTGCACCTCATCCATATGCCCCCATGCTCCCTCCATATTTTACCATGCCTCATCCCTATGCCACTCCTCCCCTTCTACTTTGCCTCCTTATGTCCCTGCCTACAGGCAAGCAGAAAAAGGGGATGAAAGTGGAGTGTGTATGATGGAGGGGTAAGGGGAGTGTGTAGTGTGAGGAGAGGTAAAGGGGAGGATACTGGGAGGGAAGGGGAAGCAGGAGAGAGGAGGGCACATAGGTGCGGGAACAAGGGATGCAGGGGATGCTGCAGCACCCCCAGGTTTTGCGTGGGGTCCCAACTGCCGGCCCCGTGCCCAGGGACTCCGCTGCTAGTCTTGGCTGCCAGTCCCAGGTCCTGGCTGCTGCCCCCGTACTCAGGGGCTCCACTGCTGGCCCCGGTTCCAGCTTCTGGCCCTGCACCCAGGGACTCTGCTGCCAGCTCCACACGCGGGGTTCCAGCTGCCGTCCCCACACATGAGGTCCTGGCTGCCAGCCCCGCGCCTGGAATTCTGCTCCTGGCCCTGCACCCAGGGTCCAGGCTGCCAGCTCTGCAGCTGGGGCTCGGCTCCTGGCCCTGGCCCAGGGCTCCACCCCCACCCCTGGCCCAGGGCTCCACCCCCAGCTGTGGCCCCAGCTTCGACCCCTTTGCCCCATCCAAGGCCCCCCTCCTGAAGGCCCTGCTCCCAGCCCCAGCAGGCGGTGAGGGGTGCAGACAGGTGTAAGGAGGGCGCACCTCCACTCTAAAAACTGTTCCAGCACCACTGGGAGGGCAGGCGGGGATGGGAGGGGAGGACATAGGGGAAGAGGGAAGTGGGAGGAGGAGAAGGCACAGGGGGAAAAGAGGGGACCAGGAAAGGGGGTGGGAGAGGAGGGAAGACAGGGAGGGGTTGTAAAGGAGGGTGATGGATAAAGCAGGGAGGTTGTAGAGGAGGGCAGGAGATGAACTGGGGAGTGGGCCCAGCTGATGATGGGCTGACACCACGCAGGGTTTGGAAGGCCTCTCAGTTGCTGTTCTTACTCCTGGCAATGGCTTCAGCCCCTAAGCATCAGCTTCACAGTTCCTAGTGTCCACAGTTGTACTAATCCCCGTGTGTCCAAAGATTTAAAATCCCCTGGCACTTGGCATTTGCCTCAGTGACCCCTGAACTCATTACCATGCTCCACCCAAGAGGCAGTGGCATCGCAGGAGTGTTCTGTGTGTAGAAGTTCTGCAGCACGGTGGAGTGAAAGGTGCAGCGTAGCTGCAAATGACTAAAAAGCAGACATGGGACTGGGAATTAGGAACTCTGTGTCTGATCCCAAATGGCTGGTGAACGCAGGCAGGTCCTTTTGCCTCTCTGTGCTTCAGTTTCCCCATTCATAATTCCAAAGGGGCTAAATTATCTTACTCATCTTGCTATCTAAATGTAGAGCGGGGTTCAAAATGATCCTATTAGAATTTTAACAAAAATAATTAATAACTCTGCTTGTCAGCTGCCATTTACTGCAGGCTGCAACACCCTCTTCATCCATTTCCCCAGGACGGGGATTTTTTGGGGTGGGGTGGGAGTGGGGAGACCATTTTTGTAATTGCCCTCAGGCAAATAGATTTTGTGCTTGGGATATTGAATTTTCATTACCCTTTTTGGCAACAGGTTTGAGGTGAGACGAGAATAATTGTCTATTGATCTAAAATTTACTTAGATTGGAGCAGGCATCGTCCTTTTGTTCTGCACTACTGCAATACAAATAATTAGTAATAATAATTGCGATAAATCAATTGTCGATCTGGGCTCAAGCAGACACCAGAGGGCGCCAGCATTGCAGAGTCCCTTCACCAAGGCCAGTGGAAATGGCAAGGGGGAGGACTGAGACCCATCCTACTTGGGAGCAGAAGTGGGTCGGGAGAGGACTGGTAGGGAGCGCATAATGAGGCCTTTGCCTCATTGCATTGTGGGAAGAATGCCTGGCTTGGCTGGGTCATATGATCCTAGGCTCAGGTTGTGCTACCAGACCCAGTGTCACCTTTAGAGGAAATGCTCCCAGCTGAAAAGAGCCATTTCATAGTGGCTGAGCTGAGGGGAAATAGAATCACTAAGCATGGAGGGCCAACCCTGGGCCTCACAGGCTGCCCACAGGCTGCTCTGAGAAGGTCTCGTCAAACCTCCTCCTCCATAGCACTATCCCCATTTCTTAAGAGGGAAACTGAGGCACGGAGAAGCAGCTTGACCATAGTAGCACCTATCAGACTTTCCAGACCCATGTTCTTTCTGCCTGTGTGAATGAATTCACTTTACCCTAACTCTGAGAAATGCTCATGGGAGCCTACTGAAACTGGTTGTTTACCAGGCAGCAAGCCACAGGGCTCCGGTTCCGAAAGTATCAATGCAAACCCTAGGCTGAGGAGAGCAAGGGCCAAGGGAGGATTACAGTGGCTAAAAGGATGGCAGAGCTTCCAGGACACAGGGTGAGAGATGACTCCTCAATCCCACTCCACAGCCCTTTGCTATCCCAGCCCTGGGGTTCGTATGTGCATACTGAGCTCTGCAGATGCCCCTCAGTCCTGACTGGAAATCCGCCAACATCCACTGTTCCAGTTCCAGGTCCCTCCTGAGCAGGAAAGATTGTGCTGGATCATAAAGCATAATCTGTGGCCTTGACTCTGCCCACAAGCTCCCGCCTCTCTTTCTGCTTGCAAACACAGTACCATTTACCCACAGGGGTTAAAAGTGGGAGATACTCTGACCAACATCCTCCCCAAACTCCCATCCCTGCATCACACACCCCGCATACCCCAGCAGCCTCTCTCATCTCCTCCATCCAGCCTGGCTTTTGAGAGGGTCTGAGTTTGCTACCCAGGAATTGCATCCATCCTCTTGCGGGTGGAGGTGGGGGCGGGAGCAGGGGGGCCATGCAGGGCTAGATCGCCTTTCCTCAGCTCTGCACGCAGCCAGCTCATGTATCCTGTCTCCGGGGAAAGGACGAGGGTGGTGGGAGGGGGGTGCGCTTTGCCACGTTGGCTCCTTTCCTGGCCTGCTGGAGACGGCAAGTTCCTGTATCCTTCTTCTGGAGTGGGGAGACCCTGGAGCCCAGATGAAAATGCCCCTGCCCCAGTTAAAAGCAGGAGCCTGAGGTATGAGGGGGAAGCAGCTAATCCCAGACAGAGCAATACACCCTCAACACACACATACAAAACTATTGCTCTGCCCTCTCCCCCCAGTGCTGCATCTGCACCAGTCCCAGGAAGCTCACTGCCCCACACCCAGAGAGCTCCCCATCTTACCCCCCATTTCTCTGTCCCCAATGCTGCAGCACACTGGCTCCCTGCCTTAAAATCATCCCCATCTTAACACCCCCCCCACTGTTCTGCCCCTCATTGGTGCATCTGCACCAACCCCAGGGAACACACTGCCACCCCTTCACTAAGAATCCCCCATTTTATCACCCGTATTGCTCTGCTCACCAATATTGCATGTGCCCCAGGCCTGGGAAGCCTGTTGCCCCCTCTGTGCTGAGATTTCCACCGTCTAGCCCCTCATACCCCATTGCCCAGACCCAGGAAGCGCACTGCCCCCTCTGCCCTAAAATCCCCCCTCTGACCTGCCTTCCCATAGCAGCCCCCTGTGTGTCTGGATTTGGGGGCCTAGAATTGGGGATTCATTTCACTCCCTTTCACATGGGACTGCTCGTAAATCCAGTATCCGCCCTGCCAGCCTTAATCGGGGGGAAGAGAGGGTTGCTGAGGGGGAAGCCTGGCTCATTCCCCTCCCAGTCTGGTAGAGCGGGCAGCATCATGGCTTGGCACAGAGTGACAGGATCAGCTGCCACTGCTGAAGGTGTAATCCCTGGAGCAGTGGGACATGGGGCTCCGGGCTCTCATCACCCGGGTGTGGCGACGTGTGACCACAGGATCCCCTGTGGCTGGGTGATGTGCGCATGCACAGTGCTGTGTGTGCCCATTATTTGTTGTGTGGGCAGAATGCCCATCTAAGCTTCTATCCCTAGGCCTCAGCCTAGTCTAGTGGTACCCAGCATGAGGGTGTGTGCATGTTTGTTCCAGTTAGCTTCTTCCCTGTCATACCAATGCCTCATTCAAGCAGATCTGGGGTGTAGTGAGAGACCCCTTCTTCTCCCTCCCCCATGCTCGGATCAGAACAATGGTAGGCCTAGCACCCTCCCTCCATCTCTGCAGCAGCTCAGGGTAGGATGAGGCAGGAGGGGAAAGGGGAAAAAGAGTCGGTGTCTCTTTAAGACCATCAGGTTGCAGGGAGCAGATGGCATCTGCTTCCAGTCCTTGTTCTTTGTGTGGCTGCACAAAAGAGGGAGTCTGTCTCTCCTGATCTTACCCCCGCCCTCCACTGTGGAGGAGGGGGGGTATTAAGATGTATGGGATTGAGGGGAGATTTACTGCAAAAAGTAAACTTGGATTTGCCAGGCCATGTGCACTGGAGAATGGAGCAGATAAGGGCATTTGTTGCACAGGCTCCTTCCCCTTTATTGGTGGTGGTGGGAATACAATTCCACACAAGGTCCCCATAAATCCCATCCAGAGACCACATAAATCCCTTCCATCCCCAATATCCTATACAGAGCCTCCCATCCACCTCCCAAAAGATCCCATCCAGCCCCCACAAATCCCATAGAGTCTCCCATAAATCCCATCATGCTTTCCCCTAAAATACAACCAGAGCCCCCTATAAATCCCATTCAGACCTCAATCCCAGAGAGTCCCCAAAAATCCCATCCACACCCCAAAAATCCCATAGAGACCCCTAAAATCCCATCCAGTCCAGCCCCACAAACTACTGTCCAAATCTCTCCCCTAAAATCCCAACTCCCTCCCCGCCTCCCCCCCAAGCAGATGCTTCTGGGAGCCAGCCTCCTGGTGCAGCCATTGTCTGTGCAGGCCTCACTGGCACTGCACAGCACAAATGTAATCTCCTCCCCCCCCCCCCCCCCGACCCAACACACATTTCTGACTGGGGGTGGGGTGGGTGCTGAGGTCACAGTTTGCTTGGTGGCAGAAGCTGAGAGCTTGGGGTACACAGGATTTGTGGGAGGCTGCAGGAGGAAAGAGTGAGCAAGGTTGGGGGGATAACACTGGAAATACCAAGTAGTGGATTGGATAAAGTTGTCAAACAATAGCCTTAAAGTGGGGGGAAGATATGTGTGTTGGGGTGTGTGTGAGTGGGCTGTGTGTTAGGTTGCGAGTGTGTATTCGAGTGGGAGCATTGGGGAGGTAGGTGAGTGTGTGGTTGGGTGTGGGTGTTTTTACCTGTTGAGGCTGGGGTGGATGTGTATGGATGTGGGGGCAGTACATGTGAGCCCCAGAAGGTTGTGGGAGTGTTTGACTGTATTTTGAAGCCTGAGTGCATGGGTGATTGCCAGAAGCATATGTGTAAAGTGGCAGTGCATCTGTGGGAAAGAGAGGAGTGTGTGATGGGGGTGGGAGACAGCAGCCGTGTGGTGTGATTGTGTGTGTGTGTGGAGTAGCAGTATGGTTGTGTGTCGGAGGGGTGGGGGGCAGGTAATATATTATGCCATTGTGTGTGTATAGCTGTGGGGTGTGTGTCTGATAGGTTTGGGGGAGAGGCAGCATGTGGTATCTGTGTGTGTGGCTGTGTGTCTTTGGGAGGGGGAGAGGAGGCAATGTGTGGTGCTGAGTGAGTGTATGGTGGCTGTGTGCGGGGATTGCAGGGCATGCAATGTGTGTATCTGTTGAGGGTGGGGGGCGAGGCAGCATGTGTTGTGTCTGAGTGTGTGTGTGTTTGGGGGTAGCAATGTGTGGTGCTACATGTTTATGTTTGGGATGGCAGTGTGTGGTGCTGCGTGTGTGTGTGTGTTAGGAGGTGGCAATGTGTGCTGCTGCATGTGTGTGTTAGGAGGTGGCAGTGTGTAGTGTTATGTGTGTGTGTTTGGGGTGACAATGTGGTACTGTGTGTGTGTGTTGGGATGGCAGTGTGCGCTGCGGCGTGTGTGTTTGGGGGTGGCAGTGTGTGATGTGTGTGTGTGTTTTGGATGTTAGTGTGTGGTGCTGCATGTGTGTGATGGGAGGTGGCAGTGTGTGGTGCTCCGTGTGTGTGTATGTGTGTTGGAAGGTGGCAGTTTGTGGTGCTGTGTGTGTGTGTTTGGAGGGGTGGCAGTGTGTGTCTGTGTATGTTGGAGGGTTGCAGTGCGTGATGCTGCATATGTGGGGGTGGCAGTGTGTGATGTGTGTGTTGGGGTGGTGCTGTGTGTGTGTGTTGGAGGGTGGAAGTGTGTTGCTCTGTGTGTGTTGGGAGGTGGCAGTGTGCGGTGCTGCGTGTGTGTGTTGGCCAGTGACAGTGTGTGGTGCTGCACATGTGTGTTGAGAAGAGGCAATGTGTGGTGCTGCGTGTATATGTGTGTTGGATGGTGGCAGTTTGTGGTGGTGCGTGTGTGTGTTGGGAGGTGGCAGTCTGTAATGCTGCGTGTGTGTGTTGGGGATGGCAGTGTGTGGTGCTGTGTGTTTGTGTTGGAAGGTGGCAGTTTGTGGTGCTTTGTGTGTGTGTGTTTTGAGGGTGGCAGTGCGTTTGTGTATATTGGAGGGTGTCAGTGTGTGGTGCTGCGTGTGTATGTTGAGGTGTCAGTGTGTGATGCTGCATATGTGTGTTGGGAGGTGACAGTGTATGGTGCTGCATGTGTGTGTGTTGGGGTGGCAGTTTGTGGTGCTGCGTGTGTGTTTGGAGGTGGCAATGTTTGGTGCTGCGTGTGTGTGTTTGGGATGGCAATGTGTGGTGCTGTGTATGTGTTTGGGGGTGGCAGTGTGCGGTGCTGTGTGTGTGTGTGTTTGGGGGTGGCAGTGTGTGGTACTGCGTGTGTGTGTTGGGAAGTGGCAGTGTGTGGTGCTGTGTGTTTGTGTTGGAAGGTGGCAGTTTGTGGTGCTGTGTGTGTGTGTGTTTGGAGGGGTGGCAGTGTGTGTCTGTGTATGTTGGAGGGTTGCAGTGTGTGGTGCTGCATATGTGCGGGTGGCAGCGTGTGATGCTGTGTGTGTGTGTTGGAGGGTGGAAGTGTGTTGCTCTGTGTGTGTTGGGGTGGCAGTGTGTGGTGCTGTGTGTGTGTGTTTGGCGGTGGCAGTGTGTGGTACTGCATGTGTGTGTTGGGGTGGCAGTGTGTGGTGCTGTGTGTGTGTGTTTGGCGGTGGCAGTGTGTGGTACTGCATGTGTGTGTTGGGGTGGCAGTGTCGGATGGTGGCAGTGTGTGGTGCTGTGTGTGTTGGAAGGCAGCAGTGTGTGATGCTGTGTGTGTGTGTGTTGGGGTGGCAGTGTGTGATGCTGTGTGTGTGTTGGATAGTGGCAGTGTGTGGTGCTTTCTGTGTGTGTGTGTGTGTGTGTGTGTGTGTGAAGGCAGCAGCGTGTGATAATGTATGTGTGTATGTGTGTGTGTGTGGGAAGGCAGGTGTGTGTGTGTTGGAAGGCAGCAGCGTGTGATGCTGTGTGTGTGTGTTGGAAGGCAGCAGCGTGTGATGCTGTGTGTGTGTTGGGGGTGGCAGCATGTGGTGCCGCATGTTTGTGTGTGTTGAAGGATGGCCGTGTGTGATGCTGTGTGAGTATAGTGGCTGCATATGGGGGGGGGGGGGGGGGAGAGGCTGTTATGTGTCTGCTGGGAAGAGTTAGGTACAGGCAGTGTGTGGAGCCCCAGTCAGGCCCCCCTCCCTGCTGCTCCAGGCTGGTTGCAGCACTGCCCCAGCCGCTCCCAGGAGGGGGGCATGGCATCCTTTCATCTGCAGCAGGATGGAGAGTGGCTGGAGCTGGATAGAGCTCTCCTCTTGCTGGCCCTGCATCACCCCCCCCCCCCCCCCCCGCCCTTTGGCTTTGATGATCAGCCTCTTCATGATGAAACACCCAGACCTGGGAATTCAGAGCTTGAGCTGTGTGTTGCACATATGCATGCACACACGTACACAAAAGCATGCATTCATGCATGCAAACACAACATACACAGGCATGCATGTACACATAATCCACATTAATGCACAAATACAAACATCCATGTACATGCACATACATACACAAACATGCACACACATGAACATGCAATCAGTCTGAATCCCCAACTGCGAATCGCCCTGCATGCTGGGAGGAGCAGGGACTTTGCAGCAGGAACTCCATTCTCCCCAGCCTATGGGTGCCTCATCCCACAGCTGCAGCTGGAGGGCGGGTGGATGAAGCAAGCACTCCTGCTGACGGTGGCAGGCAGGCCCCAGTGGCCTCATACTCGGCAGGCGGGCCGGGGGGCCAGGCTGCCCTCATTGGTGGCTGCTAAATTTAGGAGCCTGATTATAGTTTGGGGTTTGGAAAGGAGAGAGGAAAATTCCCATTGAATAGACACAGGGCATGAGTGCACGTGCGAGACAGAGACACATGCAGCATGAGTATGTGAGACACATGCACACAGAGTCACACGCAGAGTCACATACACAGGCAGCCTCTCTCACACACACAATCATACACAAAATCTCTGTCATAGTCTCTCTCTCTCTCATACACAGTTTCAGTCGCATATACACAGCGTCTCTCTCCCACCCACACACACAGTCCCTCTCTGTCAAGGGCCAGCTGGCTCAGCGACCCTGCAGAGGGAATCCACCCCCAACCCTGGAGACCCTGCCCATCCCCCCTGTGCTCCTGCTGACTCCCTGTGACAGGTGCTGTGTGTTAAGTGGGTTGGGAGCAAGGGAACCAGACTTCCAGCGTAGGGGAGGTCCTGGGAGGGGAGCCCCATGGATGGCCCTCTGGGAGGGGCAGTATAGTGCTTGAGCTTCCCAAAAAGCCCAGGGGGCACTAACTCAGGGGCTGGTGTGGGGGGATGACTCAACCCATCCCACTGCTGCCATGGGAACAAAGTGTGGGCCTGTATCTCACACTCAGACTCCCCAACAGCATCTTGGCACACCCCCCCCCATTTCTCCTCTGCAAAAAGAGTGGGCGGCCAGAGCTCCCAGCTGCTGCCATCTACCTCCTGCCCTGACATTGAGCATCTGAAAATAGCTCCCTCCATCTTTGGAACATCCCCCAGGGGAGAGGGGGTCTGAGCCCTGTGCTACCATATGGGGAGGGGAAAGGGGCCCTGATTCTGGCCTCCTGGCAAGAGAAGAATTGGGCCCAATGCCAACCTGATGTCTCTGCTGAGACATTTAGCCTCCTACCCCCACTCCTGTAGCATCATTCAAAGTGTGTGTGTGTGGTGGTGGTGGGGGGAGCGGGAGTAGCAGCACACATTCAGCAGGGAGTCAGCCGATATACCATGCATGGAAAGAGGACAGGGTGGCCTTTCACTCCTGTTTGCTGCTGCTGTTCTGCCTACATTAGCACTGGGGTTCCCCACCACTCCTGCACATTGCCAGTAGCACCAGCTGGGTGGGGGGGAGCTCCCCCATATTCATGCTCCCCTAGAGTTCCCCACCATCCCTGTACCAGCTTCCCCCCAGCCTACTGCTCCCATTTTGTCTCGCCCCGCCTCCCTCCTGCCACCCACCAGTGGTGTGTTTACAAACTCCCTCCCTGCAGCCCAGCCGTTTCTCCAGGCCTGTCTCGGTGGTGGAGAGGGAGGGCCAGGCGAGCAGGTGTCTGCTCAGACAATGGCGCCGCTTTGTTGGGCTGCAGGGGGAGGGGGTGGGGAGAGGAGAAGGAGAAAGAGGGGGGGGGGGAAAAGGTCAGCAGAGAGCTTCCCTTACACTGGGGGATGGAGCCTGGGCTGCATCTTCCAGCTGACAACAGTGTGGAGGTTGATAGGGGTTGTGGGGGCATTTAATGGGGGGAGTTTGTGGCACTGGGGCAGTGACTAGAATACTGCCAGGATGGGGGCATTTGAGATGTAGGGGTGTCTATGGGGAAAGAGGGAGGAATAGATGAATGGGGCTGGGGGATGGATGGATAAAGGACGTATATGGGGGGTGTATGGAGATGGAGGAATAGAGGTGTGTGCATGGGGATGCAGAGGCAGGCAGACACGTGCATGGGGTGGTGGCCGGAGGCAGGGGGTTGCCAAAGCTATAAGAAACTAGAAACAGGGTCTTATAATGGGAAGCATTGGGTAAACTTCTCTACCAGCTCTGCCTGTACTAGTTAGATAGATAGATAGAGGGATAGTTTAGAGGGGTATATATGGGGATGGATGGATGGATAGATAGTGTTCGCTCCACTGTTGCTGTTGTCTCTAAACACAATACTAGCTGGACAGGCCAGGGTCCCTACAGCATCAGGGGGAACCAGGGACTGGGATCCGCTTCTGCTCACCCCACCCGGCCAGGGCCTGGAGATGGCTGCTACAGTGGAAGCTATGCAGTCTGCCAAATCCCTGGGCATTGTGTATGTTCCTGTTCCCACCCCCACCCCGTTCTGTGCCGCTTGTGCCAGGCTGTTTGCTAGTGGTCTGCAGAAATCAACCCCCCTTCTTCCTCCCTCAGTCACATCCAACATCGTTAGCCCTTGAACAGACCCACCAATACAACACAAGCTAGTTGGACCTAAACATCCCATGGCCTGGTTCTCAGCTGCAGCCCACAGAGACATGCTCAGGGTACAGTGGGTATGAAACACCAGCAGCACAGAATGGCAGTGCTGGGCACTTGCTTTGCACAAGATGAAGTGGGCCCACTGTATTTGTATTTGTGTGTGCTAGTTGTGTATGATACATGTCAGTTGATTGTGTTAACTGGTTTTGTGTACATGTGTTGATTGTGTTTGCTGCTTGTGTGAGTTGGTTATGTGTGCACACGTGAGTGTTGGTGGTTTTTGTGCGCTGGTTGCATGTATTCACCACAGTCCTATTCCTGATCTGAGGTTCTGCTATGTGGTGTAAATCTGGAGTAACCAATTTACATCAAAGTAACCCAATAAATACCTGACTCCTGCATTCCAATCCAGCTAATCATCTGGGAAACAAGCAAATCTCCAGTTAGCTCCCAGAGGGCCTCCCCCCATACATACCCAACCCCCAGCAATACCAGCACTGTGAAGGTACAAACAGCCTATGCTAGAGAGTAGCTCAGCACCCAACCTACTGGAAGATCATAGAGTCTAGGGATAAACAGCTTCTTCTCTCACCCCCTGCTACTTTCCCTCCTACTGGAGAGGGATCTGGTCTGCTTTTTTGCACCTCAGAACTTTATGCAAAAGTGGGGGAGGATTTAAAACCAGCTGGCAAAACCCAGCTATTAGCAAAGATGTGCCTTAAAATCTCCATTGGATTATTAACCCCTTTGATCCCTTCCCGAGGTTGGGGGGTGTGAGTAGGGCATGAGTTTATTCGTAATATTGTTAGCATGGGCCAAACAATGTATTTTTCCCTAATCTCATTCTCAGGAATGGCTGAACTGTTTTAGCTGAGATTTGCCAAAAAAAAAGTTCTTCCTGAGGCAGACACCCGCCATGGAAAATTTCAGGCTGAATGGTTAAAGTTTGGCAAAGTTATAAGCAACTGGAAACAGGGTCTAATAATGGGAACTGTTGGGTAAGTATGAGCTCTGCCTATACTACTTAGATAGATAGATTTGAGTTTTACTTGAGGATGCCCACTTCTCCTCTCCCCACCATGTTTAAAGGCTTATGTTTTAAGAGTTTTTTGAATGCAGTGTTACTTACAATTGTGTTATTTAAAGTGCCATTGAACAGCTGCTAGGGTATATTTTACCCCCCCCCACACACACGTGTTTCCCGGGGTGGCTAGCCGGTGACAGGAGGGCTAGAAAGCTAAAAAGAAACAAATCGAAGGAAGCATTCATTTACTTTACATAAATATATAAGAAAACAATGTTAATACTGTGCTAATAAATATATTACAAGGGATTCTCCTAGAAGTGATAGGCTGAGAGAATAGATGTTATAGATCTATATCTATCTATCCATCCATCCCTATACAAACACCTCTATCTATTGATCCATCTACCCATAAATATCCATCACCCTATATACCTCTCCACTTATCCATCTCTATCTGTCTCTCCCCATATATACTCCTTTATCTAATCTAGCTCTCTCTCTCTATATTTAAATCTATGTATGCATATCTATAGTCATCCACATACGCTAAGCACATCTGGTCCAAGAAGGCATACAGTGCAATAGGCAGAAAGGGGAGGGTGTGTTCTGGCTGGGGAGAAATATATCCATTGCAAAAGCTAAGCCGCCTAGTCTCCTGCTGGGGGTGGGGGGTGTCACCATAGGCGCTGGAATTAGGGGTGCTGGGGATGCCGCACCCCTTGACTTGAAGTGGTTTCCATTCTATACAGGGTTTACAGTTTGGTTCAATGGCTCTTAGCACCCCCACTATAAAAATGATTCCAGCACCCCTGGGTGTCTCTGTCTCTGAACAGCCCTCCATTTCTCTCATTCTCTCCCTTTCATCCCTTCTGCACGGAGAGGGGCATTTTAAAAGACAACATAAAGACCCACCCAGCAGCTCCTCTCATTCAGTACATTCCCCTCCTTATATACACATCTGGGCTCAACTCTCTCCCCCCCTCCTTCCGCCTGCCTCTTGCCCCTGCCTGCCCCCCTCTGGCCAGATGTGCATCCAGGCGGAGGGGTTCAGCTGGGAGGTGCTGAGGCCAGGGGAGCTGGAACTACTTTCCCCCAGCAGCAGCAAGCAGCAGGAGCCGACCGAGGAAGCTCCAGTCTGACTCTCATTGTGTGTGTGTGTGTGAGGAGAGACGGAGGCAGGCACAGGAGCTCCTGTAAAGCCTCCTGCCCACGCAACTTTCCACCAGGGTTCCCCCCTCCACCACACACACTGAGTCAACCCCCCTCTTCTTGCAGCATCCCCAGCCCCTGGAATCAGGACCCCCCCATTTCCACCCCCTACTCCTGGAGGTCACTTTTATTTTTGTGCACAAGTTGCTACATCTTTGGAGGAAGAAAGAAGCCATAGAAGGAAACTGGGGTCAGATCGTCCCCAGGGGAGAGTTGGGGGGAAATCCCTCATTTTTAACCCAACTCCCTCCCCCGTTTTTTGCATTTGGTAGGTTATTTTTTGCGGGGGAGTGAAGTATCTGGAATCTCAGGTGTTGGGAGCAAAGGGGTTTGTTGGAAAGTCCCCCCCTCATTTCAGGGGAGTTTGGGAAACTTTTGAATGGGAGGAAAGATTTCAATCTGGGAAAAGAAACCCTGAAATCCTCCCCCTTTGCAGGGAATTTTGGGGATCCCTCCATCCTGGGATCCGCCCCCCATGGATTTTTCTGGGGTTGTAAGTTTCGCCCCCTCGCTGTTTTAATTTTGGATTGTTTCAAGTCGCCACCGACCAGCGCGCGCGTGTCCTCCACCCTGAACCAGGGCTAAAGGGGGGGATTCCTGTGGTGGAGGGGGCCGCAAAGCAGAGGGAGCTGGGGGGGCAATGCCTTCCGTGATGGAAAAATCCGGCCCGGCCTCCGGGATCCTGTCGAGGAGCCGGGCGAAATCGGCCACCAATGGCAATCATCAGACCTCGGAGGATGAGAGCAGCGAAGAAGAGCATTCGCACGGTAAGTGCCAGACTGGGGGCACAGCTATTGTGCAAGGGGCAGGGAGTCAGCTACGGTCCACTCCACACACGGATCACGCGTGCGTGTCCCGGAACGGGAGCAGAGAATGATTCACTTGCGACACGCATGTGGACTGGGGGGCTCGTGACACGCCACGAGTGTGGACTTAGGGGGGCTCACGCCATGCGTGCGGTCTGGGGGGGGGGGTGTCGTGATACGCCACGCGTGTGGACGGGAGGGTCACGCCACGCTTGCAGACCGCACCTCCCCGTGGAGGAGAAAAACTCTGCTGGAGAGCGAGGCCCTAAGGGTCAGGAATAGGGAGCTAGCGACAACTTCCCGGGTCTGGGGAAGTGACAGCGAGTGGCCCGGTTCCCCCAGAACCAGGAGGTGCGCGGGGAGGGAAGATGCTATCTCCCTAGTGACTTGAATTAAACCCACTTTCTACGGCGTCTCGGGATCCCCTCCTCACCTGGCGTCCAACGGGGAGACGTGGTGACCCCCATGGCTCCTGGGGTTAGCCGGGGCGGCCCGGGACTAGAACACAGTGTAGAATACAACAATGCTGGAATATTATTTCTCCTGCAATCCCTGCTGGGGCCCGATCCCTGGAGCGGGCGGCGGAGGGGGGGTGGGGTGGGGAGGGGGAAGGACAGAACAACACTAGGGGGTTGGGGGCCAACCCCTTCCTAAACTTAGCCCCAGGGTGAGCAAAGGGACGCTCCCGGCTGAACAAAGAGCCGGGGCATCACTGGAAGGCTGCGTTTGCTAACAGCTTCGACCCCATTGTCCCCTGGCGCCCTCGTGTGTGCCTGCTGCCTCCCAGCGTCAGCCGGCTTTGTTAGCCCCCCCTCCCCCCGCCGCACACCAGCGCCAGCAAGGGATGTGCTGGGGGGATCCAAGGAGATTAGAGCGGCCGATTCCTCCCAGCGGCCATGTGGAATCCGTTTGGGGAATGTGTGTGGGGGGACAGTTACGCCCCTTTGCTGCTGGCTCTGGGGAGGCACAAGCAACCCAGGAGTATGGGGTGGGGGGGTCAACAGGGTGGAGTGCTAGCCTGCTGTTTGGACACCCTCCCTTGCCAGCCCTGTTAGCCCATCACTAAGGAAACGGGGGCCTCACCTCCGAGACCTCTCATGTTCTTCCCCCAAGTGTGCAGGGGGTGGCGTCCCACCGCCCCCAGCTGGTCAAGATACTGGGAAATTCTGCCAAAGACACCCCCTCCTCCCCAGCGAGAGCGCCAGTCACAGCTGCGCCGCAGGCAGCCACCACCCCCTGCCGGGGGCGGGGGGTTTGCATCCTGGAGGGTGGGGGTTATATTGTGTGCAGGAAGGGGGCAGCTACCTGGGTGGTACCCATCAACAGCTGGGGGCCCTTCCCACTCTATCTTCCCTGTGGGTGTGGGATCCGCCTAGGAGCAGACCTCCTCCCTCCCCACGTCCTCTCCCCACCTCCCCCTCCCTCGCGTGTGTTTCTTGGGCCCCGTGCCGGAAAGTGAAAGCAGGGCAGCTCCTTGGCAGGCGCTGGCTAAATGCTTCCAGATCAGGCTGCAGCTGTGACAAGTCAGGCTTCCTGGGAAAGGGAGCCAGGGGTGGGGTGGGAAGTAGAGAGGGGAATGGGATAGTGTAGTCCTCCCCCCCTCCCCCCCCCGCCCCGGTGAACCAGTGCGTCTAGAGCTAGATTGCTTGTCCAACTCTGATATGCAGCTACGGGGGGATGTTTATATACAGGGATCCCTGTCCTGGTGCTGGGATGCAGCCACTTCTGGGGAGGGCTGTCTGGGCTGATTAACAGCTAAATAAAGCTACACGTAGTTTGGGAAGTGAAGGAGAAGCTGTACTTATTTGACAGGGTATTTAAGAAGAATAGTATTTACCAGAGCTAGGAATTAATACTGCATTAGGGCCAGCACTGACTGGGAGGGGAGAGCCCCCTACTGAGCCCCATCTCACTTCCTGCAGCACAGCGCCCCCTAGTGCTTAACTGGGGCATTGGGGTCAGCACTGACTGCAGGGGAGAGCACCCCCTACTGAGCCCCCTGCCCAGCTCCCTGCAGCATAGCACCCCCTAGTGCTGCACTGGGATCAGCACTGACTGCAGGGGAGAGCACCCCCTACTGAGCCATCACTTCCTGCAGCACCTTGTGGGGCCTCCCAACCAACCCGTGTCACATCTCAGCTCTGTTCTGTGCAAGCTTGGCGCTCACAGGAAGGTCCAAGACTTCCCTCCCTTAGGGGAGGGCAGCTAGGGGTTGGGAGCCTAACTCCTGGGTTCTGTCCTTCAACTGCAGCTGCTCCCTCACACCCGCCCTTCTCCTTCCCTTGTAGACAGCATGATTCGGGTGGGGGCTGATTACCAAGCTGTGATCCCTGAGTGCAAGCCAGGTAAGGGTACTGATGCCGTCTGGATTCCTGGGGAGGGGCAGAGACAGCAGGGGGCACCGCTCCTTTGAAATCCTTACTCCAGTCTCCCAGGACCAATGGCTGTACCCCCCAGCCTCGCTCAGTGCGGGCTTGATGGGGGGAGCAGAGAGAGGAGTGGGGGGGTTGGTCTGTCTGCAGGCAGCCTCCCCCCTCACATGCTGTGGGAGCCCCCTCCCCCAAGACAGTGCCTGGGTGGGGTTGAATGGGGGTGCTGGGCTTTGTTAAGGTTCAAAAGGGCGGAGGAGCAGAGGGGAAAAGTGTACTCGCTTCCTTCCTGCATGGTGCCTGCCCCTGCCAATGCCCCACCTCCCCCATTACCAGGAGCAGAGCAACATACTCTGGGCCTGATTGTGCCCATAGTCTCTCCTCCCCCCACTTGTGCATTGGCACAGCAAGAAGCTTTTCCTGGCATAGGGCCACAGCTGCCTCCGCTGCCAGCTGGGCTGCTGGGGGGCTCAGTACAATTGCTTTTCTCTCACTGGGGCTGTGGGTTGGGGTTGAGGGGCATCATAAGAGCTGTGCGGTGGGCGGAGCCCAGGGCCAGCATAGCAGGGGGCTGCGGGTCAGGATTGAAGGGCACTGGCAGAGCTGTGGGGTCTTGGTCCCTGCTGCCCTCTTCATTTTGTGGAGTGAGTCCTAGAGCAGAGCAGGGGCTTGGGGGCTGTGTGATGGGTGGGGCCCAGGAGTGTCTGGTGCGGGGAGCTCTGTGCTGACCCTTTGTCTCCTGTCTGTCTGATGCAGAAAGTCCCGCTCGCTACAGCAACAAGGAGCTGAAGGGGATGCTGGTCTGGTCGCCCAACCACTGCGTGTCAGATGCCAAATGTGAGCAGCCCCTAGCCCTTATCATTAGCACATGGGCACCACAGCCAGGGCACCTGCTGGCTGGGGCTGTTCCCTCTCCCGCTTCCCTGTCTGGGCAAGGCACCAGCCCAGCAATCCCTCCCCCACTCCCCTGGCCCAGGAACCCCCCCTCCCCTGCCAATCAATGCCCCAATCCAGCTCAACACATGGCCCTCTCTTCCTCCCTGACCAAGCCCAGCTCACTGCCTCTTTCCCCTGGCCCAGTGCACTGCCCATCTCTCTCATCGCCCATAGCCCCCTTGTTTGCCAGCCCAGCATGCTACCTCCTCCCCTCCCCAACCTCTGTCCCCCCCAGGCCCACCCAGCAACCTCCACAGCCCAGAGTGCTCCACCCTCTCCCACCCAGCAATCCCCTTTGTCCCCCAAGCCCAGCATGCCTTCCCTAGCCCAGTGCACAACTGCCCCCAGCAAACCCCTCCCCCCAAGCCCTGTGTGCTGCCCCCCTTTCCATGGCCAGCAAATCTCTCTCCCCCTTTCCTTGGCCTAGCAATCCCCTCTGCCCTTCCCAACATACTGCCCCCTTACTCCTCCTCTGGCCCCCACATGCTGCTCCTCCCCTCCGCTTACCCCCACAGATACTCTAGATGAGTCATTTCTAACCCTTCAGCTCTTGCTCCGGTGGGGTTTAGGACCTGGGGGAGATGGCCACGGCTTGCCCCCCTCCTTCTAGAGATATTCACTGCCCAGGACACTGCTTCCCCATCCTGCAGGGCAGGGTTGGGATCAGAGAAACGGCGTGGGGAGGTTCCAGGCTGGGGATCAACTTCTTGCCCTGCAGGGTGCAGGGGGATTGTGGGCTTAGACAGAATGTCTAGCCTATCACTCCCACACAACCCTTGGGTGAGACGGGGCATGGGGGCTGGATGGGTCTCACACCCCAACACAGAAAGACAAACATCCAGCCCCACAGCATCAGACACCTCCCTTGCATGCATACCCCTCGTGTATCAGAGATGCCACCCTGCGTGCGCCCCTCGTGTATCACAGGTCCGCCCCGCATGCATAACCCCACATCAGACATGCTCCCTGCGTGCACACCCCTGTGTATCAGACACCCCGCCACGACATGCATGTCTCCGCATCAGACACACCCTCCGTGCATGCACACCCCCTTGTCAGGCATGTCCCCACATGCACACCCCCTTCCCCCCATGACCCGGTATCAGATCCCTCCCACACACAAACCCAGTGTTAGACATTTCCCCTCCCTGCACATACACAATCAGTATCACACCAACCCCCGCCTAACACACACCTGGCATCAGACACTCCCTGCCATGCATGTGCTGTGCTGTCTCAGGCCGATCTGCACAGTGGATGTGATACCTTGGGTGGTGGGAGTTGTGGGGGAGGAGAGGGTCCTGCAGGAAGGAGTTGTCCTGATGACTTGTCTTGTCTCTTCTCTCCCCCCACCAGTGGACAAATACATTGCAATGGCCAAGGACAAGCACGGCTACAACATTGAGCAGGTAGGAGCAATCCCCACACCCCGCACACTGCATGGGGCAGCCGTGTGGGGATAGATCCCACAGAGTTTGGCCCTTTTGATTCTTGTGTCCCACAGGTCCCAGGGATACTACCCCATCTTACCTCACCATGCCCCGGGATGCCTGACCTGGCCCCTCCAACACACACACCCCGGAATGCTACCCCGTCCGTGGGATACTGAACCCTGTGCCCCATCTCACCCACCCTCCATTGCCCTGGGGACGCTGACCCCTCCCGCCCTGTCTCACCATCTTCCCCATCCCCAGGGACACATCTCCCCTACCCTACCCCTGGACACCCCAATCCCCACCCTAGCTCATCTCCCTCATTCCATCCTGGGGATCCCCCTCATCCCCATCTCATCGTCCCCTCCCCACCCTGCGGATGCTGCTGCCCCTCTCACCCCCCATATCGTCCCAGGCCCTGGGGATGCTGCTGTGGCACAAGCATGACGTGGAGAAGTCTCTGGCTGACCTGGCCAACTTCACGCCCTTTCCAGACGAGTGGACAGTGGAGGACAAGGTGCTATTCGAGCAGGCGTTCAGCTTCCATGGCAAGAGCTTCGCGCGCATCCAGCAGATGGTACGTGCCTATCACGCCCCCTCAGCCAGCAGATGGTGCTTGCAACTCATCCCTTGCAAACAAGCAGATGGTACATTCCACTTCACTCTTCTCCCCCATACAACCAGCACATGGTACCTACAATCTCCTTGCAGTTGGCACATGGCACCTGCCACCCTGTCTCCCCGCCAGCAAATGGTACCTGCTGCCCCCACCCGCACAAACCAGCAGATGGCACCTGACGTGCCTGCTCCCCCCTGCCAGCAGATGGTACCTGCCATCCCTCCTGTAGTCAACATAATTGGCATATGCTACAATTTCCCCCCCAGCCACCACATAGTATGTTCCATGCACCCCCACCCAGCAGCCAGCAAAGATGGTACATGCCACCAACCGCCACCTGGCAGCTAGCAAAGATAGCTTGTGCCACCCTCTACTCCCATAGCTAGTGGATGGTATGTGACCCCCCTCCCCCTGCAGCAGCTAATAGATAGTATATGGCACCCTTGCTTTCCTCCACAGTGACCAAACGGTATTTGCCACTGTCTCTCCCCCTGCAGGCAGCAGGTGGTATGTGCTAATGACTGCACCGCCCCCCCGCCAGCAGATGGTATATGCCACGATGTCCCCATCTCCCCCTGCGGCCAACATATGTGATATATGCCAACCCCCTAGGGCCTGGCATGGGGGTGCGGACTTCGTGTACCCTCCATAGCTAGGGACCCACCTTCCTTCTCATGGGGATCCTGGCAGGCCTCTCCTTCCTCTCCCCCTCCTACTTTTTCCCCATGCAGGCATCTCCTCCTCCCCCCACCCACCCCCGCATCCCATCTCTCCCTCCCCCTGCATCTCCTCCCACCCCTGCCCCACCCCATATCCCAACTGTCACTCCAGTCTCTTCCCTCCCAGCATCTCCTCTCCCTCATCCCCCCGGCATCCCTTGCCCCATCTCTCCCCCCCAGCATCTCTTCCCACCCCTCGCCCACCCCCACTACATCCCATCCCTCCCTCCAATCTCTCCCTCCATCTCCTCCCACCCCTGCCCCCCTGCATCCCATCTCTGCCCCTCATACCCCTGGCATCCCATCTCTTGCCCCATCTCTCCCTCCCCCGGCCCCCCCCCCGCATTCCCATCCCTCCCTCCAATCTCCCCCCCCCCACACAAGCATCTCCTCTCCCCATCATCCCCTCGGCATCCCATCCCTTGCCCCATCTCTCCCCCGCAGCATCTCCTCCCCTGGCATCCCATCCCTCCCTCCAGTCTCCCCCACCCAGCATCCCATCCCTCCCTTGAGTCTCTCCCCTCAACAGGCATCTCCTCACGCTCCCTCCCCTTCCTTGTCATCCCATCCCTCCCTGCACCATTCAATCTCCCCAAGCACCTCACCACTCCGTTCCCAGATATCGTATCCCCCCCTCCCCCAGCCCTCTGCCAAGCACTTCAACCCCCCGCTCCCTCCAGGCATCTGACCGCATCCCCTATCTGTCCCCAGCTCCCCGACAAGCTGATCCCCAGCCTGGTGAAGTATTACTACTCCTGGAAGAAGACAAGGAGCCGCACGAGTGTCATGGACCGACAGGCCCGCCGGTTGCTCAGCAAGAAGGAGAGGGATGACAGGTGAGGTGTGGGAGGGGGGAGGTACAGGCATGGGCAGGGTGGGGGGTTCTGGATGAGGAAGGGGGGCAGGCTAGATGGCCACGGAGGGGGTGGAGGGCAGACAGTGGGGACAGGGGGTTTGTGGTGAGGTGGAGGGCAGGGACTGGGGGGTCCGGTTGGGGGGCAGCCTGGGGTTCTTGGTACCATCCCCTCTAACCCATGCCATGCTCCCCCCAGTAACGACGAGATGGAGGAGGGACGGGCAGCCAGCGAGGGGGAGTTTGATGCCATGGACCCCAAGAAGGAGGTGAGGGGTTGGGGGTGGGTTGGCTCACAGGCAGGTGGGTGGGAGAGGGCACATCCTCACTTGCTTGGGCTCTGTGCTGAGGGTGGGAGAGGGGACCCTGGGCTGCAGTGGATCATTAGAGGGCAATATGCTCCAGGGGTCAGCATGGGGTCAGTAGGGGGCACTGTGCCATGGGACGGTGAGGGGGGTGCTGTGCTGTAGGGGGTGTTGTGGGAGGAGCCAGTCCATGGCACTGTGCTGCAGCAGGGGTCCCTAGGGGGCGCTGTACTCAGATCAGCTCCATTCCCTGCCCAGCCGAGCTACCAGAAGCTGCCGAACAGCCGGCCGGGCCCAGGATCGGGCTCAGGGCCTGTGAGGAAGGAGGCGCAGCTGTCGCAGTATCGGCACCACCCACTGCGCTCACGCCGGCGCCCCCCCAAGGGCATGTACCTGAGCCAGGATGACATCGCTGGCATCTCAGCCAGCCCTGACGTGGGCACCCTGGCGCTGCGCCACCTCGACTCACAGCTCGTCTCCCTCAAGCGCCAGGTAACCCCGACCCCCCCCATCACCCCTGTCAACCCCCCAGCCCTGACGTGGGCACCCTGGTGCTGCGCCACCTCGACTCACAGCTCGTCTCCCTCAAGCGCCAGGTAACCCCTGAGCCCCCTTAGCCCCCAGCTCTCACTGACAGTCCCCTTCTCTCCCCACCCACTCAGGTCCAGTGCATCAAGCAGATCAACAGCAGCATGAAGCAGGCCCTGGAGGGTGGGATCGACAAGCTGCGGCCCCCTGAGGTGAGATGAGGGGCACTGACCTCCATGTAGGGGGAGAAGGAACCAGCCCGTTGAGGGAGGTGAGGTGCTGGGCCCAGCTCCCATGGTGCACAAATGTTGGGGAGAGGAAGTGCGAGCCCAGGACCCGCCCCGTGGGAGGGTGAGGGAAGGGCAGGTCTGAATCCCAGCCTGATGCTCTCCACTCTCCCGCCAGGGGAACGGCAAGTTCAACTCGCGCTGGACAACGGACGAGCAGCTGCTGGCTGTGCAGGGTGAGCTGGGGTCGGGGGAGGTGGGGGTGGGGCTCCAGGGAGGGAGCGCCGGGGGGGGGGGTAGGCGCCCCTCCCATCATGGCTGCCCCCTGGGTATGTAAGTGACACCAGCCTGGGGATGTAGCTGCCCCTGGACTCCCTCCCTGCATGCAGGGACCCTGCCTCCCCTGGGTAGCTGACCCCCTTCCCTCTCCCCAGCCATCCGCAGGTACGGGAAGGATTTCCAGGCCGTGGCTGGTGTGATTGGCAACAAGACGCTGGCCCAGGTGAAAACCTTCTTCGTCAGCTACCGGCGCCGCTTCAACCTGGAGGAGGTGCTGCAGGAGTGGGAAGCTGAGCAGGGGGGCTCCCCAAGGGGCCGCTCCCCCCCCCATGACACCAAGAGCTCCAGCGTCTCACTTGCCAGCAGCGAGGAGGACGATGAGGTGAGGAAGGGGTGAGACCCCTGACCTGTACCCACAGACCCCTCCAATCCCAGGCCAGCTGGTGCCCCTCAATCCAACCAGTAGCCCCCTGCTATCCCAGCCATCCATTTGCCACACGCAGCCCCCGGCTCTGCCACTTCCCTCGGTCTGACTGACGGGCCCGGGCCCCCCGCACGCTCAGCCAAGGCCCTCCAGTCCGACCCACGGCCCCCTGCCCTGCCAGCCCCGGGCACCCGCACACTCAGCCAAGGCCCCTCAGTCCACCCACGGCCCCCTGCCCTGCCAGCCCCGGGCGCCCGCACACTCAGCCAAGGCCCCCCAGTCCGACCCACGGCCCCCTGCCCTGCCAGCCCCGGGCGCCCGCACACTCAGCCAAGGCCCCTCAGTCCGACCCACGGCCCCCTGCCCTGCCAGCCCCGGGCGCCCGCACACTCAGCCAAGGCCCCCCAGTCCGACCCACGGCCCCCTGCCCTGCCAGTCCCGGGCGCCCGCACACTCAGCCAAGGCCCCCCAGTCCGACCCACGGCCCCCTGCCCTGCCAGTCCCGGGCGCCCTGCACGGCTCCCCATTCACTCTGTTCTCTCCTTGCAGGTGCAGATCACAGCTGTGTCCCGCTCTGCCCAGCAGCAGCCGCAGCCCCCAGCATCCACTGCAGCGGCTCCGCCCTCTGCCTCCCCCCAGCTGCCACCCACCACGCTGTCGCAACCTCCCCCCTTGCTGCGGCCCACGCTGCCCACAGCGCCCACGCTGCACCGCCAGCCACCCCCTCTCCAGCAGGGACGCTTCCTGCAGCCCAGACTGTCGCCCAACCAGCCGCCCCCGCCACTCATCCGGCCTGCTGCCTCCCGCCACCATGGGCGGGGGCCCCAGCACCCCTCCTCGCTGGTGGGCGTGGCCCTGGAGCCCCCTCCCCCGTCCTCCTCCAGCTCCCTCTGAGGTGGGGGGGAGGCCAGCTGAAGCCCCCTGCTTCCTTAGTGGCCTGGATCCTGCTTGGTTAAGGGGTCAGGGGCTCCATCTACCCCATAGTGACACACTGGGGGTGTCTCTAGGACCCCCCCTCCCCAGGGGAGGGGAGAGACTGAAGGACTTGCATTGGTTGAACCCAGCCCCCCCAGCGTGGTCCATTTGGGCTCTAAGCGAAATCCAGGCAGGGGAGTGGGTACCAATGCCAGCTGTGGGGAGCCTGGGGTAGTGGGGGGGAGGGGGGTTCTTGTAGAGGGATCAGTTCAATGGAGTGGCACACCCCCTGCTGGTGAGCCGTGCCCAGTGCGGGGCAGGGACCCCTCCTCACCCCTAGGAGCCTGGGCAGGGGGTGGGGGTGGGGCTCCTACCTGTGGCTGAATGAGCTGGGGGATGTATCACCTCCTGGGGGGAGGGGCACAGGAATGTTCTCCTGGCACTGGGGGGGGGGGGGCGGGGAGAGCTGAGAGAGCTGACGCTAGCCCCTGGCTGGCAGAGCAGTTGCTGGGGGGGGAGGGGGTGTTGAGGGGCAGGAGTAGCACAAAAGCCCCCCCCCCAAATGGGCACAGCTCCCTCACCTTGGGGGGCAGCACTGGCTCCCAGGGGGGACCTGAATGCCAGGGTCCAGGTAAGGGGTAACCAGCGCTAACACTGGGTGAGTCACTTACAGGAGAGTTGGTGGGAGCAGCATTGACGAGGCCTTGGAAGAAGCACAGAGCTGGGTGAGGGGGTTGGGCATCCCCCTCCCCCATCTAGAGGACAGCAGCTCAGTGGGCACCTGCACAGCCATGGAGACCCCCCCCCCCATGCTGGGTGCATGCTGCTCTGCTAGGGGAGGGGGGTCTGGGCAATGGGGCATTTGTAGGCAGGGTTTGTAGCTGCAGCCCCAGGGATGGGGTAGGGGGAGGTAGGAGCGATGGGGGGGGGGGAGAAGGGGGTTACATTCATGTTGCATTTTGAATAAAAGTATTTTACTAGATGTGTCCTGAGCCCATCCATGTGCTGCCCCTCACCCCTCCATTTCCCTCTGCCACCCATTCCCCCAAACATCAGCTGCCCCACTTCCCGCACTGCAGAGGAGCCGTGCACTCCCTGGAGCCTCCCACCCCCCATTGCCTGGGGCAGGAAGGGCCTGTGCTTGGCCAATGGGCACACCAGGCTCTAGGTGGGCTGAGCCCACAACTCAGCTGGGGCACTTCCCCCAATGCCCAGGGCCAATGTCGTTCCCCCCCCCGAAGCCCGGACAAGGCAGAGACTGACATGGCAGCCCCAGCAAGGATTTAACCCCAAGCTTAGGCAAAGCTGGGAACAGCAGCCAGCTCCTCTGGGCCCTGGGCAGGCTGGGTCTGCCCCCTCCCGGCTGGATGCAGCAGGGGCCCAGACTAGCCGAGACAAGGCAGGTGAGGTAACAGCTGTTACTGGATCAGCTTCTGCTGGGGGCAGTGACAAGCTCTGCTCTTCCTGTCTGGAGCTCAAAATGCTTGGCTGGCTCCCCCCACCCCCAGAGCTGGTCCAATTCGAGCTATTGCCTCAGCCATCTTGCCGCTGGGCTGGGGCATTAGCGTGGCCGCCCCTTGCAGCAGCCAGGCAGGTGGGGCCAAGGGCAGGATGGGAACCCACCAGCAGTTGGGACTGAGAAAGGTGCATTCACTTTGGTGGGGACAGTCCAGGGGGCCAACACCCCTGGAGCTGCTGGGCTGGAATCTGTTGCCCTGGATTCCTGGAGCTGGGATGGGCCTGTACAACCAGCCCCTCGAGCCTGGGTGCCTGGGACAGGGGCCCTGCCAGTGACAGGACACAGACAGTGAGGCTTGAGGCTCTAGGAGCATCCAGCTGGGGGCCTCCGCTGGGGTGGGCTGAGGCTGCAGCACCAGGGAGCCTGTGGCTCCTGCACCTGTACTGCTGACTGCAAGGATTCCTGGCAGAGGGGCAGCGCTGAAGCCAACCCAATAGGGGTTTGGCTGAGCAAACCCCAGGCCCTCCCCTGGCTGCAGAGCACAGAGCGGGGCTGATGAACCCAGAATGGCCACGAGGGGAGCCAAGACTCCCCCTAAAAACAGTATTACTACAGCACCTTCCAGCCCAAGCTCTGGCCAAACCACCTCCCCCAGTGCTGGGAGAAGGGGGGCTGTTTCTATAGGCATTGCAGTTGCCTCTGGGGTAGTGCCCAGACAGCCTCAGTTGTGCAGCTCCTTTGGGGCTGGGGAGGGCCACGGGAGGGGGGGGCAGAGGAATACAAAACAGGAGGCCGCAGCGGCTCTTTCTGGAAAGTTTTAATCTAGAACCTGGAAAACTACATCGAATCGCAGCTCCGCTCCAGGGTCCCAGCAGGCCAAAGCCCTCCAGGACGGGGCAGTGGCAGGGCCCCCCCCTCCCTCCCCAAGAAGGGGGCAGCATAGAGCCCATTCCCTGACCCCCCCAGCAGGGGGCAGCGTCGGGACCAGAGCAGATTTGTGTTGTTTTATTTAAAAAAAAAAAAAAAAAAAAAAAAAAAGGCATTTTCTGATCAGAATAAAACAAAACAAAACAAAAAAAACCACTCACAAAACCGAGGTATCAGTACAGATATATACAGGCAGGGGGGGGAGAAGAGGGGAGGGGCAGCCCAGTACATTATTTAGCATCACAAGTGTGGCTATGATGCATGGAGAAGCCTAGTGGCGATGGGGGGGGGGGGGGGGGGGCGGAAGGGGAGGGCGGAAGAATGTTAGTGCAGCCAGTGCAGGGGGTGGGGGTGGGAAGCAGGGGAAATCCTGTAGCCAGTGTTGGGGGCGGGTAATGGAGCCAGTGTAGGCCCTGAAACACTGGCTGAGGGGTCCCTGCTGAGCCAGGGCCAGCTGTGATTGGATGGGGATTAGACCCTCTCCCCCCCAGCACCACACAACTGCTGCCTTCCCCCTGCCTATTCTTGGCTTCAAGTACCTGTGCCCCCCCCACACCAAGGCAGTGCCCCCCCTATACAATGCCTAACCAGAAAACTGGAGCAGCTCCGGGCTCAATCAGGACCTCAGCCATGTGGGCAAGGCCTCCCCTCCCCCTACTCCCGCAGAGGGGAAGCCAGAGCCAAGAACCAATGGCTGGAGAGTGGGAGGAGCCCCTGTTCCCAGGACAGCAGGTAACAGTCCCCCGTCCCCCCCCCGCAGGGAATCATTTGGCATTTCCAAACACAACCCCCCCCTGACAGGATCATCCAAAGTCTAGCATGGGGGGCCCTGCAAGGAACACTCCGTGGCTCCCACAACTCCTCACCCCGGCACAATGAACTGGACAGGGAGCAGGGCCAAGCACACGGGCTGGGGGAAGATGTCACTAGCTCCCCAATGGAGAGGGACTCGCTAGATAGAACCCAGGAGTCCTGACTCCCCCACCCCGAAACACTAGGCCCCTTCCACTGCTCAGGGTAGGCCCCCAGTGATGCCCACTGCTGCTAGGGACCAGAGTATGTGGGGGGGTCCACTCAGCCAGTCCCAGGGAGACCCTGCCCTGCCCCACATGGGGCAGAGGGCACAGCAGCAGCCCTGGTGGGCAGAGGGGGAAGCTGAACAATAGCTGGGGGCAGATCCAGAGAAGGGCCCTCACTGAGAGCTCCCTGACACCCAACAGCCCCTCCAATGCCCCCTGGGGGTCCAGCTGTGCCCAATGCAGGCCAGGGGGCGAGCCAGCCCTAGAGCTGGGGGGAAGAACACCAAAGCTGCAGTGCAGGTTAAAAACATTCTCTTTATTGTGTCTAAGACAGGGACTCAGCTCAGGGCAGAGCCCCCGGGGAAGAGGCCTCAGACCCCTCCAGCCTGACACCCCCACACCTGTCCTGGGGGAAGTCACCCTGGGACCGGGGAGATTCGGTATGAACCACCCCCTCTTGTGAGATGCACGGGGGGGAGGAGGGAGAGGAACACATCCATCTGCACCCTCCATCCAAGCAAGGGATAGGCAGCAGGGGAGAGGAGGCTGCTGCCAAGAGCCCCCCCCCCCCCTCCCATCCCAGCCAGTCCCTGCACAGATTCCCTCCCACCCCCATCGGATCTCGGACATGGCCCAGCTGGGGGAGCTAATGCCAGACCGAGGGGGACGGGGTGCAGCGGGGGAGGGAGCCCGTCAACCAAGTGCTCCAGGCCAGAGGAGGTGGAGCTCACAGCCCAGCCGCAGCACCCCTCCCCCTCCCGCATTGCCACCCCAGCGGGAGCAGAGCTGGGGAGGGGCTTGTCCCGCTGGGCCTGATCATCCCCACTCAGGGCAGGGGCTCAGCCTGGGAGTCCACGTGCTACAGCTGGCTGGGGGAGAGGCTGCCAACAACCCCACCCCCATATTGATGCCCCTTGGGGGCACCCGCAGGAAGGTGGGGCCTGGCTTTCCCAGCTCCCTGCTGCTGCCCCAGCCTGTGGGAGCTGCCCTCAGTGCCCAGCACAGCAGGCCCAGCCCCAAGGGAAAGGGCAAGTCGGCACCTGCAAGGGGGCTGGGTGAAAGGCATTGTGGGAAAGGGGGAGAGGTGAGGGGTGAAAGGCATTGTAGGAAAGGGGGCCGGACTTCTCTGGCTGTTGAACTACTTCCTTTTTTGGTAAGAGCTCCCGGCCAGCATGGCAGGCATCTGAGGGGCAGTACCACGATTTGCTGGAGCCCGCATGCTGGCGGCAGTGGGGGGCAATGTTGCCCCCCAGCCCTCCCCCTGCCACCGTCTCTGCTGCTGCCCCCACCGGGGTATCAAAAAATAAACATTTCTCCAATTAATTACAATCCTGCGAGGGGAGGAGTGTGCAGCTCTGGGCCCCCCCCATGCACTGCGGGAGGCGCATGTCTGCACGGGAGGCAGCTGTGCCCCCCTCCCCTGGTGCACGGCCAGGGGGCATCTCGGCACAGCAGTGGGGGAGAGGAGGCATGTTTCTGCACGCCCTGTCCTGGTGCACGGCTGTGGGTCCTTGCAAGGTGGGCAGGAACGTCTCCAATGCCCCTCCCGGGCACACAGCTCGAGAGAGGAGGGTCTGCGTCTCAGTGCCCCCGGCACACCGCCATGGGGAGATCCTGCAGCTCAGGATCGCCTCGTCCCAGCCCAGGGCACGTGGGGTGCAGCGCAGCAGGGGGCTGGTTAAAGCTTGAGCTCGTTGGCCACCTTGGAGGCAATGTTCTTGAAGGCCATGGAGGTGCCCGTTATCCGTTTGAAGCGCACGCCATTGAGCGACAGCCGCGGCAGCTTGCACACCTCCATCTCCCACTGCACAAAGGAGTCGTGGCCGGGCGCCCCGTGCATGCACAGCAGCATGTACTTCTCCTGCAGCTCGCACTGGCAGCTGTTGGCGTCCAGCACCTTGCGGATCTCCTTCATCATCTCGTTGGGCTCCATGGAGCTCGTCGTCTTCATGCTCCAGGTGAAGCGCAGCGAGCGAGGCTTGGCCTCCCGGTTCTCATCCCGCTCCTTGTCCCCACCCACCATGTGAGGTCTGCAAGGGGGAGACAGCGTCAGTGCGGTGGGGGCACCCCACCCCAACTGCCCAGCCCCCATCCTGACAGCTGGAGGAGACAGAGGTGGCATTAAGGACAGATGGACAGACAGGAGCAAGGGCTGAGACAGAGGGTGCACTCCAGCTAGGGGCCCCCAGAGAGCCCCCAGCCAGCCGGGGACCCTAGAAGAGAGGGAGCCCCAAGCCAGGGTTCCCCCCAATGAGAACCAGTCAGGCAAAGCGAGGCTGAGCTGTGCCCCCCTCCCCGGGTTGCCCACTCCAGATCCCATGGCTGGGGGGCCCCAGGGAGCAGGGAGGCAGCTCCGTTCTCACCTGAGGGTCTCCACTCGGTCTTTGCTCTCTGGCTCATGCGGGTTCCTCAAAAAACAGAGTGGGAGAGTTTAGTTTGGAGGGGGACGGGGAGCGAGAACGCTGACGGCCACACCCCACAACTGGGGAATGAAAATGCTGATGGCCCCACCCCCGGGGGCAGCCCCCCTCAATTGCAGGGGGACAGGAAGGGAGTCCCCCGCCTCAGCCTGGGCGTTGGCACGAGACAGCTCCCTGCATGCCCTGCTTCAGCAGCCTCACACTTGGTGGAGGGGGAGCAGTGCATGCTGGGAAAGGGTGCTGTGGAGAAAGGGTTGCTGGGAGCCCTGCTGCACTAGGAGGACTCCCAACACTAGGGCACAAGGGAGACCCAAGAGGCAGGAGAAGCCGGAACGGACGGGGTAGGACTCTGAATGCCATTGCCTCCTCTCCCCTCAGGGAAGAAAGGAGCTAAGGCCATGCTGGGGGTAAGCCTGGCGCAGGGTGTTGTATTATTGCTGGGCATCATTCAGCAGCCCCAGGACAAGCTGCCACTTGGCAGCAGTGCTCACCTCCTGTCCCCAGGCAGGGACTAGGCCAGGCTGGCATGAGTACCAGGCATTCACTGGCAGCGCCCACCCCCTGCACCGCAGAGATCGGGCCAGTTTGAGAATGGCACAGTGAGTTATGGACCTGAGAACAGAGCCCAGGAGGAGTCCTGGCACCAGCCCCCGCACGCCCCTCCCTGAGCTGAGGATAGAACCCAGGAGTCCCGGCTCCCAGCCCCCCACATGCTCCTGCTGGAGCTAGGGACAGAACCCAGGAATCCCAGCTTTCAGCCCCCCAACCCCTCCTGGAGCTCGGGATAGAACCCAGGAGTCCTGGCTCCCAACACCTCCTGCTCTAACCCACTAGGCCCCCTTGTCCCCCGGAGCCAGAGTCCATTCAGAAGCAGATCCGGGGGCAGGGACAGGTTTGGCACCTGCTGTTCCCAATAATAAAGGGGCAGAACCAGCTCAGAGCCAGGACACTACCAACCCCCCCGCTCCTTTCCCCCCAGATGTGCTTGGAGGAGAGCTGACTAGAGACCCCCTTCTCCATGGCCTTTTGGGGTGCCCCCATCTGTCACATGATGCTGCTGATCACTGTCCTCTGAGCCCACCTGCTGCGCAGCCCCTGGGCCAAGGACACAGCCTCCCAGGAGCAGGGAGAGGGGCAGGCTCCAGCCAGCAGCCAGGCAGGGGTGGGGGTGAAGGGGGGCTGGGTTGGGGGAACCCCCGCACTTTCCATCCAACTCCCACCCTGCATGCAGGAAGCAGAACCCCGGAACCCTGATCTGTGCCAAGCTCTGCTAAGGCAGCCCGAGTCCTGCCTTGCACCAACCACCCTGCCCCACTAGGGGCATCAGCGCTGCTCCCCGTTTCACCACTGCCCCACCCTCCCGCCCTTGCTTCCCCTGAGGAGGGCCCCCAGCCCACACTGCCTCATGCCCACTCTCACCCAGGGCACCACGGCCCAGCCCAAGCCCAGTCCCTGGCACCCGGGGACCAGCTGACAGCAGCACAAGTCCCAGGGGATGGGCGTCCCCACATGGCCAGGGTTCAGAGCAGCCACCTAATCCCTGCCTCAGCCATCTCCTGCTTCTCCTCGGGGGAGGGATCCCTAGGACGACACCCAGCCTGGGGCACAAACAGCGCCAGGGCCCTGATCCCAGCTCTGACAGCTAGCGAGGAAATGGCACAGAAGGGGGCACAGGAGTGGCGGGGACAGACAGAACGTAAATCCACGGCCAAATCCCAACTCTCCCCCCCAGCACAGCAGCCTGAAGCCCATCCGCTTGGCACAGCCCGCACTGCCTGGCTGGCTCCCTTTGCTGGTTACAGGGTGGTTACGGGTGCACAGTCATGCAGGGAGCCATGCAGCACAGCGCAGCCGCCTCCTCCTCATAGACTCTCAGGGCCAAGAGCAGCTAGAGTCCAGGGCTCTGCCCCAGCCCTGCCTGGGCCCCTTCATCCCGACCCACCCACTGCCCCAGTCTGCTTGTGCCCTTCCATCCTGACCTACAGCCCCCCCCCCATCCACTGCCCCAGCTCTGCCCCCCAATCCTGACCCACAGCTCCCTGCTATTCCAGCCCTGCCCCCACAGCTCTGCCAGGAGTCCTGACTCCTAGCTCCCTCTGCTCTGCCCACTGGTCTGATGCTGCCCCCAGGGCACAGGGCCTATCCTTTCTATTTTCTCATGGGAGCGACCACCGTGAGGGGGGGAGGAGCTCGTTCCCTGGTGGGGCCAAGGCGGAGGCCCCACACCAGGCTCTCCTCATGGGGAGTGGTGACAGCCCAGGCCATAGGTGGGTGGCTTGGCTGGTGAAGAGCTTGGCCATGTTTGCCAGCTGCTGTAGGGGGGACCCTGCCAACCCTGCGGATCTGAGAATGAAGCATGGAGGGGGTGCAGCTTCAAGAGCAGCCAAGCGCCCCTTGAAGCAGCCCCGGGGGACCCTGGCAGCCCCCCTAGAGCATATTCCCAGCAGGTTAGCAGGCTTGGCGAGCACCCCACGAAGCCCCGCTCCTAGTGCCACATGCACGGGGAGAGGGTTAGTCTGGGTCCGGTTAGAGATCAGAGCCCCAGCACTGCTCACCAGGGAGAGGCAGGGCCCCCTTAAAGGGACAGTGCGGCCTATCAGGCCCCGTGCCATACCACCCTGCCACCCGTGCTAGGCTATGACTGAGATGGCAGGGACTCTTCCCCCAGCCCCATGGATGCAGGGGGAATTGGAAGACTCAGAGCCAGGTGTAGGGGTGCACGCCCACAGTGGTGACCCCTCCTGAGCAGGCTGCCCTCAGGGGAGGGGATTCTAGCCAGCTCACTAGGCAAGAGGGGGCAATGCCAGGCGGGGAGATAAGCCCATTGTCCCTTTAAGCTGCTGTCGGGGCACCAGCCCAGACCCCCAGCAGACGGGGTGGGACGGGGTTAGTACGGGACGGACAGGACAAATCCGGAGAGACGCCTACCTTCTGGCAAACCTGAAAGACACATTTCTACAAAAACACAAACAGAGAAGAGAAGGGAGAACGTTGGGTGCATCACTGCGAGACCCCGGCCCATGGGGAAAGGAGAGCCATGAGGATGAGATGGTGCCACAACACGGGGCAGGGCAGCACCGCCCCTACACACCCACCCACGGCACAAGACTTTCAGCCATACCTAACCACTAGGTCCCCCTCCCCCCAGAGCTGGGAGTAGAATCCAGGAGTCCTGACCCCCAGCCCCGCCCCCCCCAACCCACTGGACCCCACTTCCCTCCCAGAGCAGGGAACAGAAGCAAGCAGCTTGTGCTGGGTGGAGTGGGGGTTAGTGCCTAAGCAGAAGGAGGGGGGGAGCTGCCACCACGAAGGGGAATGTTGGCGTCTGGGGACCCATGGCTCCTCTCCCAGGTTCCTGGAAGCAGCCAAACCTCGCCCCAGCGAGCGACAGCAGAAGGGATCAGGGTAGAGGCTGGGTTTGAGGACAGGCCTGCCCAGCTGTGAAGCTCAGAGCACTTGACCAAATTCCCCCCAGAAATCAGCCCCATTTCACTGGGGGGAATCTGCCACACAGACACAGCAGAGAGTCACCCAAGACGCCACCCCTTCCCCTCCCTGAGCTGGGAATAGAACCCCAGAGTCCTGGCTCCCAGTCCCCTCCCCCAAGCTCTAACCCACTAGAACATACCAACTCCAGGCATTTCACAAGCCCCCAGCCTTTGTGGTCTCCAGTGACCCCAGCAGCAGCCTTACAGCTGCCCTGTGGGTTCTGGGGAGCCTGGCAGCCCTGGGGCAGGGGTTAGAAGACACTCCCCTGCACCAACAAGCCCTGGGCCATCCCAGCCCAATCTCCAGCGTGGTCCTGTGCTCAGGGGCAGCTCGCCCAGCTGCTGGCCCTAGAGAGACATCTCTTCCCTTCACTCGGCATCTATTCAAAGTGCCCCCTTGTACTGGCAACGTGCCCCCACTTTATGCCCACTGCCAGTAAAGGCTCCTTTCCCACTTCTGTACCCCCCCCTTTTTGCCCTACCCTCCAGTTCTGCTGGTGCCCCTCAAACCTGATCCACAGCCCCCTGCTGTCCCAGCCCAGGGCTCCTCCCACAGCTCTGCAAGTGCCCCTCAACTCCAACCAGCAACCCCCATTATCCCGGCCCTGCCCCCCCAAACACAGCTCTGCAGTGCCCCTCCACCCTGGAGCCCCCTGCCATGGGCACATGGTGGTTTTGCGATACAGGACTTTACACAGATGCCGAGGGCAGCCTAAGCCAGATCAGAGCTGCACAACACAGAGAGCAGCAGACGACAGCGCAGAAGGGCGATGAGCCAGCTGGGAGCCCAGGGGTGCCAAGCCCAGTGCCTGGCACAGCACAATACAGTACACAGCTTGCTCTCAAGTGCCCTTGCCAGGGCTGCGCAGGGGGCTCACTGCTGCCTGCCAGCCCAGGATGCTCTGTGCCTTTCCCTGGCCTGGGGATGCAGGTATTCTAGGAGCAGGTGAGCCAACAACAGCAAAACGCCTCCCTCTCCCCCCTGCATGACAGACACACGCAGCCCCCCCTGCTCTCACCTGCGCACAAACTTGGAGGTGAACTTGCTGAAGATGCTGCCGGAGGCACCCCGGCGTCCCTGGCTGTTCCCAGAGGGTGAGGCAGGTGGTACGTTGTAGGGGAGGTTCTGCTGGTCCCGGACCTGCCGGAGCTGCCCGGCGTGGAAGGTACTGCGGCTGGAGATGCCCCGTGGGAAGTTGGTGCGTTCTGGGATGGCACTGCTGATGTTGTGGGCAGAGGGTGAAGCCCCTGGGACCCTCTGGGGGGCAGTGCTGTGGTGGGGGCAGAGATCCAGTCAGGGGGCAGTGCTGGTAGACATGCCTACCCCCCCAGTCTTCCAGTCTGCAGGGGGCATTGATTGCCAGCATCCACTCACTTCCTGACACAGGTGCCATCAGGTGCCAACCAGACACTGGGCACCTCCTCCTCTGGGGACCAGATGGATCCAAGAGACTGCTGGTGGGGTAACCTGGGGCCAGATCAGAGCTGGTGCCTCCTGGAGAGGAATGGACCTGTATCCCACTCCCCATGCCCCTAAGCAAGCCAGTTCTCCCCACCCTGGGCCCAATCAGACCTGGTGCCCCCTGGAAAGGAATGGACCTGTACCCCACTCCCCATGCCCCTAAGCAAGCCAGTTCCCCCCACTCTGGGCCACATCAGAGCTGGTTCCCATGGGAGGGGAATGATCCCATATCCCATTCCCTGGACCCCAAGCCAGCCAGTCTACACAGCACCCAGTCTAAACACCCGTGGCAGGGCTCTGGAACCTGAGCCTGGACGTCTACGCTGCTGTTTTACAGCCCTGCAGCCTGAGTCAGCTGACACAGGCCAGACACGAGTGTTTAATTGCTGTGTTGACATACGCTTAGTTATCAATATTAAGTGTAGCAGGCACAGGCAGCTACAAAAGCCACATCAGTCAAGATCCTGCCCCCCACCCTGGCCCCTCCCTGCGCAGCGCGGCTCCTTAGTGCCTGGGAGCAGAGGGGACATAGGGCACTCTCGCATGCAGGAGTGGAGGTGCCACGGAGGCCAGTTGTCCCAGGGCCTCCATCTCTGGTTCCACGAGGCCTCAGAGGGGGCTGTCCCCTGCCAGCTAGATGTGCAGCAGATGGTTATCTCCAGCAGCTGACCCCTAAGGCTCCCCTTGTGGCTGGAGCCCACAGATCAGCTGGGGTGCAGTGAGCTAGTGTGTGGGGGACCCTAGGGAGTGGCTAGCAGGGGCTATATGGAGGGAACATTAACCCAGGGCTGAGACTCCAGCCCTGCACAGGCTTCCACCAGTTCTGGCCTCAGGGGGATCATGGGATTAGCCATCCCCTCCCTGAGTGGCTGGGTGGGTCCCTGGGCAGCGCTGGCTGCAGGGATCACCTGGTGCCACCCACCATGGACAAAGATGGGGGTTGCCACATCTGCTGGGCCCCATGGCCCAGCATCCTCTTGCTCACTCACTTGCAGGCCGGGTGGCCCAGGGAGGGGTGCGCAGGAAGTGGGCGAGGAGCAGACACTAGGGGGCACCCTGCCTGCCTACTTGCCTGGGTCTCTGGGCCTCACAATTATTTTCAGTGGGGGGCAGCGTGGGCTTGTTGGGGTGCACGGAGGCAGACATGGATTTCTGGTGCTGGCGCGGGCGCGCGGAGCCCACGGCGGCGGAAGCGGAAGCCGTGGAAGCCCTGGACCCTGGAGTGGTTAAACTAGGAAACAAAAGCAGGGGAGAAGCACAGATTTAAAGGGAGGGGAGGGGGAGGGGACATGAGGCTGTATCCAGAGCTACACCTGCTCTCAGGGTCTATAGGGCTCTCCCACCCACCCTCCTCCACAGTGCTGGGACCTGAGGGGTGGCTAGATTGTTCTCTTGCACAGCCATGGGGCCAAGTAGCATCAGCTGCATTTGGCCCACTAGCCACCAGCCCGAGAGCCAAGCTTAGCTGGCCCCAGGATCAGGGAACGACTCTCGCTCTGTGCACCCTAAAAGGAAAGCCCCAGCCCATGAGCCAGCTGGCAGCTTCTGCCCTGGGGCCTGAGTGGAGCCAGTGCCCCCTAAAGGGGAAAGGCACCAGATCCCACTCCCCACCACCTTGAACCAGTCAGTCCCTGCCCTGTGGCTGGACTGGAGCCGATGCCCTCTAGAAAAGAAAGGCCTCAATAGCTCAGTCCCTTAGCCCTGCTATGGCCTCCTTGCCACATTCCCTACAGAGATTTGGGGGTAGGGGCACCCCAATTTATAGCCTTACAACTTTTCAGGAAGACCTAAGCCCACTCAGGAAGAGAAATCCCCAGCCCCCCTGTGCTGCCCTAGAGATACAGTCCCATGTTGGCAGAGACAGATCAGGGAGCAAAATATACAATATACAGCCCAGTATATGTGTATATGGGGGTGGGGGGGGAGGGACACACACTCAGATGCAGAATGGGCAAGGGGTGGGTGCTGATGAAGGTGAGGGGTAAAATAAAGGAGATGGGCAGTGGGGTGCAGGTGGGCATGGAGCCTCTCCCCCAACTGGGGTCCTGCAGCAGTGGGGGATGCTGGGTGCACAATGAATGGGAGCGGAGATGGAGCAGCAGCAATGGAAGGAATGGGGGTGTCATGCTCCAGATGGGGAACCTTTTGCTGCTCCTCAGTCTGAGCTCAGTGGGGTCTAGAAGCAGTCGGGCACCAAGAGCCCAGTCACCTGGCCTTGGAGGGGAACAGCGGGATGCGCAGAGCCCAGTCACCTGGCACTGGGGGGGCGGGGGGTCGGCAGCGGGATGCGCAGAGCCCAGTCACCTGGCACTGGTGGAGGGGGACAGCGGGATGCACAGAGCCCAGTCACCTGGCACTGGGGGAGGGGGACAGCGGGATGCACAAAGCCCAGTCACCTGGCACTGGGGGAGGGGGACAGCGGGATGCACAAAGCCCAGTCACCTGGCACTGGGGGAGGGGGACAGTGGGATGCACAATGCCCTGGCACTGGGGGTGGGGGAGAGCTGGACACGCAGAGCCCAGTCAGCAGGCGCGGGGAGGGGAGAGGGGCATGCGGAGCCGGGCACGCAGAGCCCAGAGGCTGTGGGAATGGGTAGGGTACTGGCCTAGGACTTCCCCAGCTGAACGCGCAGAGGGCAGCATGGTGTGAGCCAAACCCTGGGATGGGGACCTGGCATGACCCCCTTGCCAAATGCCCCTCCCACGCTTGCTACATCTGCGAGGGTGGCAAAATGAGCAGCAGTCCCCAGGGAGCAGCAAGTCAGCTCCCTTGGGCACTGGAAGGGGAGAGCTGCCAGCTTCTGCGTTGCCGTGCCAGGGCCCCTGCTGCCCAGGCAGGAAGCCCCCTCCACTCCTCCTCAGCCCTGGGATGCAGTGCGCTCCCTGAAGTGGGGCACCACACAGAGAAGATCGTGGTGTTGCCGAGCCCCCAGGCCCCAGCGTGGCACAGATGGGAGACAAATGCCCCGGTGGACTCCCAGTGTGGCACTCCAAGGCTCCCAGGGATGGGATGGCCCCCATCTAGCCTCCTACCCGGGACTGCCCGGGGATCCCTACCTGTCCTTGCCATTCTGTATGGAGTTCTGGCCCAAACCGGTCCGCTCCAGCATGGGGGAATTCCGGCTCCGGTTGGTGCTGGTGGAGAGGACACTGTTCTGTGGGGGGGACAGACATGGAGTGAATGGGGGCGTCTGACACCTGCTGCCCCTCACCTCATCCCAGGCCCATCCTGCACAGGGGGAAACTGAGGCACAGAGGTGAAGTGACTCACTCAACTTCACAGAGCAAGTCTGCAATCGAGCCAGGAATAGAACTCAGGAGTCCTGGCTCCCAGCTCCCCCCACCCACTAGGCCCCCCTCCCTTCCCAGAGCCAGGAACACGATGCAGGAGTCCTGACCGTGGATGGGGTGGGCGTGCTCTTCTTTCTCTCGAGCCCGGTCAGCGGGCTGGCGGGCACTTTGACGGTGCTGCTGGCCTTGCGCCCAGCCTCACGCTCCTCCTCGGGGCGCTTGTTCTCCGCGTTGTTGCTCTGGGTCTTCTTGGAGTATGAAGTGGAGGTGGGGATGGCAGGGACTGTAATGACAGCGACGGGCCTGCGGGCTGAGCATGGGCAGCGCCAGATGGACCCCACCCACTGCTGCTGCTGTCTGGCCAGCCAGGGGCCATGAGTCCCCCATGTCCCCACCACCACCCAGGCTGGCCAGGAACCATCCCACCTCAGTACTGTCCCCCAACCCCCTGCCACTACCACCCAGCCAGGGGTCTCAAGTTCTGCTTCAGTGCCCCCACCCAGCACCACTACCCGCCTGGGAACCATCCCCCTCCACTGCTACCCACCCCACTAGGCTCTGGCTCTCCCCCATCACCACAGAGGCCTGGCTGGCTGCCCTGGACATCTCCATGCCAGGAGACTAGAGCAGCTTGGTGTTCCTGCTTGCTGATGGATTCCAGCCCTCAAGGGGCGGCCCCTGCTGCTGAAAGGGGGCTGTGCTGTCACACGGCCCTGGGACCATGGCCTGAGGGAGGAGACCAGGGAGAGAGACTGCAGATCTGAGGGAAACCGCTGCCAGCCATGGCCGAGAGCAGGGCCCCCTTTCTCTAGCCCTTCCCACTAGCAGAGCTCACAGCATCAGCCGCACCGTTCACCATCAAAAGGGCTGCCTTGGGTCACATTGCTAGTCCACAGCAGAGCTGGGGATAGAACCCAGGAGACTCCCACCCTTCCCCGCTGTAACCACTAGACCCATCCCGTAGAGATAACTGCCAGACTAGCCATCAGCTTTCCTGTTTGCCCCGGCTCTGAGAGGCTCCAGGGTGGCCAGTGGGGCGCTGCCTGGGGGGCCACTTACCCTGGTCGCTGAAGCGCCGCTGCTTGGGATTGGCCGAGACGCTGCGTTGTACCTTGTGCGAGGGGGAGGGGGCGCTACTGTTGGCCAGCTCGGCCTGAGGCCTCGGCTTCAGCGTGATGTTGTCGTTGTCCAGCTGGAAGAACAGGAGACAGGCTGGGGTTTCCAGAGAGCTCCAGGGAATGGCAGGGAGCTGGGCAGGGCATAGGGTACTGCACCAGCCTTCACTGCCAAAAGCCTGCATTGGCAACAGGCTGCCACCACTGGGATGGCCAGTTCCAGGGGCTCAATCCAATCGCTGCCCAGAAAGCTCATTGTGGAATCACAAGGGTGTTAGAAAACAGCCCCTACCAGAGTCCGGGGCTGTGGGTCAAGATTGAGGGGCTGGGGGGGAGGAGGGGGAGGAGACAGCCCAGGGCTGGGATGGCAGGGGAGCAGCTGACAGAGCCGTGTGATTGCTACTGGAGCCCACCTCCCCACAGCACCCACCTCTGAGTTCTTGTATCCCAGCAGCAGGTAAGTGGCCATGACCTCGTTATACTTCTGCCCTATCAGCGACTCCTGGATCTCCTCCCGCGTGTACCCCATGGAGATCATCAGCTCTGTGGAGAAACAAACATGCCATGGTGAGGAGTCCCCAGGCACAGCCCCACACCCTGCCTGGCACAGGTTGGGCACCCGCTGCTGAGCACAGGGGGAGAGGGGTGCCCTGGCGCCGAGGTAGCCCACAGCCCCAGTCCAACTGTGCACAGCACCGTGTGACTGACGGCGTAGGTCCCCACTAAGGTGCCCCATCTGGGAGGTGTGCCCGGGTGATGGGCAGCTGGGGAGAGAGCAGGCCCAGGTGTTTGGCCTGGCTTGTTCTAGCTCCCAGCTGGCACTGACTAGCTCAGTGCTTCCCATGACAAGGCTCAAAGCACCTGCTGGCAACAACTGCCCCCTAGCAGCAGGTACTGGGGGGTGACGACACTGAGCAGAGGTCAAACAGGCACAGTAGTTTGACCCAGTGGGGAACCGCCTCTGTGACAGAGCTGGGACTGAACCCAGGCATCCTGGCTCTCAGCCCCCACTCCCCTCCCAGAGCTGGGAGCTGAACACAGGCATCCGGATTCTCAGCTCCCTCTAGTCACGAGCCCCCACTGCCTCTCCAGCAGAGCGCCTTGCACCTCTCCGTTATCTCTCGCCCCACTGCGGAGGGGGAGCAGTGTACACAGGGCAGGGGTGGGGAGCATTGAGGCCTAGGCACAGGCAGCACTGTTGGCTTGTCTGCTCTCTACACAGCCAGTTCGGGGGGGCCCAAGCTGCCATATCCCCGGGCGCTCCGGTGCCGTACCTGTCCGCCGTGGGTCCTTGTAGTCAGGGAGGGGCTCCATGTAGGGCTTCAGCTCGTCGTCCTCATGCCCCACATTCATCCAGCGGTCTTTCATGATTTGCTGCAGTGGAGAGGGGGAGTCAACAGAGGGATGGGCAGAGGACACCCGGGGATGCAACATTCACCTCGACCCCCATTGTGCAGCCATTGAAGGAACCCGCCTCCCCCAGAGTGCGTCAGGCACCCAATGGGCCCAGCACTGAGAGGGATTTGGGTCTTCCTCAGGAGCATCAAGGTACAGGCCACTGCTGGAGAGAGGATCCTAGGCCAGAGGGGCCAATGGGTCTGATTAGGGGGTGGGGAGGGGAGGGATACTGGACTGCACGGGCCCATGGGTCTGACCCAGAGTGGCAGGGACTGGGGGGATGCCAGGCTGGCTGGGACCCATGTGTCTGATCCACTGTGGAGAGGGTGGACAGATATATTGAGCTGGCTGGGCCCATGGGGAAGGAGAGAGTGTAGGGTGACCAGATGTCCCGATTTTATAGGGACAGTCCTGATTTTTGGGTCTTTTTCTTATATAGGCTCCTATTACCCCCCCACCCCCGTCCTGATTTTTCACATTTGCTGTCTGGTCACCCTAAGAGGGAGGGATATACTGAGCTGGCTGGGCCCCATGGGCCTGACCCAGAGTGGCAGGGACTGGTCCCATTGGCCTGGTGACAGGTGTATGCTGGCTTGGCTGGGCCCATTGGTTTGATTGGGGGGGAGGGGATGCTGGGTTGGCTGGGCCCATTGGTTTGATGGGGGGCAGCTGCTGTTGCTGCAGAGGGGAGGAGCACTGAGGGAGGCAGGCAGGCTCCTAGGCCATGTCTGAGCATTGCCCCCGCCCCATTCTGCCTAGGCACAGGCAGCACCGCTGGCTTATCTGCTCTCTCCACAGCCAGTTCGGGGGGGCCCAAGCTGCCATGCCCCCGGAATGAGAGAGGCTCCCCTTGGAGCCACCAGGGCAGTGGACCCCGAGTGCAGCCTTCGGAGGGGCCTTTGCCCCTGTGCTAGCTCCAGGCTGGGGAAGGGGCACTACAGAGAGATTAGAGTGCTCTGTTCCAGAGCGGGGTGGGGTGGGCCTGGCAGCAGGAACTCCCGCCTTTGCCAGGCCCTCCCACCCTCTCCACAGACTGCTCCCCACAGAGGGGGCCCACAGCGCTGAGGGCACACAACAGCTCCCAGCTCCGGTATCAAGCCAGACCCCCCGGGCCTGTGCCTAGTCTGGGAACACTCCAACTAGCGCAGTGGGAACAGCCAACTGTAGCACAGGAGACTCTGCTGGGATGCACTGGCAGGACCCCCTTGCCCTCCAATCACCTCTAAAGTGCCTCTCTTGCTAGGGTTGAGAATGAGGAATTTCTTCAGCAGGTTCTCACAGTCCGTGGACATGTAGAAGGGGATCCGGTACTTGCCCCGCAAGACCCGCTCCCGCAGTTCCTGGGGGGAAAGGAAGGGTCAGCAGGAAGCCCAGAGGGTGGGTGCACGGAGACACACGTGAGCACACACAGACGATGTCCCCACACACAAACCCCAACTCTGTTATGCAAGGAGAGGTGCGGGATGTGATTATCCTCATTAGGCAGATGGGGGAAAAACCCAACAACTTACCAGGGTCAGACAAGTCAGGGAACCAAGAACAGAATCCAGGGCTCCTAGCGCCGAGCCCCCCACGCTAACCACCAGACACTTCGCCCCTACCAGAACAGGGAACAGAACCCAGGAATCCCAGCCCTCTGCTCTACCCATTCCCTTGGTAGATCTAGGAACGGAACCAGGAGTCCTGGCTCCCACCCCTACTCGGGGTGCGCACGGTGGGTATGCAGGCTCCCAGCATGCCCAGTGCTCCCTCAGTGCACGTCGGGGGGAAAGGAGCCAGGGGCTGATTGGGGGAACCGCCGGTGGCAGAGGTGGGGGTGCCGTGCCCACTCACCTTGAGGTTCTGCCCATCGAAGGGCAACGAGCCGCTGACCAGGGTGTACAGGATGACGCCCAGGCTCCAAACGTCCACCTCGGGGCCGTCGTACTTTTTGCCCTGGAAGAGCTCGGGCGCAGCATAGGGAGGGCTCCCACAGAACGTGTCCAGCTTGTTCCCGAACGTGAACTCGTTGCTGAAGCCAAAGTCGGCGATTTTAATGTTCATGTCGGCATCGAGCAGCAGATTCTCGGCCTGCAGGGTACGAGCAACATGGCGGGGGGGGTCACTGCTGCCTGGGCATCCCTCGCAGGGTAGGGAGAGAGGACAGCCAATGGGGCTGTGAGTTGGGATGAAAAGGCATTGGCAAAACTGAGTGCGAGTCCCATGCCAGTTGAGGGGAAGGGATCAATGTAGTGGGAGCGGCACCTTGAGGAGCAGGGAGCAGATCTGAACAGGGGCTCTGGCAGCACCACGCCCTGCTGAGAGAGTGTCTCTTACCTTCAAGTCTCTATGTACAATGAACTTCTGGTGACAGTACTGCACAGCAGACACTATCTGGAAGGGAAGAGAAGATCAAGATGCAGGGGGGGTCTTCACGACAGAGCTGCCCGTGCGGGGAAAGGGACGCAATCACGCTTCACAATCCACCTATGTCCCCCTCAGCCTCACTGTACAGCTCAAAAGGACAGCTGAGCCCAGCTCCCCCACCTCAGGTGTCCACATGGTGCCCACCTTCATGGTATCTAAGCACACTGGCACCACTACAGACAGAGAGGAGAGTGCCCTCTACACAGCCGCCAAAATTTCCTGCTGCATCCCAGGGCTTCACAAGGCTAAACCCGGCTTTGGTCGGACTCTCCCTCAGCAGCCTTGGGCTTTGCTGGGGATGGCGGGGTCACTGTCAAGTGGCCTTTAGCTCAGAGGCTGGTGTGCTAATGCCCACACAACGCCCAGCACCCCTGCACCAGGGGTCAGGGCCCCGTGTCACCGGGAGCAGAACTAACCTGTCGAAATTTTGCCCTGGCTTCTTTCTCTTTCATTCTTCCATGGGCTACTAAGTAGTCGAACACCTCACCTGCAGGGAGCGACAGAGACGTTACACGGAGAAGGGTGCGGGCCTGAGCCCCCCAGAAGCCTTTGCTCTGGCTGAGGGCAGGAGGGTGTTATGGATGCCCCTCCCAGCCCGGCGGGCACCTACCCCCGCTGGCGTACTCCATGACGAGGTACAGCGTCTTCTCCGTCTCTATGACTTCAAATAATTTAACTGCAAGACACAAAACAGGGGAAAGTGGGTGTCCTAGGGGTTGTGGCAGGCTGGCTGCATCATTGGGCTGATGCTCCCCCTACTGGTGATGGCAGGAGGCTCTCGGGGCCAAACCTGGTGTAGGCACCAACCCACTCACATTAACTGGAGTTGTGCCCACTTGGGCATCCAGTGCTGGCATTAGCTGTCGTGCCTGGATCAGCGCTGGGAGCTCTCCAGGTGCCCGCGCACCGCAGCCCAGAACTGCTACAACTGCAAAGAGCATGAAATCCAGCTCACCAGGGCCTGGGTATGTGGCTCTCCAGCCCTGAGGGTAGAAGCTGTCTGGGGCATTTCACCCTCACCAGCTAGAGCCTGCCTTCCCCAGTGGGGTGGGTGGGAGCTTGCCCCTGGGCGTCCCAGCCATCCCTCTCCCAGGACGAGCGAGCCTGGGACTGGGACAAGTTGTGTGCACAGTCTCACCTATGTTGGGATGATTCAAAACCTTCATTATTCGCACTTCCCGGAAGAGCTGGAATAAAGCAGAGATGAGAGCACACAGCTGGGGTTAAACAGCAAGGGGAGCCCAACAGTACGAGGCCAGCGTATCCCAAAGGCCCAGACCCCTACTCTAGGGGTCACTGCACAGAGCCAGGACCCTTGAGATCAGGCTGGAGTGGGGTGGCCAGCCCAAATAGCCACACACCCCCATAGGCCCATCTGCCTGTCAATAGCTGAGGATCTCAGAGCACTGTCATAGGAGGCAAAACTGACTTGCCCAAGGCCACAAAGGCAGAGCAGGGACTGGAACCCAGGAGTCCTGCCTCCCTTCCCCAGTGCCAGGGTTCAGCTCCTAGGGGAGGCTGCTGCACTGCAGAAGGGTCTGAAAGCTACCTTGGAAACGGGAAGCAGAGGGACAATGCCCCCCTAACAGGGCTGCTGAGCGGCTTAGCATGTGTTTGGACAACACAGCAATTCTGTTAAGTGGGAGCGCGTTACCCCTCCCCTGGGGTCAGGTCGGAATCCCCCCCCCGCTCCCCCCAGATTACAGATCTTGTTACTGTAATCCATTAATTAACAAAGCAATCCGCTTGTGTGTAACCAGCTGGGGTAATCGGGCACCAAGACTGAGCCTCCTGCCGCCTTGGCTGGGCTAGGTGGACGCGCACACAACAGGAGAGACACCAGAGCACCTCACACAATTATGCTAATAATCCCTGGCTCTTCTATAGTGCTGCCCATCCGCAGAGCTCAAAGTGCTTTACAAAGACGGTCGGTATCACTATCCCTATTTTACATATGTGGAAACTGAGGCACAGAGGTCACAGCAGAGCTAGGACTAGAACCCAGAAGTTCTGAGTTGTAGGTTAGTGCTGTAGCCACTAGGCCACCCTGCCTCAAAGTTACTGTGACATAGGAGGGTCTCAGCTGCTTAATTCAGAAGGGAAGGGTTCACATTACCTCCTGCCATGCAGAGCAGAGGTACACTAACTCTCTCACCTTCAGGCGGCTGGTCATGGGCAGGCGTCTGCAACGTGTCTCCCCCCCATAAAAGAGAGAGAGAGAACCCAGCACAAGCAATTAACCACCGGAGATTGAGCTTGGACTGGAAATGGAGTTGTCTCAGGGGATGCCACTTCATCCAGCACCTTCTGCCACAGAGGAGCCCAGAGCTGCCCCGGGGCAATGCTGATGAAATGCAGCCACCTCTGGTGTGGAGTGAGTCAGCTGCCAGCACAGGATTTTGGGGCCTGATCTCTCTTGTGATGGGAAGCGCGGTGCAGAGTAGACAGGGCCTTTGTGGGTGATGCCCCTGCATGTCAGCATGTGAACACTGGCTCCCTGAAGCATCTGGCTCTGTGGGTGAGCATCAGGTCATGCTGAGCTGCTCCTCTGTGTACCATCAAGGGCTCAAGGGGAAACTGTCTGGGCAGTGCTCCAGGGGCTGAGAGTGGGAGCAGGTGTGGGTCTGAGGGGTTGGCTCCTCTGTATCCTGTCTTGAGCCAGGGCATTGCTACCTTTTGCTGAGGGTGGGGTGGGGCTTGAGGAGCTGTGTCTGCCGGGGAGCCCCACGGCAGATATCCCATGGAGGGAAGGGGCTGGAGTTGCCCCCTTGCCTTGCACAACCCACAGGGGCAGCATTGCCATGCTGGCATCTGCCCGAGTCCTGACCCAGGTGGGTGGGGCCACAGAGGAAGCATTGGGATGGGCCCCAAGCTGAGGCCAGGCCGCAAGGCCCCCCGGGGTCTGGGATTTGCCTGGATATCTGTCAGGCTTCGGAGGGGGCCATGCTTTAGATGCTGCCAGCCTATGGGGTATGCTTGGGCTGAGTGCCCAGCCTAGCAGGAGAGCGGGAGTGGTCGGGATGTGGGGCTGTCTCCCCCCTTCCACACACAGCTTCCCTCCACCCCCTCAGCTCTGCCTTGGGCTGACCCCCCTTCTCCACTTAGCTATCCCCCCAAGGCTCTGCCCGGGGGCTGAGCCCTTGTCCACACATGGGCCCCAGCGCTGTTCTCCCAGCTATCTCTCGGGAAACAATGCCAAGTGTCTGACTAACACTTGCCTTGTTACCAAGGCAACGAGCCACAGACAACCCAGAGCTTTCTCCTCCATTCCTTCCCTTCACGTCTTGGCTTGCAGGGACGCCCACTCGGCATCTTCCATGCCCCTGCTCACTCAGCTTCCCTGTGTGTGGGGAAGTAAGGGGGGAGAGCTTTTCCTTTCCAGGAGGATCTGTGAGTTGGGCTAATTTGAGGTCAGTCTCTGGATTCTCAGGCCTTTGCTCAACTTCCTGCGTGACACGGCTAGGTGGACGCGGTCCACTTGCAGGCCATGGGAAAGCAGGCACCCTTGCCCCTTCCTCAGGGGGCCTGCCGCCAGCTACAAACCCTCCCGAACAGGGGAACTGCCTTCCAGCATACAGCACATGGTCCTACACGGGGCAGGAGAACACTGCACTGGTGCCTCTGACATTGGCAAGGAGGGCCCAGGGCAGGGCTCCAGGCACATTGGCCGTGGGTCCGTGAGAGCTGCTGCAGGGACTGTGTTCTGGCCATCGGAGCAGTCAGGGCGCCTGTGACAAGCTTCATGCTCTGGAAAGGAAGTGGAAGCTAAAGGAGAGAGCAGGGGACTGATGAATTTTGGGTCTGTACCTCAGTTTCCCCCTGGGGGGCGAGGGGGATACCTTCCGGCCAGGGAAGAACCCTGAGGCTTTCAGGATGCCATGCTGAGTGCTACCCTGCTCCTGGGCACAAACCTGGCAGCATGCACCCAGGTCCTGCTGCAGTGGGCAGGTGCCCTGGGGCCGGGGAACAAAGTGAGGCCCCATCCCAGGCCCTGTTTTCTGCATCACAGCTTCCCTTTGGCGACTGGCGGGGACGTGACAGAGTGATTTCCAGGAGAACCCTCCCTCCCTCCCGCAGCTGGTAGCGCAGACGCATCCCGCCCCCTTCCCCGAGTCCCAAAACCACAGCAATTAAACGGTCTATGGGCTCCCTAATGACCATACATGGGAGAGAGCTATAAATACCTCCCCAGCAAACATCTGGAGACTGAGCCAAATTGAAAACTGGCAGCCAGATGTTCAGACGCCACAGCTGCTTGCACAGAGTCAGTCAGTCCAGCAGCTGGACTGTTAGCTCCTAGTCAGGTGCCCTTCGATTCATTTGATCCACAAATGCCCCACAATGGTGCGAGTATGGTCAGGTGTGAAACTGAGGAGCTGTCTACTTGGGTTCCTACCCAGACAGGATGCAGTGACATGTATCTCCCCCCTTGCCCTGAAGAATCCTCAACAGCTTCCCAGATGGTCCACTGAGCTGAGAACACACTGCTCCCAGAGATCTGCGCTGGCTCCCGGCTAGCCGAGAACACACTGCTCCCAGAGATCTGCGCTGGCTCCCGGCTAGCCCGGGACACCGGTGAGCCGAGAACACACTGCTCCCAGAGATCTGCGCTGGCTCCCGGCTAGCCCGGGACACCGGTGAGCTGAGAACACACTGCTCCCAGAGATCTGCGCTCGCTCCTGGATAGCCCAGGACACAGGTGATCTAGAACACACTGCTCCCCGCTCCCCAGAGAGCGGTGCTCGCTCCCAGCTAATCTGGGCCACAGGTGAGCCAGTGCTCACTAGATCTTGGTCACCCACTGAGCTGCAGGCTAAGACAGCAGCAAGCCTCTTTGTAGGCATTATTCCCTAACGTCCTGCTCTTGGAAGGGGCTCTATTGAGGCTTTACAGCAAAAGGCTTTTCCTCCAGCAACCATCTGTCATCCCCACCTCCATCTGGGGCTGGGGTACAGCCAAGGATTTAGGGATAGCTTGGGCTAAACAGCGCAGAGAGAAACAGGAGGGGATCAGCTCCGCTCTCCACTCATAGCCACAGGGATGCCTCCACCAGCCATTGTGGAGACTCTAAGTGGATGAAATGGTGCAAACCTCATTGGGACTAGTCAGCGAGGGCATCCCTTCTGTGCTGGCTCGCGAGCCTGGACAGAGCCTTCCAGCAGGACAAGGCACGTCTCTCTTCAGAGCTCCAGAGAAAAGCAGTCAGGGCACCAAAAGGCATAGGTGCATGCCCTGATACTGCACCAGAAGCCCCATGCGTTACCCACTATGCCACAATGCTCTTCCCATAGGAGAGCTCCCCTCTGTACATCCCATAAGCCACTTCTCAACACACAGCTGCTCCCCAGGGTCAGGCATGAGGCTTTGTGCTTAGACTATAACCTCTCTGGGGCAGGGACTGTGTCCATCATGAGTTTGTACGGTGCCTGGCGCAGTAGGGCTCTGACCTACCAGAGTCCCCTACAGGACACCATAGTAAACAATAAGGCAGTGAGCTGCTGGGCTGGTGAGAAACCCCCAGGAAAGAGAGCTCCAGCATCCCCTCCAGCCTCAGCTCCACCCCAACAGGGCTGAGGCCGGGCCCAGTGCACCAAACTGCCTTGTGACTTGGAAGCACACTGGGCAGGGAGGGGTTAAACGAAGCGCTGGCACCCATGCAGGAGGCCCAGGGCTGAGCTCACCCTCACCCACTAGACACCCCCTCCCCAGGATGTGCCCAAAGCAGAGCCCAGAGCCTACGAGCTGGAGAGGCTGATTCTGGAGGTGGGCGCAGCTCTGTGCTGGTTGCCAGGGATGCGACGGTTGCTATGGCTGGCTTTAGAATGGGGGGGAGGGATTCCTCTGCAGGGTGCTCTGGCTTCCTGGGGGAAGGCGCCACATGCTTATGCCTTGAGCTGGAGAATCCGGGGACCAACGTTCATAGGGGCAGGAGATGGCAGGGATCACTCCTCCACAGCTGGCCAGGTGCATTATGGGGCAGCACACAGCTCACCTGGGCCACATGCCTGGTCTCACATGGCAGGAGGCTGGGGGGTGGCTGGAAAGCTCCTGAGCACACGTCTCCCAGCTCCCTTTATTCAAGCCTGGCTGGGGAAAGCCTCCGCTGTACCTAGGGCTGGCATTCCTCTGGCAACAGGGCCCATCCAGCGAGGGGCTCCGCATCCTCCACTCCAGCGGGACCCAGCCCATGGCAGGGGGCTTGGTATAACCAGAGGTGGTGCTGGGAAGTGGAATGAAGGCCTGATGAAGATAAGGGAGACCTACATCTCGGTGGGGAGGGACACACCAGGGGGTAGTGGGGGTCACTGAGGTAAGGTGGCTCCAGGAGATGCATCCTGACATGGGGGGAAATGGGATAGAAGAGGCCTCATGGTTCAGGCCCCACGCCAGTCCCTCCCTGGGTGTTCACATGCCCTGAAAGCTGCAGCGGCTGCCAGCTCAGCCGCTTTGCTCAGGCTCTGTTGACAAGGCTGCATCAGCGGCTGCCAAGCCATGCAGGGCTGCTGGTGTCAGGCTCTGAGTCAAACAGGACATGGAGTAGTCTGGGCACAGAGTGCTGCACCTCCCACATGGCCTTCTGGTGACCCATGCGGGCGGAGGACTGGCGACAGCCTTGGCCATTTGGAGCCCGACTCCTGCAGGAGCTGGGGGTTATCTGCCGAGCAGGCAAGAGGAGCAGTCACACCCCAGAGCACACTGAAGGGATCCGCTGGCATGGGCTCCCTGCCCCACTCACTTCCCACAAGCAGAGCTGTATTCCTTTTGGGGAGGGGGGGGGGAGGAGGAACAACAGGCACAGGGTCAAGCTCCCGGGGCGGGACATTCTGTGCCCATGGACATTCACACCCCCCCACACCACTCTAGGGACCCCATTAATGACACATCATGACCCCCTGGCGCCATGGCAAGGCTGACTGACCTCCAGCCCTCAGCAGGATGGAGCATTGGGTGCTCCATTGCTTAGCTTTGACCTCATGGGGCACAGCTCTGTGGCGTCACACAGCCAGTACTTCACGAAGGTAGGCAACATGTAGTCTCTCCCATTCTACTTAGGCAGAGCAGGTCGGAGCTGGAAGTAAAACCCAGGAGTCCTGGCTCCCAGCCACCCCCCTGTAACCCACTAGACCCCATTCCCGTCCCAGAGCTGGGGACAGAACCCAGGAGCCCTAGCTCCCAAGTCCAATAGTTAGAGCAGAAGCACAACACACCCTGCCAGTAATGCTGGCAAACTGAACCCTTGGAACTTGGTTGTGCTATCCCAGGGACCCCCCACGCTCCCAATCCCCCATGCAGGCAGGTGGTTGGACAGTGCAGGGCTCAGAACACAGCACGAGCAGCTGGGCAGAGAATTTACTCTGTTTAATTCAGAGCAACACCATGACAGTGAAGGTGGTGCTAGGGGGGGGAGGCAGTACTTAGAGCACCTCCTGCTGTCAGGGAGCTATGCCCACAGTCTGAACATAGCAGAGGCAGGGCCCTTACCTTCTGCAGGCTTGATGAGTTAAGCTGCGTCTTGTCAATGATTTTCACAGCCACCTGGATGGGGAGAGAGAGGAGCTCAGTTATCTCTCCCATAGTGTTGGACAAGCTGGAGCAGAACATGCCCGAGGGAGAATCCTAGGCAGGTGCAAACAAGGATGGAGGCCCCGACAATCCTCAGGCTGGCTGTTCGCTGCTGCCTCTGCCGCCCCGGTTAACGACAATGCGTCTCTGTTCCGCCGAGCTCCCCAGCGGGCCCAGCATAGGGTTGGCAGCAGGCCAGCGGGCAATTTACAGCCTTGGGAAAACTCAGATTATAGGCCAGTGTGTGTCAGACCGACTGTGGGGGCGGTTCTTCATCCTGTCTCGAGGACTTGAACCAATCGGGTGCGAAGCAGTGACTGTGTCACACTGCAACACGTGGCAGGTTCCTGGAGTCGGACAGGGAACCTGCAGTGAACGGTGTTCAACTTGGATCCTTTTGAGAGAGCCAAATGAAGAGCCCAGACCTGCTGGCTAATCTCACAGGTGGCAGAGAGCTAGCACAGCAGCAGGTTCCGCGAGCAGCGTGCGGCAGAGCGCTCCAAAGAGGCTAGCGAGCTGGGCTGGGATTAGCCGGCTTGGGCCAGTAACCCACAACAGGGGGATGGCACTCAGTGAGGATGGTGGGGAAGGTATTTCCACCTTCCCTCAGGTACCCAAGCTTGGCTCTCACTGCTTGACAGGCCCTTGTTGCCCCACCTATCACTCCTGCCAAGGCTTTGTCCACATACACACTCCCCAACTTGCACTCATCCCCTGCGTGGAGCCTTAGATCCATTTAGAAATGGCTGAAGCTAGATCACTCTAAGGCAACCTGGTGCATACATAAGCACTGAGACAGAACCCCCACCACCACCCCCAAGACCCAGTAGGACCAGGAAAGGCAAGACACGTGGAAGAGTTTCAGCAGGTATCACCCTCGATCATGATGCTAATCTGGAGTCCTGGGCCTTGGCAGAGGACAGATGTTGTTCAAACACTTCCTCATGGGCACTAAGCCCTATGACTTCTAAAGTCTTTACAGCAAACACACCACTGGCTACGAGCTGGCCAGTGCGAGCCACTGACTACAGCAGCTCCACTGCAAGCCAGCATGTCAGGAAAATACAAGTCTCCCAAAAGGGAGCTATAGCTCCCTGAGCCCCATTGAACTATGATCCAGCGAAGGGACAGCCAGCTACCACTTCAGCCAACCAGGACCCCCAGGGTAATGCAATCCCCCTTTTCCTCCAGCAAACCTACCCCAACACTTCATCCTCCCTTGGATCCTAAACCCTCTGCTGCGTGCAAAGCAGGGAGGAATAGCTTGCTGCCTCCTCTCCCCACCCCCCTCACAGCCAGGGACACACACAATAGCAGAGCCTCAGTGCAGCTGTAAAAACCCAGCTAGCCTAGCAGCACCACAGCCCGCAGCTCTGCCAGGCCCCTTTAACTCTTCCCCGAGACCAGAGTTCAGTGGAGACACTGAAGGGGCTGGAGGGGTTAGGTGGAGAGCCAACAGGCTAAGCCAGGGCTGGACAGGGGCAACAGTTGTTTGAGCACGGGTGTTGAAGGGCATTATGGCAAAGGGAAAGAGGGTCAAATGATGGGTCAGATGTGAGGGGGTTAAAACAGACCAAAGAAGAGGCTAAAACCTGCTGGGAGCCAGATCTGTTGGGCTGTGAAACTCTCCCAGGGGACGTAGTGGGAGCCCCGTGGATCAGGACACTTAGACAAGGCATTGGGGACGATCCTGCGCTGACTCCCAGGGATGGATGTGGCTCACAAGGGGGATCCCAGCTAGGTCTCACAGCACTGACCTGCAGTGCTGACCTGGATCAATCCCTCCCACCAGTCTGGACAGGGGTTAATGCTGGGAGGCAGCATGTGCTGAAGTAGGACAGAGGGAGGGCTCTTCAGAGCCAGGGGAGCACGCCTTCCTGGCTTCCACGCTTGCACTTGGGCCCATCAATCAGAATGAGAAAACCCCTCCTCTTCCTGCAGTCCCCCCTCCAGGAACTATTCTCCCTTCCCCCAGTGGAAGCCCCTTAGTGCCCCTCACACAGACCCTACTCTGGTAGCTGGAAGGGGCAGGTAAGCTAGGCTGGTGTTAACTGAGCACCAAACCCAGTGCTCTGGGCTGCAGCATAGGCAGGGGCAGGCTGCAAACACAGATGCCCTCCAAGGGCAGCCTCAGCAGTGACAATGCTACAAGAGCTGTTGGGAAACAGGCGCAGGCTTCAGGCTGGAGATAACCGGCTTCTTCAGCCTGTGCAAACACCAGGGCCCTGTGAACAAACCGGTATTTCCACACTGCCGCCAAGGCTTATTTACAGCCTACAGAGCTGGGGGGCGGGGAAAGGACGCTCACCCAACGCCCTGGCCCTGCCGCTGAGCCCATGGGAAACTGAATCCAGCTGATCCACCACTTCTCTGGTATTTCACACCCTCCTGGGAGTCTGAAGAGGAAAATGCCCCCATCTGACTGGCTGCCCTTTCCTCTTCCCGCCATCCTGAAGAGGGGCAGCCAAGCAGAGCTGCTGTATGAGGGGCGGGGGGAGGGGGGGGGAAGCAGAACCACCCATGAGCTGCTGGGTTCTGTTTGCTACCTATCCTGGGAAAAACATGGTGGGACGGGGCCTGCTCTGTTCCTGTGAAAAATACACGTGTGCCCAACCAACGAACACCCACACACCTCCCCAAAGAAGAGGAAACAATGGCACCTGCCCTGGCTCCTGGTGTGGAGCGCTGCCTGGCTGAGCTGCTCTCGGGGGCGGGGCCCCAGCCTCTCAAGGAGCCAAGAGCTCCTTGGATCACTCTCCAGTTTGTTCGCCCCACTCTGCCCCTTCAGCAGTGCAGCCTGCAGGGCCTGTCCTAGAGGGGCGGGATGGGAAAGCCAAGCAGACGCAAGACTGGGTTCTTCCACCCTCCCGCAGCCCTTCGGAGCACAGCAGGATTCTAGCACATTCCTACAAGCACACAAGGCTTTAAGGCAGTGGGATAAACCTGCCTGGCCCCTGGTTAGGATTCAGGGCTGCCTCTCTAATGGCCCAAGCGGCTGCAGCAGAGCCACGTGCTGAGGTGCATCTGTTGCCATCTGCTCCGGGGAGTGGGAGCCTGGGCTGGGAGCCTGGCAGCTTGGCAACGAACGGTACTTGGCATTTCCGAGTGCACACGCTTGTTCTGGGTTGGAGGCCTTGCAAAGCGCTCCAAGCAGGAGGGAGCACAACATGGTGGCTCAAGTGCAGGGCTGAGAGGGTACGTCTACACTGCAGTTAGCCACCCTTGGCTGGCCTGTGCCAGCTGACTTAGCTTGGGCTAATAAGCTGATTAAATGCAGTGTAGATGTTCGGGCTCTGACCTCTGGGACCCTCCCATCCCACAGAGAGCCCAGACTATAGCCTGAGTCTGAACGTCTACACCGCAATTAAACAGCCCCTTAGGCTGAGCCCTGCATGGGCCAGCTGCGGGTTTTTAACTGCAGTGTAGACATACCGGTGAGTCAGGAGACCCAGGTTCTGCCTCCCCTGGTACTTCAGCCAACCCATTTGCCAGAGGGGGCAACCCCCCCACCCCAGATGTGGCACAGACTCTGCACGGCAGCACATCAGACCCTGGAGAAAGGCCCCTGGGGCTTTTACAAAGAAGGAAATGGAAGCAGAGATGGAAGGGACTTGCCCAGGGTCACACAGTAGCAAGGCCAGATGCTGAGATTCCCCTTGGCTCTAGCCACTAGGCTTGGGGTCATAACAAAATAGTCAACAGAGGGGACCAAGCCTTAGAGAGATTGTCACATGGACACTCCATCATCGCAAAGCACATCCCCCTCCCCATTGAGCCCCATCCCCCGGCAACACCGCCCTGGCCTGGGAACATCTGCCCTGGCCTCTATCCTGCATCCCAGCCTGTGGGCTTGGCCTCACACCCTTTCCATTTAGGTGCTGCTCCCCCTCCTCCCTACCTGACAGATCTCACCTCTTTCCCCGTCAGGACGTGGCGCGCCAACTTGACCTTGGCGAAGTTGCCCTTGCCGATGGTCTTGAGCAAGCGGTAGTTCCCAATGTGCGGCTGCTCATCGGTGGAGGTGGCAGAGTTGCGGCCCCGCAGCATGTTGGATTTGCTGCTGGCCTTGGACTCTGTGTGGCCCAGCGCCGGCTGTGGAGACAAACATACACAACTTAGGCTAGGGAAAGCCACCAGAGGGTCATGCGCTTCCTCCCACCATCCCCTTGTGCTCAGCCCCAGTGCCGAACTGAGGCTCGGTGTCCCCACCCCGGCGTGCTCTGCGGGGCCCACTCTGGTATTCAGCTTCTCACCCTGACCGGCGGGATAGAGCCCTCAGGAGACGGGTTAAACCTTTTTGGGCCCTGCCTATGCTCCAGCAAGCGTTGCCCAGCCCCTTCTTCACTGCAGGGGTGGGGATCAGCCACCGCTGCCCAGCCTCACTGGGTTTGAGCCCCAATTCCACTGGCCTCGTCTCCACTCCATGCACATGTCAGGCTATGCCATGATGCATTGGGAGGGGACTCCCTTCCTGATCTCTACTGGGAACCAGGCAGTGCCCTGAAGCATGAGATGTGAAGACCCTTGCCCCAGCATGTGTTAACTAGGAAGTGGCCCCAAATTCATTCAGGCCCTTTTAAAAGGGATGCACTACGGGATTCAGCATAGGAGGGGGTGAAAGCCAAGCCCAAATGCAAGGTCACCAGGGATCATGAGGAACGACATGCTACTAACCCCTCACCCACCTGCACACAGAGACCACGGCAAACACACCAGTCAATCTGGTTGGCTGGCAGTAGCCTCAACACGCCTGAAGCGCAGGTCCAGCCCACACTTGCCTGAGAGGAAAGGGATCAACAGATTTCATTGCCACTAGAGCCCACCTAGGATTTGGCTGGGGCTGCTGTATGCCCTCTTGCTAGAAAGCATTTCACACTGCTTTGTGGAGGAGCAGGAGCCAGATGGAAAGAGCAGCATTCTCCTGCAGTCATGGGACACAGATGGGGCAGGGACACCCCTCCACTAGGTAGAACAACCCTGCAAACCCCCAAGTGCAGTCCTCCATCCCCTAATGAGGGAAGCAGAGTCCCACCACCCACACTGCTTTGTTATTTGAGGAGGGCTCAGTCCTGGGCGAATGGGAGGGATTCTCTGGTCTGTGTTATACAGGAGGTCAGACCAGTTAATCTAACAGGCCCTTCCAGCTTTAAGAGCTCTGCATCGCCGCAAACTCTTTACGATGGGGATCCTGGCACCAGCCCCATACCAGTAATGCACAATGCTGAGTGTGGATTCCTGGGTAATGCTCTACCCAGGAAGGAAAAGCAAACCCAACCCGCAGTGGGCTATCTTCCTTCCTGACGCCAGGGGAGGGGACAGCTTAACCCAGCACATGTAAGACTCACTACAGATCAGTGGCTAAAGATATCAAGTGTGTATCTCGGTGGGATGGATTCTGCCACTACCCTCCTAGACAAATGATCCAGTAATAGCTTCTGCCTCCATTAAGCCTCAGAGCCCCCCTTCCCCCCACCCGGGTATTTCCATTTTGCAGGTTGGGGATCACGAGGGACAAATACATCTGTGCAATACCAGCATGGTGTGTGAAATTTCAGCTCCAGCACCTGTCTCAGAGTTGGTATGAACGTTCTCTCCACTTTACAAAGGGGAACTGAGGCAGAAAAGAGTCAAGTGATTTGCCCAAGGTCGCACAGCAGGATAGTGACTGAGCTAGGAACAGAACCCAGGAGTCTGGACTTCCAGCTCTCCTCCCTCTAACCCAGTCAGCCCCGCTTCCCTCCCAGAGCTGGGTATAGAACCCAGGAGTCCTGACTCCCAGTCCTCCACTCTAATGAGGAGGGCCTGGGTTACATCTCTGGCTCTGACTCCCACCCTGCACAATCTAGACACAGGAATCATTAAATTGCATCCTACGTGTTTCCAGGGAAAATAGAAAAGGCAGAGCTGGGGAGCTGAATGTGAGAAGAGGTTCAAGTCCAGCACTGCTCCCATCCACGCCCCAAGCTAACAGCCACACCTGTTCCCTTACTGCGGGTGTCCAGCCAGGCACTCATGTAACATAAGTGCAAAGGAGGAAGAGATCAGAGGAAGCTGCCAAGAAAGCTAAAGTTAAAGGCCCACCTGTGCCAAAAGTTAACTTAACCCTTTGGAGGTCAGGCAGGTGCAGTGCCTGGCACAGCTGCCCTTGCTCTCTGTAAATCAATTACAGGGCTCCCCTGAGAGATCATTTCCTCTCCACATTCATGGCAATAGGATCTCTACTAGGCAACTCAGGAGGGGTGTGGCAAAGCCTGACACTTCCACAGGCTCTTTCTGACGCAGTCTGGGAGCTACCAGCTCAGACCCAGGCAGCCTGGCTAGCACTTCCCAGAGCAATGAGCATGTTTTGGGGTTACACAATGAAGTGTCTTCCAGTAAAGCCTCCAGAAGCCAAAGGTTTCCCTGACACTGGAATTGCAGCCACACAGTACCAGACTCTCCCCCCCGCCCCTTCACTAGAAACCAGCCTCACGGAGGATTAGGTACATGCACTGCTATGAGTTCAGACATGACCTCCCCACGCCCCAATACGCTCACACAGAGTCAGAAACATGGCTGGGTTATAGCAGCTATGGGGAACTGGATGGAAACTGAAGACACTAGGTTTTCTATTCCTGGCTCTGCCACTGACCTGATGTACTACTCCCAGCTGCTCTGTGCCTCAGTTCCCCCTCCCATCCTTTGTCTATTCTGATAATGAGCTCTCTCGGGCAGGGACTGCCTGGACTGTGTTGAACAGAACATAAGAAAACATAAGAACGGCCATACTGGGTCAGACCAATGGCCTACCTAGCCCAGTATCCTGTCTTCCGACAGTGGCCAATGCCAGATGCTTCAGAGGGAATGAACAGAACAGGGGAATCATCGACTGATCCATCCCCTGTTGTCCACTTCCAGCTTCTGGTAGTTAGAGGCTTAGGAGACCCAGTGTGTGGGGTTGCATCCCCGACCATCTTGGCTAATAGCGATCGATGGACCTGTCCTGCATGAACGTACCTAATTCTTTTTTGAATCCTGTTATTGTTTTGGCCTTCACAACATCCACTGGTAATAGTGTTCCACTGATGGACTATGCATTGTGTGAAGTAGTACTTCCTTTTGTTTGTTTTTAATTTGCTGCCCATTAATTTCATGTGGTGACCCCTGGTTCTTGTGTTATGGGAAGGGGTAAATAACACTTCCTTATTTACTTTCTCCAATCATTCATGATTTTATACACCTCTATCATATTCCCCTCTAGCTGTCTCTTTTCCAAGCTGAACAGTACCAGTCTTTTTAATCTCTCCTCAAATTGAAGCGGTTTCGTCCCCACAATCATTTTTGCCTCTCTCTCTACCTTTTCCAATTCCTATATATCTTTTTTAAGATGGGGCGACCAGAGCTGCACACAGTATTCAAGGTGTGGGCGTACCATGGATTTATATAGCGGCATTCCTTTCCTAATGGTTCTTAACATTCTGTTAGCTTTTTTGATTGCTGCTGCACATTGAGCAGATATTTTCAGAGAACTATTCACAATGACTCCAAGATCTCTTTCTTGAGTGGTAACAGCTAATTTAGACCCCATCATTTTGTATGTATAGTTGGGATTATGTTTTCCAGTGTGGTATTATTTTGTATTTATCAACATTGAATTTCATCTGCCATTTTGTTGCCCAGTCAGTTTCCTGAGATCTCTTTGTAACTCTTTGCAGTCTGCTTTAGACTTAACTATCTTGAGTAATTTTGTATCATCTGCAAATTTTGCCACCTCACCGTTTACCCCTTTTTCCAGATCATTTATGAAAATGTTGAACAAGACTTGTCCCAGTACAGATCCCTGGGGGACACGGCTATTTATCTCTCTCCATTGTGAAAATTGACCATTTATTCCTACCCTTCGTTTCCTGTCTTTTAACCAATTACTGATCCAGGAGAGGACCTTCCCTCTGATCCCATGACTGTTTACTTTGCTTAAGAGTTTTGGTGACAGACCTTGTCAAAGGCTTTCTGAAAGTCCAAGTACACTATATCCACTGGATCACCCATGTCCACATGCTTGTTGATCCCAAGAATTCTAATAGATTGGTGAGGCATGATTTTCCTTTACAAAAGCCATGTTGACTCTGTTGTATTTGTGCAGGCGCTGAGGCATTGCTGTAATGCAAATTCTGGGGGCCATTGTGATTCAGGATTGCTGGCCTGAGGTGGAGGAGTTTCAGGCCACATTTTGAGGAAGTCTGAAGTAAGGCTGTGAATCCAGTCACCATGATTTTGAAGGGTCAGTTCAGTAGAGGCGGTTTCTATCTAGGGATGTCCCAGTGTTTAGAGCTCTAGCCAGCAAAGCACTCCTTGTGTGGACCCAGCTTATACCAACAGAGTTGCACTTTCATCAGTCTATCTAGCTTATTCCAGTCCCCCTCCCACCCGTGAAACAACAGTTCTGGTTAAGCCCTATTTGCCAGCACAGCTCTGTGGCTGTGGCTTGCACCTCTTCACACCCCTGACCAACAGAGCTGTGCCAGCAGCAACCCCTAGTGTAGTTCTGGCCTCAGGAGACCCAGGTTCAAGTTCCTGCTCTGCCACAGACTCCCAGTATGACCCTGGGCAAGTCACTTAGAAGCACCTGAAGTCCTGTTTTCAAAGTGGCCCCTAAGTGCCTGAGTCCAAGGCCTATTCTACACACAGGTTTTGTGCTGATATAACAGTGTCAGTTGGGGTGCGTGTGATTACCAATTCTACCAGTACAAGCCCTGGTGTGGATGCAGTTATATTGATATAAAGGTGCCTTTATACCAGTGTAGCTTATTTCTCTTCCTGGATGGAAACAGCTGCACTGGTATAAAGCACCTTTATAGTGCTATAACTGTCTCTATGTAATGTATTTATATGGCCTCCATCACCGCAGTACCAGGTGCCTCACAATCTAATGCATTTCCCTCCCAACCCTCCTGTGAGGCAGGGCAGTGCTGTTATCTCCACTGTACAGATGGGGAACTGAGGCACAGAGAGATGTAGCAACCTGCCCAAAGGTCACCCAGGAAGCCTGTGGCAGAGCAGGGAACTGAACCCAGGTCTCAAGTCCTAGGCCAGTGCCCTATCCACTGGACCATCCTGCCTCCCGATGTGCAAAGCAGTCACAAAGGGAACCACACTGGCGATCTTCTGATCCACCATACTCACCAGGCCTCGTGATTCCATCACCTCCACCAGCAGGGCTGGTCAGCTCTAATGAGAGCGGGGTAGTTAAACCATTTCAAATTGTGTATAGAAAAGGCCTTAGGTGCTTGTGAATATTTTTACCCAAAGTCCCATTTTCAAAAGTGACTGGCGCAGGTAGGAGCCTAACACTGTGTCTACTCTGCGCCACAGTGCGAGCTACAGCGCAGAACACACCAGAGCGTCTCTCAGTAACTGCCCTGCGTGGATGCAGGTGGTGCGAATTAAAAGGTATCCTGTTCGTGTTAACGTTGTCCTCTTTCAGATAGGACTACGTTACCGTGAACTAGATACCTTTTCATTCACGCCGGCAGTGTCCACATAGGGCAGTTAGTGTGAGACGCTTGGGTGCGCTCTGCGATTCACACCCTGCGGCACAGTGTAGACAAGCCCTAAATCTCACTGGAAGTCAATGAGATTTAGGAGCCAGTGTTCCTGAGACCATTTTGAAAAGGGACGTAAGCACTTTTGAACACTACCTATGGGCTTTGTGCCCTAATTGCCCATCTGTAAAATGGGAGAAGAGCACTGGCCTGCCCAGCAAAGGTATTGGGAGGCACTTGGATCCTATGGTGATGGGGTCCAGGTAAGTGCCTTAAACAGACAGATCTATGTTGTTATAAGCTCCTGTCTTAGGGGAACCTGCTGGCAACTGCATATTCCCATCGGCATGGCTTGATCTTGCATCCTAGTTGGGACAGGCAAGGGTGTTGTTTGTATTTCAGTAGGACCTACAGACATCAAGGAATTGGCTCTTCTAGCGGCCACTGGGATTTTGGGAAGGGGAGGGCGGCACTGCAGTGTTTGAATTGTCAGACTGGCATCTGCTGTAGAAAGGGCAATGGTAGGAGAAGCCTTTGCCTGGAGCAGCACAGAGAAGCCTGGCAGGGAAGGGAGGGGTATGTGGGGAATACACTGGAGCCGATGCTGCCACGATACGCTTTAATTGTGCTGCCTGTAGGATTGCTAGCCATGAGCCCAGTGCAAAACCTTCCCGGAATCCCCTCAATCAGCAGGGTTAAGGGTATTCCTCCAGCTGGTCCATCTGGAATAGCTCGGCTCCTCAACCCCACGGAGCAGATCGCGAACAAGCGCTACTGCTAGCGGCAATCCCCAGCCAGCCCCAAGATCAGGCTCCTGCAAGAGACACAGAACTCATCTAACCCAGGAAACAGCTGCTGTTTAATTAGCCAGGCAAAGGTTTGCAAACAGACAGAACAGGGCCCATCAGCTGCAGAGTTCCCTCCAACCTTCCCTCACCTGAGGTGCAGATGGAGGCTGCTCCAGACACCCCCGTGGCAGGGAACAGATCCTGCTCTGGGGGGAAGAGCACAGCTTGTTGAGAAGCTTGGAAGAAACACTGCAAGCCCAAAGGGTTTGGCAATACGATCTGAAGTCCTCAGCACTAACAAGCGGGCCAGAGGGCCCACCCACAGAGCCGCCTCACTGGGCGGGGGGGGGGGGGGGAGGGTGGGCGGGAGACGGACGGACGACAGCCAGCAGGAGTAACCTCTACACACTCTCTCAATTGTTATTGGTATTGCAGGCATGCCTAGGAGCCCCAGTCACGGACAGGATCCCACTGTGCTATGTGTGTACGGAGACAGAACAAAGACACAGTCCCTGCCCCACACAGCTTTCAGACTCAGTATAAGAAGGGGCAATTACTTTAATTTCATCATTGAGGCCTGTATCTCTGTAGTATGTGAGTGCCTCACAATCATTTATGGACTCACTCCTCTGGTGGGATAGGGAAGGGTTACCCCCATTTTACCTGTGGGGGGAAACTGAGGCAACAACGCACCTTAGCTCTTTGGTGCAGGGTTTGTACAGCACCTAGCACAAGGGGGGTCGTGCTGGTCTGTGACAGGAGCTCCTTGGCCACTACGGTAATACAAAGAAATACAGGGAGTCTGTGGCTGAACCAAGAATGGAACCCAGCTGTCCTGAGCTCCAGCCCAGCCCCCTGCCCACTAGACTACTGTTCCTACCCCAGACTGGGGAGGAGGGGAGTGAGATTCTTCTCAAGTCCAGAAGAATCAACTGAAGTGAAGTTCGCTTTGGGTACAGAGTTGCTACTGGACTTAAAAAAATAATCACATTAGGCCTCCTCCAAACAGTACCCAAGGGCAATCAGGCTTGTTTCAGCTCTGCATCTACTGTGGACGTTTTCCTCAGCAGCCACTCCCCGAACAAATAACTAGCCAGCAACACCAAGCTCAGGGCAGCAGGGTCAGACTAGGATACAAGCCCCCAAAACGCCTCTTTGGCCACACAACACTTCCCACTAACGATCTAGCGCTCAAAGGTCTTGGAGAGAGCAGAAATGCAGCTGTTTGTCTACAAGGGCACCCAAATCAGGGGAGGTAAGATACAGATGGAAATGAAAGTCCCCTTTGCCCCTAGGGGTTTGGAAGCCAGGTACTGCTCCGTGCCCCCATTCGACCCAGGGATGCCGGCTCCACAGTGTGAAAACATAGTCTGAGAACATTTGTTTAGACAGCACACACACCCTTCCCGCTGGGTTCCTGCACTGCTCGGGTCTGGCTCTTCAAGGACGTTGTGGGCCTTGGCTCTCCAGGCTCCGCCTTGGCAGGTGAGCCACTATGCTAACGGCACCAAGGAGCTGCTGCATTGCTCATCTATAATTCATGCCCTGACAGGGAAGGAGGGAGGGGGAATGCCAAGCAGAGGGAAAGCCAGAGAGAACCTTAACCCCTCTGTGCCAGGCGTGGATGTGCGGCATGGACAGCGGGTGCACAACCATCACCTGCACAGGCTGCTGGGTCTAAAGCTTGGCCAGGCCAGTTATTTGGGTGGACGACTGCAGGGGGTTGTGGGTGACTTTCCCCCATCTCAGGACTCGGCACGAGGCATCAGCACAGCATTCGGGGACAAAGCCCTGCCTGAGACGCTGTCTTCCCAAAGAGGCCTAAGATTGTGAGCAGATCAGGCTGCCAATCGTGGAAGATCGCATGCCACTTTCTATGAGGATAGGGGTGTTGATTCAACCCGAACCCAGCTCGACCTCCTGAACTCCCCTGCAGTTTGCTGGGAACAGTGTCCCTCTTCCCCATCATGAAGCGGTTGTACAGCACTGCTGGGAACCGTTACAACAGCTGCTACATTACACCTCAGAGGTTGGCACAGAGTTAAAGCGGACTGAGGAATGACGAGGAGCGTCCAGAATTTAAAATACAATGAAAGCGTCCCTACTACCTCACGGGCTCTTCCCTGCTAGCCTCAGCCACCCTTCATTGTCCTTATTAGTTCTCCTCTAGCACAGACAAACACCCCTCATCTTGACATGACATCTGCTACCATGGATCATTTTGCTTATATGCTGCATCCCTTTCCCCCAACTCTTTGGCTTGTCCTCAGGCCGCATGCTCTTCGGGACAGAAACCATCGTGGCTGTCTGTACAATGCCTAGCACAATGGGGCTACGCCAAGCATGGGGAAAAGACTGCCTGCCAATCTGAAAAATCAAGGAAGAGACAGTCTCCTCTCTTCCTACAGATTCAGAGATTTTCAGGCCTTAATGCACCACTGTGATCATCCAGTCTGACCTCCTGCATAGCTTAGGGCAGAGATGTTCACCCGACAGTTCCTGGATGGAGCCCGTATCCTCTTGCTTAGCTGAGCATGCCTGGGTGTGATGCATAGGGGAGTGGCCTTTGGATATATTTGTAAGACATGTTCCAACTCCAGTCTATGAGCACTCAGATACAGACAGTTCCCCAAAGCCAGTGAGTTCAGATACTCAGGCACCAAAGGGAAATGAAGCCAAGGAGATGTCAGCCAGGATCAGACCCAGGCCTGGTACCGGGCTCTGTTGGACGCTTCAGCCAATGGCGCAAGAAGACCTGGCCCCTGGAAAAGTCCACAATGGTTAGAGATTAGTTTAAGGCCTGAAGCACGAGAAGGTTCATCTCTGTTCCAAAACCTTTCTCTTTTCAGCATTTGCTACTGTAACCCAGGATATTCCTATTCTCCAGGACAAATGGGAATCGTGGCAGAAGCAAGAGCCACATCTTTTCCATCTCCAAATCCAACAGAAGAATCTGTCTTCCTCCACTCTGTGCAGATTCCAGCTTCCCAAGGTCAGGCCAGCCGCAGGAGTCCTTGGCATCAGAGCCCCGTGTGACAAACTAACAGCAAAGCATGCCACGAACCCACGCCTCGCAGAGGTGACTCCGCAGAGGCAGCTTGTTCTAGCTATTCCATGAAGCTAGCATTTTAGGAAAAACAGAGGTACTGTGCTCCTTGCTTGCCTACCCTCTGCTCTGCAAGGGCGTTCTCTAAGCCTCCATGTGTTCATCACAGCCTTTAGCGTGGGAAGCTAATGGGAAGGAGAGACCAGTTTAATATGAGGTGCAGCAAAAATAATCCACCCAGCAGGCCCCTAGGTCTGAGCAGGAGGTTTGATCTGTTGGCATTACATGTTCAAGCGCAAAACAGCTCTGTGTTTAAACTGGGGCCTGTGACAAGCAAGAGTCTCCTGCCTGCTGCAGCCTTGAGAACTATACCCCAACCACGGCAAGAGTCCCCTGTCTAACCTTCCCCTCTGGCATGTGGGACCATTTCCTGCGCTGGGACAGATTGTAACAAGGAGAGAACCACCTCACTCCTGCCTCCAAACCCAGGCTATGTGCTCCCAATTCTGGGCAGTAGCTGAATTCATGTTCTCTTTGCTGGGATGTCCGTGCCCCACAAGTCTCCTCCTATCTGACACGACTCCAGAGCCGACGTGTTTCATGGCTGGAGTAACGTTGCCTGGGTAAGGAGCCATGCTGGGTTTGGAGTTGTTCGAGTGCTGTTACTGATCCCCGGATCAGCCCCTGTCTGCAAACAGTCTAAATCTAAGCTGCTCTTCTGGGAGCTTGCTGGGAAGCTGTTTGCCAAGAACAGCTTAACATTCTGGCTATGACTCCCCCTGGCCCCCAGGTCTCTCTGCAGGAGGCCAGCACCATTTACTTCTTCAAACAGGCTCACAGCAGCGCTCCGTCCCTGAGTCTCCATTTTACCTTCCAGCTGACCCTGTGCTGCACTCTAAGAAACACACCAAGCTCCTGATGTAACTCCAGACACATCTAATTAAACTACTGGCTGTGGAAAAGCTCCCATTTCAGCAAGCTTATGTTTTACAGTGAAATGAGTGCTGGTCTATTTGATTTCCTTGTAGGTAGGAGGAAGTCCTGGCCCCTCTGCCCTGATTCTAAAAGGGCCTATTCTACCCCCTCTACAGAGGGGTCAGCAGCAGGGCCAGTTCTCCTGGGCCCTCTGGGACATGGAATCCCCTCCCATAAGGATCAAGGGCCTGGTTCATTTTCCATGGGGCAAACAGTCACCAAACAGTAACCTGTTGCAGCTGCTGAGGAGGGCTTGAACTATCAACAGCTTTGCTGCTTTCATAGCTCCATGAGGAAGAAGTTGTGGGAGGCAGTGTGACCTAATGGATAGAGCACTGGACTGGGACTCAGGAGGACTATTCCTGGCTTAGCCGCTGGCCGATTCTGGGGCAAGTCACTGCCCCTTCCTATCCCTCAGTTTCCCCATCTGTCAGTAATGACCCTGATGTCCTTTGTAAAGTGCTTTGAGATCTTCTGATAAAAAGCACTATAGAAGAGCTAGGGATGATTATTTTTAAAGATCTCAGAGGAGCTGCCCATCTCTTCGAGATCCCCTTCCCACTTCATAGGGATCTATGTAGATTCCGTTAGCCAACCAGGCTGCCTGTAGCAGCCTCCTGTGAGAGGTTCACTGGGGTCATCTAGCTAGAGGATGCTCCTCAGGAAAGTCCTCACACTCTGTCACGATCCCCTGAAATGTCACATGCCAAGGAGCAGCCAAGATCCTGCAGGATGTATGTGCGAATATTTGCAGAGCATGTTAGAAACATCCCAAGTTCAGCTATGGAAACAATCAGAAGGGAGAGGAAACAGGAGTCATCATAACTAAGGATAAAAATTTGGGGAGGGATATTAAACCTCATGCTTCAGGGCTTGAGCTGATCTCTGTTGATCTATTAGAGACCAGGCTGAGCCATATATATGTGGGGAAAGATTATCCCACATCTCCCCGTGGTGGATTTCTTACACCTTCCTCTGAAGCAGCTGGTGTTGGCCACTGTTAGACAGGATAATGGGCTAGATGGATCTTGGGTCTGATCCAGTCTGGCAATTCAATTTCTGTGCCTTGGTACTCTGGTATTTGCTCTTCTAACAGGTGACCCAATAGACAGCTGCTAGCAATAATATCTTAGATTTCAATAATACCTTTTCACTCCAAGGAGTCCCCCGCAAAAAAAAAAAAAAAAAAAAAGCACACACCACTGAAATACAGCCACCTCCGGGATGGGGAATGGCAGCTGTTTATCACTAAGCAGTTTTGGACAAAAAGATATTGAGTTACAATTAGACATCAGCTAGAGAGGCAGATTAAAATAACCCAAACTGGGTCTTGGCCAGGATACTGGGATTACCACCCAAACTCCTTGCAATACAGATCGCAGATGTTTGTGGTCAGCACCTCAGTTTTAGGCCTTATTTGAAAGGTGGCACCACTAGCAATACAGCCCCTCCAGCACTGGGCTGGATCCTCATTTGATGGGAGACCAGTCCCTATGGAATCGCTAATCCCACTTCCTTCATGGGACACCTCTCAGAAACAGAAGTGAGATACGACAGCCACAAAGGGCCATAAGCTCCATAGTCCGTGTGCCCATAAAGAATTCTCCACAAAAAGTCAGGTTAAAGCTTAGTATTTGGGGGAAGCATGGACAAAGTGCCTTTGGAAGGCAGAGGGGATTCATAGATGCCATAGCTCCATCCACTGTATGTTGTGACCCTTAGTAGTTACCGATCACTAGCTGGCTAAAAAATACTGTCTCATTGTTTCCTTGTACTCCCCCATTGTCCTCTCTGTATCCCCTTGTCGCCTTTCCTCTTCTGCTTAGACTGGAAGCTCTTTGGGGCAAGGACCGTCCCTTTGTTCCATGTTTGTACAGTGCCTAGCACAATGGTACATGACTGGAGCTCCTGGTGCTACTGCAGTACACACAATTATCCAACCTAATCTGCACTGTTGCAGCAATCAGTTTGCAGTGGGATCGCTCGGGGAGCTGAATTAACTCAATTATACAGGATCAAAGATGTCATATAGAGTGGCAGCCAGTAACCAGCCAACCAACTTCCATCTCCTAGAAGCCCACCAGGCAGGCCCCTTTGGAAGTGGTTCAGGGAGCTAGTTTCCACAGCAACAGCTCCTATCTTAGGGAGGCACATGGCATGTCAGCAAGCGCAGGGCAGGGAGAGCACAAAAGGGTGTTTGGAAGGAGGGGAAACTGACCACTGAACCAGTGGCAGAGACACTGCAAAGTGGCTTATCATCAGGGTTGAGATTATGATGCCACCCATATGAGATGAAAGCAGGGGTGGGCAAACTACGGCCCGTGGACTGGATCCGGCCCGCGAGCCGCACCACGCGGCTCGGCCCCACTCCTGCTGGGGCGCAGGGTCAGGGGCCACACCACGTGGCTCGGCTCCTGCTTGGGCGCAGGGTCGGGAGCCGCACCACGCGGCTCCCGGAAGCTGCGGCACGGCCCCACTCTGGCTCCTACGTGCTCCAATGGCCCCCTCCAGCGCTCCAATGAGAGCTACAGGGGCGGTACCTGCAGATGGTGCAGCGTCCAGAGCCGCCTGGCTGCACCTCTGTGTAGGAGCCAGAGAAGGGACATGCCACTGCTTCCGGGAGCCGCTTGAGGTAAGCGCCGCTCGGAGCCTGCACACCCCTGAGCCTCTCCCCACACCCCAACCCTGATCCCCCTCCTGCTCTCCAAACCCCTCGATCCCAGCCTGGAGCACCCTCCTGCACCCCCAACCTCTCATCTCCAGCCCCACCCCAGAGCCTGCACCCCCAGTCGGAATCTGCACCCCTTCCCACAATCTGAACCCCTCGGTCCCAGCCCAGAGAACCCTCCTACACCCCAATCCCCTCATCCCCAGCCCCACCCCAGAGCCCTCACCCCCCTCCAGCACCCCAACCCCAATTTTGTGAGCATTCGTGGCCCACCATACAAATTCTATTCCCCGATGTGGCCCTCGGGCCAAAATGTTTGCCCACTCCTGCTCTAAAGCAAGTTACCAGACATGACACCACATCCACAAAGCAAGAGGATATGCAAGCCTCTGCCCCCAGCATGTAATGGAGAGAAGCAATGAGCTACAGAGAGCAAGGAAGAGTTTCCTCTAAACAGTAACCTCAGATATAGAAAGGTGTGCACCTAACTGGTAAAGCAGGGGGGGGGGATGCAGCCAGGATTCCTGGGTTCTGTTTTCAACTCTGGGAGAAGAGTTGGGTCCAGTGGTTAGAGCTAGGGAGGCTGGGACCCAGGACTAGGACAGCCCATTCCCAGCTTTCCTCAACAACCTGCAGTTCGACTTGCACAAGGACACTTCATCTTCCTATGGCTGAATTTCTACCACCACACCTCCCTCACTGGGGCAGAGGCTGCTTAAGGGACCCTTTTGCCTTTCTATAGTGCTTTCCCCCTAACAATCTCCAAGTATAAGACTGCTACCCTTTCTGAAGGAGATTCTTAGGCTGTGGCTGCCCTATGCTGTGGCTGGGAGCAAGGAAAGCAAACATCCCTTATCTCCATGTAGCTTTCATTCCCCTGCCCTACCCCAGTTTATCGGAGCTATACAGTCAGAGGTGCTTGCTCTCCATTTCGCAGCAAGAAGAGTTTACCATCAGTCTCCGTGAGAGGTGTACATTTTAAAATCAAGGCCTTCAACGGCTCTATGCACTCTTGGAGTCTAACACTAGAGCTGCCAGGAAGTAGCTGCTGATTGGAAATGCATGCTGGGTAACTGTATGCAAATGATAATCCTGAGTTTCCAGGGTTTCTGTGGAGCTTTTATTACCAGAGCAGCATGCCTTGGGCAAGTATCTGCCCCAGGGTGTGGCAGCGTGGAACGCTGGGCACTGAATGGGGAAAGCCATGCTGTTATTCTGGCTGGAGGAGCAGAGCGTGGGAAAGGCCACATGGGCACCCTGATCCACGAGCTCGGATGCTGGTGCCGCTAGGGGATTGGGGCTATCTCCAAGTGCTTGCTAAGATGTTACAGAAGAGCTTGTTTGTTAACAAGCATCATTGTTCCTTGATGCACAGAGACCTGGGGAATACCCTCCCACATAAATTCCCTACCTGGGGTCATTTCCCAAAAGCCAGAGGCTGGAATCCTGGTGCCTGGCACAGTACTGCTCTGGCTTTGGTGAGCCACTACCTGTGACCTGGGGCTGCAGAGGAAGTGCAGCTCCCAACACTCCTGGAAGGCGGGCACACCTAATTAAGTGCTGACTTGGCCAGGGAGGGAGGCAGACAGCTGTATGGCCGCTGAACAAGCTCAAACCTGACTGGGGCGACACACGCGGGGGTGGGTATCGCATGTACAGCCTGTTTCAGAGGAAGGCAATGTACCGACCTACTGCATGGGATATAGATAGAGGACACCCGTGATCCTTCAGCAGGCTTTGTCTCCGAATCCAACAGCTGAACTCTAAGGTGCACAACAAACCCAACCCCCCTACCTCCCCAAACCCAAGACCCAGCTCTTTGATCATATCTCTCCCGTTTATCTCAGGATCACGCCCTGAACACTTACTCCAGCCATGGGCCTTGTGTATGTGCTCCCTCTGCTCATCAAAAGCCGTCTTCTCCCCCTCCCTTCACACAATCTCAGCAACTCTGGCGCAAGCGCCTTCTCTGTAGCGTCTGTAGTCTGGAAGGGCAGACGCTGTATCTCATTGGCTCTCCATTCCGGACCCCAAATGGAAACGTCTCTCCCCCCTCATTTATATCACTTCAGCCAGCCGGTAAGAGAGGGGAAATAACTCCAACTTATTCCGAGTGTGTTTGTGGGAAGAGGCACGCCAGGGAATAAAGCTGTCTCATCTCTCCTCGTTAGCCTCCGCAATCCCTCTTCTGAAGTGGTGAAGGAGGGTAGTAACAAACGGCAGCAGCCAAAGTGAAACTCTTCAGAAGGAGCAAAGTACAGGAACAGCCCAGGCAAGCCACTTCCCCCACCAACCGGCAGTGGGACTCCGCCTTCGATACCTGAGCAAGCCACACCTTTCGCAATCTCCCTGATTGCTAACCCAGAGCCCGGCCTGTTTTGCAATTAATCAGTTTCAGGCTAACTCCGCAACTTCCCTAAAAAGCACCACAGGTAGCAGAAGCACTGGGATTACCGAGAGCTTCAGGGTGTTGTCTGGATCTGAGTTCCAAGATACATCAAGGGAGGAAGGCAAACTTCCACCATAACTCACTAGCACTTCTTCCCACTGGGCAAGGTGGGAGGAGAATTGGCCTTAGGCTGGGGGAAGGACGGAGTTACAGCAACTCAGGATTCTTCCCCCACAGGAAGTTGCCTGCCCCACCCTTGGTTGCAATGGGCAGGGCTCTTCAGTCAGTGAGTGTGAGAAGGAAATGCTCAGCCTGAAAAAAAGAGTATGAAGTTAATGCTCTACCTGCACCAGGTGGCCTGCAAGCCCCTAAGCAAGATGAACAGATATGGGGCAGCTCTTACTAGAGTTCAAAAGGGAATCAAATGCTGCCAAATGAGAGCAGTGTGGGGGCAGGGGGAGATTAGGGTAGAATGCAGTGATGTGCCACCCCCAACTCCCCTAGTGGGTGGCTCCTAGCCTGTCACATCCGTGTGCACACGCCCTTTTTGAGAAATCCTTGTACAGCAGCCAAACCACAGGCTGGGGAACACAGAGGCAAGATGGCTAAGTCAACACAATGCACCAGGGCTGTCACAGAATCTGGGGGGTGGGGTGGGGGGAAGAGGGGGAGGAGAGCTTCCCCACTGGCTACAAGGAAGTCAAGAGCTATGTTACAGCACCACTCAGTTAAGGCTGTCAGCTCACAACCAACAGCCCCAAGACCCTTGGCACAGCAGCCCCATCCCATCAACAACCTGATGTTACAAGGAAGGGGGCTCAAAATTCAGTAAGAGAAACAGTAATTCCTTAGCTTGGTGGGCTTATTTTCTGGTGAAGCATGCAGTATGTAAGGGCTGCGGTTAGAGCAGCCCTTAAATACCCCTAGAACAGTTAGAGCAAGAGGCTGGGGGAGCTACTGGTTAAAGCAAGGGGCAGGAAGCCAGGACTCCCAGGTTCTTTCCCCAGCTCTGGGAGCAGGGCCTAGTGGGTTAGAGCAGGAGAGCTGGGAGCCAGGACTCCTGGAGTCTATTATCACAAGCCTTAGCCTAGGGCAAGGACCTGTCTCTTGGTTTTCTTTGTACAGTGCCTACCACAAAGGGATTCTGGTCCATGACTGGGGTTGCTACAATACAACCCATCACCATCAACAGCCTCTAACACGGTCAGTTAAACAATATACTCCTCATTAAAGCCCTTAAAGAATTGGGGAGAATAAACTCCCACCCTGTCCCACACAATCTTAACTTTAACCTTCCAGCACTTCACGGTTAAGTGATTGAACAGACAACAGGATAAAGCTAGAGGACCATCCTCTGCTCATTCACACTGGTGCAATTAGGAGTCACCCCAACTTCAATAGTTACAACTGTAATCAGGTTTCTAGAGACCAAATGGAGGAGACAGCCTAGAGTCTTCACCTGTCCACACCTCAGATACATACGAATACAAGCGTGTCCTCGGAAAACTTCTTAGCAAGAACACAGGCTTCTGACTAACAGTAGCAGGATGGTGGGAGCCCCAGTCATGGACGGGATCCCAACATGCCAGGCGCTGTACACGTGGGGGAATCAGAACTACAACAAACAGCACTGAATGCACAGATCCGAGTTAAGATTGTGCCAACACCTCAGTGTGTGGAGTAAATCACATTCCTTTTCCTGGATAGTAGCCATGAGGGAAAGACACCAAGGATCATTGAAGCTAGATTCCCAGCACAGGGACAGATGCACACAATGTTTTAATGTCCATTCTTTTTCCTATTAAACACTGAGAAAAGTCAATTTCAGAGACAACAAGAAACAAAAGTTCCTTTCCACCCCCAACACGCACAGAAGCACAGAATCCCCATGGCACAGTCTCACCACTGCACACAGGTGACTCACAAGCCCTCTTGAAACCTGCCTCTCACACCTGCTGCCAACTTAACTTCCCCAGCAGCGCCCTCTCAGTTCCTTGCATTTACGCATCAGAGGCTTTGATAGAAGAGCGGATTCAAGCTGCCAAGGGGTTAACCTTTGAACATGACAGATAGCAGATGCGGCATCCATACACAGCACTAACGCGAGAGGGTATTGACACTGATGGCAGGAGCCATGAAGCCAGAGGCGCTGTCGGAATTACTTGCATCTTCTAGTATATTATGTTCCTTCAGTCGCCTTTCTGCTTCACCAATAGGTGATTTCAACAGGGAGCTGCTGAATAGCAGGAGAGTAAGGGCTCTATACTGTCCTAGATCCATACACAGCACTTAGGCTAATAGGAAGCCTGCATGCAGTATGCAGAACCTCACTGTCCTGGTGTGGAGAGAAGCCTAGACAAAAGAGCCTTCTGGGGAATGGGAGGGTGACTGAAGAAATAACTGGAGAATATAATCTAGTAGCACAGCTGGGATTCAGGGCTCCTGGGCTCTAACCCCTGCTCTGGAAGGAGAGTGGGGTCTAGTGGGTTAGAAGAAGGGAGGCTGGGATTCAGGGCTCCTGGGCTCTAACCCCAGCTCAGGGAGACCTAGCAGTTCCAGTAAGGCACTGGAAGCACCAGGACTCCTAGGTTCTTTTCTCAACTGCTTGTGAGATTTTAGGCAAGTCTCTTCACCTTTTTGTTCTTATTTCTCCATATAAGGCTAAAGCTTTATAGTTTGCGGTTTGGAGATGGGGCAGCCCCTTCCTCCCTCCCAACCCACCCTTCTATTAGATCAAGGGCTGCTTCATACAGCAGCAGCACTGTCTGTCACTGAGGCACTACCTCCCATGGTGGGGTGCATACATGTGCCCAACAGTGAGGCAGACATCAAACCCAGTGCATTCCTGGCAGGTCAAGGCTGACATAACTGCTTGCAGCTGTAGGAAGCTGCTCCCTTGCATCACAACTGTCTGCACCGCACCTCAGCTGGGGATACATATAGGCCGTCAGTCATCTGCTATTGACGAATCATGCTAGTAGCAGCAGGGTTAGGGGGGTGGGAAGGGTTGCCTGTAAAGACCTCCTCCCCCTACCCCTTGACGTAGGAGTCCGGGGAGAAATGGATTCCAGCTGACAAGGCCCTTCCTCCTGTGTGGTTTGGGAAATGCAGGCACTGCCCCTTCCCTCTACCTCTGCTCTTCTCTGTATTCAATTCACACAACCTCTGAATGCCAAGCCTGAAATTTCCACATGCAATCAGCTTCCTAGGTCCCTTGAAGTAAAGTAGGTAATTCATCTCTGACAGACATTTTGTGCTACAGGTGGTGTCAGGAAGCAAGGGTCAGCGGGGGAATAAAAGCACAAAGCTCACCAGAAGCCTCCAGCCCAATGCCTTCCAAGGGTACCTGCCACTCACTTGACCCATGTGAGAAAAAGGCTGATGCATTTAGTGAGACAATTTGCTTCCATGTCGAGAATATGGAGGGTGGGGACTGCAAGTGGGGGTGGGGGAAAGCTTCCACTCCTCCATCCCCTACCACAGTCATCTCCTGCTCCTCCAAGGCCACCACTAAATTAGCAGTGGCTGGAGATAACAAAAGGCTGTTGTTTAAGCCCTAACGGAAGCTCTGCCAACTGGGTAGAGGCTAGATAGACAGAGGACTCCAAGCCAAGGGCACTTCTGAGGCAAACACTGAACAGCCTCTATTGTGCTGTTTTATTCTGGACACCTTGCACTAAGGACAGATGGTGGGCCCACACCCCTTACACACCTAAAGTCCTTGCAAAGACCTAACATATCCTGTTCTATAGCCCCTTCCAGTCAAGAAAAGCCACACAGCTAGCCCATGTTGGGTAGCTGGGGAGGGAGCACTGCAATGAGTCCCACTAATGTGGCGGCCCAGAGGATCTGGTGTCCATTAAGGCCAGCCAGGAGCTCTGTCTAGAAGCCTCATGCTGGAACTCTTGTCCCGGGAAGGAGAGAGGGTTGGTATTTGAACCTGTGGAGCTGGGGGGGAGGGGGGCAGGGCTCATACATAAGGCTACGTTTTAGTCACAGGTATTTTTAGTAAAAGTCAGACAGGTCATGGGCAGTAAACAAAAATTCACGGCCCGTGACTAGTCCGTGACTTTTACTAAATATACTGGTGACTAAAACAGGGGTGGGGGGGGCTGCCTGGGGGCCCCACGGGTGCTGGGAGAGGGCAGCTCGGGTGCTGGTAGGGCAGGCAGCGGCGCGTAGCCTGGGACCCCCGCTGGTGCTGGAGGGGGATGATGCTTACTTGGGGGGCAGCTCCCATTGGCAGTGCCTGCAGGTGGAGGCAGAGCGCAGAGCTACCTGGCCAAGCCTCTGCCTAGCAGCTGAGCGAGAGGGATGTCCCCACTTCCGGGGAGCCCCCCAAGTAAGCACCACCCAGAGCCCGCCTCACCCCGTCCCAAGCCTCAATCCCCTGCCCCCTCCCACCCAATCTCTGCTGCTGGGGAGTGGGGGTGGGCGAGGTGGCCTGAGACTGCCCCAGCAGCAGCCGGTGCGCCTGGCGCAGGGGCTGCCGGCCGCTGAAAAAGTCACAGAGGTCACAGAATCCGTGACTTCCGTGACAAACTTGTAGCCTTACTCATACACAGAATCCGCCCAGCCCTGCTGCCTTTTCCTGGAGCCTGGATCGTCACTATAAGGAGGTTTCCGCTGCAATATGTACAGAGCTATTTAATTCTACAATCTCTGGGTGGCACAAGCCATTCCCAGGACTACTGTGAAAAAGCATAGGGCAGGGATTCTCAACCTTCATTGCACCGCAACCCGCTTCTGACAATAAAAATTACTACACAACCCCAGGAGGGGGGACCGAAGCCTGAGCACACCCGAGCCCCACTGACCCAGTCAGGGTGACGGGTAAAGCTGAAGCCCAAGGGCTTCTGCGCCAGGCAGGGGGGCTGTAGCCTGAGTCCCAACATGCAGGGCTGAAACCATCAGGCTTCGGCCTCGGGTGGTGGGACTCAGGCTTCGGCCCTGGGCCCCAGCAAATCTAAGCCAGCCCTGGCGACCCCATGTTGTGACCCACTTTGGGGTCCCGACCCAGTTTGAGAACCGCTAGCATAGGGTGTTAAATTACTCAGCGGCACCGCCTAGTAACAATGTAGCAAGACTACCATGCACAGACTACAACTGGCTATTCCTCCCCTTGCATACCCTCTCCTCCAGCCCATTAGACCTTTCCCTAGCTTCCCAGAGAGATTAACAAAGAGCAATCTCCCCAAGGTAAGGCCGTGTGTTCCATCCCCCCATGTGGACTCCAGAATGTTTAGTAAGCGCTGTCCCCCTGAGGAATGGCAGCATGGCCACCTCCCATTAATATGCTCAGTTACTTGCAGATGTGCCCAATAAAACTAATATGTTGCTACTTGGGCTTTAATGATAGTAACCAGGGATTTGCAGCCACTGAAAGTCTCTTAGCATCATTTGCTCAACAACCACCTTTTATCTTCTTTCTGCCCCTCCTCCAAAGTCTTCTGCCTGGCACTTGGAGCAGAAAAACTCAGTCCTCTTGCACACGCTTTGAGTCAAACAGGCGGCAGCTCTGATTAGGGTGGGATTTAAGAGCCAAAGAGGCCAGCCTGACCGTCCCTGCGCTCTTAAGCCAAAGGAGCAGCCAAGGCATCTGCTTAGACAGAGAACAGCTGCTTGCAACCCTACCCCAGCCATGGCTAGGATGTCAAGCACAACCTCCCAAGGAGACACACATCAATCTGATTTCAAGTAAATCCTACATGCCATGAAGAAGGTGCAGCCACAGAGCAAGCAGGCCTGGGTCATTCTGGTTTGCAGACAAGGGACCCTCATTGAGGCAGATTTCTTGGCACAGCTTGCTAATTGTTTGATCACTGCTTTTGGGTTGCCAAGAAAAGACATGAGAAGCAAATAACAGTGTACAACTGAATTCAGTCCAGCCTCACAACAGGCTGGTGCCAGGGAGGCAGTATAGCTTAGTGGGTAGGGCACTGGGCTGGGACTTTGGAGACCTGGATTCAATTCCTGTCTCTGGGAATTGAACCCAAGCCTGGTGTTTCTGGCCTGCTGGGTGACCTTGGGCAAGTCCCCTCACTGTAACTCAGTTTTCCCCTCTGTAAAATGGGGATAATGATACCTAGCTCCATTGTAAAGTGCTTTGAGATCTAGGAATGAAAAGCACTATGTAAAAGCTAGGGATTATTAAGATTATGGAATACCCCATCAAATATCAGGACTTCAGATGTCCTAGGCTGCAGTTCTTGTAAGCAAAGTATACAGTGTATCTGTTACAATCCCAGTTTCCACACAAATGGATATTCACAAAAGGTATTGTATGTAGGTTTGGCAGAATTCAATTTTTTTAAATAGTTTTAACAGATAACATGGATGTTTTAAGCATTTTTTAAAATTTTATCAACTGACATTTTCACAATCGCAGGAAATTATGTGGGGGCACAATTATTTAATGACAATTGAAGTTGAGATTCAAAAAATTAAAGCTTTATTGCCATTAAAACACAAACTGTCAACATCACATGTCAAAATATACTCAGTAAATATCCTTAAATCAAACTCTAATAAGTTCTCAAGCAGCATCTTTCCTACTTTGTCTACCTGTAACTTTCTATTATCATGGATGGAAATATTTTTGCATTGGTTTGTGTACACATGGCAAAATTAATATTTACAGGTAAAAACCTCATCCTTCCAAGCCAACTTACCTGCACTACTCCGTCCTTCTGACCCCCCCATTCCCATAGGATCTGAGCACCTCAAACTTAAATGTATTCATTCTCCCATCACCCCTGCTTGGAAGCCCTATTATCCCCATTTTACAGATGGACAGCTGAGGCACAGACACTAAGGACAAAATTTTCAAAACCACCAAAGAAGGATGCAGGAGCCCAACTCCCGTTTTCAGAAGTGACTCAAACACTAGAAGTCTCCCGCTGACTAAGGCTCCTAAGTGCTTGAGTCACTTTTGATAATGGCACTTAGTGAAAATTTCACAAAAGTGCACAAGTTATTTAGGAGCTTGAGTGACTTGCCCAAGGTCACACAGTGTATCCGTGGCAGAGCAGGGACCTGAACCTGGGTTTCCCAAGTTCCAGGCCAGTGCCCTAAACACTGGGCGATCCTTCCTGCTGCAATCCTTGGAAGTGACATCCAAAATGTATGCACTGCAAACACCCCAATTTCCACCATCCTGGCTATTCATCCCTCTAGGAATGCACTGGAAGTCTGCACACAACCGTAACTATAGCAAACACTCGAATGCAACTTCATCAATAGCAGAGGGAGAGCAAACAAGGCCCAGACAACAGAGAACAAACAGTTCGAGCTGAGTTTGAGAGGGGACAGGAGAGAGCTGAGGAAGCAAAGAAATTGGGGAAGGTCATTCCAGGTGACCAGAACTGCAGAGGAGGCTCTTGCACTGACAGCTAAGAGAGCGTTGGAAAGAGTAAAAGAACCGAGTGCTACAAAATCCAACGTGAGAAGGGTGGCCTTTGAATGGTCTTATCCTGACCGGGGTCCTACGGCATTACTTTGTTTATTCTTCTATTTGAAGCTACTACTGTCAAACAGGAGAAGAAGAGAAGAGAATTTTCCCTCTGCCAGGCCAAAGTGCAGGCTGGACCACACTGAGTTTAGTCATATCAGCTGTTTTGCAGGATCTACTGAAGAGCCAAGTGTGAACCAGCTGGCTGGCACCCACTGCCCTTGGATGAGACTCTCAGGCCCCATCTAGTCCACAACTGCTCCTTCAGTGCAGCTCCAAGGCTCTACACAGCCTAGCTTTAAATGTCCCAAGTAATGGGGCTTCAGCCTCTTCCCCAGGAGATACGTCAGTGCCTAGACTTGAGACTTCCAGGGGAAGCCCCAACAGCCATTGCAATCTACACTTATGATCTCCTCCGCTTCCAGAATTCTTCACAACTATGGATTTTTGCTCCCAGGAGTGGGTGTTTAAAGCAGGGACAGAACCCAAGTGTCAGCACAGAACAAGGCACCAGACGCCACATTTCTCCAGATGTCACTTTACTGCGGACTGACATAAATGGGCCAAGGGCACTGATTCAGTCAAGGTCTGAATCTCTGAAGTCAAAATCTACTCAACAGCGTCTTCTTTCAGAACACTCAATGACAGCTCCCAGTGTGATGCTGTGGAAAAGAGCTAGTGTGATTCTTGATGTATGAAGTGGGGAGCAGCAAGTAGGAGTAGAGAGGCGATTTCATCTCTGGGTACGTCTTCACTACCCGCCGTATTGGCGGATAGCAATCGATTTATCCGGGATCGATATATCGCGTCTCGTTAAGACGCGATATATCGATCCCCGAATGCGCTCACCGTCGACTCCGGAACTCCACCAGAGCGAGCGGCGGTAGCGCAGTCGACGGGGGAGCCGCGGCCGTCGATCCCGCGCCGTGAGGACCCCAGGTAATTCGATCCAAGATACTTCGACTTCAGCTACGCTATTCGCGTAGCTGAAGTTGCGTATCTTGGATCGATTCCCCCCCCCCCCCCCCCAGTGTAGACCAGCCCTCTGTATACACCACTGGCGAGACTGCACCCAGTTCTAGTGTCCAAATTTTAGAATGGATGTTGAAAAATTGGAGAGGGTGCTGAAAAAGAATAAAAAAATGATTTGATGGTGAGAGGAAAAGCCTTACAGTGAGACGCCTAAGCTAAGACTGAGTTCTTTATCCAAAAGATTGAGAAGCGACTTCATCACAGTGTACAAGTACCTTCGCAAGGAGAAAATACTGGGTACAAAAGGGCAGAAAAAGGCATAACAAGAACCAACGGCTGGAAGCTGAAGCCAGACCCATTCAGATTAGAAATAAAGCATCTTTTAACAGAGCAGGTGACTGACCATTGAAAAAACTCCCAAGGGAAGTGGTGGATTCTCCATCTCAAATCCAGTCTGGATGTCATTCTGAAAGATGCTTCAGCCTAACTCAAGCTACTGGACTGAATACAGGGATTAGGGGGAAAACTCTTCAGCCTGTGAAAAACAAGAGGTCAGACTGGATGATTTAATGGTCCCTATTGGCCTTAAACTCTGTGGATCTGTTGTTTATCTGAGGCTTTGTTTACCTCCAAGGCATACCTGAGGGGATGTTAGGGGATGTCTACACTGGTGCTTCCTCAGCAAAACTTTTGTCGTTCAGGAGCGCTCTCCTACCGACAAACAGCGGCTACACTGTGTGGCTTTTAGCGGCACGGCTGTAGTGGCACAACCGTGTCACTAAAAGCCTCGTAGTGTAGCCAAAGGCTTTGTCTCATTAGTTAACTGTGGTTCATTGACCACTGGTGGCCTGATGGAAAGCTGGATAGGTGGCGGGTCATATAGGATATATTTCCACATTCAAGAAAGCTAAAAACACATTCCTAAGGTTGCTTTTCCAAACTACCACAGGGATGTTCTTTGAACCCCTCCCACTGGTGAAGGGGACCATGCAACCCTGAGCAGGAGGGGAAGTGTCTGTTAAGACGTGGCCCACATCCTGACAAAGTTAACTCATTCTTATTTGGATCGAGCACCAGATACTGGCAATAATGAGCACAGAGAGGTTTGTAAACCATTCTGTTCCAGCTGCCATCAGGATGTAGAGTCCGAGGTGATGCATGCAGACTCTCCAGCAACCTGCTTTACCCTGTTTTCACCTTGAAGCCCAACCCAAAATAGGAATACACTGCCCATGCTAGATGTACAAGACAAGGAGGACACCTGGATCACTGGAAGGCAGCATTTGGTGAGAGGCTTTAAAAATACAGCTGCCTGTGATCAGTTTATTCTGAGGTAGCAGTCACACATACAGGTTGTCGGATAGGGGATTTTGCATTGAAGCATATCTGGCCCCTGGATTTCATAATCGTGCTTTAAGGGACACTATCAACTTAATGATGCTTGGAAATGTTTACCCTTCTTTTAGCTATAACTGAGATGACTGATTACTTTTGTTTACTTTGTGCATGTCACAGCACTTGGTACACAGTCTGCTTCACCATTAGCTGGAGGTAGCCATTTCCCTTGGGGTGGGTCTTTCAGAAGGTAGTGAGAGAATTGGGGGTTCGAGTAGGAAAAGGTAACTGCAAAAAAAAAAAAAAAAAACAAATCACACGCATTGGCAAGAAGATTCAGGGCGAGTGTTGCACCTGTAACCGGCTTAAACTGCCTGGATTTCAGGTTGGTGCCCCTTTTATGTGCACAAATGCCTTAGATTAGTTCCTAAACCTCAAAAAAAGGATTAGATATGTAATAGATAATGAGAACCTATAGTCACAGGACAGTGAGTAAGAAAAATGTGTAGTGATATAAATCTTCATGCTTCAGAGTAGAAACCGACTGCTGATTGACAGGGTTTAGGAGGAAAGTTCTGTTTGGGGCAGCTTATTTCATAACTGTTCACTGCAGGGTTTCTTGCCGATACCTCCAAATTTCATCCATGGATCTCACAGCATTTTATAGAAGTCAGTATTGTTATCCCCATTTTACAGATGGGGTAACTGAGGCAGAGTGATTGCCCAGAGTCCCCCAGTCAGGCCTGTGGTAGAGCTGGGAACAGAACTCGGGTCACAGTCCAGCGCGCTCTCTGCTAGGCATAGACAGAACCACTGTCTGGAGATTTGTACATTCCTCCGCTAGTCAGATAAACTAAACGTCAACTCAGTGCTGGTCTATACGAGAAAGCGTAACCCAAGGTGATAATTTAAACAGATTGCATTAAGCCAGTGAAAATTTCTTGTGGATGCTCCAATTTAGGTTTAAAAGGTGGCTTTTTGGAGGTTTAGCTTCAGATGACTGGGAACAGATTTAGGATAAACCTTTCCAAAAGCATGGAAGTGACCTAAGAGCCTCCATCCTGTCAAGAGCCAGGACCCCTCAAAGAACTCCACTGCACTTTTGAGAATGGATCTTGGGCACTTTGAAAAACCTGACCCTCAAGCTAACCCAAAAGAAGCCATTTTTAAATCAAATTAAGAGTGTCCACACAGAGGCCTGCACCAGATTGAAAATAAACTTAGCGAAATGCAATTTACCCCTTAAGTTTCACTCCCATTCCAGGACAAGGAGACCATTGTAGGGGATAACAATTCAGCAGAGCAAACCAATGTTTAAACACATTGTAAACTGTTTGGAGTAGGAGATCTCTCTTATCTGTACAAAGCCTAGCACAATAGGGTCCTGGTTCATGACTGGGCTCACAGGTGCTACCGGAATATAAATAAAGGCACAAACAAGGCAGAGATTGGGACCAGAGAGTCATGGCATGAAGCCAACACTCCTCTTCCTCGGTTCGGTTTTGGGTTGGAGGGAAGACATTTCCGAGAGTCAGGTTACCACTTCCTGCACTAAAGTGATCAGGTTATGCCACCTGCTTCAGGCTCCTCACAGTAGGACAAGTGTGACTAGCATCCCTGGGAAGATTACACACAGTGACAGCAATGAGTGCAAAGCTCAGGATTGTCAAACTGAAATACCTCTCTCGCTTGACTGGTTACTCTCAGAGCTGTTCCCTCACTGACTCAGCACAACGAGGCCAGGCCATGACATGGCTTCCCTGGAGGCTGAATTAGACACCACTGCTCCAAGGCAGGATTCACAGCACTCTCAATGAGGTGTTGCTCGCAGATTATCTTCTCCCTTTTCCAGGAAGTCTGGATCTGATGCTTGAACAGTCAGTGGACTGCCACAGGTCTCTGTTACCACAGTAACGCAATATGCCGTCAGTCACTCCGGCAGAGAGATTAGCTCAGGATACCTCTTCACTGGAGTGTTAACTTGGGCTCTCACCCAAGGATTCCTCCCACTCCCACCACCCGGTCTACATATAAATCCCTCTCACCCAAGCTTCGTGTGCTTTCAAATGGGGCTGCCTGGCCCATCCTGGCCTATAGGCTAAAACCCAAGTGAGGCTTCTACTCAGGCTAGTAAGCGGTCCACTTTGCACTGAGGATGCAGACTAACTCACTCAAGTGCTGAACACTGTACAGTCTCTTTCCCACAATTCCCCGCACATGCCCAGGACAGACTTCTCCCACAGTTCACTGGGGAAGAATCAGAATGGCTCAAGCTCATCACAGCATATGCCCCCAGAAGTCCTAGTCACACATGGAGAAGTGCAGCACCACTAAGGACAGAATCACTTGGGTTGGGCTTTGCAGGGTGAGGGCTCGCACCAAGGCTAGGTTAACATGGGTGCTCAGACTCTAGTGCCCATCACCCATGTTAACTCGGCAGTGAAGTCATACCCTCAGGGAGATTAGAGGTGAGGCTTCCTGCCTCATTACTAGTTCAAATCCAGCTAGTGACGAATCACAAGTGAAGGCTAGTTGGGTGGCCAACAGAAAAGGCTCTACTGGTCTCAGTCCAGTTCCTACCATGACATGTGAGTGTGTGTGAGAGCAAGAGAAAGAGACACACACAGAGTCCACTGGTATAACTGGTCCTTCTCTGACAGAGGCTGCCAGTAAATGCCACGGAGCCCCATGACATCACCACAAGGCACACATTAACCTCTCCAAACCTCAAGGTACAATGGGGACCTGCTTGAGGTTAGTCAGCCAGCAGGAGAACCCTGCCATTAAGTAACAACCCCCAGGATTAAGCTTCCAACCCCCTTGTGCTGCTGTTCCCTTCCCCTGCCAACCTGGTTACTGCAATAAGTGTCCATCTCCTTATTACACCACCTTCCCTTGCATCCCTTGCTCCATGCACACGTCCAAAGAGAGTTAATAAAAGAGATAAAGCCATTACTTCTGGCAGGAGAGGGGCACAAATAGAGTTTATGCCTCAATTAAAAATCACTCGCTAAAATAAAGAGAGAAAATACTCAGAGCAAAGAGTAACTGAATTTAGAAGAAACCTCAAGCCAGCTTTTCTGGGACAGCAACCACTCTTGCAGACCAGCTGTATTATGCAGAAATAATCAAAAATGAGGAATAGCCTTGCCTGTTGTACGATAGGATCTAGGAATTCTAATGTAATTACTTCTAGGAGAATGGCCTGAAAAATCATCTACTGGGACAGCTGCAATTGTCTCTATTCCCAACGTGACTCTGCTACATACAGGCTGGTGCTTTGAAATGTGTGAAGCACCATATTCTAGGTACAATTCTATTTGTTCCAGAGCAGTGGGGGAAGGAATGTGCTTTAACGGAAACCTCATTTGAAATCCCAATATACCCTTCAGTTATAAGAACCTACCACCCCCAACTTCCAATTATTAGCATTTATATTGTAGTAGCACCTAGAAACTTCAGTCATTGTGCCAGGTGCTGCACAAAGACATTGACAGGCCCTGCCCAAAGATCTTAAAATCTAGGAGACAAAACGTACTAAGTGGATGAGACCAAATGAATAGGCTGGCACATAACTCTTAGCCAATTGGGAGCCGGGATCACAATGCAGTTACTGGTGAAATCAAGTGGGCAGAGTTTTCATAGTTGCGTGGGAGTGTGTAAGAAGTGCATGGGTCCAATTTGTGCCATGCATGTCTCAGATTAAATGCCAAGTCCATTTTGCAAAGAAAGAAAGGAACAAAATGATTATGGTATTTGTATGGCCTCCACTGCCATGGCACCTGACAATCTTCAGTGCATTCATCCTGACACCACAGGGAGAAAGGGGAGTGCTATTGCTTGCTAAGGCTCTAGGCACTACTACAACATAATAATCCATTCAGTGTTACAGTAGGGAAACTGAGGCACAGAGATTAAGTGACTGCCCAAGGGTTGGTAGCAGAGCAGGGAACTGAATCCAGGTCTCCCAACCCCCTAGCCATTGGGCTATCCTTCCATTCCAACATTGTACAAAGTACAGAGTGTCAACTGTGCAGCCGGCAGTTATCCTGCGGGCTTCTCTTCACTTAGTCTCTCAAAGATCTCCACATGAGCTTACCTGACTGTTGATGGTAAGTATTTCATAGAGTTTAAATCCAAAAGGGACCATTAAGATCAGATCGGACTTCATGATTACCACAAGCCAAATAATTTCACCCAGTTACTCCTGTGTTGAGCCCAAGTAACCATAGGCAGTGGGTATAACAGCAGTGCCCAGGACAGATTTGAAGGGGAGGATGCCTGTCACGTTAAGACTAAGCAGGTTCCAGGTGCAGCATTAAAGAGAGCATGGAGAAGTGAGTGCAAGGAAGATACAGAGTGAGTGGTTAGGTGTCAGAAGCTAGGAAAACAAAGGGCTACGGTGCTGTGGGAAAATAAAAGGAGATCAGATGGAGACTGAAGGAGAATCATGTAGCGCCACCAGGATTAGGAACACTTGCTGTGGAAGGCAGGAAGTGGCCAGTGGAGAGATTCCAAGCACCATGCTATCATCATTATTGGTATTACAGGAGCACCTAGGAGCCCCATTGTCTTAGGCACTCTGCAAACAGAACAAAAAGACAGTCCCTGGGCCAAAGAGTTTATAATCCAAGTACACCTGGTTCAATAGTAGCTCCGAGGGCAGGAAAAGTAGAAATCTACACTATCCAAAAGTACCCAAACTCTTGGGTTCCCTTGGAGAGAGACATGGCCTAAACACAGGCCTAGAAGACAGGAATTCCTATCTTCCTATCCCAGTTCAGACACCAACCGTTTCCCCAGGCCCATGGGTGAGTCATGAAGGCTGCATGCCTTAGCATTACCATCCGAACAATGGGGATAACGGTAGGCATGCCAAGGATTAGATCATGTTTACACAAGGTGTGGAAGAGGAGGAATGTTGGATGAGAGCTAACGAGCACAAGACTTGCCTTTGAAAACTCCTGACGCCAATTCTCTCCTTTTAAAACTCCAACAGCTGGCACCATAGCTCTGCAGAACACACAGCTTGACATCGCAGTGAGATGAACAGATACCCTCCCTCCAAGCGGCAGGGGGCAGTCAGTCAAGCCCAGAGGAGGTTACACATGAGCGTTGATGCTGCAAGCTTAGCACTGTGCTGCATTGACATTTCAGACTCTGATGCAAGGACTACTTTTGGATAGCAGCAAGCGTTCTCGCCATTGTTTACAGTACTCTTGCAAGGGGCACGGCTCTTCTAATTTTTTATTCAATTTTTACCATAAGGGCTTATCAGATGCCTCAAGTCAATGAAATGATAAATAGCTTCCTCCAGACCAGCACATTCCACGCAGCTAGCCAGCGGGCTGGTCAGCAGTCTAGAACTGCTCACAACAGCACTGTGGAAGAACCAGCCTTAGCAACAGTGCCCTGGCTGCAAGTGCTCAGCTCTTAACACCAGGGAGAGTGGCTAGTGGTTAGAGCACAGGGACTATGGACAGGACTTCTGGGTCTAAAGACTCCCTGTGTGATCTTCAGCAAGACACCCTCCCCCCCTTTGTGCCTCTGTTGCTCAATCTGTAAAATGGAGGGAGATGATCACCCCACTGCAAAATAAGGGGAATCCTCAGATAAAAAGGCACTACAGATGTTTAGCATTACTAGGCTGGGTTGGCTGTAGCTGTTACCGTGGACACTCTGGTCATTACCCTACTCCCAAGTTGAGACATTTTCGTAGGTGACTCCATTTCATTCTGAAGAGCTGTCACATGAAACTTTGCAATGATGACATAACCAACACTCTGGCCTTCTCCATAAAGGACACACAGTGTCTTACGACAAGGAACAGAGCTATCCTGCTCATTGTACAAACAAGGAAACAACGGGAAAGAAAGGGGAATTCACAGAGGAACAGAACCCAAGTATCCTAACTTCCAGAGCCTTCCTCTAACCATTAGACATACTCATTCCCCACACCGCATGGAAACCCAGAAAATAACCCTAGTTTCTGAGAGCAAAAAGAAATGGCGTTGGGGGATATTTAAAAACAGACACTGGGGTGAGCTTTGCTTCTACTGCCTTGAATGGGCAGCTGCAGCAAAATGCCTGCAGCACTGAGCCATAGAGACGGTGGGAAACCTCTTGTTGTGAGCATGTCAAGCAACAAAACTGCCCATTGTTACTATGTGCTGTGGCAGATTTGATTTATTGTGACAGGCGTGTCCAAGAATAACCCATTATCCCCATAGCTGGCTACCGCATCTATATGGACCAGACACTTCCTGCACAAAGGGGGTTTTCAGCCTGCCCCTCGAGTGCACAGACAGGTAAGCAGCAGAACGGTAACACAGCTGCATTAACGCTATTTCCTCGCCTACTTCAAAATCAGTGTCTGCCAAGGTAAAGAGACAAACCTAAGGAAGCCCTAGAGCCAAGTTTGCAAGAAAACCTCAGAAGAGGGAGAGAGGAAGGCACAGAATTGAAAATTTTATTAAGATGTTAAAAAAAAGTGAACGGTACAGAGTTTAAGCATAGAAGTTTCTTACTACAACAGGCCACAAACCTACAATGGGGCGGGGGGCAGCCTCCATCAAGAATGGAGGCCTGAAGGAGGGGGAAGACAAAGGAAAAATGTGAAGTTAACGCCAGCCACAGCTCATCCTTTTCCAAACTGGGTGCATTATGCATCTGAAAAATAGCGAAATACAGAAAACTAAAAATTAATTTTATACAGCATTCCTCACAGCATTTGGAGTATGTTCTGCTGCAGCACGTATGTCTCTTGCTCTCTTACCATGGGAAGGCTCCAAGCTTCCTCCAGTAAAGCTCCCTTCCACCTCTCTTTATCTTTTCTCCCCCTCCTACTCCAGGCTTATTCTGTGTTAAAGTTAAGCCACAATTCGCTGCAGTGCCCACAGACCGTTTGCAATCCAAGTATATTTTGCTTCACTCTTAGTCTCTATGTAGGGGGGCCAAGGGGAGAGAAAGACACCAGGTGAGAGAGACCAACAAGGGGTGAGGGGGTCGGGGAGAGACACAGAGAGAGAAGTGAAACTGATGAGGGAACACACTGGGCCCTGCCTGCTGGCACTCTGGGGAGCATGATTCTAGTCAGTTTTGCTTGCTGACAGCTGGCGCTGCCTCAAAACAGATGCACTCTTCTAAAGCCTTTGCGCCAGATTTTTTTTATATATTTTATTTCTTCCTCTCACTCCATCAGCAAGAGATTAACAAGGTTCAGGTCTGATTCCAGTGGCCTGGAAATGGTAAAATATTTATATATGGGCCTATAAAATAAATCCTCCGTACTTGAGCATTCCATTTAAAAAACCCACCTTTTACTGAGGGGAAAAAAAATTGGTACTAATACAAGGTTAATTAAAAACATCTCAGCGCTCGCAACTCTAGACTCACAGCTTGAAAAACATGAGGGTGTGGGGAAGAGACTATGCAAAAGGCACTTTAATTGAGAATACCCTGCCCTAAATTGTTTGCAGTGGTGTTGTAGCTGTGTTGGTCACAGGATATTAGAGAGACAAGGTGGGTGAGGCAATATGTTTTACTGGACCAACTTCTGCTGGTTCTTCTTCAGGTCTGTGTAGCTCGAAAGCTTGTCTCTCTCACCAGCAGAAGCGGGTCCAAGAAAAGACGTTACCTCACCCACCATGTCTGTCACAAGTACCCATATATGCAAATCTAAAGTCAATGAACTCAGAAACAACGGTGTCTAATCTGAAGGCATGACCAGAGGAATTGTCCCACTGATACACAAGACCCTAACCTCTACACCTTTTAAAGGCAAAACAAGGGCAACCAGATCAGTGTGTGGGCCCAGAAAGATCAGTTACCATTTTACAGGCATTAACTGGGCAGCACTTAAGAGTAAGAGTCAGGAGATAACTGCATTGATTTGCAGTTTTGGGGGAGGGGACAGAGGTGGGAAGTGAACAGCTAATATGGGGAATCTTCAAATATTTCCCTGCAACCATAGACAAGTGGAATCATAGCTGGAGCCGTGTCTACACTACAGACTCTGCCAGCAAGCTCTGTTGGTCGGGGCATGATCCCTGACTCACACAGCTGTGCCAACAGAAGACCCTAGTGTAGGCACTGCTATATTGGCAAAATTGTGTTTTTACTGGTCTAGCTTGTTTCATGCAGGAGGGATGCAATAAGCTACACCAGAAAAAGCTTTAAGGGGCGAGTGCTTCTACTACAGATATGGCCTTAGATTTCTTACAGAATAGTAACATTGGAGACTCACTCATTATGGTAATGGGAGGGAGCACTGCCTGGTGGTTAGAGTGAAGAACTAGGAATTAGCTCCTGGATTCTATTACTGACACCACCACTAACTCACAGCATCCTTTTGCCCTGCTATACAATGGCAATAGCGCCCTGCAGGCAAGCTATGGGACCTCACTTGTCAATGTTTGCAAAGTGGTCCGCGGTCTGACAAAAGGACTAGAAAATGGATTCCCCCCTTCAGAATTGAGAATTCAGTCTCCCAGTTCTTTAAGTACAAAGGTTCCAGTGTGTGTCCAATGCCGAGCTCTCCCCAGGGAAGTATGAGCAAACCTGAGCTTGGAGATCTATTTGGTGCCTGATGCAGTAATACTATTGCTGCTTTCGATTTGCATTAGCAGCCTCTGGACATCTGCTGTCCTGTTTGTGTGTTCACCGCAATAACAGCTTCAAAGGGATTTTTCCAGTACCTCCAAAATATCACCACTGGAGGCTGGTAACCGTGCAACCAATCATTCACTATCACATACTCTGTGTCAGGTTGTTTTGCCCAGACCAGTTTAGAATTCGAGTTAAGTTCTCCATGGTCCAGCCCTGTGGTTTCATTGTTGTTTAATAGATCTCATACTGAGATCACACATCATACACATGAGAAATATCAAAATAAGGGGCAATTTTGGCACTTGCCTATCTCTGAAGACTGGTTCTCAGGCAGTTCCTCTGACAGACTTTCCAGCTGAAGAGTTTAAACTACTGACACTCTTTTCTGGTAAAACAGATTTGCAGACAATCAATGCTTAAGCCCCACGACTCATACTGCATGCGCCACAACAGCACCTTCCACACTGTACCATTGTTACAAGGAGCTCTTTATTAGTATTAATTCAGCCTCAACGTCCCTGAGGAATGTTATGCCCATTTTACAAATGTTTCAACTGGGTCAGAGAGAGAGAGAGAGAGAGAGAGAGAGAGAGAATAGGACAGACTTGCCTGACATCACATAGTGAGGCAACAGCACAGCTGGGAATAAAATCCAGGAGATCTGATTCACAGTCCTCCTTCCCCCAACCCTGGTTCTAATCCACTAGCCCACACTCCTCTTACAGAATTGGAAATAGAACCCAGAAGTCCTGACTCCCAGCCCAACCCTCTTGCTCTAACTGGCTGGAAGTTAAAGCCGGACACATTCAAATTAGAAACAAGGCAGAAGAATTCAGCCAGGAGAGTCATTCATTGGAACAAACTCCCAAGGGAACTGCTGCATTCTCCATCTCTTGACGTCTTTAATCCAGACTAGATGCCTCTCTGGAAGATGCTTTAGTCAGACAGAAGTTACTGGGCTCCATACAGTAGTAACTGGGTGAAATTCTCTGACCTGTGGTACACAGGAGATCAGACTAGATGATGTAATGAACCCGTCTGGTCTTAAATTCTAGGAATCTAACCAGTAGAGTCCACTTCCTTCCTAGGGCAGGAATGGAGCACAGGAGCCTTGACTCTCAGTCCTCCCTATTTAACCACTAGCCCACATTCCTTCAGTGGGAAATTTCTCACAGGTTCAAGAGGTTTTAAGGAACCTTAGGATACTATGAGGAATCCAGGCAGAACTCTTCCACTGTAGTAGAGAGCAGAGAAAAAGCTGCTATTGAAGCAAACTGTCAGTGAGATTTTTAGAGCCAATGAGACATGCATAGGAATAACAGAATCCACTTAGAAACCCAGTGGGAATGTTTTGTGATGTGATTTAGTACAGCCCTAATCCACCTGCTGGTCTGGGACAGATACCTAACAGCGACAGCACAACTTCCCTGTGGAGCAACAATGGCCATACTAAGTATAAGCTAAACTTATTTCAACCAGAACTGAGAACTGTAACCAATTCACTGCTTTTTCACAGTAGGGACTCTGGATATAGACAGTGACATTTGCAGAGGGGAACATAAACAGCAAGGCTTGTAAACATGTCAACACTGAGGTGGCTAAACGAGGATTTAGCCATTAATGTGGCTCAGGCCAAAGTGAGTTCAACTGTAGCTGGGAGAGTGTTGGGTTTGTCAGTTTCTGGTGTGAAAAGCTTCAGCATTGGGGGTAAGCTATTCCACAGTTGCTATTATTTGGCTAGGCAGCAATATTGACGCACACTGGACACCTCTGGCCATTAGAGAACACAGCTGTAGCTAACAGTTGTTCTCTCAACGTGAGCAGGTCCAGAATTTTACAGCCATACCAGATTCTAAATCCAAACTACCCTTGTTTGTTTAAACCCTCCGAACCTCATTTCAAACCTCGCCCAAGGACTCCTATTTGTATAATCCCCAAAGGAGTATGTCTCATCTGTACTAGTGTATGTCACCCAGAATTACTTTAGAATCCTGTATGAGTACTGCCCCAGGCACTGCACAGACACAGTGAGACAATCCCTGCCCTGAAGTGCTTACAGTCCAAATAGACAATGCAGTCAAAGGGCAGGGAAGGGAAACAGAGGCACAGAGTAGCAAAATGACTTGTCCATGGTCACATGGCAAGTCAGTGGCAGAACTTGGAATAAAAGACAGAACTCCATCTCCTAGTCCAATGCTCTTGCCTCTGGATCAAACTGCCTCCCCACTGTATATCATGAGTGCCTGAGGGCTGTGACACTTGTCTGACATGCACCATCTTACACAAATCTTGTCAATTCTCCACGTTACTAGGCTCTCTGCAGGAGTAACTGGATGATATTAGGCCTGTGTTATATAGGAGATCAGACTAGATAATCTCATGGTCCCTTCTAGCCTTAAAAATCTAGGAATCCGTGTTTAGATGCTCTGGCACAGTGGTCACCAACCCGTCAATTGCAATTGACTGGTCGATCCTGGAGCATCTGCCAGTCTACTGCGATTGCTGGGCCGCTAAAAGTCCAGCGACGCAGCCGGGCTCAGGCAGGCTGCCTGCCTGCCGTGGCCCCACACCGCTCCCAGAAGCGGCTGGCACATCTCTGTGGCCCCTAGGGGCGAAGGGGAGGCGGCTCCACGCGCTGCCCTCGCCCTCAGCACTGTCTCTGCAGCTCCCGTTGGCCGATTCCAGACCAATGGGAGCTGCAGGGGCGGCACTTGCAGGCGTGGGCAGCGCATGGAGTCCCGCTGCCCCTCTTCCCCCCAGGGGCCGCTGAGACGTGCCAGCAGCCAGCCGCTTCTGTAGTAGTGTGGGGCCATGGCAGGCAGCCTGCCTGAGCCTGGCTGCGCTGCCGGCCGGGAGCTGCCTGTGGTAAGCACCTCCCAGCCGGAGTCTACACCTCACACCCCCTCCTGCACCCCAACCCCCTGCACCAGCCCAGAGACCCCTCCTGCACCAAACTCCCTCCCAGAGCCCACACCCCTCACTCCTGCACCCCAAACTCCTGCCCCAGGCTCAGCCAATGCACACCCCACAGTTGAGAATGTTACATTGATTTGTGACAATCCCTGAAGGATTTTGGAGCTATAAACCACAAATGACACTAATAAAAAGTAAAATTCATGAAATGTCCAGTGGATTCTATGAGATTAAGTGCAGTGTGACCATATGACCCCTGCACCCAAACTCCCTCCCAGAGCTTGCACCCCCCACTTCTGCACCCCAACCCCCTGCCTCAGGCTCAGACCAGAGCCCCCCTCACACTCTGAACTCCTCAGCCCCAGCCCAGAGCCTGCACCCCCTCCCACACCCCAATGCCCTGCCCCAGACCAGTGAAAGTGAGTGAGGGTGGAGGAGAGCAAGCGACGGAGGGAGGGGAGAATGGAGTGAGCGGGGCGGGGCAGATCCAGGGTTGATCTTAAATGCAAAAAGTGATCTTGTGCGCAAAAAGGTTGGAGACCACTGCTCTGGCATATAGTCTCTAGATGGTCCATGGTTCCTGCTTTAGAATTAGCAACATGAGACAGGCACTTGCCCATGATCCAGCTGCAGGGTACAGTGGAGACAACAGTCTGGAATCTTTGTTGACTCACCCTACATGCTCAGCTCCTCTCCTGCTGGAGGTTTGGCTGTGTTTGTCTTCCACGGTGTGGGCAAAGCGAAAAATCCTCATTTATGCAACACCCTCTTCCCAACCTTTTCTGCTTATTTAACCATCCCTCCCACTTGGTTCAAAAGGGAAATGAAGGCTTTGAAGATGACTGCATTATAGCATTTCCATGATCCAGACAATATTGGGTGAGAGTTTGTCTGTAGTGAATTGACAAGACAAGACTTAAGATGCGACTACTAGAACTACTAATTTTTATATGACCAGCCTGGAGATATTTTATCATAGGCTATGTAAAAAACATCATCCTCGGAACTACCTACGCCCCTTACTGGTAAAATTCAGCTCTTATTTCATCCAGAAAACTCCAAGCGCTTTACAAAGGAAAGTATGTATGACGGCCCTCAGTTTATAGACAGGGAAATGGAGATATAAAGAAGAAAGGCGTCCCATATGTCTTCCCTGTCCACTGTACTGAGCCAGCTCTGCACTCATTCACCTAAACACATGGTTAAATGCTAAAGAAAATGCAGAGCTACACTGTGCAGTGCCCAGCACAACAGACTCTGGTTGGTCCCTAGGCACTATAATAAACATGGTTAGTGATAGCTAGCTACCATGTGCTATTAATTGGAAGAGATACTCCCCCAGCTGATCCAATCCATGATATACACGGAGTATGGTTTAGTGGTCAGCACACCACAGTAATGGAAATCTGGACACCTGGGTTCCACCCTCAGCTCTGCCACCGATTCGCTGCAATACCTTGGGACTTCTCTCTGTGCCTATAAAACTGTGGGGGAGGTCAGTGAAGTTGCCATGCTGGAGCATAGGGAGCACTGTAAATTGCTTGTTCAAGGGTGTTACAGATGTGTCGAGTACTACTTATGGAGTGCTGTTCAGTATACATGGTGCATTATGGACACAGGTCTCTGCCCCTCGTTAATAAGAGATGCTATTTGGCAGCCATGCTAAGGCCAGAAGTATTTGGGCATAGGCACATGCTGATTAGTTAGAGCCACGGTGATAACTAGAACTGTGTACATTGGTACTCTGGGGCTAGCCCAGTTCCTTTGTTAACCTGGGGAGATACCAGTTGTAGTCAACAACTAACTGGTGAGGAGGCTGGGGAATGGAGGACAACTGTGTATGCACCACTCCGTTGGCGGCAGACTGCGTGCCAGCAATATGGGAACAGGCAGCTTGCCAAGCCTGCAGCTCTCACTCTTGGATATTCACAAACAGAGGCGGCAGAGGCACGGCAGCAAGAGACAAATGTCAGCGTCACTTCTCAGACAAATCTACCTGAACATGGAGTCCCCAGTAGGCTGGGTGGGCAGCAAGAATCAGACATACCCTTGGTTCAAGATACCCACTCCTCCACAGGCTAGAGAGAGGCAAAGTATATCCTGCTCTTGATGTGTAGGCTCAGTTTGTGCCAATAGCATTTCTCTTCTTGATGGCAGTTTGCAACGTACCCAATGTGGTAGCCCCTGGAAATAAAACTTCCCATGGCTGCTTATGTATATAGCACCTGCTCTCCTGGAGGAAGGAAATTTTATGGCCTTATGAGGTGTGAACTCAGTATAACCCTTCTCTCATCCCCATCCGAAATTGCTTTGCTGCATATGCTACTGCTGCACACATATTAAGACCCGTTATCCAAGGAGTGTGCAGTCTTTTACAAACTTTAATTAAGCTTCTCAGCACTCTGGAAAGCCCAGAGCTTAGTAACCATATTGCCAATAGGTAAGCTAAGGCAGAGACATGAAGCAACTCATTCAACCTTACTCAGCAAGACAATGGAAGAGCTGGGGTTGGACTCTGAGTCCCAGAGCTGAGGCTAGAACCCAGGCATCCTGACTCCCAACTTCCCTGCTTCAACCATTAAGCTGCACAGCCTCTGTTTGATGCAAGAACAAATCAATTTAAAAAAACAATGAAATGATAACTGAAGTAAAAATGCAGAGCCTGCATTGCTCTCCCTAGATCACGGATCCTTGCAGTTTCCCTGAAAGGAATTCTGCATTAGTGTCTTTGGTGCACTGCAGACCAGACACCTAGAACAGTTTCTTAAGCATTATGCTTGTCCTTAATGTGAAGTCAAGCAGAGGGCCAGAAGAAAGACTGGTGGGATCGCAGCACACAGATAACTATGAAGTGGGATAAGATGTGGCAGGAAGAGAATTGGGACTTTTTAAAAAACAACCTGAAATCTCAGTTCAAATTCCCCACTGTCAATGGCTCAGAGAAAAGGCATTCCACCTTGTAGCGCAGTGTAGCACTCCTAGCCACGCAACCAGAACAACTGCACCTGCCTCTCCTGCTGCCCTAATAATCAACCATTTGGGGAAGTGTCTTGTGTTTTCCCATGCACCAGTCACCTGAGGCACGCACCTGCTCACAGAAAACCAGTGCTGCAGCACAAGCAGTGCTAGAAAGAATGTGGGGCCCAGGAGGAGAAAGGGGAACACAGAGTTGATTGAAGACTGCTCCAACCATACTGAAGAGTCCATGATCCCCTCCACATTTTCTCTTGGTGCATTTTCCACATATAACCCCTCACCCCCTACCTGTCCCCCACAAAAGCCGTCAATGGATCTTCCAGCCTCATCACTTCAGCAACACTCCTACTAAGATAGCTTAACTAGCCAGCTGATTGCTGTATCTCAAACTCCAACACCAACCGCATGGCTGGAAGATAACAGCGCTCACATGAACCCACGCAGGCACACTGTGCTCAACTTGTTTACAGGCAAAAGGATTAAAAACCTGAGGGGGGGGGGGGGGAAAGAGAACAGTGTTGGGAGGAGGGGCGACAAAGGAAAGCCAAATCCCACCACACAAGCCATTGGGAGCTTTAGCAAGGAAATACCAAGAGGGCCCCCTACCAAGAGATCTTTCCAAAGCATAAAGCAGATACCTATCACCGGCACTTACTAGTATGCCAGATGCTGCTTAAGACCAAGTGACCTTGGAGTTATTGCTAAGTTTTCACAGCTTCTTGTGCTAACAAAGCAAGGTTACGGGGAAGCAAAACATTCTTCAGCGATAACTTGAGTAAAAAAAGCAGCACTGGCCAAGCGTCAAAGGAAACAAAGCAGATATTTGTGCTGGCTAAAGTGATAAAGCCTGAGCTCCCTCAACTCCCATGGAAGGCAGAGGGAACTGCTGGTGCTCAGCACCTCTGCAGACCTAGGGCAGTATGTGTACCAAATCCCAGGAACTGCTTCCAATCACTACGGGGCATGGAGGCTGCTACTACAACGCCAAAAGGGCCCCTGAGCAGTCAGACTGCAAGCTCTCCAGAACAGAGACTCTCTCTCCTTGCGTGTCTGGATGGCACCTGGTACAATAGGGCTCAATCTTAGTACTAGGGTAGCACCTGCAAGCCCCAACTGACATCAGGGTCCCATTATGAGGTGCACTTTATTAATATTATGGTAGCACCTAAAGGCTCCAACTACTATGAATCCAGACACCTTAATGGATATCTGCAATCAATTGAGGCCCTCAGGGCAGTACGGTGGTACACAATAATTGGGGCCCCTAGCCTCAGTTGAAGCTTCTAGGGAATATTGTAGTACTATTACTACTAATGTGCACACCATAATGGGGACCCTGATCTCAGTTGGGGCCTCTAGTACTACCAAAATAAATATAAGGAACAAACATAAAAAAGCAGTGTTGTTGTAGCTGTGCTGGTCCCAGAATACGGGAGAGAAGGCACACACACCTCTCTGCAACATGTTCACTGAGTCTCCTTTCAGAAGCCACATGGCCTAACAGATTGAGTTTGGGGCCATAAATTCAATTCCTAATCCCCACTCTGACACAGACCGACTGCCAGAACGAGAGTAGAGTCACTTCGCATGTCTCGCTTTTCCTGTCTACATACAGGGGATATCCCCTACATCACAGGGATGTTTGAGGCTCAATTCATGCAGCCTTGCAAAATCCTACTTGCCACAGCGAGAATTATGTTTGGCTTAACAAATGAAGCTGTTTGTTGTCACCCTCATAATACAGTGCTAGAGATGAGATTTGGGGTTAGACTGGGGAGTTCTAAAAGCCTGAGTTGAAGGCACAGGGGCAAATGCCAAGGATTATTAGAGTAGCAGCCTGGTAACCAACCACACAAAACAGCAGGCCCACAACACCTTGTCAAACTGCTACAAGTATGAACAGCACCAGGAGGTTTAATGTCCACTCAATGAGACGAGCTGGTGTCATCCTACAGAATGAGCGTACAAGGCAATATGGAGGACCAACCCAGCCTTGCTAGGATCCTACCTTTTGACTCTAGGGAGTTTCAAACATAACATGCCGAGCATTAAGCCATCTCCCAGGTTTTGCACGACTGCAAGTGGGAAAAGACTGAGTGTGTGAATTATTCACCACCACTGAAATAACATGGGGCCACACTCAGTTCTGCTTGTCAGACTATGCCATATACATCATCAATAAAAACAGCTGGAGATATAAAAAGCGCCATTATTGGTGAGACTGTACATGCTCCTTGCTCAAAGACTCCCATTTGGCACCCTAATTCCAATTCCACTGAAGCTTTTCCCCTGGCAGCTCCTATTATTATATTGTGATTTGCAGATTTCTTGGCTTCTAAGAACAAAGGGAGAGATTGAGGGTGTGCTGTTTGCACTGGGCTAATTAGAGGCTTTAATGTCATTCTGGTCAATAAGATCCCAGAGCAAAGGGGGGTGGCAGGGAGATGGAGTTGGAATGAACAAAGACAACTGAAAAATGCTTACGCCAGGAAAGAAATAACTGGTTTAAAGAAACTCAGTGTCCCATCAGGGGTTCTAAGAATAATTCTGACACACCCAGCCTACATGAAAGCTAGGGTGTTAGTTACAGTCTTGTCACTGAGAAATCCCAGCTTATTTCAGAGACAAAAAGGCAACACACCTTGCTGCTCCTATCACTTCTCAGGAGGAGCTAGAATAGGTGTGACAGCTGCAGTCTGCAAACACCCAGCTAGATCCAAAAAAGCACAACCCTGAGATGGCAATTAACTACAGTCCCACGTACTCACTAGCCCATTAATCTTCTTCCATATCGAGGCAGTCATCAGGAGCTGTTAGACAGGATAGCTCCCGATTCTCATGGCTGGTAACTCCGGTTTGTCCCAACTCCATACAAGAACTGAAAGTTACTTCCCTGTGCTGAGGCACCGCCCCTTCCTCCTCACCATGACATGGAGGGGAGGCAGGTTTGTTCTTTAAAAAAAAAAAGGAACTTCCTGCAGCTGGGAAGTGCAGAGCAAAAGCAGCTGCACCGTGAGAAACCTAGAAGCTGTGAAAATTAAACACACAGGGGAAAAACACACCCCATGATGGTGCTCTCTCCCCACCAGAAGAAGGCTGGCATCCTTCCAGGACCTCCACAAAAATTATCACGGAGGCGCTGTGATCAGGGCTGGGGCAGAACAGGAGGAAAGGGGAGACTTAGATCACAGGAGTGGGACTCAAAGATGGGTTAAGGAAGCACTGCAACTTAAGTGGTGCGAGAAAGTATTCCATGGTATCCTTGAGCAGCTAATGACCTAGCTTTCTAGAAGTGAAGAGCAATAAAAAGGGTGGACGCTCAGCACTTCTCTGAAAATCAGGCTGCTCTAAAGCATTTTAAATTGAACACCCAAAAATCACTAGTCACTTTGGCAAAACATCAGCCAACAGATTCTGATGGCTGAAAACCAAACAAGGTCACAGTTGGCAGTGTTCCCAGTGTTGTACACCGCAGTTCCAGTCCCAAACAACTTAATCTCTAGTTCTCTATTTCTTTGGGTCCCCTTGGTTAACACCAGCCTCCCCCATCACCCTTTTAGTTCACATGATCTTAGGTCTTATCTTCAGCAACTGCCATCAGCATAATTTCTTCCCATTTCATTCTCCCCCTCCGCTGAGAGTTGTGCCTAGGACTAAACTGCTTTCCCCACTTCTGCCTTTAGTTCTAACCTTCAGAGGATTTTGAGGGAGACAGTTTATCTGGGAGACATCATAGAAAGAAGCTTTTACAATATCAGTCCCCAACCTAGAACAGTCATTTTAAGACTTCAAAAGCAGTTCTGGTCTTTGTTTTCAGACACAGGGAATTTCAAGAGAAGTGGCAATGGTTTCATCACAGGCTCCTCCAACCCATCCACAAAGACTGAGTGAGTGGCTCCCAAATACTTGCCCTTGCACATTCTTATCTGGGGCAGGCATTACCCAGAAAGGATGTGTGCGCGCGCACAGAGTTTGCTTTTTCTCCCCAGCCACACCCCTTTACTGAGCCAACGACAGTAATCTGAACAGAGATTATCTCGTCTGGTTCTAGACAGTGTTCCCCAGAGATCTGCAGAAACAGCTGGTCGCAAACTAAAATCCTGCTCGTTTGGTCTCCTGGTTTAATTCCACATGTTGCTGTTAAAAGCGAAACATTTACGAGTGGCTCCAAATCCACCCTCCCTGAAGGCCGTGATGCTAGCGTTCTATACAGGATGCTACACTTCTCTACAGTGAGGCACTAGGCTCAAAATCAACACTGAATCATGGTGCTCCACTGAGTCTGCTTGATTTGTTGGAAATCAGTGAACTATCCACCCACCCCCACCCACAGTCTTGGGGCTAGTCTACACTGGGGGGGGAAATCGATCCAAGATACGCAACTTCAGCTACGCGAATAGCTTAGCTGAAGTCAAAGTATCTTGGATCAAATTACCTGGGGTCCAGACGGCGCGGGATCGACGGCCGCGGGTCCCCCGTCAACTGCGCTACCGCCGCTCGCTCTGGTGGAGTTCTGGAGTCGACGGTGAGCGCGTTCGGGGATCGATATATCGCGTCTTAACGAGATGCGATATATCGATCCCGGATAAATCGATTGCTACCCGCCAGTGAAGACGTACCCTTGGGCTGTGCCTATACAGCTCCCTTACACATGCTAGGACAAGATAGTCTAGATAGGTCTTTTCCATTCCCAGAGAGTGTCATCAGGCATCTGAGGTGGTTGCTGGGAAGAACACTATTTACCATTCTATGGTAGCCTCCTTTATACACACCCTACAGCCCATTAATACTCAAAGAAACTTGCCAACCCCTTTGACTGCTATGTACTGTCTCATAACACTTTATGTTCTAAAGTGACTTTCACCAGAAAAATCTCAAATCACCTTTAGTCATTAAGCAAACCTCACCCACACCCCAAGAAATAGGAATTAGTTCTATTTATAACAAATTGATTCATTAACAGATTAAGTGGCTTGTTCCTATGGTTGACCAAAGGATGGCGCAGTGGTTAGGGACTTGAGACCCGGCTTCAATTCAATGCTGCACCACAGATTTCCGGTGGGACTGTCAGCAGACAAGTCACTTAGTTTCTCTGCACCTCAGTTCCCCATTTGTACAATGGGGATAATAGCACTGCCACTCACACAAAGATTGTGAAGATAAATACACGGTAATAGGGGCCACGTAAGTAACCAAGATAGAGTGAAAGATATAGGAGCCCAGTGGCAGGATGGAGAATAGAACCCAGGAATCCTGATTCATTAATTGCCTGCTCCAGCTACAAGGTTCCAGATATATGACAACCCCCTTGGAACATGTCTCGGTCTCAGCCATGAGATCTGACCAGCCCCTTGGTGAGTCAAAGAGGTCACAGCACATTTCAACCGAAAACCCTCTTGGAGACTGCGTGCATGCCCAGAGCCATATAGACTTCGTTTTACTGGCTGATCTTCAAAGCTACCATGTAATCTGAGACTGAACTTTTTGTAAAGGAGATGAAGAGGGTAGGAGAACACAAACTTTTGCAGAGGGCTTAGCCTTCCTATTCTATTTCTGCCTCTCAGCAGGGAATGGCAATTTTAAAAGGTGTTCAGAAGGGCTGAACATCCGACACCTTTATAACAATGTCACATCCCCCTACAATGGGATCCTTAATCAACTGTTCCTCCCCCCTCCTGGAGCTTGGGAACAGGAATAGGAAGGTAAAGTACATTCAGTATTTTAAAAATAGGAAGTTTTAAATTGAATCGTCACAGGAAACATTGGGTCTGTGCCACTCTTTATAAAGAAGGCCTAGATGGTTTTGTCCCTCTTAAAAAAAAAAAAAAAAAAAAAAAAAGCCTGTAAAATGTTTATCTATATTGTGGTAGTGCCAAGAGGCCCCAGCCAAGACTGGGGGTCCTCCCCATCCTGCCAGGCACTGCACAGACCCCCAAATGAGAATGCCCCCTGTCAAGGCTGCTTCCCCACTTTGAACTTTAGGGTACAAATGTGGGGGCCTGCATGAAGACTTCTAAGCTTAACTACCAGCTTAGATCTGGTCCGCTGCCACCATTCCCAAAGCTATAGTATTCACCAGGGAATTGGTGAAAGGTTTCTCAAGGCTTCCCAGGGAAGGGAATTAGCTTTGGGAATGGTGGCAGCGGACCAGATCTAAGCTGGTAGTTAAGCTTAGAAGTCTTCATGCAGGCCCCCACATTTGTACCCTAAAGTTCAAAGTGGGGAAGCAGCCTTGACATGGTGGCATAGCGGTGGGAATCATTTTAAACCCAAAAGCCAGTAAGATTTTTTTTTCCTTCTAGCTGCTTGGAAAGCAGAGCTGAAGGTAGATGCATATCTTATCTCTCCTTGCCTGAAGGCAGAGGTGTTAAGTTTTTTTTAACAAGGGCCTTTGTTAAGAGAAGGGTTCAATTAATGAGCAAACCACTGGTAAAAGGAATTTACAAGCTGAATTGTTTTTTTTTTTTCTTTTTACATCCTCGGGAGTAGCTAGTTAGAAAGTCTCTGTTAACTCAGCAGCAGCCTGAGCTGAGTGTATCCCAGTTTCAGTCAACTGCAGAGGGGTGTGACCCAGCACAAGAAAACAGGAAAATGACTACAAAAGAAGAAAAAGCCAAAGAGGAGGCCCACAAGAGAGCTATGGAGCTGAAAGAAAAAGAGATGGAGGAGAGAGAAAAAGAGAGGAAGCATGAGCTGGAAGTAGCAAGGGCTAGGCCGGATACACCAGCCTATCCTAGCAACTCCTCTCCAGGTACCACTTCCCATCCCAGAAAATTCCCCACCTACAAGGCAGGCGATGATACTGAGGCCTTCTTAGAAAATTTTGAAAGGGCCTGCCTTGGATATAGCATCACTCCAGACCAGTACATGGTAGAGCTGAGGCCGCAGCTCAGTGGACCCTTAGCAGAAGTGGCGGCTGAAATGCCTAAGGAACACATGAACAGTTATGAACTTTTTAAAAACAAGGCCAGAATCAGAATGGGGCTAACACCTGAGCATGCCCGTCGGCAGTTCAGAGCCCTAAGGTGGAAACCCGATGTGTCATTTACCCGACATGCCTACCACATTGGGAAAAATTGGGATGCCTGGGTATCAGGAGCAAATGTTAAATCTCTGGAAGATCTGGTTTCCCTAGTAAAAATGGAGCAGTTTTTAGAGGGTGTTCCTGAGGAAATAGAAAGGTACATCCTAGATAGGAAGCCCAAAACTGTAACCGAAGCGGGGGAGATTGGAGCCAAATGGGTGGAGGTGGCAGAAAAGAAAAAAACTAGTAGCAGTTGGAGCGAATATCAGAAGGGGCAACCCGAAACCAAACCTTACCACCGGGGACAACCCAAGGCCCCACCCACATCCCAAGGGAAATCCCAGATGCCTTCTCACCCCATCACACCAGTCTCCACCAACCAACATCGCCCCGGTGATACCTTAGCAGGGCGATGTTTTAAATGTAATGAACTGGGACATATAAAGGCTCACTGCCCCAAGAACCCCAACCGATTACAGTTCATTACACCACAATCACACCAAAGATCCCCAGACCCAGATGCCTCTCTCATACCCTCGGAGCGAAGGGAAACCTTGAGAGTGGGCGGAAAGAAGGTTATCGCTTGGAGGGACACTGGGGCACAAGTGTCAACTATCCACCAATCCCTAGTGGACCCCAAACTCATCAACCCGGAGGCTACAGTGACAATTCAACCCTTCGTGTCACAGTCTGTAACCTTGCCTTCAGCCAAGTTGCATGTCCAGTACAAGGGCTGGTCAGGAATGTGGACTTTTGCAGTCTATGACAATTATCCCATTCCCATGCTGCTGGGGGAAGACTTGGCCAACCATGTGAAGCTAGCCAAGAGGGTGGGAATAGTCACCCGCAGCCAGGCTAAGCAAGCTTTCACCCCCATCCCTGTTCCTGAGCCGTCCACCAGGGCCCCGTCTGTGTTACCAGAGACCCAAACAAAGGTGGTGGAACCGGATCCCCTGCCAACGACTGCAACAGCCGTAGTGGATCCAATCCCAGAGACCCAGCCAAAGCCAGTCCCAGAACCGGAACTGGCAACGCAACCAGCACCAGAACCATTGCCAGCACGGAGTCCAGCACTTGCCATCCTGTCTACAACTCCAATGCCAGAGGGCACCAGCGAGCCTGAACTGGCGGGAGCAGCAGATAACCCTACCCAAGAGGCTCAGCCAGAGCCTGAAATACCACATAGTGCACCAGCGGACAGCGGTTCACAGTCAATGGAAACAGCCCCAGCATCGCTTCCAGAGGGACCAAGCCCCAGTCCACAGTCCAAGGAGGAACTGATGTCTCCAGCCTCAAGGGAACAGTTCCAGGCCGAGCAGGAAGCAGATGACAGCCTTCAGAAAGCTTGGGCGGTGGCGCGGAGCACCCCACCGCCTCTCAGCTCTTCTAACCGATCCCGATTTGTTGTAGAACAAGGACTTTTATACAAGGAGACTCTTTCTGGTGGACACCAGGAAGACTGGCAGCTTCAAAGACAGTTGGTAGTTCCCACTAAGTATCGGGTAAAGCTCTTGAGCTTAGCCCATGATCATCCCAGTGGCCATTCTGGGGTGAACAGAACCAAAGACCGGTTGGGGAAGTCCTTCCACTGGGAGGGAATGGGCAAGGACATTGCTAAGTATGTCTGGTCTTGTGAGGTGTGCCAACGAGTGGGAAAGCCCCAAGACCAGGTTAAAGCCCCTCTCCAGCCACTACCCATAATTGAGGTCCCATTTCAGCGAGTAGCTGTGGATATTCTGGGTCCTTTCCCAAAAAAGACACCCAGAGGAAAGCAGTACGTACTGACTTTCATGGGTTTTGCTACCCGATGGCCGGAAGCAGTACCCTTAAGCAACACCAGGGCTAAAAGTGTGTGCCAGCCATTAGCAGACATTTTTGCCAGGGTAGGGTGGCCCTCCGACATCCTTACAGATTCGGGAACTAATTTCCTGGCAGGGACCATAAAAAACCTGTGGGAAGCTCATGGGGTGAATCACTTGGTTGCCACCCCTTATCACCATCAAACCAATGGCCTGGTGGAGAGGTTTAATGGAACTTTGGGGGCCATGATACGTAAATTCGTAAATGAACACTCCAATGATTGGAACCTAGTGTTGCAGCAGTTGCTTTTTGCCTACAGGGCTGTACCACATCCCAGTTTAGGGTTTTCACTGTTTGAACTTGTGTATGGCCGCGAGGTTAAGGGGCCATTACAGTTGGTGAAGCAGCAATGGGAGGGGTTTACGCCTTCTCCAGGAACTAACATTCTAGACTTTGTAAGCAACCTACAAAGCACCCTCCGACACTCTTTAGCCCTTGCTAAAGAAAACCTAAAGGATGCTCAGGAAGAGCAAAAGGCCTGGTATGATAAACATTCCAGAGAACGGTCCTTCAAAGTAGGAGACCAAGTCATGGTCTTAAAGGCGCTCCAGGCCCATAAAACGGAAGCGTCGTGGGAAGGACCATTCACGGTCCAGGAGCGCCTACGAGCTGTTAACTATCTCATAGCCTCCCCCACCTCCAACATAAAGCCTAAGGTATACCATGTTAATTCTCTTAAACTCTTTTATTCCAGAGAATTAAACGTTTGCCAGTTTACAGCCCAGGAAACAGGTGACGCCGAGTGGCCTGAAGGTGTCAACTACGAAGGAAAAAAGGATGGTGGCGTGGAAGAGGTGAACCTCTCCACGACCCTTGGACGTCTGCAGCGACAGCAGATCAAGGAGCTGTGCACAAGCTTTGCACCAATTTTCTCAGCCACTCCAGGATGGACCGAACGGGCATACCACTCCATTGACACAGGTAATGCTCACCCAATTAGAACCCCACCCTACCCGGAGTCACCTCATGCCCAAACTGCTATACAAAGGGAGATCCAGGACATGCTACAGATGGGTATAATCCGCCCCTCTAATAGTGCATGGGCATCTCCAGTGGTTCTAGTTCCCAAACCAGATGGGGAAATACGCTTTTGCGTGGACTACCATAAGCTAAATGCTGTAACTCGTCCTGACAACTATCCAATGCCACGCACAGATGAGCTATTGGAGAAATTGGGACATGCCCAATTCATCTCTACTTTAGACTTAACCAAAGGGTACTGGCAAGTACCACTAGATGAACCCGCTAAGGAAAGGTCAGCCTTCGTCACCCAGGCAGGGGTGTATGAATTCAATGTACTCCCTTTCGGGTTGCGAAATGCACCCGCCACCTTCCAAAGACTTGTAGATGGTCTCCTAGCGGGATTGGGAGAATCTGCAGTTGCCTACCTCGATGATGTGGCCATTTTTTCTGATTCATGGACAGAACACCTGGAAAAAGTCTTCGAGCGCATCCGGCAGGCAGGACCAACAGTTAAGGCTAAAAAGTGTCAAATAGGCCAAAACAGAGTGACGTACCTGCGGCACCAGGTGGGTCAAGGAACTATAAATCCCCTACAGGCCAAAGTGGATGCTATCCAAAAGTGGCCAGTTCCAAAGTCAAAGAAACAGGTCCAATCCTTCTTAGGCTTGGCCGGATATTATAGGCGATTTGTACCACACTACAGCCAAATCGCCGCCCCGCTGACAGACCTAACCAGAAAGAAACAGCCAAATGCAGTTCAGTGGACTGATGAGTGTCAAAAGGCCTTTCACCAGCTTAAGGCGACGCTCATGTCTGACCCTGTGCTAAGGGCCCCAGACTTTGACAAACCGTTCCTAGTAACCACAGATGCGTCCAAGCGGGGCGTGGGAGCAGTTTTAATGCAGGAAGGACCGGATCAAGAATTCCATCCTGTCGTGTTTCTCATCAAGAAACTGTCTGAGAGGGAAAGCCACTGGTCAATCAGCGAAAAGGAATGCTACGCCATTGTGTACGCGCTGGAAAAGCTACGCCCATATGTTTGGGGACGGCGTTTCCAACTACAAACAGACCATGCTGCGCTACAGTGGCTTCATACCGCCAAGGGGAATAACAAAAAACTTCTTCGGTGGAGTTTAGCTCTCCAAGATTTTGATTTTGAAATACAACACATTTCAGGAGCTTCTAACAAAGTGGCTGATGCACTCTCCCGGGAAAGTTTCCCAGAGTCAACTGGTTAAAAATTGTTCTTGGAATGGAACATATTGTTAGTTTTTATATAATCAGTAGTATGTCTAAAGATACATGTGTCTTATTAACTCTGTTTTCTCCTAGAGCTCCAGGAAGACATCACAGCCAGTGTGGAACCGGACGTCCAACACTATCTGTGATTTGGGGGGCATGTCATAACTATGAAGGGAAGGGTAACAGCTCTCCTGTGGACAGTACTATAAAATCCCTCCTGGCCAGAGACTCCAAAATCCTTTTACCTGTAAAGGGTTAAGAAGCTCGGGTAACCTGGCTGACACCTGACCCAAAGGACCAATAAGGGGACAAGATACTTTCAAATCTTGGGGGGGGGAAAGGCTTTTGTTTGTGCTCTTTGTTTTGGTTGTTGTTCGCTCTTGGGACTGAGAGGGACCAGACATCAATCCAGGTTCTCCACATCTTTCTAAACAAATCTCTCCTATTTCAAACTTGTAAGTAAACAGCCAGGCAAGGCGTATTAGTTTTCCTTTGTTTTCTCAACTTGTAAATGTACCTTTTACTAGAGTGTTTATCTCTGTTTGCTGTACTTGGAACCTGAGGCTAGAGGGAGGTCCTCTGAGCTCTTTAAGTTTGATTACCCTGTAAAGTTATTTTCCATACTGATTTTACAGAGATGATTTTTACCTTTTTCTTTAATTAAAAACCTTCTTTTTAAGAACCTGATTGATTTTTCCTTGTTTTTAGATCCAAGGGGGTTGGATCTGTATTCACCAGGAGTTGGTGGGAGAAAGGAGGGGGATGGTTAATTTCTCCTTGTCTTAAGATCCAAGGGGTTTGGATCTGTATTCACCAGGAGTTGGTGGGAGAAAGGAGGGGGATGGTTAATTTCTCCTTGTCTTAAGATCCAAGGGGTTTGGATCTGTATTCACCAGGAGTTGGTGGGAGAAAGGAGGGGGGATGGTTAATTTCTCCTTGTTTTTAGATCCAAGGGGGTTGGATCTGTATTCACCAGGAGTTGGTGGGAGAAAGGAGGGGGATGGTTAATTTCTCCTTGTTTTTAGATCCAAGGGGTTTGGATCTGTATTCACCAGGGAATTGGTGAAAGGTTTCTCAAGGCTTCCCAGGGAAGGGAATTAGCTTTGGGAGTGGTGGCAGCGGACCAGATCTAAGCTGGTAGTTAAGCTTAGAAGTCTTCATGCAGGCCCCCACATTTGTACCCTAAAGTTCAAAGTGGGGAAGCAGCCTTGACACCCCCATCGTCATGCTGGGCACTGCCCGGACATATAGCAAGAGACAGATCCTGTCCCCAAGAGTTTACCATCTAAACAAAGGAAGGATTATTTTTCCTCATTTGACAGATGGGGAAACTGAGGTGCAGAGTGATGAGACTTGCTCAAGATGACACCAGGAGTCTGTGGCAGAGCAAGGAATTAAACCCAGATCTGAAGTGCTATTAATTATTAATATCTGTATGGCAGTAGCGCCTAGAAGCCCCAGTCATGGACCAGGACTCCATTGGGCTAGGCCCTGCACAGGCCATCCTTCTGGAAGTATCAAGGCTGATGTTTTCATTTAAAGACTCAGTGGGTGGAAGGGGCTGTCTCACGCATTTGGGGAGCTCTCCTAGCCTTTTAAGGGGTAAAGAGAAGAAGGATGGTCCTGTGGTTAAGGCACTAGCCTAGCACTTGGGAAGTCCGGGGTTGAAGTCCCTGGTCTGTCACAGACTCCATGTGTGACCGTCCGCACGTTAGGATGGATGGTCTGTGTGCCTTCCTATTCTATTTCTATATAACGGGGATAACAGTGCACTGCTCTACCTTACTGGGGTGGCTATGAGGATAAATACAGTAAAGATGGTGACATGCTCGGCTGCTACAGTTTACACTCGAAGCAAGAGACACGGAATTCTTGTATCTTTTCTACCAAGTGTTTTAATTAATCACTCACAAAAAACCCCCAACACAAACACGAGTTCTAAAAATGAAAGAAAAATCATTTCCTTCTCAACGGTAGTGGGGTTGAGGCTTCCCCAGGATTACAGCCTCATAATATAATGAGTTCTCTAGTCAGCCACGGAGTCTTTTAGGCCAGAGATTTCGATATCAAAAGCAAATGGAAATTAGACCTTTCAGGGTATTTTTGTCAGTCATAAAGCAACAAATAAAGGACACAAATCCAATTCCTTCACCCAGCCCTCCTTCTAGGTTACCTTTCAAACTGATTTCTGTGTCAACTCTTATGCCTGCCCTCTTTAGGGGGGTCTGTCTTCACTGCACAGGTGAGAGACCCTAGGTCACTGCCTAGCATGGGTGCAAGCAGTCACGCTGCAGCACCATACCTGAGCTACTCTGTGCTGCTGGTGCTTCATTTCCCTGTGTTGCCAGGGCTTCTGGGGGCATATCCCATGGTTCTCTATGCTGCAGTAAGCTGAGCTGCTCTGATTCTTTCCCAGTGAATTAACAGAGACTCTGTCTGTCCTGGGCAGGCATGGGGAACTGTGGAAAGGCATGGGAGGACTACGTGAATGTGCAGGTTACCAGCCCAAGTGAAAACAGAACCTGGGCTGTAACCCATAATCACAGCCAGGAGTAGCCCAGGCTGAAAGCTCCACTGGGGTGCTTGTCTAAACTGAAGCAAGAGGAATGACTGTGGATGGCAGGGGGCTTGGGGCAACTCCTGGAAAAGAGCCCGGAATTGCAGCGAAGATAAACCCAAGGAGAGGATCCCAAAGCACTTTACATATGTTGGTTAATTAAATCTCAACATCCTGGGAAGTGGCTAAATAGGATAAGCATATTTAAAACAAGTAAACAAGCAGCACTGGGAGGTTTGGTGAGTAACCGCTTGTTCACATTCCCATCCACACAGCAATTTAGCCCAGCTCAAGTAGCTACAAGATTACTAACCCGGATGCTCCTCCCCCAAAAGTCATACAGCAAAAGTTTAACTCTGTACAGCTGCAGATGAAGATGGTGAAGAAAGGAAGGAACTGACTAAGCACTCGATAACGTGGGAAGTTTCAACCTACTTGCCCAAGGTGGTAAATGAGATCAGGCATAAAACGTGAGCAGACCAGCCAAACAGGTACTTTCAAAACACAGGCAGTAAGAACAAATCTCAGCTGACTGGGGAAAGGAAAACCTTTCTGGAAACAGATGGAACCTGGCAACATTACATTCAGTTCCTTGGGAGAATCAATTGAGAGGGCATTTGGATTTCTGAACAACTCTTCCTCCCCTCGGCAGACACGCTATGGAGGTGGTTTCCGGAAACTCAAAGATCGTTTTGGTTTCATAACTTGTGATTGAGTAACCAAACTGTCAACGTGTTCAAAACATGAGTTTTATAAAATCCCAGTATACTAGTGCATCTGTTTGAGGGTCTCATTGAATTATACAAGGGAATGGTTCAGTCATTTTATCTTAGGCCTAGTCTACACTACACAGTTAGGTCAACATAAGACAGCTTACGTCAACCTAATTATGTCAGTGTAAACACTACAGCCTTGTCCTGCCAATGTCATTACCCTACTACACCGCCATAACTCCACCTCCACGAGAGGTGTAGCATTTATGTTGGTGTAGTTAGGGTGACGCAATGTCTATGTAGAATCGGTTTTTGGCTGTCTTGTCCCCACTCCCAGCCAGGCTGCTGCCCAGAGACTCAGGGAGGCAAGAAGCCTGGGCAGCTGCTTCGCCCCCTACTCCCAGCTGGGAGTGGGAGTCAAGAGCCCAGGGGGGCAGCTGAGCGCCTTGGCTCTCAGCGCCCCTCTCCAGTCAGTGGGAGCGCTCCTGGTGAGGACGCACACCACCGACAGAAGGAGAGTAGTGTGGACATCAGCCACTGCGGTGGCTGTAACTCAACCTAATATAGGTCGACTTAGGGCTGTAGTGCAGACATGCCCATAGATACTTTCTGGCACCCATCACAATAGTAGCTGAGAGCCTCAAAATCTTTAATGCATTTATCATCCTTAAACCCCCGTGAGACAAGGCAGTGCTATAATCCCCATTTTACATATGGGAAACTAAGGCACAGAGAGACTATGCAGTGTTACCCAAGGTCACACAGGAAGTCTGGGCTGGGAGCACTCTACCTCTCATTTTCCCTTGGTGCAACGGTCTGCTGCAATACAGCCTCTCTCCAAGACATGGAAGGAGGGAGACTCAGCTCAAAATGATTTTGGGCAGCACATCTAGTGACTAGATCCAGAGGGGACAGGTCAACTTTGTGCCTCAGTTTACACCCCTTCCCCCTTAATTCCCCACAAGCTAATATTCTTAAATGAAGTCTAAGTGACAGGAAAGGGACTACACCAAGCAATAGTAGTATCAATAACGACCGTCACTGGGAAAACGTCTGTGGTCCGGTGTATAGGACGCTGGCTTGGGAGTCAGGATTCTATTTCCAGCTCAGCCACTGACCTGCTTGTGTTATGTCAGACAAGTCACTTCCATTACTAACCTTCTATACAGGATCCTGTTATTGGTCTTACACAACTGTTCTTACACAACTGGCTCTTCTATAGCACTTTTCATCCATAAAGTGCAAAGCACTTTTCAAAAGAGGTCAGTATCAACCCCATTGTACAGAGGGGAAAACTGAGGCACAGAGAAGGGGGTGTGACTTGCCCAAGGTCACCCAGCAGGCCAGTGGCAGAGCCAGGAGTTGAACCTGGTCTTCTGAGCCCCAGTCTAGTGCTCTATCCACTAGACCACATTGCCCCTTCTATGAAGGAGCTCTCTCTAAGGTCTACACACAGATTTTACTAGGACAACTGTTGGTTACAGATGTAACTATATTGGTAAAAAAAATTTTTTAAATTACACCAGTACAAGCCCTAGTAGAGATGCAGATCTATCAGTATAGCTTATTCCCGTTCCCTGATGGGAATAGCTACAGCAGCATAACCACCTTTACACTGGAATATCTGCACTCACAGTAGGGGAGTTGTATCAGTATAACTATACCAGTACAGTTAAGCGATGCAACTTGTGTTTGAGACAAGGGCTAAATGCAGTAACTCCAGCTTTGCCATTTCCTTCACCATCTTTTTTTTTTTTTTTTGGGGGGGGGGGGGGGCTTTGTCTCAACCATTTCTAGCTTTATACTAGGAACTCTCTTCCCTAGTCTCTATAGTCTAGTGCTTATTTAAGGATTTTTAAAGTTACTCCTCCAGAGTTATCCAGAATTCCCTATTGGATGCTGGCCTCAGGATGCATTCCTTTCAAAAGATTTATCCTCAGAGTGTTTGTAACTGTGCCCATGGTGGCCCCTACACTCACTCACCTCCAGTCTAAATGATGGGCCCCATGCCTTCCTCCCCTTAAAAAAAAAAAAAAAAAAAAAAACAATACTCACAGGAAAGCCTGAGGAGCAAAGTGAGGTTTCCACATGATCATTCCAGTGTGGGCCAAGGAGCTTATCAAATCTCACATTCAGCAGCTGCCTCAGTGGAAGACTGGAAGCCCTTCTTTCCCCTCCCCCCTCCACATTTCCATAAGGCACCTGACCAACTAAGCAGTATTACAGGGAGTTGGGAGAGGAGGACAGATTCCTGCCTCTCCCAAGAGGACAGAGTGCAAACCCTTTTAAACACACTTGTATGTAAATTAAGAGCCTTTTGACTGTAGTGCCCTGGGCCTCCCTCCACCCCTCCCCGTCTGGGCAAGCTGCATAATCTTTTTGTAATTACTTTTTCAATTTGCTTTCTACCCTACAATTCTTTCAGGCATCTGCCTTTTTGTTGTTGTTGGTCAATCAATTCTATCACAATGTCCCACTGTCCTAACAAACAATTGATTCCATCCAGTACAGCAGCTAAAAGCAGTTTGCTATCCATTTAGATGAGCGCTGAGCTGGTTGTTTCCAACCCAGGATATCCCCATTGGGAAATCTGGACTGGGGGACCCAAAATATTAATTGCTTAAATGCTGGAGGTACATTCCACTGCAATCTCACTTTGCTACAATGTTTGCTGCCTCCTCTGAACATTCTACATTGTTGCTGCATGCTGTTCCACCATCACTCACTCTAGAAGTGGCTGCATTGTATGGGGTTAATGGGGAGGAATTGTGAAGTGACATATTACACAGATAAATATACACACACACCCTTTATTTCACCTGATTGTGGTGACGTTTAGTCAATATTAGCAAGATCCCTTTTAATCCGAGCATCTCAAGTAGTATTACCAGCACGGGATGAAGACTGGACCAGAGGCTCAAAATACCTGTGTTTTAATCCCAACTGTGACACAGACTCCATCAGAGTAGGCAAATCATGCCACCTCTAAACCTCAGTTTCCCCATCTGTAAAACAGGGTGTCTACCTACCACATTACAAAAAGTAGGAGGACATTTGAAAAGCTAAGTGCATGGCGTAGGGCTGACCCATTGGAAATATTCTAAGATATTTTGACAAAAAAAGTTTTCTGCAAAATGTGTGCACTTTTGATGGAAAATTTTGATTTTTTGAAATGCTACCGTGGTGCCTCCTGGGAGTTATCGTTCAGGTGCCTCATGTCCCCATTCTCCTCTATGGGCCAGGCTCGCTAGCTGGGCTACATCTCCATGTTGCCCCACAGCCACATGACTGCCATGATGCACCACCTCCTCTCACCAAAAAGGGAAAGTAATGCATCATGAGAGATCTAGTCCAACCGGGGAGCCTGATCTATAGAGGAGCATGAGGAATCCAAACTATAACTTCTACAAAAGCAACAAGATGGCATTACAGAATCAAAAAATGGTTTTTATTTCTTGCCAAAATTTTCGTGAGAACAAAATTTTCTAACCAGCCCTGATATGGAGTATTATGCCCTGGATTTGTTTCAGCCTCCATGATTTTGCTGCAAGCACCATATGTTCGCTCCAATTACATCAGACACAAAAATCAGGTATCCTTCCATCTGCGCTAAGCAGTAATAAATCGTCATTCTCTTCAGCAGATCCTCTGTCCCCAGGTGCTTTGAGAGCAAATGATTTGTTCTAATCGTGCAACTGTAATTCTCAAAACAGACAATTCTGGGAATGAAACTAGTTTCTTTACAAGGCTTTTTGGATTTTGAGAACATAGCTCCAACCGATGGAGGTTTTCAGCAGCTCATTTTCCATGAGACAAGAGACAGTGAGGACTGATTTTTATATTCCGCCTTTTCTCCCCAGAGCACTCAACAACTTTTTAAAGAAATGGATGACAAGGTACATACACAGGAGGCACTTCACCAAGGTGCATGAAAGGTGTTGTTCAAAGAGCAAAGATTGTCACTCACTGTGTGTCTGCACAGAGGCTAGCACTGGGCCTGTATCTTTCTTGGGGCACCCAGGTGCTACTGTCATATAAATTAATAATAAAGCTGTCAATTAAATGCAGCCACCTCTGGTGCTGCAGCTATTTACAGCAATGCTCCCAACCATTTAGGACTGGAAAGGAGGATAACCACACCATTGCAAGGGGAATCTATCCATGGGTTTTTATACTGCTGCCAATTACCATAGTATCAGAGCACCTTCCATGAATTTAAGGTGATAATTTATCATTATCCAAACAAAACATCTGCCAGGTCACTGGGACTATGTGCTCCTCCTTTGGGAGAAAGCCATGAGATTCCAAGAGTCATACAGTGTGCCTACTCGAACGCTAGCCACATGGAACACATTCATAGAAACATCTTGAATTAAAATCAAGTTGACATTGGGTCAGCAAAAAAAATCAAAAATTTGAGGGCACAAGTGCTCCAGACCTCACATTTTTCAAGTGTCACATGAAGAACATCAATAAGTTACCACAACATGGAGACCTAAGCAACTAAGAAATATACAGATTGGGATTTGTTTTTTTTAAATATGAGCCATGCAGAGCTGAAACTATACAAGCACTGTTTTTGTACTAGGCTAACTGCACAGAAAGCTGATAAATATTATCTGGATAAAATTACAAGCAAAGGGGGGTATTCCATAATTTAAATATCTACAAGAACAGAGGAATCTATTCAGAGCCTAAATGGTTTATTTAAAAAAAATGCCTAATGAAACTTTAACATCTAGTATTTGACACTTCATCATTAAGGGATTGGTTTTACAGCTTGTATTCAGTTGGATATTGGCAGAATGCCTTATCTGCTGTAGTTCACAAGCATTTTTTTCAACATTTCAAATAGGGGTGGGTTTAAAAAACATGTTTAACAGTATTTCTTATTTTTTAAGGATTATTCAAAGAGGTGAAAAAAAGAGGCTTTTATGCCAAAAAACTACTGTGGTAACAAGGCAAAAGGCATAGCTTACCATATGGTTTAAACTACACGGGACTGAACTTAATTTAGAATTTAATTGCTTTCTGCAATAAATGAAATATGAATTATTGGGACACTAGTTCACTGAAGCATGTGTCCAAAACATAGTCTTACCCCAATCTACTTGTCAAACACTGAGTCAGACCAAAACAAAGGGCTGTCACCTAATCAATTAGCATCCATCCCCCTCCAAGGGGAAGATCAGAGTAATTAAGGCAAAGATTTTCCTCCCAAGAAATTCATGCAGTACTGAAGTGCTAAACCACCAAAGGCAACCCATTAAAGATGCTGTTTTCATTAGCAAGAATAGCACAGCAACCTGCATTCTACAGATAATACAGCAAAATGAGCTAGTCTTTCTCAAGAACTACCTTGTTGCCTTAGAGAAACAGCTGAATTTAGCAGCTGGTTCCTTCACTGGTGTCTCAAGGGGTATCTTAGAAATTAGAAAATCCACTTCAAAGATGAAGAAAATAAAACATATGAAGAAATAATTCTCAAGGAATGGCTGATTGCCAAGTTCTGAAATCAGCCAGAGACCTGCTTCTGTCAGAGGCTGATTTCTAAAGGCCTAACCATGCTACAAAGCAACTAAGCCAGGGGCTCCTGTATCAACTGACCCCCTAACCATGTTCTATAACTGGACTAAAGCCTAAGGGAGAGATGAAACCCTGTCTTCACTGTGAAACTCAACTATGTCAGAACCAAGTTCCATGACTCAATTATTATTACAGAAGTGCCCAGAAACCTATGTAACAGGACCATATTTTGCTAGGAGCAGTACAAACATGTAGCTAAGCTCTTTAAGACAAGGGGTACGTCTACACTGCCATGCTGCAGGGCGGCCGCAACAGCACTGTGACATGGGCAGTGTAGTCACGCTTTATTGCCGGGGGAGAGCTCTCCCAGCGGAAAAAAAAACCACCTGAACAAGCGGTGGTAACTTTATCTCCTGGCGATAAAGCGCTGTCTACACTGGCACTTTCAGCATTAAAACTTTTGTCGCTCAGGGGGGTGTTTTTTACACCCCTGAACGACTAAAGTTTTAGTGCTGAAAGTGCCAGTGTAGACACAACTAAGGACTATTTCAGTGTAAGGGCTTGTCTACACCATGCAGCTTTTAGTGTGTGAAAACGCTCTTTGTCGGTACGTTGTCAGCACTTTTGCCAACAAAATACTTCCAGCCCCGCAAGCAGCGTGCTCCTACTGACAAATCTGCGTTCACACTGTCACTTGCGTCAGCAAAACTTATCTTTCGCAGGGGGGCTTTTTTAAATACCCGTGAAAGACAAAAGTTTTTTCCACAACTTCGCAGTGTAGACAAGCCCTAAGTGTATTTTAGTGTGGACTGGCCCCTGCAAGTAACTTACAAGCCCCAAAATATTCTAGAAAGCCCAAGCGCTTACTTGTGCTGGTAGGCAAGAAACCCAAAATCGGCACAGTAAAAACAGAGCTAAAGGCCTGGTCTACACTAGGAAATCTGGTCAGTATAATTAAGTCTCTCCGGGGTGTGAAAAAGCCACACCCCCTAAGTGACACAGTTAAACCAACCTAATCCCCGGTGTAGACAGTGCTAGATGGACAAGAGAATACTGCTGTCAACCTAGGTACCGCCTCTCGATGAGGTGGATTACCTACACCGACAGGAGAACCCCTCCCATCAGCATGGGTAGCATCTTCACTGAAGTGCTGCAGTGGCCTCTCCGTAGACAAGCCCTAAAACTGCGAGGACATTATCGTTTAAGCAGTATGTACAATACAATATGTAATTTGAAGCGGAAGCTAAGAAACATCCTCTTTCAACATCGTATTTCTTCTTCCACACACGGAAGCTTGACAAATCCAGTATTTAGACCATAAGAAATTATACTAAAACCCCAAATGCCTTTTCCTTCAACTTTCTGAAAGCAGCCTCTACAGACTTTTACCCAGATCTGATTTAAAAATTTTATTAAGATGATGTTAAAAAAATAGTGAACAGAGTTTGAGCATAGAAGTTTCTGGTTATCAGGGAATAACATACAGATTATCGAGGCTGCAAAGTTTGGTTTAAGGTCAGGTGGCATGAGGAATACATAATCTGCAATATCCCCGATTGGGGGTAAAAGGGTGATGGGTCAAAGTACAGACATTGAGATATGAGGGTATGAAGTTCATAGAGTGGTTGTGTTCGGGTGTGGAGTATAATGAGTGGATATGATGATGAGGATGGATTGACCCTCATTTGGTGAGATTTAATGTTTAGGGAGTTTATGGCTCCAGTTCATATGATCCAACGGAGAAGGTCACTTGGTCCCTTTCTCGTAGTGGGAGAACGATGTCACTCTGGCTCACGCCTCCTGGTACTGTCGGTGGCCGGTGATGTGCTCGATGTAGATGTCCCTGGACCATCGGATGGTGTCTGAGACCAGGAGGCGCCGCATGAGACGTGCGTAGCGTCGACCGATCCCGCAGGTCCGCAGCACACGCTCGTTGCAGGGGTCCCAGGCGCCCAGGGCTCCAACAATCAGAGCGTCCATCTGCACCTCATAGCCCTTCGCTCTCAGGGTGTCAGCCAGGGGGGCGTACTTTTCCAGCTTATGAGCTCGGGCTTCACAAAATGCCGGAGTCCTGTTCTCAAAGGAGACCGTGACATCGACGAGGATGATCTTTTTCTGGGCCTCGTCGGTGACGACCATGTCAGGTCGTAGCTGGCTGTCGGTACCGGGGATGGTGCAGTTCACGGAGATCTCCCCCAGGCGTGGCGCGATGGCTTTCACCAGGCGGTTCTGGATGGCGTTGTGGCGCAGCTGCCAGGCTCTGGAGTGGGGTTTGCAGCTGCACAGGACGTGGGGCAGGGTCTCGTTGGGGTAGCCCGCACTTCCTGCAACGCTTGTCTCGGTTCCCGTGGCGGATGGCTCCGTTGAGCGGGACGCAGTTGAGCCGGGCACGGTGGATGAACCGCCAGTCTACTACACTATATAAGGACTCTACTATACTGTACAAGGTCACCTCAACTAAATAAAATTGGATTACAAGAAAGATGTCTCACACTCTTACATTTCCATTTTCCATGTAGCCAGATAACGCACTGACACACTTCGTCTCTTCTCCATATTGGGGTTTTGTCGTCACTAGTAAAAAGGGTTTGTCCTTAACTCGTGTAGCTAATACAAAGTAAAATACATATAAAGACAAGACAGTTTGTAGTTTTAACACGAGTTACAGGTTAGGGTAAAGATACGGGGGACCCTAGGTTTACCCCAACCTGCTCACTCATGTTAAAAACCACAAACTGTCTTGACGTCACTAGAATTTTACCCCATGTGAAGGACAAATCCTTTGGGGGAGGAGGGGCCTAACGAAGATGTACCCTAGAGGGGAACTTAGCTTAGGTTAGACAGAATTTACATTTGTATTTTTAAGAAGTTTTTAAAATAGTTCTACTCTTAACAAAGCAATTAAGTGAACACAGGTGCCTTCCCACCAGCATCACAAACCCAATCACAGCATCCTCATACTGTACCAGAGCCAGAAAGTGAAAACTGGCAGTAAGAAGTGAAAATGACTCATCTGTTTTAATTGTCCAACCTGTGTTAAGTGCAAAAAGTAAACAGCATGGATGGTAAAAAAAAGTAAATTAGCTTAACAGTAAATTTTTTTTTTTTAAATCTAAGTAGAGCAGGGAAGAATTTTGTAAACATCAATTTTGATTAAAAATAGGTCACTCAAAGTGTCTGTTCAGAACTGCTAAAGTTTCTGTCACAAACTAGAACTCTGATCCTACAATAGGGTGACCAGATGTCCCGATTTTTGGGTATTTTTCTTATACAGGCTCCTATTACTCTCCCCCACCCCGTCCCGATTTTTCACACTTGCTGTCTGGTCACCCTATCCTACAATCAGATCCACGGGCCCATAGGCACCCCCGGCAGGATTGGGGCCACTGATGTGGTTTTCATTCCAGTAGTAGTCTGCACTAATTCCTGCTTGTTCTAGCTCTGTCAACTGTTGAGTTTAATGAACACTGCAGAATCCCAAGAAACATAAGCTAGATGGAGCATGTTCAGCTGCTAGTGAATAAAGGATACACTCCCAAAAACTCTCTGGTCTAATTAGGCACAGTCTACACCAGGGGTTCTCAAACTGGGGGTCGGGACCCCTCAGGAGGTCACGAGGTTATTACATGGGGGGTCACGAGCTGTCGGCCTCCACCCCAAACCCCACTTTGTCTCCAGCATTTACAATGGTGTTAAATATATTAAAAAGTGTTTTTAATGTATAGGGGGGGTCGAACTCAGAAGCTTCCTATATGAAAGGGGTCACCAGTACAAAAGTTTGAGAACTACTTGTCTACAGTGTTTGTATCCCTCTAGGGTGAGATTTTTACCCCAATCTAATTAGACCAGTACAAGCCCTAGTGTGGATGCAGTTACAGCTTACTCCCCTTCCAGCATGGGAATAGCTACACCAAAATAAAGGCGTCTCATACTGGTATAACGACATCCATACTGCAGGGAAGAGGTTGTTGTATTGATTTAACTATCCCAGTGTAGTTAAGATAGTACAACTTGTATACAGACAAGCCCTTAGTAAGCATAGCTCCAAGCCCACTTCACAAAAGCCACAAGCCAAAGCACCAGAAGTTCTCTGAACCTGAACTCCGGTGGGCGTTTGTCATTCAGAGTAGAGTCAAATACAAGCACTCGGTGTTTTTAAAGAGAACAAAAGACAGATGGGAATAAAAATGGGCAGCTTCCAAAGGAGGCCTCTGGAATCCAGATAACCATGTCATGTGCGACCAAGCACAGAGCAGACAGAAGTCAGGGTACTGGATTTGTCATGCAGAAAAAACAGCTAGAGGGCTAACAGACATTTCTAACTTGGGCCCCAGTCGCCATTTATCTCAAGTACACAGAGTGCCAGGGAGAGGTTTTGTGCACCATGGACATTTTCAGCATTAGGTGGTGATAGGAAAAGTCTTCTCATGATTCCTAGTTTATAGTGTACTTACAGGAACTGGGGCAGGGGTGCGTGTGTCAATTCCCTTTACTGCTTCCCGATTAAAAGAATATTTGACATTTCTATAGCACCTTTTATCTGAGAATTTCAAGTGCTTTACAAACATTAACCAATTCTCAACTGCATCAAGAGGAAGCCAAGGATCAGTCCCACTTTAAGGACAGAGAATGGAGGGGTGAAGCCACTTCCAAGGTCAGACAGCAAGATGGAAATAGAACCTAGGAGTCCTGGATCCACCCCCTTCTTCTAGCCTTGGGAAAACACTCATTTTCCAAGACAATTTAAGAACAGTCTGCAAAACAGCAAACACTCAAAAGGATCAGCCTAGAATATTGCTGACAGAGCAGCGTTTGGACTCTGCATCATTAGTGGCACCTAGAAACCACAACCAAAATCGGGGCATCCTCTCCCGACTGTGCCAGGCACCGCATGTACAGAGAGACAGCCTCTACCCCGAAGAGATTACAATCCAAATAGACAATGGACGAGAGAAACAGAGGCACCCTGCAAGTCAATAGCTGAGCTGGGTAAAGAACCCAAGCTCTCCTGACTCTCAGTCTAGTATCCTATACATTAATTATTATTAATATCTGGTTCTTATACAGCATTGTTCACACACAGCCCACTCCCCAGCTCTTTACTTCATTGCTTGTGCACTGGCAATGAGGGCAGCACAGCACAGCTCCGAGAATGAACTTTGTAAGCAAACTAAGAATGAACACAAAACATCACTTGTACATGGATCCAACATAATTAATTGGTATGATTGTGTCTCATGCTTCCCCCTTCATTTCCCAGCAACAGTGGTAGATTGTTTAAGACAACAGATATTTAGAATCCAGAGGACTCCCCGCAACACACTGTAACAGTATTTAAGCTCAGATGACCAGCAGCTGTGAAATACTCAGGTGCTGCTATTATGAACAGATTGGATTGCGGAGCAGAAACAGTTTTTAAAACTGCTGTTTAACAACCTAAGGGCAGGTCTACACTACAGCCGCGGTAACTCGACCTAAGGTACGTTGACTCCGTTGCATAGCGTCGGTCAACTTACCGTGGTAGTGTAGATATAGCCTAAGTATTCCCTATCACAAGTGTGAACATTCATCTATGATTAGCATTGTGGTAGGGCCTAAGGGTCCCAGTTATGGACCAGGACCCACTGTGCTAGGCCCTGTGCAAACGCAGGAGAGAGATGGTTCCTGCCCCAAACAGCTTACAATCTCTACTGGCCAGCAGGACACAGAAATATGAATCCTCGACATACCAGCCAAGAAAGGAATCAGAAAAGTTAATATTTGTATCAAAGCAGCATCTAGCAGTCCCAATCTAGATCAAGACTCCAAAGTGATAGGTGCTGTATGTACAGACAGTATGGGGCATGGGCTAAGCTTATATCTAAATCAACAAGACAAAAGAATTACTATTCACATTTTACAGATGGAGACACCCAGAGAGGGATGAACTCAAAACCATGCAGAGGCCTGGGACAGAGGCAGGAATTGAACCCAGATCTCCTTAACCACAGTGCCATCCTTCTCTCAATGGCTTAGTTTAGACCCATCCAGCAAAGGTCTGGCTTCACACCAAGCTCTGAAAACTAACACATTTAGGCTCTGATCAAATAATGCCATAGCCAAGAAGGTAACAAATGCATGCCTAGAGACTTGCCAATGGTAGGATCTCAGCTGAACCATGATGGTACATGGCAAGACCTGCCCAAATAAAAAGGAAGACACCTAATATTTAGCTGGAATTAGCTCATGTAACTTAGATCTAACCTGGCAAAATCTGTTACCTTGCATGCCTTCAAACACCCGTGTCCTGGTGAGACATGAAGCCTGCTCGTGTCCCCCTCAGCTGGCAACAAAGAGCCATTATGACAAGCTACTAGAAAGAATCACACACTGAAGAGGGGATAGCGATGCCAGGGTCTTGTCTATAATGGGGTACTGTACAGCCCTTCCCTCTGGAAGGCCTGCCAAGGGCTGCTGCCACCACTGCTGTTTCACCAGCCAGAAACCCAGTGACTGGGAAAATAGAATCCAACAGTACCTGTAGTCACTGCACTATTTCTACTGATCTCCCAAAGTCCAAAAGTGCCCCCTTCACTGGGATGGGAATTATCACCAGAAATAAGTTAAAGGGGCAACATCACATATTGAAGGCCTGAGCACAGAAAAGTGTCTTACCTACATCAGAATGTCTTTACCATACAATCTTTGTGTGGACGTTCTTATTCCTGTACCAGAGAGCCTTTTATTGTTTTAGCTTATGTTACTTGGGAAGGGGTTTAAGATATACTGAAAAAAGCCACTCTTCCACCAAAATAAGGGGAAGGGAAAATTTATACCACTATAACCAGTGTAACTTTCCCAACCAGACATGGCCTAGAGAGAACTCTCTCACCTCTGTGATTCTCTGGCTAAATTCCATCCCATTACTCTTACTAATACCCTCTTGTACCACCTATGATACGCTTTGGTTAAATATAAAAGTTAGTCGGCTCAAAACAGGGGTAACAGAGTGAGCTTTTCTGACCTATGTTATGTAGAAGGTCAGCCTAGCTAATCCCTTTTGACCTTTAAGGGTATGGCTTGAGAGTTAATATAGGCTCTTCTCTGGGTGTCTGAGGTTAGTGGTGTTTTCAGCCTGGGCTAGCTGGCCCAGCTACAGATGTTGGTTAAAGCCCAGGTTCCCTTTTCATTCATGCTGGTAACTTTCCCACTTTGCAGCAAAGACACAAGCTAAGTCACTCAAGTGCTGGTAATCCAATGCCTTCCCTCAGTTCTCCCAGAATTCAGTGGGAAAGAATCAGAGCTACTCAGCTCACTGCAACACAAAGAACCATGGGTTACGCCCCCAGAAGTCCTAATGACAAATACAAGAAAGTGTAGCAACAATGAGCGCACAGCGACAAGGATAGGGCTTTGCAGTGGCTGCTCACACCAGGGCTAGTCTAATGCAGGTGTTCAGAGCTAGATGCCAATCACCCATGCCAACTGCAGTGAAGATATACTCTAATCTATGAATCTCAAGTAACTCCTCCCTCCCTTTTGGCATTTACACCTAATACATATACTCCACATCAGCTCCAAGATCCATCCTTCCATCCCCACAACTGGATCTCTTGGTCAAGCCCTTATGTCTGGTCTCAACTATTGCAGAAACCGACACACTCATCATCCCTCGCCAGCCAATACAAAGAGGCAGCTGCTAAAGCCATCTCCCTTGTCTGTCAATTTTGTCACATCACTCTCCTCACTGAATCCCTCCACTCGCTTTTGTTACAGTAACCCCAGCACTTAGCTCATAAATAGCACTTTTCATCAATACATCTCAAAGCGTTTTACAAGGGAGGCAAGAACCATTATCCCCATTTTACAGATGAGAGGAGAAGTGACTTGCTCAAGGTCAACAAGCAGGCCAGTGACAGAGCCAGGAACAGAAGTCATGTTTCCTGCGTCCCAGACCAGCGCTCTATCCACTAGGCCACACTGGATCCCTTGGTACTTGGTCACCTCCTTTAAGGTTTATGTAACTTAGCCCTTCCCTAGTTGAGATTCACATCCCCCTCCACCTGCCAACATTCCTACCCTTATGTACCCCCCAGAGTCATCTCTGTGCCCCCTAAGCATGGCTCAACATTCCAGAACATATCCGCAAGGGCTAAACCCCCTTCATTATAGTGGATCTTCATGGTACATATATAAAATTCCCTTCTTTTGTTCCCCTTCCCAGACCTTTATCAGCCCTTAGACTCTGAGTGACTAACAGGGACTGACCACTCTTGTATGTCTGAAAGTACTTAGACCAGTGGTAGTCAATAGGCAGACCACGGTCCAAATCCAGACTGCCAGATGCTTTTGAACAGACCTGAAAATCTTTTTATTTACTTATTATCATTACTTTTTCTTTTTATATAATTATTTCCTCCGGAGTCTGAACCTTGATGATACTGTGACAAAAAATAATTGACTACCCCCGACTTAGACTGCGGACAGTATCACAAAGAACGAGAATTTTATACCCTCACTATCACCTCTCCAAACTATACACACTAATGTTAAGTATTACTGAGCAAAGATTTGGTTCTACAGCCAGAAACGCACGAGTCCCATTCAAACTAGCGTCATACAGGACAGCACATTTCCCCACGGCAAAGAACAGTGAGAGCTTATGTAGCAGTCTAATCTTCAAAGTGCTTTACAATCATTAACTAATTAAGCATGTAAGACTCCAGCAAGACAGGTAGATATAATCGCCCTTTTACAGATGGGGAGGCAAGGAATCGACTTCCTCAAGGCCACAGAGTGAATAAATCTGTGACAGAGCTGGGATTAGAATTCAGACCACTGGAGCTAAATCATGCAGGCAGACGATGAATAAAGAATACAAGGCGGCTTCTAGAACACTTTGTAATTCTACAGTACTTCCAAAGAGGATCTTCAAATTGCTTAAAAGTTCCTCCCTTTTTAGGTTAGTTTACCACCATTTTACAGAGTGATGGACTGAAATTAACTTAGGTTTCTTCCTTTCTCTTCTCAAACCAAAGATCAAACAGACAATCCTTGGTAGAGCCCGGAACATGAGCCAGGAGTCCTGACTCCTAGTCCCCAGCCTGGACCACTTGATAACACTCACAAGTAGCCAGAAGAAACAGCATGAGCTTTGGATGTAGACTGCAGTGGTTCTCAAACTTTTGTACTAGTGACCCCTTTCACATAGCAAGCCTCTGAGTGCGACCCCCCCTCCCTTATAAATTAAAAACACTTTTTTATATATTTAACACCATTTTAAATGCTGGAGGCAAAGCGGGGTTTAGGGTCGAGGCTGACAGTTTGTGACCCCATGTAATAATCTCATGACCCCCTGAGGGGTCCCGACCCCCAGTTTGAGAACCCCTGATGTACAGTTTCCTGTGAAATGCATTTCCAGCAAGTTTTTAAAACGTGCAGTTAATTTACCTAGGGACGCCGTGGAGTCTCCATTACTTGAAGTCTTTAAATCAGGATTGGTTGTCTTTCTAAAAGCTATGCTCTAACTCAAACAAAAATTATGGGCTGGATGCAGGAATCATTGGGTGAGGTTCTATGGCCTGTGTTATGCAGGATGTCATATTAGGTTATCATAGTGATCCCTTCTGGCCTTTAAATCCATGACTTACCAGGGAAGCTGAAATTCACAAGACTCTAGGCAGGCCTTTACATTTTGATTTGGGACTTCAACCATCTGAGGTCTGGTCACTCAAAAGAACAAGTGCTCTTGAGAGCCTTCTATTCCTCTTCAGACACTCAGATGGTGCCAGGCAGGGTAAAGAGACAGGCTACAGAGAAGCTGTTGAGATAATCTCTACCAACTAGAACAGGGAAGGGAGCTACTGAAAACATTTTGCAAATAAACCTACCTGGCTACAGGGAAGAGACAGGCAATGTGCTTTTAGACCTTAAAATAGCAACAGTGTTCATTCTCAGACTTCCACTGGGGACTACAGCAGTAGCTACCCAGAGCAGCAGCTGTTCCTGAGACAGGAAAGGGGTTATTGCTATCAGAACACAAGTCTTTAGCCCAGTTGGTTTAACAAGTCAATTCAAAAATCTCTTCTTTAAAGACACTGAACTATAGCCAACTACCTGGGTGAAATCAGCTCTTGTGGACATGGAGGTTCACAGGAACCATTCTGCCCCATAGCAAGTACAGAACTGTGGAATGGGAACACAAGGGAAGCAATTGAAGCTCCAATGGTTGGAAACTAGGACAGGGCAGAGCGCTGGAATATATATTTCAGAGATCGATCCCATCACTGGTATCTCAAGGTGGTGGAGGAGGGATATGGGTGATGTACTCTAATAGGGCTTTTCTGTCTCACCCAGTTAGGATTCCAAAATGGAATGGATGTATGGCTTCAAACTCAGTGGAACTGGCTTTTTATTGTTAACAATCTGCAGAACAAACCCTTCCTACTCAATGCAGAGCTTCACTTATATGATCAGCAAGAACTCCATGGCCACAAGGATGAGTACAAGGGCCACTCGCAGGAAGGACCAGCACGAGGGGGAGATATGGGCCAGTGATTAAGGTACCAGCCTCGGACTTGTGAGACCTCAGTTCAAGTGCTCTGCTCGACCACAAACTTTGAGCATTGGCCTGCTAAACCCAGGGTTACGAGTTCAATCCTTGAGGGGGCCACTTAGGGATCTGGGGCAAAATCAGTACTTGGTCCTGCTAGTGAAGGCAGGGGGCTGGACTCGATGACCTCTTAAGGTCCCTTCCAGTTCTAGGAGATAGAATATCTCCACTGCAGGGCTAATAGCACAGCCCTGCTATTGTGAAGATAAATACAGTAAAGATGGTGAAGCACTCGGATATTAGGGGGCCAGGTAAGTACCTGAGAGTGATTTCTTGGTTCAATGGTAGTTTCCAGGGCAAGTTGCTTTAGTTTGTGAATTTCTAGTAGTGCAGCCTCTTTTAGTCACAGCCAGTCACTGTCTACAGAGCTCTGAAGCCAATGAGGCAAACCTGAACAGAAAGCTTCATAATGGTACCACACCATAAGGCACACCACACTAGCCCAATTGTCTATATTGCCCAAGCTAGAAACCCAGGCTCTCATTTCCACAGGAACCTCAGTTAATTGCAATTGCTCCAGCAATTTACAAGGGAACTACAGTTGTTGCATCTTCCCAGAGTAGCCTTATGACAGATAATAATACCCAGCTCTAATCTAATGCTTTTCATCAGCAGATCTCAAAGCACTTCACAAATTTGGGATGTATCATCATCCTCATTTTACAGCTGGGGAAACTGAGGCACGGAGAGGGGAAGGGATTTGCCCAAGCACACCCTACAGGCCCGGGGCAGACCCAGGAAGAGGAGCCAGGTCTCCTGAGTCCTAGTCCAGTGCTCTACCCACACTACCTAACAGGGCCAGCTCCAGGCACCAGCTTAACAAGCAGGTGCTTGGGGCGGCCAAGGGAGAGGGGCGGCACCTGCAGCAATTCGGGGGCGGCAGGTCCCTCACTCCCTCTAGGAGCGAAGGACCTGCCGCTGAACTGCCGCCGCCGATCACGTTTTTTTTTTTTTTCCCCTTGGGGTGGCAGAAATGCTGGAGCCGGCCCTACTACCTAATAAGACAGGAAAGACAACATTTTCCATTACATCACAGCGACGTCAGGAACAGTACTCTTTTTCTGTATCCCTGTGCTTGCACCTCAAGCAGACTACCAACTGAATCTGTGCCTGTGTTTGGATAGATTTGTGAAGACCAAAGAAATTGCCAGACTGGATCATACCCAAGGTCCATCTATCCCAGGATCCTGTCTTCAACAGCAGCTAGCACCAGATGCTTCAGAGAAAGGTATGAGAACCAGACAGTGGGCAGATGTAGGTTAACCTGTCCCCCACATAGGTTTCATCCTAGTCGCGAACAAAGATTGAAACATAAAGTTTAATATCCCTTAAACCAGAATTTTTTCCAATTAACTGTAACACCCTGAATATTCTTGAGATCCATTTAAATATCCAATCTCTTTGATACTGGCCTCAATGACTCCTTGTGACAGCAGAGACCAAGTCTCAAACTAATACTAAAGCCAAAAGAAGCAGGTGCTAATGGAAGCTTAAACCCATTTTGCTAGTGTTCAGGTTATTTCATTTCATAATTGCAGAAACGACTGTATGTTTGATCTTTTTCCTAGACACACAATCCAGGGGGCACGCGCACGCACACACAGAGCAGCCTTGGAAAACAAACTGGGAAAGTAACAGAACGTCCCATACAAATGACAGCCCCATTCTCAGAGCAAAGGAAGTTTAAGATGGATAATGTACAGGAGACACTTACTAAACAAAAAGAGCCCTTGTAAACAGAATAGCCAGCCAGCCAATTCAGGTAGATCAACTCAAAGTACATTTAGACATGACAGTTCCTTCCCTCGACACAGTTCAGCTATTGCACAACCTGGTGCTGTTTGCAAGTGTTTGGCTTCCTGATAAATATGAAATGCAGCACTCCAAAAACAGTGCCACTAATGCTTGGAAGTCCGGTTGCTTCAAAGACTGAGCTTTTGACCAAAAGCTTCTCATACCAAGCCAGTAGTTTTTCCTCTCTCTCAACTGTTAAAGTTACCAAGGGAAGAAGGCAGAATTCAAGGAAACACAGAGCTAAGCATCAGCCATGGGGGAACTTCATGAAAACACAATGCCATTAGAGAAATGCTTTCCATGGGAACATCAGAATGACTAGCTTAATTTGCAATTCAAGGCACTTCCATTTAAGAAACACCTAGTCTTTTTTAGCTTCCATACAACCAAACATGTACAACCCACCACCCCCACCTAACAAATGTATCCAGATATTTTGAGTTTCATTTTAGATTGAAAAATAAAAAAGGACAAGCAATGTGCTTATCTGACATTAATCAGAATCTGAGTCACAGATGAGGCGATATAGAGCAACTTTCTCAGCTTAGTGTAACCAGAAGGTTAACAGAAAGGATTGGGAGTCAGGACTCAGGACTCCTGGGTTCTATTCCCAGCTTTTTCCACTCACTTGCTACAATGATGTCTTCCAGTGTGAGGCTGTGGTAATTAGAGGGTTTGGGTGGTATTTCTGGTATGTTTGCTCCCTATACTTGGAATATGTTACTGCTCTTAATTAATCTAAATCAAACAAACAGTCTCAAACTTATTTTTAAATGGGGGGGGGGGGTGGACCGTACCATTTTTGTCTCATGGGCATCACACAGATCTCCTTCCCAGTCTCAAATATTCCTGCAACTCTATGGCAACTGCTAACATGGAAGACTCATATTAGGGAAATATTTAACATGCTCTTATCTTCTTTCAGCAAGAAGAGGGAGCTCCATGCAACACACGGATTTCTCACAGACTGCTAGTGGGCATGCCATGGGCCACAGCTGAGGAACCAGTGTTCTAAGCCAAGTCAAATGGAACTTGATATTACAGAGACAGACAACTTATAAATGCTTGTCAGAATATTGTACAAGCCAGATAACATCTTTACGCTTTATCGTTTGCATTATAGTAGCACCCAGAGGCTACAATTGAGATCAGAGGCCTATTGTGCTAAGTGCTGTGCAGACAGTGGGGAAACTGAGTCATGGAAATGATGCGACTTGCCTAGTGTCAAAGGGTTGGCAGAAAGGAAGGATGGTCCAGTGGTTATGGTGCTAGCCTGGGACCCAAGAGACCTGGGTTCAACTCCCTGTTCTGTTACTGACCTGCCCAAGGTCACACAGGGACTCTCAGTCTCTGTGCTTCAGCTCTCCATCTGTCAAATTAGGATACCACCTCCCTTACAGGAGTGTTGTGAGAATAAGTACAGTCAAGACTGTGAGGTGCTCAGATACTATAGTAACAGGGGCCATATAAGCACCTTACAGAGCCAGCAATCAAACACAGATCTCCAGAGTCCCAGCCCACAAAGCAATCCTGTCTCTGCTTCAGTTCAGCCATCTGCAAAAGACTATAGTGGTACATCCCTTCCTCACAAGCAGGTCACGTGGCTTAACTAACTAGTGTCTGTAAAACAGAGACATGGCAGTGGAGAAAGGCAGGGTATTTGTTAGGTGCTGCTCCCACGTTCTTCACCGTTGGCTTTATTTGTAGTCACTGCTGGTACAGGAAGTTCCCATCTACCAAGCACAAATCACCATTGAGCACCAATTGGTACAGGGACATCAGCTCTTACCAAGACCAGCCTAACCGGTTGAGCAAGCATTACCCTACTCTTTAGCCTCCAAGTAGGGAAGAAAGGGTGATTTAATAGCCCAGAAAAAAGCTCTGCAGCTGGGACTCCCCCCTCCCCTCCTCCCCCCCATCATGTGACTGTTAAGAAACAGGATATTTTACCCATTACACTTCTTCATAAAACAAGGAAACAGAACAGACAGTTGGGGTTCATAAGGAAGTTTCATTTGTTTCTGTCCCCAGGAATTTATCACATGAAATGTCAGGGATAATAAGGGGAGAGAAAAAATAGCAATACTGTATTAGAAAACTGCCAGCAGAAGAAAGACATCTGCAGATATAGCTCCCAGCAGGAATTAAGAAACTCAGGACTGGAAGAGACAGTAGGAAAAATATCAGTTTTGCTTGACACATGTAGTAGGCAGTGTGTCTAATAGTTAGCACAAGACTCCTGGGTTCTATGCCTCACTCGGCTACTGACTCTTTGGCTGTCTCTTAGGCTGTGTCTACACTAGAATACTGGTATAGTTTAGTGTGGGTACAATTATATCATCATAAAGATGCCTTATTCCCCTTCCAGTATAGGAAGAGCTATATCAGTAGAAGGCATCTTTATACCAGTATAACCCACATTAGCATTTGCACCATTTTAACTATCAGAAAAAAAGTTACACCACTAAGGGTATGTCTACACCGTCCACGTTACAGTGCGGCAGTGCTGTGACATGGGCATTGTAGACACATTATCGCCAGGGAAGAGCTCTCCCGGCAATTAAAAAAAAAAAAAACACACACCCCAAACTGCGCTCCTGGCGATAAAGCACTGTCTATACTGGCACTCTTCAGTGCTAAAACTTTTGTCGCACGGGGTGTGTGTGTGTGTGTTTTTTCACACCTCTGAACAACTACAGTTTTAGCGCTGAAAGTGACAGTGTAGACACAGCCTAACTAACAGTAAGTGCAAGCTCTTTGGAGTAGAACCCTGCGCGGATACAAAATGTGTGAGCGCATCGATCCGCAAACAGTCTGCAGATATCCCCAGATATAAAACGGATATCCATAGATTTGCAGGGCTCTACTTTGGGGCAAGAGCCTGTCTTCCTACATGACTGTGAAGCACCTACCATGCCTTGGGGCCATGCATCAATAGGAGTCTGGGCTGCAGTTAACTTCACAATTTACGCTCACCTCACACCATGAGAAATCACCATAGCTTGGAACACCTAAGGCCTGGTCCACACTAACCCCCCACTTCAGACTAAGGTACGCTTAGTCCGAACTTACTGCAGATCCAGACGCGGCAGGCAGGCTCCCCCGTCGATGCCGCGTACTCCTCTCGCCGAGCTGGAGTACCGGCGTCGACAGCAAGCACTTCCGGGATCGATCCCAGAACATCGATTGCCTGCCGCCGGACCCGGAGGTAAGTGTAGACGTACCCTAACAAAGAAAAAAACAGCAACTACACACACACAGAGCATCAGCACGCCTTAGAATCCAAACACTGCCTCCTTTGCTGGGAAGTAGCAGTTAGGCCAGTGTTTCTCAACCTGGGGGTCAAGAGACAGGTTTAGGAAGAGTTACAAGCAGGGCTGGCATTAGGGGGTAGGAAGCAGGGCAATTGCCTGGGGCCCCATGTCAAAGGGGGCCCCACAAAGCTAATTTACATGTTTCAGCATGGGGCTGAAGCCCAAAGTTCGGAGCTTAAGGTGTGTGGGGGGGGTTTTCAATTTTTTCTAGCAGGAAGTAATGATCTATTTTTTCCCTTTTTCTTTTTAAATCCAAAGGGAGTCACCAGCATAAAAAGGTTGAGAAACACTGAGTTAGGCCTTCCCACTCATGAGAACCAGGCAGTACCAATTACAGTATTTCCACTTAGCTCATCATCAGTCTCACAGTGGCGTTTTGGTCTGTTGGGTTTTAATACCTCCTTGCAGCTAATATAATCCTGAAAGTTGGACTTCCGCAGTTGGGAAGCCAACCTGAAGAATAAAACTTAAGGCAGAGAGAAGTGGGAAGTACATCACATAGGGAGGTTGCTCTGGGTCTCAGAAGCTGGACTTCTGCTCCAGTTGAGACTTCTGCTCTCAGCTACGCTGCACCATTAGCATGTGGCAAAAAGTGCAGAAGGAACATGTTTAAGCTGTAAAACATCACGGATAGGGCCAGAGGTCCTCATTCAAAAAACAGGCAATAAAAGCCAAAGATTTCACAATTTTCTGCATCCGCCACACTATGCAGCTATATATTTTAAAATATTGTTAATTCCAACCGATGTAGGTATACGTGTAAGATGCACTTCCTGGGAGATTACTGAAATCCCTGCAATAGGGCTGCATTCTCTGTCAGTGGGTGCATTGGGAGGGTTAAGAGATGCATACGATTTCACCAAGTAGGATGTGAAAACAGCCTGGTCAAACAAGGTAATACAGTGCAACCCCTGTTTATCTGAAATGTTTCTGGGACAGCAAAAGCATTTGGATAATTGAGAGAGTTAGCCAATTCATGTGGAGGGTGAGGGTGGACAGAGACCCTGAGAAAAGGGAGTTTTGCGTTAGAGGAAACAGTGTAATACTGAGCTGTAGAAATGTTTACTTCGAGGATGAAATAGACGTCAGTTTTGATGGTCCAGACGCCTGAAATACTCATCCACAATGTTCTAGATAACAGAAATTATAACACTTCCTGTTTTTAACCTCAAAATAGTTGACTCTACCTTGAAAGCAAGAGGTGCTCAAGCTAAATTTTCCACCTAAAACAGTTTTTCAGATAAGGCCCACCTCAGTTTTGATCACAAAAAGCCACCACCACACAACAAAGTGAACTTTGGCGAAGCGTTGCTCTTCAGTTTAGATGATCAGTTTAGGATGGCTGATAGTTCTCTGCTCAAGAGAAACCAAGGGTGGAAATGGTACAAGTAAGTCTTGGAGGTCAGGATTTAGCTGAGTTGGCAGAGTTGCATGGAAAAGGATTCCATACAAACCCCCTCCCCTGCGCTCTGATGCTGTTATCTTCTTAAAAGCACAAGATGACTCCAAAGTGAAAAAGCAGCAAGAGATGGAGATACACTATAGTTTGCCTTCCTTGGTTTCAGTTCTCTGACACATCTCCACAACTCCCTCTTAACACTGCCAGAGATAAATTCTTATTTTATTGATAATTCAGATTACTGCCAACTCTCCAGTCCTCCAGTTTTAACGGAAGCAGATGACTGAAATCTTGGCTCTGAATTGTGTTCTGCTTTTGCCTTTCTTTATTATGCACCACAATAGTCTACTTGCAAACCCCCTCCCCCCCCAAAAGAAAACAGGGAAGGACATAGCTAAAGAAGCCTAGATAATTGAGAGCCAGTCCAAAGCGTCAGAGTCAGAGATCTGAATTCTCATTATCCAGCCATACACACAGGGATAAGGGAAGCAGAAGCTTTATTTTTATGCTTCAGCAATTTAAAGTTGAGGCAGCTGAAGAGAGATCATGGAAACAGCTTTAGATCAATCATGCTTAAATGTCAGCCAAATTTAGTTATTTTGAAGAAATTGTTAAGAACACAAAATGAATGAATGTTATGAGACCAGTTAATAAAAACAGAGGGAGCCTCTCCCCATTTTGAAGTCGCATGCCTGCTCATTTAAAGGCACCTACGAAGAAAAGTCTATTAATTCTAAGGAGCACGAGGGCACGCAGTGAGACCACGTCCAACTTCATCCCTGTTGTAACTCCACTGACATAAGGCATGGATTAGTAGTCAAAGGGTTCAGCTAGGGCCCTCTTGGCCACACGATGCACAAGTGTATGTACAGTACACAATTCCACACCTCCCTGCGCTTCATTAGCAGGGGGGACACAACCACATAGTGGTCTCTGGACTGGGAGGGAAGCCCATTTTTTAAATACCTTTTTTTTGGACAAGGGTAAGGGGAAGATTAAGTAGCACATGGCTGCTACAGTGCATCCAACACTAAGAATGAATCAGACTTCATGGAGCGAAGGCTGTTATTAGGACAGAAGTCCAAGACCTTTCAGACTGCCCGGTCACCCCCTTGCCAGGCCTATCTAATGCAGCACGTGTGTGCAGGTAGTTATCCTACCCATTAAATCAGTTAGCAAGTCACACAGGGTTATGTCCTGCAATGATTCTCAGCACCTCATGGGACCCAGCCCAGAAGAACAGCAGCACCCCACCTCTCCCTTAATGATTCACATTCAAACAGATCCTCTCCTTGTTAAAAAAAAAAAAAAAAAAAAAGAGTCAGGTATAACACAAAGCAATGAATAATTACCCTCTGCTATTATACAACCTGCCTCAACTGTACTCTTGAAAGAATACTCTTTACAAATAAGGTCAAAAACCACCTTTTGATTCCCCTTATGCAATTAAACAGAACACTTGAAGGGATCCTGGCTGCACAGCCAGACCCTTCTTTTCTCCACAAATCAACTCCAAAAAAAAAAAATCACTGATTGTGGGAAGCTCCCATCTACAACAGGTCTCAACTCACAAAGACCAGGGAGAAAAAAAAGTGGTTAGATTGGTGCATTCTTATGAGCTGTTTCCTAAATTCAGCTTGGGGAGGCAATTTGCTCACTAATTGTCACATCTCACAAACACACCCCTGAAAGAGCAAACCACCACCACCTCACAAAGCATCTTGAGCTGCATCAAATGAATGAGGCACTTGAGACAGAGGTAACCCCTTGGGTCTGAGACCTAATAAGGGCATAGGGAGATACTGAGTGAGCATGGAAGTGGGATCTTCCATCCCTGAGAAACCCAAGGAAGGACTAGATGTGATATGGAACAGCAGAGAAGGCAAGGAGATTCAGAGCAGGGGGCCATTTCCCTTGCCCGGTCAAAGCCCCCATCATTCATCATGGATTGATGAGGCAATTAATATGTGGGAGAGGAAGAAGAGATGGAAATGCTCCCTGCTCCAAACTGCTCATACACACCATAGGGGATAGATCAATCCACAGCCCTCTCCTTCCCATTTCAGGGAGATTGTGTTGAGGGTGGGACATTAAGGGGGCACAGAGCCACTCCTGCATCATCACTCATTGACCTTTGGATATAAGAACTAGAGAGAGAGCTCTCTCATTCCTGCAGCATACCTCTCTTTCACCATGGGAGCATTACAGGGTTCTACAAGTGTCCCTGCACCCACTCTAGGGTGGGGGGATTAGGAAGATACACAGGGGTCTATAGAGCTGTGCACAGAGCAGACCTATAGTAGTCTCTCCCTTACCAGTCTCCATACCTCATTCACCAGGGACAGCAGTTAGTGATGAAGTACTGGGGTCATGGGTACACATACAGGGGTTATCTCTGACCTGCACCACCTCCCTTCCGTTCTGTTCACCATGGAACAGTAGAGTATGGGAGACATGTAGGGAGCTCCTGGGTGGTGGATATTTAGGCACATATAGGAGATTCTGTAGGAGTCCCCTGCCTTCCTGCTCCACATCCCCCAGCACAGGGAGGGCCAGGTGGATACGTAAGGACCCAAGAAGGGTGCATATCGATCTATAGAGAAGAGGCAGGCTCCCACCCCTCACTTTAACATAGGAAGCATAGGGTAGAGATCTATAGGAAACGGCGTATTACCCGCCCCATAGTCACTGCTTGCTCTATGTACCCCATACGGTGCAGAGAACCCCTCTCCTGCCCCTCAGCATACCCTCCCCTCAGTAAAACATGGAATCCCGCACGCCCTCCCGTGAGGTAGGAGCCCCCCAGCCCCCTACCTGCTCCGTGTCTCTCTCATTCACGGTGGGGAGGGGGCTCCGGCCGCTGCTCGACATCTTGCCCCCCCCTTGGCCAGCGGCTCCTGGGGCTCCGGCAGTTCCTGGGGCTCAGGCCGGGGCTCTCCTCACACCGCTGGGAGGCGGCCAAGCCACCACCATGGGGGAGCCCCAGGGGGAAGGGGGGACTCAGGGAGCCGGAGGGCGCCGGGGCTCGGACATGGGTCTCCGCCGAGCCGCGGTGAGGGAAGCCCGGCCCGATGGCTCAGGCGAACCCGGGGATGAGGCGCAGGGACCAGGCCGCGCCGCCAGGAACCGGGCGTGCGCGTAGGCGAAGGCTGTGCGGAGCCGGGGCTAAGGAGATCCGGAGGCCGAATGCCCCCGGCCAAGCCGCCTTCTCCTCCCCGAGATCCGGCTCCCCTCAGCGCATCTCACACTCACACAGCAGCAGCTCCCAACATGGCCGCCACCGCCGGCCTTCGGCCATTTCCGCCCCCGTCCGGAAACATCCGAGTCACCCGCCAGAGCCAGTTTCCGCCGGTTCCGGAAACACCAGCCCCCTTGCAACCTGCCGCCTCCTCACGGAAACACTCGACTCGCCCTCCCTCACCATCGCCAGCTCCCGCCTCCTTCCGGAAATAACCGAGACGGCGGGCGCAGCCCCTTTCACGGTCGGTCATTTCCGCCTCCTTCCGGAGAAACACGAAGTTCAACTTCAGGGCAGCGATCGGACATTTCCGGACGATCGCCCGAGAGTACCCGAAGGCTGAAGATCGGCCGTTTCCGGAAAACTCCCCGCCCCCCGCTGACGCATCCCACGGCAATTTCCGGAAATCAACGAAAATAGCCGAAGAAGCTTCGGTTCTTTCCGCCTTCCCAAGGCGAGTAGTACCCGAGCCCGGGGACGAAAGCAGGCGGAGCCGCCCAGCTTCGGCTATTCCCGCCACTTTCCGTAAATAGGGTCTGAGTTTGAATCTGACATCTGAAGGGGGTCATTTTCCCGTGAGGAGCAGGGTAGCGGGACCGGGTGGGGGAGAGAATAAATCACCCGTCCGGGCAACTGGGCGTGCAAATGTGTACACGTGGATGCACACCTGATTGTACAAATATGCACGCACGTGCACACCTGGTCGTGCAAACATGCACAAGCGTGCATGCACACCTGGGCACATATACCTGCAAGTGCATCTACATAGGCACACATGGTAGGGCTGCAAGCACACACCTCCAAACGCCAGTGCCCAGCCATAGATGTGCATGCATTTCATAGAATCATAGAACTGGAAGGGACCTCGAGAGGTTATCTAGCCCAGTCCCCTGCACTCAGGGCAGTATTAAGTATGTGACAGGCGTTTGTCCAACCTGCTCTTAAAAATCCCCAATGATGGAGATTCCACAACCGCCCTAGGCAATTTATTCCAGTGCTTAACCAGTGCTTTGCACCCCCATCTAAACCTGCGCCCCCTGGAGACACAAGACTCACCTGCACACACTCCCTCCCGGCCCCATGCACACCCGTGCGTCTCTTCCCTCACGCACCTACAACCAGCCCTCACCGAAGCACAGGGTCCCCTTCCCCTCCCAGTGTCCTCCTCCGTGCGTGGGGGGGCTGGTGCTAACCCCCCCCCCCCCCCCCCCAGGCGCACGGTGCTGATCGGAAGACTTATTTTTCCATATGCTCAGACCCCGCCTTCTCTGCTACTGCTGCTAGAGTCTCATTACCCAGCTACATGGGCTAGTACAACAACTATAGCTTGGGACTGAAGTGCGCCAGCAGCGGCACCTGCTGGTCAGAGGTAGACCTGCAGTTGGTGGGCCCGCAGCTCATGGCCACGAGCAAAGGCTGATGCGCTCGGGATGACGCTGGCGCTTGGGGGCGCTCAGAACCCCACTCAGCGTCCTCGAGATGCGATGGGAGCAGGCTGCTGGCAACGACGTCCAGCGCCCCAGTTAGCCCACTAGCACGAGGAATTCGTTGGGGGGGGGGGGTGAGCACACACACACGCCCTCGCATGACCTGCACACAGCCACAGCTGCATGCACACACACACAGTTGCATGCATACACATGCACATCTGTGCAAACACACATGTGCAAACACACATCTGCTTGCACGGCTATGTGTATGCACTCAGACACTCCTACCCTGAGTCACAGCTGCCTAAACACACCTGTGCATCTTGACATGCAAACACATCCACACGATGGCCCAGTTGCATGCAGACATACACACCTACATGCACACACTTGTGCAATATCCCTTCACCCACACACACACTAGAGCACCGGTTCTCAAACTGTAGGTCACGATTCCATTTTAATGGGGTCACCAGAGCTGGCTTAGACTTGCTGGGGCCCAGGTCCGAAGCCAAAACCCGAGCCCCACCACCCGAGGCTGAAGCCGAAGCCTGAGGGTTTCAGCGCTGTGTGATGGGACTCAGGTTACAGGCCCCCCTCTACCCCCCGCCTAGGTCTTCAGCTTTGCGCCCTCACCACCCCACACCTTCCCGCCACCCAGATCAGTGGGGCTTAGAGGGCTCAGTCTTCAGTTCCCCCTCCTGGGGCATGTCGTAATTTTTATTGTCAGAAGGAGGTCGCAGTGCAATTAAGTTTGAGAACCCCTGCACTAGAGAATGCTCATATACCGCTTGGCCAACATTAGCACAATCAACATAGACTGGCTGATGCTTGCATTTGTGGATCATTCCAAAATTTGGGTCTCTGTTGGTCTCCCGAACTAAATACCCTGTAAAGAAGGGTAGAGATTCCAACCAGAGGGAGCTAACAAGGAAGCAAGTTGAGCCCTTAGTGGGGTGCAGCACCAGGTGGATTATTGAAACTGTTGTGTTCAAAACACACCATGACACATTCCACACTGCAGCAGAGCTACAACGCTGACTCTCTGCTTAGCAGCTTGGCACACAGCACCTAATCAGCAATGGGGGACTCCTGTTTGGGGCCAGCTCCCCGGGGATCCCTACCCAGATTTAATGGGTAACACACCAAGCAAAGTTTTCAACCTGCCAGTTGAGGGCCCCAGGCATGAACAGAGTTTCATGTCACACCTGAATGTCAGCCCAGAATCACACAGAGTGGGGAACTATTCTATGCAGCTTTATTGTTGTTCTGTGTATCTCAGGATCGTGTGGACCAAAATCAGGGTCCCCATTGTGCCAGAGGCTGCACAGACCCCCAACTGAAATCACAGCCCCATAGTAAAGGCAGCCTGGGCTTAAAATCTAAACAGACAAAGGTTGGGAGGAGTTATGTAGGCCCGAAGAGGGGAGGGCCCTTGCCTGAGGTTAGTGTCAGAGCTGGGAACAGATCCCAAGCATCCTGAGTCCCAGCCCAGTACTCTACCCACTGGGACACACTATTCTCCATGGCTGTGGTTTGCAAGCCTATAGGCAAAAGGACACAGTCACAGCCAGGGCTTGGACCCAAGAGTCCTGGCTCCCAGCAGCCCACGTTTAATTGCAGCTAGGGCTCATTGAGCCAGACTGACCTGCTTGGAAGGGGGTTACATTGGCTTTCTGCTCCTCTCCCAAACTCCTGAGTCCTGGGGCTGGTGCCAGGTACAAGGAATGCCCGACAGCAGCCAACTGGGTGCATGGGGTGGTGCAGAAAATTATCTCCCCCCATCCCTCCGCAGCTTCCAAGGCAGCGGGGAATATGCCATATGGGGGCAGGAGACTACTCCACTCACCCTGCCAGCAGGGGGCAGAGTTGCTCTCCACTAGCAACACCTGCCAAGATTTTAAGGGAACTGGGGAAATGCGGGTCACAAAGGCACCAGTCCCCGTTTACTGGAGGATTAGTTGCAGGATGGCCAGCCAGTGGCAAGCAGTGCCCACTGGCTCTATGCCCACCTAACATGTTGGGGCTTGCTCGGGAACAAGGGGCAGGGCTCAGGAGTGACTGGAGTGGGTGATTTATGGCGGGGCAGCAGAGAGAATTGTCCCTGTGCAGAGACGCTGTCCCGATCTATGCCCCACGGCTGCTGCAGGGCATGGAACACACAGCCTCCTGCCATTCCTGTTCACATGAGTGGGGTGCCCCACATAGCTGGGGGCACACAGTTTCTCAGGCACCCTCTAACCAGTCAGTTGGCAACAGCAGTTCTTACTAGCAACTGGAGCCTGGAGTGGGGGACAGGGGACAGGTTAGGGGAGAAAAGAGGCACGGGTTGCCTTGGAGGGGGCGCATTGGTGCCCGGGTCCATGGCAGTGCCCGGAGGAAGCGACGCAGCATTCTCCAGTGGCTCCGACGCTGGCCCGGGAGTCTGGGCTGTGGGAGGGGTGTGGGGTCTAGTGAGTTTGAGCAGGGAGGATGCAGGGCCTGGCACAAAGGGGCCTCAGCCTTGGGGCAGGGGGGTCTGTGTGGCGGTACAGTAACACAGGTGCCAAGTAGCAGAACCATGGCTGATTGGGGAAGGTGGGGAGATTTCTGTGCCAGAGACCGGAGGGTTGAACTAAAAACTCAGTCAGGTGTCAGCAAACAGCATGTGTGTGACTGGCAGGCTGGGCCCAGCAAGGCTGGACTGGAAATGCAAGAGGAGGATAATGGGGGCGGGGGAAGCTGACCACAGGTGAGGGGTGCAGCAGAAGGCAGCCTAAAGGTGGGGGGGCAGCAGAAAGCTGCCCACGGGATGGGGGAGACATCAGAAGGCAGCCCACAGGAGGAGGGGGGAACACCTAGAGGGGAGCACAAGGCATTTAATGGGCTAGGCCCCAATTGGGGGGCAGCAGAAGGCAGCACATAGCCTTGGGGGCAGCAAAAGGCAGCCCGCAGCTGGGGGGAGGAGTGGAAGGGAACCTGCAGGCTGGGAGGAGAGTGGAGGGCAGCAGAAGGCAGCCCACAGGCTGTGGTGAGGAGAGGGGAGCGGAAGGGAGCTCGGAGGGTGGGAGGAGAGTGGAGGGCAGCAGAAGGCAGCCCGCAGACTGGGGGAAGGAGAGGGGAGCGTAAGGGAGCTCGGAGGGTGAGGGGCAGCAGAAGGGAACCTGCAGGCTGGGGTGAGGAGGGGGGAGTGTAAGGGAACCTGCGGGCTGTAGGGAGGTGGGGGGCTGTGGGTCAGGATCCCCCCCAGCTCTGCCTTAGAGTAGGAGTTTCTACCTATAAAGCCCCATGGAGGGCAGGAGGGAGGTGCTGGGGGGGCCAGATACATGATCAGGTGAGGAAGGCAGGGAGCTACTCTGCCATTAACCCTTCAGTGTCTTGTCCCCATCACCCAGCAACCCCCTGGCTGCTGGACTGAGTGCCTGGGTTGCGGGGGAGGGGAAAGGGAGGGAGCTGGGACGCAGCTCTCCCAGCTGCAGAGTGGAGTCCTGAGCACCAGCAGTGGAGGGGCGGGGGGCTCTGCAGGGACTATGCGGAGGAGCCATGCCCCCAGTGGAGAACCAGAGCAAATCAATGGCTAAAGCCAAGGCAGGAGCAAAACACCCCACCACCAGCTGGGGGTCATTAGAGGCACCACACACATTTCCTCTCCAACTACATCTGAGCCCTCCAGTCCTGTGCCCGCCAGACTCCCCACACTCCTGTGTCCCCAGACCACTTTCCTCTGAGCCTCTTAACCCCCAGTACCTCTGCATCCCAAGCCCCTCCCCTCCCAAGGAGGTGGGGGATGCAACCCCTGGGTCCAAGAGGGAGCTGTGGCCAAGGGCAGGATGCCCATCATACACATAGCTGGTTGGAGATACGAGGTGGGTCAGGCTGAGGAACCCCGTAGCACTTACAAGGGGGGCTGCTTCCAACAACAGGACTTGTTTAACAGCAGGGGGAAGCTGCAGAGTTGGGGGGAAGGAAGGGACCCCCAAGACAGAGGGTACCCTAAAGCAGGTCACACTGAGACACAGGGGTTTACAGGGGTCTGTGTTCCTTCTGCCCCCGCAGCAGGACTTTCTCACTCAACCCCCTGGAACCTCGGGAGCATTACCGGGGGGCTGCTACTCACCCTGCTGCACTGTAGGTAGGGGCACCCCCAGGCCCAAGTGTATTATAGGTAGACTGCCAGGGCTGCCTCCAGGCCCTGTTGCATTATGATTCATAGGGATACCCCCAGGGCTGCTCCTGGGCCCCATTTCATTATAGCTAGAGGCATCCTCAGGCCACACACGGGCCCCATTGCATTATGGGTAGAGGCACCCCAGGGCTGTTCATAAGCCCCAGTGCATTATGGACAGGAATAACCCCCATAACTGCTCCCACACCAATTGTATTATGGATGGGGCAACCCTCAGAACATCTCCCAGGCCCTAATGTATTATGGACAGAGGCACCCCCACGAGGCTGTTCCCAGCCCTGTTGAATTATGGGTGGGGGCACCCCCTAGGGATGCTTCCAGGTCCCATTGCGTTATAAAGGATTCACAGCAGCCTGGGAGTGTAGCAAGATAAAAAGGGGCCATAATCCCCCTGCCCACTGGGTCGCAGAACCGGCAGGATGTCACCTGTGAATGGGAATCCTCTCCCCTTGGCATGGAAACACACCCCCAGCAGAGGGAACGCAGTGCCATCTCCTAGCCAGCAGGGGGCATCCCCCCAGATGACAGGGGACATCGCCCCAGATGACGGGTCAAAACACGATTCAAGAGTGGGGGAGGGGTAGGAACAGGCCATGAGTTACTGCCCACGAGAGGGCCCTATCCCCACTGCAGAGAACTCCATTGGCCCTGGGGTGGGACAAAGAGAAGCCCCAGCCCACCCACCACAGACAGAATAAGACCCCCCCAAAAATACAACCCTCCCAGGAGACACAGACAGAACTATGGATATGCACCCCTTAACTCCTCCTAAAGAGGCCATGACTGAGATGGGCTGGGATTTAATCGGCAGGGCTGGGGTGGGAGGTCGGCTGGCATAGCCAGGTGGGGGAATTATGGTTTTCAGTCTCACTCTTCCCTCTGTGATTCCACCCCAAGTCCCAGGCCCCCTGTTCACATGCTCACTGGGCACAAGCTACAGGAGAGATGATTGGACGCAGTGATACACTGAATTGCATCCGTGCAATACGTGAGGATGCCGGGGCTGTGTGTTGCACAAGGGCAGGCAATGCACAAGGGCACCACCAGGAGCATGCGAGATCCAGGCACCCGGTGCCCAAGGATGCACTGAGGGAGCAGATAGGAGGCCAGCCTCCCCCACCTTCTTGGCTTGAGTAAGAGGCAATTTCCCCCCTCCGAGAACACCCCCTCTCTCCACCCACCTGCTTTTGTCTGCCCCCTCAATCCCAGAGCCTTCAAGGCAGGGGGCCCTGATCCACCTCCATCGAACTGCAGACTTCCCCATCTCCCCTTAATTAGGGACCAGCGCTACTCCTCTTTCCCAGTGCAATTCCTGCCCCCCCAACATAGGGAAACTCCCCAGCCCCCCACCCCCAGACCTCTAGAGCAGGGACCTGCAGTACAGTACATCCTTCTCCCAGTGCATCCCCCCGCCCCCTGCAGCCCCTTCCCCATGGAATCACACACACACTTGGTGCAGGGAATTCTGACCCCTCACCCCAACCCCTACAGCAAGGACTTGCAGTGAGCTCCCCTCCCAGAGCCATTTCTCCCCTCCCCCTGTAGTCCCACCAGTACAATCTCTCCTTCAACACCAACCCAGACCATGTAACTGTGGAGCACCACATGATCTTGGGAACCACGGAAGGATGGAGCTGGGCTGCATGCACCAGAGGGGGGTGTTGATGGGTGAGACCATGTATAGGATGGGGGGACATGCTGAGATACATGACAACATGCCTGTGATCTAATATGCATGGAGGATGTTGACATACACTGGGGATGTGTAACAGACATGAGCACATACATGGGGTTGCTAACATATATGACAACATGCATGGGAATTAACACACATGGAGGATGCTAACATGAATGACAACATATATGAATTATGCTAACATGAATGGCGGGTGCTAATACATGTGACAGCATACATGAATATGCTATCATGGAGAGAGGGTGCTAACATATGTGACAATATGCATGGGAACTAACATACCTGGAGGATGTTATGACAACATACATTAAGTATAACACGTATGGGAGACTAACATGCATGGAGCTGCTAACATCATGACCCAATGCTAATGTGCATGGGTGCTAACATGAATGACCACATATATGGAATGCTAGCATGCATGACCATGTGCATGGGGGATACTAACATATCCGAGATTGCTAGTAGCCAAGGCAACATGCATGGAGACAGTATTACACATGGTGTTCTTCACATGCATGACAGCAGGCCTGGGGGTGATAAGTCATACACTATGCAAGCAGCGGCGGCTCTATGCTTTTTGCCTCCCCAAGCACGGCAGTCAGGCGGCCTTCGGTGGCATGCCTGCGGGCGGTCCGCGGTCATGCGGATTCAGCGGCGTTTCTGCAGGTGATCTGCCGGTCCCGAACCCGCCGCCGAATTGCCGCCGAAACCGTGGGACTGGCGGACCTCCCGCAGGCACGCCGCCAAAGGCCGCCTGATTGCCGCCCTCACAGTGACCAGCAGGCCGCCCTCCACAGCTTGCCGTCCCAGGCACGCACTTGCTGCGCTGGTGCCTGGAGCCGCCCCTGTATGCAAGTATAGTCTTTCCCCCTTAGATCCATACCTATGCCATGGCTGAGATGCAGCCACCACTGGGGAGGCGTAGCACAGCAAGGGGAGCGGGATTCGGGTCAGGAACACCACGCTAGACTCTTCTCCTGCAAAGCATTCTGGATAATGACATATGTAAATGGTTAACCCTGCCGTGATCAGGGGGAGCTTTAGGCAGGTGGTCTCTGAGGCCAGGTGGGTATGCCCTAGTCAAATTAATAGGGTTATGGGATGGCAGGGGTTAAGCCCTGTGTCCTGGCCTAACTCCAGCTTGGATCTTTCTATTGCCACCCACCTCCTTGATTCTTCCTCACTGTGTATCCTTAGGTGTTAAACAGTCCCCGTGACCCATCCCAGAGGCAGCTGCTTCTCAGCACCAGGCAAGGTGTCCCTGTATCAAAAGTCCTTAGCTCTGCCCCAGAGGTGGCTGCATCTAAGTGCCTCCCTTTGTGTTGTTACTCTGAATCCCATTCCCTCCTGTGCTGCCTGCTTTAAATCCTGTAGCTGGCACATCCCAGGCTAATGGGCCTTCACAGGGAGTGGTGCTGATGGGTCCCCCGGGGGCAGGTCAGCTGATCACCACCCACACCGTGTCCGTCGATACCCATTAGAGGGCAGGGTGGCAGTAGCACTGTGTCCCAGCTGCATGGCAGCACCTGACTCAAGGCTGGCGTGGGGGGAGCTATCCAGCTGCATGCACTCTCTTCCTTGCATTGCAACCTCTGCAGACGCCAGCTACTGTCCGATCACCCTCCTGCCCCACCCTGTGTGCACATGCCCTGTCCATGTGCTTGAGAAGCAAAGATGCAAGGTAAGGAAGGGCTTTTAGCACTGTGAGCTGGTGTGCACCTTGGCACCTGACATGCCAGCTCCCTGCCCCCCCCCTGCAGGCACCCACCCTCAGATTCCCCATGTGTGCTTGATGCCAGCTGGATCATTTCCCCTAAGGGTCGGGAAGGAAACTCCCACCAGCACACCTGCAGCACTGACCTGTCAAACAGGTGCATTATGGGGGTTGGAGAACCCTAGGTGGACCCAGTGGTCTGTTCCAGAGTGGAGGGGAGGGAGGGATACCAGCTGGATGGGCCCATTGGTCTGATCTGGGGTGGCAGGGAAAGTGAAGGATGCCAGGCTGGATAGGCCCATAAATCTGATCGGGAGTAGATGGGTCACCAATCTAGCTGTATCTACTCCCAGGGCAGGAGTGGATTAGAACCAGCGGAGGGCTGACCGGAAGGGAAGGTTATGAGAGCAGCACACCAGAGGTTGGGAGACAGCAGTGCCATGGGGGGGCGGGGGGGATGCTGTCATGGAAGGGGAGGCAGCACTATCATGGGTAGGGTGCTGTGGGTAAGGGGGCAGTTGTGCCATGGGGGAGGCAGTGCTGTGATGGGGGGAGCCTAGGCAGTGCTGTGATGGGGGGGAGGCAGCGCTGTCACATGGGGAGGGGGACAATGCTCATGCTCTCAGCCTAGCGCAGGGGACAGTATCGATTTTTCTGCTGGGCCTGTTCTGGCTGCAGGGAGATCTGTGGCGTCAGAGATCGACCGGGTAGCGCGTGGGTGGGGCAAGTTGCTTGTCTCAGCAATCTCCCTCCATGTTTGGGGCAAGATGGGCGGGGGGATCCAACAGATACCTGCAGGGCTGACCCGTCCCCCTATCCTCCTCCCCAGGATTCCCTAAAATAGCACAACCCCTGCAGCATCCCAGTGGGCGCCCCCCAGGGGCTCCCAGAAGATGCTTCCCCACCACCCCCGTCCATCTAAGCTGATCCCCTATATCCCATTCACTGCCCCCTAAGCCAGCCAATTCCCCCATCCTTTGGCTGGATCAGAGCCAGCACCCCCTAGAAGGAAAAGACCCCCGATCCCAACCCCCACCCCCAAGTCACTGGTAACACAAGCTGTTCATAGTGTAAGTTAAATAACTGTTGGGTCGTTAAAAATAAGCTTTTACAGCCACTGCTGTCCCCAGTAACAAAGAAGAGCTTACAAGCAAGTTACGCAGTGCACGTGAGAAAATAAGTGGGGAGACAAGGGGGCTGAGAGTCAGGACTCCTGGGTTCTGTTTTCAGCTCTGGGAGGGAATTGGGGTTTCATGGTTAGGAGAGGGGGGACTGTGTCTGCACGTTACTCTGCTCCAGCCTCGGAACCCAGGAGTCTTGACTCTAAACCCCTTCTCCCTCGCCCCGCCTTAACCCACTTAGACCCCACTCTGTGCTGGGAATAGAAATCCCGGAGTGCTGACTCCCATCCCCCCACTCTAACCCACTAGACCCCACTCCCCTCCCAGAGCTGGAGATAGAACCCAGGAGTCCTGACTCCCCAATGGCAGGAGAGACAATCTGATAGAAAGAGAGATAGAGACCCCAGACGTGTTATAATGGTTAGTTCCATTCTCCCCCCGCCCTTCCTGTTTAGCTGTGACAATGGAACAGTCCCAAGAGAATCCCCCTCCTCCCAGCCCACTGCAAAATTATGAAAGAGATTTACAACTCAGCACGGAGCAACCCATTCTGATTGGCTGCTGATGACATCATTCCTGGGACCCCAGGAGTGGGATCTCTGTGGATGAGCCCAGCTAGGTAGTGCACAGTGGGTCTGGCCCTGTATCTCTAGGGAGCACACACACCCCCCCCCCCCCCCACACACACACACTGCTGGGGCAGCCCAGACACTCAACCACACAGACCCAGCACTGGGCTATAGGGTTGTGGGATCAGCCTGGCCCAGAGTGAGGCTGCATGTTTGATTGTACATGATACACACTCACGTTTACATGCACACCCACCCGGCACACATGCACACAACTCATGCCCACACACCCACGTGCTTAAATGCACACACACCCTACACAAATATACACACATATTAGGGAAATCATTCTAACGCTAGGGCTAGCTCTGGAATAGGCTTCCAGGGGGTAAGATCAGTGGCAGGGATTCCACCCCTTTCCCCTCCCCATCCAAGCAATAGGCCCCATTCTGCTCTCCCTCCACCCAGGGACATGATTCTGGAGTCCTTGCAGCACTTCTAGATTTGCACCTAACCACGGGATCTGGTCTTGGCTCTTTGAACCCAGCAAGGTATCCCAGCGGGCATATATAGTGCCTGGTTCGATGCTTTCCTCCTTGAAATCCCCGAGGAGCCAGAGCTAGGAAAGCCCATTTAGCTCATGGGCATGACAGGACTGTGCTCAACCCTGGTGACTCATAACTTTGGAAAGGCCCCATGGGAGGGTGCACTGGCTCCCACGCCAGCGCCAGCAGCAGGGGGAACGAGGATGCAAGGCACGCAGTCCTGCAGCGTGACTGCTTCTGAATGAGGGATTCAAAGAGCCAGAGCCCCCCAATGCTGCTGCATGTCAGCTCTACCAACGGGGCTAGTCCAGGTGGGCCAGGCTGTTGGGTTCAGTACGGGAGCAGTTCTGGCTCCATGCTGGGTGCTGTCCCAGACAGATCGGAGCGGCAGGCAGGAGGTCCACCCTAGGGATTTGTGGGATGGGTCCAGAATAGTCTACCACACACACACACACGTGTGTACATACGTATGTATGTATAAATCAGTAGGCAATAAAGGAACACTACCTCGGGCTCTAGTTCCCATTGACTCCAGTGGAGCTGTGGATAATTTACACCAGCTGGAGATCTGGCCTCTGATGTTGTGGTGCCTGAGTCACCCCCACCCCATGACCTCACCAACGAATGGGCAGGGACCTGGAGCTGTTGGCTCCAGCTTAAGAAGTTTCTTGTTGAGCCAGTTCCAGGCTGGGCATGTCCCTGCTCAGCTGTGTGTGTCACCCAGTGAGTAACATTCTATGCGGTCACCGGCCACACCTGTGTCAAAGTCCCCTCCCGAGATGCTGGTGGGAGGGAACCCACAGCATTCAAAACAAAGGCACTGAGATGCAAAGACAAAGCTGCCTGTACCAACCCTCCGGAGCATGCTCGGGGGCGGGGGAGCGTGGTACGGTGTTGGTGTGAGAGGCAGCGTGGTCTGCAGGGCTTGGGATCTGTTGGTCGTGTACAGTGGGTGTGGCTTGCATGGATTTGGGATTCAGTGGATGTGGAAAATGAGCATGATGTATTATGTGTTAATTCATTAACACATCTGCACTCTTACATGCTTAACACATACAGACAAATATGCACACATACATATCCTGTGCATGCATGCATGACCCCATGCTTGCCCCATGCACACGTGTGCATGCATGCAGACACATGAATTCCCAGGCATATACATGTCTGTTGACACATGACACCACATGCACACACACCCGCTTGACATTTCTCCGCACTTCTCACCACATGTACATTAAATACTTTCACTTGTCCAAACACACAGATTCCACCCATTCCTGTGCCTGGATTCACCTCCCCCCCACACCTCTGCCTGTCCACACACACAGAAACATGCTCTCACATACCAGGTTCAGATGTGGGCAAAGCACAGAGAGCTCTTCTGGCAGAAGGCACCAGATGTGTGAGCATTGGAGACACGCCGGGGCTCACACACTAGGCCCACTACACTCCACACTCCCGTTCAGCACTGCGGGGTGGCGAGGGAGATTTGTTTTGAACCAATGGCTGCGAAGGGTTCAATACAAGAGCCAGGTCCAAAGCTGGGCTGGGTTTGGGGGGATATGACCCTGCTCTGTTTAATTTCTTGCTCACTTGATTCCTACCGTTCTTGGGAACCCCAGATATAAACAGCTCCTCCTGCTGCACTAATGCGTAGAGGGGATGGACAGACAGAGGGTTCCTAGCAGTGGAGGGACAGAGACACAAACAGACATTATGCTAATTTAGTGATTCCCTCCCAGGATCTCAAAGCACTTTGCAAAATTCATGTAAGCCACCCTGCCCCCACACACTTTGTAATGCAGCCTTTAGAGCACAGAACTCTTGAGTTCTCCTCCCAGCCCTGCTGCAGACACCCAGCATAACATTGAGCACAAGGCCCTTCCCTCCCACATTGCCTCAGTTTCCCCAGCTGTAAATCAGAGTGAGGGAGGGAGAGTGATAGTTATAAGATTGAAATAAAATGTGTTGCAATGGGAAGCGCTGCAGTAAGGAAAAAGGTGGTGGTGAGGGGGGTGGACAGATAGATACCTGGATAGATGTGTATGGGATGGATGGCTAGCTGGATGTGTGCAGGAATGGATGGCTAGCTGGATAATAGGATGTGTATGGGCATTGATAGGTAGATAAATAGATGTGTGGGGGATGGATGCATGGAGATCTGGTTAGATGGATGTGCCTGGGGATGAATGGATAAATAGATCGACTTGGATGGATGGATGGATCTAGGGGACCTATGGGGTTAGGTAGATCGGTCGCTCTCTGTGGGAGTGGATGGATCTGGGTCTCTACAGGATTTGGTAAATCAGTTGCTCTCTGTGGGGTGGATGGATCTGGGTCTCTACGAGGTTCGGTAGATCAGTCGCTCTCTATGGGGATGGAAGGATCTGGATCTCTATGGGGTTAGGTAGATCGGTCTCTCTCCATGGGGGTGGATGGATCTGGGTCTCTATGGGGTTAGGTAGATCGGTCTCTCTCCATGGGGGTGGATGGATCTGTGTCTCTACGGGGTTAGGTAGATCGGTCGCTCTCCATGGGGGTGGATGGATCTGGGTCTCTATGGGGTTAGATAGATTGGTCGCTCTCTATGGGGGTGGATGGATCTGGGTCTCTATGGGCTTAGGTTGATCAGTCGCTCTCCATGGGGGTGGATGGATCTGGATCTCTATTGGGTAGGTAGATCGGTCACTCTCCATGGGGGTGGATTGATCTGGATCTCTATGGGGTAGGTAGATCGGTCACTCTCCATGGGGGTGGATGGATCTGGATCTCTATGGGGTAGGTAGATCGGTCGCTCTCCATGGGGGTGGATGGATCTGGAACTCAATGGGGTTAGGTAGATCGGTCCGTGTGTTTCTCCAGCGCCCTCCCCCGTGGACAGACAAACACACAGATAGGGCCAAGGGGGGCTCCTTCCTTCCTTTCACAATGAAGGCAGCTTGGGTCACGTGCCCCTGTGCCTCACCATCCCGGAGATCCGGACTCGCTCTCATTGGCTACAGATGATGTCACCCCCCCATAGCCCCTCCTCCTCCTCCTCTTCCTGCTCCCCCCCATCAAAGCAAGGCTTCAACACCAGATAGTGGTGGGGTTGGGGGGAGTAAATAGACAACCCGGGGGGTGGAACCTGCCTGGGCATTGGGGGGACGCAGGGGCTGGCTTCCAAGGACCCCCCTAACCCTCTACTCACATGGGCATGAGCCACAGCGTAGGGATCTGATGCAGGTAAGAGGGTGGCTGGGTATCCTGTACCCCCTCACCCCTGGGGACATGGGGGGCTCTGATTGGCACTCAGTGGTGCTAGGGGCTTGGCACGGGGGCTGCCTCTCCCCGGGGGATTTGTTTTGGGAAGGGGAACGTTCTGGGCAAGGGGGGGCAAACATCTGGCTGGCTCAAGGGGGCCGGGGTGCGAACATGCGGGGGAAGGGCGCAGCGCTTTGTGGACAAGGGTGCAAAGATTTGGAGGTAGGGGTAGAGGCGTGTGTGTGTGTGTGTGTGTGTGTGTGAGTGTGTGTGTGTGTGTGTGTGGAGAGAGAGAGAGAGAGAGGAGACATCCCCGAAAGTGGTGACCCCCCAGCGTAGGGGTTCCTAGCATGGTAGCAGCTTGGGGGTGTATTGTAAAACAGCTGGTGGGGGGGGGCGCACATCTGGAGCGGGGACGCCGGGCGCTAATGAAGGAAGCTGGGGCAGGGGACCGGTTGGAACCAGGGAAGGGTTAAGCTGTCAAAGGTGGTGACTGGCAGCCAGAATGGCGGGGGGTGGGGGTGGGGGGATCCTGCTGTCTAAACGGGGGGGGACACACGGGGAGGAGGGGTGCGGGAGCGGGGACACCCAGCAGAGTGTGTGGTGGCTGGCAGCACGGCTTGTTACGGCAGAGCTTTGGGGCGCGTGGGAGGGGAAGGCTGGAGCCGCGATCATGGGTGACAGACGGGCTCCCACTGCGGGCAGGGAATGCCAGGCGGGAGGAGGATAGAGAACCGTGATGCCAGGACAGGAGGTGATGCCAGGTTGAAGGGATGATGCCATGTTGGGGAGACGGGGGGCAATGCCAGGCTGGAGGGGGTGATGCCATGTTGAAGAGACGGGGGGCAATGCCAGGCTGGACGGGTGATGCCATGTTGGAGAGACGGGGGGCAATGCCAGGCTGGACGGGTGATGCCATGTTGGAGAGACGGGGGGCAATGCCAGGCTGGAGGGGGTGATGCCATGTTGGAGAGATGGGGGGCAATGCCAGGCTGGACGGGTGATGCCATGTTGGAGAGACGGGGGGCAATGCCAGGCTGGAGGGGGTGATGCCATGTTGGAGAGACGGGGGGCAATGCCAGGCTGGACAGGTGATGCCATGTTGGAGAGACGGGGGGCAATGCCAGGCTGGAGGGGGTGATGCCATGTTGAAGAGACGGGGGGCAATGCCAGGCTGGAGGGGGTGATGCCATGTTGGAGAGACGGGGGGCAATGCCAGGCTGGAGGGGGTGATGCCATGTTGGAGAGACGGGGGGCAATGCCAGGCTGGAGGGGACCAGAGGCAAAGCAAGATTGCAGGAGTGGGTGGCTGCAATGTCAAACTGCGGGGTGGGGGATGGATGTGGGGTGATGGCAGGCTGGGGGGGGACCATGGCAGGCTGGGGGGATGGGTGGCAATGCCAGACTGGGGGTGCAGGACAAGTGTGATGTCAGGCCTTGGAGGGGGCTGAGTGGGATCCTGCAGCTGCAGGTGGTAACTGGGTTCATGGCTCAACGCCATGGTGGGAGTGGGGGTATTGTCAGTCTGGCCGGCTGTGACCTTACCTTACAGGGAGCTGGGAGGCCCGTGGGACCTTGTGCCCACTCTGTGCTCAGCGCTGCAGTGACACAAGGCGTTATTTTTGGGTTGTGATACCATATTCAGGGGCTCAGGAGGGAAGTTACTGGTGGCACTCCTGGGGTTGGCCAATGAGCTCCTGGTCTTTACACCCCCACCCCCACATAAGCCGTGTACATGAGCATGAAAATGACTGCTGGAGGAACATGCATGATTGCACTCACCTATGCTGTGACACACACACACACACACAGACGCACACGCCCATGCTCAGGTATACAAAAATAGACACCCACCATAACCTGCAAAGCTTGCACAAACACACACAAAACACGCAAAGTTTGCACACACACCCTCACCAACCACAACACATGCTTACCATAACCCACCCTCCACAACAAGCCAAAGCTTGCAAAGTGCACGCACGCACCAGAACATACATTCACCACATCATGCACAAGTGCACAAACACAGACTCGCACAACTCAGCATGCCAAAGCTTGCACACAGATGCATCCTAGCATTGGTGCATGCTCGCACCACAGCACGCAGAAAAAGAGCACATGCAACATACAAAAGCTTGCATAGGTACATATCCCACAGTGTACACAGACACCCAACCAGCTCATGCTCCTGTTAATTACCCCCAACCTCTCCATCAGAGGCAGGCAGCTGCCCACCAAAGAGCCACATGCTCCCAGCACTGGGATTATTTTCAGTTTGGAATGGGGCAAAATGTGGGAGAGGGTACACCCACCCTATGTGGGATGGGGGCTGTAGCTCTACTATGGGTGTGTGTGCAGGGAGATGGGAGGGGAGGGCTGGGGGTAAGCGAGTAGGAGGAGTGGCAAGGGGACAGGAGCTGGAGGGGGGTCTAGGGACAGGAGGAGACTGTAGCAGGAAGGTGGGGTGGGGGGCAGAGGGGCAGGAGGAGCTGCGCAGCATTGCCCCTGTCCCTTCCACCACCCCCAGCTAGAAAAGCAGACTGGTCCCTAGCCAATCAGAATTTCTGCAGGTGGAAGAACAGCCCTCTCCCCAACCAGTCAGAATCCACGGGGAATCTTTACTGCTGATTGGCTGGCAATGGGTATCACATACTGGGAGATGGGGTGGCCAAGGATACAGCCCCCTGTCCCCAAGAGCTGGGGATGCTTTGGTTCATGGGATTAGGGCTGCCCTCTGCTGACAGAGATGGGGACAGCTGTCTGAACAGTCCCCTGCCCTCCCACCTCACTCTGCCCAGCACAGCACTTCTGGGGCCAGCTGGTGAGCTCACCCCCGGGTGGTAACCTGAGGAAGCACGAGCCCCTGTCGGGCGCTGCCAGCCCCTGAGCTCAGCTGGGTATTTTTAGAAGTGCCGTGATTTTGCTTTTCAGGGAGGGACTAAACATGTTGCCCCAGGGACCTGGACTCGCCAGCTAAAGAGCAGAGCATGTGGGCATGCATTGGGGTGAGCGTGCACCAGTATGAGTGTGCACTGGTGTGTGCATGGGCGTGCACTGGGATGAACATGCATCAGTTTGTGTGCTCTGATGTAAGTGTGCCTATGCATGCACTGAGGTGGGTGTGCACCAGTATGAGTATGTGCCCTGATGAAGTGTGCCCTGGTGTGAGCAGGCACTGATGTGAGCACACATGTCCATGAGTACAAATGTGAGTGTGCATGGGGGTGAGTGCTGGGGGTGTATGTGAGTTTGACTTCACATAGGCGTGTGCGTGCATGGAGATGAGTGTGCACACAAATGTGCATCTGTGCGCGTGTGTGTGTCTGAGTGCGTGTGCTGGAGAGCGTGTGTGAGCGTGCATCTGTGTATGCGTGTGGCTGAGTGTGCAGGAGTGTGTGAGCCCATAGGCCTATGTATAGCTGCGACTGGGCATGGCTTTCCTCTTACGTGGATGCACGTGGGTGTCCTTAAGAGTAGCTCAGCCCAGGCCCTGCAGCCCTCGATAGCCCCTGGTCTGTTGGGGAAGGATCCCAGGCTAGAAGGGCACAGACACTCCTCTCTAGTGAGGGGGAAACCCCCCCCCCCGGTTCTGTCCCTCACATTCCCCCCACTGCCAGAGGCGCTGATGGGAGTAGCCGGCCCTGTCACCCCGCTTTAGAGCAGAGCTGCTGTCCTGGGGGAGCATGGGGAGCGAGTGCTCTGGGGCTGGCCAGATGGGGGACAGAGTCACAGGGGAATGCTGACACAAGGTAGGGGGTTGTGGGGAAAGCAGAGACCATTACAGGTGTGGGGGGGCTGGAGAGGGAGTCAGAATGGAAGGGGGGATGGGGCATGGACCCTCACTGGGAGACAAAGAGAGGAGTGGGGGGAGGTCAGAGTCGCTCTAGGGGCAGGGGCTGTGTGAGGATGGGGGGATGGAGTGCTGGTGTTGGGGTAGGCTGGGTTGGGGGGCACAGAGTGTAATTTCCCACATGATTCCTTCATGGCCCCAGTGGGATACGCTTTCCCCCAGGAGCCCTGCACCCTGGCCACGTGGGTGATGTGGGGCTGCTGGTAGCCGGAGCCCCCCAAGGCATAGGGGAGGGGGGGTTTAAATCTCTGCCGGCGCAGAGAAGGGTGACGAATTGGCCTCTTTGAAGCTTACTCAGCCTCAGGGGAGCATGGGGTGCTTGGAACTGATAAGGCACCAAAATGGGGGAGGGGAGGAATCTGCAACCAGGAGCTTGGATCAGGAGGGCCTGCCCAGAGCACCCCCCAACCCATCTGCTCTTCCCCCCCCCACCAGTTGCTATGGTTTATATAGGGACCCCCTTCCCAGCACTGGGATGCAGGCACTTGAGGGGGAGGGAAGGGTACTATTTAACTGCAAAGCCAATAGGGAGCCAGGACTCTAGTGCTCCACCCCCTGACCCTGGCTGCAGTGACTGGACCTCACCTGAAATATCAGAGCCAGAGTGTGAAGGGTTAAAAAACTTTTGGAAGGGTGTGAAATGAGTTTGCCAGGTCTCAGCCCTGGTGCCCATAGCATGGGGGGGGGGGTGCGCAGGGAGGAACAGCTTGGCTGGGATGTGGGGAGGATCGCCTGTGGGACCACCCCTCTGTGCCCCTTTAGTATCCCACACACCCCTGACCCTCTCTCCCCCCTCTCTGCAGGTCACCCTTCCCAATGCCTCCCTCACCCCTGGAAGACCGCCTCTCCGTCCTCCAGCGCCCCAAGACCTTGGCTTTGCGCCTCAATCACAGCTTCCCTGCCGACAAGCAGCTCCTGTCGCCCCGGGCGCGGAGACCCCCGAGCCACCCACCCCCTAAGGACCGAACCGGGGCTGCCCCACCCTATCAGGAGTCCCAGGCCTGCCTCCCACCCCCCCACTCCCACACCATCGACATCAAGTTGACGGTGGGGGCTGGGCAGAGCCGGGCGCGCGATCGCAACCTCTCCCTGCAGCTCGACCTCCAGCAGGGCAGCAGCAGGTCCTGCGGGGAGCCGGAGCTCAAGGTGCTGCTGCCTCAAGCCAAGCTCAAGAAGCGCTGCTTTAAGGAAAACTCACAGCCGGCTGGGGGGGACACCCCATCACCTGCTTCCTCCTGCCTCTCCAGCCCCAGAGCGGGCACCATGCACCCCTTGAAAGGCGGCTGCCGGGGCTGCTGGCGCTTGATGCGCTGCGACGACACCAGCCCCAAGCCGGGGCTGCGCTCCCTGGGGTGCCTGTCGTGCCGCTCCAGTCTGGCCTCCCTCAGCTGCTCCCCGCCCTCGGTCAAGAAGCTGGGGTGCTTGCCCTGCACCCCGTCAGCCCTCAAGTCCCTGGCCTGCCTGGCATGCAACCCCTCAGTCAAGTCGGTCAGCTCCTCCTGCAGCTTCTGCAGCAGCGACCCCATCGTGGCCTACGACCCCCCAGCCAGGGGCTCGCCCCCATCCAGCTACGACGAGGACGACTACAGCGTGCGCACCATCTGGCCTGAGGAGCTGGCCAAGAAGATGAGCCGTTCCCGCACCCAGCAGCAGGGGGCACCGCTGATCCTGGATTGCCGCAACCTGATGCAGTACACCAAGAGCCAGCTGCAGGGCGCCATGCACTTCAGTGTTTCGGATGCGGCCGGCAGGCGGCGCCTCCAGCAGGGCAAACTGGCCGTGCTGGACTTCATGGCCTCCAAGGACCCCCACGACTCCCTGCAGCGCCTCTGGCCCAAGGAGCAGCAGAACGGCTGCTGTACCGCAGTGGGGGAGACCCCTGCCCCTCCGGCCCCTCCTGAGCCCCCCAAAACCCTGCCCGCCCAGAACCTCCACCTGGTGCTGGACTCGCTCAATAAGGAGGTGCAGGGCAGGAGAGGTAGGTAGGCATGTGGTGACAGTGGTGCCAAGGGGGCGGGAGGTGGCAGGCTGTGGTGGGCATGGCGCCCCACCCTCTGGCAGGCTGCAGGGGGTTGGATGGGGGGAGGATGCACAGAGGGGGGATGCACAGAGGGGAGAAGAGAGAACCTGTCTTCTCAAGCATGCCTGTCCTGGCTAAGACCTGACAGGGCTTCTCACAGAGATTCCTAGGGCTGGGGAGAGATTTCCCCCCCAGCCAAGACCCGTTGCAGTGCACTCCTCATCCCCAGGACTCACCCCTCCCAGTGCACCCTCCCCTCTCCCAGGCTTGACCCCCAGACCTCTTGCAGTCCCAGACCCTCCAGCTCCTGCACAGTGCACCCTGCCTTCCCTTCCCGCCCCCCAGCCTTGTACTGCCCTTCCCATGGCCTCCCCTCATCCCCTAGCGCAGGACCCTCTGACCTCATCCCAGCAGGATCCATAGGGAACAGATGGTGGAGTTAAGGGGTGGGGGGGTTAGTGCAGCTGTCCCAGGCTCCCCCCATCCCCCACCTGCTCTGAGCCTGTTGAGCGGGATTGATCTCAGCCCAGCTGGTGACATGACATCACTCCCCTCACTGCCCCTCCCCCATTCCCTCTTGGGGCACTGACAGCCATTGGACAAAACTGTGACCCCCGTTTGTGATGGGAGCCAGGCACTGGGCTGCTACCATCCCCCAGCTCCCCTAGTTCCATTGGCCCTTCCCCCCAGATCCCCCCTCCCATACATGTCTCTCCCCCCAGCATCTCCCTTCCCTGTCCCTTCCCCCCTCCCTCCACCCCAGCTTGGGCCCACAGAGAGACTCCACCACATTTTATCCAGCTGGCCTTAGGGCGCTGGCTGCACTCCCAGCCCAGCCCAACAGTGCTCGCAGGCTGCAGAGTCAGGGTGGGTGTGGGGGGGTGCCAGCCCTGGGGGAGGGCAGTCAACAGAACAGGGAAATGGTGACATTTTCTATATCCCCTTGTGCAGCTCAGAATTTGGAGTGAAGGGTTGAAGGGAGAAGATCAGAGATTGGGGGTTAGTCTGGGTGGGGGTAGTTCAGGGCTTGAAGGTCAGTGTTCGGGGTCTTTGGGGTCAAAGGTCAGGGACTGGGGTGCATGGTGTGCTTGGGGTGAGGGTTCAGGGCTGGGGGGACTGAGGCGCTGAAGGTCGGGGTGGAGGAGGTTTGCAATCCAGCTGGGTTGAAGGTTCCAGGGCTATAATTTGAGCTGAGTTATGAGGCAGGGCTGGAGTTTGGAGGCTCAGGCCAAGGGGCCCCCCTGAGTTTGGGGGATTCATAAACTGCGGAGCTGTCGGGCTGGGAGGGTCTGGGGTGAGTTTCTAGTCTGGGATTCAGGGCAGAGTAGGAGGGGCTGAGTTTCAGGAGTTCTTAAGGGATGGTTTCAGCTGGGAAAGGCTGAGTGTGGGTGGTCAGAGTGGGGAGTCAGGCAGAGAGAATCTGGATTTGGGGCCTCAGGCCAGAAGGGTTCTGAGTTTGGTGATTCACAGGCTAGGGGGCTCTGAATTTGGGCCAGTCTGAATTTGGGGCATCAGTTGGGAGGCTTCTGAGATTGGGGGTTCACAGGCTGAGGGTTTGAGTTCGGGGGATTCAGGCCAGGGGCAGGTCTGAGTTTAGGGTGTTCACAGTCCGGGGTCCGAGTTTAGGGGGTTCACAGGCCATGGGTCTGAGTTTAGGGGGTTCAGGACAGGCACAGTACTGAGTGTGGGTCCATGTGCCCCCTGTGATGTTGAGCCGTTGCCTGCAGGGAGTGTGGCGGTGCCGCCGTCAGAGCCGCTGGAGGAAGCTGGGGGGGCCCTGGAGGGGGTGGACGGGGACCCTGGGGGGCCACCCCTCACCCCCGACCTGGAGAGCGCCGAGCTGAGCCCCATCCTGCCCTTCCTGTTCCTGGGCAACGAGCGCGACGCGCAGGACCTGGAGCGGATGCTGAGCCTCAACGTGGGCCATGTGCTGAACGTCACCACCCACCTGCCCCTCTACCACGCCCAGAGTGGGCATCTGCGCTACAAGCGCCTGCCCGCCACCGACAACAGCCGCCAGGACCTGCGCCAGTACTTTGAGGAGGCCTTCGAGTTCATCGGTATGGGGGGCAGCTCGGGAGCGGGGCTGGGGTGGTGTCCCCAGGAGTAGAGGGGGTTGAGGACAGGAGCTGCACCCACCCTGAACACTGCACCCCTCCAACCTGAGGAGATGGGCCAGCGTGGTGGGGGATAGCTCAGTGGTTTGAGCATTGGCCTGCTAAACTCAGGGTTGTGAGTTCAATTCTTGAGGGGACCACTTAGGGCTCTGGGGCAAAATTAGTACTTGGTCCTGCTAGTGAAGGCAGGGGGCTGGACTTGATGACCTTTCAGGGTCCCTTCCAGCTCTATGAGATAGGTATATCTCCATATATTTTATATTTATTTATATTTAATGCAGGGGATTGGGTAGAGGGTTGAGGGTATGCAGGGGGTTAGGGGTGCTGGGCATAGTGGGGGTGCAGGGGATTGGGTAGCAGGGGCTTGGGGGTGCTGGACATAGTGGGGGGTTCAGGGGATTGGGTAGCAGGGTTGGGGTATGCAGGTGTTGGGGCAGGGGGTGCTGGGCATAGTGGGGGTGCAGGGGATTGGGGGTGCTGGGCATAGTGGGGGATTCAGGGGATTGGGTAGCAGGGTTGGGGTATGCAGGTGTTGGGGCAGGGGGTGCTGGGCATAGTGGGGGGTGCAGGGGATTGGGTAGCAGGGTTGGGGTATGCAGGGCATAGTGGGGGGTTCAGAGGATTGAGCAGCATGTTGGGGGTGCTGGGCATAGTGGGGGTGCAGGAGATTTGGGAAGCAGGGTTGGGAGTGCAGTGGGCTGGGGGTGCAGGGCAGAGTTGGGGTTCAGGGGATTGGGTAGGGGGTTGGAGGTGCAGGGGACTGGGTAGAGGATTGGGATATGCAGGGGGGTGGGGGTTCAGGGGATTGGGTAGAAGGTTGGGGGTATGTAGGGGGTTGGGGGTGCAGGGGATTGGGGTGCTGGGCATAGTGGGGGTGCAGGGGATTGGGTAGAGGGTTGGGGTATGCAGGGGGTTGGGGTGCTGGGCATAGTGGGGGTGCAGGGGATTGGGTAGATGGTTGGGGTGCAGTGGGCTGGGGGTGCTGGGCAGAGTTGAGGGTGCAGGGGATTGGGTAGAGGGTTGGGGTATGCAGGGGGTTGGGGTGCTGGGCAGAGTTGAGGGTGCAGGGGATTGGGTAGAGGGTTGGGGTATGCAGGGGGTTGGAGGTGCTGGGCATAGTGGGGGTGCAGGGGATTGGGTAGAGGGTTGGGGTATGCAGGGGGTTGAGGGTGCAAAGGATAGGGTAGCTGGGCTGGTGGTGTTGGGGATAATGGGGGCTGGAGGGGGTTTGGTGCAGGGCTGGACCGGTAAGAGGTGCTGACCCCCCATCTCTCCCCTTCCCCCAGAGGAGGCACACCAGCGGGGGAAGGGCGTGCTGATCCACTGCCAGGCGGGTGTCTCACGCTCAGCCACCATAGTCATCGCCTACCTGATGAAGCACACGCTGATGACCATGAGTGACGCCTACAAGTACGTCAAAGGCAAACGCCCCATCATCTCGCCCAACCTCAACTTCATGGGGCAGCTGCTGGAGTTCGAGACGGATCTCAACGCAGGGGTCACACCCCGCATCCTCACCCCCAAGCTCAAGCTCACTGGGGTGGAGACCGAGGTGTGAGGGGGGCCTGGGCTGGGCCAGGCCACCCATCTCAGGGCGGGGAGGGGAGGGAAGGGGAGTGTGTGCAATAACTGGACGGACAGACAGGCTTCCAACAGGCCAGGTCTGGGGGCCAGATACCAGGGCACCAATGCCCAACCTGCCCACTTGTGCCCCATGTGCCGCCAGGTGCCCGTTGATAGAGGGCTGAGGAGAGGGGCCAGTTTTTACCCCCGTTTTTAATCCCTGCGTGTGTGTGCGGTGGGGAGGGCTGTTGCCTGCTATTTATTGGGGTGTGTGTGTATATTTTGGGGGTCCCCGTGGCCTGTTGCTCCCTTGGCCTCTCCGCTCTGGGTGCTGCTTTGCTGAAGTCCACTGCGGAGAAGGGGGGCCCTACAGGGATTTGGGAGGGACACAGGCCAACTCCCCCCCCCAAAAAAACAAACAAACAAAAAACTAGCAGATTTTTTTGAAAACTCAGGACAATCACAGACTTTCTTCCAGACTGATTCACAGCGCCAACATGGATGGAGTTTTGGGGGCCCCCATAGCCTCCCCACCCTATATTCTTTGGACTCTGCTGCTCCATACCTGACCGTCAACCTGTTATACTGACTGATGTCTTAAAATGACAGTAGCACCTTTCCTGTGTACATGGAGGGGGAGGGGATTACATTGGACGGGGAGGTCTCCTCCCCCAGCGCCCAGTGTAGGAGAGATACCCCCCCACACACTCCCTCCAGGGCAATACAATTTAGTAAATCAGAATAGTCTTCCATTAGGGGATATTTATTTTTAAAGACTTGGGGAGGGGCTCCAAAGTGGGGGGTGCCTCCTTTGCTTTTGTACCATGCTGGTCCATTTCATGAGGCTGCTGGTTACTGTCTCTTTAAGATGCCCTCCTCTGGGGGGAGGGTGAGATTTGGGGGGGCTGGGGAGAATTATGGGGAGGGAGGTTTCTTATTTATCTGAGATGTAATAGGAGTTTTTGGCTTTTAACCCTTTCTTCTCCCTCCTCCCCCAAATGGGGGGGCCTCTACAGTTAATGGTCACACAAAATCCAGGGGAGGGGGAATTTCTCTTCCCCCCATTTTAATGTCTTCCAGCCCCTCCCCCTTCTTTCCAGTGCTAAGTTTGGCTCCCCCCCACCATGGAGGGTGCAGATATGAGGGCTAGGTGGGAGTGTGGAGGAGCCAAAAATGAAGGGATGGGGACAGTTTCTGTTGGGGGGTGACAGCAAAGAGGGACCCCTCCCCCTGCACAGAAAGAGGCACTGCCCACATTCCCTCCCTCCCCTGCCATATGCACACTCATCCACACCCCCTCTCAGGCAGCCCTGCACACATACTGCCCACAGCCCCTGTGACCCAGGCACACCCCACAGGAGCCCCCATACATGCATGCCCCCCCCCCCGAGCCATGGACATGTGCCCCCTTGTGCCCTCATGAGTTCCCAGGTGCCCCAACACCCCAGCTGGAGCTTCAACCACAGGGAGGGACCCATGGGGTCCGGCTCTTGAAGCTGGAGCCTTTCTGCTGGCTGAGCTGTAAGGCCCAGCTGTTAGCTAAGGCTGCAGCGGGGGCTAGTCAGGGCCCAGCCCCCACTGGAGGAAGGCAGAGCCCCACCCGGGGCAAGAGTGGGCCAGACATGTAGGGGCAGCCATGCAAGTGCATGAACCCACTCACCAAAGCCCCCCTACGCACTCACCTGCCCCACCCCCATTACACACACGTTCACAAGCCCCCCTCTTCCCCCCGCAGACACCGCTCTCCCCATTCACGCAATCCCATCCTGACACAATCACACCCGTCTGCCCCAGAGCCAGTCATGCAACCCCCCTGCCCTGCACCGGCAGCTGGCTAGGGGGCGCTGCACAGCCAGGGGCTAGCGAGCGTGCAGCAATCCCTGCCCCCTCATCCCCCGGGGTGGAGGCTCGTATCGGGCTCCCCCCTTTTCCCCACGGATCTCAGAGCTTTGTATTTAAAGAGGCTCTCCCACCCCCAGGTGTAGGAGCTTGGAGTGGGGGGGCGACTCTACTGTTTCTCTTTGGAATTTGTCTTCATTATTTATTGAGGCCAGGAATAATTTATTAAATGTGGATTCATTTTTGTAACAAGGCTGCCATGTGCTCCATTGGGGGGTGGGAGGGACTTGGGAGGGGACGGGGAGATCTGCGATGTGGGGGGGCCTGGAATGGAGCACCCCCTGGTCACCCCTGTCCTGCAGCACAACCTCACCTGGAGGGATGGGAGCCCCCCCCCCCCCCCGACACTTCTGCAAACCAGGGTTGAAGGGGCCAGCCTCCACGAGTGCAGGACGTGCCCTGTGTGGGTCTGCGCTAAAGCTCAGCCAGGGGGCGGGCAATTCGGCTGCTAAATGGCTGTTGGCGAGATAGACTCCCCTCCTTTGGCCATGGGAGCCCCCAGCTGGGCTCCAGCCTGGAGGAGAGGTGGCACAGGCCAAGCGGCCTCCAAACAAGGAGAGCGCCAAGCCTGCCTAACACCCACTGACCCCAGCCTAGTGCCCCCCACCTCCCCATTCCACCCCCTCCCGAGTCCTGCCCCCATCACCTCCCAACCCCCAAGACAGCCTCTGCCCACCCCCATCCTGCTCTGGCCCCAAGCCTTCCCGGTGATGACCCGGCTGGAATGAAGGGGCTTGCAGCCACTGGGATGGTGCATGAGCCGGGCCGGAATCCAGCTCCCCCCAGGGGGCAACAAACAACCCGCAGCACCCGGGACGGTGAGGGCTCCTCCCTGCTCCAGGAGAGGGGCTGGAGACGAGCGCATGATGTGTGGACAGGGCACCCCAAGGATTAAATGCCACTCGACTTCATCAAAAATAATTTATTGCTCCTGGCTCTATTTACATTCTGTGGGGGTGCCCTCATGTGGCTGCTCTGGGTAATTGCAGGGGGCATTCATCCCACCTCTGCCTAGGCAAGGGTGGAGTGGGAGAGATGGGAGCTTGCTGCCCCCTGCAGTTGGGGCTATAATGCAGCTTAGGGAGGGCCAGTTGGCACTGTGCCCCAGCGCTCCCTGCCCCCACTGGCAGGGGGCACAAGGACAGGTATTTCGAGGGGAACAGTGCCAGGGGGCAAGGAGGCGCTGGATCCCCCCAGGCATGGAGGGAGAATGCTGGACAAAGGAGGCAGAGATCAAAGGCCATTTCCATAGCGTGGGGGACACCTATAGTGGGGAGGGTTGGGGGTGTGTCTCAGTATCCCTGTATGGCTGGGTCGATCGGGAGCGTCCTACCTCACCCCCCAAGATGTTCCTGCCCCCCCGCAGGTCACCCCCGGCAGTATGTGGGCAGCCTCCCCTGTGGCGCCCTGTGCTGGGGTGGAGCAGGGACAGGTCCCCAGGTCCCCGTTCCCCCTTCAGCCTCACTCCTTCCCCTGTAGCGCCCCATGCTGGGGTGGAGCGGGGACAGGTCCCCATTCTCCCCTCAGCCTCACTCCTTTCCCTGCAGCGCCCCGTGCTAGGGCGGAGCGGGGGCAGATCCCTGGGTCGCTATTCCCTCTTCAGCGCCCCATGCTGGGGTGGAGTGGGGACAGGTCCCTATTCCCCCCTCAGCCTCACTCCTTCCCCTGCAGCGCCCAGTGCTAGGGTGGAGCAGGGGCAGGTCCCGGGTCGCTATTCCCCCTTCAACGCCCCATGCTGGGGTGGAGCGGGGACGGGTCCCCGGGTCTCCCACACCTCACGAATGGCCCGGCGCACCCCCCGAGGCAGGTGCAGGGTCTCGGCATGGCACTGGCGGATGTGGCGCATGACGGTGCCTAATCGAATAGGCAGCAGTGAGTACTCGCAGACCATGCACACCATGGTGCCAGCACCGGCATCGTAGTCCATCAGGAAGTCGGCACGCCATGCCGGGTCAAAGGGCTTGGCCTGGGGTGGGGAGGGTGCTGGTGGGGCCTTGCCCCGCGCCTGCCAGCTCTGCAGGGTGCAGCGGACGGTGCTGGGGCTCAGGCGGAGGCGCCGGGTGATGCCATGGTGAGAGTAGCCCTTGCGGCGGAGGCGGGGGACACCTGGGTCCAGATCCTGGCTGGGCAGCGCAGAGACGGGGCAGTTGCCAACTGCAGAGAGGGCAAAGGGTTAATGCGGAGAACCAGCAGCCAGCACTGAAAAGCAGCTAACTCTGGGGTGGGGCGTATGGGGGCTGTTAATATAGGGATCCCATGTCCAGCAGTAAGATGCAGCTGCCTCTGGGGTGGGGCGTATGGGGGCTGTTAATATAGGGATCCCATGTCCAGCAGTAAGATGCAGCTGCCTCTGGGGTGGACTCTAGTGGGCCACTAGGGTCCCTCCCCCCTAACCCACCTTGCCACACTCACCTGGGTTCCCTGCGCCCCGTCTCACGGTCCCTGCTTTGCCCAGCTGCTTCTGTCTCTTCCCCAGTGCCTGGGTTTTGCCCCTGTCCCCTGGGCTCTTCCGTTCCTGGATGCTTGGATTCTTCCTTATTTCTCTCCCTCCAGAAGCTGCAGGCAGAGAGGGGTCAGCGAGGGGGGGGGATCGCTGTGCCTCCTCTCCCTTCACCACCCACCATGGGTGTCCTCCCCAGCTCTCCCAAGGCATGTAGGTTGGGAAGGGAGTGCCTGCCCCTTGTCTCCCCCCGGGTCAGGATGGAGTCACCAGTGGGTGGGAACTCAGCTGACCCCCAGCCAAGGGGAACCAGCAAGGGGTAGCATCTGGGGCTGGGAGCTAGCTGAGATCCTGGAGGCTGATCTGTGGGGGCTGGGATGCAGCTGGGACCCTGGAGGGATAGGACAACGGGGGTGGAGGGAGGTGGGGGGGAGAGGCGTGCCTTCAGCTCTGCTCTGGGGGACATGGGGGTGGCTGCAGGGGACGCCCTCTTTCCTACAGCGCCCTCACCTGACTGGGGTCTGCAGTACAGCCTGAGCGTGAATCCGGCTGGGAAAGAACCGTCAGTGAAGAGGCGGATTTCGGGGGGCGCTGAGCTGGGGGCAGCCTCCTCTGAGGGGGACGTTGTCCCTGTGGGGAGAGACATAGCAGTAAGGGTGGGGTAGGGACTGAGAAGGAACCAAGGTCCTGGCTTCCAGCTCCCCTGCTCTAACCCACAGACCCCACTCCCCTCCCCGGGAATTGAACCCAGGAATCCTGCTCCCTCTCCCCTCCACCCCTACCACTCACCTGGACTCACGGTGCCCCTGTCCCGTCCCTCACTCAGCTGCTTGCTCCTCCGCTCCCTGGCTGGTAGCGCCATGCCCTCCACAGGCCCCACGCTCTGTCGTCTCCTCTGGCCCCGCGGGCGCTGCCCAGGCTCCGGGGCCCTAGCATCTGCGATGAGACACCTGGTGTCACAAGAGGAAGCCCCAAAACAAAGGGGATGGGCACCCACATGGCTGAGCATGGTACCTGACCCCCAGCACCCGCCCAGGCCTGGCACTCACCTGGGCGGGGGGCAGGGCGCCCTCTGGGCTGCCCACGTTTCCGGGTCACCGTCTGCTCCTCTGGGTCAATTAGAACCTCGATCTCGGCCGGTTCCCTGGCCCCATGGTACTGACCTAGAGGGGGAGTGAAATTCTGGGATGGCTGCATCACCCCCCGCCCTGCTGGTGCCCTTCAATTCCAACCCATAGCCCTGCTGCTCCCTCCCCTGCCACAGCTCTCCTGGTGCCCCTTGCTCCTGGTCTGCAGCTGCCTGCTACCCCAGCCCTGTGCTCCTCCCCACCCCCGCTCTGCTGATGCCCCTCAGTGCCGACCCACAGCTCACCTGCTACCCCAGCCCTGGGCCCCCCTGATGCAGGAGGGGCTGGGGAACATACCTGGGGTGCAGGGTGGGGGTGCCCCTTCGGGCAGGTTGCCCCCTTGGCTCCAGGCCTCCAGAATGTTGCGCTTCTCCTCCGGGCTGAGGCTCAGCGAGTGGGCGTGGTGCTGCAGAACATGCTCCCGGGCAGCACTCGGCCCACAGGTACCCAGGAAGGTGCCACAGACCATGCACACGGCCCCGCCGCGCCCTGGGCAGTCTCCCACTAAGTACTCCTGCTGCCAGGCCCTACCAGGCCCTGCCTCTGCTGGTGCTCCCCCTAGCCAGAAAGACAAAATGTGCTCAGGGGAGCGAGAACCCAGGAGTCCTTGGCACCCAGCCCCCTCAGCTCTCACCACTAGACCCCGCTCCCCTCCCAGAGCAGGGGCTAGAACCCAGAATCCTGACTGGAAAGTCCATACCTCTGTCTAGAAGCTCCTTGTCAGCCTCCTCCAGCTTGACCCCGGGGGCGAGGCCACCCACGGGGGCACAGAGCTGGGCACAGGCTGCAATTGGCACTGGTTCCTCTGCCTCGCACTTCAGCGAGACGGCGATGTACTCCAGCCGGGGCACCTCTGCCTTCACCTCCATGGCTGGGCCTGGGCAGAGCTAGGCACAATGGGGGCAGGGGGTTAGTCAGGGCACTCAGGAGACCCCGCCCCACTCTAACCACTAGACCCCACTTCCCTCCCAGACCTAGGGAGAGAATCCAGGAGCTCTGAGCCCCTCCCTCCCTAGGCGCTGGCTGACCTTGGGCAGAGCTCCCCCACCTTGCTGTCTCTTTCACTACCCCCAACCTCAAGGCCGCCCCCACCCCCTTCTTATCTCCAGCCACTCAGGCCTAGCAACAGCCCCTTTGTGCTCTTCTGTGGGAGGCAGAGTCCCAGCTATGGGACAATCCCATCCCCAGTCAGGCCACTGTGGCAGGGAACCCCCAAAAGGACCCAGTGTCTTGCCCCTCTCAGGCCAGGGGCCTGGATCCACTCCCTTTCTACCCTGGGAAATACATCCCTCTCCCTCCCCAATCCCTGTGAGCCTCCTCCCAGTCCCCCCACATCTGCTCACTGACCCCTGAACTAGGGGTGCTGGAACAATTTGTATAGTAGGGGTGCTGAGAGACATTGAACCAAATTGTAAACCCTATGGAAATTTCTTCAAGCACCCCCCACTCCAGCACCTAAGCCCTCAACACTTCATTCCCAACCCTCTTTCCCCACTGACCCTGGAAACCTCCCCTTCTTCCCAGACCCCCATAACCCTGGGCATCCCCTCCGAAGCCCCCGCCTTTTCAATTCCCCTGCTCTTGGGAGTGCCCCCCACCCCCAGGAACTGTTGGCCCCAATGACAGTTGGAGCCTTCCCTTCCCAAGTGTCCACCCCCCCCTTGACCCTGGGATCACCTCCAGATTCCCTCCTTCCCAGCCTCTCCAGTGACCCTGGGAGCCCAGTTGCTCAGTTGTCCCTTCATCCCCTTCTGCTGGCTGCCCCACATGGGATGGTTGCAGGGCCATCTGGCAGCAGGGAAAAGGAAGGGGGAGGGTCACTCCCACTGGAGCCTGTGTGGGGGCTTTAAGGCACCAGCTACAGGGGGGTTGAAGAGGCAGTGATCCTCTCCCAGAGCCAGGGAGGGAACCCAGGAGTCCTGACTCACTGGCTGAAAGATTCCAAGATGGACACGCCAGATTGCAAAAGATCCCAAAGTGGTTTATAACCAATGCACCAGGTACCAAGATGCAGCCACCTCGGGGGGTGGGAGGACAGGGCACAGGGGCTGATTAATAACCAGACATCCTTTGCTATGGAAGAGGGGCCCTCAGAACAGCAGACCAAGCTGCACCCCACCCTGCAGGAATAGAGAACCCACCGATCCTTCTATGGGTCTGGCCTCCTGCCCCCAATCCATGCACAATGACACCCCCTACTGCATCCCAGCCCTCTTCAGTAATCCACTCTCTCCTCCAGCATAACCTAGTCCCCACCTGGACCCCATTCTTCCCATGAGAGTCTGCTCAGTCCCCTAATTCTCCTCCCACAGGGCCACCCCACTGGATCCCAATGACCCCATGCTAAACCTGTGCAACTCTTCCCATATTGGATCCCACCCCCCTGAGTGACCCGCACCATCCACTGGATCCTGATGTCAGCATCTTCTTCCTCCCCAGTGGGACCCACACCCCCACACGATCCCAGCCCCTCTTTCCTCCCCAGTGTGACCTGTGCCTTCCACTGGATCCCAGACCCTCCCATGTGACCCATTCATTCCACTGGATCCCAGACCCTCCCCCCATGTGACCCATTCATTCCACTGGATCCCAGACCCTACTTCTTCCCCAGTGTGACCCACACACCCACTGGATCCTAGCTATAGGTGCTGTAACTAGGGGTGCTGGGTAGCATCCCATGGCTTGAAGTGGTTTCCATCATATATGGGGTTTATAGTTTGATTCAATGGCTCTCAGCACCCCCACTATAAAATTATTCCAGCACCTCTGATCCCAGCCCCTCCTTCCTCCCCAGTGTGACCCACACCCCCGCTTGATCCCAGCCCCACAGCACCCCCATTAGATCCCAGCGCCACCCGCACCCCCACTAGATCCCAGCCCCTCCCCCAGCCTCCCCGCTGGATCCCAGCCCCCTCCCCCAGGCTCCCCGCTGGATCCCAGCCCCCTCCCTCCACCGGATCCCAGCCCCTCCCCCCGCTGCCGGATCCATCCTGGCGACCCCTCCCCATTCACCGGCTCGCGCTGCTGCTCCCGGGCCCGGCACCATAGAGTTTCGCGGAGGGAGCGGCACCACCCACCTCCCATCCAGCCCCCACAACCTCCCTCTCTATGGTCTCATTGTCCCGGCTCTCATAGCTTGGGGCTCCCTCCATTGCGCATAGCCAATCGTGAGAAGCCCGCCGTCCTAAGCTCCGCCTCCTTCAGCGCCGGCCAATCAGTGCGTGGATACGGGAGGAGTAGGAGGAGCCTGGGGGAGGGGCTGGGCCAGGCGCCACCTACGGGCCGAGAGGGGGATTGCAGGATGTGGGAGGGGAGGGGCGGGGATTGTAGGGGCTGAGCCCCGCTCTGTGGGGACAGGGATGGGGACTGGTCTATAGGGGGGCATTCTATAGGGGCAGGCAGAGGCCCACCCCCGGGACAGGGAAGGGAAAGGGCTGAGCCCAGCCTCACGGACATAGGGAGAGGGAGGGAATTCTGTAGGAGCTGAGTCCCGTTCCCTGGGCACAGGAAGGGGATTCTATAGGGGAGGGGATAGTATAGCGGCTGAGCCCCGCCCCCGGGGGACAGGAAAAAGGAGAGGGAATTCTATAAGGGATGGGGATTCCATAGGGTCTGAGCCCCACCCCCTGGACACGAGGGGGGGGGGGCGATTTATATGTGCTGGGCTTTGCTCCCCGAGCACAGCGAAGGGGAATTTTTCAGGGACTGAATCGTGCCCCTCAGGAACGAGGAGGGGGAGGGGATTTTATAAGGGACGGGATTCCATGGGGCAGAACCCCACCCCCAGGACACGTATGGGGGATTCTGTAGTGGATGGGGGTTGGAGCAGTGAGACAGTGTGGGGATGGCACTGGGGATGCCCGTGGAGTGGGAGACAACGTGGGGGGCAGAGGTTTCGCCCAGGCACAGGGATCGGTCTCCTCAGTGCGGGGGCGCTCTGTGCTGCATGGGGTATAGTCGCTCCCAACACCCCCCTTCGATCGGGGTAACGGGGGCCTGCAGGGAGCGCACCGCTCTGTGTTAGAACTGGGCGGTGCATTGATGGGGAGTAGCAGAGACCTGGGGCAGTTCAGTGTATCGCAAACGCCCCCTTATAGACAAGCTCCCCCACTCCCTCCTGGATTGGGGACTCAGAGTCGCGGGGTGTGTGTGAGAGAACTGGGGCTGCTAATAACCATCGGAGCCCCCTTATATCCCAGCCCTCTACCCCATATATCCCCGTATCCCAGTCCCCGCCTTGAGTCCTCGCTCCCCTCTCTAGGGCTGGGGAGGGGACTCAGAGTCGGGGGGGGGGGCGGATGAGACCCGGGGGGTGCCCCCATCTCCTCCCCCCCACGCTGCAGAAATAGAGCGCGGCCCCTTTAAATTTACCCAGGAGCCCTTAAAGGAGCCCCAGGGGCCCCAGGCAGGAATCCCCACCCCGGCCGGAGCAGCCTGGCTCGGCCGCAGCCGCCGTACGGAGCCCGGGAGTCCCCTCCCCGCGCGGGCAGGGCTCTGCGGCAGCCCCGAGCCTGCCCCGCGGCCCCGGCGCGGATGGACAGGCGGCCGGAGGGGGGCGGGTGCTGACGGACGCACGGACAGAGGGATGGAGCCGCCTCCCTCTCCTCCCCCCCGCCGCCCCGTCAAACGGGAGCCCCTGGACCCGGAGGCAGGTGAGAACAAAGGGGGCGGCCGGCGCCCCCTGCCGGCCCTGGGGTGTGCAGGCGCCCAGGGGACCCGGGTGGGGGGTGACGGTCCCTTTAAGACTCCCTCCAATGGCCCTTTGAAGCCTCCGAACCCCCCCCGCCGCCCCCCTAAGACTCTCGCCCCCTCCTTTAAAGCAGCAAGCTCCCCATTTTATAAGGAACGAATCCTCTCTCCTGCTCCCCCTGTGCCCCTTTAAGACCCCCCTTCCTAAAAACACACAGTCTTATAGAGCAGGTCTCCCCCCTCCACTGTCCACTCCCACTGGCGCTTTAAGGCCCCCCACCCATCTCATTGGTCAGGGTTCTTGTCCCCTGCTTCCCTCCCCTCCCCCAGGTCTCTTAAAGGGGTAAGTTCCTCCATCCCTTTTATCCTGTGGCTCTAAAGGTGTCTCTAGGGCATTTAAAGGGGAGGGGGCACCCACGTTTTTGCTGGGGACTTAAAGGGGCAGCAACCTCTTCCCGTTGCGCTCTCAAGCCTCAGCTCTTAAAGGGGCAGGACGGTCATGCCCTTTGCTGGGGTCCTAAAGGGCATGGAGCCCTCTGGTCACCGGGCTTCTCTCTTTTGGGTAGGGGCATGGAAGTTGAGGGTGATCCCTCACCCCTTGTCCCTCTAGATCTTTTAAAGGGACGAGCCCCTTCTCTTCTGAGGACATAAAAGGACAATGTCCCCAAACGCTGTACATAGCTCTGCCAGTGCCCCCCAATCCCCACCCGCAGCCCCTTGCCATCCCAGCCCTGGGCTCCCCCCACAGCTCTGCCAGTGCCCCCCAATCCCCACCCGCAGCCCCTGGACATCCCAGCCCTGGGCTCCCCCCACAGCTCTGCCAGTGCCCCTCAATCCCCACCCGCAGGCCCTGGGTTTCCCCCACAGTTCTGCTGCTGCCCCCTCAGTCCCCACATGAGACCCATCCTCCCATGCATGCACTCTTGCCAAGGTGCCAGGCTACAGTCTCACACATCCCTGCCCATGGGGTTTGTTTCACCAGGGGAATCCCCAAGCCAGGACAATTCCGGCAGCACCGAGGCCCCTGAGTTGATGCTAGGGGGGTCCCTGGCATGGGGGACCCCCAAGGAGCACCCTCTAATGGCCCCAGGGGGGCGGAAGTACTCAGATCACTGTGAGGAGCGGGCATCTCGGCCTGGGAAGAGCCGCATCCCTGGGCGGGACCATCGGCGCTATTATCACGAGCACTGGCGGGCTGAGTACCTGATGGACTTCAACCCGGCACGGCATGGCATGATCTGCATGGTGTGTGGCAGCGCGCTGGCCACCCTCAAGCTGAGCACCATCAAGCGTCACATCCGCCAGAAGCACCCCTACTCCGGGGGCTGGGGCCCCCGTGAGAAGCAGGTCATCATCCAGAGCTGGGACGCCCACCTCGGGTTGGACGGGGAGCTTGAGGGGCACGGAGACCTCGCCCAGGCACCTGACAGCCTGCAGGGAGCACAAGGTAGAGCTCAAGTCCTATGCCCCAGGCACCCCCCCTCTGCACTGTTTCTACGCATCCCCATCTCTGAATACCCATCCCCCTGCCCCTCTGCACCCCCAGCACTCTTCCACTGCCCTGGGCACCCACATGCTGCCCTAGGCAACCCCTCCCCTGAGCATCCATCCTCCTCCTAGACACCCCTCTCCTGAATACTCTGACACATTCCTCAACCCTTGGCACCCCCATTCCCTGGGCAGCCTTCCAAAGCATCTCCCCACCTTTCCTTTCCCACAGGCATGCACCCCCACTCCAGAAATCTCTCCTCCAGTCTCTGGGGGCACCTGGGTCTGAATGAGGGCCTGCCCCCGCACCCTTAGGGAATCCACCTTGCCCAAATCCCCACTAGCACCAGGGACCTCGCACTCCCCCCTGCCCCACCCACCCTTCTTGTTGGGCAGCTAAGGCCCTTCCCCTGTAGGGGATGCTCCACTCTGCCCTGGTGCGAGCCCACGTGGTGCCTAGCCCTCCCATTTGTGATGGGGGCAACTAGCAGCTGGGGAGAACAAGATGGGGGGGGGGGGTTAGTGGGAGGGTGAGGGCATGGCAGGGGATGGGGAACTGGGGGGTGACCGACCCATCTCCATGTCCATCTCTCAGGGGGGCTGAGGGGGAGGGGTATGCAGAGGAGCTGGGGTTCAGGGTTAGGAAGAAAGGGTGGCTGGTGCCAGGGTTAGGGGTATCTGGGGCACTGCCCCATCTCTGGCTCCTCCAGGGGCACTGTTGGCAGGGGCGGATACAGCCTGTGCCCCATGCCCATTTTGCTCAGGTGCTGGGGTCAGGGTTAGGGTGGTGCAGGGCGCTGACCTGTCTGTCTCCCCCAGGGATGCTGTCGACGGGGGGCGGGTTCCGGCGTCGGCGCCGTGCCCCATGCCCATCCCCACGGGGGGCTGCCCGGCGTCCGGCGCTCGGGGGCAGGAAGGCATCACCCAGCGCCCGCCGGCTGGAGCGCTACGTGCGTGAGTCCCTGCAGAGCTGGTTCCAGGCCGAGTTCCTCATGGATTACGATGCCCAGGGCAACCGGCTGCGCTGCATGATGTGTGGGCGTGGGCTGCCCAGCCTCAACCTGGACGACATCAAGCGCCACGTGCTGCAGGCCCACCCCGCCTCGCTCGCCTTCAGCCCCGCTGAGAAGGGCGCCATCCTGGAGGCCTGGAACTCCCGTGCCCTGGTGCTGGCTGCCGGCAAGGGTTGGGCGCCGCAGGGGGACCGCCCTGCAGGTGAGGGAGCAGGGAGACCAGGTTGAGGGGACCCCCTCGTGGATGGGGGGGCTGGGGTGGGTGTGGGACCTCGGTGGGTGAGGGGGAGGCTGGAGAGACTGGGGTGAGGGCTGGAGAGTCTGTGGGTGAGGGGAACATTCCCTCTCCTGTGTCCTCTCTGAGGGGGTGGGCTGGGGTAACAGCATGTGTCACAGGTGGGGGCAGTCCTAGCCTGTGATGGGGAGGGAGAGTGTGTGTGTGTGTGTGTGTGTGTGTGTGTGTGTGTGTGTGTGTGTGTGATCTGTGGGGATGGGAGCAGAGTATGTCGGTGCTGTTGTGGGACAATCTGTCTGTGCCTATGGGGCACCCACATGTGAACACCCCCCAGCACCTCTGTCTTGATCCCCCATCTCTTCCTAGAGCCCGATGCCCCCTCCCCTGGGGACCTTAGTGCTGAGGCCTCTGAGCCATGCTCGGCAATGGCTGCCCCAGAGCCAGAGGAGAGCAGCTCCCCGGAGAGCTGGGCCAAGGAGGAGCCTGTGGCGCCGTGGGAGCTGGATGCGGGGGGGCCGCTGCGGGGTAAAGACCATCGGCGCCACTTCCAGGAGCACTGGCGGCTGGAGTACCTGATGGACTACCACGGCGAGCGGCACGGGCTGGTGTGCATGGTGTGTGGGGGAGCACTGGCCACCCTCAAGATGAGCACCATCAAACGCCACATCCGCCAGCGGCACCCTGACTCCACCCTGCTCAGCCACCAGGTCAAAGCCCTGATCGTGGAGGAGTGGAACCGCAAGGTCGCCCAGCTGGTGGAGATGGGGGCACCCCTGCCAGAGCAGGCCTCAGGTGAATGGGGGTTGGGGCTGGGGCCAACCAGCTGCTGGCCTTCCCATAGGTACTCGAGACGCTGAGGAGCAAGTCCTGCCATCCAGCCCTGGGCACCGGGGTGTTCTATGGGGCAGAAGCCGAGGGCCATGCCCTGCCATCCAGCCCTGGGCAAGATGGGTAGGGGGAGCTGCTGCTAGCGTCTCATGGGGAGAGGGACAAGCAAAGAGGATCCAGTGCTGTGTGGCTGTCTCAGAATAGCCAGGGACAGGGTGACAGGTCAGATGGGGGCAGGGCTGCTGGGGACTTCCTTCCCCCAGGGAAGATGCCAGGGGGTGCCTGGTGTCCAAAGCAAGTGCTAGGGCTGCAGGGAGTAGAGGCAGCCGGGACCACATGCAGAAGCCCTGGCCCGTACTCTGAACAGTAACAGCCCTCGTCTGCCTCCCTCTGCTACCTGCAGTGCATGTGCTGCAAGGACCAGAACCCCACCTGGTGGCAGCAGGTGATACTGCACCCTGCAGCCCCTCCTGTGTTCCCCCACAGTAGCCCCAGGGGTATTGCAGCCTGCAGGAGCGCAACACGTCCCCCCTAGTGGCAGCAGGAAGCATTGCACCCAGTAGCAGCTCCATGAGTCCCCCTGGTGGTAGCGGGCGGCATTGCACCCAGCAACAGCTCCACAAATGACCCCCAGTCACCAGCAGAGAAGTTGTGTGCCTGACCCACCCCAGGACCTGTGTGAGCACTGGCTTCTCCCAAATCAGCTCTGAAAAAGACTGGATCAGAATCAGGACCAGAGAGGCCCCTCCCCCACACAGAGCCAAGCTGGATTGGAACCAGTGTCCAAGAGGCCCTGAGTCCCCCTGCATTTGGGCTGGATCAGAACAGCATCATAGGTGAATGTCCCCTCCCCCTCGCAGCCAGGTTGGCTCAGCAGCAGTGCTCTAGAGACACCCCCCACCACACACTGCAGCTGGGCTAATTCCCCCTTCCATGGGGAGGGAGGTGGGATGTGCCACGTGACATACCCCAGCTGTGCGGTGATCTCTGAGCCATGGGAGTGGGGCCATGGAGCTCTGCTGTGGAGCCACAGGGTCAGCAATTCCATCATGCCCAGGGATGTGGGAATGAGGCCCGAGTCTGTGCAGTGGGGGGGGGGGGGGCAGGGGGGCCAAGCACAGTACCTAGCTTGACTTGACCTCGCTCTGTCGCCTTTCCAGGAGACTCCCAGAATCCTTTGCAGCCATCTAGCCCCGAGGAGCTGGATGAGGACGTGCAGCTGCCTGCAGAGGGGGAGGGGGAGGAGGAGGAAGAGGAGGAGGAGAGTGTGTTGGTGGTGGGGACGCCCCCATCCACCCCACAGAGCCCCGCTGACCCCACAGCTGGCCCCCAGACGGGCCCGGCACCTGCACCGCGGCGGGAGCAGCGGCGGAACTACCAGCTGCACTGGCGCGTGGAATACCTGATGGACTACGATGGCAGGCGGCACGGGCTGGTGTGCATGGTGTGCGGGGGGGGCGCTCGCCACCCTCAAGGTGAGCACCATCAAGCGCCACATCCTGCAGGTGCACCCCTTCTCCTTGGACTTCACCCCAGAGGAGCGGCAGACTATCCTAGAGGCCTACAATGAGACGGCCCTGCGCTATGAGCCTGCCCTGGGGGAGGAGTCTGAGGTTAAGCCCTGCCCCTTCCTCCAGGCCACTCCTGCTGATGGGAAAAAGGCAGAGTTGGCCTGTGCCCCACCCACCAGCACAGCATAGTTGATGGACAGGACTCCATCTTGACTCTTGGGAGCAGGGGTGGGGGATCCAGGCTATGGACAGACACCCCTTGCTTAGAGGGCTTGTTTGGGAGCAGGATAGGGGGTTCTGCACCCACCCATCCTACAGACGTTGCCCCGTGAACTACACAGCACCTTCCCCCACTCCCATCCCCACCCTGATGCATCTGGTCCTCACGCACTGATACTCCATAGCCCAAGCTTCGGGGTGGGGGAAGGGGCCTCACATGGCCCCCTGTAGCTTTTAATCCCCCCCATCTGAGTTGGGGATGGCACAGAAATGGGGTTGTTGGGGATGGGGACACATGGGGCTGGAACCCAGCTGCTCAGCGAGCCGGTGGGATAGGGCGTTTGCAAGACATGGGTGGTGGGGGGAAGGGATGAAATCATCTCCCTGCCCGGGGCAGGCACTAGTGAGCAAGGGGGCAGCTGCTCTATTTAAGGGGCCAGTTCCAAACCCCTCCTGGGACTCTTCCCGGCCCCCAGGATAGCTGGTTTGAAAAGCTAATGCTCCCCGGCTGCTGCTGACAACTCCCAGCCTCCCCCAGATCCCATCTGGCCTCCAAACAGGGCCCATCTCTTCCTGTCATCCCCCCCAGCTGCAGGTTTTCACCCCAGCAGCCTCTTCCTGGCACAGGTGCAGACTGGAATCCATGTCCCTCGGAGCTAATTGGATGTAACCCCAATGCTCCCATTGACCTCCCTTTCCCCACCCACTCCAGGGAAAGTGCCACCCTCTGTGGAGAGTCTAGACTGGCCTTTGCAGTCGTGTTTATTAGCTTAATTAGCTGCCGGAGTCATCACACCTCATCTAGATGCAACATCCTAAGAACCTTCCTTGGGCTGAAGTTAAACTGACCCTCCCCCGCCGGCACCAGGGGGCCCTGGTAAGTAACCCGCTCCCCTGCCAAATGCCAAGCAGTGCCGCTCACGTGAGCTGTGCAAGGCCTCGGCCTCCATCACACCCATGTTTATACCAGACCCAAGGGCGCGTGGATGGTCGCCCAACTGGACCACAGCGTTTTATACTCGCTTCCACCTGGTGTCAAGGGGGGAAGCGGGGTCCCTGCCTTGAGCCGTGGGGGCTGGAATTTCAAGCACTGGAGCGAGGCCGGGCGGCCTTGGACGGGGGTAAGGGAGGTCGAGGCTGGGCTACAGTGGGGGTGGGGCTGAAGTCTGGGGTGGGGACAGAACTGCGGCCAGGGGCCGAGGCTGGGGGCGGGAGCAGAACCACAGCTGCTAGCTGGAAAAGGATGGGTCATTTTCTGCTCGAGCTGCCAGGCTTCACAAGGGTCCTGTCCTAAGCTCCCAGCTCCCCCTTATGTGGCCAATAGCCCTGTATCCCTCCACCATGCAGAGGGAGCATCTGTTGAGTGGCAGCGATCCCTCCCCTTCGTTCTTGGCTCTGCACTGGCCCCCCTCTCCCCAGTGATGGGGGTGGGGATTGATGTAGGTGCCCGGGGCACTCCTGCATGGTCCTGTCTCTGACGTAGGCTGGCAATGGGATACTGGGCTAGATGGGCCTATTGTTGTAATGCGGGGGGAGGAGGGGGACACTGGCTTTGATGGGCCCATTGATCTGAGCTGGGGCAGGGAGAAGGGAGACCTGGCCCCATAGGGTCATTGGTATGATGCAGGGTGAAAGCTCCTTGCAAACCCTTGACAAGCTGGAGCAGCTGGCCCCTGACTGCCGTAGACAGACAGGGGCAACGCTGTCTCCCCCTTCCCTGCTTGCCAAAGCTGCTCCTGCTGGTGGCAGATAACTTGATGCTACCATACACTGAGCACACTGGGGCCTGTTCCAGCTACTACTTTGCTAATGCTAGCCCATGTGCCCCTCCCTGCTGCATTCAGGGGCAGTGTTAAGTGGCTCCCACTTTACAAGGGGGAAACTGAGGCACAGAGGGGCTTTCCCTGTGCTAGACTCTGGCTTTCTGGAAGATGGCCCGGCCTTGCAACTCCAGGGGGTGGGAGAGCCACTGGAGACAAACCCACCAGCAACCACCTGTACTTGCACCCTTGCTCCTAGCCTGCTCTGAGCAGGGTACTGAGCCAGCTGCCGATCCACACTAGTACACCCAGCCTCCTTAGCAAAGGGGTAGAGTGTTACCCTAGAGCGTGGGGGGAGCCCTAGGATTACACCACCAACCCCTTGCTGCTGCCCCTACTTCTCCTCCAAGGCACTGGGGCCATTCAGTTTTGCTCATGTCACTCTAACCATCCATAGTTGGAGATCTTTCAGGGCTTCCCCCCCGTGTCATCTCTAGGCTGGGGGAGGAGGGGGATCCGCTCTCTCTGACACAGCAGCTGGCCCCTTGTGCTGGGGCAGCTCTGCTCACGTGCATCCAGGCTCCAAAGTGATGGGTTTTAAGCAGCCTCCTCTTCAAAGTGCACCGGGACAACACCCTTTGAGACTCCATCTCCGAGCAGCTGCATGAGCCCATCATCTCCACTTGCTGTAGAGAAGTTGCCCATCAAAGAACAGCAAAATGCAGCCATGGGGCTATAATGCTGCATGGGAGGCAAGAGGGAGGCAGACCTAGTGGTTAGAGACCTGGCTTCAATTCCCTGCTCCCCCATAAACTTCCTGTGTTTCCTTGGGGAAGTCATTTAGGCTCAGTGCCCCTCTCTCTACAATGGGGATAATAGTACTGCTCTGCCTCTTGGGGGAAGGAGGGAGAATAAATGCATTAAGGATTCTGGGGGGCTCAGATCCAGTGGTACTTTAGATGAAAGGTTGCAGCTGATGGGCTGTAGGGTTGGATGGGGCCTATTGGTCTGATGTGGGAGCATGGGGGAAGCAGCCAGGCTGGGCCCATCGCTCTCAGCCAGGGAAGATACTGGGGGTAGGAGGGGCTCGAGGGGCCTCTGCTTCTGATCCATGCTGCATAATCTAGACCAAAAAGGTGCTTAGACCTTACAGCAGAGTTGCCTTAGCACGGCTGGGGGGGAAGTGAACTGGGGATAGAAACAAGGCCTCATTCTCATACAGCTCCTCCTCAAGGAGAAACCCTGGGCCCTGGCTTGGCTCAGGTTGTGACAGTGGAAGGGGGCAGAGCTAGCACGTTACTATCTAGAGCCCATCATGCAGGGCTGGATCTGCTGCTAAACACTCCCCTCCCCCAGGAGGAATAGTCCCCTATTGCAGGGGACGCTCCGGTAGCCGTGAAGAGTAGAAACCAACCATCGTGATGGGTGGTGCCAAATTCCCACCCCACACAGCTCTCAGCCGAGAAGGGGCAGGGCTTCCTCCTCCCAGCCAAGCTCTGCTGCAGCCCAGGGTTGGCGGGGGGAGTCTGATGCAAATCTAACAGCACTACCGCAAGCCTCACGTTTACTGCCCCATGGCAAGCCCCTCCTTTCAAGACTAGCTTTGGGCTCCAGCCAGCATTGTTGCCCCTGCCTGAGCTAGTAAGAGCTGGGTGTAGCGATGGGAAGGCAGAAGCTGCATCAGGCAGCTGGTAGAAAGACCCAGCTCCCAGCCTTCTAGACTGAATGGCTTTCCTGTGAAGCTGACAGGGCTAGTGGGAGGTTCCTCCTGCGTAGCTAGTGTTCAAGAGCTGCCTTTGTGTAATCACACTTCCTCTGTGCACCTGATACGGCGCAGCTCACGCCTGGGGAAGTGAACTGTGTAGGGGCTGCGCTCCCTTGTGTACACCTGGACACCAGCAGCACTAGGGCCCATTCATGCAGGCCCACCCCAGCCACGAATGGAGGTTCAGTAGCTCTTCAGCTTCGAGGTAGAGGCCTGAAGAGCAAAGTAGGACCGTGAGCCCAGGAATCCCTTACCCCACACAGCAGGTTTGGCGGGAGGGTGGAAGACAAGTTAACATTCCAGGCCTTCGTGGGTAACACGCCAAGTGACATCAAGCCCCTGCCCCATGGCACGGGCCTGCTTTTTCACAGGAGCTGCAGGCTCTCCCTCGGGACTCAAAGCTGCCTGCACCCCAGAGGCATTTTGCTTGTAGATTCTTACCTTGGTTTTAGTGCTAGCTCCAGCATCTCGGAGCATGCGCTAGTGACCACGCCTGATGTGTTGGAAGTGGTTATCCAAGGGGAGTCTTCATGGTTCCAACGCTGTTGCATGGATGGTGTTCAGAGCCATCTTCTTGGGCTTCCCTTCTTCCATTCCAGCTCTGTATATACCCTGCTCTGGAGAGTAGGGAAGGTGGGTTCTTAACATACAAAGATTTGCAAAGTTAGGACTTTTCACCATCGTCTCCATTGCTACATGCTGTGGGCAAGTCCAGCAAAGCCGGTTTCAGTCTCTCACGTGAAGTCTATAGTGATTGGTAGCTGCCATCGGTTTAGGTTTTTGTACCTTACCGGCGTAGGTACCACTAAGACGGTAGGTCACTAGGCACGGGAGCAGTCACGCTTGCCAGTGTAGGAGGTAGGTAGCCCAGCGTAGAGGCCTCACTTTCCAGAATTTTCCAGGCGTAGGGAGAGTAGCAGCTTGATTCAAATCTCAATCTTCCCTACCAAGAATGACGTTGCAAAAACCAGGTGGCAGGTTGGTGTCATTTGAGTTACGGACTTAGCTGTGCCCATCTTGACTAGACGCTACAATCATCTCAATTAAGCCCTACCTGAAGCCTGGGTGGTTTCGAGTGAAATGTTTTTATACACCACCCCTCCCTCCCCTCCGGAGAGCGACTTGCTCCTTGTAGCTACCATGTAAATGTTCTGAATTATATTTATATGCCTATGTTACACTTTAGTGACAGTATTGGAATATTTGTACGTGGTCCTCGTGAAAAGGTGTTTTGCATCAGTATGTTTTTTTATATGCATATGTTTTGTAAACATGTTAAATAAAGCCTTTCAAAAGATGCAGTTTTGAAGTGCATTAATTTGCGGGGTTATCGCCTAAAAAGAACCCTACTGCCAGTGCTTCTCCACTGCTTAAGTCTGCAAGATCCTTGCTTTAGGAGCTGGAGTGAATTATAATTCTTTAGGCCAAAGAGGAGCATTCAGAAGAATAACTAAATGGCTCAACTGCAGAGTTTTGTTCACTGATTGAACACCTGGTCTAGCGCAGATGCTCTTAGTCACTTTAGCGGTCTTAAAAATGGTTTAGCGTCTTCCTAAACCAGGTGAACTAAATGTGTGTAGAAACAGATTTAATCATTCAGTGCTACACCTCAATGCAGACAGACACTCTTCAAAACTGCTTCAAGCGTCTGAGAGGAGTTTGGATTCCTCTCCAACTGAGTTAGGTTGGTGCCCTGAGCTAAGCAAACGGGTAGAAACAGTCAGTTAAAGTGGTGGATGAGGTAAGTGAGTGTTTATAGCTCAATGGCAACTTCAAAATACCACACAGCTATTGCGCCAGGCAGCATGTCTGTGTTGCCATCTTTCCATAGGAGTCTCGCTGATACTCTCCTGCAGAGATGAGCTTTAGCTTGATGATAGAACGGGCCTGAGGAGTGGAGTTGTCAATCACGATCCTCAGCCCAAAGCTTTTAAGATAAGGCCCGAGACTCAATGGCCCAGCCTGAAGAGCAGGCCCAAGATCCTGACGTCAACAGAGACCGTGGAAGAGAGCCAGAACAATGCCACACGCTCTGCTCCCTGCTCCCCCAATGACAGGTGAGCTATGGGGAATGCAGATGGCTCGTGTATTCCAGCTGCTGAAGCTAACTCCATCCCACCCACCATCTACCCCGACAACCCCCTAAGATGACTGACACAGGAAACGAAGCTGGGACCTGTCCATGGTGTTTTTTATTAATACCACATCATTTGCAGTGTGACAGGAACCGGGTTATCAGCTCCCGGGGCACTACTGTAATTTATGCTGCACGCACGCACACGCACACACACACAGAGCTTCATTAGTAGTTTGTTTCCGGTTTTTTGTCTACATGTTCTCTTTAAAAAACAAAACAAAAACAAATTGCCTGGCACAAAGATCTGTTCAACGTATCTCACAACAGCAGTAACAGAACAGACGTAAGAGCTGGGCCGACAGCTTCCAGTGCAGAAGAGGTCCTGGGGAAGGGGTGGAAAGAAGTCAGGGCAGGATGATCAGTGCAGTTTCCACGGGGGAAAGCAGAGAATGTGGTTTGTTGCGGTGATGCTGAGAAAAGACCAGGGCAGGAGCAAAGAGGCTTTGAATTCCCTGCACTCATCCCCACAAGCTTTGCTTGGGAGGAAGAGAAGGTGGCCCAGCCAGTTATAAGCCCTATGGCTGTCAGCACGTGGCTTATCAGGCCTGGGGGCATATTCCCTGTAATAGACTACCTGCATCTAGGCTTTGAGTCAGTTGGGCTCAGTTCAAAAGCAGAGTTGTATTTTTTGTTTGAACGCTGCCTCGCAGGGCTCGGAATTCCCATCTCCATTAGCAGATGCTGTGCTAAAAAGGAGCCTGAGCGTCTGTCTCTAAAGCAGCCAAAGCCTCCCTTCTCCCTGCCACACTAAACTGACACGAGGGAGGTGAGAATCCCCCTCGCCCCCTTGAGCCCAAATGCTGAATGAATGGCTCACTCATCCACTGGGCATTTTCCTTCCACTCCTGCTAGCAGTGCTTCCTTCCCCCTGGAAAAGCAACAGAGGTGGGCTTTTGGTCTAGGTCTCAGCGCCGCCACCTTTCACCGGGCACAGCAGGCTGGTTAAAGACTGACTCCTTCTGACCAGAGGAAACTCAAAGCTACCTTCAAATAAAGTTCAGCGAGTTAACAGTGTACAAAAAATACAAATTGTGAAATATGCCGCTCTAAGACTATTCTGCACACTAGAGTGTTAAGTACCATTTCTCCACCCAGCTGGGGTTCAAAGGGACCTTTGCTCCCTGCTGCCAGGACGGCAAGCGGGCAAGGCAGCATGTGGCGCTGTCTCAGTAGTCACCCGCCCTCCGGGGGCTGAGAGAGGAGTTATGACAGCAGAGGAGTCACATGCAGAGTTCGGGGGTGGGGGGGGGGTTGTTTTTCCTCTACACAAGTTTACAGCAGTGTACAGCAGATACAGACATTTTCATCTCAGAGTAAGAAATAAAAGGTACAACCTGGGAAAGGGGTGGGGAGCACATTGCAGGAACTGGAGAGGAGAGGGATGAACCAGACTAAAGCACAGAACTGATGTCACGTAGGGGTACAAACCCCCCTTTCGATCAGCAAGGTTGAGGGGGCAGTTTCCTGGACTTCCCACCCCACCCTTTTCAGTACAAGTCCCTGACCCCCAAGGAGCCGGCTGGGGGAGTATTTGGGGAGCAGGGAATGTGGAAGTGTAGGAAGCCAAGGAGAGGGAGAGAGTGATGTCTCCTTGCAGCGATTCCCCTTGGCAGGCAGGAAAGTGTTTGGTCGAGCATAGAGCCACCCTGCCCTCATCGGAGGCTGGGAACCGAAGAGGAGCCAGCGTTCAGAGCAGCATTCGGTTCCCTGCGATCGGGACAAGACCCTTACAATCGTTCAGGTGTGCTGAGGCCTCCCCTAATGGCTTTGACGCCAGGTCTCCTTTAGTCTGGTGCACGTTCTGAGCCCAATTCTAGGCTTAGAAAAGCAAATGCCAAATAATAACAAGAAACGCTTGGAATGCAGGCTCAAGCTGACTCAGCATGTTCCTTCATAGGTACAAGTAACAATGGTTATAACTATCGCATGGAGTTTAGTAATGGCTGGATCCTGGGGCTGCCCACCCCCCAGCTTATTCTGGCTTTTTCTTCACCATTCCTGGAAGTTTGGCTTGGATCCTACAGGAAAAGAAGTGGGGAGAGGGTGAGTTTTAAGGGCCAAGAGGTCAGCTGGATGCTCATTAACTTATGACAGGCTAGTGGTTGGATCATGCAAGATGTTTATGAGGCTACAAGCTACTGGACCGGAGGCTTTGGCTCAGGCAGCAGACACCCATGCTTTGAGGCTTTCTATCTCTGCAGACATGACTGGGTTGTCACTGCACTAGATTTACTGAGGACCCTCTGTGTGGATCTCTTCTTTCTGTTCAGCACCTGTTCCGAAGAGCATCTTGTGCCCCAAACGCTCTTGGTTTGAGGGCTTGTGGAGGAATTTAGCGCTCACGGAAGCTGTGGAAGAATCAGACTAGACTGTAAGCTTTTGGGGCTGGAACAGTCGCATGTATGTACACACGGACGAGCACACTACACTGGGAGCTACTGGAATGAAACTAAGGGAGGGATTTTCAAAGTGTCCAACACCCCTTACAAGTCAATGGCAGTCAGGCATCTAGAGCAGAGGTGGCCAGACTATGGTTCGTGAGCCACATGCGGCTCTTTTACAGTTTAAGGGCGGCTCCTAGAGCCCACCATGCCCCCCCTTCTCCACCTAACAGACTGGCAGGGAAGGGAGCTTGGGGCTTCTGCCCTCTGGCGGGGCTCTGGGCTTCAGCCCCGCGGGGTGCGCCTGCTGGGACCCCGAGCCTTGGCAGGGGCCTCCCATGGGGCAGAAGTCTCAAGCCCCACCCCCTGCTGCAGGGCTGAAGCCCCGAGCCCCGGCAGGTGCGCCTGGCTCTCGAGGTTCTGAAGATTATCGTATGCAGCTCAGAGGATCAGTAAGTTTGGCCACTCCTGATCTAGAGTGTCAGATGGAAACAGGCCCAGTAGCTGTAACCGCTGCGCCAACCACCAACACGCCCAGCAGAGATGTTTCTCTTCTGCAGTAGGATGCAGCGCTCACCAGCAGCGTTCCCTCTAATTTTTTATGTCCATGTGCGGAGTGAATTTTGCTTTGTGCACCAATATGGTGGTGCACAAAATTCATGTGATGGGGGTGGGGCCGAGGGGTTTGGGGTGTGGGAGGGGGCTCAGAGCTGGGGCAGAGGGTTAGGGTGTGGGGGGAGTGAGGGCTCCGGCTAGGGGTGAAGGCTTTGGGGTGTGGCCGGGGATGAAGAGTTTGGGGTGCGGGCTCTGGGGTAGGGCCAGGGATGAGGGGTTTGGGGTGCAGGCTGTCCCAGGGCTGCGGGGAGTCCTCTCTCCCCGCAGCCCTCTCTTGCCGCAGCAGCTCGGGGCTAAGGGAGAGGCACCTCTCCCCGGCTGCGGAAGCTCCAGTTGGGCTGGGCCAAGAGAGGGGCTCCTCTCACCAATGGCGCCGATGGGGCCTGGGGAGGGGATCCTCTCCCCCAGCCACGGCAAGTCCAGGGCAGGTCCGCACTGGGGCCGGCGAGAGGGGCGCCTCTCCCCGCCGCGGTAGGTCTGCGCTACTTGCCTCCAAGGAAGCCTTACTAGCCAAGAGCAGTTTGAAGAGACAATGAACTTGCATGGTCCATATGAAGTCAGCAGATCAGGTGCACCCCAACCCCTACTAGCAATGCCTCTCAGTCAAGGCTCATTCACAACAGCTAAGTCCAGTTCAGATGGAGTCGGTACTGCTGCACCTAGAAGCCCCACTATGCTGGCAGCTGTACAGACAGAAGGTCCAATCCTCAGGAGAGGAGTTGTCCTCTGCCTGGGACTCCTGGCTCTCAGGTGACAGGGAAGGTGCTATTTTGATAGTGGGGTTTTTAGAGAAGTGCTGAGTGGACTCACTTTGCAATAATCGACTTAGTCTGGTCCCGGATGATTCCAACGTAGTGATCGATCTGCGTCTAAGGAAGAACCAACGGGTTAGGACAGCTGGAAGGGGAAGTGTATCCAACAGACAGCAGTAGCGCTTCCCTGAATGGCTGCCTCAGTTTACCTTTTAAGGCCAGATGGGGCCATCACGACCAACCTGACCTCTGTAACGTAGCTACCAACTTAGCATAGGCAAACTTTAGCTAGGACCACGGAGACTCCAGATATGTCTGCATTTCTCCTCTGACGAAGCTACTGCCTTAAATTCACATGCATCACATGGAATTCTGACAAAGTCTATTGCAGGGTATTTTTACAGTGTTTGGAGAAGGATCCAGTGCCTCAGGCATCTGCTAGCTAAACAAGCTGCTAAACGATGCGTGTGCTGGGAGATTGTGATGACTCACCTTATATTTCTCATAGACAACTGGAATACCGAAAATCAGCAATTCTCCTGCAAGAGACAGACAGGTCACTGGGAAGACAATAGCTCTTTGTACTCTGGCTGCCCATGGAAACGTACTGCCTTGTGTAAGGAGCAGCACTGTTGCTTTCAGAGAATTACTGCAATACAGTCAGCATCAGGACAGGGGTCTATCTATGCCCTCTTTACTTCAGCCCCTCACCATCTCTAATAGAGCTATCCTCCCAGCACCCCCGAGGCAGGGCGGTGCTGTTATCCCCATTTTACAAATGAGTAACAGGCACAGAGAGACCAAGTGACTTGCCCAAGGTCACACAGGATATCTGTGCCAGAGCAGGGAATTGAAGCAGGGTGTCCTAGGTTCCAACCTAGTGTGCTAACCACTTGGCCATCCTTTTGGCTCCTTACTACCCATTAGTAAATGCTATGGGGTGCTCAGAGTAGAACCCTGGTTTCCTAACTGCTAGTCCCTGCCCATAAGAGAACTAAGGGATTAAACAGAGGTTCATTGGTTAGGGACGGACAAACTAGAAGCTGATGCAATGGCTCCCAAGGCCTAGTCTTTGAGATCCAGGTTAATCTACACTGGATGGGCTCCTTGACTGACAATGAAAGGAATAGGTTGCTAGATAGACCAGGAAACGCCCCCACCGCACAGAGGCCCATTGCCTTCTTGAACTGAGGCTGCTCTCTTACCAAGAATGAGGAGGGTGATCCCATTGAACACAGCCCCGACGTACGTCATCAGCCACATGACAACTGCCAGCTGCAAAGGGAACAGTGCAGTTCTGTTAACGGGACACAGCCATGCTGCTCAGAGCAGCACTGACCTGCTTCCATGCAGGCTAGATCAGCGCCACATTAGAGCACCAGTCACTGTATGCTGATCTGGGCACCTTGGTATTGAGTTTTGTTTTATTAGAAAGGTCACAACACCACTTAGATTCTAAACTCTTTGGGGCAGGGAATGTCTGTTGTGTGTGTACAGCACCCAGCACAAAGCCTGGCCCATGACTGGGGCTCCTTGGCGTTGTAATACAAATTTCTAATATTATTTCACCAACTGTCTTCCTCAGGCAATGGCCTGTCCCATTGATCTCTGGTTCATCTGTTTGTGGCACTATTTTCCCACTTCAGATCTGCCCAGAATTTAGCTCGGGCTTCAGAGCTCTAAGGAAGATTCCCCAAAGCAGGTATCACCAGAGCCAGGCTTCCCTCCTGAAGAGTCACTGCCCAACAATACCCCCTGCCACCAGGGAATCCCCGCACCAACCTTCAGGGAATCCACCAGGTCCTCCACCAGGAAGAGGCGGATGATAAGTTTGAGAGCTCGGTTGACATGCACCATTGCATCATTCACGTAGTTGTGGAAGGCCTCTGAAGAGAGTGTGATATCGAGGTCCAGGTAGGCTCTGGAAGAACAAGAGAGTTGCACCCAATGAGAGATGTCAGCCCTCTACTAACAGTATGACTCTCCCCCGGCCCTCGGTGCCAAACCATGCACAGAGGTAGAGGAGTGTGCTATTGCTTATGGTCTAATGAATCCTTTAGCTCAGGCAGTAGAGCCTCATCCTTTTAGATTCGGAGATCCCAAGTTTAGACCCCACAGATGATATGTTTGGGGCATTGTTACTCAGGGAGGACTAAAGGTAAGAAGCCCCAATGGACTGGCTCCTTCCAATGCCTTCCACTAGGAGCACAGAACAACACTGAGCAGGCCCCACGGCCAGGAGGAGAGGGAAAATTATTTGGGATTTGACCCTGGAAGTTCAAACCCGTTACACTTGCTACAAGAACCAGATAGGGTGGGAGAAAGGGCAATGGTGGGGAACTGGGACAGCACCATCCTGAGTGATAACTGAGGGAAGAAGAGGTCTTCAAACACATTTACACTTGCTTTGGAAGCACCTGCTGCATTTGAAGTGGCATCAGCAGGATTAGTGTGGAAGAACATCCCAGTATGGGAAATCTTCAGAATTGTGTGGCTCCGATCCAGTTAGTTCTTCCCTGGAGGATGCGGACATTTGCAGTGTTTATGCACCGACCCCTTCACTGTGGACTTGACATGAATATTGATGTTGAGAGGTGTTTTTGAGAGAGGAGATCACAAACTGTCAACTCTGGGGCAAGGGCAGTCATTTAATGTTTGTACAGCACCTAGCAGAATGGGGCCCAGCCTGGCCGGAGCTTCTAAGTACCACGATGATGTAAGATGGATAGTATGGACATCATCACTGTTCGGGTTCTAAAGCCACAGGTTCCACCAATTACTTTGGGAATCTTCTCTGCTGCAACCACTGGCAAAGTAAGGGCTTGTCTACATGGGGAACTACTCCTGATTAGCTACCTGCATGGATGCTCTTATTCTGGAATAAAAGCACTTTACTCCAAATTATCTTAATCCACTTCCAAAATTCCAAATTAACTGTTCCTAATCTGCTTCAAATTCACATCCGATTTTATTTCGGATTAATTTTCAGGTTTAGATAAGCCCTAAACCATTTGCCTGATTGTGGTAGCCACAAGGGACTACAAGTCAGGATTGCGACCCCACTATACATACACATTACGAGGCAGTCCCTGCCCCAACAAGTTTAAGTAGTTTTGTTGCCCCACAAAGCTTGCTGTGTGGATAACAACCAGGATGCTGCTAGAAGCTCTTACTCCAGCAGGGGGCACAGACAGCTAATATCACAAAGTCGCTCCATTCTCTGCAATGGTTCCGGTGGGGTGGGACGGGACCTAGCTCACGAACTGCAGGGCAGTCGCTCTCCTGGCACAGGACACAGATTAACCAGAAGAGCGGAAGGGAACATGATATTGTGTGATCCATCTTCCTCCTGTTTCCACTATACCAGTGCTACCACATGCTGAAGAGCTCAGGGCACGTCATTCCAGTTAGCTATGTAACTGGAGGGGCTATCCAATGGCCACACCTCTAAGAACAAAGGATTGGCTCACTTGAATGGATGTCCCTCTTCAGACTTCTGTACGGCTTGGATGACAGACTTGTAGACTCTAAAGCTGATAGTGACTGACAGCAGCGCCAGGATGAGGTAAGAAACCACGCTGATGACGCTGAAGGCGGCCAGAGAGAGTAGCATGATCAGTGACGTGCCAAAGACAAAGCCTGTCTTCTTCACATCCCGCCAGAAGATCAGATCGTGCACTGCCAAGGAAAGGGACAAAACAAGGGGAAGTTACGGAGGCGGGGGTAACAGAGCAGTGTAGAGTGTTGGACAGTGCGGGATCCAGTACAGACCCTTGTTAAGTAATCGTCACTCAGATGTAGCTTTATTGGCCTATAGCATAGGTTCCCTTGCACTATACACTATGGACAACAGGTCCAGAGGCCCAATCACAGTCATGAATGCATTTGCAGATATGTAACATTAAGCAGGTGTATACTTCTTTAATGAAACCAAAAGGGAAAATCCTTTCTAACTAGTGTTTCTTTAGCACCAGGTAATCAGTCTCCATACAACATATCTCTCAGAACACAGGGGATGGACTCAAAGCCAGACAAGAGGAAACAAACCCAAGGCAGAATTCTCTTAGCTTTCAAACTCTCGGCCCCACTGAAGAGAGGCAAGTATGAGCCTTGCTTCACACTCAGGAAGCAGCAACGTTAAGCAGTTTGTGTGAAGTCACTCTGCAATATTAATAGCACAGTTGGTAACCTCCCATCCTCTGCTCCTGCTAGGCAATGTTACCCTGTCAGAGAAGTGGGACTGTCCAGAGTAAGCGGTCATGAAAGACAGTCTGAGCAGGGAAATACCTGCTTATCAGTCACAGTGACAGCTTAAAATCAAGTCTTTAAAAACAGCATGTAAGTTTGCATGGAGAGCATTGCCTTTATCATTGCATATTTGTGTTTGAGTAAGGGCCTCTCCCTTCCATCACATCCCATTCCTTCGAAGCCTGAATGTGCCAAGAAGTCAGCCCTGTGCCCCAAAGGCCTAGGAATGGTTGGGATATTGCAACACAGCATTCTGATTTTGCTGGAGGGTTAAAGAGCAAGGCCACGCAGTGATGCACCAAAAAATATGATGGAGGGGGTCACCCGAATGGAGGAAGGCTAGCAGTCAAGGACACTGACTGTAAAACGAGAGGAGCCCGTTTAGTGCTGAGCAAGTCTTAGCAAAAGCGACACACAGGGCAGAATTGAGTGAGCCGAGCTCCAGAGACTGGAAACACAGCTGCAGTAGCTTCAAAATGTCTATTAGCTAGGATGAAGTCATCACAGTCCACTTATTACACTACCGCCCCCATAGGTCTCATTTTCAGTGCAGCCCTTGTACGTTTACCCGAGAGGGACTGAAGATAAGTAACCTTTGTCTTTCCCCAAAGCTGATACACCAGGTTAAATCACACCCCAGGCAGCCTTCTCATAGTACCCAGCCACCACACACTGGTGTCGGAAGCATCAGCCCCTACCCCGTCACCAAATCCACTGCTGGGTCCGTGGTGCTTACACAGCGCCCACTGCTGTGGTATCGAAGTACTGATAACATGGGTGACATGTCCTACTTACAATACAACAGCATCATCTGCAACTATCTTTGAACTAACTTCCACACCACAAATTGCTCTCTAAAGCTCTACTCTACAAATAAGCTAACTTCTTTAACAGCTGTTTAAAACAGCAATTAGGGAACCTGGTCCATGCCCAGGGTTTAATCTCAGTTCAGAATAAGGCAGATCTCTTTGTGTAGCCCCTAGATTAGAGGGGCTTTGTTTTTCCAGCCCTCGTAAATAATGTCTCCTGATAGGAGGTGCACGCTTTGGGTATTAATTGCTTTGCCTGCAGTATCCTGCTTCCGCTAGAAGAGGGCGCCATTGTTCAGCCTCATGCTGCCATTAATGACAAACACCAAGCTGAAGGATTTGCAGCAGTTCCCAACCGGTTTCCCCCTGCTGTTTATTCTACTAGTGACAGGCTGCTGGGGGGAGTTGGGGTGGGGGGGTTGGGAGGGAGAAGAGAATTGGGCAGCCAGTCAACCAGCACCACTCCCAGTAACACTGGCACTTGTCCACGCTCCCAGCTCAAACTCTGCAAGAAAGCTATTCAAGTCTCCTCCAGGCAGAACAAAAGAAAAGAAGGAATTTCCAGGGTTTACCCCATGTTTTTCATGGCTGCTTTAGATACGTTTAAGGCAGGGGTGGGCCGAGTCTTCATTTATTCACTCTAATTTAAGGTTTCGCGTGCCAGTAATACATTTTAACTTTTTAGAAGGTCTCTTTCTATAAGTCTATAATATATAACTAAACTATTGTTGTATGTAAAGCAAATAAGGTTTTTAAAATGTTTAAGAAGCTTCACTTAAAATTAAATTAAAATGCAGAGCCCCCCGGACTGGTGGCAGGACCCGGGCAGTGTGAGTGCCACTGAAAATCAGCTCGCGTGCTGCCTTCGGCACGCGTGCCATAGGTTGCCTACCCCTGGTTTAAGGGTTTGGTGAAGCCGCAACTTTGAGAGGAAAAGTTTTTTGTTTTGTTTAAATATCCAGAGATGAACCCCACTAGTGTGGCAGCTTATTTAAAACAGACTCGGCAGCGTAGTGTGTGGGACATTGTGGTTAAAAAACAAAACAAAAAACCCTCAAACTCTCCCTTCTGGCCATCTTCAGATTGAAACCGAGCAGAGAGCTAGCCGTCTGGTTGTTTTGGAGAAGCATAAAGGATGTCCATTTTCTCAAGTTCCTCTCCCAGGCAGTTTCTGCACCAGCAGCTTGGCATAATTGGTTTTCAGTAACTGTCAGAACAGCCAGAAGGGAAGTGTGGTAGGAGAGGAAGTGAGAACAATCTAAGATCTCTAGGTTTGAATTATAATGCTGTTGAAGGCAGATTACAGGCTGCTGGAGAATTAGCGATTTTATATTTATCTTGCGCAAGCATTAAGGAAAGAGAGACAGGGCTGATGGATGAATTACGATGAACATGGGAAGTGCAATAACTCAGATCAGAGGTTAAGGAAACATTCCAGAATCTCTAACAGACTTTGGTTCCATCTAATTGCTCTATCTTTGCCTGCCTGTTTACAATTCCCAGCCTCCTGCTGGTCTGAGGATCATAGGCTGGAATCAGCTGCACCTTCATGTGTATACAGTATTCTAGCTTGGATTCTTGTAGCCAAGCAAAATATGAAAGCGGTGGGTTGGAAGGGAGGAGCCATATTAGGAGCCTGCATTCCTTTAGCATGCAGTAAGGACACTATATGCACTGTGAGCACAGGACCAACTGCTCAGGTTGTGAAGGCAGATGCTTCAACCCCCTTTGGTTCAAAACACAGCCCTCTCCACTCGGATTAAACTCCTACACTGCACAGGAACCAAAATAGGTTAATGGAGTCTGCTTCGTTCTTTACAATTCATCCCCAGCCAGATCCAGAGCCCTCAGAAGAGGACAGAGGAGCCATTTACAAAGCAGCACAAGGCTGTTACTGTGAGAGACAGGAGAGGCGCTCTCTGTGCTACGAAGGAGCCTGGCAACTGGCCAAAGATAAATTTATAAAAGCCCTTTTCAAATGGGTCACTCTCTCCTGACCTGTAGAAAAATAGTTTATCCATGAAGAGATGCCTGGCTGTCAATCTCACATGTAACAATGCAGAAGGGAATCACGTCTGCTAGCCAAATTGCTGGAGAGAGTGAAAGCCAAGAACCACAGTTTGTCTGCATGGTATTAGACTAAAGAAGAACAAAGCCAGCCTCCCATAGAACAGGCAGGAAGAAATACACCGAGGGGATGTAACTGCCTTGGTCACATTCTCACCAGAGAGAATTTTGGTTAGCAATTCCTAGGTCATCTTTCTTATGCTGGAATTAGAATCCAAGAGTCTCTCAAACATACACATGCTTTTAGCCCAGTATCCAAGGATAAAGCTCTCAGCACAACAGCCATATGAGGTGCCTGGATTGTTATGCCTCAACACACTGCATCATACCTCACTTCTATGAAGGCTGGCTGCACTTGATGAAAGCAATGCCTATGGGTGAAGTGTGGTCTAGTATTCACACAACAGCATCTTTTTGTTTGCTGCCCACACCTCAGGTGAGTAGGTCTGTCAAACTAAACTCAACTTCCACTTGGCTTTCATCTGTTACTTAAGCTTTCCTCACTTCCCTAGAGAACTGTGGGATTCCTGACCTTGCATTTGTGAATGTAAGATCAATGATGGGATGCAAATCACTCAGGTCATTTAAAACCCCACTGAGATGTATTCTTGTATGAACACTACTGCTCTGGCAGTCTTATCTCCAGTTCCTATGGAAATATACCCCTCTATGGGCTGAATAGAAAATTTAAGAGATTCACAGGAACCGGATATGGAAGGGTCTCATCTCCCGGGCAGTGCAGGATATAGAATTGCTCATTACCATGTATTGTCTAATGCCCAGTCCAAGCAATGCGTCTTCCACTGCTTCCCTTGGAACCTACAGGTCACCCCATTTCTCTCCGTTATCCTCCCAAATAACTGAACTGTTCTTGGTGTTTACACCCTTTCCCAACTCATACTATCCTCTCCCAGGGCTGCTTCCATTGAATCTCAAAGAAGGACATATGGTATCTTAAATTTTTTGAAAACATGACTCTAAAGGAAGATTACACCTCCAGCCGACTCAACCACGCTCTCAGCTTGCCAGCGTTTAATTGTTCCTTGCATTCAGCCAGTATCTGAACACCAAAACAGGGGCTGGTCACACTGATGCTCCAAAGACAGAAGCTATTTCATTCAGTGCAGTTCAACAACTGATCAGGACAGACTATGGCCCCTCGCATTAATGGAAATGTTACTTGTGTCACCAGTGCCGTTCCATTCACTTGAATGGACACTAACTGAACCCAGCTATAATCTGTGCATGAACTTCTTCCCAATACCCTTGTTATTTTATGTCCATACACTAGATGGGGAGCTTTGAAAACCAGATTGAAATTCATCTTCCCAGCATAACCACACTGGAAGTGTGAACAGAGTTTTTATTCAGGCCTCTTTCCAATACATACTTCCCTGCCAAGCCAAGCCTTTATCTTCTGTAAAGAAATTTTCACAATAACCTCTTACAAAATAATCAGTGCTTGTGTTTGCAGACATTTCGAAAATGAACCACATGATGCAAAAGCCTCAGGGGCTTCACGTTATTAAAAGAACTGTTTGTGGCCCGAGTATTTGCTATTCTAGCGGGCCAGCTGATTTGTAGGTAATCTGGATTAACATAGAAGTACTAGTGGAATGGACATCGGTGGGTCTTTTATTCCTAACCTTCTATGCCCCAAATTATTCCCCAAGCAGCGTTCTGATCCCAAGACTCCAGGCAATCCACTTGGGACATTGCTATTGGTGATTTTACATGGAAGGCATTCAGAAAATACAGAAATGGGTAGCAGTAGATTCAGATTATAGAGCCAGAAGGGAACACTGGGATCTAGTCTGATCTCCTGTATAAACACAGGCCCACAGGACTGCCCTGAATTAATTCCTATTTACTCTGATTCAAACCTTTCAGAAAAACATCCAATGTGGATTTAAAAATTGCCAGTGATGGAGAATCCACCATAGCCCTTTGTAAATTGTTCCAATGGTTAATTCCTCACTGTTCACGATTTGCAACTTATTTCCAGGCTGAATTTGTCTAACATCAGCTTCCAGCCGTTAGAACTGGTCAGACCTTTGTCTGCTCAACTGAAAGGCCCTCTATTGTCAAATTTCTGTTCTCTTTGTAGACTGATCAAGTCACCGCTTACCCTTTGCTTTGTTAAACTAAACAGACAGAGCTGCTTGAGTCTCTCACTATAATGCACGTTTTCAAATAATTTACAACTACAAGACAGACTTCAGCAAGCAAACAGCCCTGTTTGGAGAATGGTAGAAAGCACATGGACATTAATGAAGAAAAGTTCTCAAGGAAGGAGGAAAACATGATTAAAACCACCCAGAACCCAAGATGTCCTCTTATACCCATAATGCAAGTTAGCTGGTTTCCTTTGTAAACCTAGATTTCTAAGGGTATGTCTACACTACCCGCCGGATCAGCGGGTAGTGATTGATCTATCGGGGATCAATTTATCGCGTCTCGATCCCTGATCACTCTGCCGTCGACTCCGGAACTCCACCACAGCGAGAGGCAGAAGTGGAGTCAACGGGGAGGGGCGGCTGTCGATCCCGTGCCACAAGGACGCAAAGTAAGTGATTCTAAGTCGATCTAAGATACGCAACTTCAGCTACGAGAATAGCGTAGCTGAAGTCAACGTATCTTAGATCGATCCCCCCCTCCTAGTGTAGACCAGGCCTAAGGGTATTAACAAGGTGAGTGTCTGACAAGCAAATAAGGACAAGAGACTGGTATTGTATTTCCAATATAAAACGTTTACCTGAAAACCCAGTCAGTAGCCTCACTAGGGCATGTTCTACTGGAGATCCAGCCACACTATCCCAGACAGCTGCTTTGGGGATTTCACCATCAGTACTAATGTGAGCTGTGGCAGGGGCGGGCTTCATATCTGTTTGCTGATGGATGCAGAGAGGTCTCTTCTCCAAGGGAGATTTCTGAGCTACTGGGGGGTCATGGTCCTGTGCTTTTCTTCCCCCTCCCGGTGGGGAGATTTTACTTTGTGTTGGAGTCTGTTCGTCATCCAGTTTTCCACCTAGTTCTTTGAGGGCCTTAATTGTCAGCTGCTCCTGCTCAAAGTCTTGAGCTACCGTGGGAGATCTTTGAGAGAACAAAGGTTTCTGGAAGTTGTCCTTGTCATCAGTGATGCTTTGCACAGCATAATCACCATCCACTTTCACATCTGACCTATTTGCCTCATCTTTATGAAGAGCTCTTCCTGGAGGAGTGGTTTTTAGAGCTGCAGTTTCAGCCTCTGAGAAGGTGTCTGTCAGGTCCTCCAGAGAGTCATTAGCCTTGGACTTCAAGCATTCCCGCATGGAATCCACAAAGTTCTCCCCACTTAAGGCATCTGGATGATCTTGTTCTTTCAAATTACCCAAGGGCAGAGAGAGGGGGACTCTCTCGTTCGGCATGTTTCTAAGATCCTTCAGTGGAGCTGCCGTTGGAGAAATGCTGAGAATTTCACCAGCCTTGAGTGGTTTCCCAAGGAGACCTGGATCCCAGCTGCCTGAATGCTGCATATTTATAGACGTCAAATCCAGAATGGACGACTTGGGATATTTTGCTTCAGCAACTGGACTCCCTCCAACGTCTGGATGCGCTTCTATAGTTTCAAAGTCATCAGTGAATCCCTGATTATCTTCTGGTGTCTTAGAGGGCAACTGACCCTCTCTGCTGTGTTTGTGCAGCTTGTTAGGTGCCTCTTCATTATCTGCAGTTATCCAGTCTCTTGTTTTGCCAGCAGTAACTGGAGCGAAGGTCAGCTTCTCCACTGGTGCCACGCTGCTATCTGTGGGTTGAAGGACAAGCTTCTTCTTTCCATAGGCCAGATCTACGGGCACATCCTCTATCACTGTGTCATCAGATTCGCCAGAGCTGTCTGCATCTGTGATTTCAGCTAGGCCAGAACTTGGCCAGCTCCCATCAGCCTTCAGTTCAACTGCAGCAGGTGAAGCAGTCTTCATTTTAACAGCTTCTTTGTCCAGAGGAACATGTTTCTCAAATCGAGGCGATGCTAAGTCTGTATATGCTCTGTCTTTCTTCTGGACACTGACAGTGACAGGATGAGGGGAGGGTGCTTTGCATGCTTCTGTCCTGTTGCCTGCTGGCTGCGTAGGAGTGCCGCCAAACTCTTTGGAGGGCATTGCAGGTAGGTCTGAGGTTTCAGCAATCTTTTCAGAATGCTCTATTTTAGGAATCAAGTCCCAGTTCAACAGCTCATTCGTGAAGCTGTGCATCTCGCGTACACACTTGGACACTTCTTCCAATGCAGCTGTTGTACCTGAAGACTGGCGTGATAGCCCGGGTCCTGCTGGAATACTGCTCCCGCTGCGAGGTTTCACCTGGAACTCACAGACACGGTCTTCTGGGATATCCGTAAGAAGCTCTCTCTCACTGTGCATCACCCAGTTGCTACTGAGATCGCTGGAGTTGCTAATTAATGAATCCTTGTACTCTTTATCAAATGCTGCTTTGTCGATAATCACCTCGAATGGCGATTCGGGAGAGTCTTTTTCTAGAGCGGTCTCCCCACCAGATGGAGTGGAAGACTGCGAATAGACACCTTTGATCAGAGGTTGCTCAGCATCTTGCTTCTGGTCAGTCAGGAAAGTAAATCTGGATTCACTGCCTGTAGTGACTCTCTTGTTTTGGTCCATAAAATCTTGGACTTTCAGTCTGCTTTGTTCAGCCTTACCATCTTCTGACAGGCAGATACTGGTGCCCCTCACATACGTTTGTTCTGGGGAACTAGTCGAAATCACTGGGCTGTAGGAATGAGGTTCTGCTCCAATAGAAAATGGGGAGCCTTCCGACCCAGGGGACCCAATGGATGTTGTCTCTATTCCAGAATCGGCACTTGGCCCACGGAAGCTATCCATTCTTTTGCTGTCTACAGCAACCACCAGTTCTTTCACCTCATATGAGGGAAGGGGCTTGCTGTCTATTTCTCTGCTGCTGTCTGCCCAAGCTGTCAAGCCAGGGGTTTGATTTTCAGATCCCAGAATCCCTGAAGCTGCCTTATCAGAGAGAGAAGCTGTCCCCTCTGAGGCCAGGATTTGAGAGAGGGAGAGATTCATAGAGTGCAGTTACAAGTTAAAAGTCAAGCAGGCAACATGCTATCTTCGGATCTAGAGGAAAAAAGACAAGACCCGAGACACCAGCCTTGGCAAACATGCATGGAACTGCCAGTCGTAGGACAGGGAAGCCACTTTACACAAGAGGTTGCAATCTACACCAATACTTTCCAAGCTGCCAGTTTATAGCTGTGATTTCATAGCACATGAAGGGGAGTGTTAAGGCCTGCAAAATTAAGTACGCAAAGCAGCTGTGGAGGAACTTAGGCATGCGGAGAGGGTTAACAAAAGCAATACAAAATAAGTGTCTGAACTTTTCGCTGCATGCTACTTAAGGCACTGATGGGATTGCAAAACAAATAGTACAGTTCCAATAAGAGCCTAAATTCACCATCACCCAAATTAAAGTGACTCCTGAAAAAACCTGAAAGCATCAGGACACCTGCACTCTAGTGTCAATGCTGTAGCTATTGCCTCTGAACTATTCACCTCAGTATATGGAAGGAGTGCGTTCTAGTTTGCTTTCTATGTGGAGTGGAAGGCAACTAGTCCTCCCTTGCTCCACTCAAGCATGTAGATAGGGTTCTGCCCTGTTCTTGCAGCAGGGGGGCAAGAACATTAGTGGCAACATACCCTGCAGAGCTGGGATGGCAGTCCCATCCCAATAGTGTCTAGAAAGGCAGTCTGGTTATACCATCATCAGGTGGTGTCTCGTCTACAGCCCTCGCAGTCTGGAGTGCGGGAGTTTATAGGGTGTGTGTCCCACCATCACCACTCAAGTCTCCTTGAGCTTTGATGTGCTATGAGAAAAGCTTCACCCAGTGTTATTGCAGATTCGCTCAGAGCAGTTTCTCTGATTGCACTGCCAAGGGAACTAGTCTGGGCTACATGTGGTGTAGAGTCATTGGGGAAACACTCCCTCCAAACGGAATTACAATTGTGAAAGAAGCAGAGGTGGGGCCAATCCCGTTGCAGGTGGGAGCGAGTGCGCCTCTGGCATAATTTAGGTCTATATGACTGCAGTTCCTTAGTGATTCAGCCATGTTGATCAGCTTCTGAACAACTTCATACAAGATGAATCAGAGCAAGTGCCTGGGAAAATATGTGCTGTATGCTAAGTTGAGCTTTGAAAAGCACATCATAGAAGAAAGCTGCTCAATGCAGAACCATTAGAATTTCACATGGAATACTGTCTACTTCCTGATGAAGTTATTTACATTAAAACATGTTGCTGTTTCATACTGAACACAGATGTAACAAGGAATAAACCCTTGAGATCTGTCTTAACCTACACGCTAAGAGGACACCTGCGATGAAACTGACTACCTTCCAACCACCACCACAACAGGCTTCCCAACACAACACTTCAAAGAAGGGTTTTAGAAAAATAAATGGCCAATTTATTTTAATAGTTTAGCTTATACCTAGATAGTAGAAATTAATGTTATCTGTTGTATGATCTGTTGAGTCTGGAAAATTGTCACTTATATCCACCTCCCTCTCTGCTGAAAGATGCAAAAATGTAGATTTTTTTTTTAAGCACACTATGTATATTTCTAGCTTGTCCAGGAATATCTGTCAGGATGTTCTGAATGTCAAATCTGATGTAAGTATGCTTTAAACAGCTCCACAATCACACTTCAGGCAATATACAGCTTCACACATGAAAGTTAGTCTCCAATATAGGGTTAACATTACAAGCAGGATCACAAATGAAGTAACATATTTGGATACAGCCTGTTTGCTGTGCAGGCTCTGGGCAACAGCAGATATTGACGGGTCTTGCTACTATTATATGAAAATATTACTAGCATCCTAAAAGGGAAAGCTTTTGTATGGAAAGTTAACTTTTAGCCCTCTGGGGCACCTGGCATTGACCACTGTCAGAAGACTGGACACTGAGCTAGACGGACCTTTGGTCTGACCCAGTATGGCCACTCTTACGTGCTTAAATGGCCAATAGGAAACACAGCTTCCCAAGGGAGGTTTTGGAATCCCCATCAATAGAGGGTTAAAAGAACAGGGGGGAGGCGGGTTTGCGGGGTGGGTGCTGTGGTTCTCAACCTGCAGACCATGTAACACATTTAAATCTGTTGAGAACCATTGTTCTAATGCAGGGGTCGGCAACCTTTCAGAAATGGTGTGCCAAGTCTTCATTTATTCATTCTAATTTAAGGTTTCACGTGCCAGTGATACATCTTAATGTTTTTAGGTCTCTTTCTATAAGTCTATAATATATAACTAAACTATTATTGTATGTAAAGTAAATAAGGATTTTACAATGTTTAAGAAGCTTCATTTAAAATTAAATTAAAATGCAGAGCCCCCTGGACCGGTGGCCAGGATCCAGGCAGTGAGAGTGCCACTGAAAATCAGCTCGCGTGCCGCCTTCAGCACGCGTGCCATAGGTTGCCTACCCCTGTTCTAATGCAATGGTTTTTAACCTTTTTTCATTTGCAGACCACTAAAAAATTTCAAGTGGAGGTGTGGACCCCTTTGGAAATCTTAGGCATAGTCCACGGACCTCCAGGGGGTCTGCTGACCACAGGTTGAAAGCCACTGTTCTAATGGATCTATAAAGGTACATTTCACCAAAAACAAGGCTCTACAATTAAAAGGTTCATCTGAAACACAGGCCTCCTATATGTGATTGACCTGTATTTTCCAAATCAGACTATGCATAAAGAAAGACACTAGAATCACACTACAAAATCCATATTCAAGTCAGGCAACTTGGAGAGAGTGATCTTTTAGTTTCTAGGGGGAAAACACTCAGATGTTTCTTATGGTTTGAGGGATAAGAGACTGAAGGAAAAAATTCACAGAGTAAGGCCAGAAGGGAACATTAGATCATCAAGTCTGACCTCCTGTGTATCACAGGCCAGAGAATTTCATCCAGTTTGCACCGAGCTCAAATGAGGCTCTGTTCCTGTTCATTTATGATGCATTAAGGTGGCATGAAAAGCTGCCTTTTAAAAAACTGTTTCCTTTTGCTTTTTCATTTTAAAAATGGAGGATCAAGACATCTCTACCCAGCTTCTCTATGGAAATATGAAAAATTGTTAGTATCTGTTTAACTGCAATGGCAAGCATACACTTAGGGAACACTGATCTGGTATGCAACTCCTCTGTTCTTATAGCCACAGGATTGTCAAACTGGACCAGATCTGGGTCCTATCTAGATCAGTATCCAATCGCCAAGTGTCCAGATGCTTCAGAGGAAGATGCAAGAATCCCACAACAGGTTTCCTCATTTATAGAGTCAAAAAACAGGTCAGAGGTACTAAATTGCCCTCTCATCACTTTAATATGAGCACTTCACAATTGTGAATATATTTATCTTTACACCCCTTTGTGAGGTAGGGGAAATGTTCTTATCTTCATTGTACAGAGGGGAAATTGAAGCCTAGAGAGACTAAGTGTATGTCTACACTAGAAACGCTACAGAGGGCACAGCAAAAACACTGTAGTGTAAACGCTTAACTACAGGGATGGAAGAGATTCTTCCATCATTGTAGTAAATCCATCTTTCTGAAAGGGAGTAGCCTGGTTGATGGAAGAATTCTTCCTCGACCTAGCACAGTTGACACTGGGGCTTAGGTCAGATTATCTAAGTGTCTCAGGGTTGTGATTTTTTCATACCCCATAGCAACGTAGTTAGGTCAACCTAGCTTTCTAATGTAGACTAGACCTAGGTGACTTGCTCATGGTCACACAGGAATCTGTGGCAGAGCAGGAAATTAAATGTGGGTTTCCTGAGTCCCAGGCAAACTCCCTAACCTGACCATCCTTCCTCTTTGGGTTCAAAGCCATTTTAAGAAATCCTGTAAAAGCTACCCTTAGAATGGGAGATATCTGTAGGAGCCCTGCTCAACTTACAGGTCAAACCAACTTGCTATGGACTCTTCCATGTGATAGAATTCAGTGTTGAGGTCATTTCTCTTTCAGATTTGAGAGTTAGCTTATATTTGATTCTCCTTCCGAAGTGTTCTGCATCTTGCTGTCTATACTGCTTGCTTTTTTCAGGCCTTGGCTACACTGGCGCTGTACAGCGCTGCAACTTGCTGCGCTCAGGGGTGTGAAAACGCCCCCCCCCCCCCGAGCGCAGCGAGTGCAGCGCTGTAAAGCGCCATTGTGATCAGAGCCTGCAGCGCTGCACGCTCACTCGCAGCGCTGCAAGCTACTCCCCTCGGAGAGGTGGAGTACTTACAGCGCTGCGAGAGAGCTCTCGCAGTGCTGGCGGCGCGACTACACTCGCGCTTCACAGTGCTGCCACGGCAGCGCTGTGAATTCCCGAGTGTAGCCAAGGCCTTAGTTTGTTTTCATAAACTCATTAGTAAAATTTGCTACTTTAAAGTCAAACGGTATGTTAGCTGATGGAAAAACATGAATTTACATCAGAGATCTGTAGCAAGCTAATAAAGTGGTGTAGCAACCACTACATACTTATCACTTTAATAGGGTGATAGACACTTGATTCAGAATCTTTAATAGCACGTGCACGCACACAAACACACACCAAGTGATTAGCTTAAAAAAATATTCAGGCTTTTTTTGCCACTGAACTAATTTGTGTTATTTCTAATCCAAGCAAATACAACAGACACTAAGATTGAAGCTAAAAACGTGCAAAGCAGTATCAGCACCTAACAGCCAGAGCACCAAGATAGGAAGTTAGCCAGCAGACACTTTGCAGTCAAGCTAGGTTGCAAAGGACTTTAGTAACGGAGACAGAATAGAAAGAAAAATGTTTTTTAAAAGGCTGTAACCGGCTAACAACTTTGTTCCCACCGCTTGCCCCAAAGTTCTTCAGTATTGCAACTTCCTATTCCAGATGCCTGGAGTGTACTGTGCCAGCTGGGTGAATTGGTTAGACAGGCAAATAAAGAATTTGTATTTCTGATACTGCATAGCAGGCTTTTCCTTAGATTATCCTATTCATGTAAGTCGGGAATCAGCTCTTTTCCTTAGCCCTTTTTGAAGGATGACCAGCTTGGAAGTTTCCTAACCTTCTGGTCAACTAAGGCATGACAATCTTTCATTCTACGCTGGAGTTCTGCTTGTCTCTTATATGCAGGTGTCACAATTTATTCAAGTTTAACTGTGCACATGAAATCAGGGTTAAACTAGTAACTCTGGTGGCTCCAATAGACCCAACTTTTTGTTTATCAAGTTAAATGAAGAGCACCTCCAACGACTGGCTGATACAAGGGCTAAGTTGATGCACTCATATCTTATCTGAATACTTCTGGTGTTTCCAGCACCCAAAGTTTCCTAAATTTCAAAAGGTCTGTGCTGAAAAATTAGAATTGGTGGATGCAAGTCAAATCCACATGAGAACACTCCTAGATTACACTCTTTTGCCCCATTTGGTTTTCAAGAAATCGGACTGCTAAGGGATTGGATCTAGTTGAATTTGCCTATAACTATCTTAGGCCTTGTCTTTACAGAAAACTTGTACCATTTTAACTACGCTGGGATAGTTAGGGCATTACAACATCCCCCCCTCCCCAAGTGCAGAGGCATTTATATCAGGATAAAGGTGCTCCCTGCTGGTATACCTATTTCTATTCAGGAAGGGAAATAAGCTTTACTGGTATAGGGCATCCTTATACTAGTATAATTGCATCAAATACCAGGGGTTGTACTGGTATAACTGTCAGCTAAACATTACAGCCTCTAAACAAAGTAACTGTACTGGTACAAAAACCTATGTGTAGACAAGCCTTTGGTTTAGTGAATGGCTTTGTTCCTGTAGAGCAGTGGTTTTCAAACTTTTTTTTCAGGCGACCCAGTTGAAAATGTTTTTTGATGCCCGCAACCCAACGCAGCTGGGGATGAGGGGTTTGGGTTATGGGAGGGGGCTCTGGGTTGGGGATGAGGGGTTTGGGGTGAAGGAGGGGGCTCTGGGCTGGGGCAGGGGGGCAGGAGGGAGGTTGGGGGGTCAGGGCTCTGGGCTGGGGATGAGGGGTTGGGGTACAGGGGGGGCTCCGGGTTTGGGGGGGATTCAGGGCTGGGGCAGGGGATTGGGGTGCGGAAGGGGGGCAGGGCTCTGGGCCAGGGATGAAGGCTTTGGGGTGCAGAAGAGGGCTCCGGGTTTGGGGGGGGGGGGCTAGGGCTGGGGTAGCGGATCAGGGCGTGCAAGTGGGGTGCGGCCTTACCTGCGGCGGCTCCCAGTCAGTGGCACACCAGGGGTGCTAAGGCAGGCACCCCGGAAGCGACCAGCAGCAGGTCCGGCTCCTAGGCAGAGGTGTGCAAGAGGCTCTGCGTGGCCCCCGCCCACCCTCCCCAGCTCCCATTGGCCAGGAACCGGCCAATGGGAGTACGGAGCTAGTGCTCAGCACTGGAACTGGACCACCTAGGATCTGGACTTGTAGCTGGCTGCTTCCTTAGCCGGGCAGCACCGCTGACAGGACTTTTAACGGCCCGGTAGGTAATGCTGACCAGAGCCGCCGTGACCCAGCGCCTTACATTCTGCGATTCAGGACTGGGTTGCGATCCACAGTTTGAAAACCATTGCTGTATAGAATGGAAACTTAAGTCATTTCAGACCTCGAGCAGTTTTCCTAGCTTAAGTTCCTCCTTATCCTAACAAACTATGGGCCAATAGTTTATCTCCCCATCCCAGATTAGAAAAAGGTGGCATATTAAGGTATCTGTTGTCTAGTCATTTCTATTCTGTCAGCTACTGCACTTTAGCATCCTATTAAGTATATGGTTTAGAAAATATATTTGGTTGCTTCACAGGTATAGGATGGTATCATTTGCATTCATGACAAGACATGGGATGAGATGTGAAATGGTGAGAGAACACAGCATTCCCCACTCCTACCACTGCCTGAACTATACTGGTATCAATTTCCTCCAGGGAATCCACAGCATAAGCTAAAGCACTGATGCATTTGTATTACTGTACTTACTGTTAGATGCATCACTATACGGTGGATCAGAATTTCATACCAACAGCAAGCTACTGTGGCTACCAGAGAAGACATAGGGAGAAGCTTTGCTATTTTCTCTCCACAGCTGTTAGGTCAATGCCACTAAGGCACTGCATATACTAGTAGCCCCAGTACCAGTTCTGGTGGGGCCCACTGTTGGCAACCAATTTAATCAACAGGTCACAATTCCCAGCTTTTAGAAACATTATCCTACCCAAGCCTAAGCAGAATTATTCAAAGAGGAACAATCACTTATTTTAACTCTGAGCTGAAAGGATTTTACTGGGATTTTCTAAACAGTTTTTCCACTGACCAGGTTACCAGCACAACATACACCTTCCACTAATACAGATAGAAGCTATCATCTTTGTAAAATGCTTTCTGATGGATATTATCCCCATTCCACAAACTAGCAAATAAGGAGGGGAAGTGACTTGCCCAAGGCCCATATGACAAGTCAATATCAAAGGTAGGGGTAGAACCTATGAGGCTCGGTCCAAGTTGCCTTCTCTAACTACTAAACTACTACTTCTCAAATTGGGGGTTGGGACCCCTCAGGGGGTCACAAGGCTATTACATGGGGGGTTGCAAGCTGTCAGCCTCCACCCCAAACCCTGCTTTGCCTGCAGCATTTATAATGGTGCTAAATATATAAAAATGTGTTTTTAATTTATCAGGGAGGTGGGTCGCACTCAGAGGCTTGCTATGTGAAAGGGGTCACCAGCACAAAAATTTGAGAACCAGTGTACTAGACCATGCTGCCTCCCCTCAAAATAATGAGGCACTTCTAGCAGGACAAGTAAAGCACAGTGTTCCCCTCCAACTTTCTCTGCATTGCTGGCAGGACTGCACCCAAGAAATGCGCAGACTACAATGCCAATTCTCAATCAGCAGCTGGATGAAAATAAAAGCCACAACATAGTATGGGCAGCCAGTCCTACATGTCAGCCGACTGCCTCCCTGGATTGTGGTACTAATCCACAAAGAATTCAGCAAAAGACAAGACTATCAGTAGTTTCACAGGCGCTTTCCACATGGACAGCAGCAAACCTGTTCTGTTCTTCTAAACCTTTATTTCTTCGGGGTCATTGTGTACATTAGGAAATCCCGCACGTGCTTCTTGGCTCACAGCTATAGATCCCTTTTGCCAATTTGCTGTTGATCGCACTAGCTAACTGCTGTATGAGGGGGGAAGAGCATGTCTTTATCTTTCTTACACCAAGAAGGTGGTATTGTGCACTAGCAACCAGGCCATAAGAGAGTAGCTTGGCTGCACCAGATCATTAGCCAACAGCTGCTGAGTGGTTCACACGGTGAACTGTTTTGAAGCTACTTATAGATTTTTAAGGGATAATTCTGGACAAGAGAAAGCCTTATGCCCCAGTTACAGCCTTTCTCAACATTTTTCTTTTATTAGTGTACAAGAAAATGACAGACTTGCCTTGTGAAGTCGTAAAGAGAGAGACAGGCTGAGAAGAAGAAACAAAGGAATCTGAAAGAAAATATACAGGATGAGAATGACAATTATACACACTGCTTTGCAGTGAATCTCAACAGGTTCAGAAAGGCTCTTGGGGGGTGGGAGGGGAGAGCATCTTGATCCATTCACTCACCTTTCTGCAACAGCTCATTACCTTTTTTTTTTAAAACGACGCAACTATGAATATTAAGCCAAGCAGTCAGTTTCACCCCACTTGCTTAGAAAGGATACGTCTCCATAATATACTGTTCCATTGTTACTTTATGAGGGAAATGGGGGACAGTCAGTGCTTGTGTGAATTCATTAGGTTTTTGTTAGGGTTTTGCAAGTGTCTTCAGTACTAAGTGCACATCTTCTGAAGTGGTGGTAACTGCATCAGCGACACCCATCTAATAAATGGGTTTTCAGTACTGCCACAATAGACTGTTAATGCAAGTGACACCAATGCAAAAAAGCTTGAACACATGTTAATATATGTGGGGTTACTGAAAGATGCTTCCCTTGTTAAAAGTTTGATTCCCACTTGTATGAGCTATAAACTACACATCTCCCCAACCCCACTACAAAACAAAATAAGTTTACTCTAATGAAGGCTGCATGGGAAGTGTACTATAGATCCATTCTAAACATCCAACTTCAACAACAGAATCACCTCTGGCAACTACATAGACCACTTTCTTTAGATATGGTTTTCTATTCTCATAGCATCTCCTAACAGGTATCTAAAACAGCCTTCATTAAAATCAGATACACGTTATACAAAGAAAAGCAAAAGACACATTTTAATTCTGTGCTTCCTAAAAAGAAATACTGAAGTTCTATTACTTCATTTAATGTGTGCACTTTATCTCCAAACCAAAACCCCACCATTACACCACTGTCCCATAATGCACCAGTTCTTATCTTAAGAGATATCTAAAAAAGACAGTCTAGAAACAAGGGGATTTATTCTTATTTTTACTTGCAACAGCAGAAAGGAAGTTGTTGGACTCTATTCTGAGAAAGACAGCCAACCCAGTGGGATTTTTGTGTCTCACATGGATGTGAAAATACGGTCTTTAGAATTTTAACTGATTTTACCATATACAGGATGAGTTCATCAGTCTCTGCATATGAAATTTCAAAAGCCTATTTTTCACATTTCAAGTACATGGTATACCATGTACTGGAGGCAGCACGGTCTAATGGACTGAGCATGGGACCAGGAACCAACTATATTTGTTACGATCCTGTGTGACCTCAAGCAAATGCCACCGCCTCAGTTTCCCACCTCTAAAGCTTTAATCTTGAGGTCCAATAACAAGGCAGTAGCACAGAAGAGAATAGAACCCTGGAGTCCTTACTCCCAGTCTCTTGCTTGAAGCACTAGACTGTGTTTCCTCTGTGGTTTTTTTTGTTTGCTCAGAACCAGTTTATCCAACTCTTCAGATATCTGCAGATGACTCATTTACCTTCTACTATAATCCTGTGGAAACAGAAGGACAGCAAGTTCTGGAACTTCAGGAACAAAGTTGCAAACATTTTGCCAAGAATTCCACTGGGTCTACACCATGGGAAGAGAGTCTACCAGTCTAACTTGACAGCCGTCTATTTTTCCCCACTCACAAGACCCCTTCTTAACAGCAGATTTTAACATAAGAACTATTTATCTCTGCTTTGCGTAAACAAAAGTGGCTGTTTATAGTTGTTAATCAGTCATGATTGGGATAAGGAGTCTGCACAGGGTCTCCTATTGACAAAAGCATATTGTATGGCTTCAGATTGCATTCTTCAGTCCTAGGTCTGTGTAGCTGAACAGAGATCCAATGGAGAATTATGAAGATTCTTTCATCTCAAATCCCGTGCCTGCATTCATTATGCTTTTCAAACCCCAGATGCTCTACCAATGAGGCTATTTAATGTCTTTAACCATAGGAATAGCTTCAAGTAAACATTTATTTTGATTTCTCAGACTTTGTAAGAAGCTTGCAAAGAGTTCTCGGAAACCAACTGCAAGCCTGACATTTTTAGTGGTTTGAAACTCAGCTTGTTTTACGACAGACCCTACATCTCAGACCAAAAAAAACCAGTATGGCCAATAGCTATAGGATTTTGTAGTTTCAAAGGACTGCAAGTATTTTCTACCTGGTTGTATCACCTCTCAAAATGCCAGAAAGCATCCCAAAACAAAACAATTAGCCCCATCCAGAAGAGATATACCTTAGTAATATTGATCTCTGAACAAGCCCTTTACTAAGGCCTAGGATTTTCAAAAGTCACTAGCAATTGTGGGCATCTCAGTTTTTGGTTAACCAGTTTGCCACACTTTAAAGGAGCCTCATTCAGTAAATGAGGAGCACCTGCCCTCTTCAGATCAAGATGCTTTAATGGTATCTTAAGGTGGGCATCCAAGAAAAGTTGAGTCACTCAAAACCACTGGTTACCTGTGAAAGTGTTGGCCTAGTGCTGCTTCTACTTATTTCCTTGTTACACTCTCCTGCCGTTTTATATCAGGAATAACCAACAGGTTTTAACAAGAGATGCTCCAGTGCATTAAGGCTTCCTCTACTCCACTAGAAAGCCTGGAGCTGTAGTGTCTCAGTGTTTTTGGTCTGAGTGAAGGCTTTAGGTGCTAGCCTAACAACTATTAAATGCTGTCTAGGAAGATAAAGCTCAACTCAACGACATCTGCTCTCCTCTAATGATGGGCCGGAGAATGGTTTGTGCTGTGGTCAAAGTTTCTCATTGAGGAGCTGTGACTGGGTGAAAAAGAGCATGTGAGCTCTCTTCAGCAGGACACCTGTGAAGACAGTCTAGCCAAATGGATTAAGTTTGGAGGCCATATGGGCAGGCTGCCAGCATGGTGATAAATCTGCTTGAGAGAGCACATAATGCTGGGAGCTACACTCACATTCAGACAGATTAAGTGACCCATGGACCATGTGTTCTATGGGTATTATGAGAGGCCTGTAGATTTAGACCCAGTGCTTTAACACTGGAGATATAGTAGTATTCTTAAAATACACTAAGAAATATCTAACAGGTGGAGCATAGCAAATTAACCATGAGTGGTATAGTTATACTGAGACTTAGCAGGATCCAGTAAAATAAAGCACTCTTGTGCGCCAGAAGACCCAAGCTCTCACCCTGTTTCTCAGCACTTGTTATAGGACATCAGAGCACATCATTCCCTATGTGACTCAATTCTCTCATCTATAGTACTTAAAACAACTTATTGTGAAGTGCTTTCAGATTCTTGGATATAAAGTGCTGAGTGCTAAGCATTACTGTCGGTACAGTTCTGGGTCCCCATTGGTTAGATGCTGCCTTTTATCTAACAGAAATCCATTATATTTTAGCTATACAAGTGTTTATTGTATAAACACAGTACAGCACAATATAACTAAGCAGCGTGATCATTATTTACCTAGTCAAAAATGGTGCTACTGTTTTCCCATCAAGAACTTGTGATTGTCATCTTTCAGCCTCTCTAAATCAAAGTCAAAGATCTTACTTTCTGGTTTGAAATACAATTTGCTTTTCTTGTTAGCTCTGGCATCACTTTATTGCTCTGCGTGTAATATTACTACTTCATTTCTCCTCCATCATCAAGCCGGTAATTTTTAAGTGGACGCTGATAAGCCTGTGATCTTAACTGCTACAAAACCAAACCAATTACTTTAAAACTCCCAGCTAGGCAACAGCCTGTTGGATTCTGTAAGCAGAGGGGCAACTTATCGATTAGATAAAGCCATTTCGGCTAGCTGAGATGGAAAGGACTTCCGATTCATAACATACACCTTTGAATGGTCACATCAGATGGGTTTTATTATTTAAAAGGAAGTTACATTCTGTAGCTTCAGAACTTCATTCGTCAGACACACAGCCACTGGTATTTTACGTGTTTTGAGATTCAATTTTTCATTAGAAATTAGTGCTGGTTTCACAGCCCGGAGACAGAGGTCCTCCATATTTATCGTACAGCATAGATAACAGCAGTGCATGCTTATCCAGCACTGTCCAACCCTTTTCAAGAAGACTATCCTATCAGTGACCTGCCAGCTGAGATGAGGAGACCATCTGCAGAGATTGAAGGGAGCAGATGTACCCTTCAGGGAAGTTTCAAAGTTAGCCTTTGTTAACTAGAAAAGAATGTCTTAGCTAGTACTCCCTTGAATTAATCATTGATCAGGGAGCTGCCAGTTATGGTGGTAACCAATTCACCAGCACACTGCCCATACCAGCACTCCCCCCATCAATACAGACAGGGAGTTGTAATTCTGCCTGGCATTTCTTTGCTGCTGAATAAAATGTACACCCAACACCAGAAGGCAGGCTGGCAACTTTGCCTTTCTCTGCTATGGGGGAGAAATTAGGATGTCTTACACAAGACGGAGCGTCAGAATAGCAGACACGCTTGCTGACAGCCTTGTCACTAACCTCACATTTGTGAGGCATTTGATTAAATAAAGTTATTGTTAAACTGGATCTGAGCTATGTTAGAAGTTCAATTTCAGGTCACGGAATGGTTATTTGTCACAACTGCATCTGCATCATTGTGTCCCATCAGACACTGAAATAATGGATAAAAATACTTCAAATTAAGCATATTATTTTTATGAAGAGCTACAAAGCCATGCAATAGTAATAACTATGGATGAGAGGGGATAGCTACAAACTTGACACTAATTCCACATATTGATGCTCCCCAATGTTCAAACCCCAAGCAAGAAGTGGAAGCGGAATATGAACAGCGGCTACACCTCTGAAGCCTTCCATTTAGTTGCAGTCAAACACACACTCCACTAGCTATTTAAAATAAAGCTTTCTGGGGCTCAGAGAAGCTTTCAAGGATACAGAATGCTTGTTAGTCACTCAAGAGACTAGCTTCTGAATCTCATCTAAAGGGCCCTTTAATATAAGGATAATGCTTAAGAAACTACACTTTCATACAAATTCAGATACAGTTGAATAGACTTTTCAGGCACCTCTTATGCTTTTTTTTTTTTTTTTTTAACTTTATGTTTCTATCAAATCAAGTGGAGATTTCTACACCAACTGCCTATGTAATGTCCAGTCATGGATGTAGCAATTTTATCAACCTAAACTAGCTCTCGGAATCAACCAATGAAGTTAAGGGGGTCTCCTGGCCTGCAGATTCCTCCTCCACCATTTCTTTGTGCCCACCTATTTGTATAAAGCCTTGAAATCAGGTTTTATCAATGAATTTGTAGTGTTTGATAACCACAGACTGCGTGGTATAAGCTTCAAAAATACTATGCTTGTTAGACCAAAAGGTTTTACAACCTTAATCATGGAGCCTTGATCACTTTTGTTGTAGGCCACCCCTGTGATTTTCCATTAATTAAGCGCTCGCTTTTGTTGCTAGGACAAATGTAGACCTCCCTAGTCAACAGCAGTTGTGAAAGAGTGGCTACAGAATGCGATACTAAGTACCAGTGCTTGGACGAAGTGTTTCGATGCCTTTGCCTTTACCACTTAGTGGAACCATGGTGTACGGTAGCGGTAGAGTTTTCTTACAGCAGCACTGCCATAATTAAGGGTTTCAGTGTTTCTTAATATCTGACCTCTCACGCACCTCCCAATGGAGAATATTAAACAGGATTGACTTGTTTTGCCAACCAAAGTCAGAACCACCAATAGCGTCCTCCTTCTCCCTGACAGAGTTTTAAGGACAGCCTGGATCATTATAACTGCCAATTTTGAGATCAGGGAGTGGATGGGGCTCTCTTCAGATCCCCTTTACACCACTTCATGAACATCCAAAGGGGAGCACTAAGCAAAGCACTCCTGCCTATCCTCCCAAGAAATCAGAAGTTAAATCTAGACCAGGGATCGGCAACCTTTGGCACGCAGCCCGCCACGCGGTAAGCCCCTATTGGCCTGCAGCGGCGAACCGCGGCCAGTGGGAGCCGCGATCAGCCAAACCTGTGGACGCGGCAGGTAAACAAACCGGCCCGGCCCGCCAGGGTGCTTACCCTGGCGGGCCGCGTTCCAAAGGTTGCCGATCCCTGATCTAGACCTTCCATACAGCAGCAATACTAACTACCATGCCACCTGGATTTAACGCCAAAGAATAAAGTTCAAGACTTCTGTCATCCTCTTCAATAAACGAAAAGTTCCTTCCGTTCACAAATGAAGTAGTGAGTCTGTTCTTAAACAATCATGTGTGTTTTCATCCTCTCATTTCAGGTACTCTATCCACTTACCCTTCCATCTAGCTTCATATCACTAGGATTTCCACTTCTTGAAGCCAACAAACTGGCTTAAGGACAATTACAAATTTTTCACATTACTTTGAGCAGGCTGATTCCCAGCTCACACCATGAAAACATCCAGGAGTAAAGCCCACATGCTTTCTCCTTAAGAGGATCACACATCATTTTGATTTTTCTAGCTGCAAAACAGGACTATTTGTGTGACTGTCTGGTAACAGTGCAGTCTCATATGGACAGCAGATATGTTTTTTCCCATTGTTAGAAGAAAATGAAGGTTCAGGAGCAACACAACAAGCCTGCAGCCAGCGCTTACTGCTGCAGACTGCATTCAGTAGCACCACAAATGCTCCTACGGTGTTCCTACATTGGCAATATTGCAATTACAATATCACTGTAGTGCAACATGTCTATTCACGACACTGCCAGGCTCTGAAACATTTCAGTGATGCAACAAGCAGTAAAGCCAACTACTAGCTATGTAGGTTTCTTTCCAAACAATGCCCAGGACAGCACCCTGATGATACACAGCAGCCCTGCAGCTGGTTTGGTATGATAAAGAAAGCAAAAAAGGCCTGCCCCCCTCTTCTGTCAACTCTTCCATAATTAAGTACAGTAACAGAGTGAAAAGTTGCTGAGAAGTCTGTGGTTAAAGTCTGCATATTTCTCAATCTCAGGATTGTTTTCCCACATTCTCCCCTAGCAAATCTGATCACTGGAGAAAAGAAACTATTATTACTTGCAGTAAATATTCTGCAGCTCTACAGCACCTTTCAAGCAAGGATTCATTATGCTTTATTCATTAAGGCTCAAAACCATCCCCTAAGGAAAATACAAAAATATCATGGGGGAAATTGAGACACAGCAAGGTGAAGTGTCTTGTTATAGTGACTCTGTGACACAGCTCAGAAACAACTACTATTTTCTACACCCAAGTCCCTGCACTAGTGAGAAGACAAACCTCAATCTCCCTGCCTTCTAAGACCCAGAGAATTATAAAGCTGATTCCCTAACGGCAAAAAGTAAAGTATCTATAAACAGGGCCAATGATTTGCCTTAACTGGGTTCTGATTTGTATTCCAGTAGTGGAGAGGTTCCAGATGAGCTCAGGGTCCCATGTATAGTGCTTAGCATAAAAAAAATCCTTGCCCCAGAAAGCTTCATCTGGATCGACAAAATACGAGGGAAAACTGAGGCATGGAATGGAAGGTACTTTGCTCAAAGTCAGAGCAGGTCACTGGCAGAGCTGGGAATAAAACCCAGGATTCCTGAGTCCCAGTTCAATGCCCTAATCATTAGGCTACATCACTTCTGTATAGCTCTCAACAGAAACCCTGTGTATCAGGGTTTTTCTGGAACACTGAATGGTCTCTGGTATCTTCTTCAGGCTATGTGGGGAAAGGTGGGGAGGGAAAGAAATGTGGACAAGGGTAACAATTTTTAGAGTGAACAATACTGCATCTTGAAATGAAATGCTAAACACGTGGGCAGGGTAGCCTGGTAATCAAGCCGCATCATTTAAAATAGCGTATTAAAGTTATCTTACAGGCTGAATGACAGGGATAAGGCAAGGCCAGAAAGTACAAGGCATTTTGCCGGGTTATAGTGGTAACTATAAGAGTGCTTAAAAAAATTGCGTTCAGTGTAAGACAACCCTGATGACATAAGATGCATATGAGTGGTTTGTAACCAGTAATAAAATCTTAATTAACTTCTTTGCTATGATTTAAGTCAGTAGAAGTCTATACATCTAAGGAGTTACTGTATAATATTCATAGTGTTATTCTCGCTTACTAAGCATGCACAAAATCTGATTTTTCAGAAGTGCTAAGGACCAACAGCTCTCATTGACTCCAACTGGAATTATGACTGTGCAGCATCAATGAAACTCAGGCACAAGTCATCATGCATAAACAATTCACTAGGCCAGGGGTAGGCAACCTATGATTTTCAGTAGCACTCACACTGCCTGGGTCCTGGCCACCGGTCCGGGGGGCTCTGCATTTTAATTTTATTTTAAATGAAGCTTCTTAAACATTTTAAAAACCTTATTCACTTTACATATATAACTAAACTATTGTTGTATTATAGACTTATAGAAAGAGACCTTCTAAAAACGTTAAAATGTATTACTGGCATGCAAAACCTTAAATTAGAGTGAATAAATGAAGAGTTGGCACACCACTTCTGAAAGGTTGCCGACCCCTGCACTAGGCAAACAGATGGTTTTAAATCTACAGAAGTGTTGCTGTTTCAAATGAAGGAGATAGTCCACATTTTGGACTAACAACACACAAAGATTTTTTTTTTTAAATGTTATTTGCAGTGGGATTTAAAAAAAATTCAGTGCAAACAACATCTAGAACAAAAACAAGAATCCAGATAAGATATACAAAGTACTGTAATAAACATTTGGTTTTGTGAATGGAAAAAAAAGCCAGATAGATTTAACCAACACTTTTTAAAATGCATCTGGTAGGCTACCTATGCTTTTAGTATAGATACATTAACAAGCATTGAATTAGCTTAATCCCCTGGGTACAGATGGGTAAACTGAACTGAAGAGAGGGCAAGTGATTTGCCCAAGGTCACAAAGCAAGTTACACCCAGGATAAGAACCCAGGATTTCTGACACCCATCCCATGTTCTAATCACTAGATCACACTGCCTCTCCAACAGCAGAAGACATGGATGTTGCCTGCAAGTTGTACCAAAATGATGTGGCATATCATCCTGCATATGTTTTCATCTGAGCTTAAGGCACAGACTGTGCATATTTAATCTTCTTGGGGGACAGAGTCCACACCTGATTCTAGAAGTAACATGACCCTGAAGCTATTCTGCCTCCTGATTACAACTTGTCTCTTAAACTGTAGTGCCAACGGCCATCAAGATGGCTCAACATTTATAGAGCATTAGCTTATCTGGAGGATTTGAGGAGAAAGGTTTGTGAACCAACTCAGCTATCCTAGGAATCAAACAATTGTGGTGAATCAGAGAATAAATAGCCCTCAAATACTGGGTGAAAGGGCTGCATTTCAGAGCAGACAGGGTGATGGATTAACCTATAACCATGAAATCAAAGCACTAAACTGCTGAGTAATAACCTCCCTTTGCACCCCAGTTCAGGCACCAAGTAAAACATCTGGGAGGAGGGGGTGGAAAAGCAGCATGACGCAAGGTACCAGAAAGGCAGACATTCAGACTTCAGCCCCACAACATGCGAGTATAAAGCATGCTGCCTCATACTGCTTCACTTGCCCTTAACCCTACAGATCTGCCCTGTTCACAAGTAGGAAAGCCATTTCATCTCCTTTAAGATTAGACTCGCTTGGCATTTCAATAGGGTGTTGGGGCTTTACGAGGAAAGGTGGAAACTGTTATACAGCTCATACGGTGAGATGAGCAGCATCTACAGCCACCCTGGAAAACCAGCTTCTCAACCAAATGAAATAAATTCTATCTAGTGAGAAAAACATGCCAGGCTGGAGACAGGGAATATAGTAAGCAAATTAAAAAGGAAGCCCCGTGCCATGAATTTTTAAAGCTAATCAAGCATTTCTGCTCTGGATGTGTGTGTCAAAAGATGAAATTGTGTCTATTATTGTTATGGCTGTTATAAGACGCTCTGCCACTTTAAGAGCTGTCACCTGCCCAGTTCTTCCCCCCCCCTCCCCCCCAAGGCATCTGCACTGCAGATCTTTGCAAGGGAAGCTAGCTTGCCAGCTCCCAACACGGGGCCTGACAGGGATACAAAGGGAACTAAAGCACAGCCTCCTCCTCCTATTTTGGACAGCTCCCCCTAAATGAAGGGGGGATTTAATCACACACTGCTTTGTTTGATATGCTCTCCCTCCATCCCCACTCCATTTAATGAGCTGCAACATGACAAAAGGGAGCATTTGCAATTGTTACCACCCCCTCAAAAACAGAGATCACTGCAAGTTTCCACCAGCCCCCCACCCCTCTTCCACCTGCCCTGAGAAATGTCTGACTGAGAAAGGGATTTTTCTAGGAATTAATGTATTTTCCCACTGCCCATGTCTGGTATTAAACAATGCAGGAGGATGGGGTGTGTGTATACATCTTGCATCATCTGCCACCCACCCCTTGTGGAGGGGTGGTCCAGCGGGTATTGTGCTCTCTCCACCCTCCTTCATTTTTAGACAATGCCTGCTGTTTTGGGGCACTCCAAAGGGAGAAATGTGTTGCTCTGCAGAAGTGTCCTTTAGAGACAGAGATGGTAAAAGTCATCCCCAGTTTGGGAGGTTCAGCAAGATCTGGAGGGGTAAACACTACCAAATGCAAAGGGAATCTGCTCTATCCCCTCCCTTCAGTTCAGACACTGCTCCCTGACCCAGTCCCCGCTCTGATGCCAGAGGGGTCACTGTCAGAATGAAACTAGAAAGTGCAACACAGACATTCCGCAATACCCACCTCCCCAATCTGAGTCCCCAATCCCCTGCCTCCCACCAAAACTCATCCTGCCCTAAAATCACACCCTTAACCATCCAAAATCCACAGTATCTACCCAGCCCTAATCCAAACCCCACCACAATTCTCTCCCCACCATCCCCGAATGCTAAACCATGCCTTAACTCCCACTATCACCCCAATCCACCCGCTTCCTACGCTAATCTCAGCCCCCTGAAAAACAACCATGCCCCTAAACTCAGTCCCTCGAGCTTCTCCCATCCTCAATTCAAGCCCCACACGCCACATTCCTGCCACCCTTGTACTTCAAAGTCCCTCACTAGCCCCCACAGACAGTAAACCTCATCCCTTCCCCCAAATCCTACAGCTCTGAACCCCACGCCCCTCGCCTCGATCCATCCTCCTGCCTGAGGCCCCTTGCCCCAAATCTCAGCCCACTGAAATCTTACCGCCCACTCACCCTCCAAACCCAAACTGCCCCCCAGCTCCTAATGCCAGAGCCCCTCCCCCCCGGCGGCTCCTCTCTCTCGCCACCCCCCACGCGGGCCATTCCCTCCTCAACGCCCCCGCCCCCCGGCTGTCATCAGGCTGTTCCCCGCCGGCCGCCCGGGCTCTGCCCACCCAGCTACTTACCCGGCTGTTCCACCTCCCCCCAGTCTCTCCACCGGCTGTTCCCCCCATTCGCCGCCGCTCCCCCCACCCCCGGCTATTTGCCCCCCAACCCGGCTGTTCCTTGACCCTCCCCCCGGGCTCTTACCAGCGCAGGACTGGGAGCTCGTCCCCTTACAGTCGCGGCCGCCCGCGGGGATCGGGGTGGTACCCGGCTCAGAGGGGCCCCCTCCAGCGGAAGAGGAGATATACGGCGACTGGGTGGCGGGGTCGGCCATCTCCGCGACAGCAACAGGAGCCTCAACACACTAAGCGTCCGTCCCTCACGGCGGGAAGATACGGACTGGACTGACGCCGCGCAACGGACCTCGGTCCTCCTAGGACGGATTGGGAGGGCTGCTCACTGCGCATGTGCCATTGGGGAGGGCTGAGAGGAAGGTGTACACTACGCAAGCCCTTGTAGGTGGAGGCCGGACGGTTGGGCACCGGGCATGCGCCGCTGGAACAGAGTGAGGCTCGCAACGCGCAGGCGCCAACGGACGCGAGGTATTCACTGTGCGGGTTGCTGCGCCTCTTGAGTTTCAGGGTTGGAAGCTGCTCGTTACGCTGTGGGCAAGGGCGGAGTGCCTCATCCTTCTACGCATGCGTAATGGATATCTCAGCCTGAAACTAAACATATGCGCTCTGGGCACCAGAAAACCAGACTAAGGCGGGTGACGCCCCGTTGAGTCGAGGCAGGAGGGCGCATGCAGCTCTGAATTGATTCTTTGGTTTGAGTTTAATGGGAAGGGAGAATTTTTCTTTCATTTATTTCCCTCCACTCTTTCCCATAATTTCTCTCCTTTCCCCCTCTTCTTGTTTTGTCGCTTTCATTTTCTCTATTTCCCCATTCCCTCTTCTCTTTCAATTTTCTTTTCATCTTCCCCTTCTCTCTCAAATAAAAAAAGGCATTTAAATACATTTCCTTTCAAACAGCCCCTCCCCAGAGCAATGGGGCTGGGACTTAACACCCCACTGAGAGGTGCATGGGGTGGCTCCCCTCTGAGTGATTGTCACAGACAGGCACGGCTGCGTTGGTCATACTCAGGATGGCTCCCTGTTCTTGGAGCTATTGTCTCAGGCTCTCTGCAGATGCCACAGCATTAGTTACAACTGGATCATCCTTTCAAACTTTTCTCCACAACCACAGAAGCTAGAAACTTCCTTTGTTTATAAATGGAAATTGAGCTTTTGATGCAATCATATGACTCCAGAAGCTGCTATCCAAAAGTGCCAACAGCCCTGCATGGCTGCACCAGCGCTGTAATCGTCCCAGGATTGGGGCCCCCTACATTGTGAGGGTTGCTTGCTTCGGATCTGGCTGGAGGAGCTATCTGCACTTTGCTGCTTATCGGTCTGGTTAAGATAACGTCTTTTGTTTCCTTATCACAGTGATTTTACCTTTCCATTCTCTGGTTAAGGAATTGGATCACTGCGTGCCCCAAAGGACAGGCTATCAGTGCCCTTTAGGGCAAAGTGGGAGAGACTGCATTTCAGGTATTTGAATATGTGGCAGGCTTAACTTCATCCACTCTGGAATTTCTGATGCATCAGCAGAACCTAAACAGTTGCTGATGCATATTTGCTTTCAAACCTATTCCCATCAGGGCTGTTTCTCTTCCTGAGTGCCTACTGGAGGCAATCTTGGTCTCCAGATAGAGAAATACCACATCATTCTGCTGCAGCATTACCTAAGAGGTAGGATCAGAGAAGGGAGTGGCTTCTAGTGCGTTTGGGAACAACCCGCAATCAGAAATCCCCAGCTCTAGGAAGGGATTAGTGTCTAGTGGGCTAGAGTAGGTGGAAACAGGGAATCAGGACTCCTGAGTTCTATTCTGAACTCTAGGAAGAGGATGTAATAAGACTTGTAGGCTCCTCAATCAGCTTCTTCTTCCTGCACTGTGTTTAGGGAACAGCACTGTACCACACTGGGTCATGGGGCCAGGATGGAGTGTGAGGGAAGAGTGCCCCCTACTGAATCACTCACCGTGCAGCACAGTGCCCAACAGTGCCGCACTGGAGTCCGCAATGACTCTGAAGGCTGAGTGAACCCTGCTGGCAGCACAGATGCTACAAGTAAAATTGCTTGGGAACAAATATTTTCACCTGAGAAACTTGTAGACATTTTGTAATAAATAAGATAAAATCTTTAATTAAAGGCTGAAAGCAAAATTGTTGTTTTTAAGGACATGAAAGTTTCATAAAAGTTGCACAAACATTTTTCCATCCATTTCAAATTCACTGTCCTCTTGCAAACAGCAGAATTGCCACCCTTTCCACCCAAACATGAGAAAAGATAGTCCAGCGGTGGGGCCGTTAGCCTTCAGCTTGAGAGATCCATGTTCAATTCCCCATTCTGCCACAGCCTTGCTGTGACACCCTGGGGAAGTCACTTTGTCTGTGCCTCAGTTTCTCCATTTGTAAAATAGGAATAAATAACCCTTCCTTCCAGGGGGGTTGTCCATTATAGAATATGAGGTGCTGAAATACTATGGTGATGGGGGCAGATAAATACCTTATATTATTATAATACGTAGCTCTTCTATAGCACTTTTCATCAGTAGATCTCAAAGTGTTTTACAAAGGTCAGTATCATTATCCCCATTTTACAGATGCGGAAATTGAGGCATATAAAAGTTACTTGCTTGGCTTGCCCAAGATTACTCACCAAAGCAGAGGCAAAGCTGGGAACAGAACCCAGGCTTCCTGTTTCTTAGCTAGAGAGAAGCTTTCAGAAATCATGCATTGGGCCTTAAAAAAATCAGTTTGAAAATCAGATGTTCTGAATATAAGACGGGGTTGCCTGCAATAGTGGGGGACTGGACTCGATGTCCCAGGAGTGCTTCCTTCCAGTTCTGTGTTCCCATGACAAGGCAGAACAGGGACATAATTTTCCTGTGCCATTGAGACATATGTTTAACCTACTGGTTTGGCATGTTTTATGCATCCCCTCTATGCTCAATCTGCAGGAAATGTGGCTCTCTTACAGCTCTCGGGTGTCTTACACCCCCTACCCTGGCTTTCCAAAGAATATCATAGCAAATGAAAGGCCTTGGGGCTTATCTTCAAGGTGTTCCATGACCGAGACCCAGGGCTTCTCAAGGTGCCTAAAGCTCCAGGACAAAGACTGTAGTTAACAACTTGGCCTTGCTAGCACCATGGAGCTCTCTGCAACAAGGGTAAAACTTGTCTGTACAGGGGCTGGAGCTTTCTCAAGGGCTGGTACCAGGCTGTGGAATGGACTCCCCCAGGAACTAAGGGCCATTCCAAACCTACCCGCCTTCTGCTCCAAGTGCTCATTTCTTTGACCTTGCCTTCTCTAACGTAAACATGTATACACAAGGGGGTCTCACACATTGTAGGTACTGTCAGACGGGTTCATTGCACACACCAGGGCTCCTTGCATCCCTCCCTTCTCCCCCCAAGATGCCTGTGTGCGGCTCTCCCATTCCTCTCTATTTCAGGAAATCCTTGTAACCTGTCCATCATCTCCCTCATGCCAGGGGCTCTCTGTCCCCCCATTCCACCCACCATACCAGTGTCTCCCATTCATGTCAGGGACTCCGTGTGGCCCAAATTCCTCACATGCCAGGGACTCTGTGTCTCCTCCATTCTTCCCTTCCTGCATACTAGTGTCCCTCATTCTCCCTGCTATGCCAAGGGCTTTGTGTGGCCCCCATGCCTGCATGCAAAGGGCTGTGTGCGTTGCCCATTGTCTTCTCCCCACCCCCTTCAATAACAGCAGTAGGTGCTCATGCTTTTGGCTCTGGGAGTTGCAGGGACAATCCCTCCTGTTGCTCAAGATGCAGTATCTCGTGTGAAACTGGTGGTGAACATCCTAACTGAGCAACAGAGAGTCTTGTGGCACCTTTAAGACTAACAGATGTATTGGAGCATAAGCTTTCGTGGGTGAATGCATCTGATGAAGTGGGCATTCACCCACGAAAGCTTATGCTCCAATACATCTGTTAGTCTTAAAGGTGCCACAGGACTCTCTGTTGCTTTTTACAGATCCAGACTAACACGGCTACCCCTCTGATCCTAACTGAGGTGAGGGAGACCTGATCTATACTGGGGCCTCCAGGTACTACTGGAATACATGAATAGTAATGATAACAGTAAATGTGTAGAGGCCCTGCTCTCCAGCCACGCAGGACTCCTCTTCTGCAACCAGCCCATAGAGCTCCTTCGCTACTACTGTCAGTTCTACCTCTGGAGTCCCAGCCCCTGGGACGCAGACTCTTTCCCAGAAGCTGGGCAGCAAGGTTAACTACAGCATTTGAAGGAGCTGTTTAGAACGGCTGCAAGGTAGCTGCAATGCATGAGCTAAGGGAAGGAGTCATGAATAGCTGCAAGGCAAGGACAATGCACTGGCTAGATTAGAGTGAAGGAACAAAGCACAGCTAGAGGAGAAAAGCCATGCACAGGCTGCAGGGCAAAGGCAGTGCACAAGTAGCAGGGATGGGTCATGCATGGGCTGCAGGGCAAAGGCAGTGCACAAGTAGCAGTGATGGGCCATGCATGGTCTGCAGAGCAAAGGCGGTGCATAGCTAGCAGGGATGGGCCATGCACAGGCTGCAGGGCAGGGCTCACCTGTCTTTGTGGATGATGCTCCTTTCATACAGAGACCTCTGTGCAAAACTCCACCAGTGCCTTGTAGTCAATCTGTGCCCCAGCCTTGCACCCCAAGGGCCAAGCACCCTCTCTTGCTCTCAGAAGCCTGGGTGTCAGCCTGTACTCTGCTCTGGGAATGCTTTGGGTGGCATGGGGCTCAAAGCAGCATGCGACCCTTGGGTGCGAAGGAGTTACTCTCACTCTCCCGAGGAGGCTGCTCGAAGCCATTGTCCGTGGACACCTAGGGGTACCCAGGGGAGGACTGGGGGTGGCCTACATTTCCCGGCATATACCTCCCCATGTAGTGAGAGTTCCCGCCGCGGCGGTTGCTGGGACTTGTAGTCCGCGGGCGCCACAGTTTATTGAAATATACCAGAGGGGAGTTCAAAGGGACTACATCTCCCGGCATGCCTCTCCGGTCGGTCGGCTCTCTGCTTCCCCCCTCCCGCCTGGCGGTGGCCCCGCCCATCTCATCCTGGCCCCGCGGGGGGAGGATGGGGGGTGGAGGCGGCTCCATGTTGATCCCTACGCGGTGGCGGCAGCAGCGAACGGTGTCAAGCTGGAGGCGGCCGGTAATGGGGCCCCCTCCCCCCGTCCGGGTAGCCTAGGGCCCCCTATGGCGAAGGGGGTATAAGGGTCTCCTATGGTGAGGGAGTCCCCCGTGGAGACGGCGGGCGGGGCTACGGCGTCCCCTCTGGAGCTGGGATTCCCTATGGAGGGGGACAGAGGGGTTCCCTACGGAGAGAGGCGGGGATATGGGGTCCCCAGACAGACGCGATCCCGTATAGAGAAAGAGGTTTCCTTATATAGAGAGAAAAATGAGGCCATGTGTTCCCTTATAGGGAGAGGGCATATGTGGTTCCCAGAGAGGAAAAAGGGAGGCTATAGGGTCCCCTATATGTAGAGAGGGGGGCAAGTCACAGGGTCCCCCATAGAGAGAGGAGGCCATAAGGTGCTTATGCACTACTAGGGAGCTGACTAGAGCAGGCACCCCTGTGTACAGAGCAGGAACTATGTGTTTCTATAGTGTCCCCATGATCACCCTACATCAAGACCTGGGTATAGGTGACTGTACTTATGTAGAGTTGGCTGATGACTCTATGCCCTCTCCCTGGATGAAAGGCCCCCTTTATACCAGCACAGCTAGAGTCCTTGAAGCACTTTGCAATCTATATATGTATGTAACTGGGGCCTGATTCTGCAATGGAACACAGAGCACCACTTGGTTCACGTGGTCTGTTGGATACACCACTTGCTTGGGAATCAGGACACCTATGTTCATTTCCCGGCTCTGTCACTGCCCTACTGGGTGACTTTAGGCAAATCACTTCTCTCTGTGCCTTAGTTTCCCCATCTGTGAAATGGGGAGAATGCTGCTCTTTGTCCCCCCACCCCATTAGGGCAGGATTGTTCCCTGTAGCCTTATTTCCCCCACACCCTATTGAGGCAGGATCTTTCCCTACAGTCTTTGCCCCCACACCCAGGAGGCAGGAACGTAAAGGGATTAGAAGGGGATGAGAAGGATGTGAGGTTATAATGTTTGACCCTCATTTGCCCAAGGAGCATGACCTCTGGCTGATGATGGCTGTAAGTGAGGCTGAAAGTGGTTTGACTGCTAGCATCGATGGGATAAAGCCATGCAGAGACTTGGCCAAGGGCTGTGATGGTACTGAAAGTGCTTTCTTCCACTGTCACATTAGGATGGAACCGAATATTTGGGTCCAAGGCTCTAAACCATGCTGCTTCATGCCCACTAAGCATCTGGGGATCAAGTGACCCCATAACTGCTGGGTCTTCTTTCACCTTTCTCAGAATCAGCTTCTAGAGGCTATCTGAGCCCTATAGCCTAATCCAGTGAGGAAGAAGGAATACAGAGGGTATGGTGCTAGGGAGACCTGGGTTCAAATCCCTGTTTGGCCACAGGCACCCTCAGTGACCTTAGGCAAGTCACTTAACTGCTCTGTGCCTCAGTTTCCCCATCTATAAAATGGAAATAATAGCACTGTCCTGCGTCACAGGGCATGTGTGAAGATTATGAGATGCCTAAGGTAATGAGGGCTCTGTAAGTACCATAGAGAGGTAGATAGATCTTTCTATGAGACGGTGGCAGAGGCAAGTATGATGCAGGCAGGGACTGGGCAGTCTTTCCTTTCACCTAGCTCTGTTGATGTTCCTCAGTCCTGACACCCAGTCCCCCTGTGAGGTGATAGTTTACATCATAGCTAGATCCATCTCTATGTCTGTCTATCTGTCCCTACCTACACCTCTCTATCATGTGTGCCAACTCCTATGCTGTCTTGAAGAACAGTTGAGGTGAGGCATGATTAGCTGCTTATGAAACATCGGGCTGTTTTCCTAGCACTGCATTGGGAACTGGTAAATTATGTTGGATGGCGCAAGGAGCCCTTCTGCCATCCCCTGCTTACTTAATGTGAACCAGGCCTGGATTTCCTGACTGAGGGCAGGGTGGGGAGTGCAGACCGAGTAGCTCTGTTTTCCACTCACTGGCAGTGGAAAGAAACTACGTGCAAGTAATTTTTGGGTGTGCGTGTGTGGTGCTGCCTTTTCCCCTTTCACGGAAGTACGTATTTCAAGAGGAGATGGGGGGGGGGGGTGGAGGGGATCCAGGCCATAGCTTAACACTTAGTCATCTGTGCAGGCAGAGTTTTTGTAACTGCTTTTGAGTGAATTTAATCTTGAATGAAGGAAGCATTTGCAAGAGAAGCCTGGGGCAGAGCCCTCTGTATGCGGCAGTTTCCCTGCCCTGTGTTGAGTTGCATTTTGAAACCCTTGCATTGCAAATGTGTAGCCTTGCGAGTGTGTTGAGTAGAGAAATGTTGCCCTATGTTGCAGTATGCAAGTGTTGTGTTGCTTTGTGGGGCCAAGGTGTGGCATGGCAAATGTGGTGGGTTGTGAACCTTTTGTGATGTGTTGCAGACACATTGAGTGAGGTTGCTGTCGGACCCCATTGAACGGTGTTGCAGATGCATTGTGTTGTTGTGTTAAAGTGTCAAGAATGCTTTGCATCGCCAACACATTGTGTTGTGAATGCTTGGTGGTGAGTTATTTGTACTGTGGTCGTACTAGAGGTCCCAGTCATGGATCAGGATCCCATTGTGCTAGGCACGGTATAGAAGCAGAACATAAAGCTGATCCCTGCCCCAACGAATTTCTAATCTAGGGATAAGACAAGAGACAACAGGTGATACAGACACACAGGGGAGGAGCACAAGGAAATAATGAGATAATCCAAGTTGGCATGATAGGCTGTTGTCCCAAGCCCACCAACATAACTGTAGTCAAGTGTTTTGTGGGTGTTATGGCAAAGGAGAGTTTGAGGAGGATAACGAGGTGGCTTTGTGGATGTTTGCACTGTATTGCAAGTGGTTTGTACTGCAAATGTATCGTGTCCCGAATCCTTTTCTTGCAAACTCATTGCGCTAGTTTGCAACCAGCCTGCCTTGCTAACACCTTGAATTGCTTCTCTGGGGCTCAAGCTGCCCCCTGCTGACTGAACACCTGTGGCCCTGTGTACCCGGCATGTCTCCCTGAGCATGTCATATTATTGACACTGCTCAACTCTGGTTCCTCTGCTCAGGGGTCCTGGGCTTATATCATGGACCCTCCTAGCCCTGAGGCCCTGTCATTCCTTGCCCCTGTGACATTTTCCTCTGCACTCTGCAAATTTGATTCCAGGCTTGTTGCCTGCAATACTGACCGGAGGATGGTGCCGGCATTGGGGTGTCAGGACTTTGCTGAGCCTCAGAAGGGTTGTTCTTGTTTTTTCCCCATCACTGCTCAGCTGCTGACACTGGGTGAAACCTCCTAGAGAATGGTTTGAAATATTGGCTTGTGTTTATATTGTGTTGGCATTATTTGTTTATCACACAGGAAAATGAGAAGGTCGTGCTTGAGAGAGTGAGGCATAATGCAGGGCCAGGATAAGCTTCCTCTTCACCCAGCTCTGCCAGTGCCCCTCAATCTGGACCTACAGCTTCCTGCTGTCCCAGCCTTGGGCTCATCCTCTCCTCCCCCACACCAGCTCTGCCAATGTCCCATAATCCTGACCTACAACTTTCCTGCTATCCTAGCCCTGGGGTGCCCCTCAATCCTGACCTGCAGCCCCGTGCTATCCCTCTTCTGTGCTCCCCATACAGCTCTGCTGATACCCCTCAGTTCTGACTTACAGCCAACTTCTGTCCCACTGCTGGGCTCCCCACAGACAGAGCTGTCGGTGCCCCTCACTTCTGGACTGCACACTCACTGGGGAGAGTGTCATTGACACTGAATCTGTTCCTGCAGGTGTCTTTGGGACCTCCGTACTCTGCTTCCTGCCTGAGTCACAGTTAAACCCAGGTGCCCAGAGCTCTTGTGTATTAAATTAGTATGGCACTAACGGAGTCAGAAAAAGAATGCTAATTGCTCTTTTACTGCACTGGGTGGTGTGACGGGTTGGATCACAGAACCCCCCTTGGGAGCTGCCATCCAATGTACCAAGACTACTTCTGCTCCTGTTTTCCCTGCCAGCTCAGGACTCCAGCACCCTGTCTTGCTGAGCCAGACACTCCAGTCTGCTCTAACAAAGACTCAGGGTCTGAATCACTTGTCCCAAAGCTGCAAGTTTACCTGAAAACAGCTCTCGGTAGTGTGCTTGTCTTTAGCACTCAGATGCCCAACTCCCAATGGGGTCTAAACCCAGATAAATCCGTTTTACCCTGCATAAAGTTTATGCAGGGCAAACTCATAAATTGTTCGCCCTCTATAACACTGATAGAGAGATATGCACAGTTGTTTGCTCCCCCAGGTATTAATACATACTCTGAGTAAATTACTCAATAAAAAGTGATTTTATTAAATACAGACAGTAGGATTTAAGTGGTTCAAAGTAGTAACAGACAGAACAAAGTAAGTCACAAGCAAAATAAAATAAAATGCGCAAATCTATGCCTAATCAAACTGAATACAGATAATCTCACCCTCAGAGATGCTTCAGTAAGCTTTTTCTCAGACTGGACACCTTCCAGGCCTGGGCACAATTCTTTCCCCTGGTACAGCTCTTGTTCCAGCTCAGGTGATAGCTAGGGGATTCTTCATGATGGCTTCTCTCCTCACTCTGTTCTCTTCCACCCCTTTATATATCTTTTGCATAAGGCGGGAACCCTTTGTCCCTCTGGGTTTCCACCCCCCCCCTCACTGGAAAAGCACCAGGTTAAAGATGGATTCCAGTTCAGGTGACATGATCACATGTCACTGCAAGACTTCATTGCCCACTTGCCAGCACACACTCATACAGGAAGACTAACGGGTAAACACAACCATCTGCAGACAATGGTCCTGGTTAATGGGAGTCATCAAGATTCCAAACCATCATTAATGGCCCACACTTTACATAATTACAATAGGCCCTCAGAGTTATGTTTTATATTTCTAGTTTTAGATACAAGAGTGGTACATTTCTACAAATAGGATGATCATACTCAGTAGATTATAAGCTTTGTAATGATACCTTACAAGAGACCTTTTGCATGAAGCATATCCCAGTTACGTTACATTCACTTATTACCGTATTTTCTCTAAAAATATCCCAGTTACATTATATTGACTTATTATCAAGTTTTTATAAAACCATATAGACTGCACAACGTCACAGGTGGCATAGATAAAAACGAGCTGTGTGTGTTGTTGTTTACTATGTGCATTACAGTAGATGCCTTGCCTGAGATTGGAGCCCCATTACAGTGTGTGCTTTATTAGTAGCATTATGGTAGCACTTCAAGGCTCCAATTGAGATTGGAAGGTCCCCATTGGGCTGGACACTGCACAACCTCCTCCCCAACCGAGATTGGCAGGGCCCTGTCATGCGGGGGGCCCCGTTGGGCATGTGCTGCACAGACACCCCGTGATCAAGATTGGGGGGGTCGCATTGGGCTGGGCGCTGGAGAGAGAGAGAGAGCCAGAGATGGACCCTGCTCACAAGAGCTTGGATTCAGAGATGTTTGCCTGACCTTTCAGGACCCATTGGTTCAAAGGAGGAGCAGGACTTGTTGAGGCACTGTCTCCAAAATCTTGTTTGTGACTCTTTCCCAGTCACTGCTGTCCTTGAGAAGAGCCTGGCCTGGAATCCAACAGCTTTCGGGCTAGCCGGAGGTCAGGGTTTGGCTTCTCCAGACATCTGTGGATCCCAGCATGATGTCTGGGTCTTTCACTGGCCTTAACCATTGAGGCACTAGCTGGTCTAGGAGAGACTTGATCTGGGCAGAACCAGTTCCTCCTGCTAGCAAGATTTCAGGTTAGAGGGTTCCAGTTGGTTCCCAGATGATCCCTCACGGATCCTCTCCCTTCTGTCCCCAAGGGAAGAACAAGGGAGCAGCAGCATGTGCTGTTAATAAACAAAACCGTCCCAAAACAATCCACTCCACTACATGTGCAATTCTCCCTGCCCCCAGGGAGAGAACAAACCACATGTGACACATGTCAGTCACGTGAGGCTTAATTCACAGATACTAGAGTGAGAAGGGCAGGGTAAGAACCTGTACAAAATAGAATGGAGGGGGGAGGAAAAAGCAGCTGAGGATGGAGCCGGTGGGGGAGAAGGGACCATCCCATGCATGGGACCCCCTCTTGCTAACCATCACCTCCACACTGCCCCAATCTCCTGGTGAGATCCTGAACTGGACTAGCTGCTGATCAAAGCTCCCTTTTCTAAATGGTGGAGCTAACAAGCAACCTTGTGATCAAAGCATGGGGAGGCTGGGTGCTCATGCCTTGGGGCGAGCCATTTCCCCTCTCTCTCTGCCTCTGTTGTTGAAAGAGGCTCATTCCATCCAAGGAAGGGGGGTTGGCATGGATGCCTACAAAGTGCTTTGATGGTGAAGAGCCAAGGAAAGTGGAAAGTTTTATCCAGAGGCATAGATTGGGTGTTAGTCGCTCATGGACTAGAGTCCCGGACTCCCCTCTTCCTTTCTCCAAGACTTTTGCCCCTCAGATCTCTTTCCATTCCAGTCCTAACCTATGGATAATCACCTGAACACAAGCTTCCAGTGCAATGCTGTGGCCAAAAAGGCTAATGAGAATTTGGATATGTAAACAGGGGAATCTCGTATAGGTGTAGGGAGGTTCTGTCTGTATTTGGCACTGGTGCGACCGCTGTTGGAATGCTGTGTCCAATTCTGGTGCCCACAATTCAAGAAGGTTGTTGATAAAATTGGTTCAGAGAAGAGCCACCAGAAAGATTAAAAGATCAGAAAAACATGGTTATAGTGGTAGACTCAAGGACCTCAATCTGTTTAGTTTAAAGAGAAGGTTAAGGGGTGACTTAATCACAGTCTAAAAGTACCTGCATGGGAAACTGTTGTTGTAGCCGTGTTGGTCCCAGGATATTAGAGAGATAAAGTGGGGAGATAATTTCTTTTATTAGACCAATTTGTAGCTCTCTGTAGCTCGAAAGCTTCTCTCTCTCACCAATGGAAGCTGGTCCAATAAAAGAGATTACCTCACCCACCTTATCTCTCTTCATGGGCAACCGAACTTTGATTGTGGGCTCTTTAATCCAACAGACAAAGGTCTAAAAAGACCCACTGGCTGGAGGTTGAAATTGGGATTAGAAATAAGGTGCAAATTGACTAGTGAGGGAACTTGACCATTGGAACAACTTCCCAAGGGCTGTGGTGGATTCTCCATCGCTGGGAATGTTTAAATCAAGGCTGGATGTGTTTCTAACAGTTTTGCTGTAGTTCAAACAGGAATTAATTCAAGGCCGGCCTATGTTATATAGGAGGTCAGGCTAGATGATCACTGTGGGCCCTTCTGGCCTTAGAATCTAGGACTGCACCTGGCCCCATTTGCTGCCCAAACCCTCCCCACACGGTGAGGCAGAGGGTCAGACCCTTGGCTGGCCCCAGTCAGAGGGCGAGTGGGCTGTGCTCATTTACCGCAGCTGAGGAACCAGCCCAAGGCAGCTCTCTCATGGCAGCATTCTGCTTTCTGGCATATTTATCAAATCACGCTAATTTCATTCAACTGGAAGTTCTTTGGGCCAGGGGTTGTCTCTTAGTTCAGTGTTTTGGACAGCGCCTGACCCTGCGGGGTCCTGGTCCATGTCAAGCTTGTGCCGTCCAAAATAATACTTTGTGTAACTGCGGCACATTAGCGAGGTTCTCGTCAGCATCGTGGTAAAATCCCTCTCTGTGGAATTTGCTGCACGAGGCTGTGCTAAGATAACTGCCTCTGTGTGGCCCTAGCTCAGGGAGACTCTTAAGACCAACAAAGAGCCACTGTGGTACAAAGCAGCTGCCTAAAAACACCACTCTTCCCCCCCGCCCCAACAGTCATTCATTATTATGCCCATTTTGCAGGTGGGGAATTGGAGGTGCAGAGGGAGGAAGTGACCTGCCCCAGGTCACATGGGGAGTCAGCCACAGAGGCAGGAATAGAACCCAGATCTCCCGAGCCACCAGGGCCTTACCCTGAGCCTGGGTTAGAGCTGGGTTAGAAGTTATCTGTTCACTGCCATTGGCCTGGATGATCTGCACGCACGTTGGCCTAGCCCAGGCGTGAGCAGCCACACTGCAGCACCATATCTGTGTTACTCTGTCCTCACTCGTGCTGCACTTTCCTGTGTGTGTGACTAGGACTTCTGAGGGCGTATTCCATAGTTCTTTGTGCTGCAGTATGATAAACTGCTCTGTGATTCTTTCCCAGTGAATTGTGGGAGAACTTGTCTGTCCTGGGGATACAGGGAATTGTGGGAAGGCATGGGAGGGCTATCAGCCCTCCAGTGATTTTTCCAGCATCCTCACTGCAAAGTGGGCCAGTTACCAGCCTGAGTGAAAGCAGAATCTGGGCTGTAATCCACCCCCCAGCTGGGCTACTAAATTTGGGGGAGAGGGTTTTGTATGTGGATGGGAGTGGGTTGGGATAACACCCAGGTAAAAAGCCTGGCAGTGAAGACATACTCTGAGGACAGAGTACAACCCTAGCAAGAGAGCACCAACTTCCACCTGCTTGAGCCAATTACTCTGGCAGAAAGTCTCCCAGACTGGCACATGTTCCTTGGGCTGTAGGATGGGTATTCACGGCTCTGACTGGTGGCCAGGCCACTCCCTGAATTAATCCTGCCCCTGCAGCCCCAATGGGTTCAGGGGTGTGACTGGCAACAGGGTGCCGCTTGGTACAGGCTGCAGCAAATATAACCCGGCCCCACCCTGCTCTCCAAATATTTCTGGTTCCAAGGCTTCCCTGTCCTGAGAAAGGAGCAGATCCAAGCTCACTCTCACCAGCTGGGACTGCCTTGGACATCCCTCCCTTGGCTGTGTCCTGCCCCTTTGTGTTGTGGGTTGCCCTGAAGATTGGGAGGGGGAGAGGGGAGGGGTTGTCATCTCTGGTGCAGTGTTGACATGGAGTATTGTAACCTCAGCCCTCATGAGCTCCTGGCATGTGTGTGTGTGGGGGGGGGGGGGGGGAGGGGGGGACACAGCCAGGCTTGAAATGGGAGCTCTGGCCCTGGGGGCTTCATATGGCATCCCTGGTGCACTAGATGCTGCTGAGCTTGGGTTTTATCATCCAAGCTGCTGAGCGCCCCCCAGGCAGCAGGGTTGGGACTCAGGTTGCATGTAGCCAGGTAGTTCAGCTTTCCCTGGTCAGCTTGATGTGGAAGGTACAGGCCCCAGTTTAGGAGAGGGGGGCCCTGTAGCCACACAAGTGCATCTCTTCAGACGCTCCCAGGCCTTGGGAACGGGAGAGATTCACAATCCCTTCCGTCGCGAGGGTGGAACTAAGCCCTCCAGGTCTGCGTTCGGGAAAGGAAAACAAGAAGCTTTACACCCTAACCCCACCCTTGGTGCTTGGGGGATTTCTGGTGTGTAGGTCAGCCCAGGGCTGTGGTCCCCTGCTGTACAGAGCGGAATATAGGAATAGTCATATTGGATCAGGCCCATGGGCCCGTCTAGCCTGTTATTCCATCTCTAATCAGCATGAAATGCTTCAGAGAAAAGTGCAAAAAAACCTCAAAGCAGCCGGATGTGGGATAATCTAAACCCTTGCTTGGAAGATTGTTCCCAAGCCCCACCTCCCCTAGGGCATTTCCTAAGAAGCCCCCCAAGCAATGTATTTGTGCCCACAGGTGGGGACGCCATGGGGCGAGGGAAGCCTGGGCCAGTGCAGATCGTCTTGGTGCACAAAGAAGCCCACTCCTTTGAGCTGGACGAGAAGGCGCTGAGCCGGGTGCTGCTGCAGGAATCTATCCGGGACATGGACGTGGTGGTGGTGTCGGTAGCTGGGGCCTTCCGGAAAGGGAAATCTTTCCTGCTGGACTTCATGCTGCGTTACATGTACACTCAGGTAAGCTCTGTTCCCAGGATGCCCTGCTGCTGCATTACATGTACACTTGGATGAGCACTGCCCCTTCCCACAGTGCTTTGCCTCCAGCCGACCCAGCCTTGCTCTCAGCTGAGAATCCACCCCTCTTGCTTGTTCTGCAGAAGGAAGGTGGCACGTCCAGCTGGCTGGGGCAAGAGGACGAGCCCCTGCTGGGGTTTTCATGGCGTGGGGGCTCAGACCCCGAGACCACTGGGATCCAGATCTGGAGTGAGGTGTTCACCGTGGAAAAGCGAGATGGGAAAAAGGTAAGGGTGGGGGGATGGGGGTGGGGGTGGGGAGTGTGTCTGGTCGGGTGGAGGCATGGGGTGGGGGGAGCGTGCGTAGGGGGATGTGGCACCTTTGTGAGTATGATGCACAGATGTGGCTGCACCCCCAGCTTTGCAGCATTATGGAAGAGAGTGCACAGATCGTGGCAGTCAGCCAGCCTCTGATCTGCAGCCAGACCTCTCCTCTGCCTGCTTTGCTTTGGCCCCCTGCCGTTTGCTGCAGGCCGGTGCAGCTACCCACAGAATCTGCAGGAGGGTGCAACCTGGGCCAGGATGGCATTGGGTCATCGAGCGGATCAATGTGCCATGCTAGGGGGAGGGCTAGCGTTACCGGCTGCTGGTGCGCCGGAGGTGTGGGGGTGTCAGTCTGGGTGATGCCCTCTTGATGCTAAGCCTGTGGAAGGGGCAGGCCATACCGATGGTACCCCACATGCCCTTGGATGCCGTCTCCCCACTCGGGAGGGGAGCATTATCCCCACATAATGAGCCGGAGCTGGGCACTCCCTGGGTTCCAGCATGGGCATGTCAGTGCGCTTTCTCTGGTCTCATCTGGCCCACACCCTTCCATCCCAATCTGTGCCCCTCTCCCCCAGGTGGCAGTGGTTCTGATGGACACCCAGGGTGCCTTCGACAGCCAGTCGACCGTCAAGGACTGCGCCACCATCTTTGCGCTCAGCACCATGACCAGCTCCATCCAGGTGGGCCCTGCAGAGGGGAATGCCCTGGGGTTAGACAAGGGGAACCATTCCTAGGCTGGAGGTGCCTGGCGTGTGGCCCTGCTGGCAGGGACTGTGTCTTGGTGTCATCAGGGCATGGGGCTGTGCACAAGGGCTGCCGTCTCCAAGCCCTTAGGGGAACTGCGCAGATGGTCACCTCATGGCTTGGGACCTTAAGCAGTGCAGTGGGGGTTCTGAGCATGGCGTGTGGCTGGGAGATCTCTGCTCCCACTGTGAATAGAGTGGGTGGCGTCCCACCTTGCTCCGGGTTGGTGAGCCCCAATGGGAACTTGCTGAGATTTCAGGGTGAGAGTTTGGGAGCCAGGAGCTTTAACCAGACACAATGCGCTTGGCTGGGTGATGCGGGAATAGCCTTAGGGGCGGGGGCTCGCTTACAAGAAGAGGCCAAAGAAAGTGACATGGAGATGGCTGGGAAGGGGAGAGATGTGGACACAATGCCAGGATACCAGCACCATGACTGGGGACTCAGTGGCACCATTCCCATCTGATTGTCTGGCAGGGATGGCAGGGGAGGTTTGAATCTCAGCTCTGCGGCTTCCCTGGTGGGTGCTTGACATTAACAGCATCTTCTTTCCTTGCAGATCTATAACCTGTCCCAGAACATCCAGGAGGACGACCTGCAGCAGCTGCAGGTAATGGGGGAAGGGCCTTGTAACATGAGGATGTGACAGGGAGGTTAAACCCAGAACTGAGGGCCAGGGGAGCTTCCCCAGACAGCTGGGGTGACCCAGAAACAGTTCTTTGAGCTGCAGCACCTGACTGGCTTTGGTAGGCCTGGCTGGGGTGTAGGCGAGGCAGGAGTTGCTAGGTACCTGGCCTGGAGTTGCTAGGTACATGGTGCCTGGCACTGGCTGCATCTCCATCTGGCGCGTCAAGAGGGTAATGCCAGTTCCAAGCTGGCTGGCTGGGTCAGCAGGGTAAGATCTTTCTCTGCAGCTACGGGATGCTGTGTCCAAAATGGCCACTTCAATTCATGATGTATAAACAGGGGAGCAGTGAGTCGGAGCAGGGAGGGGATATTTTACCTCTGAATACGTCATTGTTGAGACCAATACTGGAGTAGTGCGCAGTTCTGGAGTGCACTTTTTAAAAAAGCACGTTGAAAAATTGGAGAGGTTGCAGAAAAGAGCCAGAGAAATGATCAGAGGGCTGGAGAAATGCCTGACAGTGAGAGACCTAAGAAGCTCAATCTGTTTAGGTTCTCAAAAAGAAAATCAAGAGGTGACTTGATCACGGTGTACAAGTAACTTCACGGGGAGAAAATCCCAGGTACTAAATGGCTCTTTAACCTAGTGGGGAAAGGCGGAACAAGAACCGATGGCTGGAAGTTAAAGCCAGGCACATTCACATTAGAAATAAGGCACCAGTGTTTCACTGTGGGGGCGATTTTCCCAAGAACAATCTCCCAAGAAAAGTGGTGATGTCTCCAAATCCAGACTGGAGGCCTTTCAGGAAGATGCTTTAGCCCAGTGGTCACCAGCCGGTCAATCGTGATCTCCAGTGGTGTAGCGGGGCTGCCGCTAAGGCCCAGGGCGGGGCTGGGGGCAGGGGTCTTGGCGCAATGCTCCCGCCTGCAGGCACCACCCCCGCAGTGTCCACGGGGAACTGTGGCCAATGGGGGGGCGCTGTCTGCAGAGAGGGGCAGTGCGTGGAGCCACGTGCCCCTTATCCCCCTCCCAGGGGCCTCAGGGGTTCATTGGCCCCTTCCGTGAGCGGCGTGGGCCACGGGGCCAGGGCAGGCAGGAAGCCTGCTTTAACCCACCCGCAGTAAGTGCCACCCGGTGGGAGGCCGCACCCCCAACCCCCAGCCCTGAGCCCCCTCCCAGAGCCAGCACCCCAAACCCCCTCCTGCACCCCAAGCCCCTGCCCCAGCCCTGAGCCCCCTCCCAGAGCCAGCACCCCAAATCCCCTCCTGCACCCCAACACTCTGCCCCAGCCCAGAACCCCCTCCCGCACCCCAACCCCCTGCCCCAGGCTCAGCCCGGAGCCCCTTTCCATCCTGCGAACCCCTCGGCCCCAGCCCAGAGCCCGCACCGCCTCCCGAACCCCAACCCCCTGCCCCAGCCCAGTGAAAGTGAGTGAGGATGGGGGAGAGCTAGCGACTGGAGAGAGGAGGGGATGGAGTGAGCAGGACGGGGCCTCGGGGAAGGGGCAGGTTAGATCCTGGGTTGCCCTTAAATTCAAAAAGTGATCTTGGGGGTAAAAAGGTTGGAGACCACTGCTTTAGCCAAATCCAAGTTTCTGGGCTCAGTACTGGGGGGAATGGTGACATTATCTGGCCTGTGTTATACAGAAAGGCAGACTAGAAGATGATCTAATGGTTTCTTCTGACCTTAAAATCTATGACTCTGTGTTGGCCCATGGTGGCTGTTATGGGATGATGACCCATGATATGTGTGTGTGCATGCGGCTTTGTATGTCTGATGGGTCCCCAGTGATCACCCTCCCTACCCACTCCAGCTGTGACAGCCTTGTCTTGTCCTTTAACCACTGGTCTCTCTGCTTCCTCAGCTCTTCACAGAGTACGGGCGCCTAGCCATGGACGAGATCTTCCTCAAACCATTCCAGGTACGCCCTGCAGCCCACCCTGTCCCCATGTCCCGGCTCAGCATGCCCTAAGGGGTGAATGAGCACACAGGCCAGGTGGGGGAGCTCCTTGCTACGCAGGCCTGTGGGGGGAACTGGGTTAGGCCAGGGCTCCAGGTATTCAGACGTACCTGGAGTGCAGGTATCCAGGGGTTTCGCTCCTTGGGCAGAGGTTTTTGATTGTTACCCACAATCCAGCAGGGCACTGGATTGGAGCGTGACTGCTTTAGCCTTCTTGTTGTGATATGGAGCTGTTGGTAGTCCGGATACGAACACTTGACCTCTGGATTTAAGCATGAGTCTCTGCTCCCTGAATAGGTGCAGCTGCAGACTGGACACTAGAGGGCCCAGTTACTCCTGTCTGAGGCTCTCTTGTCTGTAGTTCTCCATGGTCTCTTCTCCCCAGGGAGTGTCACATCCCTCCTCTCCCAGGCTGTGGAAATTCACTTGAGTTCCTGCTTCTGGTGAGGAGCCTTCTTCATCCCAGTCTCAGGCTGAGCAGCTGGAGAAAATACAAGGCCGGGCCTACCTTCCCTCTGCTCTAGCTTCTGGCTGTGCCCCCTTTCCCGCAGCTGTCTGTCTTTATCAGCTATATCTGATTAGCGAACAGGGCTGGCTGGCTCTAGGGCCTGGGCCTGTTACAGAGGGGTTGGTGGCGCTAACCAGCCTCAAAGCCCCAGTGGCTCCAGTCCCCTCTAGCAGGTGTCTGTGGAATGAATTTGAGGGGTCTCAGCCCACTTCCCGTCACAAAAAGCTGATGGAGCATGGAGATTCAATTCCCATCTCCCCCTAGGGGGACACTACTGGGACAGGGGTGGGGAAGCTGTATCTGTGACTTAGGCTTCCCAGCAAATAAGCACATACATGAATCCCATTCTCCCCAGCTCTGTGGCCTCCCCCTCCCCACCCCTCTTTGGAGCAAAGCCCCGTGGGCTTTCTAGGTGTCCATCCCTGCTGTGAATCAGTTCTGCCCCCTATAGAGGGACCAGGAGGTGGTGCCTCCTGCTGTCACCCTCTTCTATCACTGTTGGCCAGTACAGTCCCAGGCCGGTGGCACAGAGCAAGCGTGTCCCCTAAGCCCATGGCTGACCCCCCATGCCCTCCTTCCCATCTCTCTCAGACCCTGATGTTCCTGGTCCGGGACTGGAGCTTCCCTTATGAGTACCCCTATGGCCTGGAGGGGGGAAGGAACTTCCTGGAGAAGCGGCTGGAGGTAAGGACTGGCCGGGACAGCCACATCAGCTGCAAATCCTTAAAGGGGGTTGCTGTTTGGCCTGAGTGGGTGAGCACGCTTGGGGCATCACTCAGTTGAGGGCCATTTGCAGCCCAGAGCTTTGAGCATGTGATGTAACTCATCTGCCCTCCAGCAGGTGGGGCCTGGCCTCCTGCCCTGAGACCAGCTTGTCCCATGAGTCTGTCTCAAACCATGCCCCCCTGGGGTCCTTGACTCTGTTGATTCCATCCCTTCAAATGTTGCTCCTGCTTTATCCCTTGGCTTTTGGGCCTTGGCATCATGCTTGTGGGCCCTGCAGGATGGCTGAGAGCTGAAGTCAGCAGGGTTGCATGGGGGGGAGGGGCAGGGTGGGATGAATCTGTGTCAAGTTTAGCCCTTTATTCCTGTGGACTGATCCCCCGCCCCCCAGGCTTCCATCTTCACAGCAGAGTGATTCAGCAGCACCCCCTTGGGAAGCTATTAGTGGCTGCATCAGAGGGGATGTTCTCCGGCACACCTCAGCCTTGGCATTGATCCAAACTGTCCAGCAAGGCGGGGCAGGATCTTTTAGTCTAGTTCATAATCCCCCGGGCAGCCCTTGCTGGCAACAGGGTGGGAGGACTCCTTCTCCTAGCACACGGGTGTGGCTAGCTGGGATGACTGATGGCATGTGGGAGATGTCGGTCTGCCGGTAGGTGAAGACCCATCAGCATGAGGAGATCCAGAACGTCCGCAGGCACATCCACTCCTGTTTCACCAACGTCAACTGCTTCCTCCTACCACACCCAGGCCTCAAGGTGGCCACTAGCCCCGGCTTTGATGGGCGACTAAAAGGTAGGCCGTGCGCTGAATTGACTCTGCTCCCCTTCCACTGCAATCCAGAATGGATAACGCAGCTCCCCTTGCATGGACCCAGTGTGGCCTGTTCCTAACTGGGGCACTGCGGGATTGACAGGCCACTGAGAGCTGGAGCCCCGCCTCCAGGATCTGCAGGCTCAGCGCTGGGGAATCTGCATTTAGTTAATTATGATCCCTTGGAGACTGGTTTATAAAGGGGCCTCATCATCTCAAAATTCCCCTATCTGCCTGCAAAAAATGTGCTCTGCTCAGGTTACAAGTTGAGCTGGGTAAATAATGGATTTTCCATTGGCTGTTCTGAAAAAACGGGGAAAAAAAACACAAAACTTTCTGAAAGATCAAAAAGTAAAAAAAAAAAATTCATTTGGGGTCGATCATTTTGATTTTTGTGCTCACCCCCCTTCTTAAAATTTTAAAATATCAAACGAAAAGTCATTTTGAAGTGAAAATTGTTTTTTTGTTTTTTGTTTTTTTTTTGTCTTAAACAATTTGCCACAATGGACACAAATTCATCAGCTGTTTCTATCGCCTCAGATCTGCCTTTTTTGCTGAAAGAAGTTGGGTCAGAAAATGTTGCCCACCTCTAGTTAAAAATAGCGATTATATTGAATTGTGATCGCGCCTAGAAGCCGCTAGGACCCGTGGTGCCAGGCGCTGTGCAAACAGAACAAAAACCTGGTCCCTGCCCTAAACAGCTTACAGTCTAAGGATGAGACAACAGCTGGATACAGCCAGATGGGGGAGCACAAGGAAACCATTAGACAGCCCCCGGCAGCATGATGGGCAGTGATCTTAGTGCAGTAGTGACCTAACTGTTGTCAAGGTTTTTGTAGGCCTCGCATCAGAGGAGAGTTTTGAGGAGGCATTTGAAGGTGGAAAATGAGGTAACTTTGAGGGTGTTTATGGGGAGTCTCTCACTAGTGTGACGGTCAGCATGGGAGAAAGCACAAGCGGACTTTTCTGAAAATGTAACAAGTGGGCGATGCAGGCTGAGCTCAAGCCCCTGCGCAGGCTCCCTGTAAGTCACTTAGCTGCTCTGTGCCTCAGTTTCCCCATCTGCACAATGGGAATAATAGCGCTGCCCTGTTTCACAGCACTGTTGTGAGGATAAATCATCACAGATTGGGAGATTAGCTCAGATATTAGTGATGCGGGCCAGATAATTACCTAAGAGATCTGAGCTCAGACTAGGTTTCATCTCACCGAATTTCCTTTAATTGATGGGGTGTTTTAACTTCTGTCCTGTTTGTTAGGGGCTGAGCATGGTTCAGCACTCTGCTGGAGTTAGCCACCAGCCTGGGAGACTGGGGTTCGAGTCCCAGCTCTTCCATAGACTCTGTGTGATCTCGGGGTGAGTCACATCCCCTCTCTGCACCGTCTGGGCAGTGAGGCTATTTCACAGGGGGCTTTGTAGGAGAAATTCAGGCATTCTGGTGCTCTGATGCAAGTGTATATATGCTAGTTTCTTGACATGTCTCATTCCTTCCTGCCCGAGCCAGACATTGCTACCGAGTTCAAGGAGCAACTCCAGCAGCTCATCCCAATTGTTCTGGACCCTCACCAGCTGTTGGAGAAGGAGATCAATGGTTCCAAGGTCACCTGCCGAGGCCTGCTGGAGTATTTCAAGGTAGGCAGAATCCAGGATGAATGTGAAAATGTAGCTGTTCTGATACATTGCCTTTCCCGAGCCAGCAGGTGGCAGCAACACTAAAGCCACTGGCTGGCAGCCTTTGCAAACAGCTGGTTGGGAGCCAGGATTTCCAGTCTGCAGGGAATTCCAACATATGGGCATTTTTTATTTTTTTCTGCAAATTGGAACAAAAAGCCAAAATTTGCAGCGAACTGAAAATTCTGACACATTTTAATTGGAGACCCTGGAAGTGTTTGAGAAGGTAAAACATTTCCTTTTTACTTGATCATTTGGATTCTTTTCATTTAGACTTTTACAATTAATATTTTAATATAATATCATCTCATGTTTATTGTAATTAGCATTGTATATTATTTATAATATATATTTTACATTATATTAACATACATAACTATCCATTACATATACACTTCTACCCCGATATAACGCGACCCGATATAACACAAATTCAGATATAACGCGGTAAAGCAGCGCTCGGGGGGGGGGCGGGTCTGTGCACTCTGGTGGATCAAAGCAAGTTCGATATAACGCGGTAAGATTTTTTGGCGCCTGAGGACAGCGTTATATCGGGGTAGAGGTGTATTAAATATTTCAACATAATAATTATATATAACATATATTAAATATAATATACATGTTACATTCAATTAAAACATATGTAATATCCAGTATGGAATGTATACAAATACACTATTCAAATGTGTGCCTTAATATAAAAGTCCAAACAAAATGCTCAAGTAAAAATGAAACGTGTTTATTCTATTGCATCGAAACGAGCAGTGACATAATTAGTTTTGACAACTTCCCGTCAAACTCTAGTGAAATCACCGCCCTCCTGTGAAATGTTTTTGATTTTGACAAAACTGCTTTTTTCGATGGAAGACTGTTTTGTTGCAAAATCGGTGACCAGCTCTGGTTATAAACCTTTCCTGCTTCGAGTAGCGAGGGGAGTTGGGGGAAACTTCCCCCTGGGAACAGGTTACCCTGTCACTGCAGGGATCCTGGCAAGCTTCTGGTGCTGTCCCTATCAGAGACAGGATCCCAGCGTGGATGGGCCAGTGGTCTGATCTGGGCTGACTCTGTTCCTGTGATGAAGGTTCCCGGGGAAGTGACTAAGAGATGAACGTGGGCGGTTTCCTGTTGTGAGGTATGTGAGGTTGGAGCACTTACCTAGGATTGGGGAGACCTGCATTCAAGACCCTGCTCCACCACAAATGTTCCAGGCGACCTTGAGCAAGTCACTTAGCCTCTCTGTGCCTTGTGTTCCCCACGTGTAAAATGAGAACAGCACTGCCCTGCCTTACAGGGGTGTAGTGGGAATAAATACATTAAAGATTGTGATGGGAGCCAAAGAAGTGCCTAGCCTAGATCTCCTAGCTCTATACCTTGCTTTCATTGCTGTCGCTCTCTCCCCTCCCAGGCTTATATCAAGATCTACCAAGGAGAGGACCTGCCTCACCCCAAATCCATGCTCCAGGTGAGTTTGGTTGGTTAGGGCTAGCCAGAGCCGGGGGAGGGGGCCAGTGGGTGGACCCCGAAGCCTCTTCTGACTCTGGCCATTGGGTAGGAAGGGCAGTGAGTGCTTCCCTGCAACGAGCTGAGCAGCATGCCCTGAAGGTCAGCTGCCTTCCCCTGTCTCTGAAGGCTCCAGGGCCTGCGTCCCTCTGGAGAGCTGGAAGTGACTCCCATACAGAATGTGAGCACTCCTAGCCCCTGCTGGCCCAGAGGCATCTTTCCCAGGGCAGGCAGCATAAATCCAGCCCTGCTTGCCCCTGGTGTCAGTTCTCGGCTGGAAGATGGATCCTGCTTATCAGCCCATGCTGTGGGTCAAAACTACCTGCTGGGTGCCAGAGGGTGCTGTTGATGGAGACCAAAGGGGGAAAGGGTTAAGCCTGGCTGCTAATGCAATCCAATTCCCTAGTGATAGCGGATGGAATTGCACCCTGCAGGTCTGTACCAGCCCCAGTGCCTCCCAGAGGCAGCAGGCAGTACTGCACCCAGCATGGCTGCAGCAGCTCCAGCACCCCATAGGCAGCAGGCGGTACTGCACCATGCACCGCAGTAGTGATGCTCATGGCAGTGCTGATCAGTGGCTTGCTTTTGCCCTCTCTCTGCAGGCCACCGCGGAAGCCAATAACTTAGCAGCTGTGGCCTCTGCCAAGGACATGTATTACAACAAGATGGAGCAGGTGCGTGAGTCATGGGGACTGGCGTCCATTGGGCAGCCAAGATTGGTGTCCACATGGTCAAACCGTGTATTCCGCTTCCCCCACATGCTGGATGTCGGGTCCCGCCTGAGCCCCCGGCGGGCCTGCTTATTATCAGCAGGACTTGTAAAGATATTGTTAGAGGCTGGAAAGAGAACCCCGGAGTCCTGACTCCCCGGCCCTCTGCTCTAATGCACAAGACCCCACTCCCGTCGTAGAGCTGGGGATAGAACCCAGTTGTCCTGACTCCATCCCCCTGGTCCTTGCAGTTGCAGGTGAGCTTGAGGGAGGGTGGGGGCGGGGGGCATACTGCAGTCGGGGTATTCTGAACTCTCATAGATTCCATTTGGGCACAGAGATGCAACCTCCCATATGATGCTCCCTTCCCCCCCAGATGTGTGGGGGCGATAAACCCTACATCTCCCCGGAGATCCTGGAGGAGAAGCACCAGCAGCACCGTGCGTCGGCCCTGGAGCACTTCCAGAAGATCAAGAAGATGGGGGGGAAGGAGTTCAGCCAGCGCTACGAGGCGGAGCTGGAGAAGGAGATGGGCGAGCTCTTTGAGCACTTCGCCAAGCACAACAAGAGCAAGAACATCTTCAGCACCTTCCGCACGCCGGCCGTCATCTTCAGCGCCATCGTGGCCCTCTACTTGGGCTCAGGCCTCACTGGCTTCATGGGGCTGGATGTGGCTGCCCAGCTCTGCAACTGTGTGGTAGGGCTGCTGCTAATCGCCCTGCTGGCCTGGGGCTACATCCGTTACTCAGGCCAGTACCGGGACCTGGGCGTGGTCATCGACACTACCGCCGACTTCGTGTTGGAGCAGGTGGGCAGCACTGGGGATGGGGGGGCACTGGGTAGGCATGGCAGGGGGACACAAGAAATGGGGGATGCCTGGGATGAGGCAGACTAGGCCTGGTTGGTATGGGTGGTGTGGGAGGGGGGTAGTAGCTGTTTAAAGGGAAGGTGGAATTGGCGAGCCAGGGAACAGGCTGGTCCTTAGGGACTCATAAGGCTCAGCCCCACTGATAACATGGAGACAATGCAGTGTGGCTGAGGTACTGCAGGGTGCAGTACTGCCTGCTGCCCTGGCGGGGCTGGGCTGGGCCGGAGTTGGAGATCCCTGCGGAGACCTTTCCAGCACTGGGAACGTGGCCCCTTTGACCTCCCCCAGAGCAGGTGAACTAGGAATTTGGCTCATACACGCAGCAGCCGTTTCACCCATTAGCCAAGGCGCTTTGGTGCGTATTGGGACTTTCCAACCACCCCCACCAACCAATCTCTTTCCTGCACCTTTTCTCCAGGCCACTTCCCGCATGGGCAACACCACCCGGGCCGCTGTAGCTGACACGTCTGGTGCAAGGGCTCCGCCTGACAAGAAAACCCAGTGAAGCTTTCATGCCAAGGCAGAGTTGGGGCTTTGCAAAGTCCTGTGCTCCTGCTGCAGCTGCTGCTGGCTGGGAGCGACTCCAGGCCCACAGATCTCGACTCCTCTCTTCTTTCATTCCTGTTCCTTTCCCCCTTCATCTTTCCTTCGCTTCCCCCGTTCTTTTTATTTTTTTTGCACTTTAAAAAAAAAAAAAGACCAACTGCAGCTTTAACCTCCGACCTGTGCCAGCCAGTGCCTTGTCACCGGGATGGGGCATCCTCCCCACCGGACTCACGTTCCTGCTCCTGGGAGCGGACCCCGGACTGGAGACCACGTCTGGATCCCGGCTCCTTAATGGTTATTTCTCATCGCATGGGATTGGCTCCCCTTCAGCAGGGGGCATGGGCAGGTGCTGTTGTACAATCCCAGGCTCCCCCCTCACTTCCTGCTCCGACCCAGGAGGTGCAGATGCTTTGGTGTCTTCCCTCCAGCCCAGCGGAAGGGATGGGTCCTCAAGGCCTGAGCAGAGTAACCGTCGCTGTTCCTCATTTTCCCTCCCTGCCCCTTGTGCCTTGGTAGAACTGAACCGTGTCGTTGGGTCTCATGGAGAAGAGGGGAACCTCCCTCGACCAGCTGCTGCCTTAGGGTGTGGTGGGAATGGTACCAAAAAATACAGAGACACCTCCACCCTTCCCCGTGCCAGAGAGAGCCTTCAGCCCACAGCATGCTGCCCAGCCCTAGCTAACATTGGCCAAGGGCCAGCGAGCCCCATGGCATGATTCTTGCGCTGTGCCGCCAGCCAGCCTGGGCTCCTTAGGCAGGGCCAACACTGCTTCTAGAAGTGCGACCCACCTGTGGGCCCCTGCCTGCATTGAGAGAGACTCCTAGCCTGTGTCTCTGGGGTGGACCAACGTGGTCCATTTAATCTCCAGCCACACTTTCCCCCATCCAGTGTTAACACCCCTCACCACCACCCCTGCTTTCGGCTTTGGGGCAAAACGGGTCTCTCCGCTCATGGGAGATATGCCCAGGGGCTCCTTTGTGCCGACAAATCCAGTCCTAACCGGCAGCTGTGTGCTGTGGCTCGGTCCTGTGTGGGGTACCAGTTAAAATGCAGTCCTGCCCATGTGGGGGTGGATGTCCTACTTAGCGCCACGCGGGAGCCCCCTTTGCTAACGTCTCTTGCTGAGTGACCAATCGTCTTAGCCCTTTTGAGTAGGGAACTTTTGCCATTGGGGCATCACGCTGCAAAATCCTTAGCCTCTTATTGGATTGTCTGGTTTCCCCTCGCCGGGGCCTCCGACACCATTCGTCAGCCAAGCAGGTCGTGGCCTCCCCTCTCCACTGGTATCTGGCTGGGGTCAGTTGGGCAGTGCCAGGATCTGTGATTCGAACCAGGGGACCAGATGCCACCCATTCCCTGCCCAGTCTGACCCCAGCCCCTCCACCCATCCCAACCCTGAAGCACTCACACATTCCCGCTCATGTAAAGCACAAGAATAAAGCTCATTCCATTTCGTGATCACAGTGCCTCATTTCGGGGGGGGGGGAAGAGGGAGAGAGGTACAACCTTTCCCTGGGAGGCTGAACCCTGGCTAACCCCCCCTTGCCTCCCAAGCCTTGTTCTGCTGGAGATTTCCTTGGCTCACCAAAATCCTCACCAGTGTCCTGCCTCCTTCGGTGGGCCTGGATTGGTGTTGCAGGCATCTGTTTGCGGGGGATGTAGAACTGCCCTAGTTCCCTTTGAAATCCCCCAGCCCAGGAGCCATATATGTTTCAGGTCACGTTAATGTTGCCCATTTCAAGCCTACTATCTTCCACCTTCTCCCTCTCCAGCCATTCCCTGGTGCCTCAGGCTGGTTCCAACCGGGCGTCCCCCTGAAGATGCCCTTCTAACTGGCCCCCTGTGAAAACCATTGGGTGCCTGGATTTCAAGGCTCAAGAGAAGGGGCGAGTACATGGTAGGAGTCTGTGAAATCTGCAAAGGCTCTGAAGAAGGTTGGAGTGAAACTTAGCTAAGAGGGACGAACTGGCCTCAAGATTCTTTTGGCGTGGATGGATGATTATGTGGTCAGATTTCCCCCCTTTGTGCTAGCTTTGGGAAATTCCTCTCCCAATGTAAGAATTACCTGTGGCTTTCAAACTGGTCGCATGAAAAGCTTGGGGTGGGGTGGGGGGGGAGAAGAGCCTTCTCCAGATGTTAAAAGAAAAGCCACTGTTCTCTGAGAGTGCCCCAATAAAGCCAGGCCCCTTCAATTCTCGGCTCTGCAATGTCATCTTTCAGTTTCCATTCAGCCTGTCAGGCCACCACATGACCAGCTCTGTGTTACTTCCTTCAGCAGGGGTGCAGCATGGTGAGGCCGCTGTGTCAAGCTAATGCTTGCTTCTATCCATACAATAGCAGTAGATTTTAAATTCTTGGCACCCTGTGAGGCAGAATGTCCTGTTCCCATTTTACAGATGGGGCCACTGAGGCATGGGAGCAATGTGGCCTAGTGGATAGAGTGCTGGACTGGGAGGCAGGATATCTGCTTTCTAGGCCAGGTTTTGCCACTAGCCTGCTGCGTGAGCTAGGTTAAGTCACTGTCTCCCCATTTTTCCATCTGTAAAATGGGGATAATGAGAATGACCTGAATAAAGTGCTTTGAGATCTATGGATGAAAAGTGCTTGAGATGATCTAGGGATTGGTATTATAAGCAGATCCAGAAGCTGAAGCTAGACAAATTCAGGCTAGAAATAAGGCTTTTTTAAAAAAAAGATTGGCTGTGATTAACCATTGGTGTCTTTTGGGACATGGTGGCTTTTCCATCTCATGGAGTGTTTGAATCGAGACACGAGCTCTTTAAAAGCTATGGGTAGGCTTTGATTTAGAAATCCCTGGGTGAGGTTCTTTGACCTGTGCTGTGCAGGAAGTCAGGCTAGATCTTCTGGCCTGAAAAATCCAGGAATCAAACAATGTGGGTGTCAGTTAGTCCATGAATTCAGTGTATGCAGGGGGTGGGTATGGCTGCCCATCGCCATAGTAGCTGGGCACCTTCCATGTAAAAATGAATAGTGAAGCCCAGACTGGCTTTTCGTGGAATCTCTGCTGCTTCTTTTCCCCTCAATGCCTGAAGGCCCCCATTGAAGGTGGGGGTGATTACAATAACAATTTTACCCCAGATTCCTGCTATGCCCCATCACGGGAATGGGGGGTTCCCTGGCCCCTGGGGTCCCTGTCATTTACAGCTCTGCAATGAGAGCCTGGGGTTGCATTCCTGGAATTTAAATCCAGATGGGACCATGGGAGCATCTTCTAGTCTGACCCAGGCCTGAGCCTCACCCAGGTTGCCCTGGGCTGAGCCCCATGACTTGTGTCTGACTAACGCGTCTCGTGATTGGCTCCGGGGTGGGGGGGCAGCCGGCTGCCCTGCTCCCTCCCACAGCCTGGAGCAGGGCCCAGGCGCCGGATCAGCTGGTCCCAGCGCCGTGCTGGGAGGAGCCAGTTTGACCCACGCCCTGCGCTGTTGACAAGCTTGAGCCCCGCCGCGTTCGCCCCCGTCGGCCTCATGACGCACCCGTGGAGCGGAGCGCTGGGCCCGGGACCCGCTGCCGCGCGCCCCGGAGGACAGGTTTGTTGGGGGCTTGGCTGAAAATGTGCCTGTGACCCGTCCCCTCACACCCCCCCCCGGTATCAGTCCCTGCTGCCCTGGGACCTACCTTCCCCCGGCTCCCAGCGCCTCCTCATCCCTTGGATTTGCCCCCGCCCCGGCTCCCAGCGCCCCGCTGCCCCTGGGCTCCCAGTGCTCTTCCATCCCTTGGATGTGCTTCCCCCCCCCCCAGTACCTCCTCCCCATCCTGGGCTCCCAGTGCTCTTCCATCCCTTGGATGTGTCCCCCCCCCCCAGCATCTCCCCCCCCCCCACACTCCTGGGCTCCCAGTGCTCTTCCATCCCTTGGCTATGCTCCACCCCCCCCCAGCATCCCCCCCCCCTCCTGGGCTCCCAGTGCTCTTCCATCCCTTGGATGTGTTCCCCCCCCCCCCCAGCATCTCCCCCCCCCCACTCCTGGGCTCCCAGTGCTCTTCCATCCCTTGGCTATGCTCCACCCCCCCCCAGCATCCCCCCCCCCACTCCTGGGCTCCCAGTGCTCTTCCATCCCTTGGATGTGCTCCCCCCCCCCCAGCATCTCCCCCCCCCCCCACTCCTGGGCTCCCAGTGCTCTTCCATCCCTTGGCTATGCTCCATCCCCCCCCCCTCCTGGGCTCCCAGTGCTCTTCCATCCCTTGGATGTGTTCCCCCCCCCAGCATCTCCCCCCCCCCCCACTCCTGGGCTCCCAGTGCTCTTCCATCCCTTGGCTATGCTCCACCCCCCCCCAGCATCCCCCCCCCACTCCTGGGCTCCCAGTGCTCTTCCATCCCTTGGATGTGCTCCCCCCCCCCCAGCATCTCCCCCCCCCACTCCTGGGCTCCCAGTGCTCTTCCATCCCTTGGATGTGCTTCCCCCCGCCCCAGCATCTCCCCCCCCCCCCACTCCTGGGCTCCCAGTGCTCTTCCATCCCTTGGATGTGCTCCCCCCCCCCCCCCCAGTATCTCTCCCCCACACACACACACACACTCCTGGGTTCCTAGTGCTCTTCCTGTCCCTTGGATCTACTCCCCCCAGGCTCTCAGAGACACCCCCACCCCCCGGACCAGCTCTCTCCTTGGCTCTCCGCACTCCCCTCAATAGCAGGGATTCACTCCCCCTGGGCTCCCAGTGCCCTGCACCCCCTGCCCTGGGATCCAATCCCCACTGGGCTCCCAGAGCCCCACCCCCCAGCACCTGCCCCCTGGGCTCCCAGCATCCTCCCTCCCCTGCCCCAGCACCTGCTCCTCCCAGGCCCCTGACCCATTAGTGAACTCGCTGCCTGGGGAAAGATCATTTCCATCCCCTGCAACAGGTGCTCAAGTTGGGAGTTCTCCATCCTTGCTGGGAACGGGCTGGGGCTGCTGGCTGGAAATAGGTGCCTCGTCAGGTGGTAGTGCCAGAGCTGAGCTGGTGGCTGGGCTGGCGGTTGGTTATTAGGGCCACTGTTCTCTTCTCTTTCACACCAGGCAAGGGAAAGCGTCTGGGGCTCATGGAGCCGATAGAAAGACAGATTCTCCCCAGCCCCCCGCGCACACTGGGGCAAAGCGAGCATGAAGCGCTGCCTGGAGTGTGTGTGACACAGGCACCCTTGGGTAAGTAGCAGTGGGAGGTGCAAAGGGGGGTGGGTGTAGCCTGATTCCCCACTCCCTCACTTGTGCAATCCGAAGGTTCAGTGCTGCTGGACGTGTGTGTCACATTTGTGTGACTGGTGATGTGAGGCACAAAGCAGGAGAGGGGGGGAACCAGCCAAGAGTCTCCCCACAGACTCAAAGAGCTGCACAATGAGGGCTCAGATGGCTCCCATCACCTACTCTGGCAGTGTAAATGGGGGCAGGGCCGACGAGAGGGGGGGGAAGCCGGTACAAATTACCGGGGCCTGGCAGTCCGGAAGGGGGCCCTGGGCCCGGCTTCCCCCTCCCCCCCCTCGTCGGCCCTGTTTAGCCGATCCGCCCTTGCTGGGGGACCTGAAAATTTTTTTTCACCCGGGCCCGAACCTGTTCTCGGCGGCCCTGAATGGGGGAAGTGGAAATGATCCTCCAAGAAACACCCCCCTGGCTAGCATGTGACTGCTCTCTGGACTCTTGACCAGCCCCTGCCCCCTGTTGTAGGGGGTGGATTGAGGGTGTGGCTATTCTCCAGGCTCTAGGAAGCCAGGTGTAAATTACAGCAGGCTCAAGGCTGCTCTACCTTACACTAGGAAGTGGGGGGGTAAGAATATGGGAAGTGCAGAGGGGACTTAAAGCCTCATCTGTGTCCTCCCCATTCCTGCCCCACAGCTGAGAACCAGACCATGTATGTACAGTGGGGATCATGGGAGAGACTCCCCTCATCCAAGATGAGGCTCTATCCCAGCGTGTCAGGGATCAGCTGCCTCAACCAGATAAAGGAGGGAGGGTACAGTTCCCCCCATGTTAATTCATCCCAGCTCCCATTACCAGGGGGTGATCCGCTTGGATGACTGGAGATCTGGCCGGACTGTCCTAACCCTGCTGCTAGGGGCTTCCCTGAATCTGCCCTGCAGGTGTCTTCCCCTACAGCAGTGAGATCTGGCGTAAGCCGCAGCCTGCGTGGACCATTCAGTCCCGTGACCTGCCACCAAGGTAACCCCATTGTGATGCGCTCGCCTGTCATGGCTAGGAAGCAGGCTGAGCCCCCACCCAGCTCCCTATACCCATGGGCCGCAGCCCGGCCTCAACACCCTGTCTCTGTCTCTGTAGATGCATCTGCAGTGAGCTGTGGCTCTGCGCAGTCTGCCTTCGAGACCCTAAGGCCTGCAGACGACGAGATGAAAAGAAGCCCGAAAACAGAGGCCCGCGGCTCCTTGAAAACATTCCCTGCCATTGTGAGCATTGTAGGCGCAAACGGGGCCTAGGCAAGAATGTGCTGCACCCGCCATGCTGTCACTGTGTGTCTGGGCAGAGCCCGGCACCCCGGGTCCAGCTCTGTGCCTGGGGATCCTGGATGCTACCACAGTAGGAATAAGCAGTACTACTAATCATTCATAATTACTTGGGCCCTAGCTATCTATTGAGCTTTGGGTTTTATCCTGCTGCCCAGCACTGTAGAATCTGGGTGCCTGCCTTGTAAAATCAATGGGTCTTTCTGTACTTCCCCCTGTGTCTTCTCCTCGCCTCCCCACACCTCAGGTCAGGGTCTGTTGTGCTGTACAGAACCCTGATCTCTGCTGAGGTCTGCACACTGCCTGGCACACAATGGGGGGCCTTGATCTCAGTGGCGGGTCTGTGCAGTGCCCGGCTCCTGATCTCACTCAGGACTGAGATTAGGATTAGGCTCTGCACAGGCTCCCAACTGAGAGACAGCCTCTGCCCCCAGGAGTTCACAATCAAAACAGACAAAGGAGGGGAAACAAAGTCAGAGACCTGTTCACGGCAAAGCTGGGGCTAGGAACCAAGTGTCTTGCGTCTTAGCCAGTTCACTCCCCACTAGACCACCCAGCCTCCCCTGGAAAGCGACCAGCGACTCCCTGAGTCTGGATGGCAGCCAAACCCGGAACAGGAAAGATGCGCAGTGGAAAGGTCTCAAGAAAGGTTAGATCAGTTGCTGACTTGGCCAACCCCCACCCTGCAGTTCAAGCTGGGTCTGGAATGGCCTTGCCACGTGTCATGCAGCCCGGGGCCCGCTGGCTCTCATTTTGCTGCACTTGTGCATTTTTCTCCCTTTTTCCTCTGCTTTCTGGCATTTCTCCAACCTCAGCACTTTAGCCCATTGTGTCTCTCTCCCACTGCTAGGAGGCCCTGGTTGGGGAGCCGGGCTCCAGCGGCTGGAAACGACGGCCTCTCCTGCCTGGAAGCTTTGATCCAACATGATGGAAAAGGAGATAAGGCACAATATTCCCCCCAACGAGGCTGATGTAATAATAATATAAGACCACCTAGCTCTCACACAGTGCATTTCATCCATAGCTCTCAAAGTGCTTTATAAAGGAGGTCAATGTCATCAGCCCCATTATACAGATGGGGAAACTGAGGCATCGAGCAGGGAAGTGACTCGCCCAAGGTCACCCCGCAGGCCAGCAGCCAAACTGGGAATAGAATTTAGGTCTCCTGATCCCAATCCACTGCTCTGAAGAGAACCTAGAGTGGTGGATGGGAATTGGGTGGTATCCCTTTACAGCATAAAGAAGCCTTCTTATGGGGTTCCCTGTGGCCTAACTTCTCCCTGCCCCAGTGTGCCCACATGGTGGCGTTGCTTTTTGCACTGACTGGCACGTTTTCAGACTCTGCCTGAATTTTGTCACCATTTCAACAGTCTGGCTTCACACCCACCATCCTTTGCATTGTGCGACTGTGAACCCCTGTGTGAATCATGCAGGACGTCCCTCCATATTGTGCACCTGTGCCGGGCCTGACCCTAACATCCCTCCCCTTTTTCCTCCCCTGCAGGCGGAGCTGGAACTGGGGGACTTGATTGAGATCTTCCGCTTCGGATACCAGCACTGGGTCATCTATGTGGGAGACGGCTACGTTGTTCACCTGGCCCCCCCCAGTAAGGCAGCAGACTGGCCTGATTTCACCATTGCCCAGCCCCCTTACGCCACTGTTCACACCAGTGCAAAGTGCTACCACTGTGCTCGATGGAGCAAGACGACTTGAGAAAGGAATAGAATTGGGGGGAAGGGGGCTTAATGGTTAGAGCAGCGGGGCTGGGAGTCAGGATACCTGTGCTTTATCCCCAGTTCTGGGAAGAGAGTGGGGCCTAGTGGTTAGAGCAGAGGGGGGTGGGAATTGGCATTCCTGGGTTTCATTCCCAGGTACTCTTCACAGTGTCTCTCTCTCATCCCAAGGTGAGATACCCGGGGCGGGCTTTGCCAGCCTGATGTCCACACTGACCAACAAGGCCCTGGTGAAGAAGGAGCGTCTCCTGGATGTGGTGGGGAGGCACCGCTATCGGGTCAACAACAAGCATGACAGGAAGTTCCCCCCGCTGCCGCCGGGGAAGATCGTGCGGGCCGCCGAGCAGCTGGTGGGCCAGGAGATGCTTTACAAAGTCACCAGTGAGAACTGCGAGCACTTCGTCACTGAGCTGAGATATGGCGTGGCCAGGAGTGACCAGGTGCGGGGGCTGGCTCCCTGTCATCCTGACAGGACTCCTGGGTTCTCTCCCCACCTCTGAGAGGGGTCTAGTGGCTAGAGCAGGAAGACCCGTGAGTCAGGCCTTTTGGATTCTCTGCTCATCATCCTGAGCATCCCTGGGCCACTCACTTCCCCCTCTCTCTGCCTGTTTCCACTTTTTGTAATGACCCTGACTTCGGGGGGTAAGAGGCAAAGGATGCTGGGATGCGGGGCATTTGGGATCGAGGGGCCCAGGGCTGAGATCAGGATCCCACACTGTGTAGAGCAGACACTGGTCCCTCCTTGCTCTGCACTGGGGCAATTTAGCATCCAGTATAACTTGGTGTAATTGGTCCAGACAGCTCTACAGACCCCTACTGCTCTGCAATCATCATCCCTCACTCTTCCAGGCACTTTTCGTTTGCAGAGCTCAATGTGCTTTACAAGCAGGTCAGTATCATCACCCCCATTTTACAGATGGGGAAAGTGAGGCATAGAATTAGGGGGAAGTGACTCACCCAACAGAGCTGGGAATGGAACCCTGGGGTCCTGTCTCCCAGTCCTGTGCTCTAGCCACTAGGCCCCACTGCCTCCCATTGCTATCCTTCCTCGGCCTGTCTGCACCACTTCCTGATTCACTTCCTCTCTTGTCCTACAGGTGCGGGACGTCCTGGTGGGGGTGAGCGTCGCTGGGCTGGGGCTGGCTGCTCTGGGCCTCCTTGGGGTTGCAGTCCAAAGGAGAAGACGCCAGAACCAGTAACGGACTTGAGTGGATCGGAGGGGTTTGGGGTTTTTTTGGTGTTTTTTTGATCCAAGCAGAAGAGACTTTGCAGCCGTTTTGGGGGTGTGGTGGGAACTTCGTATGTGTTGCTCTGTCCCCTCTTTTGGGTGAACACCTTTCCCCCCCCCCACCCCCACCCCCCGCCGGCACCAGCACAAGAATAAAACCAGGAGATTGGTACAAAGTCACCTTGGTCGTGGCCTGTGTGGTGATGGGGGATGTGGTGGATTCAACCAAGGGGGCAGCTGGCCTATGCTGGGGTCTTTCTGCCCGGGGAGGGGCGCTATGTGGAGCTGGATGGGTTTGCTGAGGAGAACAGGGGGCTCTAAGGGTGGGGTTAGCTGTCCATTTGGGTCACAGGGGGAGCTGCTGGGACAGAACATCTTGGTTGCTTCTTTGTGAGCCTACGTGATGTTCCGAGCCCCGGGGTGGAGGGAGGGAATCCCAGGTCCAGGGGTAGAGGCCGAGCTGGTGGGAGGAAGGATGTGAGGGAATCCCATGTCCAGGTGCAGGGGACCCCAGGTCCGAGTGTAGGAGCCGAGCCATGAGGGGTAACGGGGTGGGGGATCTGACCTTTGGACTGTCTGACCCTAAATAACATAGGTGCTTTTGAGAATTTGACCCTAAGTGAATTAGGAGCCTAAGTCCTTTTGAAAGTCAATGGGACTTAGGTGCTTTTTAAAAGGTCACCCCTTGTCATCCCAGGTTAGCCCTCCTGGTGTCCCCACAGCCATGAGATGCCCTAGGGCAGCTGGAGTCCTGGAATTAACACTGGCTGCAGCCTCAATGGTTCAGACTGCACCTGCTGTCTAGAAGCCCCCCTAAGGATTCTGGCCCCATTGCTCTGGGTGCTGCCCAGCCCCCAAATGAGATCGGGGCCCCATTATTCCAGTGTCACAGCTCTAGTTGAGCCCCCTCTTACCCACACACCAGATTGCTGTGGATCCCCAAGTGTTTTAATCCTCTGGAGTCTGGACAGAGTCAACATTGCCCCAGTCTTGGGGTCCCAGCACACACTCATCTGAGGCAGACCCTCTAATATCTCCTGCTGAGGGCTGCAGCTCCTGGAATCAGCTGACTCCTCAGACTCCCCCGTAGCGTAAACACACCATGTCCCAGCACCCCCAGAAGGCATGAGCATTGTGGGTTACAGTTCTACTCTTGCAGGGTATGTGGTGAGTGTAGCATAACACAGACAGACACTATGCCTAGGAATCTACAGCACTACGTGCCTCACTTAGCTGTATGAGAAATATACAGGAAACAACAAACACCCTAACTGCAATGCCCCCTCACTAGCTCACCCTTCCCTTGGGGCACCCTCTGAGGTCAGGTAGGCGGAGTTCCCACTTCCTCCACCTCAGCAGCCTCCTGCCACAGCTTCTCTGTGCTTGAGCTGGCAAAAAAGGCCAACACCCACTGCTAGATAAGCTTCTTTATAACCTCCGAGTCCCTCCGTCAGGTGATACCCTTGTCAGCCTGTCCATGTCATTCCAGCCCACAGCCAGGTGACGTTGTTGCCAGGCAACCTCGCCCTGATAAACCAGTTCAGCTGAGTCAGAGCTAGCCTGATGTTTAGAGCGGTTCTGTTTCAAAGGTTGCGCACTTAGCCAGTGGTGCTCCCTTACCAGCCCTTTGCCACCAGCCATGGGGGTTTCAGCCCAATGGGAGGTCACAGGACAACAGAGACGGTAAAGAACCCTGACACAGACACAGGCAGAGAATGCCCCCTGTCAAACAAGTCTTAAGCCATACATACAGATTCCCCGAATCATCACAGCCGGCCCCTATCCTGAAGAGTTTACAATCTAAATAGACAAAATGAACACAGCATGCCTGGCACAATATGGCCCTGATCCCAGTCCGGCCTGTGCAGCATTCAGCACGGTGAGGGCCCTTACCGTGGTCAGGACCTCTGGTCGTTACCATAATATAAACCATAGAAATGCTTCTTTTCAGTGTAAGTGACTTTCTCACTAGCCTCGGCGTCTGGATTCTGTATTTCTGATGTAACTAATTTTCCCTAATAACACCTGGATGGTAGGTATGCAATTTGTGTTGCATGTCGGTACCTTGGGTACATAACCGGGGGGCAGTGAGTAGGAGCGAGCTGATGGTTTTATCTCTGAATACGGCCTTGGAGAGACCCACCCTGGAAAGCTGCGTTCAGTTCTGGGTGCGTATTTTAAAAAGGACATTGAAAAATTGGAGCGAGTGCAGAAAATAGCCAGAGAAATTATTTGAGGGCTGGAGAAAATACCTAGCAGTGAGAGACTTCGGCAGCTCAATCTGTTCACCGTCTCTAAAGGCGGATCAAGTGATGACTTGATCATGGGGTGTGTGTCTCATTGTGGGGCGCAATTCAGACCAGCAAGAGGCTGTGTCACTGCTTGTAATATACCCCTGGGGGCCCCAGAAAGCTTCTGCTATTTGTGGCTGCCTGCGTAGGACACACACACACAGCCTGCAGCCAGCACTCCCTGTTCAGTAAGCCGTGCAGCTCACATTCACCCACTTTGACTCAACAGCCTGCCAGCAGTTATCACAGACACGTGCTTGTCTTACCAGCCTTGGTTGTTGTTAGCAGGTGACCCCAACAAATACCCCAGTCACAAACCTTCCCAAACCCATTTGCTCTGAAATGTCCCACCCTCTCCTGCAACATCCAGAGGAATAATAAGATTCATTTGCTTCTTTAAAGAGACCAAAGCCAACAACTTGCCACATCAACAGGAGGTGACAATCACTTAATTCAAACCCAGCACGGTTGGTTTAGATTAACAGTACAAGTTTATTAACAGAAGAAGATAAGACTTCCAGTGAATTCAAGCTTAAGAGATAAAGTTAGAAATGGCTAAAAGCCAATAAAAGTGAAAACGCATCTAAAAGTCAAAAACTTGATCTAGCATTGTTCAGGATGGCTTTTCTCACCCCCACTCTTCCAGCAGTGTGGGGGCTGACACCCCCACGGGGGAAGTTCTCCTCCAGAAGCCCCAAAGTGCTGATTCCTTTGTCTTCTTAGGTGAAAGAGAAAACTTGGGCACTACTAATAGGAACCCCAACCCTAGTACCCTAGCCATAGCAACCCTAACACTAGGGCGGGGAGCCCTACCCATAGGAGCTCTAGCCCTAGCTCCAAGTACCCTCAGGGTTCCTATGGGTAGGGTATTTGGAGCCAGGGCAGGGGTGGGCAAACTACAGCCCGGGGGCTGAATCTGGCCCTTCAGATGTTTTAATCCGGCCCTCAAGCTCCCACTGGGGAGCAGAGTCCAGGGCTTACCCCACTCCTGCACTCCAGCCAGGGAGCGGGGCCGGGGGCTTGTCTCTCTCCACACATGCCGTGGCTCTGCATGTCTCCTGGAAACAGTGGCATGTCTCCCCTCCAGCTCCTATGCGTAGGGGGAGCCAGGGCGTTCCACATGCTGCCCCTGCACCAAGCCCCGCCCCCGCAGCTCCCATTGGCCATGAACTGTGGCCAGTGGGAGCTGCAGGGGCAGCGCCTGCGGACCGGGCAGCACGCAGAGGCACCTGGCCGCGCCTCCTCATAGGAGCTGGAGAGGGAACATGCCGCTGCTTCCGGGAGCTGCTTGAGGTAAGAGCCAGCCGGAGCCTGCACCCCTGACCCAGCCCTGATCCCCCTCCCGCCCTCTGAACCTCTCAGTCCCAGCCCGGCGCACCCTCCTGCACCCCCAAACCCCTCATCCTCAGCCCCACCCAAGAGCTCGCACCCCCAGCCGGAGCTCTTTCCCCCACCCCACCTCGCACTCCAACCCTCTGCCCCAGCCCGGAGCTCCCTCCCGCACCCTGAACTCCCCATTTCTGGCCCCACCCCACAGCCCACACCCCAGCCGGAGCCCTCACCCCCTCCCGCACCCCAACCCCCAATTTTGTGAGCATTCATAGCCCGCCATACAATTTCCATACCCAGATGTGGTCCTTGGGCCAAAAAGTTTGCCCACCCCTGAGCTAGGGTAAGGGTTCCTATGGGTAGGGTACCCTGCCCTCGGGTTAGAGTTCTGCTGCGTAGGGCTCCCCCCAAACGTTAGGGTTCCTATGGGTGGGGTACTTGCAGCTAGAGTTAGCGTACCTATGGGTAGGGCTCCCAGCCTAGGGTTTGTGTTCCTATGGGTGGGATACTTGGAACGAGGGTTAGGTGTTTTCTGTCCCTTTCTTTTACAGTCTAGTGAACCTTTGAGAATGATTCTTTTAAAGTTTACACCTCAAAATAAAATGTATTGAGGCTGTGAGGAAGGCAGCATGGAGTCTGCTGGTGGTGAAGGCACCCTGCTTTTTCTTTCTCCCTGGTGCGGCTAAAATGCAGATTGTTCTCTATCTTGCGAGCTCCCCTTTGTTAGTTTGATGGCTGTTTATGGCTTATGTTTAAAGTATTAGGTTAAACCCACATTCCTTTAGTTATCAATTCCCCCTGACATGCCTGCTGTGAACACACGCAAGTCATAGTTCCAGCAATATTAGGGTTACCATATTTCCACAATCAAAAAAGAGGACACTGGGGGGGGGATCCTGCCCTAGCCCCGTGCCTGCCCCGCCCCCATCCTCTCCCTCCCACTTCCCACCCCCTGACTGCCCCCCTCAGAACTCCCAACCCCCCCCCCGCTTCTTGTCCCCTGACTGGCCCCTCCTGAGAACCCCCCACCCTAACTGCCCCCCTAGGACCCTACCTGTCCCCTGACTGCCCCGACCCTTATCCATGGGTGGCAGGTTTGTAGAAATTTTGGTGGTGCCAAGAATCCGCCCCCCCCCCACCTACCTACGGCTCTGGGAGGGGGGTTGGGTGGGGGGAGGAGGTCTGGGGTGCAGGTCCTGGGCTGGGGATTAGGGTGCAGGAGGGGTGCAGGGTGCAGGCTCTGGGATAGAGTTTGGGTGCTGGGTGCAGGCTCCGGGCTGGGGCAGGGGCTGGGTGTGCAGGAGGGGGTGAGGGGTGCAGGCTCTGGGATGGAGTTTGGGGGTGGGAGGCAGTGCAAAGGGAGGGGGTGCAGGCTTTGGGAGGGAGTTTGAGGGCAGGAGGGGGTGCGTGGGAAGGGGGAGGGGGTTTGGGAGGGAGTTTGGGGATAGGAGGGGGTGCAGGGGTGAGGGCTGTGGGTCTGAGGATGAGGGGTTCATGATGCAGGAGGGGGCTCAGGGATGGAGCAGAGGATTAGGGTGCAGGGGGATGAGGGTTGGGGCTGAGGATGAGGGGTTCATGATGCAGGAGGGGGCTCAGGGCTGGGGCAGAGGATTAGGGTGCGGGGGGGATGAGGGCTGGGGCTGGGGATGAGCGGTTTGGGGCATTGGAGAGGCTCAGGGCAAGGGTGGAAGGGGAGGGTAAGGGCAGCCTGCCTTGCCATTAGTGCAGGCCTGCACAACTCGTAAAGCGGCGAGGGCCATATTACTCCAAAGAAAATAGCCGAGGGCCGAAACCCCCCGGCCGTACTGAAACGCCCCCCCCCTGCGCCACCCAGCCCCGCCGAACCCCATCTCCCCCCCCCCAGCGCCGCCCAGCCCCCGTGTAAGCAAGCAGGACTCACCCCGGCGGCGCCTCCTGCTGGTCTTCTCGGGAATTAGCTCATCCAGCCGTTGGAGGGTCCGGGGGCATTAGCTGCCTTCCCCGCGGAGCCTCTGGCCCCCCGGCCCGCTGGAGCGCAGCCGAGCGGGAGAGGTGCGGGGCTCCCCGGCAGCGGCGGGGAAGTTTATCGGTTTGGGGGACCCTGACCGGCTCCTCGCCCCTGTACGCCGGCCGCCCCGCCTGCAACAAGTCTCGCCCCGGCAGCCCCTCTCCGCCGCGTGTCTCTGATGGGTGGCCCACACCCCCGGGCCGCGCCGCCCACCCGGGCCCTGCCCGCTCCGCGCTGCCCCCGGACGCACCGTGCTGCCCCGTGGGCTGCAGGGCTGGAGCAGCCGCCGCGCTGCACTGCAGCGCTCCCGGCCCCGGCCGGCCATGGCCCGTGTGCCCAGGCTGCTGCACAGGGGCATCTCCTCCCCAGGCCCGGCTCGGGATCCAATGGGGCAGTGAGGGGGCGGGGCTGGGGGCAGGGATTTGGGGAGGGATCCAATGGGGGAAGGAGGAGGCGGAGTGGGGCGGGGGGGGGGTGAGAGCCCCTCCGGGCTCCGCCTGTGCGCCGGAGCAGAGGGCAAAATTGTTTGTTTGTCCAGTGTCCCGACCGAACATCGTTCAGGACGCGGGACAAACAAGCAAATATCAGGACAGTCCCGATAAAATCGGGACGTCTGGTCATCCTAGCGCCGCGTCCAGGAGCAGCCCTGGACAGCGCTGCAGCGGCGCTGCTCCAGAGAGGCCTGAGCTCCTCCCGCTCAGAGCCGTGTGGTAAGAGGGCGGGGCTGCGAGCTGCAGCCGAGCAGCGGGAGCTCACGTCCCGCTGGAGCCAGGCCGCTGCAGCGCTGTCCAGGGCCGCTCCTGGACGCGGCGCGCTGAGGCTCTGGGAGGCGGGGGTTAGCAGCATGGTAAGGCTCTCTGAGCTGGGCATCCCCCCCCAGCCCTGACCCCCAGCTCCGAGCACAGCCCCTGTGAGCTGAGCAGCCCCCGACCCCATCCCCCAGCAGCCCTGACCCCCAGCTCCGAGCACAGCCCCTCTGAGCCGGACACCCCCTGACCCCAGCCCCCCCCCGGCCCTGACCCCTAGCTCCGAGCCCAGCCCCTCTGAGCTAAGCACCCCCCGACCCCATCCCCCAGCAGCCCTGACCCCCAGCTCCGAGCACAGCCCCTCTGAGCCAGACACCCCCCCCCGACCCCATCCCCCCGCAGCCCTGACCCCTAGCTCTGAGCCCAGCCCCTCTGAGCTGGACATCCCCCTGACCCGGACATCCCCCTGACCCCAGCCCCCGTGAGCTGCGGCTAGAGCCCAGGCCGGATGCCTCCCCCCTCGCTCGGACTTACCAGGTCTGCCTCGTGCCCAGCCAGCGCTTCCCGCCTCAGCAGCCCCGGAAGTGACGCTGGACGCCAGGCAGGAGGCGCGGGAGATGGCGACGCGTGTGCGGGGGGGGGGCCGACCTCACAGCCCGCGGTGGGGGGCAGTTTCCGAGTTCACCCCCTGCCCGGGGGGCCCGACCTCACAGCCCCGCGCGCCGCGCTCTGACTGTCCTGACAGTCAGAAGCGCGGCTGCCGGGTTCGCCCCCTGCCGGCGGGGGGGGGGCGGGGGGCGACCTCAGCCCCGCGCGCCGCGCTCTGACTGCCCTGACAGTCAGAAGCGCGGCTGCCGGGTTCGCCCCCTGCCCCGCGCTTCTGACCGTCAGGGCAGTCAGAGCGCGGCGCGCGGGGCTGAGGTCGCCCCCCCCCCCCCCCCCCGCGCGCCGCGCTCTGACTGCCCTGACAGTCAGAAGCGCGGCTGCCGGGTTCGCCCCCTGCCGGCGGGGGGGGGGCGACCTCAGCCCCGCGCGCCGCGCTCTGACTGCCCTGACAGTCAGAAGCGCGGGGCAGGGGGCGAACCCGGCAGCCGCGCTTCTGACTGTCAGGGCAGTCAGAGCGCGGCGCGCGGGGCTGAGGTCGCCCCCCGCCCCCCCCCCCGCCGGCAGGGGGCGAACCCGGCAGCCGCGCTTCTGACTGTCAGGACAGTCAGAGCGCGGCGCGCGGGGCTGTGAGGTCGGGCCCCCCGGGCAGGGGGTGAACCCGGAAACCGCCCCCCACCGCTTGCCCGCGGGCCGCACAGTGGGCCCACGCGGGTCGCATGCGGCCCGCGGGCCGCGTGTTGTGCAGGCCTGCATTAGTGGATGGGGGGCACTAGGACCCTGGGGCAGCAGACAGCAGTTGCTGCCAGGAGCAGGCTGTAGGAATGTGCTACTCTGGGCTGCAGGCAGCAGGGGGGGAGCAGGGGAGGGGCTCTGGCTGCTGGAGGCCAATGGGAGCGGCTCAATCAGGCCCAGCCACCCAATCACCCACGCCACACTCTGCATGGAAGGGAGGGGAGGGGGAAAAATTCCGGACCTTTTAGGACGGCTATTTAAAGACGCAAAAGCCGGACATGTCCGGGGAAATACGGACGGATGGTAACCCTAAGCAATATTCATAACTCTTACTACCCACTGCGTACATGCATCACACAAGAATATTAATGATCAGTGAGTAATTGGTTTGCAAAAGATACCTCACAAGACCCCTATTTTGTAGAAAGATTATTGCAATGGTGGGTAGGAGTGAATACAGGGGTGTTGTAGAGTCACAATAAGTAACTTAATGGGGTGAAAAGTCCAGGTACTAAAGGACTGTCTAGACTGGTGGAGAGAGACAGAATGAGAACCAAAGGCTAAGTTACAGCCAGACACATTCCAATGACAAACAAGGTATCAGTGTTTCACAGGGAGGGCGATTTCCCATTGGAACAACTTACCAGAGGAAGGGGTGGATTCTCCAGCTCTTGATGTCTTCACATAAAATCTGGATGCCTCCCTGCAAGATCCTTTAATCAAACACAATGTATTGGGCTCAGTACAGGGGGGATGTGGTGAAATTCTCCAGCCTGTGCTGTGCAGGAGGTCAGACTGGATGAGTTCATCATGGTCCCTTCTGACCTTAAACTCTATGAATCTATGAACCCACAGAACTCATTGCTGACATGAGACATACTGGCTCTCTCAAGGTGCACGTGCACCTCTTTCTTTTGATCACACACATGGGGATGGGTGGAAGAAGGGCTCAGAAGGGACAGATTCTCCCCCCACCTTATCCTGCTCCCCACTTCCCTGAACCAGCCAGTCCTGCTCTCCTCATGTTTTTAACCTCGTTAGCTTATATGCTAAAGTACAATGGCTTTGTCTTGGCTATAAAATTGAGTGAAATCTGTTTAAACATCTGTTTAACATCTCACCTTTAAATCCTAAGCAAGACAAAGGCCTTAGTGGTGTTGAAAAACACAGTAGCCCCGACTCTGAAGCAGGGGTATAATACCCTAAAAACATGTTAGCGCCTAGGTTTTGACACCCTTAAAAATGGTTTAAGTGGCTGTGGTTAACAAGGTGTTACATGTGAATTTAAATGCAGGATTTCACTGCAAACATATGATTTCCCCTAGTCTAGACATGGTGTCTGTTCACTAGGGAAGCAGGCTGTGTTCTGAACTCCTGTAAGCTAACGGGTGGTAGTTTTCACAGGAGTTGGCAGGTCCGGGCAAAGGCTATGAGAGAATCTAGGGTTTACTCTGACTGGCTAACTCATGTGAAAGCTACAAACTGCCTTGTCATCGCTACCGTGTGACAGCTAACATGAATTAGGGACACACTTTTTTTTTTAACTAGCAAAGTCACCATCTGGTTCCTTTATTGGCTCTATGCTGCTGATTAGGCACCGCGCCGCTGACATCGGTGTTCTCCAATGCCAAATGAAACCAAAAGTGAAATCACAGGGCAGAGAGGAGACAAGAGGCTAGAAGAAACTTGCTTGGCCGTCCGGACGCTATGGAGATGCCCCCGCTGTTTGTGAGTAGCCCTGTGCAGAAAGCCATGGCCAAATCGCTGCCAAGGCTCTGGGTCCCCTTGGGCAGCGGTTCTCAACCTTTCCAGACAACTGTTCTCCTTTCCGGAGTCTGATTTCAGCTCCCGGTGGCGGGGCTTGGGCTTCAGGTGGGCTTGGAGGCAGGTGGCTAGCCTGAGACACTGCTCATGCTGCAATGGCCATGTTGCTATTTCTAGCATGCTCGCTGGAGTGGAGTTAGCGTGTGTCTTTATTAATGGAGATATCCTATCTCCTAGAGCTGGAAGGGACCTTGAAAGGTCATCGAGTCCAGCCCCCTGCCTTCACTAGCAGGACCAAGTACTGATTTTGCCCCAGATCCCTAAGTGGCCCCCCTCAAGGATTGAACTCACAACCCTGGGTTTAGCAGGCCAATGCTCAAACCACTAAGCTATCCCTCCCCCCAGTTACCCCCAGGCCAGGAGGAATGCTGCCAGCTGCGGCGCAGACATCCCCTTAACGTGAGCTTGGCTCAATGCCTGGGCTGGCTGCTCTGGGCGCAGTTTCCTATAGGAGCTGCAGGGAGTTGGTCGCTAGGGGCCTCCTGCTGGACAGCGGCTCAGAGTCCCTGGGGAGCTAGTGCTGATGCCAGGTGTCTCCTGAGGGCAGAGAGAGGAGCCCATGCCCCTGGCTAGGGGGAAGCTGGCCGGTGTCAGATGGACAGCTCTCCCCAGCTCCCATGTCCTCCAATGCCTGACCTGGGTTCCTGTGGTGGGGTGGGGGCCAGTGGAGGGTGGTTGGTGGGGCACAGGGGGAACTGGTGGGAGAGATTAGCAGGGAAGAGAGGGGTGGGTTTAACAGAGGGGTGGGAGGCACCAGCGGGGTGGAGGGAAAGCGAGAGATGGGGGTGTTAGCAGGGGAGCCGGAAGATTAGCAGTGGGAGCTAGGGGTTATCGGTAGCAAGGGGAGCCAGTGGGGGTTAACGGGGGTAGGGGAAGCTGGCAGGGGGGATTAGCAGGGGGTCGGGGAGCCATTGGGGGTTAGCAGACAGCAGGGGACAAGGGGAGGCGGGGGGGGGGTTAACTGGGGGCAGGGGGAGTCAATGAGGGGGTTTTGTGAGGCATCTGCGGGGGTTAGAGGGTTCAAGGGCAGCCAGTCTGGGGGTACTATCGGGGCTTCCTCTGAGCATTCAGTTTCACTTGGCTCTCACTCCTGCAGGAGGAACCAAACCTTGGGGACCTGATAGAGATTTTTCGCATTGGATACCAGCACTGGGCCCTCTATGTAGGAAATGGTTACGTCATCCACCTGGCCCCCCCCAGTAAGGAATGGCCCTCAATGAGGGAGGAGGGGTGCTGATCCTGGGGGGCGGGGATTGGTCTGGGCAGGGCAGAGGTACTGGGCATCTCAAGTGGGGGCAGGGTGAGGAAGGGGGTACGTGTAATCTGGCCTGGATATTCATGAGTCATTGGAGGGTGCCTCTATTTACTGGGGCTGCCTGAGTTTCTGAGCCCCGGCAAGTCAGGCAGCAGGTTGAGGGGCACAGGGAGACTGGTATGAGGGCGATGGATGGGGTGTCTCAGGCTAGGGACCCCCACAAATTGAGATGCCCCTAAAAATCACTAGTTGCTCGTGAAATCCTGTGCCTCTGCCCGCTGAAGCCTGAGTGATGCTCAGATGGCCCCATCATGCCCCCCAGCCCCAGGTCTGCCCTGCATGCGTGGGTCACACTCCCAGCCACTGCCTTCAGGGACAAGGCTCTTCAATTCTGTGACATGGGAGAGGGAACCCAATGCCAGTCTGGCTCCTGCATTAGCAAGATGGGTGGAACCCAATGCCAGCTGCTAGAACTAAACAGTACTCTCACGGAGCCGTGTGCCAACCCTGTGATGGGGACTGATCCGCCTGGGTTAGGAGCTATGGGAAATCTGAGAGAGAGAGAGGGTAGGTATGTGGAAAGGTGGATGGATAGCTAGAGGGGTGTGTCTGGGGATGGATGGATAGCTAGAGGGGGTATATGTAGCTATATACATCAACAGACATGTGGCTAGATAGGAACATATAACAATGGATAGACAGGGGTGTGTGTGTGGGGATGGATGGGTGGATAAAGAGGAATGTATGAAGATTGGATGGATAGAGAGGGTGTACGGGTGGGATAGATAGATAGTGGTATATGGATGGTTAGATCAGATGGACAATTGGCACCCCCAGGTGAGTATGCAGGAGCTGGCTCCTCCAGCATCATGTCTGTGCTGACTGACCGAGCCGTGGTGAAGAAGGACCGTCTCTGGGACGTTGCTGGTGGTGACCGGTACCGAGTCAACAACAAGTATGACTGGAGGTGCTCGCCGCTGCCTGTCAGCAAGATCCTCATGGAGGCTGAGTCTCTGGTGGGCCAGAAGATGATGTACAGCGTCACCAGCGAGAACTGCGAGCACTTCGTCACCAAGCTGCGCTACGGCCACCCCATGTGTGACCAGGTACGTGCAGGTGCCCCTCTCACGCGCTTGTCACTGCCTTCCTGAAGGATGGGCTTGGTGTAAACCAGCCACACCTACTCGGTCAGGGTCTGTGCAGCGCTTGGCACAACAGGGCCCGGATCTCACTCAGGGTCTGGGCAGCGCCCGGCCCAACAGGGCCTTGATCTCAGTGTATAGCTGCTGCTGTAATCCATATAATGGGGATGTGCTCCTTGTGCTGTGCAGCAACTTTTAGAGCCCTGGCTTAGTCCTCCCTTGTGGATGACTGGTCACCAGGCAGGTGCATGGGCCCAGTCTTTGGATCCCACGTGTTTTCAAGCAGCTGCTAGTCACTGCCTCTAGTCCTGACCTTGCCAGCACATGCGCAAGGCACCCCTCCTGGAGATCATAGGACTCCTGTGCCCAGCTGCTGGGGGCCCTAAGACTAGTGCTAATCCCCCAAATCGCCCCAGTAGCTTCTCTACACACCCCAGTAGCACCACCCAGGTTTATAATTTAACCCTTTCCGGACTGTGTTGCAGATAAAGCAAGGAACCCAGGCTTTGCAAAGGAACTTAACCACACACACACACTCTCTCTCCTTTTGGGAAGCACAAGAGTGCTACAGATCTGTGGAAAACACCCCCAGCACCTGAACGCAATCCCCTTCCTCAGAGCCCTGCCCACTCCTGAGAGTCTCTTGGGTTCTGGTCAGTGTTGTTCAGGGAGGCCAGGGCCCTCCTGCTCCGCCTCCTGGTCCTGCAACGGCCTGGCCCCTTGGCTAGAGCCCACTGCTTTGAAAGGCCACTTCTGGCATCTCTTTCCCGCCTCTCTTCTTATGCTGGGCTTTTCCATGCTCTGGCCCCGCTGTGTGCTGCTGGGAACAGGGGCTGTTAAACGTCCATGACAAATAATGCCCCAGTGGTGAGGAAACTGAGGCAGGGAATGGCGTGTAGGCGTTGGGTCTACCTGGATCTGAAGTTCTCTTGTGCTGTCTGAACAGTGATGGTTGCAAAAATCCTTCTGCAAGTCTGTCTCTGCTGCCTTCCATTATCATGTGTCCCAAAGACTTAAACTATAAACCAGAGTGCCCTGCCCACAGGTGGAGTTCTGGGAAAGGGCCGGCATAAGCTACTGGGGTGTCTTGGGGGGGGGGGGGGGGGGAAGAGGGGCACACTGTGAGCCTAAGGTACGTGGGGTCCAGGGTCCCACTTCAGACAGTCTGTGCCCAGGAACTGTGCCAGAGAGCAAGGAAAGGGACAGTGACTGAAGTCTGCCCAGACAAAGGTGAGTGTAAAAACCACACACAGCAGCTTGGTGAGTGTCCAGCAGGGGGTGCTCTGTCTTGCCGAGGGCAGGCTATTTGAGGGTGATGGTGCTGTTCCAGCTTCTCTAACACAGTCTGTTTTCTGCCACCGAATGGACGGCCTGATCTGCACAGACGGTTGCTGAACACTAGCTGTCCTTGTAAACTCAGTGGGCATGGACATCGTCCCCAGACCGGGGCTCCTTGGCAGCTAGCTGACCGGCTCCCCTTTCTGTCCTGCAGGTCAGGGACACCATGCTGACTGTGGGGGTCGCAGGGCTGGGCCTGGCTACTCTGGGGATCATTGGAGCCATGGTCACAAGGTCCAGGCGTCAGAACCAATAGCAAGACTCCCCTCTGGGCCCAAGGCCTGGCGCTTCTGCAGCAGGGGCCCTCGGAGCGGGCTCCTCGTGGGGAGCAAGCTGAACTTGTCAGCATCTTCCTGTCCTTTGTATGTCATCAGGTTTTCTGGACTAGACGTCTCATTTAAAATAAACTAATCTAGTCTCAGACCTTCCTCTCTGTCTGATCCTGCCAATTTCACCCAGACATGGGGGGTGTGGGGAGCGGTACTCAGTCCCCATAAATACCCACCCTGCGGGGTGGATTGTGGTGCTGAGTCCATGTGCTGCTCTCCTGGTTTGGTGACTCTGAGTCATTTTGGCCCTAGGGCTAATCAGTAGGACTGCCAACATTTCCATTTCTCCAAACCGGACATTACAGCAGTTCTCTCCAGGGATCCTCTCCCACCCAGCAAGGGGCTAGGCCCTGCTGTCTCACCCCGGTGGCAGCTCCTCTGGGCCCGCAGCCCGCTCGCTCAGGGGCCAGGGCAAAGTGGAACCAAAGGCGCCTGCCTCTGGCTGGGGGCGGACCAGCCCCTCCCCAAGCTCCCCTTTCCTGCCTGGCAGGTGCTGCTCTGCCCTGGGATCTGGCTGATGCTGCCAGGCCTGATCCTGCTGGGGGCGGGGGAAGGGGAGAGCTGCACCACCCCATTTTTGCACCCCCCTGGCGGCTGTGCACCAATGGCAGCTGCCCCTCTCCCGCTGCCCTAGTTACAGCCCTAGAAAATTACAGTAACCGAACTTTTGGTGTCCAGTCAATACTTCAGACTGTAGATAGAACAGATCCCCTTAAAACCAGGCTTGCCGGTCAAAAACCGAACACCTGGCAACCCTACCAATCAGTCCAGGCTGTGGGGTACCCCTGGATCCACATAATGGCCCAGCCATAGGGACTTATGACTGGAAGGGGCCTCCTGATGTAGCCCCTAGAGCTAGCTTCAGCATTTATTGTATTCAGCAGTAACGCAAGGAACCTACAGGCCTGTCTCCTGTAAGACACTGACTTCAGCAGTTCCCATAAGGCTTGAGGCCTATGAACTTTGGCACAGCTAAATGACCTAACGGTCACCCCTAAGTTTGGGGAAACTGTGAATAGTGTTTAAGGGGAAGTTTGTCCATAACGACACCAGCCAACCACAGAAACCTGAGCTAACATCAGCTTTTGGGATATTTTAGGACGGGAACATCTGCAGATGTCTGACCACAAGAGGGCCATGGCAATGAATTGATGGATATGATAATAAGTTGAGATCCTTAATGTACTAACCTATAGGAGAAGGGCACCGCAACATTGGTAGGGTGAGGAAATACAAATAAGGACTAGGGGAGAAACCCCTACTGAATATGCATTAGACATAGTGGCATCAGCGCAACATATGGGCAGGAGGAGAGAGAGAGCTGTAACCCTTGGGAGGTGCCAGAATGATGGCCACTGGTGAAGAGGAGGAAGGTGACGAGGAAGATAATGGCTAACATTTCTGGTTGTTCTGCAAGGGATGGTGTGAGGAGATGGACATTCAGATGGACATTCTGTAGTATCTCGATCTACCCTGCTGGGTTAGAGGGTTTCTGACTTTGCTAAATGTCTTAATAAACTACTGTAAATACAAAAAGGTTCACAAAGTGTGAAAGTTGCAACTGTGCACATTAGGGTTCCCAACTAAACAGTCATTTTACTAATACTGGACCTGATCTTGGGACAAGAACTTTTCACACTTCAGAGGGATAACTGGGAATTTGTAAGTAATCAATATAATTAATTTACAACTCATAGATCAGGCTACACTGGGTCACTGAGTCCAGTCTCCGCTGGCACAGCAGCCAACCCCATCATAGAACCCCGGTCAGAAATTTATCCAACTCCGGCTGCCAACTAGTTGGGTTGTTTCCCCAACACCCCTCCTACTGGGAGGCAGTTCCAGAACTGGCGTTACCTCCATGGTGTATTTAGAGAGAGAGCAATCAGAGCCCTCTCAGCCTTCGCCCGGCCAGGCCAAACAAAGCCCAGCTCATTCAGTCTCCTTTCAAAAGATCAGCTCTCCAGTCCCCTCAGCAGCCTAGGAGCCCTTCTCTGCACCTGGGCCAGTTTGGATTCATCTTCTTTGAAGTGGGGTGACCACATTTGTACAAGCCAGAAGTCATGGTCCAGGAAGAGCTCTGGAGGGGTATAGTTACATTGCAATTTAAAACCTGCAGCTGGCCTGTGCCAGCTGACTAGGGTTCAGGTTAATTGTGGTGTAGGTGTCCAGCTCGGACTGCAGCCCGAGTTCTGGGACCTTTCCGCCTCGTAGAGTCCTAGAGCCTGGGCTCCAGCCCGAATATCTACACCACAGTTAAACAGCCCCTTAGCCCAAGCCCAGCAAGCAGATGTCAGCTGGCATGGTTAGGCTTAGCAGCTCAGCTTCGGTCAGTTCCACCCACAGCCTGTCAGCACAAACAACAAGCACCTCCTAGCACCTGCAACACTGCCATCTCTTCCTGCGCCATACATGGTCTAACCACTAGAGGGAGGCAGTGAGCTACAGGGCTTTAGCCAGGGTGCTGCTGTGTTACATGGGGTGAACGGATTGGGGTTTGTATCGATACATGCCAGTTCTGTGATTTTCAATCAATTAAAACAATACATAATCACCGCCTCCAATTTTACTCCTGGGGGAATTCTGTGCCAAAAAATTAAAAAGTCTGAAAAATTCTGCAAATTTTATTTATCAAAATAACACTATATAATCATGCCAGTTTCAATTTTGGTAATTTATTTCAAAATACCTGTCAGCAAGTATGTCTGTAAACAATACAGTGACACAAACAACCCCCCCTCCCCCAAGCCCAGCCATGACCCCCCCAGTCCAGACACTCGCATTCCTTTTCCCCCAGAGTCCAGCTGCAGTTCCCTCCCCGACCCCCTTCCCCCCTCATTCAGAAGGAGAAACAGGCTGATGTTGGGTCCTGGGCTTGCAAGGAGTTTCCTGTGCACTGCCACCTCCTTCCTTCAGGGCATGCTGGGAACTGCAGCTGCTGGAAACCCTCCAGTTGCCTCCCCCTCCCCCTGGTCGTGTATTCTATTTGCGAGATGGGCTCTGCTGGGTCCAGCGACCCCTAGTGGCGGCCAAAATCTCTGCAGCCCATTTCTGGGGGGGGGGGGGAGGAGGAAATTCTGCACGCCCAACATTATTTTCTGCACAATTCTGCACTGCGCAGTGGCACAGAATTCCCCCAGGAGTATCCAATGGGAATTGTACCAGCGACCATTGGGGCTAAAAGCTGCAACAGGGGATCTAAGCTGGGAACTTTGGCATCAAATACCAATCCCCCTGCTCTGCCCCCTTCCTCCACACCTGAAAAGTATGGCTGTGTGGGTAGCAGCTCCCGATCATGCTTCAAACATATTCAGGATACAACGGAACATTGTAGCTTAGCCTTGTGCTAGTTGCAGAACCTTCTTAGGTGCTGACCTAGGCCCACAATATCAGAGCATCTCATGCTCGCTAACATGCAACTTGACTTTTTTTCCTGTTTGTCTGGAATGTGATAACTAGAGAATGACACATCAGCTCAGTTCCAGCCATTCCACACAGGTCCCCAAAGAGCCAACCATTGGTAATGGCCAGGTTGGCTTTGGCTCAGTGCCGATAGAGGGCTATAATATCATGTATGGTATGGGGAAAGTGAATAGGAAGTGCTATTTACCCCTTTACAGAACACTACAACTGGGGTCACCAATGACATTAATAGGCAGCAGGTTTAAAACAAAGGAAAGTACTTCTTTACACAACGGACAGTCAACCAGTGAAACTCATTGCCTGGGGATTTTGAGAAGACCAAAACTATAACTGAGTTCAAAAGAGTATTAAATAAGTTCATGGAAGATAGGTCCACCAATGGCTATTAGCCAAGATGGTCAGGGATGCAACCCCATGCTCTGAGGGTCCTTAAACCTCCAACCACCAGAAGCTGGGACTTGATAATTGCCCAGCTTTGTTCCTTCTCTCTGAAGCATTTGGCACTGTCCACTGTCAGAGAAAGAATACTGGACTAGATGGGCCACTGGTGTGACCCAGTATGGCCGATGTTCTTATGAAGTGTAAGCATAGAGGTGGGTATTCCTGCTACTCCATGTGAAATCAGACTTGACCCAGCTATTGATTAAAATTCTGGTATCCTTCTCAAGCCTACTCACTCAGCTCAAACTTTATAGATTGGAGGGCAGAAGATATGGGTACAGTGCATTGTGGGAACGCTAGTGGAGGACTATTCAGATTTGATACCTGGTACCTGCCCCTCCAACACATCGACATTGAAGAGTGGGGCAGGTATAGGGTAGGCCTCAGCTAACCCAAGCATGTACCCATATCCCTCAGGTGAGCTAGCTTGCTCAACACCTACTTGCCCCGAGCATGCGCTTCAGGGGGTTGAGTGTGGACAATAGGTGGGTTTGGGCACAACTTCAATTTGGACACAAGTAGAGTCAGCAGCATAGTCGTACATGACCTTCCCATAGGCTGGAATCCAAGCCCTGAATATCCAACCCATGTGGTATTTGCCTTAGATAAATCCAGTGGCAGAATGAAATCTGCTGTAGAGAGTATGTCAGAACAGCCCTCGGTGCAGTGTTCCCCCTGTGGCAGGTCATGACCTGACCGGCACACCTGCCTCAGTTTCCCCCTCCAGTCACTCAATAACTTCATTTCAGGCTCTCTTGTCTCAATATGATTTCCCCTTGAGGCTGGCTTATTACAACAACCTAGTCCGAATAGTCCATAACAAGAGTCCCAGACGTAGTCCATTTCTGCCCCCAGTGCAGCTACTCATTAAAAATCAAGCTGCCCCATCCCAAGGTGCCCCACATACCAGCACCTTCAGCCCCAGACTCTGTTGGTCCTCTCCTGTCCTTGTACCAGGATGGCCACCCCAGCCCTTCCAACAGGAACACAGCCCTGCTCTTCCCAGCAGGAACCCACTCAGCCTCTCTGCTGGGACCCTCCCTCAAGCCCCTTGACTCTCTCGCTGTTCTGCCCTGCCCTGCTGCCTTCAGCCCTCTTCAGCCCTTGTCTCTGGCTCCAAGCCAGCAGGTAACACCCTCTGCAGCTGCTGCTCCAGCCCTGGCTCTCTGGCTTGGGCACACCACCCAACAAACCTCTCTTGCTGCTCGCCTACTTTCAGCCTTCTTCCACGAACCACCTTCTGCTTCCTTCCAGGAATCCTGCAGTCCGCAGGTCTCAAGCACTTCTCACCTGAGTATAGCCTCCAGGTGCTGTCCTGCCCTCTTAATTGGCTAAACAGGAGCACCTGTTTTGGCCTGGGGTGCTGGACCTGCCAGCTGTCTTGTGCCAGGGTGATACAAAGCAAACAGCCAAGGGAATGTGGCAGCAGCCCCGAGCTTGGCTCATGCATCTCAGTAAGATTGCGCAGTGCAGGAACGCCAGGCTTACACCAGGGTTAGAGTTGCCGGACTGTCTCGCCCTCGCCAGTAGCAGAGACACACAGGACTGGAAGGGATGAGTGTGTGCATGTGCACATGCAATGTGGGCTTCTTGTGGCATGCAGGGCTCAGACTGGGATTGCACGCAGCGGTGTAGTGCAATGTCACCTCTCTCCACTTGCTGTCTTACTCGCCGAAGTCTTGAGGTGTCCTGGTTGAGAAACAAACCTAAATATATGGACTGAGTGTAACTGACATGACAGCTGCCAGAGTCTGCAAAGAGCCTGAGTCAATTGCTCTGAGAGGGGGGAATTGAGTGTAGCTAGGAGTGTATGGGCTGAATGCTGGCATCGCTGAGTGACATCTCATCTGCCACTGGTCGGGTTTGTGAACATGGAGTCACTTTGTCTCTAGGTCCAATCAGCCCTGGCTATGGGATTTCACATGGTGGCCCCATCCAGAGGTCTTCACTGGAATTAAGCCAGGGATGAGGCCTGGCAAGTCAGTAATGAGGTGGCATGAAATGCGAGTATATACAAGGGCTCATCTTTTTATTAGCCTCTAAACTCCAGGGCTGCTCAGCTCCAGCCAGTCCCATGCCAGCTCTATTTGGCCTCTGGCAGGGAGTGTGAGTTTCATGGCTACAGCATCAGGACCCCTAGGTTCTACTCTTCGTCTCACAAAGGGAGTGGTGTCCAGTGCTTAGAGCGGGGGACAGCGTCAGAGCTCCTGGATTCCATTCCCAGCTCTGAATGGGGAATGGGGTCTAGTAGTTTGGGGAGGTGGGAGGAACTGAGAGTCAAAATTGCTGGGTTCCATCCCAATCTTGTGGGCTGGAGCATGGGAGACTGGGAAGCCAGAAATCCCCAAACAGCAGAATCTTAAAGCATATTCCCCTGGGGATCTGAGATGCACCGGCTCAGAGCTAAGTTTGTTCTTTTCTATGAGTCTTCTCCCTTCCCCTGCAAGTCAGCAGCAATAGTGGACCAGCCTGGGCTAGCTGCTCTTTCCTTGGCAGGGCTGGCGTCACCTGATCCCTCCCCCAGACTGTCCTGCCCACGTCAACACCCCGCTGCCCTGCAGCGTGAACTCTAGTGAGTAACGGGGCTGTCTGTGGCTCTGACACCCATCTGCAACCACTTACGCTCATTAAAGAGGAGCGTTCCTCTCTCGGCCCCCTGCCCCACAAGGCAGGCTGAGGACCCAGCCCCCCGCCACCACGCCAAGATGATCATGCCTCCTTCCTCGGTAAGTACCGGCTGCAAAAAGAGCCCCAAGAACTGTCAGTCAAACCTTTTAGCTCAGCTGATCTCTGCAGCTGTTTGTCTGTCCCAGCTGGGCCATGCCAGTCCTAGTATCACTCTCTCATTTGTGGGGTGTGTTCAAGGGGTGCAGGGTAGCATCTGGACATCCGATTACTGGGTCCCCCATGAAGGTCAGCTCTTGGCATGTGTCCTTGCGTTAAATATAGTCTTGGCCAGGCTGGCTGGCAGGAAGAGGAGGTCCTGTTACACTGCATCTGGAATCGTTTCCTCTCAATGGAGTGAAATCAGGGAAGGATATCTCCCTTCGTCAATTACAGAGCCGCACCCTTCCCTCACAAACCAGCTGCAGAGCAAGAGGGATTTGGTTGCTTAGTTGCCAGGCATCCAGACCTCTTGATCTGCGGGACCCTCTTAAATTCTGGGCTGATTTACTCAACACTGTGACAACAGATAGCAAGTGTATCCTGCAGTGGGCGGTATGAGGCAGACAGACCTTGGGAGCTCAACTGGGGTTGGCTGGAAAATGTTTGGGTTTCTTTTTCCCCTCATGGGAAGTTTTTGATGAAACATCAAGCTTTTTTTTATCAAAATCTGCTGAAAATTGAATATTTTTGGTTAGAAACTATGTATTTTTAGCCAAACACTGAATAATTTTGGCCAAAAAATGAACAGTTTTGAATAGGGTGACCATACGTCCCATTTTGGCTGGGACAGTCCCGGCTTAAAAGTTGGCAAGAGCAAACGGGACAAATGCACAGTTTTGCCAAAAAAGTGGGGTGTGACCCCTAGTAGGGTGTGGGATGGAGGGGGGGGCAAGCGGCACTGCCAGCCCTGCATGGGAGAGAGGGCTCAGGAGAGCAGCTTGGGCCGAGCCAGCCCTGGACGGGTGGGTGGCAGGCGGGGGGTGGGGGTGGGGGTGGGCTCAGGCCGGTCCCACGCGTGTGGGGGAGAGGAGGGGCTCGGGCTGGCCCCATGCAGTGTCCTGTTTTCCCTTTGGGAAAATATGATCACCCTAGTTTTGAATCAAAATTGCCAGAAACTGATTTTTTGGCCCCAAACTGACAAAATCTGAATATTGAAATCATATATTTTCAGTCAGAAACTTCCAAAAGTTGAATATTTTTGGCTGAAAACTGCATATTTTTGGCCAAAACAGAGATTTTTTTTCAGCCAAAACTGATGAAACCAAAACAGTTTCACTTTTTCACAGAAATAAAATCACTTTTTGGTCTTTTGTAGGAAATATGATTTTTAAAAATGAAAACTTGAAGATGAACATTTCTTTCCATGACCATTTACGTTATGTCAAAACCCCAATTTTCCTTTTGAAAAAAACGTTTTGATGGAAAATTTCCCCCGGTTCTTATTCCCAGCGGCAAAGGAAAATCCCGATTTTTGAACCAATCTCATACTATCTCTTGCAGCTGCACTCCTGAGTTTGAACATGCAGGGTTGTGGCAATACTGTAACATTTCTGTTTTAAAATCCATTTATATTATTTCTGGCTATTTCCCCTTGCAACACCCTAAACATTTCCTCTCTGTGATGGGGTTCCTGGGGTGCCGCCTGGCCTGTGGGACTGCTAGCAGAGCCCTCTGTCCCTCCAACCTGGGGTATCCTCACATACTGTGATGCTGTATCAAGTTACAAATCTCTGGCTGGTACTGCACCTATACAGCCATCCACAGACAGGGACACACCCAACAGAGTTACATGAATGCTTCTCCCAGCCAGTCATGTACCATCAACAGGGAGGTTGCAGCCAATTCCCACCAGCTCCCCAGCCTTGTACCCCAGAACTGTACTGTCCTGCCCTGGTCAGAAGCCTGACCAGTGTAAGTTCATTACCCAGTCCACCCCCCGTCCACCCCCTCCCCCATATGGAGAGGACACACACTAGCATAGGCGTGCGCAGCACATTTCATTAGGGTGTGCACCCAGGAAAATTTTTTTTTTTAAAGGCGAACATCATAAAGGTTGGGGTGTGGGAGGGAGTGTGGGGTGTGGGAGGGGATGCTGTGTGCAGGAAGGGGCTCAGGGAAAGAGATTGGGGCAGAGGAGGGGTGTGGGGTATATGAGGGGGCTCAGGGAAGGGGGTTGGGGTGCAGGAGGGGTGCGGGGTGTGGCAGGGGGCTCAGGGCAGGGGGCTGGGGTTCAGGAGGGGTTCAGTGTGCAGGAAGGGGCTCAGGGCAAGGGATTGGGACAGGAGGGGAGTGGGATGTATGAGGGGGCTCAGGGAAGGGGGTTGGGGTGCAGGAGGGGTGCAGAGTGCAGGAGGGGGCTCAGGGCAGGGGATTGGGGTGCAGGGTGTGGCAGGGGGCTTAGGACAGGGAGTTGGGTGCAGGAGAGGTGCGGGAGGGGGCTCAGGACAGGGAGTTGGGGTGCAGGAGGGGTACAGGGTGCAGGCAGGGGTCTCAGGGCAGGGGGTTGGGGGGCAGGAGGGGTGCGGGGTGCGGCAGAGGGCTCAGGGCAGGGGGCTGGGGTTCAGGAGGGGTGCAGTGTGCAGGTAGGGGCTCAGGGCAAGGGATTGGGACAGAGGAGGGGTGTGGGGTGTATGAGGGGGCTCAGGGAAGGGGGTTGGGGTGCAGGAGGGGTGCGGAGTGCAGGAGGGGGCTCAGGGCAGGGGATTGGGGTGCAGGGTGCAGGCAGGGGGCTCAGGACAGGGAGTTGGGGTGCAGGAGGGGTACAGGGTGCAGGCAGGGGGCTCAGGGCAGGGAGTTGGGGGGCAGGGGGTTGGGGTGCAAGGTGCAGGCAGGGGGCTCAGGGCAGGGAGTTGGGGGGCAGGAAGGGGGCTCAGGGCAGGGAGTTGGGGTGAGAGGTGCAGGCAGGGGGCTCAGGACAGGGAGTTGGGGTACAGGAGGGTAGGCTGTTTGCAGGCAGGCCCGGGGCTGGGGATCTGGGCTCCCTTGTCCCGGCAGGCAGGCTCGGGGGCCGGGCTGGGCGCTTGGGGCCAGGCTGGGCAGAGGCAGCCGGGGTGGATCGCAGAGGGGCCAGGCTGCTCCCAGGGCTGGACTCAAGGCCGAGGGTGCCGGGCCGGAGCCCCCGAACAGCGCCGGGGAGCTGAGCTCGCAGCTGGGCTGCGGGGGGGCCTGTGGGCCGGGCTCGCCCCCTGCCCCAGGCCTGCTGGCTCTCGGGCTCCACTTAAGGTGGGCTGGGCTCATAGGCGGCCTGACCCCCCCGGGTGGTGCCCGGGCCCCTGGCCAGCGCGGGGAGCCGCAGGCGGGTTTGGGGCCCTGGGTGCTGGAGGGGGGCAGCTGCCTTGGGGGGGGGGCTGTGGCAGCACCCCTGCGGGCCACCTTAAGCGGCTGTGTTGGTGCTGCCGGGTGGGAGGCTGCCAGGGAGCACATGGGGCTGTTAAAGCAGCCAGCCCAGCCCTGGGGAAGGGGAGCCCGGCTCAACAGGGTGCAGGCAGGGAGGGGGGGTGCAGGAGGGGTTCGGGCTCCGGCTCGGCGCCGCTTACCAGCAGCGTCGCACTCCCTGCCTGCCAGGGCCCCATGCCGCACCGCTCACCACATCCCCGCGCAGCCCCGGGGGAGGGGAGGGGCGGCACAGGGCTCTGAACGCTGCCCTTGCCACGCCTCCAGGTACCTCCCCTGAAGCTCCCATTGGCCACGGTTCCCCGTTCCCGGCCAATGGGAGCTTCGGGAGGCGGTGCCTGGAGCAACCCCCCGGCCCCAGAGACATGGTGCCCTCATGGCTGCTTCTGAAAGCAGCGCAGGGCCTGCGGCACCACGGGGGGCAAATCCCGCGGGCCGGATCCAAAGCCCTGAGGGGCCAGATCCAGATCCGGCCCATGGGCATTAGGGTGTGCCCGGGCACACCCAGCACACCCCATGTGCACGCCTATGCACACTAGCTTTTGTAAACTGAGCTGAGATTTCCCAAGCACTTCAACCAAAACACAGTTTTAGGTAAAATAGAAAACATATTTGTTAACTACAGAAAGATTGATTTTAAGTGCTCATAAGTAGCAAGCATAGAGATCAAAGTTGGTTACCTAAGAAATAAAATAAATTCACAATCTAAGTTCTATAAACTAAACAGGATTTGAATCAAGCAGTTTCTCACCCCGATAGATGGTACAACATATTACAGATCTTCAATACACAGGCTGGAACTCTCCGCCAGCCTGGGACCACCCTCCCCAGTTCAAAGTCTTTGTCCTCCAGACCTTTCTTCCAGGTGGTGAGTTGGGGGGTGAGTGAGGCCAAGCCATGATGTCTCTTCCCCTCTTTATAGTTTCTTCCAGCTTGCTGGAAAGATCTATGGTTGTGACATGGATGTCCGCCCCCATTGGTCAAGCATTCTCTATCCCCTACATGATTTTTCTGAGAAGTCTCCATTGTATACAGCTCCTGGGACTGTGGATTCTCTTTAATGGGCATCAGCACGTCTGGCTACTCCATTGTTGTACCTGAAAGGCTGGTTGTGGGTGTTCCCAACCTCACAACACTTTTCAGTAACACACACATAGCAAAACTTCATAACTTCACATACAATGATAACACATACAATCCAACAGGATATTAATGTTCAACAGATCAAGACCTTTAACGTGATACCTCACAAGGCATACTTTGTGCAAAACATATCAATTATATGACAGGGGTGAGTATGGGGATTCCAGGGTGTGTCTTTGAAGTACAGAGTGCCACACTCTCCTTCCTTGATGATGCTTACGGCAATGAATCTGCCTCACCTCTGGTCTAATTTTAGCTTTTCTTTTCCAGCAATGAGCTAAACAGGTTCCCCAGGAACCACAACAATCCAGTGTCCATTCATGCTACTTAGATGCGATACAAACACCTAAGTTTTTTTTATCAATTTCTGAGGATTTACATAGGTGACACATTTTAATTAGTCAAGGGGAAACTGAAATCTTAATTTCTTTAAAACATAGAAACTCTGAGAAAATAAGCCATTCTGCTTCTGAAGCTCAACGAAAATGCCACTTAAAGGGGTAAGTACTTACTGAAACCGCTTGTATATCAGTTTAACTTGTATTGGGCTTGTCCTTTATTCATAGATTCATAGAACCATAGATTCCAAGGCCAGAAGGGACCATTGTGATAATCTAGTCTGACCTCCTGTCTAACAAAGGCCAGCAAACTCCCCCTAGAGCAGAGGTTTTACAAAAAACATCCAATCTTTAGTTCAGAATTGTCAGTCATGGAGAATCCACCATGACCCTAGGTAAGTTGTTCCAATACTTAATTACTTGCACTGTTAAGAAGGAACATTTCGACTTTGACAAATTGCAAGTTGCAGATGGAAAAATGTTGCATAGAATCATAGGACTGGAAGGGACCTCAAGAGGTCATCCAGTCCAGTCCCCTGCATTCAAGGCAGGACTAAGTCTTATCTAGACCATCCCTGACAGGTGTTTGTCCAACCTGCTCTTAAAAATCCCCAATGATGGAGTTTTCACAAGCTCCCTAGGCAATTTATTCCAGTGCTTAACCACTCTGACAATTAGGAAGTTTTTCCTAATGTCCAACCTAAACCGCCCTTGCTGCAATTTACGCCCATTGCTTGATGTTCTATCCTCAGAGGTTAAGAAGAACAAATTTTCTCCCTTCTCCTTGTAACAACCTTTTATGTACTTGAAAATTATCATGTCCCCTCTCAGTCTTCTCTTCTCCAGACTAAACAAACCCAATTTTTTCAATCTTCCCTCATAGGTCATGTTTTCTAGACCTTTAATCATTTTTGTCACTCTTCTCTGGACTTTCTCCAATTTATCCACATCTTTCCTGAAATGCGGTGCCCAGAACTGGACACAATACTCCAGTTGAGGCCTAATCAGCGCAGAGTAGAGCGGAAGAATTACTTCTCGTGTCTTGCTTACAGTACTCCTGCTAATACATCCCAGAATAATGTTTGCTTTTTTTGCAACAGCGTTACACCGTTGACTCATATTTAGCTGATTTTTTGGCCCCAAACTGCTAAAATCTGAATATTTAAATCACATATTTTAAGTCAAAAACTACCAAAAGTTGAATATTTTTGGTTGAAAACTGCTGAAAACTGCATATTTTTGGCCAAAACAGAGATTTTTTTTTTTTAGCCAAAACTGATGAAACCAAAACAGTTTCACTTTTTCACTGAAATAAAATCACTTTTTGGTCTTTTGTAGGAAATATGATTTTTAAAAATGAAAACGGATCCTTTCCATGAACATTTTTATGTCATGTCAAAACCGCAATGTTCCTTTTGAAAAAAACATTTTGATAGAAAATTTCCCCTGGCTGTTATTCCCAGCGGCAAAGGAAAATCCCAACCAAATTCCCAACCCCTGCACAGCCAGAAGAGGGCGCAATCTCAGGTCTGCCCTGAGATTCCGCACCCAGTATGCCATAGACCTTAGTGATGCATGAACAAATAGCCCATCTGGAGACCCTGCCCCAGGTGCCTCCTAGTGGCAGGGAGAAGTGCCCCTCATAACCCACAAGCCTCAGCCAAATCCTTTCTCCAGCTTCTCTTAGACCCCTGGCCTCTGAACCAGTCGCCCTTCTGCCCATTTTAGTGGCTAACCCCTCTCTCTGGTTAATTGCACCATCTTCATTGTACATTACACACCTTCCCTGCATCTGAGCCAGAGTCTGCTACAGCTGCAAACTGGACCAGCTGGGTTCCTTAGCTCCAGGGGCAGAAGCTGGTGCTTTGGGCTCTGGTGTTTGCCAGGTCAATCCCCTCCAGCAGTTGGATCGGCCACCCTGCTATGTTCTCAAAGTCTCTGCGGTGAGGGATTCTGTGGCGGAGGGGTAGGTAGGTAGGTAGGTTTGCTTGCTCCTCCCCCCTCATTAGTCATGCTGATTTTGCTCCAACAGGTGGAACCGAAGCCTGGGGACCTGATTGAGATTTCCCGCTTCGGATACCGGCACTGGGCCCTCTACGTGGGCTACGGATATGTCATCCACTTAGCTCCCCCCAGTAAGCACCCTGCCTGGCTCTGCCAATGTGTGTGTGCTGATGTAAGGCTATGCCTGGGGCCAGATTGTCGGTATTGGGGATCGAGCCTGGGACCTCTGGGTCTAAGATCATTAAGCCTTCAGGGCTTGAGCTCAAATAGATGGTTTATTGCTTTAATATCCTTTCTTGTATGTTACACTTCATTCCCACTGTTAAGACTAAACACTACTTTGGTGTAAGGCAGTGTCTGGTCACTGCACACACCACAGGTCACAGGCTCCCAAAGGGAAGAACTGCAGGTGCCAATCCCAGTTGGACCTGCAGAGTAGGCAGGGCTGATCAACAGGATGCCATAGCCCAGGGCTCTGCTTAAGAGTAGGAGAATCATATGATTCCACTCCCAGAGAGATAAAGGCACAAGGCCTGACACCTGAAAGGGTGCACTGGGGACAAAGGTGCAGCCAGCCCTGTAGCTGGGACATGTGCCCTGCTTGGCTTGGTCTAAGACACATCCCAAGTGATGGAGACTCCAGGGAGGGATGGAAATCCCAAAGTCAATCCAGATCTGTTAGCACACGGTCCATGTGTCTGTCCCAGATCCCCAGGTGAGTTCACCAAAACTGGATTCTCCAGCCTGATGTCCATGGTGGCTGATAAAGCCATGGTGAGAAAGGAACCCCTCTGGGCAGTGGTGAAAGGCGATGACTACCGGGTCAACAACAAGCACGATGGGAAGCTGCCCCGTCGGAGTGTGGACCAGATTATCCAGGAAGCAGAGTCTCTGGTGGGGAAGACGATGCCATACAGTGTCACCAGTGAGAATTGCGAGAACTTCGTCACCAAGCTGCGCTACGGTGTGGCTAGGAGTGACCAGGTGGGGGCGGAGTGGGCCCTGCTGTATGTGTGTGTATGTGTGTACACACACATGCCATATGAGGCCCTGCTATGTGTGCACATGTAACCCACACACCTCTGTCCAATCTAGTGGTACTGAGCCCACTTAGAGATTAATGAGTCTGCTCTACAGCCTTAGCTAAGGGCCAGTTGGATTTTAGTTCATGCAGTAGAGGCTCATGCACTAAGATCCAGAGGTCCCAGGTTCAATCCCACCGACCGGGGGTCTGTCGGTGTTACACACAGACCCCATCCGAGATAGGGGTCCTGTTGTGCTGGGCTTTGCACAGACACACAGCGAGAGACAGTCCCTGCCCTGATGAGTTTACAATCCAGCTAGACAAAGGATGGGAAGGGAGGCCCAGAGCAGGGAAGGGACTTGCCCAGGGCCAGGAGTAGAGCCCGGAATAGAACAAAGGGGACCAGAGACTCAGTACAACTCCTGAACCACAGTTACGCTACCTCCAGTGAACTGTGGAGGCCGGATGCTCTAAAATGGACTTTAACTCAGCACGGTTCTTGTGCCATTTACTGCTGCGTTTAAACCCCCCTGGGCTATCCAGGGCCTCCTGACCAGGTCTCTTCTGTGCTTTGCAGGTCCGAGATGCCATGGTTGCAGGGGCAGTGGGAATCGTGGGCGTAGGAGCCCTTGTGGCAGTTGCTACATTCATTGGCGCATTGCTCTCTGACAACAAGCAGGAGGATGAATAATGCAAATGTTGGCCTGGGCCAAAGACCCGAGCAAGATCCATGGGAGCTGATCTCTACTGGAGCTGGCTTAGCTTCTCACCTGCTTTCTCCTTTGGGATCACTGCCCTTGGGAGTTTGTTCTAATGGTTAATCACTTGCACTGTGAAACATTGGTGCCTTATTTCTAATTGGAATGTGTCTGGCTTTAACTTCCAGCCATTAGGTCTTGTCCTGCCTTTCTCTGCTAGGTTAAAGAGCTGAGATTTTCTCCCCATGAAGATACTTATACAAAGTAATCAAGTCACCTCTCAACTGAAGCTAAACGATTGAACTCTTTAAAGCTCTCACTGGTAGGCATTTTTTCCAGCCCTCAAATAATTTTTGTGGCTCTTCTCTGCACCCTCTCCAATTTAGCAACATGAATGTTAAAGCAACTAGTGGTTTTGGACATCTGGGACATTCTTGGTGAGTGTGTGTATAAATCTAGCCAGAGAGATTCTGTGGGCAGATCTACAAGCTTGCATCAGCATTAACAGATTGCCTGGGTCATGCTGAACCACATGTTGTTAAAGAAATAAAAGCATTGCTCACATGCCTGACACTTGGGCACGACCGCTCTCTGAAGGCGTTAGACACAGGCGTGTTTAACAAACACTCCCAAGAAGCCCCAGATCAATAATATTGTCTTGTGATATTTGTTGCTTTTCTTCAAGCCCCAGCTCCTGGAGTCATGAGAGTATGAGGCAATCTCAGCTTTCAAAAGGTTTCTAGCCCTCCTTTGTGCAGAGAAGGGCTTGATCCATGAACACCATGACACCAGATGGCAAACACAAAGAACCCCAATAGTTGTACTTGTTAAAAAGAATTCACACATCTCCTGATCTTGGGTGTGGAGAGCTGACTCCATGGTTTTGAATGGGATGATTTGGGGCTGGCAATGCTAGAACTCCCATCAGCATAATTACTGCAAACTCCAGTTAGTTCCCTGATTGCTCAGCCAGGGCCATTCCTGCACATGCTCCTGAGCTCTGTCTTTACTGAAAGGGAGACCCCAGCAGGGGCACCAATCAAGCAAATTATTTCCTAGAATATCAGGGTTGGAAGGGATCTCAGGAGGTCATCTAGTCTAACCCCCTGCTCAAAGCAGGACCAATCCCCAGACAGATTTTTGCTTCAGTTCCCTAAATGGCCCCCTGAAGGATTGAACTCACAACCCTGGGTTTAGCAGGCCAATGCTCAAACCACTGAGCTATCCCTCCCCCCAACTGAACTATCCCTCAGCATCCAAGAAGTACCATTAACTAGCTGGGCATGGCTCAGACCCACTGCCTTAGCAAAGGAATACCCCATAGCCCATTTCCCAACCCACTGAGCCAGCCAGTCCCCGCACCCTCGGACTGGATTGGAGCTGCCACCCCTGAGAAAGGAAAGATCCTGTATCCCATTCCCCAAATCCCTGAGCCAACCGGTCCACCCAACTTCAGGCTGGATTGGAGCTGGCACCCCCTAGAGAAGAAAGGGCCCAGATCCCATTCTCTACCCCCCTGAGCTAGCCAGTTCCCCACCCTGGGGCCAGATTGGACCCAGCACCCACTAGCATTTGACCCACTCACAGCCTGAGCCACTCTGAAACTGGAACCCGCATCATGTAAGGTTAGTATCTCACTTTCAGTTCCCTTCGCTGATTCTTCCCTGAAACCATGTGGGTTTTTAGAATCTGAGCAGCAAATGTCAATTGGCCGAGTCATCAGATACAGAAGGAAACTACATTCCAGACCCTGGTGAGGCAGGCAGCCAGTCTCCCAGCCTCACGCTGGACTGGAGCTGGTGCACCCTAGAGGGGAAAGGGCCTGTCCTCCATTCCCTGCCCCCCCAAGCCAGCCAAGCCCCTTGATGAGGCAGGTTTGGAGCTGGTGCCCCTGTCACAGATCCAGTGGCGTTCCCCTCCCTGGCCACTCGCCAGGCTGCCCTGGGGGGAATCCCAGCCTCTGGATCCCTGGGTATTTTAATCTTCCCTGGGTCTCAGCAGGCTGCTGCTGTGTTTCCTCCCTTGGCCTCTGTGGCACATTGCCTGGGCCCCAACCCTCAGTCCGACACCCCTTCACAGAAACAGAGCCCCTCAGCTCACCTGCCTTAGGCCCCCGCCTCCAGTGCTGACCCCAAGACACCCCAATTACTTAATCACACCTCTCCCAGACTCCCACCGAAGGTGTGCGCCTTCCAGCTCCCCACGAACTCCCTCAGGGGCACATGGTAGGTGTAGCACATAACACAGACACTCTGCACACAGTTGAGGGTGAGGCCCTCAACTACTAGAAGAGGGCTTCACCCTCCCTGATTGAACTAACCTCGTTATCTCCAGACTGATTCTTGCCTGCATATTTATACCTGCCTCTGGAAATTTCCATGACATGCGTCTGACATAGTGGGTATTCACCCACGAAAGCTTATGCTCCAATACATCTGTTAGTCTATAAGGTGCCACAGGACTCTTTGTTGCACTCTGCACACAGTTCTGCGACACTGTTGCTCCTTCCTTATGCACACGAGAGAGACACAGATCCACACAAAAATAATAACCCCGCCACGCATGTCCCGTCCCTGGGGAGGGCGGGGGCCACCTGCGCTCAGGTAGGCATGGTTCCCCTGCCTCAGCCGGCTCTGCAGAGCTTCCCTCCCCTTAAACCTGTGAAAAATCAATGGGTAAAGAGCAAACAGTGCAGCTCCTGCTCTTTATAATCTTCCAGTCTCTGGTCAGGTGACTTCTGGGAAGCCTCAACGGGGACTCCCTTGCCAAGTGACCTCTCCCCTGACAACCAGTTCATTGTTTAGAGCGCTTCCTTTCTGAAAGCGGAGGGTCCAGTTTTAATGACCCTCCATTGTTAGGTCTTCCCCAGCCCCACCCCCCTTGGAATTTTGGTCCATCCTGGAGGTGAAAGGCCAGCAAGGAAGGCAAAGGGGCTGTACCTTCCCCATGGAGTTTGCCATTTGGGAAAGCTACGTGCAGAGAGATCCCAGGATCCCTCAGCCGTACAGACAGATTCCCGAAATTATCACAGCATGGCACAGACACTCAATGTAGATGCAAGTGGGGGATTGGTCCCGCTATTGTGGGCAACTTTCCTGGCTTATACACTCCCCCGGTGAAATGGGCTAGCGAAAGGATCTGAGACCTCGCTCCCGCTCCCCCAGAGGCCTGCCTGACCTCGAGGGCTCCCTGTGTGGCAGTGTCCTTGTAACCCCGGCAAGGCTGGGCCCAGAATTCCTGGGGGCTCGACCCCCAACCTTGTTGTGGTCACTTAAAGCAGGGTCTAGGGTGTCCCCACTACGGGGTGCTCTCTCTGCACTGGACTCTTCCCTGACCCACTGATCATTACATACAGTTCAAAGCTAATACAATTTAGTAAACAGCAACCAATGTAAAAAGCAAGGGAAAAATGGGAAAGGTGAAAGGAAAACTCATCCCCCAGCCCTGTGGCACGGGGACACCACAACCAGCCATCTCTGGAACGTAAGGGCTGTTCTCAGCCTGTCCCAGGCCCCTGCCCAGGCGCTGGCTGTGCTGCAGGGGTGCAGCAGGTCAGACACTTGCTCTGGCAATGGTCACACGGCCTCTGGCACTAGGTGGCAGAACCCTTCTTCCCCTGTGAATCCCCCCTCCTAGTCCGGCCTGCAAGACCTCCTGGCTGGGGGCATCTCCCTGCACTGGGCCCGCTGCCCAGAGTCCCCCTCGCTCTCCTTAGCTGCTCACCACACCTGGCTCCAGCCCCAGCACTGCTGCCACTACACCTGCGTGGCTCTGCTCCCCGGCTCTGCTCCACCCTGCTCTCTCCTTAGCTCACCCCTCTAGCCAGGCAGCTCCAGCTCACTGGGAGGACAGGACCCCTGACCTCCTGACTCCCTCATTGGACTGCCTGCCTGTCAATCAGGCTGACCTGGAGCATTGGCCTCTCCCCATTGCCCCTGGGGACTGTCAGTCTCAGGGTTCCTGATTTCCCATCGACCCTTCCCCTTTCTTTTGGTACTGGGAGCTTGCAAGCCAAAACCCGCCACTAAGTTTTAGTAAGGGGCCAACAGTCCCTTTCCACAGAGGCTGGGGGAGCAGAATGAGCAGACACAATGCATAGCACAGACACATGGAACTGAGATCAGGACCCACATCGTGCCAACTGCTACACAGATCCCCGCCTGAGGTTGGGGTCCCGTTGTGCTGCTGGGCACTGCACAGACACCAACAAAGATTGGGGTCCCTGTTGGCCAGGCACTGCACAGACGCACAGAGAGGCTGTGCTCTGAGGACCTTACAATCTAAATACACAAGACAGCCAGAGGAAGGATTATTTTTTAACGGGACCACTCAGCACAACAAAAATAAGTTTGCTCGCAGAGCTGCAAGCCAATGTTGACTACATCGTTCAAAAAAGCATGGGGAGGAAAACGCCCACCCACTCAGACAGGAGGAAGGGAGGGATGGAGCATGGCTCTAGCCCATAGGACTCTGGGTAACCCAGTTAATATAAGGTTAACTTTACTACAGATTATCCCCATTTTGCCATTGGAGACACAGGCAAGGGGGAGCCTATGATTCTCATAAGGATTCAAAGGCTTTCCAAATTAGAATGCAAGTATTCCAAGACTTTTCAAATGAGGCAACAATTCCTGTGGGATTTGGGGTGGTAACTTCTTGATGCTCCTTTGAACATCCCAGTTTAAGGCCTGCGCGCCTCACAGATGTTGTACCAGCATCACTGTGGCTGTTAGGGGGTGATATTGTTAACAATACTGGTAGAACCTCTAGTGTGCATGCAATTAGACCAGTATAAAGGTGCCTCATTCTGGTATAGATTACTGCCCTGCAGGAAGAGGACTAAGGAAGCAGGGAGGCTGTGCGGCCTAGTGGATAGTGCAGTGGCCTGGGACTCAGGTGGCCAGGATTCCTGGCTGTGCCACTAACCTGTTGGGTGACCTTGGGCAAGCCACTTCCTTGCTATGTGCCTCAGTTTCCCCACCTGTAAAATGAGGGTAATTCGGCAGACCTGCTTTGAGAGCTCTGAATGCCAAGTGTTACAGAAGAGCTAGGTAGCTCTCTGCTACAGGTCTAAGGCATCTCTGTAAATGCTGTGCAGAATAAACTGTTCACTCACCAGACCACTGGGGGAAATCCCACACAAGGGTGGGCAGCTGTTACCTGGTAACCAGAGATGGAGCAAACAACCCCCTGTGATGTCATGATAAGTCCTCCACATCCCCCTCCCCAACAGACAATGTTACATTAACCCACTACAGAGAAGGTGTGAGCGCCTCCTACAGGTACTTAGTGGTGGACAATCCAAGGATGGAAGGGGTATATAGCTGAGAAGGAGGATGGGCCAGTGGGACCTAGGTGTCCTGAGCTTTGATCCCTCTCCTGCTGTAGTGCTGGGTAAATTGCTTTGGCCCTGGGTTTTCTATGAGAGGCAGCGTGGTCTATTGGGGGCAGGGAAGTGACACAAGGAAGCACTCAAAGCCACACAGCAGAGCCAGGAATAGCTCCAGGTGTCCTGAGCCTCAGTCCAGCACCCTAGCCACAGGGCCCACCTGCTTCTGCTGTCTTGGGGGTTGTTATCAATGAGGCACATGCCTTTGTTTTAGCTATGCCAATAGGAAGCCCGCAATGCGACCAAGATGAATGATGAGACGCGAAATAATTCCACCTCCTGCATCAGGGTGAAGATCCCCTCCGTCCATGTAAGTGCAGCCACACGCCCAGCCACACTCATGACTTTTGCTCATGATCTGGATAACGGTGAGCCCTGAAGTCAGTGGCACTTTCTGGGTCCTCTGCCCTCTAGTGCCTTCTGCAATGTCTGAGCCACAAAAAGTCACCCAGGGAGAGCCAACCCTCCCCCCACCTAGCTCCACTGGGATGAAATAAATAAACAGGGTTATGGTTCCCTTGAGCTTAGGTTTCATGGGGTCAAATCCAACCTGCCAGCACCCCATTAAAGAGCATGGGATGCTGCCTTAATATGTCACCTAGCAATGTCTGCAGGGATGGTGCTCTTCATGACCCCCCCCCCCCCAATATTATCTGGCCCTATCAAGGAAACCCAAGTTACAAGACAACAACAAGATCTGCAGGGATGAGAATGGAAGCGGTGGGGAAATTAGGGACATGGGCCAGATATTGATATCAGAGAATCGTGGAGTGACTCTGCTTAAGTCAATGGAGTTAGGGTCAGATTCTCCTCTCAGTGCCGCTGGGGTAGATCCAGAGTCACCTACTGACTGCAATGGGGGTCCAGGCTGGATTCTGATCTCAGCTCCCCCTGGGTCCATCTGGAGTTACCCACTCACTGCAATGGAGTCAGTCCCGGATTCTGATCTCACTTATGTGTGGTGTAAATCCAGAGTAACTCCAGTGAATTTAACAGGGCTAGGGCCAGCTTCTGATCTCCTGCACTCTAATTCAATGTAGCGAAATCCCACTGAAATCAATGAGGTTAGGGCTAGATCTTGCTTTCGTTTAACCTGGTCTAAAACTGGAGTAACTGCAGATTGATAGCAATGGAGGAAAAGTCAGCATCTTATCCCACTGGAAACCCATGGCATCCAGATTGACAGCACATTCCAGCCCTCCTTGTTCATGTGTTCTTGATGATGCGCCTTTCCCCTTTGGAGAGCCCTTTCCTATGTGGCCACGATTCACCAGGACTCCCTAATGGGATCCGCATATCTCCTCTCCCAGGTGGAACTCAAACCCGGTGACCTGATTGAGATCTTCCGCTCATGCTATCAGCACTGGGCCATCTATGTCGGTGATGGCAAAGTCGTCCACCTGGCTCCTCCTTGTAAGTGCCCCCCTTCCCTAAAGGGGGAGGTGTGTTCTGCTGGAGACTGAAGGTGGGTCCCTGCCATGCGAGTGCCACTGCATGGGAACCTCTCTTAGGGGTTTCTACCTGCAGAGGAGCCAGTGCTCTGTGCAGGATTTGGGGATCCCATGCCATGGGAGCTGCAGCCCTTGTGTGCCTGCCTGCCTTGGAGGCCAGCTGCATGGACGTTCAGCAGTAGTGACTACCATACAGCAGAGTGTAGTACTGGCTGCTGGCACTGGGGGAAGCTGGAACTGCTACAGCCCTGAAGAGTGCGGTAGGGCCTGCTGCCATTGGGGGACTCAGTGCTCCAGCCTCTGGAGGTTGCACTACCCCTGGCTGTCACCTGCTGGGGGGGAAGGGGACTGCAGGCGGCACAAGGTGGAGGTGCAGCACAGAGATTGGCTGTATGCAAAGCTTCCTGCTGCCTCTGCTCCTGCAGCCACTGGAAGGTGTGGTTGGGTGGGGGATGCCCACGTATCAGCCACTGTCCCCAGCCTCTAGGGATGCAAGGAGAGCTTTGGGGAGATGCAATTTTCCCCAGGCACCGTGGAATCTCCCTGCGTCATACCCAGCTCAGTGCCGAATCAATGGATCTCGCTCTCCCCAACCCAAGGTGAGCACCCCATGGACGGCGTTGCCAGCGTCCTTGCGGCCCTGTCCGACAGAGCCTATGTGAAGAAGGACTGGCTGGAGGACGTGGTGCGCAAGGACCGCTACCGGGTGAACAACAAGCACGACGAGACGCACCCCCCGCTGCCGGTCTCCAAGATCGTCCGGTGGGCCGAGGAGCTGGTGGGGCGTGAGATGCCCTACAACCTGACCAGCCACAACTGTGAGCACTTCGTCATGGAGCTGCGCTACCGCGTGGCCATGAGCGACCAGGTGGGTGTGAGGGGGAAGGACAGGGCCTCATGCCAGCATGGTGACCGTGACCCATGCATCGAACCTGGCACCCCCCAAAGCTACGCGCTGAGCCTCCTGGGACAGCAGCTGGTGAATGAGACTCAGCCCCCCCAGGAATGTCATTGCCTTGCAGCGTGGCTGATGTACTGCAGGGTGCAGTTCCACCTGCTGCCCCAGGATCTCCTCAAGTAGCTGCAGCACCACGTGTTACTACTGTCATCAATTCCCCACCCTCCCCCAGTGCTAATTACTATTTGGGATTTGTTTTGTGGTGGCGCTTAGGAACCCCGCTCACTGACCAGGACCCCATTGCAATAGACGCTGTACAAACCCAGTCAAACCCAGCGTCGGTCCCCCTGCAAAATGAATCCAGCAAGTTCCTTCCCCCCGAATCGATTCCACACTGGAGCATCTCAGCGGCTACCTCTGTTCCCCTGCCTTGGCGCCTCTTCACAGCCCCAGTTGGCTGCTGCTGCCTCCTTTCCTTTCCGTATTGCAGCTCTGTGTTAGTAACGAGAGGCTGTGAGGGCGGGCGGGGGAGAGCAGGATTCATGCCCCTAGGACGGAAGATCTTGACCTATCCTGTGGCTTCCCTGGATTGGGCTTTTGCAGCAAGTGCTGCTTGATGTCTCATGGGCTGGCCGGACGTCTCAGCTCCTACCTTCCTTTCCACCTAGGGTGACCAGATGTCCTGATAAAATCGGGACTGTCCCGATATTTAGTTGTTTGTCCCCATTTGTCCCGATATTTTGGCCCGGCCTTTTTTTGTTGTTGTTGCTTCGGTGGCGGCACTCTGGCTTTTTTTTTTTTCTTCCATGTGTCCCGATATTTTGTTCTTGTCATCTGGTCACCCTATTTCCACCTTGCTTGCCCCAAGCCTGTAACTGACCCCACATGGGAACCCCCGTGTCTGACCGGCACTTCGTTCTGTTCTGCAGGTCACGGAAGCTATAGCCATGGGCACTGTGGGGGTGATGGGCGTGGCGGCGGCTGTGATCAGATCCATGGCTCAGAGACGCAAGCATCGGAAGGAGTAGCGGCAGATGGAGGGAGGGGGGTTCGTACCCGCACTGGCTTGGGGCGATTAACCTGGCTCTCATCCTTTATCATCAGATTTTCAGTGCAAGATGAAAGCTACATGAGATTTCGCGAACAAAGCTGCCCCATAGATGATGCCCAGTTGTATCCCAATAAACTCATCTTGAGACCCTTGCGTCTTGTTGTCTGGGCTGAAAACATACAGAAATGTGGCTCATAGCTTGGTTGCTTTGTGCTGTGGTTCCCATCTTCTCTCCCAAGCTAAGCCGGGTTGGGCTGGCTCAGTGCTTTCACAGATGATCTCCTGGGAAATTGCACTGATTCAAGAGGAGATGTTCTGAGTGAGGTGATCCCTTTCTGATGAGGTGTAAAAACCAAGATCATAATCATGAAAGATCCCAAGGCACTTTTTTGAAAGAAGCTCTAGGGTTTTAACTCTGGTGCCTGGTCAAATTCCCACAGGGATCATTTCATTCTGTCTTCTTAAATTCCTCCCTGTAGTTTCAAATGGATACAGAACTCACTCGGCTTCCTTAGCTGGCAGGTAGTATTGCTGTTAAACCCTTGTAGTGTTCCACTCCAGAAGCAGCTGCATCTCAGTGCCGGATGAGGGATCTCTATAAATAACCCCCATGCCTCACCCCAGAGACGGCTTCATCTCAGCTTTGGGTGGATAAACAGCACCTGCACCCTACCAGAGATAGCTGCATCCCAGCATCGGACAAACAATCCCCGTGTCAACAGCAGTCATGTTGCATCCCAGAGGGGGCTGGATCTCAGCACTGAGAGATCCCTGTATAACCAGCTGCAACACAAAGCAATGCCATTGAGCTGAGTGTAAGAACTCACTTTGCTCATCTGAAAATGTATTATTTAAAAAATAAATCCTGATTTTTGAGCCAATCTCTTGCAGCTGCACTCCTGAGGTTGAGCATGCAGGGTTGTGGCAATACTGTAACATTTCTGTTTTAAAATTCATTTATATTATTTCTGGCTATTTCCCTGTAGTGAGGCGGTGTGGTCCCCCGCCACCCCGGAGAGGGACGAGCCCCTTCGGACACCAAAGTGTGCAGAGCCAGTGAGTCCTGCGCCTGCCCCCTAGAGGTCAAGGTGTGGGACAGGAAGTATAAAAGCCCATCCCCAGAGCTCACTCGAGGAGCAGCCACCAGAGAGGCCACGCCTCTAGCTTAGCTCCTGGTTGGGTGACCCCGGTGACCTACAGCGGACCCGAGGACTGGCCTGACCTGACCTGCCGACGCCCGATGCTGACCAGAACCCGGAGAAGCTGCCCAGCCTGCCCCTCACCAGCTATCCAGAGGACCCCGTGGTGCTTGAACCCCCCTGGAGGATACCGTCTGGACCCAGATACCTCCAGAGGGGGAGTTAGGAAGTAGCCCGGGGGCAGCTGACCAGAGTCTGGCTTCAGCACTGCCAGAGCCTGTGTCAGTGTGTTGCGGCCAGGATCCCCACTGACGCAGCAGCGGGTCTTCTACCACTGCTAGGGCCCTGGGCTGGGACGCAGATGAGTGGGTGGGCCTGCGTCCCCCTTGCTACCCAACTTGTGGGTGGGAGTCTCCCCCTTCCCCCAGGCCTCTCTGAGCTGAGAGCCTGGGCTGGTTGTTTACCTGCTTTGCTCAGCCCCTGCCTGAGGGCCTGAGCCATTGACTCTCTGTTGCCCCACCCTGACCAGGGCCTGGGCCTGGGCCTGGGCCTGCTAGTTAAATACTGTTGCTCAGCCCCTGCCTAAGGGCCTGGCCTTTACCTCGCTATTGCCTGCTGACCACAGGCCGGGTGCGAATAACTGTCTGTGTTTGCCTCTATTGCTGCCGCGGCGAGAGACTCCCGTGGCCAGGCTAATTCCCTGTCAGCAACTGGATGGAAGTAGCCAGGCAGTGTGGTCCACCGCCACCCCGGAGAGGGATGAGCCCCAGCCACCCCTCTACATTCCCCTTACAGCACCCTGAACATTTCCTCTCTGTGATGGGGTTCCTGGGGTGCAGCCTGGCCTGTGGGACTCTGTCCCTCCAACCTGGGGTATCCTCACACACTGTGATGCTGTATCAAGTGTGACTGACCCAGACCAGTGGGGTACAGGAGTCTGGTAGAGGGCAAATATACTGGTCACTGGATGAGTAGTTTTCTGTTCCCTGAGTGACCAGAGCAGGGGCTGCACTAGAGTAATCAGGAACCTGCTAGAACCAGTTAAGGCAGGCAGGCTAATTAGGACACTTGGAGCCAATTAAGAAGAAGCTGCTAGAATCAATTAAGACAGGCTAATCAGGGCACCTGGGTTTTAAAAGGAGCTCACTTCAGTTTGTGGTGTGAGCGTGAGGAGCTGGGAGCAAGAGGCGTGAGGAGCTGAGAGTGAGAGGGAGTGCTGCTGGAGGACTGAGGAGCACAAGCGTTATCAGACACCAGGAGGAAGGTCCTGTGGTGAGAATAAGGAAGGTGTTTGGAGGAGGCCATGGGGAAGTAGCCCAGGGAGTTGTAGCTGTCATGCAGCTGTTACAGGAGGCACTATAGACAGCTGCAGTCCACAGGGCCCTGGGCTGGAACCCAGAGTAGAGGGTGGGCCTGGGTTCCCCCCCAAACCTCCCAATTGACCTGGACTGTGGGTTCTTCCAGAGGGGAAGGTCTCTGGGCTGTTCCCCAACCCACATGGTGAATCTCTGAGGAAAGAAAATCCGCCAATAAGCGCAGGACCCACCAAGATAGAGGAGGAACTTTGTCACACAAGTTACAAATCTCTAGCAGGTACTGCACCTATACAGCCATCCACAGACAGGGACACACCCAACAGAGTTACATGAATACTTCTCCCAGCCACTCATATACCATCGATAGGGACATAGGCGCCGACTCCATGGGTGCTCTGGGGCTGGAGCACCCATGGGAAAAAATTAGCGGGTGCTCTGCACCCACCGCCAGCCAAGCTCCCCCCACCACCTCCTTTCTCCCCCAAGTGTGCTGCATCCCCACTCCTCCCCCTCCCTCCCAACGCTTCCCATCCCCCTGCCACCTAGCAGCTGTTTGGCAGTGCTTAGGACTTTCCGGGATAGAGGGGAAGGAGCAGGGATGCAGCACGTTCAAGGGAGTAGGCGGAGAAGGGGCAGGGACGGGGACTTGGGGGAAGAGGGTGGAATGGAGCAGTGTCTCACCCTGATAGATTTAAAAATTTTATTAACATGTTAAAAAAAAATAGTGAACAGAGTTTGAGCATAGAAGTTTCTGGTTATCAGGGAATAACATACAGATTATAGAGGGTGCAAAGTTTGGTTTAAGATAAGGTGGCATGAGGAATACATAATCTGCAATATCCCCGATTGGGGGTAAAAGGTTGATGGGTCAAAGTACAGACATTGAGATATGAGGGTATGAAGTTCATAAAGTGGCTATGTTCGGGTGTGGATTATAATGAGTGGATATGATGATGAGGATGGATTGACCCTCATTTGGTGAGATTTAATGTTTAGGGAGTTTATGGTTCCAGTTCATATGATCCAACGGGGTACAAGCAGGTCTCAGCTCTTCAATGCACAGGCTGGAACTCTCCCTCCCTTTGAACACCCTCCCCAGGTCAAAGTCTTTGTCCTCCAAACCTTTCTTGCAGATGATGAGTTGTGGGGGGTGGGGTGAGGGCAAGCCATGATGTCACTTCCCCTCTTTATAGTTTCTTCCAGTTTACTGGAAAGATCTGTGGTTGTGACATGGGTGTCTGCCCCCATTGGTCAAGCATTCTCTGTCCTCTATGTGATCTCTCTGAGAAATCTCAGCTCCTGTATACAGCTCCTGGGATAGTGAATTCTCTTTAATGGGCCATCAGCGTGTCTGGCTACTCCATTGTTGTACTTGAAAGGCTGGTTGTGGGTGTTCCCAACCTCACAACACATTTCAGTAACACATACATAGCAAAACTTCATAACTTCACATACAATGACAACACATACAATCCAACAGGCTATTAATGTTCAACAGATCAAGACCTTTAACATGATACCTCACAAGGCATACTTTGTGCAAAATATATCAATTATATGACGGGGTGAGTATGGGGATTCCAGGGTGTGACTTTGAGCTACAGAGTGCCACACTCTCCTTCCTTGATGATGCTTATGGCAATGAATCTGCTTCACCTCTGGTCTAATTTTAGCTTTTCTTTTCCAGCAATGAGCTAAACAGGTTCCCCAGGAACCACAACAGTCCAGTGTCCATTCATGCTACTTAGATGCGATGCAACCACCCAAGGGGATGCCTTCACTAGCAACGTTAAAGCACTGTTGTGGCTGCGCTTTAACATGGCTGTGTAGTTCTCTCAGCACTGTAAAAAACCACTCCCACTGTCTAAACTGCCATTTTACAGCACTGAAACTTGCAGTGCTCAGGGGCTGTTTTTTCACATCCCAAGCGAGAAAGTTGCAGTGCTATAGTGTGGCAGTGCAAACAAGGCTTATGTCTCTTTTAGCAATTTACGTAGGATTTACGTAGGTGACACGTTTGAATTGGTCAAGGGGAAACTGAAACTGAAATCTTAATTTCTTTAAAACACAGAAACTCTGAGACAATAAGTCATTCTGATGCTGAAGCTGAACAAAAATGCCACTTGAAGGGGTAAGTACTTACTGAAATGGCTTGTATGTCAGAATAACTTGCATTAGGTTTGTCCTTTATGCATAGATTCATAGAACCATAGATTCAGGGCCATCCCTAGACATTGTGGTACCCAGGGGCGGCTCTATGTTTTTTGCCACCTCAAGCACGGCAGTCAGGCGGCCTTCGGTGGCACGCCTGCGGGAGGTCCGCTGGTCCCGCAGATTTGGCGGCGTTTCTGCGGGTGATTTGCCAGTCCTGCGCTGTCATCGTACCTGCCGCCGAAGCCGCGGAACTGGCAGATCACCCGCCGAATTGCTGCCGAAGCCGCGGGACCGGCAGATTACCCACCGAATAGCCGCCGGCAGGCGTGCCGCCCTCACAGCGACCGGCAGGCCGCCCCCGTGGCTTGCCGCCCCAGGCACATGCTTGCTGCGCTGGTGCCTGGAGCCGCCCCTGGTGGTGCCCTACACAGCCCCCCCCCCCCACGGGTGAGGGAGAGGCATCCCCAGGCCTCCGTGGAGGGAGGGGGGGCTGTGCCCAAGGTTTGTGGTGGGCAGGACTAGGCTTGGGGGGCAGAGTGTAACCGCTTCTAGCATGAGCTGGTGGAGTGTGTTGGGGCCGGGTCACTCCACTTCCTGCCGCCTGGTGATTGCAGGGTGGGCCCGACCCCACACTCATGGGGCGGCGGGAAGTGGAGTGACCCAGTCCCAGCCCGCTCCGCTCTGCTCCCCTGACTTCCAGACTTGGGACTTGGGGGGGCAGGGGGGAAGCTCCCCCAAGCAGCGCGGAGCGAGCTGGGGCCTGGTCGCTCCACTTCCTGCCGCCCGGTGAGTGCAGGGTGTGCCCAACCCCTGCTGCATTCCCCCAAGATGTAGCTCAGGGAAAGGGGTGGAATTGGGTGGGGCAGGGGCAGGAAGAGGCGGGGCGGGGGCAACTTTCCTGGCTGGCTCAGCAGGCTGGGGGATCGGCCTGGCCTCTGGAGCAGCATGTAGCTGTGTAGTTTGTGTATGGGTAAGGATGGCCCCGATTCCAAGGCCAGAAGGGACTGTTGTGATAATCTAGTCTGACCTCCTGTCTAACAAAGGCCAGCAAACTCCCCCAGAATAATTCCTAGGGCAGAACTTTTAGAAAAAACATCGAATCCTGAGTTCAGCATTGTCAGTCATGGAGACTCCACCACGACCCTAGGTAAGTTGTTCCAATACTTAATTACTCGCACTCTTAAGAAGGAACATTTTGACTTTGACAAATTGCTATTTGCAGCTGGAAAAATGTTGCATTGAAAAGTTCTGACCAGCTCTATTTCTAAGGAAGCAGACGGTGGCCTGTGTACCTTTGGAGGGGATGGATTTTCCAGAGACACCAGCTCCCATTTAGGCACCTAAATGAAAGGTTCACATTTTCAAAAACGCCCAGCCAGCCAACAGGAAATGGGTGTTGCTGTGCCCTAGCCCTTTGGACAATCCAACCAGTTAATCTCTTCACCTCATTATATACAGGTTCTGATGCACTGAAAGACCATGGGGTGGGGTTAATTTAATTACTAAATTTTTATTCAAGATAAATATTTAACAGCATAAGTAATCCATATGAAAAGAGAGAGAAATACACAGATAAAGGAATTCAATTCAGGCTATGTGTTATATTGGATAAACATTGTTTTCCTAGAGAAGTTTTATCCTTTTCTTTCAGCCCACCTTTTCTCAGTTAGGTGTTCAGTCATTGATCTAATTCAGGGAGTGTGTGGCTCCACTTCTCTTTATTGTTTTATGCTGGTGTGCCACACTTTTGTGGAGTATAGCCACATAGATAAGGATTCTATTAGGATAGGCATTCCATTACACCAGCCTCATAAGTTTTCTGGAGACCAGGAATCTCTGACTCCCAGGGTCATTCTGTTAGAAATCAGAAATGAAGAAAAGGAAAGTGACCAGGACCAAGAGAAAAGAAGAGGAGACAGCTCAGGGCAGCGCTTCTCCCCGCAGAGGAATTAGCGCAAAATCCTTATCAAAAGCCTTGGGCTGACTCTGGTGTTCTGTGATTATGAACAGCAAATAAGCAATTTTGATTCCTCTGTTTTGCTTCTTGCTGGAATTAGCCCCTGTAGTCATATAGCAACCGATATAAAAACAATCAAACAGCTGGGTGTGGCAAGGCTAAGTGCTATGTAAACACAAATTACTATGAAGGGGCCTGTTTTGGCTCCATAGGGAAGGAGATGTTGAATTTTGCACCTGAAACAACCTGTTACACACAGAGAATATAGGGTGTTCCTGCAAAATGACCAGACCTACCCTTTGAGCCCACAGTGAGCCCACATTTTCTGCGAGCGTACAAGGGAATGTGTTTAGTTTATGAGTGAAAATTAATTTAATAATGGAACATAGGCTGTAGACTGGGTAGGACCCTCTGGGTCACTGAGTCCCATCCCTACTATCTCCAGCCAGCCCCATTATATCATCCCAGTCAGAAACGTTGCCACCTCCATCTTCAAACTAAGTGGGTTGTGTGTCCCCACTCGCCCTATTGGGAGGCTGCTCAGGGTCGATCTTAGGGAAAATGTGCCCTGGTCCAATTTGTATTTTGGTGTCTCTGGACAGCGGAAAACAAGAGTTACTCCATTTTGAAACCCTTCCCCCCTTACCTGAAAGCAGGCAGCTCGCATAGACATGACGTCAGGGCAGAAAAATAGCAAGCTCGTGGAAAAATTGCAAACAGTGGTAAAGCAGCAGGTCATGACACTGAGTGCAGCAGCAAGTGCTTAATCACAATGTTGGTGCGCGTCCAAAGTCATAATTATAGAGGTAAGAGCAAGGAAACCATGGAGAGACAGTACTGTTGCCAAAGAACTGCTAGCAAGAGCTGCTGTCACCAATAATTCTCCCTATCCCCAATGACCCATAGACAACTGGCCATTGGAAGCAGGGCGCTGCTCATTCAGCATCACCTTGGATTGTATAGAATTGCGATTCGGGGTGCTTCTAGCTTATTGCAATAGGGATTTGGGGGCTAATAAAAGGCGTTGTGTGTTTGAACTGCTTGTGTCCATCACTTTTTGGATGGAGGTGCCGTGTCCTCAGGGAATTCCTGAGACCATCCCAGCATAGTGGACCCTTGCGGGGGGGTGGGAGGGGGTAACACCCCTGGGTCCCACTGCCTCCCTGGATCCCCAACACCCCTGGCCCTTGCTGCCTCCCTGGGCTTCCCCCTCCTTCAGCCCCTGCTGCCTCCCCAGGCTGCCTACCCCACTATCACCTCCAGGCTCCTCTGCCTCCCCGACCTGCATTGCCCCGAGCTCCCTTCTGTGATCTTGTACCCCAGGCCCACGCCGCTTCTTGCCTCTTGACCATGGTGCCCTGGGCGGTCACCTACATCGCACACCCATAAGGTTGGCCCTGCGGCTGCTCCAGCACCTCCTTCCTCTGATGGGTAGAAACATTCTTATTTCCAGCCTCAGTTGACTACTTCTTTCTCCAGTGAAAGTCCCTTACCGCTAGCTTTTGAGTTACTCCAAGCCCAGGGCATCTTTTCCTTTTGTCTCTGATCGCTCAGCAGCTACCCTGTCTCCCTGCCACTTTGACTGGACAATAATTTTTTCTCCTGCAGCGGGCACCCAAGGCCGGAGACCTGATTGAGATTGACTGAGGGTTTTACAAGCACTGGAGTGTCTATGTGGGAGATGATGACATTGTCCATATAACAGGTGAGATGGGTGGCTTTGGTTCCTTGTGTGAAGCATCCAGCAGAGAGAGAGATGGTGAGATACCATGCGGATCAGGCCATGGCAAATGTTCATGCTCCAGATTCTCAAGTACCTGTAACTAGCGCTGGGGGACATTTTTCATCCACACTTTTTGTGTGTGGGGAAAAAAATGCAGATTTTATGACACAGAAACATTTGGCAAATTTGTGTTAATTTCACCAAATTGTTTTGGTTAAAAAATAAACATTCAAAACTAAACCCTAAACATTTAGATTTTTTAGTTTCAACATTTCATTTAATTTTATTTTAAAATATTTAAAAAAACATGTAGACATGCTTGAAACAAAACCTTTAGTTTGCCCCAAATTAATTTTTTCCACACAAACTTTGGATTTTCCAAAAATTTTGAAAAAATTCATTTTTGGGTCAACCCAAAAACCATTTATTTGTCAGAATTGCCAGCTAATTAAAAAATCCATCATTCACCTACGTCGTCTTATAGCCCACACAGTGCGTCTTTGGCTGCCCTCTAATGGCTGTTCTGCAAAGAGGTTATTATGAGGTGGCTAGTTAGAGCCTTTGAGCTAACCGATATAGGTTCTTAAGCTCGCTTCTTGAACATAGCACTGGAAGGGGCCTCCTGGGTCATCGAGTCCAGACCCCGCTAGCACAGCCAACCCCCTCACAGAATCCTGGTCAGAAACGTATCCGGCTCCTTCCTCAAACAAGCTGGGGGTGTTTGCCCCCCTCCTCCAATGGGGAGGCTGCACCAGAACCTCCTTCCTCTGATGGGTAGCAACCTTCTTCTCTCCAACCTCGATTGATTAATGGTCAGTTTATCCCCAGTCATTCTTGTGCCAACATTGCCCTTTAGCTTCAATCGCTTATCTTTCTGCCTGGTGTTCCCATAACAGTCCCACTGAGTCCCCCCCTGCCGTTTTTGTGGTTTTACACAATCCCATTTTTCCTATTTATAAAAAGTGTTTAAAACACTTTTTTTTCCCCTCTCCACTCTGCTTTGATAGACCCTACACACACGGGGGAAACTGACTACGTTGGGGGAAACAGGGCATGCAATCGTGCCATTTACTGCACAAAAGCAACAGATCGAGACAACAGATTTTTTTTTTTTCCCCTCTCCAGTCTCTTTTGGTTCTAGTCATTTTCAACTGTCATTTGTGACTAGGGCTGGTTGAAAAGTTTCCAATGAAACCTTTTCCCATCCGAAACTGGAGTTTTGCCATGGGGAAAAAATAGCTTTCAGTGGAAATTTCCAGCAGGAGAATCAAAACAAAACATATTGTTTCAGGCCAACATTAATCTTTTCCTCCCTTTAATTTGCCAGGATACCTTGTGAGTTCTAGTTCTGGGTCTCTCCTGCTTTCCATTTTCTCATGCGCCCTGCTTCCCCATGAGGGACAATGGCCGTCCCTGGGGCTCAGCTGCAGCAGGGCATCATAGGAAGCCCATGAAAGACCTGGAACTACAACTCCCATGAGGCCCACAGCAGCTCAGATATGTAAGCGGGGAATGGTCCCGCTATTGTGGGGAACTTTCCTGGCTATACACTACCCCGGTGAAGTGGGCTAGCGAAAGGATCTGAGTCCTCGCTCCCACTTGCTTTACTCAGAGCCAGGCCTGACCTAGAGGACTCCCCTTTCACTCTCCCATGTGGCAGAGTCCTCGTAACCCCAACAAGGCTGGGCCCAGGATTCCTGGGGGGGGCTCAGCCCCCAACCTTGTTGTGGTCACTTAGGGCAGGGGCTAGCATGTCCCCACTCCGGGGTGCTCTCTCTGCACTGGATGCTTCCCTGACCCACTGATCATTACATACAGTTCAAAGCTAATACAATTTAGTAAACAATCAATTTTTTAAAAAATGGGAAAGGTTAAAGGAAAACATAACCCCCCTCTATGGCACGGGGACATCACAACCAGCCATCTCTGGGGGTACGTCTATACTTACTGCCGGACCCGGAGGTAAGCAATCGATCTTCTGGGATCGATTTATCGCGTCTTGTCTAGACGCGATAAATCGATCACGGAAGTGCTTGCCGTCGACGCCGGTACTCCTACTCCGCGAGAGGAGTACGCGGAGTCGATGGGGGAGCCTGCCTGCCGCGTGTGGACCCGCGGTAAGTTCGAACTAAGATAGTTCGACTTCAGCTACGTTATTCACGTAGCTGAAGTTGCGTATCTTAGTTCGAAGTGGGGGGTCAGTGTGGACCAGCCCTAAAATGTAAGGGAAGTTCAGTCTGTTCCTCACAAGTCTCAGGCCCTGGCTGTGCTGCAGGGATGCTGCGGGTCGGACACTTGCTCTGGCGATGGCCATACACTCTCAGGCTCCAGGTGGAAGGACTCTTCTTCCCAGCGTTGCCCCCGCCCCGTCGGGGTTACGATCCCCATCTAAGTCTGGCCTGCAGGGCCTCTTGGCTGGGGGCGTCTCCCTGCGCTGGGCCCACTGCCCAGGGTCCCCCTTCTCTCCCCAGCTGCTCACTGCACTCAGCTCCGGACTGCTCCAGCTCCAGCTCCAGCTCCACTCTGCCTCTGCACGGCGGCTGCTGCTGCTGCTCTGCCTCCAGCTCTCTGGACTGCTTCTCTGGCTCTGGTTGCTACAGCTCTGCCCCCAGGACAGGTCGGCTCTGCAGGCTGCTTCTGTGACTCTGCTCCCAGCTCTGAGCTGCTTTTCTGGCCCCTCTGGATCTGGCACAGCTCTGCTCCCCAGCTCAGCTTGGGCCCCTGCTTTCTACTTAGCTCGGCCCCACTCTCTGACCCAGGCAATTCCAGCTCATGCAGAGGATGGGACCCACCCTGGCCTCCTGATTAGCCTGCCCGCCCTGTCAATCAGGCTGACCTGAAGCATTGGCCTCTCCCCATTGTTCCTGGGCCCTGTCAGTCTCAGGGTCCTGATTTCCCATCAACTATCCCCTTTCTTTTGGTACTGGGAGCTGGCCAACCAAAACACCCCCACTGAGTTTTAGTAAGGGGACAACAGTCCCCTTACAGGTAGATGCAGAGATTAACGCTGACCTGAAGTGAAATGTTTCCATTGAGGGATGTTAGAATTGTTTCATTTTGATCAAAAATTGAAACAAAAATATTTTGGGAATTTTTTGTTGCACAAGCAGGTTTCAGACATTTTGACTTTTTGTTCTGATTCAGAAAAGTCTGATATGAAAGCTGAGAGCCTTGTGTAATCACAGGACTCCAGAAGCTGGATATGAAATTGTTGCTAACTCTCACAATACATGTGTACACGTTGCTAGCTGATATTTGGGGCCTGGCAGGGTTGTTTCTGTTAAGGTGAGGAATTGATGATCTGAGTCAGGTGTATTCTTTGGTACAAATTTGTTTATTGAATGCAGCAGAAATGAAGAAGCAGCTGGCAGTTTCCTTGCTCAGAACTCCCTGAGTCTGCCTGTCCACTGGGCTGTGTGCCCAAGAAGCCCTGGCTCTCTGCTTCTGCTCAGTGTCACACTCATGACTAGGCCCTGCGTGGATACAAAAATGTGGATCCGCATCTGCCAGAATCAATCTGCATCTGACCTGCCATCCACTAGTGGTCTTTTATGTGTACCCGCATCCACACCACACCCGCAGAAGCCTCACAAGGACTAGTAGCTAAGGCTACCATATGTCCGGATTTCCCTGGACATGTCCGGCTTTTCGGTCTATAAATAGCCGTCCGGGGGGGATTTTTAAAAATCTAAAAATGTCCGAATTTCTCCCCGGTCGGCTATTTATAGACAGAAAAGCGGCAGCCAAGCACCGCTGGGCACCCAAAGCCCCTTCCCGGCTCCCCCGATCCCCTGCAGCCTTACCATGCTGTCCGGCCCCACAGCTGTCTTCCCCCTCCTCCCCTCCCCTGAATGCTCCGCCCACCTGCTCCTCCCCCTCCCCTGCTTCCCGTGAATCAGATCTTCGTGGGAAGTCTGAAAAGAAGCAGGGGCAAGCGGGAGGCAGGGCCGGCTCCAGGCACCAGGCAACCAAGCTGGTGCTTGGGGCGGCACCTGGAGGGGGGCGGCGCGGCGCTCGGGCCGCCGGGGAGAGCGGGGCCACAGTCGGGCTCGCCGCCCTCCCCCCGGCGCTCTGGCCGCCCTCCCCCCCCGCGCCCTCCCCCCGGCTGCCAGGGGGAGAGCGGCGAGCCCCAGCCGGGGCTCGCCGCCCTGCGCTCTGGCCGCCGGGGGGAGAGCCGAGCCCCAGCCGGGGCTCGCCGCCCTCTCGCGGCTCTGGCCGCCGGGGGGAGAGCCGAGCCCCCGCCGGGGCTCGCCGCCCTGCCCCCACCGGAGCTCGCCGCCCTGCCCCCGGCGCTCTGGCCGCCGGGGGGGTGGGGGGGGGGAGAGCCGAGCCCCCGCCGGGGCTCGCCGCCCTCCTCCCAGGGCTCCGGCCGCCCTCCCCTCCGGCGCCCTCCCCCCGGCCGCCGGGGGGAGAGCGGAGCCCCCGCCGGGGCTCGCCACCCTCGCCCCGGGGCTCCGGCCGCCCTCCCCCCGGCGGGAGAGCGGAGCCCCCGCCGGGGCTCGCCGCCCCCCCCCCCGGGCTCCGCGCCCCCCCCCCCACGGGGGGGGGGGGCGGCTGGAGGCTTTTTTGCCTGGGGCGGCAAAAAAGCCAGAGCCGGCCCTGGCGGGAGGCAGCAGCAGGTAAGCTGGGGCAGGGGGTGCAAGGAGGAGAGCTCCGGGGAGGCGCGGCCCTGGCCGAGTGGCTCCCTCCGGCCCGTGCCGAGCGGCGCCCAGCGGCCCCAGCCCCGGTTCCGGCCCCAGGGCAGCGGCCCCGGTTCCGGCCGAGCGCGCCAGCCCGGCCTGGCTGAGCACCCGGGGCCCAGCTCGGGCCCCAGCAGCGCCGGCTCGGGCCCCAGCAGTGCCGGCCCGGGGCCCGGCTCGGGCCGGCCTGGTTCCGGCTGAGCGCGCCAGCCAAGCACCTCCAGCCCGGCCCCAAGCCCCGCAACCCCGGCCAGAGCGCAGCCTGATTCCTGGGCTCTTCAAAGCCGGCCCTGGTCAGGGGACAGGGAGGGGGGGTTGGATGGGTCGGGAGTTTGGGGGGGCGGCTGTCAGGGGGGCAGGGGTGTGGAGAGGGGTTGGGACAGTCAGGGACAGGGAGCGGGGGGGTTAGATAGGTTGCGGGTTCTGGGGGGGCTGTCAGGGGGGCAGGGGTGTGGAGAGGGGTTAGGCAGGCAGGTAGCAGAGGGGGTTGGATGGGTCAGGAGTTCTGGGGGTCCTGTCAGGGGGCGGGGAGCAGTTGGATAGGACATGGGAGTCCCCGGGGGTCTGTCTGGGGGCGGGGGTGTGAATATGGGGTGGGGGTGTGGATAAGGGTCAGGGCAGTCAGGGGACAGGTAGGGTCGTAGGGGGTTCTCAGGAGGGGGCAGTCACGGGACAAGAAGCAGGGTGGCTTAGATAGGGGGTGGGATCCTAGGGGGCAGTTAGTGGCAGGGGTCCCAGGAGGGGGCAGTCGGGGGGGGGTTCTGAGGGGGGCAATCAGGGGGTGGGAAGTGGGAGGGAGTGGATGGGGGCAGGGCAGGGGCGGGGCTAGAGCGGGGCTCCTCCCCCCCAGTGTCCTCTTTTTTGCTTGTGGAAATATGGTAACCCTACTAGTAGCGACAGGGGGGGCGAAGGGAAGAGAGGGGTGGAGATGAGTGGGCAGGGTCTTGCAGGGAACAGGTGGTGCCAGTGCAGGGACTGGAGGTAAGGGGTGGCGTAGGGGCAGGGTCTCGAGGAGAAGGAGCGGTGCAGGGGCAGCGCAGAGGTGGAGTCTTGAGGAGAAGGGGCGGTGTGGGGGCAGTGCATTGCATGCTGCTCCCGGGAGCTCATGAGCGACGGCATGGCAGCAACAGTACATGTTATATCACAGTGGGGCGAAGGGTTGGGGCGCCAGGGCCCCGCCCACTTCAATCCCCGTGACTGGGCGTGGGCCCCACCAGGGACAGCAGGTTTGTATAATTTTTGATGGTGCCTAGAATGGGTCCAAGTCCCACCCCCCCACACACCTGCCTAAGGCTCTTGGAGGGAGTTTGGGTGCGGGAGGGGTGTGGGCTCTGGGATGGAATTTGGGTGCTGGGTGCAGGCTCTGGGCTGGGACAGGGGGTTGGGGTGCAGGAGGGGGTGTAGGAGGCAGTTTGGGGTGCTGGGTGTGGACTCTGGGCTGGGACAGAGGGTTGGGGTGTTGGAGGGGGTGCGGCAGGCAGGCTGCCCTGGGGCTGGGGTGGGGGGCCAGAGAGGAGGACTCCCCCCAGCCCTCTCCCTACCGGCAGCAGCAAGCTCCGGGGGATGGGAGGTCCTTCCCCGCCCCCCCGGCATGACACTCACCCAAGCCCCCCCGGCTGCTGCTCAGGCGGTCCAGCCAGGATAAGCCCCCCCACTTCAGAGTTGCCTGCCGTGGGTGGGGGCTGCCATGTGGCTCCTCCCCTCCTCTTCCACAGGCACAGCAGCTGCCTCAGGGCCGCCGCTCCCTTGTAACTGGCAGCAGCTGGCGAGGGAATGCAGCACGGAGCTGCAGGGGGCAGCTGCCCAGGGCAGGCAGGGACGCTCAGGGGAGGCATGCCAGGGGCGGCAGGCAGAGCCGGAGGAGAGACTTGGCTGTGAACATTGGTGGAGCCGGGGCCCCCCCAGGCCCTGAATTTGCTGGAGCCTGGGCACCATGGGCCCATACAACTCGCCGCCCCTGGACCCCACTGCCTAGGAGCTGGCGGGCTGGGAGTGCGGCCAGTGCTGCTGGACCGGGCCATGATTGGGACACTAGCGCTGCCCAAGGGGCCTGAACTGCTGGACAGGAAGCGGTGCGGTGAGCGGGTGCTGGAGAGCCCCAACTCCAGCCTGCCCACCCACTGGCTACCGCTCCTGAGTGCACTGCGCCCCCCCCCCCCCCCCCCGGTTGCCCGAGCTGGACGCTTTTGGCCAGGCACTGCCGGTGAGTAGAGCCCTGCATGGTTGTATCCGCATCTGATCCACTATGCACAAAAACGATCCGTGGATAGATGTAGATTTGCAAGGCTCTACTCATGCCTCCTTCTCTTGGCTTCCTGCTTCCAACACCCATTGCCTAGCCCCTGCTAAGCCACTTGAGTTAGCTCTGGCCTGGCCATGCAGCTTAGCGTCTTGGGTGGAAGTCCCACTGTCTGCAGCTTGTTTAAACCACATTAAGGAGCTTCATTGCGCCTTCTGTTGAGCCAGAAAGAAGGTGCTTGACATCCCCATTGGCTCCAATGTCATTGTCTTTGGGTCTAAGACCCACCATGATGACAGCCATTAGCACCATTCAGCATGGCAATATGATGTAGTGGGCACCAGCAGGGACAGCTGGAAGGTGGCTGTGGGCTCTGGCCATATGAATGAATTCATAGCCTGCCTTCCTGTTTTCAATCTCCAGGTCTGACTGGAATGCCTGACTGGGACTTTGTTAGCTCTAGCAACGGCAAGGCAATAGTGAAGAAACAGCCCCTCGAACGTGTTGTAGGGAACTGCAACTATAGGGTCAACAACAAGTATGACAGGACCCGGCAGGTGTATCCGGTGCCTGAAATCATAGTCCGGGCAAAAAAGGAGGTTGGGAAGACATGGACATATCACGTCTTCGCTAAGAACTGTGAACACTTTGCTAATGAGATTCGCTACAACGAAGCAAGAAGTGACCAAGTATGTAACTGGCCAGGTGTAGGTTATTGTTCCCTGTGTCTGTGGGGTAGGCAGGTCCACGTGCTGATGCCTAGCAAGGCAAACAGGGCTGAGGGAGGAGCAGGGAGGGGACTGCAGCATGAGGCCAGGACTCCTTTGATGCATGTAAGGGACCTTTAGTGGGTATCAGATTTCTGGTGAGGTGAACATCGAAGTTGTTCCTTTGCCGACTGAAATTTCTACCAGGCCTGGCTTAAGACAATTGAGGCTCTAAAAACACTATGACCAGCACTAGCCCTTGCCCCTCTGCAGCATCAGCCTCCATGCCCCCTGCTGCCAGCCCCCAGGCCACCACAGTGACATCACACATAGCCCCCCGGCTACCCCAGCAGCCCCTGTGCACCTCCTATTGCCATCCCCCACCCCCTAGTACCAGTCTTCATGCTCTCCCCCACCTCAACCCCCTGCTCTGCCACAGACTTCCTCTGTGACCTTGGGCAAGTCATTTAGTCTCACTATGCCTCAATTTCCCTAGTTATACCATGGGGATAATGGCACTGCCCTCCCTCTCAGCGGTTTGTGAGGATAAATACACTGTTTGTGAGGCACTCAGACATGACAGTGATCGGGGTTGTACAAATACCTAGAAATACCTACTGAGCTTCTCTGAACAAAGCAGACATCTACAACACACACAGCCTGACGGGTGGATATTTTTCCAGCCCTCAGTTGATGCTCCATTTTAGTCTGAGCTGTTTGCCAATATTCAGGGCCTTGCTGGCTTAATTCCATTAGGAGAAGAAATTGGTAACACAAGTCAGTTGTACTCTTTGGTGCAATCCTATGTCTTTACAAAGAATGCACAAAAAGCCCAGTTTCCCTGAACGCAGTAGGAACAAACATAAGCACTGACTTCCTCTGTTCCCGAGTCATGATCTACCCCCACTCTGCACCAGGCCCCGCCCCACTCCACCTATTCCCCCAAGACCCCACCCCACTCCTTCCTGTCCCATTCAACCCCCTCCCCTGCCTCTTCCTGCCCCCGCTCCTCCCAGCGCCTCCTGCGTGCCACTGAACAGCTGATCACGGCTGGCAGGAGGCGCTATGAGGGAGGGAGAGGAGCTGATCTGCAGGGCTGCCCATGGGTGCTGAGCACCCACTATTTTTTTCCCGTGGGTGCTCCAGCCCTGGACACCAATTCCGTGGGTGCTCTAGGGGAACAAACAACATTTGGCAGTTCCCTTGTTCAGAAATCCAAGCCTGTTTCAAGCAAACTCTGTGCCCAAGAATCCCTGTCTCTCTATTCCCTTTTAAGGTCATGCTTCCCGCTGCATCTCTTGGCTTTCGACCTCTCACACACATATGAAACCAATCAAGCCCCCAGCCCTCCATGTATGCAATCAGTCCTCCTCCAACTACTTAGCTCAACTTCTGATCAGCCCTGCCTTGGACCCTGACTTCCTATTGTTTCAGCTATCACTATCTAAAGGACATTTAATTGCTCCTTCCATTTAGCCCTGCCCCAACCCCAACCCCACCCGTTCCCTGCCCCCATTCCAACCCCTTCCCAAAGTCCCCGGCTCAACTCTGCCCCCTCCCTGCCCCTATTGGACCCCTTCCCCAAATCCCCACCCCGGCCCCACCTCCTCCCTTGAGCGCGCCGCATTCCCCCTCCTCTTCCCTCCCTCCCTCCCAGCCGAGCAAAACAGCTGTTTTGCAGCGCAAGCGCTGGGAGCTAGGGGGAAAAAGCAGACAGGCGGCGCACTCAGGGGAGGAGGCGGAGGCGAGCTGGGCAGGGAGCTGCCGGTGGGTGCAGAGCACCCACCAATTTTCCCCCAGCTCTGGAGCACCCACAGAGTCGGCACCTATGATTGGTCTAAAGCTCAGTGGCAGCATTAACACCTCCTGCATATTGCTGTCTTCAGCCAGCCAGGATTGTTATCTGCAGCATTGACATTCAATAGGAGAAGCCTATTGAGACAAAGTGCCCAGAAACAGGCTTTGAATGAGCAGGCTGCTGGGAGATTCTTGAGTTGTCTGGAGTCTGCCTGACTAATCGGGAATTCTTTTGGTTTCCAGGCTAATACGGCTGTTGCAGTGATAATGGCGATAGGTATTCTGATTTTGTTCATTTGACAGCGGTAGCATCGTTAAACTTCTTCAGCCCAGAAACACTCCACCCTGTACAAAAGATACAGATCAGGGCCATGCTGTGGAAACCAAAATAAATTTTAGACCTCAGAATTACCTCATTAACGGGAGTCTTGTGTCTTCTGTTACCGGTCAGTGGCCCAGAGTAGATAATAATTGTTGGAGTATTATCCGAGTATCACCGCGCACCAAACTCAGGAGAACTGCCGCAGATGGAAGGAGTGGGGTTCATACTGGCTCTGCCTTGGGGCATTTAAGCCAGTTCTCGGACTGTTTTCAGTGCCAGACAAACACTAAATGAGATTTCAGGAGTAAAGCTGCCCCACAGACTATGCCCAGTTAGAAGAGTAAATCACTCATCTTGAGACCCAAGCGTCTTGCTGTCTGGGATTAAAAGACGGAGTTACGTGGTTTATAGGTAGCTCATCGTGTACTGAGGTTCCACATCTCTCCAAAGCTAGGCTGGCATGGAGCCAGCCCAAGCCTACATGGGAGACATCCTAGGAAATTGTACTGATTCCACAGGGCGTGTTCTTCTAAATGAGGTGCTATCTTTTTGATGAGCTCAAGCTTCAAGGTGCAGCATAACTGCACTAATTCCATTGTATTCAGAGTCTTTACTTGGACCTAAGGATTAGCCAGTAGTCTGTGATATAATGTAGTTAAAGTTTTATTCTATAGTTACAACCCTTTATTAGCGATTTACTCTTCTAATTAAAGACGAGTGAGAAGAGGAGGATGTAGCCCACAGCTACCCCAGCCATTCCCTCCTTGGAAGAGGGTCACAGGGTAACTCTGCTGCTATTCTATGCCTTGGGGAGTGAGATGGGGTGGAGAGACCCCATCCAGTGCGGGGTGAGTTCACCCCGTCCTTCGAGCTGCCCTCTGTCTCAAGACCATGAGACCTAAGGGCAGAAGTCCATAGAGTTGACTTGATCCGCAGGGCTTTAAGGCCCAATGGCTGGAGTCTACGGAATCGCCTTGCTCCACAGGGCAATAGGGTCACGTGACCTACGTCCGGGGAAGGGGGGGAGCCCTTCTCTGCAGGACAGTAAGACCTAGTGGCCAGAGTCCATAGAGATACCCAGGGTTTGCAAGGCAGTAAGGCCCGATGGTCAAAGTCAATAGAGATACCCTGGGTCTACAGGGTAGAAAGGCCTAGCGGCCAGCATCATTAATGATACTTTGGGTTCACCGGCCGCAAAGTCTAGCGGCCAGAGTCAATGGAGATACCCCTCCGGGCGTGGCTGTATAGCCTAGCGGCTGGAGTCAATAGGGTTGCTCTCTGGGTGGGGCTGTATAGCCTAGTGGCCGGAGTCAAAGTCGCCCTCCGGGAGCTCACCCCGTCACACACCCTCCCCCTCAAAAGGGCACCCAGTGGGGGCTATTCTTCTCCCCCCTCCCCACCTATCCTCGAAAAAAAAAAAAATTGGCATTGGCATATGCTTTCCCAGGGCGATGTAGTACCTGAAAGTCGTATCATTGTAGAGCAAGATACCAGCGCATGATTCATGGGTTTGTGTCCTTCATACTATTTAACCATCGCAGGGGCGCATGGTCAGTGATCAATCCGAACGTATTTCCTAACAGAGAATACCGTAGAGCTTCTATGGCCCACTTAACGGCCAAGGCCTTTTTCTCAATAGTTGAGTAGCTTGTTTCTCTGGGGAACAGCTTGCGACTTAGGTACCGCACAGGGTGTTCTTCCCCAGTTACTTCCTGTGATAATACTGCCCCGAGGCCCACTTCTGAGGCGTCGGTCTGTAAAATTAAGGTTTTCTGAAAATCTGGGTGTATTAAGACCAGTCTGCTGGTCAGTCATTCTTTCAATGTCCGCAGGGCTGCCTCACACTGGGACCACCATTGGACCTTCTGAGGTCGTAAATTTTTAGTTAGGTCCGTCAGGGGGGCTGCAAAGGTAGCAAAGTCTGGGACGAAATGCCGGTAATATCCGGCCAGGCCAAGGAATTGCTGCACCTGCCTCTTCATTGTTGTGTTGGGCCAATCATGCAGGGCCTTTATCTTGTTGAGCAGGGGCTGTAGTTGTCCTCCCCCCCACGGTGTACCGTAAGTACGTCACCTCGCTCTGCCCGAGGTGACATTTTGTAGGGTTAAGCATGCTGGACTTACGGCCAAGGGCTTGGAGTACCTGGGTTAGGTGTTGGAGATGGTCTTCCCAATTGGTGCTGTACACGACAATGTCATCAATGAAGGCAGTGGCGTATTGCTCATGGGGTTGTAACTACCGATCCATGAGCTGCTGGAAGGTGGCCGCAGCTCCGTGGTGCCTGAATGGCATCGTGATAAACTGATGCAAACCAAAAGGTGTCGGGAAGGCCGTGTTAGAGCGAGAGTTCAGCGTCAGGGGGATTTGCCAATATCCTTTAGTCAGGTCTAGAGTTGACAGGAACTTGGCCCCTCCTAGATGTTACAAGAGTTTGTCTATTCATGGAATGGGATAGGTATAGAAACGGGAAATTTCATTCACTTTCTGGAAATCGATTCAGAAGCGCACTGAGCTGTCTGGTTTTGGTACCAGGACTATTGGGCTTCACCATTCGCTGTGCGACTCCTCTATTACCCCCAGGTCCAACATAGTTTCTAATTCCTTCCGCACGGCTTCCCATATCTTCTGAGGCAGGAGCCTATGGGGATTGCGGACCTTCTGACCGGGTCTGGTGGCAATAGGATGACTCGTAATCACTGTTCACCCCGGACGGGATGATAAGACATCAGAGAAATCCCGCAGTGTACCCTGCAATTGCTCCCATTGGGCTTCAGTTAGGCCCGCTCCCATTGCCACTGGTGAGGCCTCCAGCGAGTCATCAGCGAGCGGTCCCAGCTCTGGCTCGGGTGGATCGGGATTGATAAATAGGCTCTCTCTAGCCTTCCACACCTTTAGGAGGTTGACATGATATGTGAGAGTCGCCCGCTGTCGTCCTGGTAGTCGGACCTCATAATCAACCGGCCCGACGAGCGACCTCGAAGGGGCCTTGCCATTTAGCCAAGAGCTTGGATTCGGCCGAGGGCAATAGAAGCAGATCCCGGTCTCCGGGTTCAAAATCCTGTAAGTGGGTCCCCTTGTTATATTGCTGTGCCTGAGCCTGCTGTGCTTGCATCAGGTTCTCTTTCACGAAGTTCCCTGCAACTACAGCACATGATGGGCCACTCCCTTTGCCGAGTCTCCTGTTCTTCCCATCCCGCCCCGAGGAGGTCAAGGACACCCCGAGGTTGCCTTCCATAGAGGAGTTTGAAGGGAGAGAACCCAGTTGATGCTTTGGGTCTCTCTCCTATGGCGAATAACAAAGCGGGGAGTAGAGCATCCCAGTGGTGGGGATCTTCCTCCACGAATTTCCGCAACATGTTTTTTAGTCTTAATAAACCTTCCCACCAAACCATCCATTTGGGGATGGTACATGGAGGTTCAGAGGTCCCTCTGGGCGGGGCTGTATAGCCTAGCAGTCGGAGTTACTAGAGTTGCCCTCCAAGCAGGGCTGTATGGCCTAGCGGCCGCTTGGTAGATTGTAGGCCACCATCCGGGGGGGAAGGAGGGTGACGGCCAGGTAGGGGACCCGGGCCCTCCCTGCTCCACTGGGTCCCAGCCCAGGGCCCTTCCAGTGGTGAGTGCGTCCACCACTAGGTCAGCGGGGATCCGTCTGCAACACGCTGACTGGCCTCAGGATGGCTAGCCTCCCCTCCCCCGGGCTACTTCCTACCTTGTCACTCCTGTTGGTGAGCTGCGCGTCTTCGGGGTCTCTGGGTTCCTCGGCCAGTGCAACTCCCTGTAGTTCAGACCTCCTTGGGGCGTCCGCAGGTAGCTGGGCAGCCGTTTGGGTCTCAGTGCCTCTGGCTTCCGCAGTCCGGGGGTCCAGTGGTTCCCGGGCAAGAAGCATCCTTCCTCCAGCGATCAGCCCAGACTGAGCTGGGCTGCTCTTATACTGCTGCTACACCTTGAGCATGCCCAGTAGGGATGTGGGTGTGATGTTCCCCTCTGGTGTTATCTGGACCGGTGATCTGCTAGGTCACTCCAATCCCTGACTCTGGGAGCCAGCCTTACCCTGCTCTGCTGCGAGAACCCCCACTCCTGGGCTGTTCACGCACAGCCTCTGGCATGGAAGCTGCTCCCAGCTACTTGCAAGCGAATGACACTAGCCAATATCTCCAGTCCCAGACACAACCCTAGGAACCTCCGTCTTGAAGCGTCAATATATACCCTCTGGACGCCGCAAGCTTATATGAGTTCATCAATTTAACAAAGAAATTGATATGTACCAGCTTGTTATCCCAAGGGGAGCCTCTGACACACTTCAAACCAAACGCACTGCTTCAGGTAGAATAAACAGACAGATTTATTAACTATGAAGATAGATTTTAAGTGATTATAAGTCAAAGCATAACAAGTCAGAGTGGTTACCAAAAGAAAAGAAAATATAAGGACGCAGTCTAAACTCTCAACCCTATTAGACTGGGCAGCAACTAGATTAAGCAGCTTTTCTCACCCCACTGGATATTGCTGTCCTTTATACAGGTTTGTTCTTTAAACCTGGGACAATCTCCTCTGTTGGAGTCTTGTCTTCTTCTCAGTGTCTTGGTTGCTTGCAGCATAGGTGGGGGCAGGAGAAGGGCCCAGTATGTGTCCACTCTGTCTGTTTTATACTCTCAGTCCATGTGCTTGTAGAACACAAGTCCAGGCATGTCTGGGGGGCATTGCTGAGTCTCCCCAAGCAAGGTTGAGCAATTCCCCTGTGTGGCCTCATGCAGGTGAGTCATTGCATTATAGCTCTCTTGCTGGAGAATGGCTGTTGATGGGTTGACACCCCACCTGGGTGTTGGTTACTTTCCTTGCTCTTGCCTCTGGGGACCGAATATCTGATTCCTCAACTTACAGCATGTTTTAGTGACCACCATACAACACAATTCCCATAACTTCATATGCATTAATGATACACATATATGGATAGAGAAATGACTTTCGGCAGATCATGACCTTTCCCCTGATACCTTACAAGGCATGCTTTATATGTAAGATCACGATTATATGAAAATGAGGAATATGGGGCTTACAGTACACTCCCCCAAGGTATAGAATGTCACAGTAGGGTCATGGCTTCCTCTGCCCACAGTGCAGCGTTAACCCTTCCCTGTCCTGTGCGGGGTAAGTTCACCCCGTCATATGAAGATTCCTGTCCTTCTGGGCCCCTGTGGAGCTCTTCCAAGCTAAGCTCATGTTCTGAGACATAGGCTTTGCCCCTGTTACCGGTAATGCTACATTCCAAATCCTTCCTGCGCCGTCAGACTTCCCTTCGGGCTCCGCCATCCCCGTCAATCATGCTGGTTACTAGACGAACTACCTCGTTGGGTGTCTATAACTTACCTTTTCTCTGAGCATTGGCTGTTGGCCTGTCACTCTGCCCCCAAGCTGGGGGACCAGTGGGCTGTTTTCCGGTCCCCGCCCTTTGACCAGGGGCTTGGGTGGCCCTGCCGCGGGCATAGCTCTCAGGGTCACTGGAATACACACACCTTCTCACCAGGCCAAGGCACCGGCCCCAGGCAAGGAGTAACTCGGAGTTACATTTGTACATGTGCTCAAGTGCCCCCCAGAAACCTGAACACCTGCCCTGGTGTCCTTCACAGGCAGTACTTGCCGTCACAAGCTCCCAGTCTGGGTATGGAATCAGGAAAGCTGGAATCAGGCACAGATCTACAGGAGTTTGTTACCCTGGCCTTCACACAGTCTTGGGAGGACCCCTAGTCCTCCACCAAGCCCTAAGGTTAGGCTTTCACAAGGGTGAGCTTCACAGCTCTCCAAATCAGAGACTGGGCCTTCTGGCTTCAGACACACTAGATCTCCCAGCGGCAAGTCCAGCTGACTTTAGAGACTGATCCCCCTGCAGGGAGCCTGCAAACAGTGAGAATCTGCAGCCACACCATGCAGCCTTTTCAGAGCAAGAGAGCAATTCTTAGACATGTGGAATCCAGCATCAGCATTGATTCCTTTGGCCAGCATGGAAAAGCCAACCTTAAGAAAATGGCCATATGGGCAGAAGCAACTGGCCCAATATCCCAGGCTTTCCTGGGATCCAGCCAGGCTCCCACTCTGTGCTCCTGAGGGGTGGTGTGGTGTGTGTGCGCTCCCTTAAAACACAATTACTTGACACCTCCTGTTTGATCCCAGTTGCAGCCCTGCTGTTTCCACATCTCCTCCTGCCGTGACTGCCAGTTGTTAAGATCTCATTGTGACAGGTTGCCTCCCTTAGGATGCCACCTGATGTACTGGGATACCACTGAGCCCGCCTGTCCTGCCAGCCTAGGCACCCTTTTTACTTGTCTTGCTGAGCCAGGCTATTAAGCCTCCTCCAGCACACACACACCCAACTGCAGAATGACACAGACACTGAGCTCAGCTCTGGGAAGACTTAGCTAAAGGGACTTGCCCCAGCACTCAGGTGTCCTCCTCCCTTGGAGTGCAGACCCAAAGGTATATTATGAAATCCTCCTCCTCCCTCAATGTGGAGGAAGGTATGCACAGCCTCTTTCCCCCCTCCCGCCCACATTATGAATTGCACAAACTGGGTTATATTATAAATAAGAAATACGTTTATTTACTTAAAAAGGTGAATTTTAAGTGGTTAAAGAGAGAGCCAACAGAACAAAGCAGATTACTAAGCAAATAAAACAAAGCATGCAAGCTAAGCTTGTTTCACTAAAGAAATTGGTTACAAATAGTAATTTCTCACCCTAGATATTGTTGCAGGCAGATTACAGAAAGTCTTGAAAAGCAGCTGCACTGGACCGCAGCTTGAGACCTCAGGTATTATTACTCACAAGCTAGACGCCCTTCCAGCTTGGGCTCAACCCTTCTCCCCCCCAGTTCAGTTCTTGCTTCCAGGTGTTTTTCAGTGTCTCTTTGGGTGGGGAAGCAGAGGAGAATTGCGATGATGTCACTCCCCTGCCTTATATAGCTCTTGTTTAAGGTGGGAACCCTTTGACTCCCAGTGGAAAACCACTGCCATTCCAAAAGGGGAATATGAGGAAACTACACAGATGCCATTGGATTCCAAATAACCATATGTACTAGCTATACACAAACACGTAAGACCTAGCTACACATCTATAATGCTGCTCTGGATGGGTTCTGGAATACGGAACACGTCTAAATACACAAAGGAAGGATTATCATCTCCATTTTACAGATGGGGAAAACAACACACAGAGATTAAGTTACTCACTCACGGTCAAGAATCCGTGGTAGACTCAGGAACTGAACTCTGCTCTCCTGAGTCCCACACTTGTGCCATAACCACAAGGCCAGTCTACCTCTGCTGTGACAAGGCTCCCTTACTGCTAAGCCTCCACTGGAGCTGGTCAGGAATTTTTAATTTAATTGGAGGGAGGGGGGTCGGTCAAATAAATATCAGTCTCCAAAAACCAAAACAGTTCGCAGAACACGACTGGCTTGGATGCATTTCCCAACATGAAACAATGCCTAGAAACAAAGTTTTGAATTTGCTGAAATGTTTCGCTTTGACATTTGTTAAGCAAAAATGTCCAGTTCTCCGTTTCCAAATGACTTCTTGTTATGAAACCTAAGCGAGATTGAAAACCGGGTGAAAGAAAAGAAGGCTGAAATTGACACTAAAGTTTTGAAATGATTGAAATGAAATGTTTCAATTGACCTGAAACAAATAAAGTCTAAATTTTCAGCGGGGGATATAAATATTCACTGATCAGCTCTAGTCCTGGGGTCTGACCCAACCCAGGCTCGGTAGATGAGCCGCAAACCCTAATGCAAAATGAGCTGGAGGCATTTTGGAGGGACTGGGGATTGAACTGGTCACAGACACTGGCCTGGGAAGGCCTCCAGGCTGAAGGTTGGGCTGGGATATTGAGGGAAACTTGTCCTGATGTTGCCTGGCCAGGGAGAATAAATGTGAAGCTGTTGATTATTAATGAATGCACCAAAATCCTCTATTCCCCCCATACAATGAACTCTCCCTTTGCTGACACGCTAGGAACAGGCTCTCAGTGCCAGGAGAAGGGCAGTCGCCCTTCAGGGCTGCAGCTGCCTCCCATTCATTCTCTTTTTATGGCCAGAGATAATGGGATTGTGAGGACACCAGCAGGGAGGTCAGGCAGGGAAGATTAGGAAAGGCTGATTATACAGCTCTGGGCCAGGGCCACCCAAGCCCCATAGAGCGGGATGCTGCAGACAGACTGTAGGGATTGCGGGGGTAGAAACTCCACAGAAGGGCAATTCCTGTTGCCCCGTCTACCCACACCCTTTCCCTGCCAGGCCTCTCAGGACATGGGTCATATCCCCTTCCCCTGGATAGCAGAGGCCTGTAGTTACTCAGTCTCTGTAAGAGCCAATATCAAATGCCCCCAATCTCAGCTGAGGTCTCCTACTTGCTTCCCTAGTACATGTAATATTAACAGCTTTGGGGCAGAGGTGCAGGTGCCTTGGAGATTTGACTTAGAGGCAGGCAGAGAGGAATCATTTTGTTCAGTGCTGGCATGCAGCTGCCTCGGATTTGGGACACGGGTTGTTTTATACAGAGAATCCATTGCCTGGGGCTGGGAGGCAGCCACCTCTGGGACAGGGTGCAGTAGCCATAGGCGCTGACTCCGTGGGTGCTCCAGGGCTAGAGCACCCACGGGAAAAAAATTGGTGGGTGCTCTGCACCCACTAGCAGTCAGCTGCCCGCCCCAGCTCACCTCCGCCTCCTCCCCTGACCGCGCCGCGTCCCCGCTTCTCCCCCTAGCTCCCAGCGCTTGCCGCCGCAAAACAGCTGTTTTGTGGTGGCAAGTGCTAGGAGGGAGGGGAGAGGAGCGGGAACGCGGCACGCTCAGGGGAGGAGGCGGGGCCAGGGCAGGGATTTGGGGAAGGAGTCCAATAGGGGCAGGGAGGGGGCGGAGTTGAGGTGGGGACTTTGGGGAAGGGGTTGGAATGGGGGCAGGGCAGGGCCAGGAGGGGGCGGGGCCAGGGTGGAGTCAGGGCGGGGCCGGGTCGAGCACCCACCAGCACCAGGAAAAGTTGGCGCCTGTGGCAGCAGCTGTTCATATGGAGATTGCTCACCCAGGGCTGAGATGCAGCAGCCTCTGGAGTGGAACCTGGCTGCTGTTTAACAGCAACTCAGCAAGCTCCATGTCAGCCTGAGTTATTGGTAGGGTTGGCAACGTTGTAATATTTAAAAAACTCCCCACCCCAGAGCCCACACCCCCAGCCAGAGCTCTCACCCCAACCCCCTGCTCAGAGCCCCCTCCTGCACCCTGAAATCCTCATTTTTGGCCCCACCCCAGAGCCCACACCCCCAGCTGAAGCCCTCACCCCCAATTTCATGAGCATTCATGGCCTGCCCTACAATTTCCATACCCAGATGTGGCCCTTAGGCCAAAAAGTTTGCCCACCCCTGCCCTAAGAACTAGAAATTCCAGGTCTGTTATGTTTGTATTGCATCCAGATACTGGTGTCTGAAAGCAATAGCTCCTACTAGCAGTGGTGGAAGGCGGGAGCACTCAAAGCTAGCAGCCACTCACTCTGTGGGCAATTTACCCCTAAAATTTCCAAGCCCCAGCAGGGTACCTGAAATCAGCACATAAGAGTCAAACCCACATGGGGTGCATGTTCTATTCGTGCAATAAGGCCAAAGAGGCAGTGTATTCCCAGGTGAGCATAGCAAATCTCGTTGTATTACAGTAAAACCAAAAGGTCCCAAATGACTTAGAGGTCCTCATTATGACCTGTGCATTATTAATAGTATTATGATAGTGTCTCTAGGCCCCAATTAAGATCGGTGAGCCCATTATGAGATCTGAGTTATGGTAGCGCCTAGAGACCCCAGCTGAGATCGCAGCCCCATTATGCTGGGTGCTGCACAGACACTCAGTGAGATACAGTCAATGAATTTACAATCTAAATAGATGAAGGATTATTATCCCCATTTTACAGATGGGGAAACTGAGGCACAGACTGGCAAAGTAGCTTGTCTAAGATCAGGCAGAAAGTTAGTGGCAGAGCCAGGACCAGAGAACTCAGGAGTCTTGACACCCATTGTCCTGTTCCTCCCAGAGCTGGGAATAAAATCCAGGAGTCCCAACTCCCACCGCAACTTTGCTCTAGCCTCTAGACTTCCCTCCCCTCTCCCCCGGCCCTGGTGCCTATTAAGCATGTAACACGTCTATTTGTGCTCTCTAAGCTTAGATCCAATAAGTCAGCAAAACTCAGGTGAATTTTCATGTGGGAGGGGGCCAAAGGCACCTCCATGACCCCAGGGCAACCCCCCCACCCACTCCAAACAGCTTGTCAAGATTGATGCATCTGTGAATTGCACTTAAATATAGCTATCCCTGAAATGTGCATCGTAGCTGGAGGGATAATACAGCAAGTCTCAGCCAAGCAGAGGTGTGGTCCCCACGTCACAGCCTTTCCCTGCTCTGTGCCTCACTTTCCCCATCTCTCCAATAGTACCAACCCAGCTCCCAGCATGGATGCATGAGTTGACGTCTGTCCAGGACTAGGTACAATGCTATTACGCTGTTGTATCCCATGCACTCTCCTCCCCTCCCAAGTGGACGCAGCAATCTGGGACGTAAGTCCTCCGAGCTGGATGGATTTAGCCCGTGTTAATCCGCCTGCTCAATCTGCTGCTGCTACTTGGCTTCTCTGCACCACTGGTCTTGAGTCACTGGCTGGAACGGTGTTACTGAGCTGATCGATCGAGGGCCTGGCTTCACACCCCCATAACCCCCTGGGCAGAACCTGAGCCCCAGCACGGACCCAGTCAGTCGCCAGCTGCCTGACGATCAGAAAAGCTGGAAAGATTCTTCCAGTTCAACAGCTACTTCAGGCCCAGCAGCCCGCCTGGTGAGTGAGCCCTTCCCTGGGATCCTATGGGATGGGGCAGGTTGTGGGTAGGCATCCCAGAGACCCTGAGCTGCTAGGCTTCCCCAGGTCAGGCCCGGCCCCAGAGCTACTGTTCTGGTATCCTTCCTGGGGTAGAATCCAGGAGTCCTAGTTTCCAGGACAACCCCTACCCCCGGTCTAACCACTAGATTCAACTCCCTTCCCACAGGTGGGGATAGAACCCAGGAGTCCTTAGTCCCAGCCCCCTCTCTAAACATCATTAGACCCCACTCCCCTCCTGGAGCTGGGAAATGAACCCAGGAGTCCTACCTCCCAGACCCCACTGGTTCTAGAACCAAAGAGGAAGAAACTCCCACCGGGGCATCCCCAGGCTGGCTTGTGATTGCAGCAGCTGTGGAAGGAGGAGGAGAGGGGGTGAGGGGAGGGCAGTGTTAGGGGTAGTTATGTCAGCGCCTCCCTGCCCCATGCCTCCCCGCCCCCTGAAGATTGCCTGAGCCCAGCTGGGCCTGGGCAGAGAGGGTGTTTCTGTATTTACAGCAATAGGATGGGGTGGGTTTTTATTGCAAAGGTTTAGAAATTGCTGCCTGTGATGGGGGCCTGGGCTGGGGTGGGGAGTGGGTTGAAATACTTGGTGCCAGTTCAGTGATTGGTAGAAGGGGATTATAGAGAAGAGGGCCTGCCCAGGAGCCCTGAGGCTCTACACACAGTGCAGAGTATATACACCGTACCTGCAAACACTCATCTGCGCCCCAACACACATGCCATCTGCAGGTGCTCTCTACCCCCACCTATACTTTCTGCACTCACTATCTACCCCCCACCCACAGAGTTTATAGGTGCTCACCTACCATACACCCCGTCTGCAAACAGACACTGCCCCCACGCTGCTCCACACACAATACACTGGCCCCACATCCCCCCCCTCCACCCAATACTTTCCACAATCTACAGAGCATGCAAATATACAACCCACCAGCACATTGCACACGCCCATTATATACACACACACACTAGTACCCCAACAGATTAGACACACACCAACACGTTACACAGCCCTTCACCACTGCCCCATGGAATACATTCACCCTTTTGCTGGTGGCACATCAATGCATTACACCCCCCAGCACATCCCATACCCACAGACAGACCTTCACACACAAATGGGCACCTGACATCATGCATTTAAACACTTCCTACCAGCCATTCTCTGTATCTCCTGCTGCTACTCCAGCTTTGAAAGGGGAGTGGGGTCTAGCGGTTAGAGGAGCAGGGGGCTGGGAACCAGGACTCTTGGGTTCTACCCCTGCCTCTGAGAGGGAAGTGGGATCTAGGGGGCTAAGCAGGGAGCTCTGGGAATCAGGATGCCGGAATTCTATTCCCACCTCTTACAGTGGAGTGGGGTTGAGTGGTTACTGCCTGGGAGTCTAGGAATCAGGCGTGCGCAGTTTTGTTTCCAGCTCTGGGAGGGGAGCGGGTCTGGGTTATTGCAGTGCTTTGAGAAAGTAGCTTAAAAGGGGTCAGTGCATTAATGATCATTCTAGAGGGCCAAAGTCTGCGCTCATGTCAGCCTGTGAATGTCCATCCCCTGGGTGCCCAGGGGAGAACTAGCTACGCCCAGCAGGGCTACTACATGTGAGCATTCCTGGAGCCATCAGTGGCTCCTTAGTTACTCTGAGGTGTGCAGGGGCCAGTGTGGGGAAGCCCTGGCCAAGGGGTTCTCAACCTTTTTCTTTCAGAGCCCCCCAGAACATGCTATAAAAACTCCAGGGCCCGGCCGGGGGAAAAAGACTTGGGCCGGGGGGAGAAGAGGTGTAGTTTGACTTCTATTGGTGGGGCCCAGGGCTGGCAGGGCTCAGGCCAGCTCCGCACAGCGGGGTCCAGGAATGGAGTACCACCTCCACCCCCAACTCACCTCAGCAGGTCACCCTATAGGGGCTGGCATCCTAGAAACCAGGCAAAATTCTATCGACCACAATTCCACCCTCCCTCAAGCCAGCTTCCTGCTTTCCCAGAATCCCCAGCCCTGGACTCAGTCAGCTTTCAGGTTTGGACCCTCTGTCCTCATAGCCCTCCCACCGCATTAGTCAGCGTTAAAGCCGTTGTAGCGACCTGCATGGAACTTGCAGGGAAGGAGGGAGGAGCGTTTGGAGGAGGCACAGGGAAGTCAGTCTGCGTGCACGTGGCTGGAATGTTAGCTGCAGTTGCAGACAGTTCTCTTAACAAGCAGAGATCCAGTTCAGTTTTAAAAACACGGAGCTCTCATGTTATTATGCAGCACATGAAACAGCCATGGGTGGAAACTGCACGTTCCAGTCCCATTAGCTGTAATGTGCTCTTGGCACACAGAGCCGCCGTCCAGCTCCAACGCTTATTAAAGGTCATCTCATCAGGGAACGTCCTGTGACCTGCCAGGGGTTTAAGCGATTGAGCTGGCCATGGGAGGAGGGGCTCAAAAGCAGAGCCACACGTGGCTTTAAAGCAGACTGGATTGCAAAACAGCAAGAGGAGGGAGGGGAGCCCTAGTGGCACAGTTGGAATGGAATCAGCTCTCTCGGGGGTTCTAGCACTGGCATGCCTTAGATGGAGGTAGTGCATTAAATCAGTGCTTTTCAAAACTTGTTTTCTGGCGACCCAGTTGAAGAAAATTGTTGATGCCCATGACCCAACGGAGCTGGGGATGAGGGGTTTGGGAGTGGGAGAGGGTCAGGGCTCTGGGCTGGGGCCGGGGATGAGGGGTTGGGTGTGGAGGAGGGGGCTCCAGGTTTGGGGGGCAGGCTTACCTCAGGCAGCCCCCAATCAGTGGCACAGTGGGGGTGCTAAGGCAGGCTTCCTGCCTGTCCTAGCACCGTGGACCACACTGCTCCCCGGAAGAGGCCAGCAGCAGGTCCGGCTCCTAGGCAGAGGCACCCAAGTGGCTTCGTGTGGCTCTCGCCTGCAGGCGCTGCCCCCTCCCCCCCATGGGAGTTCGGAGCTGGTGCCCGGGGCAGGGATAGCGCACGGAGCTTGGTGGCTCCCCTGCCTAGGAGCCGGACCTGCTGCTGGCTGCTTCCAGGGCGCAGCGCAGTGTCAGAATAGGTAGGGACTAGCCTGCCTTAGCCGGGCAGCACCACCAATGGGACTCTTAACGGCCTGGTCAGCAGTGCTGACCAAAGCCGCTGCAACCCAGTGCCTTACGTTCTGCGACCCAATACTGGGTCGCGACCCGCAGTTTGGAAACCACTGCATTAAATCATGTGCATAAAACATCACACACGGAGCTAGTGTAACCCTCTGGCAAGCGTAGGCCAGAGTCTCCCTTCTGTGCGGATTCACTCAGCTGTTACATAGGGTTACCATTCGTCCGGATTCCTCCGGACATGTCCGGCTTTTCTGAGTTAAAAATAGCGTCCGGGGGGAATTTGTAAGTGTCCAGACTTCCCCCCCCACGCAGAGTGCGCGCGGCTGACAGGACAGCCAGATGGATGGTGCCACTTGCACTGGGCTCTGGCAGCCAGAGAGAGCCCCTCCTCCCCCCTGCAGCTGAGATCACTCCCTCCCTCCCTGCATTCGCAGATCGCCGGATGTTCGGGCCTCCGGCAGTCTGGAGCTCCTCCCCCTGCCCAGCGCGCCGCTCCGCAGCACTCTGCGAGGGCAGGAACCAGGCTATGTGCTTCGTGGGGGCGCGCGGCAGCGTGTCGGGCTGCGCGCGGAGCCCGACACGCTGTTCTGAGCGGCACGGTAAGGGGGCCAGGGGGTCGGAGAAGGGGCAGGGAGGTTCTGGAGGGGGCAGTCAAGAGACAGGGAGCAGGGTTGGATGGGTCGGGAGTTCGGTGGGGGGGCTGTCTGGGGGTGTAAGGTTTTGGGCAGTCAGGGTACAGGTAGGGTCCTAGGGGGGCAGTTAGGGGACAAGGAACAGGGAGGCTTAGGTAGGGGGTAGGGTTCTGGAGGGCAGTTAGGAGCAGGGTTCCCAGGAGGGGGCAGTCAGGGGACAGGGAGCAGAGGGGTTTAGATGGGTCGGGAGTTCTGGGGGAGGGGGGGGCTGTCTGGGGGTGGGGAGTGGTTGGATGGGGCATGGGAGTCCCTCGTGTCTGTCTGGGGGTGGGGGTGTGGGTGTGGATAAGGGTTGGGGCAGTTAGGGGACAGGTAGGGGAGAGGGTCCTAGGGGGCCAGTTAGGATGGGGGGGGGGGGGGAAGGTCTCAGGAGTGGGCAGTCGGGGACAAGAAGCAGGGAGGCTTAGGTAGGGTTACCATACGTCCGGTTTTTCCCGGACATGTCCGGCTTTTTGGTCCTCAAATCCCTGTCCAGGGGGGAGGGGGGGGGAAATTGCCAAAAAGTCAAACATGTCCAGGAAAATAGCTTTGCCGGCATCCCTGCCCCAGTCCCCTGCTTACCTTGCGGCTCCCGCAGGCTGTGAGCTGCAGGCGGATTCCCCCCCGGCGGCTGCTGCTGCTCCCCCCAGACACCTCAGCACTGTGTAGCTGAAGAGCTGAGCTGTCCGAGCGCTACCGGCTTCACGGTTTGCCGGGCAGCCCCCAGATCCTGCGCCCCCAGCCGGGCGCTTCCGCAGCGCAGCCGGAGCCCAGGAGGGGAAGTGCCCGGCCGGGGGCGCAGGGTCTGGAGGCTGCCCGGCAAACCGTGAAGCCGGTAGCACTCGGGCAGCTGTTTCGCGGCTGGGAGGGAGGAGGGGGAAATGCGGGGCACTCAGGGGAGGGGGCGGGGCCAGGGCCCCGAGGAGTGTCCTCTTTTTTTAAATGAGGAAATATGGTAACCCTATGTTACAGCCTCTAGTTGTGGAGCTTTGGACTCTTTAACTCAAGCTGTAGCAGCTCATGTTTTGGGCTCTAGAAGTCCCTGGTTTGATCCCTGGGGTGCTGCCAAAAGGGTGATCAAATTAGCACAAAACATGGCAGCCACCAATCCACTTACCATAATTCCCGGTAGCAGCCCTTTGGTGTGGGGTGGGAGTGGTTTCCAACAAGTTATATCTTCATTCTCAGGCAGGAAGAGGATTTAGCATTATCCTGAAGAGGCCTGGTTTTCTGGGCATGCCGGCTAGCTCAGAGATACAGCAGGATGATTGGAAGAAGTGTCACTTTCATGCATATGGGGTAGCTGCTCCTGCTCCCAACACCATCCATTGGGAAACCATGAGGGGAGACCATGGTGCATCATGGGATATGTAATCTGACCAGGAAACAGAGCTAATAAAGGAGAATGGGAGTATGAGGTGCCTGAACTACAATTCCCAGGAGGCACCATGGCAGCTCAGCAAGAAGGAAAACCATGGTGCCTCCTGGGAATTGTATCCAATCAGGGAATCTGGCCTGTAAAATCCTGGGAACTTGTAGTATTGCAGTGGCATTTTAGAAAAGAAATATTTGGGGTTTTGGATGAATTTTCCATTTTTTTTTTTAAATCTTGAAATTTTCCATGGAAAAAACTGACAGACATTCTTGTCTACATTTTCCACAGGAAAAAAAATCCAAACATTTTCCAACCAGCTCTTGTTTCCACATTTCAAAACAAAAAAAGTGTTTCATTGCAGAATGGTTGGATTCAAAACAAAACAAACAAAAAAATCTTGGTTTTGAACTGCATTTTGACGTAAAATTGCCATTTTGACTTAAAATGGCATGCCAAGTTAAAAAATTTTGTTCAAATCATTTTGTTTTATTTCAGAACGTTTTGTTTTATTTTATTTATGTTGAATCCAAACATTTTGGTTTTGAGTCCCCCACCCCTGCCCCAAAATACAATCTATTTTGATGAAATCACGATTTCTGATGGGAAAATACGTTGTTCAAACAAATTTCACCCGACATTAATTATTGTCTAGTAACTGTTATTTCAGTCCATATAAATGCTGCTACTGTTATACAATGGGCCAGATCACAGCTGGTAGAAAGTGCTACACTGATTTATGGCCACTGAGAATCTGGACCCATATACTTTAACTATCTGATCACATGTAACAATAATATCTAGCTCTTATCTAGTGCTTTTCATCAGTACATCTCAAAGCGCTTTACCAGTATCATTATCCCCATTGTACAGACGGGGAAAACTGAGGCACATAGAGGGGAAGGGACTTCCCAAAGGTTACCCCACAGGCCAGCAGCAGAGTAAGGAATAAAACCCAGATCTTCAGAGTCCTCAAGGTTTGTCTGCACTGCAAGGCATAGCTACGCCTCTGCAGCTGAGCCACCATAGTGTAGACACTTCGTACAACAATGGAAGGGGATTTTCCCATCACTGTGGTGATGTTGATCCAGTTCTCTGAGAGCTAGTAGCTAGGTCGATGAAAGTTCTTCTGTCAACCTACCTGCATCTAAACTGGAGGTTAAGTTGACCCAACTACAACATTCAGTTGTAAATTTCACACCCCTGAGCAACTTTGCTCTAATTTTTAAGTGCAAACCAGGCCCCACTCCAGTGCTCTATCCATTAGATCACACTGCCTCCATGTAACAAAATAGTAGTTAATATTGCAGACTAGCTGGACAACGATTCCCCTCCCCCCCGCCATGGAAAAACCCAAAGCAAAGGGGGAAAAAAAAAAAATAGTCCCCCATCCCCTGACGAGTAAGGGGCCAGCACAAGGCTTAGTCTTAAGTAGTATGTAAGATTTGTGCTGGAACACGGAGTAATCCATACCTGTCCCTGATCCACAGAGGCTATGGTTCTGTTGCAGCTCTTCATTTGAGAGACTCTCTTCAGCTCACACTGTAAAGACGTGTGTTTAGCCATAGACGTCCCCAGTTCAACCCTTTGCGTTGGTCAAGGTGGTGGGGCTGATGGCTAAGTGGGGGCTTTAAGGAGTGTGAAATTTCACCTTTAAGGAGTATATGGAGCTTCAGTATTAACTGCTATAACATTGTGTGTCATCCTCTGGAACTCATTGCCACATGATTTCACCAAGGTCAATTTCTTCCTATCCAAGCCACAGTGAAACCAGATTGACTCTGAACTTGGTTCATATTCATCCTTGCCTGCCATTGCTTACCTCACACGATGCCTTTCCTTCCCGCCCCAGCCATGTCCAGGGAGCAGACTGAGTCAGTGGTGAAGACAGTGGAGACCCTGCTGGCTGAGGCAGAACAGCTGAAGAACCACTGCCGGCGCCAGAACGAAGACATCAAGCTGATCATGGAGGAGCTGCAGCGGGAGAACAAGGAACTGGCTCAAAACTATGAGCAGGCCGAGCACGAGATGGAGGAGATGCGCAAGGCCCTCAGCGAGCTCATGGACACCAAGATAGCCTTTGAGGCACGTGAGAGGCAGGTGCGCAAGCTCAGCAAACAGCTCTGAGGCAGCAGGACATTTTCACCCCAATGGGAAGCACCATCTCCGTTCCACTCAGGGACATGGATTCCTCCCCACCAATCACACTTGTTTTTTCTGCCTGGTGAGGGCTCATCACCTAGGCCTCAATTCACCCCCAGTGGCTCACAGCTGGCTTAACTGCCACCCACCCAGTGGCTGACAAGGCCTCAGTTCACCCCCACCTGTGTCCATCACCTCAATGGTTCAGTCTCCCCTTAAGGCTTCCATTGATGTATTGTGTGGCCATAGGAGGCCTCAGTTCAGCCACAGTTGCGTCCATCACTTCTGGCCTCCTAATTGATCCAACCCGTTGTCAATTAGTTGCATTATGTTAGCACGCCCCTACTGAGATCAGCCCCTTCAACCAGCACTGCACACACCCATAGCAAGAGACGTCCCTGCCGCAGTGTAAACAAGAGAAGGAGTCTTTTCCCAGCCTATTTCACAGCTGGGGAAATGGAGGCACAGAATTGGCAGTGACTTGGCCAAGGCTGCACAGGAAGTCTGCAGCAGAGCTGGGAACTGAACCCAGGCATCCTGAATCCCAGCCTAGCTAGCAACTAGAGAGGAATGTAAAAAGCAACAGAGGGTCCTGTGGCACCTTTAAGACTAAACAGAAGTATTGGGAGCATAAGCTTTCGTGGGTAAGAACCTCACTTCTTCAGATGCATCTGAAGAAGTGAGGTTCTTACCCACGAAAGCTTATGCTCCCAATACTTCTGTTAGTCTTAAAGGTGCCACAGGACCCTCTGTTGCTTTCTACAGATTCAGACTAACACGGCTACCCCTCTGATACTAGAGAGGAATGGGGGCCTTAAGTGCAGTGTGGGGTTTGCTTATCTGGTGCTAGGCATGGTGACCAACTCCTCAGCCACTGTAAATCAGCATTGGTGTCAAGGGTGTGTGTGTGTGTGTGTGTGTGTGTGTGTGTCAATTTATACCAGCCAATGAGCTGGCCAACGGCCACACAAGCATCCACCCCACACCGAGTCAGGATGATAACATGGTTTGCTCATGCATGGCTGAGACCAGCCTGTTACAGTATTGAAAATATGAGGATTGTAACAGGGGTTGATCATGCACGTACAGACAGGGCCAGCATGCTGCTATGGTATGCTGCAGTCCTTTATAAGGATCAGGGTTACAACTGGATCATGTGCACATGGATAGGACCAGCTTGTTACAGCAACCTCTTATAGCCACGTCTCAAGAGAACGTATATTGATCCCTGTCAAGCTGTCCTGCAGGGCTCAGGAGCATGAGTACCAGCCTTAGGCCAGACTGCTAAGAACCAGGGCACAAATCCCAAACTGGCAGTGGGTTCTGCACTCCGATTTCACCAACCAGTTATCAAGTGTGCACTCCTCACGCACTATAACAGCCTAAACATGGAGTCACAGACAGTCCCCTCGAGTACTCTGGTCTGTCTTGCCATGCACATAAGCTTACCTTTGTGATAGATGGTCCTATACACCAAGAATCACAGCAATATTCAGGTCCCCAGGACTAGTCACTTACCCCAGATCCACTGCACTAAAGACAATACTTGTAGCCAGTCCTATAATAAACTATTATACAGGAAAAGGAAATGAGAGTTATTTACAAAGTTAAAGCAGGAAAACAGATACACACAAGTGAGTTCCAATCTTAAGGTCAAAAAGGTAATAGAAGCATCTACAATAAGCAGGCCCACCCCAGGGCAGAACAGTCAATGGGCCCCCTAGAAAGGGATGGCTGAGGTTTGATTTGTGCAGGGCAGGCTGGAGCCGGGCCCCACACTGCTGCTGCCCTGGCGCAGCATCACCATGTGGGCGCATGCACGAGCCGCGGACGTTTGGGTGGTGCTGCACCGGGGCTGCCCAGGGCAGCTGCCGCTGGCTGTGCTGCTGGGGCCCAGCGAGCTGCTGGGCATGCTTTTCCAGCACAGCCAGGGCTTCCATATGCCTGTCTGGCTGCCTTCACTGCCGCCGGCACATAGGCACCAACTCTGTGGGTGCTCTGGGACTGGAGCACCCATGAGAAAAAATGGGGGGTGCTGAGCACCCACTGGCAGCCCCCCTACCAAAACCTCCCCCTCCCCTCAGTGCTTCCTGCCTGCCGGCAGGCCCCACCAATCAGCACCTCCCCCTCCCTCCCAGTGCCTACCGCAGATCAGCTGTTTCGTGGCATCTGGAGGGGCTGGGGGGGAGTAGCGAGGGCACAGCATGCTCGGGGGAGGAGGCAGAACTGGGCGGGGAAGGGGAAGGAAAGAGGTGGGGCAGTGGCGGAGTCTTGGGAGAAGAGGTGGAGTAGGGGTGGGCCTGGGTGAAGCCGGGGGGGGGGGGGGGAAGCACCCCCCAGCAGATTAGAAACTTGGCACCCCAGGATCTTTTGCTTATGTCTGGTAATTCTTGCCCCCCAGAGTCCAAGCAGTAAGAAGATACAGTTCCTCCTTGTTAGGGCTTTTTATTCCCTTCCCCACTTCTTTGAGCTGCAAACTCACCTGATGGGAGGAATTCACTTGCAGGATTAATCTTCATGGGGGGAGGGGGAGGGGAGAACCAGGGAGTAAACAATGTTTTTTGTCCTCTTTAAATGTTCCACTCTAGTCTGACTGGCATGGATGGGCCTTTCTTGTCAGGCAGGACATAACCCCTTCCATGGCCACCAGCATTTCACACTAATTAATCCAATGTCTCTCCCTTGTCTGGTGATTTACAGTTACAGAGGCTTAAACGACAAATGCTTAAACGTGACCTTACAATACGGGATACAGTGGCTCCGAGCGAGATTACTGTATGCAGCCACTCACAAGCACTCAAAGTCTAAACACTAAGCATATTCTTACAATTCTAATACCTATTTTCACAATACTAACACACAGGTGAGGCAGACTGGTTCCAGCCATGTATTTGTCAATGTCCACTGAGGCATGGGGACCGTGGCATGAGCTGGCACTTGGTCTGCCAACATCACAATCCCATCGATACAACCAAGCCCCTGTATTATTCTGTTCTACCTTAAATTTTGCTGCATACACTCTCCCTGTGTAATTGGCTGGGTGATCCATTGCAGACTTACAGCAACCACAGTGGAGATGCCACAGCAGCTCAGACCAGTGGGACCAGCTAGCCCCACATCCTGTCTCCAAAAGCTGCTAGGCACAGCTGCTTCGGAGGAAGGGGCAAGGAATTTCCATCTTGATTTTTTTTATTGTCTCCATTTAACCCCTCAGGGTCCTTCCCCTTTTGTAGGTGATCAGCAAATAAAGAGCCTGGTTTCTCAACTGGAGGCAGGATTTGCTGCTGATGGTGTGAGGAAGGTGGCAGATAAGTGGAGGAACCAGTTCCCAGAGTGCCCCACTCTCCCCGCACTTACTCTGCCTTTAGGCAGCCTGGCTCTAAGAGACCAGATGTTCAGCATGTGGCTCTGGGAGCTAACCTCATGCAAAGCCCCAGTAATGCCTTTCCTGGGGAAGGCAGGGGATTTGTAACACCACCACTTAGGGAGAAGCCAAACTAGTGCTAATCAGGGGGATTAGTTCTGTGTACAAGGCCTGTGTGCTTAAGGAAGGGGGAGGGTACATTGAAGCCCACATCCCCTAGTGTAGAGGCAGGGCCTGATCCACAGCTACACCAAGGCCTCTAAGCCCCTCTTGCGGGAAACCAATCCCCTGAGAACAGCTGCTGGTGGAACTGGATGAGAGCTGGACAAAGTTTGGAATTTTCTGATAGAAAATGAATTTTGAGTAAACTGAAACTCTTAGTGAAGTTGTATGGATTTTGATGAAACTGATTAAAAAAAAAAAAAAAGTTGACTGTCAAAATGTCCTGTCTTCCAAAGAAAAATTTTAGATCTTCTGTTTCACAAATTTGCTTCTTTTTAAAAAATACAAGATTGAAAATAGTGGAAATAGAAACAAAATGTTTCCATGGACAAAAAACCCACCACAATCCCACACAGCACAAAGCTGGTTTTGCAATATCTTTGCAAGTTTTGGCTCTGTCCCAAGGCAGGAGGATTTTTCGCAGGATGGAGAAAATGGTTTCTGACCAGCACTCAACAGGCCATGCCTGAGCTATGTAGCAAGGACCAAACTTGGGATCCCCAAGCAGGCACTTCTGCTGCCTGAACTACAAGACCGAACTGAGTTAGCTGAGGCTGTAATAGGTTTGTCAACTTGCCTGTGGCCCATCCATCACTAGCAGAAGACAGACCACCACCCTAAGTGGGTGCGGGTTACACCTGTGAGGGGGTGGATCGGGGATGTGGCCAGTATGCCCTTCACTATGGCTGGTCTCTGCTTGCCTCAAGGCCCATAGAGCCACAGGGAGCCACCAGGCCCCACAGTACAGGTGGGAAAAGGACAAACATGTCTTAAAGCTACAAGCACAGGAACTGGGAATCAGAGGCCAAGAGGCTCAAGGCACCAAGGTGTTTAACTTTTCACGTGGGACAGCTCCTCACCCCACCCCCAGCACTCTGCTCTCCCCCCTCCCCCGGTGGCTCAGGAGAGTCAGGGCATTGCAGAAAAGGGACTTTATTACAATTAAAATAGCAAACAAACTAACCTTGATGGAGAGCAAATATACATGTCAAGGGAGAGCTGGTGTCCAGGGACATTGCCCTTTAGAGCAAGCCATATGGCAGTTGGAGAGAACCAGATGGTCCCACTAGAACCACTGGGTGCATGCCCAGTGCTAGAACCTGTCACTCCATGCAAGGAAGAGTCCCGTCACCATTTTGTGCCACTCAGGAGGGCACTGGAGGATGCCTCTAGGACCGCCCCATGCTTACCTGCTTCTGCCACCCTGTGCAAGGAAAGGCCCATTCCTTAGCATTCACTGTAATCTTCTAGCCAGCCCAGTCCATGGGGGTTCAGGTAAGTGGAGAATCAGTCAGAAGGAAGACTGGATTATCTCACTGGGGCAGCCACACCACCCCATGCAATAGTTCCTTCAAACACACAGGGCCCAGTCCAGTCCATGCAGTCTGAGCAGAGCCCACAAGACTCCTGGCAGTGAAGGGGTCAGGAGAGGACACTGTAGAGTGTGACGTCACCCTCTATCCACAGCTCTGTGATCCGGTCCCAGGAGAGCCCAGGCGTGTCATACTGTCCCAGGGGGATCCCGTTGAGTGCCAGTTTGAAACTCCCCTCCTCACAGACAAGCAGCAACTAGAAGAGGATTGGCAGAGAATGTGATGGCAGGTATGGGCCAGATCCCCAGCTGGTGTTAATGAGCATCACTCCCTTGGAGTCAATGGAAACAGGACTACCCAGCTGAGGATGTGAGCTTGTATTTCTGTAGCAGTTACAACCCCCCACCCTCTCCCCAGTTGGCTTGCTGAGATGCAGCCACCTCTGGAGTAGCACGCCACTCCTCCCCTCACCCCTTCATATAGCTCTGCAGAGCTGCAGCCACCTGTAGGGTGGGAGGACAAGAGCCAGGGAACTATAACATGGGTGGGGGGGAAGATGGAGGGAGGATTCTGATCACAGGCAGACAGCATAGTTCCTTGAAGGACTGAGGTAGCCCAAGGGATGTAAGGAACTGATGCTCTGGGCTCCAGGTTCAACCCACCCTGCTCGAAATTTTTCAGGGGCAGGGAGGAGGGGGCTTTCAGTCCTACTGATGAGCCGACAGGGCATGCTGACGGCAGCTACCCCAGCGCAGGTGATGGGGCTGCAGAGAACATGTGCAGAAGCCCTGTACTCTGTTCCTCCTCCCTGGGCTACATGCAGCCCCAGGTGACAAACAGGGGGTGCTGGATCTCCAGTGGCTGGACCCCCAGGAGATCCTCCAGGCAGTATTACAGCCATAGCCAGAGCACCCCCAGTGGCAGCAGGCAGTACTGCACCCTGTACTCCAAGCTACACATAGTGATGTATTAGTCAGCCTGAGCCCCATCTGCTACCCTTGCAAGAGACAGACCCTGCTCCTTCTGTGCCAATAGAGCGTTACCTCAAAGAAGCGCTGGGGATGAAAGGGGAAGCAGGCTGCCACTTTCTCTGCATGGCTCAGGGCCTCATCTGGGAAGGAGCTCCACATCAGGGCTCTGGTTCTAAAGCAGGTGCTGAGTCTTAGGGGCACATGGGACGGGTCTTCCCTCAGGCTGAGGCTGAATCTGCAGGGTAGGTTTAGCTCAGAAACATGGTAGGTGGTGGTGCTGCCACTGGAAGGGTGGTGGGAGTGGGAGTGTGTGTGTCACAGCTGCCCCCTGCTGGGGAGAGCATGTATTTATGGAACATGGTACTTTCCTCCAAGAGCTGCAGCCAAAGATCTTTTCACTGGTGCCACTCACCAGGATTCCCCTTTGCTTCAGCAAGATTGTCATGGGTTCCAGGCCTGCCCAGGACAGCAATTTACACTTCTGCCTCAGAACAGTTTCCAGAGCTCCCTGAGGAATCCCTGGGCGGATCTCTCTGCACAGCACAAGCCAGAGGTCAGACTGGCTGATCAGAATGGTCCCTAATGAGTCACACTGAGTGCAGCAGATATGGAGCTGGGGGTTAGATGCTGATCAAGGGGGAAGTGAGGTTTAGACAGATACTTACCCCTCTGGCACTGGGCAAACCAGTCCTCTCACTGTAATGGTGTCTCTTGATGCAAGTCCACGGGGGAGCGGGTGGCAGTATGGCACAGCCTGCGGAAGGAAAAATCCAGGTGCCATTATTAGCCTTTAAGCCACAGGAGAGAGGAGCACAAGCCCTAGTGGGATCCTACGTAAGAAGCCATGGCGGGGGGGGGGGGGGAAAGAGGTCTGGGATCAGGCCTGGGGTACCCCAAATTATCACTGGGACCAATCCAGCAGGCCCCCACAATACAACCCTCCATGGTTAAAGCACAGCAGTACTGGCATCCTGTGCAGAAGTCCCCCTGCAGCCCCATCCCTCCGCACAGAACTTTTGCTAGCAGCTGCAACTTGCCCTCAAATTTCAACCACCCCGTCAGATCAAACCCAGCTGCCTCACAGGTGCAGGAACCTGCCGGTTAGAGATCACAGAGGCAGGCTTCACTCACCAGCTTGGAGCTGTTTAGCTGCATTGGCTAAAGGGAGGAAGGAGAGGAGAAAAAGTTGAAACGACAGAGTTGCACTTGCGTGAGGACATGCCTGTTGCATGTGCACACAGTCCTCCGCTAGCTGTGCGCACGGCGAGGGGTGAAGAGACCAGCACACACCCCCATGCCCCCTCCCCTGGAACGGTCTGTAGCTCAGAACCACCTGCATGGGGCTGCATGGACAATTCAGTGTCAGACAGACTGTTGCACTGCTGCAGCGATGCATTATTAGAGGCTGAAGACATTGGGCCAGATTGGAGGCTCCGGCATCAGTTGCATTCAGAGAATGGCACCAGGCACGGCACAGATCCCTAAATGGGTTGCTACAGGACTCAGGACGGTATGTCATTCCCTCTACGCTAACACCCTCTCCTCCCCTGATCTGTCAGCTAGGAGATGCAAAAGGACCACAGATTGGGAGCTCTTTGAGGCAGGGACTGGGTTTTTGCCATGTGTTTGTACAGCACCTAGCACAATGGGGTCCTGGTCTGTGATGGGGGCTCCTATGTGCTACCACAATATGAATAAGGGAAGACACCAAGTCCCCCCACCCTAGAATTGGCTTTGCCGGGGTGTATGGGGCTGGCCAGCAGTATAGATTGGGGGTGCGGCCGGGGCAGGCCAATGCTCTGGCTATTCTGCCCCCCTGCAGAGCCCCATGGGGGTCATGGAAGCAGAGACAAGCCCAGATGTGCTGTGATCAGGGAGGGCTGGCTTAAGGACCCCTAAGCTGGCTTCCCTACTCAGCCGACACACCAGGGGATGGATAGTCCTCTGCTGAGCTATCCACAATGGGGCACGTGCTGGGATTTATCAGGGACAGACGCCTAAATTTAAGACCAAGAGTTCCCAGAAGGGCTGGCGATTTGGGGGTGCTTCATATTTCAGGGGTTGCTGCTCAACTCCAGGCACCTGATTTTCAAAGCGACCAGCGCTGCCTCAACAATCAGACCCTGTTGGGAGTGTCTATGGCCAGGCACCCCCTCAACGTCCCCAGGGGCTTTGGAAAACCTCAGCCATCTGCCCCTGCAAACAGACCATGGTTGTCTCATAGGAGGGAGGCTTGAGCTGGTGCCGATGATGGAGGGAGCACTACAAGGGAACACCCGCCGGCCCATTGGGTTGGTGCTGAGACATTCAGCTGGACTCACATGAGCAACAGGGTACTCAGTTCGGCTGGCGTCAAAGGGCTGCCCATGCAGGAGAAAGAGAGAGTGTGTTAAGGACTGGGGCCCTGATCCACAGCTGGTGTAAATCAGGGATCGCTCCATTGGCGGCCCTGAGGCCAGACCCCCAGCTGGTGTAAATCGGGGTCTCACACCTCATCGCTTGTTGGCTGAGCTCATTGTGCACATCAGAGCTCTTTGCATCCCTCCATCCCAGCTCCCTGGCTGCCACTCTCCCATCCCTCTCCCTCCCCCCAGCTCTTTCAGGGACTCCCTGCAACTCCCACCCCCTTTCTCATGCCAGGGGCTCAAGGTGTCCCCAACTGCCCCCATGCTTCTGTGTGCACCCTCATTCCCCCATACCAGGGGCTCATTCTCCCCCCCCCCCGACAGAAGTTGTGTGCCCCCCTCCCTGCCCACTAACTCCCCTCCCTGATGCAGGTGCCCCATCGCCCTATTGGTTTGCCCCGCGGAGGGGATTACATTGCTGCGCAGGAAGGCCATGCTCTTCACCATGATGTCGCCAAACACCCCTACGGTGTCCACTCGGGCCAGGGGCAGGCGGGAGCGGTACTGGAGGAAGTGCTGTCCATTCACACTCACCTGGAGAGAGGGAGAGGGGAGGAGTTCAGCTCCCTGAATGGGCAAGATCTCAGCAGCCAGCTGGGGTAACCATGGTCACCAGGGCGTCAGAGGGGCCAGTGACACCAGCAGGTGTAAGTCACCAGCTACATCTAGTTACACACACTGAAGGTCTTGCCCCTTTTCTTTCCCCACCCCTAAGTTACTGGGTTGATGCTGCTCTCAGTCACCCCAGTGTAATTCAGGAGAGCCCCCGTGGAGTCGTGCCAGTGAGACCTTGGGCTAAGCCAGCAGAAAGCCAGGCTTACCCCTGTGTGTCTCCCCTATTCAGGAGCTGCCAGGGCCAGCATGGGCAGGCTGAGGGGCTGCCCCACCTTTAATGCCCCCAGGGCACAGAATAGCCAGAAGGCAATCGTGTCCATGTCCTCTCCCTGTGCCAGGGCTGCTGCAGAGGAGCCAGCTCTGCACTTGGGAACCCCCTGCACGCACCAGAGCTACTCCAAGGGGACCTTCCCCCCCGCCCAGCTCCCCTGTGGCCTCCTTTGCACCAGCGCTCACTGGCACTAAGGGGCTGCAGGGCAATGTTGGACAGGGCCCCTGGGACCTGAACTCCTGGTGGGGGGAGGCACTGGGTGCACACCTGCCCCTAGGGGCTGATAACAGGGGTCAGAGACAGCCTGTGGCCGCTCCGTGCTTGGATCTCCATTAGGTGACAATCATCCCACTGCAGCTCCAAGTACCACCCTGGAGCTGCTACCACCAGCACACTGAAGGCCGGGGGGGGGGGGGGGGGGGGAGAGAAGACCTGCCACATAGCCATGGGAACTCCCCAGCCTACCAGAATGGAGGGCTTGTAGCCATGGGAACCCCTAGCCCCCATTGGGGGATGGGTGGGGACACATGTAGTAGCCACAGGAACGCCCAAGCACCCTAAGACCCATCCCACAAGGCTGGGGAAAGGGCCTGTAGATATGGGCAGGCTTGTGCCCACCCACTTCCCAGGATTTCTAATAAGGCCCCAACACCCAGCTACAAGCTAGGGCTCCACTGACCACTCCTCACCTGCACCTCATCCTGCCCAAAGAGGAAGAGCAGCTGGAAGGCCTCTCCCCTCTTGAGAGGGAGGTGGGGGAACTTGGTCTCCTCCAGCCAGCGCCCGTTCTGCAGGGTGTTGCAGATTACATGAGGCCGGGAGCGGAAGCGGGGGTTGAAGTGGATGGCAATGTCTGGCCGGGGCATCACACTACAGCCACACTGGAAATCCACCTGGAACCTGGGAGACAGAGCACAGAGTGTGTGTGTGTGTGTGGGGGTGGGGGGGGAAGGGGGCACTATATGGACTCCTGGGTTCTCTCCCCAGCTCTAGGCAATGACAAGGCTGACCCTGCTGGAGTCCACGATATTTGCAAACCTGGGGCCTGAATCTCAAATTTGGGGGAACTAAGGTAGCTGTGAGAGGCACAGATGTACAAATACACCTTGAAAATAGGATGACAAAAACTTCTCTCTGCCCTTCACCTATCTGATGGCAGTAGCTCTTATGCCTACTCCAAACCTTAGCTCCCTCTCGGAGCTAAAGACAATGAGAGTCAAGAGGTGGGACATCTTATCTGGAGAGCATTAATTAAGCTTCTGTTAAAATGCACAGTTCCCAGGGAAGGAGAACTGTGGTGCTGGAGAAGGAACCTTCCAGCTATTGCTAGTGTCTCAGATCTAAGACTCCCAAAATTTATTTACAGAAAAGACTTCATCTCATAGGCCTGCTGAACCCTTAAACGTAGATCGACCTAGCTACGTCACTCAGGGCTGAGACAAGTGTCACGCGCTGTGGGAAAGTTGACCTAGCCCCTGGAGTAGACATGGCTAGGTCAAGAGAAGAATCCTTCCATTGGCCCAGTTACCGCCTCGTGTGGGGGTGGGGGGTGGATTAGCTGCATCGATGGGAAAAAAAACCCTTCCCTTGCTGTAAGAAGCGTCTACACTATGGCAGCTGCAGCGTCATAGCTGCGCCATGATAGCATAGACATGCCGTTAGTTTACAGCAGTGGTTCTCAACTTATTGCCCTGGACCCTGCCACGTGCAGTGGGCCGGCTGCCCTGGACCTCGCAGGGCCAGCCAGGAGCCCTGGACCCTCCCCTGTCGTGTGGCTGCCCCGGACCCCACAGCTCGCAGGACTGGGCGGCTGCCCCAGACCCCTGCTCCTGTGGGACCAGCTAGGAGCCCTGGACCCCACCGGGTAGCCCGAACCCCTGCACGCCGGGCAGCTGGGAACCTGGCGAACCCGGCATGCTGGCAGCCTTTAGCACACAGCTGAGCTGGGCCGCAGCTGTGTGCTAATTGGGCCGTGGGTTGAGAAATGCTGATATATAGAATATGTGCCCCAACTCCAAAACTATAGATCTGTTTGCCTTATGAATCAGACCTGTTTGCCTATGAATCAGATCTACATCTGTGAACAATCTGTCGTGTTCCTCTAATGTAGTGTTTCATATCCTATGATACGCCTTGAAAGATTTGAAATAAGAGTTCATCAAAGAATGTACAGAACACATCTACCAGATTTAGACAAGGGGTTTTGTTGCCTTTGTAAATGACTGTGCACTAGACCAGTGGTTTTCAAACTGTGGGTCATGACCCAGTATTGGGTCGCGGAATATAAGGCAGTGGATCACGACAGCTCTGGTCAGCACCACGGATTGGGCTGTTAAAAGTCCCGTCGGTAGTGCTGCCTGGCTAAGGCAGGCTAGTCCCTACCTGTTCTGACACCGCCCTGTGCCCCGGAAGCGGCCAGCAGCAGGTCCAGCTCCTAGGTGGCTCCGCACACTGCCCCCTCCCCAAGCACCAGCTCTGCACTCCCATTGGCTGGTTCCCGGCCAATGGGAGCTGGGGGGAGGGATGTGCCTGCAGGCGAGAGCCATACAGAGCCACTTGTGAGCCTCTGCCTAGGAGCTGGGACCTGCTGCTGGCCACTTCCGGGGTGCAGCGCGGTCTGCGGTGCCAGGACAGGCAGGAAGCCTGCCTTACTACCCCTGCTGTGCCGCTGACTGGGAGCCGCCGCTGGTAAGCCCACGCCCCATCTACCAGGCATGGACAGAAGCAGCAGAGAAACTGAGAAAGCTGAAAGCCAAGAGCCACTTGGCAAGTGACCAATAGAAATCAGAGGATGGCCCCTTCCAATAAGCCCTGAAATCAGAGTATATAAAATTGAAGTCACCAGGTGGAACCCCAGAGTTTTGATGAATCCCCATGTGGGAAAGACACCCCCCCTCATCCAGGGTCACAGGACTAACAAGAGTTAACTGAACCCACAAAGAAGCTGCAGAATCCCCAGTGAAACCAATACTCAGAGGTTTAACAGAAGCAGCAGAAAAGAAATCTCGCTGCAAGGATTGTATTTCTTCTTCTGTTTTTAGCATTAATACCTGTAGGTTATCTTGCTGAGCCAACGCTCTTTAGCAAGACCTCAAGTAACCATAGTTTAGAGATTGTAACTAATGAAGGAGGCCATGCCTATAGCAAAAGTCCAAGCAAACTGACCTAAGAGATTTGAACTATAAATTTAAGCAATTGCTTTTGATATTCTAAACCAATCCATCCGAACAGCTGGGCCTGCTCCCTTAAGAGACAAATGCCTCCTTACTCCTTGGAGCGATACTGGAAGGGTGATAAGTGTGTTAAGTACTAAAGAACTGATGACATAAGTAAATATAATAAGAAATCTTGGTGATTTTCATTGGTCCTTGGTGTAACTGCTGAGCCTCAGCCATAGTCCATCATAAGTGCTTGCGAGACAACATTGTGTGGTCAGTACATGCCTAGAACACCGGTGGTCTACACTTGATTAATGAACTATTGATTATATGCTGATGTGGTTCTGAGTGAATAACTGAACTGTTGATTGGTTGAGAATAACCAAGTGTCTCGCTTTAAGAAATATTATTCAAGTTAAAAGTTGACCTGAAAAGAACCCAACACTGAATTAATTAGCTAATGCTCCCTGGACTCGATAAAAAGGGTTTATTCCATTAAATTCCTTTCTAACATTGCCTATAACACATATCCAGTTGGTAAATCTAGTTTGGTAGGTTTCAGCTTTAAAACCTACCTGGTACCTCAGCAAATTCATAAAATTAACCCCATTTCATGCTTAAACCACTTGTGTGAAGTGGAGCCACCCAGGGGCGGCTCTATGTATTTTGCTGCCCCAAGCACGGCAGTCAGGCGGCTTTCGGTGGCACACCTGCGGGAGGTCCGCTGGTAACGCGGATTCGGCGGCATGCCTGCGGGAGGTCCGCTGGTCCCGCGCCTTCGGTGTACCCACCACCGAATTGCCACCGAAGCCGCGGGACCAGCGGACCTCCCGCAGGCCTGCCGCCGAAGGCAGCCTGACTGCCGCCCTCACAGCGACCGGCAGGCTGCCCCCCGCGGCTTGCTGCCCCAGGCACGCACTTTGTGCGCTGGTGCCTGGAGCCGCCCCTGGAGCCACCCCAGAGCAGTTCTCACTCATGCTTCCCTGGGAAGAAGAGAATAGCACAGAGCCCTCTAGTCCCTGGTCAAGGAGGGACTAGAACCCATAACTCCCTGCTTGGAGGCCAACTCTCCTGGAGTCCAGGGATTGCCTCACCCCATCCCTTGGTAGCTTCAAACTGGAGCTGAGAACATTTTTGGCTGAAATTTTGTTTTTTGGGGAGGGAGGGGGAGGAAATGCAGATTTAGCAACACTAGAAGGTTTTGCCAAATTGTTCATTTTGGGGGGGGGAAATCAAAATTAATTTTTTTTTTATTTTTTCAGTGATTTTTGTTGGTTGGTTTGTTTTGAAGTTGCCTCTAATGTTATTAAATTCAAAGATGTTAAAAAAAAAATGATCAAAACCCAAACATTTTGTTTTGGCTCCAAGTAAGCATCCCCAAAGTAAGCACTGACCCAAAACGGGTCATTTTCAAAATCACCAACGAAGTGGAAAAAAGCCCAGCCCTACTTTAAGCCGACTTTGTCCCCAGGAGTAAGTTAGAGCTGCCTCCAGGCTGCTCTAATCCATACCTCTCCCCGATGGCTCCTGTGAAGCAGATACTAGCTGTAGCATAATGTGTGGGGATGTAAAGTTCCATGAGAGGGTAAGGGTCACGATGGGACACTTGCCTGGCAATAAATCATGGCCTTATGTAAGGCCCCCTGGTGGTTATATAAGATGAGGCCTTATGTAAGGCCCCCTGGTGGTTATATAAGATCATGGCCTTATGTAAGGAACAATTGAACCAATCGGTGTGGGGCTATACATGTGATAAACACATGATTCTCCTTCTTGTCCAATCGGTAGATGTGTAATTATAGCCTAATTGTGTTATGTAATGTTAAGAAAGACTATAAAAGAAAGCTTGTAATAAACAGAGTTGGAGTCAGCTTGCAACCACATTGGTCATGTGCTTGATCCTCCCCGCATTGGGACCCCACAATAATGCACTCTGACAATGGCTGAGGTAGGAGTATAACCCAGGTCTCCCAAGTCACAGTCCAGTGCTGTACCAACTATGCCATAGTTCCTTTGGCCTTACACCAGTCAGGGATTTCCATATAACAGGAGAGCATTTCCACCTACTTATGCTGCAAGAAAGGCCTCAGTGTAGCTAAGAATCAGGCCCATAGAGTGGCATCATAGACAAGAGAATTCCTGACCCAGCCTTGTAAGGGACTGGAAGGATCCTGAAACTCCCTGATTAAAGAAAACTCTAGCTACAGCTCACCTGAGCACTGTAAAATCAGAGGGTTTAACACATTAATTCTCAGCAGCCACTGAACTAGTGCATTTTTGGTCTGACTGCAGGAGCCATGAATCAAGGGGTTCGAGTAGGATGAGAAGCCCAAGCCCCAGGGAAATAGCCTTTTACCTTTCGGCCTCTGCAAGGACCACGCCCTGCACCAGAACCATCTTCCCATGGGTCAAGCCACCGAAGATCATCGTGATGTACGGGAGCACCTGAAATGGACATGGGGTGGAGGAGAGGGACTCATATTGGTGTTGGAAATGGGAGAGTCTGGGAGCTCTGACTGGTAACACTGGACTCTTGGGTTCTCTCTCCAGCTCTGGGAGGAGAATGGGATTTAGAGAGTTTGGAGGCAGGGAGGGGAGTTCTCATCTGTGCTCAGTTGGGGCTGGGAGACAGGACTCCTGGGTTCTATGCCCAGCTTTGGGAGGGGAGGAGAACAGCTAGAGCAGGGGTGCCTTGAATACAGATCTCCTGGGTTCTATGCCCAGCTTTGGGAGGGGAATAGGGTCTCATGGTGCCTTAAAATAGGAGCACATTAGCTGGGGCAACGGAGTTAAGACACCCAAGTTCTATCTCCAACTCTGCTGCTGATTCACTGTGTGACCTTGCACAAGAAACCCTCACTTCTGCCCCTTTCTGTGCCTCGGTTTCCCAGGGTATCAGACACCAGTTATTGCTTCAGCTTAATGGCTAGTGGTCAGTGTTGTGATCTGAAATTCCTGGGCTAAGTAGATGGAAAAAAACAACAACTATTCAAACCAAAAGCCATGGGGGTGTGGCGGGGGAGGTGCGATCAGACACACAAGGGTATTAAAATAATACAGACCCTAAGCCCCAGCCCTTCTCCCCATTGGTGACTGGCTAGTTGACCAGAGATGATTAAAAGCCAGAATGTTTTATATGAACCCCACTAAGCTTTGGGGAGAATTGGGGGTACAATGGATTCAGGAACTAAAAAACCAGCACCTTTTTGTACAGCAGATGCCTGGATTTAGCAGAGCCAAAACTGAAACCACAACCCCAACCTCCTGAGCTAGGACTGACTTGATTTAAGGAAACTAGCAACCACCTGCCTGGTCTCAGCTGAAGTTTCTGCACCTTACAGAGTCTCACATGATCAGTTCAGAAAGGATCAAGAGAAAGACGTTTGTACAGAGAACAGCCCCGATGGCTGAAAAGTTTAGTGATAACCTGATTAGTCCCCTCCCCCCAAACAAACACACACAGCTGCACAGAGGAGCTTAAAATGAGATTCCAGCTAAACTAGTCACACATGCAGGCCTTGGGGGTTAACCCTTTAAAAAAAATCAGGCTTTCCCTAGACTTAAGATAAAGTCAGACAGTCCCTACTGCAGCAGGGACTCGAGCCAGCTTGCCAGGAAGTGAGGTCAGCTGTCAGATATTTGATAGCACCCATCTTGAGAGCTGTTGAGAAAACAAAAAAACCCACAAAGTCCTGTTTTAAAGCAAATGGCAAGCACCCACCCTCTGGGCAATCAGAGCCTTTTTAGGGGCCTTGTGTCAAGCACCCCAAGGTTTGAGACATTCAGAGATCAAATTGCCTCTTTTGGGGAAACAAAACACAACTTGGCACATGAGGGAAAGAGAGAGGAGGGTGACATTAGCTTGGGAGCTCTCTGGGGGAGGGACTGTCTTTTTGTTCTGTTTGTACAGCACCTAGCACCGTGGGATCATGGTCCATGAGTAAGGCTCCTACCTGTTACCACAATACGAACAGTGGGAGTGCAGGAGCTATATGCTGCTCTCAGATGCACCCCTTTAAACCTGGCTGGAGCCACTCCTCTTTCAATTCAATACCTTGCCTCTGGACTCTCACCCACCTAACACAGCATGATTCAGCTATAAGAACACAGGCCAGAAGTAGGAGCGAACTGATCTTTGATTTCATTGCACGCTGGCTGCCCCTGGGCACAGGTCACAGAGATTACTCACCGGGTGGAAAACTGGGGGCTGGAGGATGAAATCTACCGGAGAAGTGGGGCCCATGGCTTGAAAATCCTAAAACCCAACAGTTACCTTCAGCTTCCAGCAGGGAACCTTAGAACTTGGAGCAGTCACATGATGCAATCACACTGGGTGGAGAGAAAAATTTTAATAGCAATCCACACCAGCTTCCCTCCTAGGCAGATTTTGGTTCTTTCACACTCCATGCAGGGTCCTAGTGCCCTCTGCAATTATCGGGGAAATGCTGACAAAGCTCTTCAGCTGGTGTTGACTGGCTTACAGCCATTGGCACCAGCTGAGGGTCTGACCCACTGAGTGTTTGGGCTGTTGACTCATGCAGTGTCGTTAAAACTGAGTGTAAAAAAATCGTGAGTCAGCAATATTGCCCCCCCCCCCCCCCCCAGGAGTTCATAAATCATGAATCAGCTCCCTCCAAGAAATCATGAGCTTGGCTTAAAAATCACAAGGTTAGAAAAAAACACAGTAATAAATGCTGGGTTTATTTAATTTACTTTCTGTTTATTGTTTTTAAGCCTTTAGGGATCAAGCTTCTTTTGGCATTTGCGATATTTTAGAGGGGGTGGGATGACAGATCTCCCATGCAGAGAATTCAGCTGAGACTAGAAAAACTCATTTTACTTGGGATCTGAGGTGGAATGTGATAGCCGTATAGGCTCCTAAGTTTGCTTGGAAGTCATGCTGCTTTTGAGTGAGGGTGGCTGGCTTTGCAACTAATGCACTAACTGAGGATGCAGGGCACCTGGTTCAATTCCCAGCTCTGCCCCCGCACTCTGTGTGACCTTGGGCAAGTCACTTAATTGCTTTGTGCCTCAGTTTCCCCATCTGTAAAATGGGGGACATAATAATCCTTCCATTGTCTATTTTGACTGGGAGACTGTCTCTCCCTGGGGCTGTGCCTTGCCTAGTATGCCAGAGCCATGATCTTGGCTAATGCTTCTGTGGGCCACTGTAACTCAGTAATATAAGTAATTAACAATAATGTGTCAAGAATAGCTTGCATGATTGGCCTCTCATTTAATTTCTTTGGAGGAGGAAACATGCTCCCAAAGTGCTGCATAAATTTATGCCCTTTTATCAGTCACAACAATAAACTTAAATAAACAAACCTTTTAAAAAATTAATTTCCCTCCACCAGATGGTAGTGTTGTCCCGAAAGCTTTTTGTGTTATTTTGTGGCTAAGTCCCACCCAACGGGGATACAACATGACAGGGTCCAATTCTGCAAAGGTTTAAGCCTGTGCATAACTTTACTCACATAAGTAAAGTTGTAATTATTTGTATTAAAGGAGCACAACCGAGAATGGGGCCCACCTCACGCTGGGCATTGCATATACCCTGAAGGAGATCAGGACCCCATTCTGCCAGGCATTGCACAGAGTGAAAGACAGTCCTTGTAACCAGAACCAGACTGGGGAAGTGAAACTAAGGCAAAATGACTCCCCCAAAGTCATACAGGGAGTCAGTGGCAAAGCCAGGAATAGAACCCAGTTCTTCTAGGATAGGGCCAGGGCCGATGGGGGGGGGGGGGGGAAGCCGGTACAAATGACCGGGGCCCGGCGGTCCAGAAGGGGGCCCAGGGCCCGGCTTCCCCCCCACTCTCGTCGGCCCCGTTTAGCTGGTCCGCCCTTGCTGGGGGGTCCGAAAAAATTCCGGGCCCAGCTTCCCCCCCCCTCGTCGGCCCTGTTTAGCCGGTCCGCCCTTGCTGGGGGGCTCGAAAAAAAATTTTCACCGGGGCCCGAACCCGCTCTTGGCGGCCCTGGATAGGGCCTTATTAGCCACACAGCCAGCCATCTTCTGAAAATTTCAGCCCAACTCAGGGAGCATTGGGAAACATTTAGTTTACCCAGCAGCACAGCTGGTGCAGGACCTTTGACGCTGGAAATGTTCAACTGTAGGTTAACATTCTATTAGCAGGAGAAAAAAACAGACTCAGCAACTTCTAGGTGGCTTTTGTCCTAGGAGCTGCTTGGAAGGATCGGGGCTGGACTTTGATGCTCATTTGTTTGTTGACTTGCCAGACTGAGTTACAACCCATTTGTGGGGTGATCACAATCTTCCCAAATGGGTCTCCAAGCAGGTTCCTTGTTTGGGTCATTCCCTCACGAGCAAATTTGCCCCCAGGCCATCTCCCTACCGACTGGCTAGCCAGATGTTGCTCCTTCAGACCCAGTTGTTGCTCCTCAGTTTTCCTTGGTCTTGACAGGGGCCATCATATGCAAATGTGCCATGAAACGCCCCACTGCGCTTACACAAAAGTGACATTCTGGGCCCCACAAAGTCAATGGGAGTTTTCCAAATTACCTCAATGGGGGTAGGATTTCACTCACACTCCAGTTCAACCACAAGTCACCGTCATGCTCATAGTAGGGAAGGGAACTCGCTCCATTGCACCAATCGGTGGGGCGGGATTCTCTGGCCTGTGTTACGCTAGATGATCTAATAGTCCTTGCTGGCCTCCAGGACAATGTGTAGATGAATTTGTATGCTGTCTCCGAGAGGCCAGAGTGAGATCTAGAACTGAGAGAACACTAAGCATTGGGGTAGGTTTGTCATCTCACATAGAAATGGATCGATCTATCCCTCCCTCCCCACACACCCATCTACATATAGTTATCCATCCCGATATACCCATCCTCTCTCAGCACACACACCCCTCAATTGGTCGATAGAAAAATTTTGGCCCCAAACTCTGGAAAGCAGAAAAATTTGCCTGAAAACTGAAAAATTTTCAGTTTGGGAGGTTGGTTTTCAATTTTCTAACAAAAAAATTAAAACTTTTCAAGGAATGCAAACATCATTCATGACAATTTCCATTTAGCCAAACTCTAACATTCCATTAAAATAAAAAAGTTCAGATGGAAATTTTTTTTAGCAGCCCCTATTCACAAAACCCCTATGAGGCCGGGATGTTCATTACGGCCATTTTTACAAAGTAGGAAACTGAGGCACAGAGCATAAGTGAGGTAGTGTGTAGGAATAGGGTAGTATCCCTTTAAATAATTGGTGCTGTAGTGGTGCTCACCGTGTTCTATGTTTTAGAACCCAACCAAGGAATGCATCTAGGCCTTGCATGTTTTGTATCCTCAGTAAACACTGTTATTTGTACCCCATTGTGCCCGTGTGGTGGCTTTGTGTTATGTAAAGAGCTAAAGATCATTTTCTTAGCCTATCGCTTTGACTCCGGTCTTTACATCCCTCCACTAGCTCTCCCTTCTCTTTCACATCAGACCTAAGCCACTTGCCTTCCCTTTCAAGGTCCTTCACGCTCTATCCCCACCTGACCTATCATTCTCATCCGCTATGGAGGTGATGACTCCTGCCTCCAGCCAGCCCATGATGCCGGCCTCCATCGCCCAGTGCCCACTTGTTACATTTTCACACAAACCCCTTCATGCTTTCTCCCCTGCGGCCCCTCACGCTTGGGAGGAACTCCCCATAAACACTTGCAAAGCCACCTCACTGTCCACCTTCAAACTCTCCTCAAATGCTCCATTGCTGGGAGGCCTACGAAAAACTTGACAACAGTCAGGCCACTGGTGGTCTGAGCCCACTGCCTGTCACGCTGCCTGGGATTGTCTCCTAGTTTCCTTCTGCTCCCCCGTCTGGCTGTATCCAACTGTCATCTCTTGTCTTATCCTTAGATTGGCAGCTCGCTGGAGTAGGGGCCATCTTTTTGTGCTGGGCCTAGCACCATCGGGTCCTGCTCCAAGGTGCTATGATAGTGCAAATGTCACAAACACAACAAGCAACTTGCTCAAATATCTGGACTAGAACAGGGAATGGCGGCACGATCTCCAGAGTCCTAGGGGAGGGCCCTAGTCATGAGGCTGCCTGTCCTCTCTGGAAACTAGCGTAACACTCTGCCAAGTTCCATCTGACCCACTAACTTTCCTGAGCCAGCTAGAAAAACACCCCGCCGTGACTCCAGTGCATCATGGGTCCTCGACCTTGGTCAGTGAAGCTTCACCAGGGCTCTGACCAAGCTCAAAAAAGACGACCCAACAAATTCCAGCCTGGTCCAAAGGGTGGCTGCAGTCAGGAGAGTGGTGTAGGAATGAGGTGGAAGGGAAAAGGTCACGTGAGTCGGCAGGCAGTCATGCATGTGGTGAACTAGAGATGGGCTGTGGAGCTAAGTGCTCTGAGGTCTACGCTTAACCCTGCCACAAGTTGCCTTGGGCAGGACATTTCCCCTCCCCACCCTGTGAGCTTCACCAGGGCAAGATCTTTCACCAAAGCCTTGCCTAGACTGGGCAAATCCATTGTGCTGGGGTGATACATGTCATCGTGACCAGCACAGCAGGGCTTGAGCTGGGAAACTCCAGAGCTGAATTCACAAGTCGTTACAGGCAGACTTTCCAGCTGATACCTGTAACAGCACCACCACCCCTGTGAACCACACCTGAGTTATGCTACACTAGATGGGTGAAACTGAGGCACGGAGCGAGTGGAAGCTACTTGCCCAAGGTCACACAGGGAATTGGGCCCAGGTTTCTGCCTTAGCTCAGTGCCTCAACCACAAGACCGGCCTCCTTTGCCCTACAGGAAGCCTCCAGCCTAATATTCACCTATGCAGCAGCCACCAGGGCTCAGGAGCAATGGTTTTGCCACATCAGACAGTAGGGGTCGCCCACTGTGTAGATTCTGCTGGTGGAGCACACTGCAAACACTAGGGGCTCCTTGCATCCCTCCATAGCTTCCTGGGTGCCACCATCCCATCCCCCTCTAGTTCAGGGACTCACTGCAACTCCCCAGCCCCTTCCTCATGCCCTCCCAGCCCCTCATTCCCCCTCCCTGCATGGCAGGCTCTCTGTGTGCACCCCTCTCCCCCATGGCAGGGGCTCTGTGATCCATTTGACTCTGCCACAGGGCACTGGTGAGCTGGCTCTGTGCTGAAAACCTAACCATGTGGCATCAGCCTCTGCATCACCTTAGTGCCTATCCCAGTGAATTCAGCAGCGGAACCTTCCACAGCTAGTCAGTTGGCTGCATGGGCTGGGTGGGTCTTTCCTGAACTAGCTTGGTGGTCTAGTTGTTACACCAAGGGAAAGTTAACTAGGGTCCTTCTCACTATGGGATCTAAGCACTAGGACTCCTGGGTTCTAATCCCAGCTGTGGGAGGGCAGTGAGGTCTAGTGGTGACAAAGTGGATTAGGAGTCAGGTCTCCTGATTTTTGTTCTCTGGAAGCCTGGCGGGTTAGAGCAGGGGTAGGGTCAGGACTCCTGGGTTTTATGCCCTGTGATAGGAGGAGAGAGTGTTCTTTCTGCTCTGCACAGCAGTAAAGAGTTGGCAGATCAGCTCGTCAATGGCCACATTCTTGCTGTCTAATGCTTGTGCCAAGCTTCTAATAAGCCAGCAATTTACAGCGTGACTAAATGGTTCAGCCATCAGCAAATCTGCTTTGCTGGCCCCGCCATGAGAAAGGCTGCTGCTTTCTCCCATCATGCAGCAGGACGGGGTGTGCTGGAGCTGACACCATCATGGACGGCGTCTTTGGGGGTGGGGCAGTGGGTTCATGCCATAGCCTCTGCCCCCCCTGACTCAACTCCCAAATCAAATTCCCCCAGTGCATCCCCCTTGCAACGAGCTGCAGCTGAGAAACTGGCCTTCGGCCCCCTCCATAAAGCAGTGCAGAACTGAGCGGGGTATCCAAGTTCAGTTAGTTTGGCTTTCTTTGAGTTGGGTTATGACACTGCATTGAGACTTAGGATATTCGGGGTCAATTCCTAGCTCTGACACAGACTTCCTGTGTGACCTTGGGCAAGCCACTGCATCACTCTGGGCCTCAGTTTCAGCTCATCTGTGAAATGGGGAGAATGATCCTTCCCTTGTCAATTTAGTGTGTAAGATCTTTGGCGCAAGGGCTGTTTCGCACCATACATTGGTGCAGCACCTGGCAGGATGGGGCCTTGATCTCGGTCAGGGGGTCTGTGCAGCACTTGGCAGGATGGGGCCCTGATTTTGGTCAGGGTCTGTACAGCACCTGGCATGACGGGGCCCTGATCTCGATCAGGGGGCCTGTGCAGCGCCTGGCCCAACAAGGGTCCTGATCTCTGTTGAGCCCTGGGAGTGCTTCCGTAACATAAATATCAATGATCGAAGAGGTAGAAGAGGACAGACTGCAGCTGCAATAGGCCGGTGTGCCTGTTTCCTTCTTACAAAGCACCAGTCACCGGTTGGGACAAATCCTGCAGCTCTTACTAAGGCTAAACTCCTAGGCCCGATGTGGTCTTTGTACCAGGACAGGGTCCCTTTAACTAGTGACTGGCACTTGCCAGTTTAGCAACCCGCAACACTGTCCAAACTCTGTTCAGTGGGACCATCTAATCTAGCCTTCGTAGTTGGACCGGCTTTGAATAATGAGGAGTAGCCACGAAACATTATGTGGTGAATTAACGAGGCTCTGAATAAAGTCAGTTGCCTGGGGCATGTGGCTCTATAGAGATGCATTGATTGGCAGGTCAACTGGTGATGCAGCTGGGAGGTAAATGCCAACATCTTCATGGCCTTTGAATTCGGGAGGCCAAACCATGGCCTGGTTTTCAGTCGCAGCTGAAGCCAGTGGGAACTGTGGTGGTGCACAGATAGGGACTGAGGTACTATGGTGATAAAGGCAGATAGGAACCTCCATAGAACAGAATCTGCATGGACCTCGCCCGAGATTGGAGCCCCATTGTGTCTGGCGCTGCACAGACCTTGGTCCCATTGTGTGACACACAGCGATAGACTGACCCTGCCTCAAAGAGCTCACAGTCTAAACAGACAGCTGGGGAAACTGAGGCACGGGGAGTTTTACATCTGGGATTTTTTCCTGAGTCATGGCCCAGTGCCTTACCCACAACACCATCCTTCCAACACAGAACTAAGGCCATGCAAATATCCGTCCCACCCCCAGGGACTGGCCTATTGTGGGTGTTTTGCCAGGCTAAGGAGCTCAGGCTTTGAATGGAGCAGCTCCACCCCCAGGTCTTGACATGCAGTCCCCAGCATCTGCTACCTCCTCTGCTTCTTGTGTAACTACATTTGGCTTCGACCTGCTACCACTGGCTCTGCTGAACCGATGCACTGGTTGTCATTCCTATCCAGCAGATGAACAATGGCCTTGTGGGAAAGAATTGGTACCCAGGAGATCCCTTGAGCAAATCACATCATCGCTCTGTGCCTCAGTTTCCCTGTTTGTAAAATGGGGGAGAATTATCTTTCTTTGGCTGCTTAGACTGAGCTCATCAGGGTAGGGCAGGCCTGCACAACTCGTAAAGCGGCGAGGGCCATATTACTCCAAAGAAAACAGCTGAGGGCCGAAACCTCCCGGCCCCGCGGAAACACCCCCCTCCCCCCAGCACCGCCCAGCCCCGCGGAAACAAACCCTCCTTCCCCGGCACCGCACCACCGAAACAGCTAAGGTTTGCGGGGGAGGGTGTGTGATACTTTATTAAGAATTTTTCAATTAAATCAAACAATTTTTTTAATTCTTTTAAATTTTTTTATTAATCATGGAAAAATTAAAAACATCTGTTCCGTTGAAAGAAAACATTTGTACTTTTCATAATTACCTTGCAAATTTAATGAGAAATATTACATCTCTTTTCGGCAACAAGCTTGTCGCATTTGGGGGTCATATTTGAAGTGGATATTTTCATAATGTCTTCCAAATGGTCGTCAGTCAGAGAAGAACATTGCTTGTTTTTATTCATGTTCATGATGGAAAATGTTTGTTCACATATGTAAGTGCGTCCAAAAATGCTGAACGTTTTCAGTGCAACTTCATTGTCCAGACTTTTGTAGAAGTCCCGCAAGCTGCTTTCTCTGTGCTTATTTCGGTAAACTGCTGAACACTGAAGTTCAATAACCTCCAACTGCAAATCTAGTGGCACTTCCTCTGGATCCACAGAAAAGGGATCTTCAATCAGCTTCAACTGGACGTCTTCTTCTTTAGACAAAGTCAGTCTTCTGTCAAATTCTTTAATCAAAAGAATGATGTGCTTTGCGTATTTTTCTCCTAACTCGGCGTGTTTGTGCTGAGGGATACGCTGTGCACAAGTGGGAAAGTGACACATTTCACCTTTTGACAGCTGACTTCTGAAAAGTTTCAATTTCATTTTGAAAGCTTTTACTGCTGCACACATTTGAAATATAAGTTGATTTTTTCCCTGAAGTTGAATGTTGAGATCATTCAGGTGTGCTCTAATATCACAAAAGAAAAAGAGATCTTGATTCCAGGACTCATTTTCAAGCTCTGGGAATTTTATTGGCCCATTTTCTAGGAATTTTGCTACCTCCTCTTTCAAAGCAACAAAACGCTGGAGCACTCTTCCTCGACTCAACCATCTCACTTCTGTATGGTAGATTAAGTCATTGCACTCGGTGTCTACCCCTTCAAGAAAGGCTCGAAATGTCCTATGTTTTAGTCCTCTAGAACGGATGTAGTTTACAATGGAAACTACCACTGACATTACATGCTCAAATTTTAAGACTTTGCTACACAAAACCTGCCGATGTATAATGAAGTGATGTTTGGTTATTTCTCTCCCGATAAATTCTTCAAGAAGAGTAACTGCTCCAACATTTTTTTGGCACATAGCTGGAGCACCATCAGTACAAATGGCCACCAAGTTTGTGAAATCTAATCCCGACTTATCATTCGTGCACTTTATCACTTCACTGGAAATTTCTTTTCCGGTTGTGCGACCCGTCATGGAGCACATGCCAGCAAGTTCTTCAGTAATTTCAAAGTTTTTATCAATACCTCTAATAAAAATAAGAAGTTGGGCGGTGTCTTTTAAATCAGTGCTTTCATCCATAGCTAGGGAGTAAAAGCAGAATTCACTGACTCTCTGCTTTAACTGATCACTTAAATTGGTAGAAATGTCAGCTATTCTTCTCCGTACAGTCATGCATGATAGACTGACATTCTCAAATATTCCCCTCTTTTCTGGACATAACTCAGATACAGCAATCAACATACACTTTTTTAATAACTCGCCTTCTGTCAAGCATTTCCCAGCAGCAGCAATTTCCTTAGAAATTTTAAAGCTTACTTTAGTAACTGTATCGTTCTCAGTGCTCACTTTCTTGAAAATTTGCTGTTCTCTACTAAGGTTTTTCGCTAAACTGGCTGCTTTAATTATTTTTTCATTTGGGCTCAATTTGGCGAGATTGGGATGCTTAGTTTCAAAGTGCCACCGAAGGTTGTATTCTTTCGGAACGGCTAACGTTTCGCGACACACGAGGCACAGTATTTTGTCTTTGGAAATAGTATATAAGTATTTATTCGTCCATTCAGTGTTGAAAACTCTGTGCTCTGATTCTCTTTTTCTCTTTTTCTTTTCACTCATGGTATCCATTATGAAGCTCAAGATTTTGTTGAATAAATTCACACACAAGGGAAACACTCACAGTCACACACAAAGAGAAGAGATATCTCACGGCGCATGGCACACTAGCAAGGCACTGACGGTGTGTGGAAGCCTGTAGGTCCAGGGGTCACTATATTACTGCACACAGCAGTCAATCAATGCAGTTGTAGATAAATCTCTGCATTATGCATTTTTGTATAACTTTTATATGACTTTGTATTGAACCTTGGTACTATGTTATAGCGGGCTCCTAAGATAGTATAATTAAGGTAAAAGAAAAATTTCTTCTGTGCAAATTTTTGAAGCAGAGTTCAAATTTGTGTGCCATGAGGCAAATGCGCCCAAGTGAGTAAAATGCTTATACATTTAAAAAGTTTTAATTTGCAATTTGTGTCAATTTATATGGGTTTTCAGATAGACATCATAAGTAAAAAAAGAAAAACAAAAGTTTGTGTTTTAAATTGAAAATTTTCCTAAAAAATATCAATAAATGATTATCAGCCAAGAATAAGATATGTAATTACAAATGCATTTTAATGTCCTTATTGGTCGAAATGTCAAAGACGGCTAAACTAACCTTACTGTTTTTCCCTGCGATCTTTTTCATTTGCCCATTCAATATAAACTCTGTCCAGATCTATCAGTCCTCAATCCAGCTGGTAACTCTTAATACACATCAGCACCCCACATAGAACCCCCCACTCACTAGTTTCCCAATACACACAGATTTCTCCTCCCTCCCTCCCAGTGCCCTTCCCCACAGCCCCACCACCACAACTAAACAATGCCCCACACAGACCCCCAGTGCCCTGACACACACAGATCTCCCTCACTGCCCAGCACCCCCCAACAGGCCCCCACTGCCTAGCACCCCAAAACACACAAACCTCCCCCACTGCCCAGTGCCCTCCACACCCTCACAGCCCAGCACCCCCCGCACATCTCCCAGACACTCACTCCACCACACCCTTCCCCCTTCCCTGGCCGTACTCACCAGCCCTGCTGGGAGGTCTCTGGCTCCTAGGGTGAGAGCGGCAAGGGGAGTCTCCAGTGGTGAGCGGGAGCCGGTTCGCGGGAACCAGTTGTTAAATTTAGAAGCCCTTTTAGAACCAGTTGTCCTGCGCGGGACAACCGGTTCTAAAAGGGCTTCTAAATTTAACAACTGGTAAGTTGAAGTGACCAGGACCGTAGCTGGGGGGGAGCAGAGGGAGCGGCTGCTCCCCCTGAGCACATTATCCAAAAGTGGCGCCTTAGGAGCCGACCCCATGGGTGCTCCAGCTCTCCGCCCCACTCCCCAGCCCCAGCTCACCTCCGCTCCGCCTCTGCCTCTGCCTCTGAACACTCTGCCCCACTTCTCCCCATCCCCCCCACCCCCCGCTTCCCGCGAATCAGCTGTTCGTGCGGGAAGCCTGGGAGGGCAGAGAAGCAAGCGGTGGCTTCGCGCTCAAGCCCAGGGAGCCGGAGCGGAGGTGAGCTGGGGTGGGGGGAGCCGCCCGCGCCACAGCAGGTAACCCGGGGGGAGGGGCGCGGAGGGGAACCGCTCCCCGCCCCAACTCACCTCTGCTCCGCCTCCCTGGGCCTGAGCGCGAAGCCGCCGCTTGCTTCTCAGCCCTCCCAGGCTTCTTGCGTGAACAGCTGATTCGCGGGAAGCAGGGGGGCTGCAAGCTCAGCCTGACCCGGTGCTCCAGGCACTGCACGGTGGCGTCGTGGCCCGGCTCCAGCCGAGCGGCGTGGCTGTAGCGCCGCCAGCCACCTCCAGGCAGCGCGGTAAGGGAGCAGGGAGGGGGTGTTGGATAGAGGGCAGGGGAGTTCAGGGGGTGGGGTGGGGGGGTGGATAGGGGTCGGGGCAGTCAGATGGCAGGGAACAGGAGGATTGAATGGGGGCAAGGGTCCCAGGGGGCAGTCAGGAAGGAGCAGGGGTTGGATGGGGCGGTGGGAGGCAGTCAGGGGCAGGGGTTCCAAGGGTGGTCAGGGGACAGGGAGAAGGGGTGGTTGGATAGGGAATCAGGAGAGGAGTTGGATGGGGCGGCGGAGGGCAGTCAGGGGACAGGGAAGGGGGTGGATGGGGCAGGGGTCCCGGGGGGGGGCATCAAGGAACGCGGGGGGGTGGATGGGACAGGAGTCCCGGGGGGGGGGCCAAAAAGCGCTCAGGACGGGGGCGGTGGCTGAGCCCCGTGTCCCTGCTGGGGGGGGGGGGGCGAGGGCTCCGTGCCCGTGTCCCGCTTGGGGCAGTGGGGAGGGGCAGCGGTGCACGAGGGCTCCCTGTCCTGCTTGAGGCCTGCGGGGTGCGGCGCTGCGCGTGGGCTCCGTGTCCCGCTTGGGGCAGGGGGGTGGAGGCGCGGCAGCGCGCGAGGGCTCCCTGCCCGTGTCCCGCTTGGGGCGGGGGCGGCAGCGCGCGAGGGCTCCCTGCCCGTGTCCCGCTTGGGGCAGGGGGGCCGGTTTCGCGCGCCGCGGCCGCTCGGGATCTCCCCCCCTCCCTCCCAGGTTTGAGAGCCTGGGAGGGAGGGGGAGACCCCGAGCGGCCGCGGCGCGCGAAACAGCTGATTCGCGCGCCGCTGCTCCCCCTCCCTCCCAGGCTTGAGAGTGAGCCCCCGCGGGCCGCACAGTGAGCCCCCGCGGGCTGCATGCGGCCCGCGGGCCGTATGTTGTGCAGGCCTGGGGTAGGGACTGTCTCTCGCTGTGTGTCCGTGCGGTGCCTACCACACCGGGGTCTGTGCAGCACCTGGCACAAGAAGGGGACCCTGATCTCAGTCAGGATCTGTAGAGCGCCCAGCACAAGAGGAGGGCCCCGATCTCGGTAGGATCTGTGGAGCGCCCGGCACAAGAGGGGGGACCTGATCTCGGTCAGGATCCGTGGATCATCCTTCATGACTGGAGGGTGGGGGGGCACTAATCGCAGTGCCTTAACTGCAGGGCCATCTTAGATTTAATTTTTCCTCCACTTTCCCAGATCAATGTGCTCATGCAGCCGTCTCTGATGGCTGAAGCCAGGCAAATGTGTCACAAGACACCCGCAACGCTCCCCAGTGGGAGAGACCAGACCTGGGCACTTTGACCTCTAGAACCCACAGGCCTTTTACCCAGCCACCCAGAGCCCTGTACATTTCTGAACACAGTCCCTCCAGCAGAGAGCACTGGTGCATTTCCCTTCTCAGCCCCTCTCAGATTCCAGAAGGCTGGCTTTCCCTGACTTTGCTCTGTGGGAATGTCACAATTCTCAGCCCCAAGCCTTAGACTGAACCTGTCCTCCAGCAAGAGCCAGTGCACTTTCCTCTGCTGCATTTTTCTCCATTTGCCCCTTAATTTTTTTCAGCTTTTTCCCTTTTAATTTTAATGAATCCCTTAAAACAGGAGTAAAACTTTAACCAAATGAGCTGATTAAATTTTATATAATCCTCTCAAGGACCCTTAAATCAGGATCTCTTTGTCGCAAGGGGGAAAACAGGAATCTAGGAAGGCACCACCCTTAGCAAAGGTGCCTAGTGACATTTGCAAAGCAGGTGACTGATGGTGCATTTTAACAAGCCCTGTTTTGTTTGCCAGAGAAGAGACACCAGTTCTGCTGGGCTACCTGGAAGATTCACAGACACAGGGACTCTAATCTCAAGCCACAGGTGAAAACCCGTGGCAGACGCACCTCGATCAAACTAAAAAGCTCTTTTGCCAGCTCTCCTGTGGATATTTCAGCACTGGGAGCAACTCTGCAGCAGCGTCTTAGGTAAATGCCAAATCTCTCCAGGGCTCCAAGTACTCTTCCATCAGCCTTCTAAAGCCCCAATCTGTTGCACACCAGATTCCCCTTGAGGGGAGTGTCCTCCGGACCACTGGATCTAGGAGCGTGACATTCAATTACAGAAGGAGACGCATTAGCTCAGAGGCAGCAGCAGCCCCTTAATCCCCGTTCTGGTTTGAGATCCATGCAGCTCTAGAAGTATTTTGAATCCTGGAGTATTTTTTGTAGCCTGGGGTTATTTCTGAGGGCAAGGTGCTTCCAGCGGGACCATGTCTTTCGCCGAATTCTTACATCAGGTGGGCGGTATGGGACGTTTCCAAATTATCCACACAATGTTGCTTACCATCCCCATCGTGCTGATGGCCAGCCACAACCTCCTGCAGAACTTCACTGCCGCCATCCCAGGGCACCACTGCCAAGTCCATATTGATGCCAACAACACCCGCTACCCTAATGCCATCCTGCGCCTGGACTCCCAGGACCTGCTCCGGGTCGCCATCCCCATGGACAGGAACCGGCAGCCAGAGAAGTGCCACCGCTTTGTCACCGCTCAGTGGCAGCTCCTAGACCCCAATGTCACCGAGCCCAATGGAACTCAGCTGGACACAGAGCCCTGCACGGAGGGATGGACCTATGATAGGAGCATGTTCACCTCCACCATCATTACTGAGGTGAGACATACTCCGCTGCTAGGGACTAGGTGGAATGGGCAGGTTGGGGGCACCGGGCGCCATTAATATTGAGGTGCTCTGGGATCAGAGAGAGGAGAACCGCATAAATAACTAGGTAGACAACGGGATGTGAATGGGACAGGGAGACACAGGGGTTTGTATGGGGATACAAATACAGCAAAACACAAAATCTTCAATAAGTTGTTGGAATGTGTTGGAGACAACTTGTTTCAAAACGTGTGTGTGTGGGGGAGGTGTCAGCTGTTTTAGACTTGATTCTGACTAGACGAGGAATTGGTTGAGAATCTGAAGATGGAAGGCAATTTGAGCGAAAGTGATCATGAAATGAGAGATTTCGTGATTCTAAGGAAAGGAAGGAGTGAGAGCAGCAGAATGAGGACAATGGCCTTCAAAAAAGCCAATTTTAACAAACTCAGAGAACTGGCAGGTGGGTACCCAGGGGAAGAAAATCTAAGGGAAAAAGGAGTTCAGGAGGGCTGGCAGTTTCTTAAAGAGACAATATTAAAGGCACAACAGCAAACCATCCTGTTACGCAGGAAAGACAGTAAGAAATCAGAGAGCTGATAGGTAAGGTCCCATGGGAATCAAGACTGAGGGGAAAAACAACTGAGGAGAGTTGGCAGTTTTTCAAAGGGACACTATTAAGGGCCCAAAAGCAAGCTATTCCGCTGGTTAGGAAAGATAGAAAATGTGGCAAAAGACCTCCTTGGCTTAACCAAGAGATCTTGCATGATCTAAAAAATAAAAAGGAGTCATATAAAAAATGGAAACTAGGACAGATTACAAAGGATGAATATAGGCAAACAACACAGGAATGCAGGGGCAAGATTAGAAAGGCAAAGGCACAAAATGAGCTCAAACTAACTACAGGAATAAAGGGAAACAAGAAGACTTTTTATAGGGTTACCATATCTATTAAATAAAAAAAGAGGACCCTCCACAGGCCCTGGCCCCGCCCATTTCCCCACCCCCAGCCCCACCCCAACTCCGCCCCTTCCCCACCCTAACTCCGCCCCCTCCTCCCTCCCACTCCCAGCCACGGGGAAAGGGCTGCCCGAGCGCTACCGGCTTGACGGTTTGCCGGGCAGCCCCCAGACCCTGCGCCCCCGGCCGGCGCTTGCCCAGCGCAGCTGGAGCCCGGGAGGGGAAGCGCCCAGCCGGGGGCGCAGGGTCTGGAGGCTGCCCGGCAAACCGTGAAGCCGGTAGCGCTTGGGCTTCGGGCAGCCCCCATGCCTCCGGACCCTGCGCCCCCAGCCGGGCACTTCCCCTCCCGGGCTCCGGCGGCGCAGGGTCCGGAGCTATCGGGGCTGCCCAAAGCCCGTAGCGCTCGGCTCTTAAACAGAGCCGAAGAGTCGGGGAGGAGCAGAGCCGCCGTGGCTGGAGGCTCTGCTCCTCCCCTGACTCTTCGGCTCTGTTTAAGAGCCGAGCTGCCCCAGCGCTACCGGCTTCGGGCAGCCCCCGTGCCTCCGGACCCTGCGCCGCCGGAGCCCGGGAGGGGAAGTGCCCGGCCGGCGGCTGGGGTCCGGAGGCAAGGGGGCTGCCTGAAGCCCATAGCGCTCAGGCAGCTCGGCTCTTAAACAGAGCCGAAGAGTCAGGGGAGGAGCAGAGCCGCCATTTTCCCGGACATGTTCGGCTTTTTGGCAATTCCCCCCGGATGGGGGTTTGAGTGCCAAAAAGCCGGACATGTCCGGGAAAAAGAGGACGTATGGTAACCCTACTTTTTATCAATACATTAGAAGCAAGAGGAAGACCAAAGACAGGGTAGGCCCACTGCTTAGTGAAGAGGGAGAAACAGTAACAGGAAACTTGGAAATGGCAGAGATGCTTAATGACTTCTTTGTTTCGGTCTTCACTGAGAAGTCTGAAGGAATGCCTAACATAGTGAATGCTAATGGGAAGGGGGTAGATTTAGCAGATAAAATAAAAAAAGAACAAGTTAAAAATCACTTAGAAAAGTTAGATGCCTGCAAGTCACCAGGGCCTGATGAAATGCATCCTAGAATACTCAAGGAGCTAATAGAGAAGGTATCTGAGCCTCTAGCTATTATCTTTGGAAAATCATGGGAGACGGGAGAGATTCCAGAAGACTGGAAAAGGGCAAATATAGTGCCCATCTATAAAAAGGGAAATAAAAACAACCCAGGAAACTACAGACCAGTTAGTTTAACTTCTGTGCCAGGGAAGATAATGGAGCAAGTAATTAAGGAAATCATCTGCAAACACTTGGAAGGTGGTAAGGTGATAGGGAACAGCCAGCATGGATTTGTAAAGAACAAATCATGTCAAACCAATCTGATAGCTTTCTTTGATAGGATAACGAGTCTTGTGGATAAGGGAGAAGCTGTGGATGTGGTATACCTAGACTTTAGTAAGGCATTTGATATGGTCTCGCATGATATTCTTATCGATAAACTAGGCAAATACAATTTAGATGGGGCTACTATAAGGTGGGTGCATAACTGGCTGGATAACCGTACTCAGAGAGTTGTTATTAATGGTTCCCAATCCTGCTGGAAAGGCATAACGAGTGGGGTTCCGCAGGGATCTGTTTTGGGACCGGCTCTGTTCAATATCTTCATCAACGACTTAGATATTGGCATAGAAAGTACGCTTATTAAGTTTGTGGATGATACCAAACTGGGAGGGATTGCAACTGCTTTGGAGGACAGGGTCATAATTCAAAATGATCTGGACAAATTGGAGAAATGGTCTGAGGTAAACAGGATGAAGTTTAACAAAGACAAATGCAAAGTGCTCCACTTAGGAAGAAAAAATCAGTTTCACACATACAGAATGGGAAGAGACTGTCTAGGAAGGAGTACGGCAGAAAGGGATCTAGGGGTTATAGTGGACCACAAGCTAAATATGAGTCAACAGTGTGATGCTGTTGCAAAAAAAGCAAACACGATTCTGGGATGTATTAACAGGTGTGTTGTGAGCAAGACACGAGAAGTCATTCTTCCGCTCTACTCTGCTCTGGTTAGGCCTCAGCTGGAGTATTGTGTGCAGTTCTGGGCACCGCATTTCAAGAAAGATGTGGAGAAATTGGAAAGGGTCCAGAGAAGAGCAACAAGAATGATTAAAGGTCTTGAGAACATGACCTATGAAGGAAGGCTGAAAGAATTGGGTTTGTTTAGTTTGGAAAAGAGAAGACTGAGAGGGGACATGATAGCAGTTTTCAGGTATCTAAAAGGGTGTCATAAGGAGGAGGGAGAAAACTTGTTCACCTTAGCCTCTAAGGATAGAACAAGAAGCAATGGGCTTAAACTGCAGCAAGGGAGGTCTAGGTTGGACATTAGGAAAAAGTTCCTCACTGTCAGGGTGGTTAAACACTGGAATAAATTGCCTAGGGAGGTTGTGGAATCTCCATCTCTGGAGATATTTTAGAGTAGGTTAGATAAATGTCTATCAGGGATGGTCTAGACAGTATTTGGTCCTGCCATGCGGGCAGGGGACTGGACTCGATGACCTCTCGAGGTCCCTTCCAGTCCTAGATTCTATGAATCTATGAAAAAGGTAAGAGGCCAATATGGCCCATCAGGAGAGCTTTAATGACCTGAAAATCAAAAAGGAAACCTACAAAAAGTGGAAACATGGACTAATGGCTAAGGATGAGTACAAAAGAATAGTGCAAGTATGAAGGGACAAGATCAGAAAGGCTAAGGCACAAAATGAGTTACACCTAGCAAGGGATATAAAAGGTGAATATATAAGTGAAGATTCTATAAATACATCAGGAGCAAGAGAAAAGCAAAGGAAAATGTAGGTCCTTTACTTAGCAGGGAAGGAGAGCTACTAATGGATGACATTAAGAAGACTGAAGAGTTTAATGCCCATTTTGCTTCAATCTTCACTGAAAAGGATAATTGTGACAAGATGTTTAACAGATTTAACATTAAGAACCAGAGGGAAGGAACACAAGCCAGAATAGGGAAAGAACAGATTAAAGAATATTTAGACAAGTTAGATGTATTCAAGTTGGCAAGGCCAGATGAAATTCACCCTGGGGTACTTAAGGAACTACCTGCAACAATCTTGAAACCATTAGTGTTTATCCTTGAGAACTCAAGGAGGATGGGTGAGGTCTCAGAGGACTGGAGAAGGGTAAATGTACCTATCTCTAAAAAGGGAAACAAAGAAGGCCTGGGGAATCATAGATCAGTCGGCCCACTACAATACTTGGAAAGATACTGGACCATATTATTTAACAATCAGTTTGTAAGCACCTAGAGCAGGGGTTCTCAAACTGGGGGTCGGGACCCCTCAGGGGGTCATGAGGTTATTACCTGGGGGGGTCACAAGCTGTCAGCCTCCACCCCAAACCCCACTTTGCCTCCAGCATTTATAATGGTGTTAAATATATTAAAAAGTATTTTTAATTTATAAAGGGGGTCACACTCAGAAGTTTGCTATGTGAAAGGGGTCACCAGTAAAAAAGTTTGAGAGCCACTGACCTAGAGAATAATAGGGTTGTAAATAATAGCCAACATGGATTTGTCAAGAACAAATCATGCCAAACCAACCTAATTTCCTTTTTTGACAGAGTAACTGGCTAGTGGATGTGGGGAAGCAGTAGATGTGATAGGTCTTGATTTTAGTAAGGCTTTTGACACAGTCCCCCATGACATGCAAATTAGGGAAATGTGGTCTAGATGAAACTACTATAAGGGGGGGGTGCATATCTGGCTGAAAGACCATTCTCAGAATGGTAATCAATGATTCGCTGTCACATTGGGAGGATATATCTAGTGGGGTCCCCCAGGGTCTGGTACTATTTGACATTTTCATTTAGTGACTCGGATCATGCAGTGGAAAGTATGTTTATCAAATCTGCAGGTGACACTATGATGGGAGGGGTTGCAAGCACTTTGAAGGGCAGGATTAGAATTCAAAAGGACCGTGACAAGTTGGAGAAATATCTATATCACAGGGTGACATCGGTTCTCTGAGAGGGAGCAGGGCCAGTGCACCTGTGCTTGGTCAGCATATCACGATTGGGCTTTAGAGGGGGGATGCCTGAGTGCATCAGGCCTCGTCAGTTAGGAAAGGGGGTAGAGAGAGTAGACATGGGGAGCTGCTGCTGGCTCCCTGGGAATAGGAACACAGGCCAGAAGCAGGAAGTTCTGTGGGATGGGAGAGACCTGGTGAGACAGAGCCAGGGAGCTGCAAGAATCAGGGAGTTCCTAAGAGATCTCTGGGAGGGGAGGCAGTGGAAACCTGCTGGGGAAAAAGGGCCTTCCAAGGAGAAAGCTCTGGGAGGTGGTGCTCAGGGAACAGAGCATGGAAGACTCCTGCAGGAACCACTAAAAGGTAAAGGGGAAAAAACCCTGGAATTAGGGTGACCATATTTCTTAAAGTAAAAACAGGATGGCCCAGAGCTCCCCCGAGCCGCTCCCCCCGTCCCCCTGCGCATAAGGCTCGCCAAAGCTGCCCTCCCTATGCCGCCCAGGGCTGAGACTGACTCGCTGAGCTCCGTGCCACCCGCGGGGAGATTGGGGCTGACCCCCCAAGCTCTGCGGCTCCTGGGGCTGGGGCTGACCCACCGAGCTCCACACCGCCCAGGGGGTCAGCTCTGAAGAAGGCAGCACTGCCCACTAGCAGCAAATTTCTCTGCCTTCCTGCTGGCGGGCAGCATTGGCTTCAGTTGAGCCCCTGGACAGCAGCCCTCACTCTCCGCTCTGCCTTGCAGCCAGGACAAATGCCCAGTTTTGGCAAAAAAGTAGGGACAGCCAGGACAGAGCTGAAAAATGGGACTGTCACAGCCAAACTGGGACATATGGTCACCCTACCTGGAAGCTGTAGCCCAGGGTGGGCTGAGGAACTGTTTGTGTTGTGTTTGCCCAACACCTGGAGAAGTAAAAGTGCCTGAGAAGAGACTCTGGGTGTGGCAGTGGGGTCTCTGGGAGCTGGGAAGCAGGGCACCTTGTTACAGTCTGAAATCTACACAATGAAATTCAGTAAAGGCAAGTGCAAAGTACTGCACTTGGGAAGGAAAAATCCAATGCACAGCTACAGAAAGAGGACTAACTGGCTAAGCAGTCGTACTGCTGGGAATGAGCTGGGGGTTATGGCAGACAGGGCCAGCTCCAGGCACCAGCCGAGCAAGCTCGTGCTTGGGGCGGCAGATTCCCTTTTCTTTTCTTTTCTTTTTCTTTTTGGTTTGCCGCTCCGGCCGCGCTGTAGGGGTCGGCGGCGCAGAGGAGGGGAGCGCCCTGCAGCAAACTCGGCAGAGCAGCCTGCGTCCTTCCCTCCCAGCCGACCGGAGCAGCGCAGAGCCCTCCTGGCAGGCAGCGCAGCGGGAGGGGCCAGGTGGCGAGCGTCCCGCTGAAGCCCTGGCCGCCCCCCTTCTCTCTCTCCCCCCGCTCCCTCCCGCTCCCCCCTGCTAGACCGGGCGTGCACTCCGCTGCACGTCTGCAGCACAGGGAGTCCCCCTGCACCCTGGCTCCAGCCGCCCTGCAGGTTTTTTTTTTTTTTGCTTTGCTTTGCCGCTCTGGCCGCCCTGCAGGTTTTTTTTTTTTTTCTGCTTTGCTGCTCCGGCCGCCCCGCTGGTGTTTTGTGTGTGTGTGTGTGTGTGCTTTGCCGCTCTGGCCGCCCCGCAGGTGTTTTGTGTGTGTGTGTGTGTGTGCTTTGCCGCTCTGGCCGCCCCGCAGGTGTTTTGTGTGTGTGTGTGTGTGTGCTTTGCCGCTCTGGCCGCCCCGCAGGTGTTTTGTGTGTGTGTGTGCTTTGCCGCTCTGGCCGCCCCGCAGGTGTTTTGTGTGTGTGTGTGCTTTGCCGCTCTGGCCGCCCCGCAGGTGTTTTGTGTGTGTGTGCTTTGCCGCTCCGGCCACCCCGCAGGTGTTTTGTGTGTGTGTGTGTGTGTGTGTGTGTGTGTGTGTGTGCTTTGCTGCTCCGGCCGCCCCGCAGGTGTTTTGTGTGTGTGTGTGCTTTGCCGCTCTGGCCGCCCCGCAGGTGTTGTGTGTGTGTGTGTGTGTGTGTGTGTGCTTTGCCGCTCTGGCCGCCCCGCAGGTGTTTTGTGTGTGTGTGTGCTTTGCTGCTCTGGCCGCCCCGCAGGTGTTTTGTGTGTGTGTGCTTTGCCGCTCCGGCCACCCCGCAGGTGTTTTGTGTGTGTGTGCTTTGCTGCTCCGGCCACCCCGCAGGTGTTTTGTGTGTGTGTGTGTGTGTGTGTGTGTGTGTGCTTTGCCGCTCCGGCCACCCCGCAGGTGTTTTGTGTGTGTGTGTGTGTGTGCTTTGCCGCTCTGGCCGCCCCGCAGGTGTTTTGTGTGTGTGTGTGTGCTTTGCCGCTCTGGCCGCCCCGCAGGTGTTTTGTGTGTGTGTGTGCTTTGCCGCTCTGGCCGCCCCGCAGGTGTTTTGTGTGTGTGTGCTTTGCTGCTCCGGCCACCCCGCAGGTGTTTTGTGTGTGTGTGCTTTGCCGCTCCGGCCACCCCGCAGGTGTTTTGTGTGTGTGTGCTTTGCTGCTCCGGCCGCCCCGCAGGTGTTTTGTGTGTGTGTGTGCTTTGCCGCTCTGGCCGCCCCGCAGGTGTTGTGTGTGTGTGTGTGTGTGTGTGTGTGTGCTTTGCCGCTCTGGCCGCCCCGCAGGTGTTTTGTGTGTGCTTTGCTGCTCTGGCCGCCCCGCAGGTGTTTTGTGTGTGTGTGCTTTGCCGCTCCGGCCACCCCGCAGGTGTTTTGTGTGTGTGTGCTTTGCTGCTCCGGCCACCCCGCAGGTGTTTTGTGTGTGTGTGTGTGTGTGTGTGTGTGTGTGTGTGCTTTGCTGCTCCGGCCGCCCCGCAGGTGTTTTGTGTGTGTGTGCTTTGCCGCTCCGGCCACCCCGCAGGTGTTTTGTGTGTGTGTGTGTGTGTGTGTGTGTGTGTGCTTTGCCGCTCCGGCCGCCCCGCAGGTGTTTTTTTTTACTTGAGTTCAGCACCTGCAGCTCTGCTTACCCAGGGCCCTGCCAGCCATCAGAAAGCAAAGTACGATTTATTCAGAATGAAAGCATTACAGAAAACCATCCCTTGAAAACAATCAACAGTTTATACATGTGCCTGTCTTATCTGGCAGTCACCCATCTTCCAAATGGGGTAGGAACACAGTACTTCAAACCCTTCCCGTGCCTTTTGGGCACAGCATTAGGTCAGTTCTTGGATCAGGTGAGAATGATCACTTCATACCTTTCTCAGTCCTCTGTGTGGTCACCTTTGTCCACCAGTTCAAACCAGGTTATGCAATTTCCCCCAAGGGCTGAGGCTTCTCCAGACTTGTTTAACCCAGTTACTCACCCAGGAACCCGGAATACCAACCCTAGCCCATACAGCTAACAGACAGCATTTATACAGGTGAGATAGTAGTGAAAGACATTCCATGTGTCTGTAATATCTATCCCCAGACACACCCATCATCTATCACCATACAAACCCCTCTCTGTTTCTCGCAGGCCTATTACCACGGTGTTCGTTACTGTAACTGCTTTTGCAAAATCAGCATCACCAATGCATCTTTTGGGAGGGGAGAATGGTCAGGGCAGGGATGGCAGCCAGGGACAAGAACCCCGGGGCTGCTCTAACACATGTGCTGCTTCCCATGGCCCCTGGGAGGAAGAGAATAGCCAGAGTGCCGTGCATTCTGGCCAGGTGCCCATTCTCCCCCTGCATCAGCCCTTATTCCAGCTCCACACCAGCCAGGGAGGCACTCAGCTCAGTGGGGATTCCTAGGGGGCCACACCCACCCACTTTAAGGCTCCTTTACGTTGCCAGAGAGGCACAGAGGGGCCTGAGCATGAGTGAGAATCAGCCCCAGTGATTCCAGTGAGAGTTGCACCAGGGCAATGAGAACAGAACACCAGCGACTGTGTTGCACAGCCACAGCATGTGTAATGACAGCAACCACTGTTATACATGGACACCAGTTACGGAGGACACTTTGCGAGCTCACAGCCCACAGGCTGTGACTTGTTGCAATGCTCCAGTGCTTCAGGATCTGACCACCAGCCACTGGGCCTCTGCAGAAATTACTGACTTGCTCTCTGTCTCCCTTTCCCCACCTGCAGTGGGACCTGGTGTGTAACTTGCGGAAGTTCCGGCAGATGGCTCAGTCAATCTACATGGCCGGGGTGCTGCTGGGAGCGCTCGTGCTAGGCGGTCTCTCTGACAGGTAAGCACAGGACAGCACAGGACATGGACTCAGGAGACCTGCGTTCTATTCCCTGCTCTGTTGTGTGATCTGGGGCAAGTCCCTCCCTCTCTCTCTCTCTGCCCCACCTTTCCTTCTGGTACTCTGTCTGTTTGGGGCAAGCTCTCTGGGACGGTCTCTCACTATAGCTCTGGGCAGTGTCCAGCACAATGGGGCCCTGATCTCAGTCAGGGGCGGAGCAGTGCTGTCACAATGGAACTCTGTTCTCACTGGGTCTGTGCAGCACCTGGCGCAATGGAGCCCCAGTTTCAGTTGGGACCTCCCTGTCCTAGTGAATTAGCCCAATGATCTGTGTTATACAGGAAGTGAGACTGGACAATCTAATGCTCCCATCTAGCCTTAAAATCTGTCAACCATCACTCCACATTGTCCCCATCTGGTTCATGGTCAATTGTCCATGGCAACCCAGCTGGACATGCCAGCTGGAAGCCAATGGTCCTATCAGCCCCGAGAATCACCTCCTCTCCAATCACATCACAGCCCATTTGACCCACAGCCGAGCCCTGACCACTACCTCAATGCCCGTTACTTATTCCCTTCTCTGTCCCCCTTTGCCATAGGTTTGGACGCAAGGCAATGCTGATCTGGTCCTTTCTGCAGCTGGCTGTGATGGGAACCTGCACGGCCTTCTCCCCCAGTTACATCTCCTACTGTATCTTCCGCTTCCTGGGTGGGATGGCACTGTCTGGCTTTGGGCTCAGCATCGCCTGCCTGAGTAAGCCCTGCCTGTTTAGCAGCTAGGTCTTAAGCTTCTCACCTCAACCCTTAACAGATACTGTGACTGATGTACTAAAAGGTGCAGTACTACCTGCTGGCACTGGGGATCTCCTGGTGGCTCAGGACACCTGCATGACCCAGGGGCCTGCAGGTAGCAGAGAGAGGAAGTGCAGAGCATGCAAGCAGGCTCCCATGGGGTATTGGGCTGTTTGCACATTCTCCTTGCTACCTCTGCAGCTGCCCGGGGCTATGGGCTGAAGCAGCGCCAGCCTCACAAGATGTAATACCACCTGCTACCACTGGGGGAGCTGCAGCTCTGGAGGCTGCAATATCCCTGGCTACCACTGGGGGTCTTAAGGTAGCAGGGGCAAGAGTTGCTGTCTCCAGTATGGCTATTTCAGCTCAAAGTACAGAGCTGTACATTCCCTCTGCTGCAGCCCTGCAGGGTGCAGTAACATGTGGTGCCAGTGGGTCCGAGGAGAGTCAGGGCTAGCAGTATCCTGCCCATGGATAGGTTAAACAAGGTTCCTTTCCTTGCAGTTGTGGAGTGGATCCCCACTGAGTTCCGCACCATCACCATTGCCATCACAGGATTCGTCTACACCCTGGGCCAGATCCTACTGGCGGGCTTGGCATATGGCATCCCAGACTGGCGCTGGCTCCAGCTGACTGTGTCTTTGCCTTTCTTCTTCTTCCTCATCTATTCCTGGTATGTGTCTCTGGAAACCTCTCCTTCTAGGCGCAAGTGCTGTCCTCTTTCCTTGTGGTTGTTAGCAGACAGGGTGGGGGTGGTGTCTAGTGGTTAGAGCTGGGAGTCAGGACTCCTGGATTCTATTCTCAACTCTGAGAGAAGTGGAGTTACAGCAGGGAACTAGGAGCCAGGCATTTGGGTTTCAAGAGGGTGGCGCACAGGACTCCTGGGTTCTGTTCCTGGCTCTGCTGCAGACTCCTTGGGCAAGTTCCTGCTCCTGTCTGTGCCTCAATTTCCCCCTCTGTAGCACAGGGATAATTATCTTGTGCTGCATTACACTTCAGCTGATCCTGCTTTGAGGACCCCATTGAAGTTGTGGGTCACATCACTGACCTTGGCTCTGCAGGAGAAACATTTGACTATCCTTTTTCAACAGGTGGTTCGCAGAATCTGCCCGCTGGCTGGTTCTGGCAGGTAAAGCTGACAGAGCAGTGAAGGTGCTCCAAAGGGTCGCCAGAGTGAATGGGAAACGGGAAGAAGGGGAGAAGATTACCACAGAGGTAAAGAGACCCAATGGAGTCTTTAATGAAGGGCTTGATCCTCAGGTGGTCTAAACGGACACAACTCCACGGGAGTCATTCATTTACACCAGCTGAGGATCAGGCCATTTAACTTTTTAATCTATCAGAGGACATAGACCTAGGGCCTGTCCCACCAGATTTCTAGCACGGGGCAAAGGAGATTGAATAAAGCCTGATTTCAACAGAGAGCTGGCACAGCCCTGGCTTCCTCCCTTGCTCCAAAGTGACATTAACTTAGTCCCCTGTGGATATTTGTCCATGGTATAAAACCAGCACATCATTTCACACAACTGCCAGTCATAGCAGATGGGGCTGTGGCTCAGGATTGAGGGGCACTGGCAGAGTGTGGGGGAGAGGGGAAGGGTTCGAATAGCAGGGGGAGGGGGAGGGAGAGAGCTGTGTGACTGAGCTCTGATCTTAGTTGTGGCCTCTTGGTGCTACCGTAATACTACTAATTAATAGTACCAATAATACCAGACCTGTATGGTCAATACATGTGGACTATATTCCATCACAAGTAGGTCTTGTTGAACTGAAATCTGAGGTCCATGGAAGTTTGCCTCAGTAAGGAATGACTAGCTACCGTTTGCCAGAGCAAGGAGCCATTGGCAGGTCCTGTGTTGTCATAGCTGAATCTATGGGGCTGTCATGTGCTTCCCGACTGACCCTTTTGTTTCCTACTAGATCCTAAAATCCAAAATGCAGAAGGAACTGTCAACGGTGAAGTCCTCCTACACTATCTCGGATCTGGTACGCACGCCCGCCATACGCCGGATATTCTGCTGCCTCTCAATTGTGTGGTAAGAGCACTTCTTCCCTTCGGCCCTGATCCTAAATCTGGGTCCAAATTAGGTTAGCAGATCCAGTATTGATAACCTTAGTCCATTTTTGAGCATAGATAATCCACAGATATTGGACATCTGTCTGCCTAAGGGTTATTCATCCATGCTTCAATCCATCCCTAGACATACGCTGATCTGTCTGTCTGTCTACCTTATGTGTCTATCTAAGTCTTATCTTCCAGTCTGTCAGGTTCTTATCAGGTCTGTGGGTTTTCTCTCTAAAGTTGGTGCATTTTAGGGCCCTTTGTGTGTCCATTCAGTCCTGGGCATCCCTGCTTTGAATAATGCCCCGCCTCCCGCTCTGTTACATCACTACCCACACCAACCAGAGCACCCACAAGCGTTACACTAAAAGTTCCCCTGGCCAACTCTACCCTGGAGGGGACATTGTGGCTATTCACAGGGCTGGCACAAGGGCCTAGATAGCGCTCAAGTCCCATCTAGATTGGGCTTAAGTTGTGACTAGGCCTGGAGCTAAATCTCACCAGGCTGCACACTCAACAGGACGCTCACTCATCCCTTTGCCTCTCTCCCTGGCAAATGGCAGGTTCTCTACCAGTTTCTCCTATTACGGGCTGGCCATGGACCTGCAGAACTTTGGCGTCAGTATCTACCTGATCCAGTTGATTTTTGGAGCTGTCGACTTCCCAGCCAAAGTGGCGGTCACCATCTCCATGTCCTACATTGGGCGCAGGGTCACGCTCTCAGCCTTCCTCCTCCTGGCTGGGCTTGTCATCATCGCAAACATCTTTGTGCCCAGAGGTGGGTTTGGTCCAGTCCACATACGGCAATGCTTAGCGCATAACCACCAAGACATGTCAATGAGTCTAAAGTAACTCAAAGAGTAATTGACTCCCTCAGTATGCATCTCTCTCTTTCTCTATCTATCCATCCACATACATAACCACCTATCTATCCATCCTTCTATCCACATACACAACTACCTATCTATCCATCTACATACGTAACCACCTATTTATCCATCCATCCATATACAGAACCACCTATCCATGCATCCACATACATAACCATCCACCCATCCATTCATCAGCTCATCTACATACATAACTACCTATCTATCTCCATACACAGCAATCTATCTGAATAGACCTGAGGTAGGCGTGAGTGAGGTCAGAGGGGAAGAGGATAAAACAATCAAGATGAGAGATGGAGGAGATTCTTACCCATGGGAGAGAGGGGAAAGGCCAGGTCTTGGAGAAGTGATGAAGGAAGAAAGAGCAGGGTTGGGGATATGCCAGGCAAAACAGGGCAGAGGAGAGAGGCTGCCAAGGTTACAGTGCTGGGATGCAGAATGGAAGATAGGCAGGGAGAGCTCAGAGTTTGGAACAGGGTTCTAGCCCTGGATTCTCCTTGTCCCCTCTTTGCAGAGCTGCAGATAGTCCGCACATCACTGGCTGTGATTGGGAAGGGATGTCTTTCAGCTGCCTTCAACTGCGTGTTTCTATTCACAACTGAGCTCTACCCCACACCGATCAGGTAAGATGCTGTATTTCCAGCTGACCCCTACTGAACCCTGCACCCAATTCCTTGCAGCACAGCGCCCCCTAGCATGACACTGCAACATTGGAGTCAGCACTGACTGAGAGGGGAGAGTATACCCCTACTGAGCCCCCACCCTGCTCCCTGCAGCATAGCACCCCCTAGTGCCATGCTGGGGCATTGGGGTCAGCACTGGCTGTGAAGAGTGAGCAGCACATCCTGCTGAGTCACTATTTAGGATTCCCAGCAGCTCTGCCCTCCCAGTACTGAGCTAATCCTTCCCTGTTCTGGATGGTTATTTCCCTGCAACGCCAGGCAGACCGGACTGGGCTTTGGCAGCACCATGGCCCGGGTAGGAGGTATTGTGGCTCCCTTGGCCAAGATGTTGGATGAATACTTCTCCTTCCTGCCGCCAGTCGTCTACGGTGCTGCCCCAATCATCTCTGGCATTGTGGCCACCTTCCTCCCGGAGACTCTCAACCAACCACTGCCAGACACTGTGGAGGAGGTGGAGAGCAGGTTGGTCTGGTGGGGGGTCTCCCCTCTCTTTCTGTCTGACTCTGACACCTGCGGCCAAGACAGGGCTTGGACTCCAAAGGCCAAAACACTCAGCTGGTGCTTGGGATCCTCCCTGTCCCCACCCAGCCGCAAGGCAAATTGTGCAGAGAGTTGTTATTATTTGTATGACTGTAGCACCCAGGTGTCCAGTCATGGCCCTGTACCCTGTTGTGCTAGGTGCTGTACAAAGGGTTTCCTGATCATCCTCTATCCACTGACTGATTCCAGTGAGTGGAAAGAGACTGGGCATGTATGTTGAAAGACAGATAGCTATCCAGGCCCCCATTGTACCAGGCGCTGCACAGACCCCATCCAAGATTGGGGCCCCTGTTGTGCCCATAAACGCACAGTGAGACAGATTCATCCTGAAGATCTGACCGTCTAAATCAGAGGTTCCCAAAATGTGGGGTGTGCCCCCTAGGGGGCACAGCGGGGCCTGGGCCAGCTCCCAGGGGGAGCAGGGAGGGAGGGCCACTCCGCTCCGGCCCCGCCCCCAGCCTCAGCCCCTGTCTCCGTTCCTAGCCCCAGACCCACCCCCAGCTGCCGCCCTCTTACCCCTGTCCATGTCCCCCTCACCTACTGGAACTGCGGCCCTGCTCCCAGTCCCAGCTCAGGGTGTGTGTGCACGGACAGGGGTAAGAGGGGGCGTGACAATGAAAAGTTTGGGGATCGCTGGTCTAAATGGACAATGAGTGGGGGGAACAGAGGCGAGACAGGACTTGCCCAGTGTCACAGCAGGTCAACAGCTGAGTTGGGATTAGAACTCAGAGTCTCCTAAGTCCCCACCCAGAGCATCAACCACTAGCCTATGGGGCTCTTCAGTGGTGTACTACCCTTGTATTGTTCCTCTAGTGAAGTTCAGGCCTGGTGAATAATGTCAGAGCCTCGTTTTAGTAATTCAGACTGGTTGGAAAATAACTTATGCCTGTTCTGCCTCGCTGCTTCATTAGTATTCTTCCCCCCCCCCCCCCCACATTTCATCAAAGGTCCCGAATGAAGAGGGGTGAAGACACCAAAGAGAAGATTCCCCTTCAGAACCAGGAGAAAGTTCTGCTCAAAGAGACTTGCTGATGGCACTCGGACCCAGATGCCTTCTGGATCCAATGGGGGTTGGGGGTGGCAGCAGCTCAGTTTCAAATATTCCTTCATCTAATTACACATACTCTCACAGTTAACACCTTGTCCCTTGAGACCCACACGCAGGGCGGGTTTTTGCACACAAGGATTCAGGGGGGAAAAGGGTTAAATCTGCACCGCAGCTTGGGGGAAGGGTTGCAAGAGAGAAACCTGCTGGGAAAGGAATGTGTGGGCTGATTCAAAGCTCTCAGGAACAGGCAGGAACCCTCCACCCCCAGGGCTAACCAAAGCTCTGAGTATGCCAAGGAGTACAACGATGCCCCTTATCTGCTAGGTGCCATCAGCTTTCTGTAATGCAACCTTTCCCCCCTGCTTTGAAAGGAGTCAGGGACAAACTCTGAACCATACACTTCTTGATGCCCGATACCCACACACCTGCTGCACAGGGACTGGGACCAGGGGCCAATGTAACTCAGCACCGACACGGGTATCGTTACTGTGTTATGTGGCTGATGTACAGCAGCACTGCCTGCTGCCACTGGGGCATTCCCTAATGGCGCAGGACACCTGACCACTACTGGGGGGCTGCAGCTAGCAGAGGGAGGAGGCATAGAACAGGAGATGCAGACTCCAGTGGGGTACTACAGCCCAGAGTCCAGGGTTTTCTGCAAATGCTCCCTGCTGCTCTGATGCTGCTCTGTACCTGCCTGTCACAAGAGGGGGATCAAGATTAGACCCCACTGGAAATACAGCCGGGATGAACCTATCCCAGAGCTTATGTTTCAGCCTATGCACTGGAGAAAACAAGCCTTTGTGCACTGGGGAGCAAACATGGCCCTATAATAAACACAGAGTCATTTCACAGCAGTGTCTTGTGATTACTTAACCTCTGAGCCCAGGGCTGGTCCCAGGGCTGGCTCCAGCACTTCTGCCGCCCCAAGCAAAAAAAAAAAAAAAAAAAAAAAAAAGCCGTGATCGCGATCGGCGGCGGGAATTGGAAAAAAAAAAAAAAAAAAGCCGCGATCGGCGGCAGTTCAGCGGCAGGTCCTTCGCTCCTAGAGGGAGTGAGGGACCTGCTGCCCCCGAATTGCCGCAGGTGCCACCCCAAGCACCTGCTTGTTAAGCTGGTGCCTGGAGCCGGCCCTGGCTGGTCCAGTGAGATGCAACAGATTGGGGGAAAATACATGTAACAAGTGCATGTGAGCCTGTCTGCCCCCTAGTGGCTGGCCCTTGCCACTACAACAACTGGCTGAGCTGCTCTTCTAGCTCAAACAGTAGTATTAATGGTATGTAGCACTTAGATAGTGCTTTTTATTAGCAGATTCAAAGTGCTGTATCATTATCACTGTATAAAGGTGGGGAAACTGAGGCACAGAGAGGGGAAAATGACTTACTCAAGCTCACCCAGCAGCAGAGCCAGGTGTTCTAAGTCACAGGGCAACACTCAGTCCTTTAGGCCACATGGCACTGGGCATCCGTGGTTCGACTGGCTGCTTCTAGCTGCCTCCTCCATGTCTGCCCCATTCTCCTGTCTCTAGACACCCATAATGCTCAATCCCCATTGCTGTAAATTGCAAATACTTTCCTTATTGGGAGGCTCTGTGGTGAGAAAGCTCCATAGATGGAGAAGCTGTGAGGTGAAGCTTTCTCTGTAGTGCTGTCCCCTTGGCCCCAGTGGTTTGCCAATATTCAGGGCCTTGTAGAGTTCTTTCCATTAGCAGGAGAAATTGATGATACAGACAGGTATGTTCCTGGTAGGTTTTCATAGATTCACAGAGTTTGAAGTCAGAAGGGCCCATTATACAATCTAGTCTGATTCCCTGTACGGAGCCCAAATAACTTGTGTTTGGCTAAAGCATCTCCCAGCAAGGCAGCCAGTCTGGATTTGGAGACATCAAGCGATGGAGAATCCACCACTCGCCTCAGGAGTTTGTTCCAATGGCTACTCATCTGCACTGGGAAACACTGTTGCCTCTAATTGGAATGTGTCTGGCTTTAACTTCCAGCCATTGGTTCTTGTTCTGCCTTTCTCGCTAGGCTGAAAAGCCCTTTAGTACCTGGGATTTTCTCCCCATGAAGGTCCTTGTACACTGTGGTCAAGTCACCTCTCAATCTTCTTTTCCTTGAGAAGCTAAACAGAATGAGCTGCCCAGGTCTCTCACTGTCAGGCATCTTCTCCAGCCCTCAAATTGTTTCTCTGGCTCTCAGCTGCACCCTCACCAATTTTTCAACGTCCCTTCAAGAATGTGCGCACCAGAGGCAGTATTCCACTCTGGGTATCACCAATGCCTTATACAGAGGTAAAATCTCCTCCCTGCACCTACTCACTACTCCCCAGTTTATACAACTAAGAATCGCATTGGCCCTTTAAGCCCCAGCATTGCACCGGGAGCTCATGGTATAATCTAGTTTATTCACAAAGAATGCACACAGTCCTGTTTCCCCGAGCACAGAAGAAAATAACAACAGTTTCCCTGCTCAGAAATCCCCAAGTCTGCCTCACCAACAGGCTCTGTGCCCAAGAAGCCCTGTCTCTCTGCATCCTCTCAGGCCCCTCAGCTCCATCTCTGCTCCTCCTGCAGCTGCAGGAGTTCTTCACCCCCCTCTCCCAGGCCTAGAAGGGGGCAGGTGCAGTGAGGTTCCCATGGCCCCTTTCCAGGCCAGGTGTTGCTGGAGGGACAAAGGACGGGGGAGGAGCAGGAGACCCATCCCATTGTTCTGGGGAGGGGAAGTTCTTGGACTGTGCTCAGGACTGTGAGTTGCCCTGTCAAGGGCGTTCCCTGTGGTAGCTGGGTGTCAGCTCCCTCCCTCACGCACTGCCCTCTGGGCAATGCCAGCCCTAACCTGGCCTTGCAGGGTACCAGTCATTGCACCCCAGTCCCCGAGTCCCTTCAAATTGTCCCCCTGCGAGATCCAGCCCCTGACACTGGCTACTCCCCAGCAATCCCAGCACCGCTGCCCCCAAGGGTGTGGTGTGCCCTAGGGTATCAGTTGTACCTTAAACCACCGCTCCTGCAAGCCACGCAGCACTAGCCAGCACCTGCAGGGAAACACAGAAACAAGAGAGAGGGGTGGAAATTGGGGGGGAGGAGGAAGAGAGGGGCCAGGCCCTGGTTTGCAGGGGGGGAGGAAGAAGAGAGGGGCTGGGCCATGGTTTGCAGGAGGGCGGGAGGCATAGGTGCTGGAACTAGGGCTGTGTGGGGCGCTGCAGCACCCCCTGGTTTGAAGTGGTTTCCATCATATACAGGGTTTACAGTTTGTTTCAATGGCTCTCAGCACCCCCCTGTAGAAATTGTTCCAGCACCCCTGGGGGAAGGAGGAAGAAAGGAGCTGGGCCACGGTTTGCACTCAGTAGCTGCTCCTGCAATAGCCTCCGCTCCTACTTCCCTCCCCACGACAGGCTGCAGCCGCCATTGATTCTGCAGTGCAGATGGCAGATCTGCCTCTGAGTCTGCCCAGGTCAGACAGGGGCCTCACAGAGCTGTGGGGCAGGGCACAGACTGGCTATGTGAGCTCACACTGCCCTGCTCAACCCCACAGAACAGAACTGCCCCACTTCTGCTGAGCTCCTCAGCTTTTCCCTCCCCCCAGCAAACATACGACATGACCCAAAAGAAATATCTGTCCATCCATCTATCCCCATGCACATCCCCCCAGCCCCATATGTATCAATGTATCTATGCCAGTCACTGGTACCTGGGAACCAGGACAAATGACAACCCATAACGCAACAGTCTTAGGATCATATCTTATTTCTTTTTTACTCAGATATTATCCTTCGTTAAAAAACCCCAAATGGCTTGATTGAGACCCCTAGCACTTCAGCTGCAAGGCATGAGTGGCAGCATGTAACAAACAAAGGACACCTCCACTAAGCCAATCAGGCTGACTCTGGCAGTACTGGACATACCAAGACACTCATCAGACATCAAAACTACACCACAGCAAGAAGAGCCTTATGAGGAAGAATGTCCTCAGAGTTAATGCATAAGATGAGGACTCACAAATTCAGGGCTCCATCCCCAGTTCAGTTACAGACACTTGGGCAAGTCATTTTGGCTCGCCCCGTGCCTCAGTTTCCCCATCTGTAAAAGGAAGATGATAATAGAGCAGGGCAGGTTTTCCATCCAGAGAAAATTCATTGAGATTCCAAAAATATTTCCAGCCTGGAATCAGGATGAAAAGTTGAAATCTCAAAATATTTCAAAATTCAAAAAAAATGAAAAAAAAAATGTGTTTATCTTTCAACCATTTTGTATTTTCCAAACATTTTTTTCTGTAATTAGCTCAGATTTCTAAACAAAAAGTCATTTTACACTGAAAAACTGAAATTTTTCATCTCCAATTTTTCATCTTCAAATCTTTTTTCTTAAAATGTTTTAGTCAAGACATTTGTCAAAAATGACACTTTCCTGCAGAACATTTTCTGCAAAAACCTTTTACTAAATTTTTTCAGACCAACGCTAATTACAACCCTCCCTTTGGTCTGTCTTGTCTATTTAGACTGTCAGCGCTTTGGGACAGGGATGGCTCGCACTATGGGGTTGTACAATCCCTGGCACAACGGGGCCCCAATCTCAGTGGGTATATCCAAGTGGTATTTTAAGAATAGTAATGACTCAGGACTAGGGTGACCAGATGTCCCGATTTTATAGGGACAGTCCCAATTTTTGGGTCTTTTTCTTATACAGGCTCCTATTACCCCCCACCCCCGTCCCGATTTTTCACATTTGCTGTCTGGTCACCCTACTCAGGACAGAGGCGGGCTTGTGGTATCTCAGCTAAATCTGGATCCTTTTTAGTTATAGTTAATTTCTAGCCCTGTGGTGTGAATAATATACTCACCCAAAGGCAATGTGGTTTAGCAGCTTGGATCAGTGTGTTTGTCACATCTGCACTGGAAGCATTTAGCGCCGTATCTAGCACATTGCTTTCAGACTTTCTCTTTTTTGGACTTAATCCAAAACAACGTAAAATTTTAACCAAGTGACCTGCTTAAGGCCTTATATAACCCTCCGAGGGATATATAAACCCCCACCTGCTTTTCCAGAGGGTAAAATGCAAGGATCAACGTGGAATTAAGCTTGGCAAAACCATTCCCTTATGCGTCTACAGTTCATAGAAAAGGTGTGTGGAGTTTTCCCGCAGCTGACAGGAAACTAGGAATGGTTGCATGGGAATTTTTGCGACAAAGGAGAAGCAACGTGGTAGCACACTCAGTTATTTAGGGAGAATATAACTCAATGCCTCTTCTTTGGAAACTACACCCTCAAGAATCCATGGACACTATTTGCCAACAGCTGACTTTTTGTAAGAAGTGCTGCGCTTTATGGCTGTCTTTGAAGTTGTGAAGTGGAATACAAGCTGGATTCAAATTAACATCTTTCTGTGTAGATATTTTGATCACACAACGTTTAATTTTTACAAGTAATCGACCTATTCAAGTAACGTCCGTTATTCGAGCCCCATCGTTTTTGCTTAACCCAGACGGTTAGTACTGAATCTTCCAACCCGGCACCATGAGTTTTGCCGAGCTCTTAGACCACGTCGGGGGGATGGGTCGCTTCCAAATCATCTATGCTATCTTACTGGCTATCCCAGTTTTCATGATGGCCAGCCATAACCTCCTGCAGAACTTCACTGCTGCCACCTCTGAGCACCACTGCCATGTCCATATCAACATCAACAACACTCCTTACACCAACCTCACCGGAAAGCTCGCTGCCGAGGACCTCCTCAGGGTCTCCATCCCCATGGACAGCAACCTGCAGCCAGAGAAATGTCACCGCTTTGTCACTATGCAGTGGCAGCTCCTAGACTCCAACGCCACAGTCACAAACCTAACAGAACTGGAGACTGAATCCTGCGCTGATGGGTGGGTGTACGACAAGAGCATTTTCACCAGCACCATCATTACAGAGGTACGTGAGAGCATGACCTGCTGCAGTGCGGGTAACTAGCTGGGAAAAGGATACTGAAACCATGGGGTGGAAGTTGGGGTGGATGAGTTGAAAATATTTTTGTTGGAATTATGCCTTTTCATAGATTTTTGCAAGTAATTTTCACTGTCCTATGGGCAGAGAGGGTCAGAATATCTATCTATCAATCCTCCTCTTCCTAGTATCTGATCTTAAAATTTGCACCAGCCTACAGCCCCTGCATGTCTATTGACATCGGCTTGGTTTCAGCCTAAGTCAGTGCAGAATTTCATCCAGGGCCATGTGCTGTTCTCGGTTACATTCTGGCCCCCCAGGCGACTTCAATCCTTGCAGCTTCAAGTGGCTGCCATTGCACAGGTGTAAAGGAAAGCAGGACATGGCCTTTATGCTTCACAGAGGCTTGATTCCTTCAGTGTATGAGTAGGAGGAAGCGGTGGTTGCACTGGTTGGGGTGGGAATTCCCCCGTCCATTTTGCAGTCAGTTTCCTCTCAATTAAACTGGACATAATCCACTAATCCGCATTAAGGGAACTGTGAATGATGCTAAGAGCTAGCCCTGCTCTCCCCTATATCTCAAAGGGCTTTACAATAGTGACTAAACCTTACTATCCCATCTCACAGCATGACTTGCCCAAGGTCACAGTAAGTCAGTGTCAGAGCTAGGAGTAGGGGTCCCAGTCTCTTGAACGCTCACTCCATTCAAAACCATCCGCCTCACGTGGGATCATTATATTTGATCCTACATTAACAACGAAAGGACCCATTCTGCCAGGCACTGCAGAGACCCCGCTGAGTTCGGAGACTCACTGTGCCAGATGCTACACAGACCCAAGCTGAGAGTGGAGCCCTGTTGTGCCTGGCACTGCACAGAGCCCAGCTCAGACTGGGGAACCCTTGTGCCGGATACTGCATGGACCCCAGCTCCAATCAGGGCCCCATTACTCATAGACTCATAGACTCATAGACTTTAAGGTCAGAAGGGACCAATATGGTCATCTAGTCTGACCTCCCGCATGATGCAGGCCACAAAAGCTGACCCACCCACAACAGAATCTTCCAGCCTGCGACCCCTGCCCTATGCTGCGGAGGAAGGCGAAAAACCTCCAGGGCCTCTGCCAATCTACCCTGGAGGAAAATTCCTTCCCGACCCCAAATATGGCGATCAGCAGAACCCCGAGCATACAGGCAAGATTCTACAGCCGGACCCTCATTTTACCCGTGATGGCACGTTAATGCCTAATTGACTAAGATCACGTTATCCCTTCAAACCATTCCCTCCATAAACTTATCAAGCCTAATCTTGAAGCCAGAAAGGTCTTTTGCCCCCACCGTTTCCCTCGGAAGGCTGTTCCAAAATTTCACCCCTCTGACGGTTAGAAACCTTCTTCTAATTTCAAGCCTAAACTTCCCCACGGCCAGTTTATATCCATTCGTTCTCGTGTCCACATTACTACTGAGCTGAAATAATTCCTCTCCCTCCTTGGTATTAATCCCTTTGATATATTTAAAGAGAGCAATCATATCCCCCCTCAGCCTTCTTTTGGTTAGGCTAAACAAACCGAGCTCCTCGAGTCTCCTTTCATAGGAAAGGTTTTCCATTCCTCGGATCATCCTAGTGGCCCTTCTCTGTACCCGTTCCAGTTTGAGTTCATCCTTTTTAAACATAGGAGACCAGAACTGCACACAGTACTCCAAATGAGGTCTCACCAGCGCCTTGTATAACGGAAGCAGCACCTCCCTGTCCCTACTAGAAATACCTCGCCTAACGCATCCCAAAATCGCATTAGCTTTTTTCACAGCCACGTCACATTGCCGACTCATAGTCATCCTGCGATCAACCAGGACTCCAAGGTCCTTCTCCTCCTCCGTCACTTCCAACCTATGCGTCCCTAACTTATAACTAAAATTCTTGTTAGTCATCCCTAAATGCATCACCTTACACTTCTCACTATTAAATCTCATCCTATTATTGTTACTCCAATTTACAAGGTCATCCAAGTCTCCCTGCAGAATATCCCGATCCTTCTCCGAATTGGCAATACCTCCCAACTTTGTGTCATCCGCAAACTTTATCAGCCCACTCCTACATTCGGTTCCGAGGTCAGTAACGAATAGATTGAATAAAATCGGACCCAAAACCGAACCTTGAGGAACCCCACTGGTGACCTCCGTCCAACCCGACAGTTCACCTTTCAGTACTACCCGCTGCAGTCTCCCCTTTAACCAGTTCTTTATCCACCTCTGGAATTTCATATCGATCCCCATCTTTTCTAATTTAACCAATAATTCCTCGTGCGGCACAGTATCAAACGCTTTACTAAAATCGAGGTAAATTAGATCCACCGCATTTCCTTTATCTAGAAGGTCTGTTACTTTCTCAAAGAAGGAGATCAAGTTGGTTTGGCACGATCTGCCTTTCGTAAACCCATGTTGTAATTTGTCCCAATTGCCATTCACCTCAAGGTCCTTAACTACTTTTTCCTTCAAAATTTTTTCCAAGACCTTGCATACTACAGAAGTTAAACTAACAGGCCTGTAGTTACCCGGGTCACTTTTTTTCCCCTTCTTAAAAATAGGAACCACATTAGCTATTTTCCAGTCCATTGGTACCACCCCCGAGTTTACAGATTTATTAAAAATTATCGCCAAGGGGCTTGCAATTTCTCGCGCCAGCTCCTTCAATATTCTAGGATGGAGATCATCCGGTCCGCCCGATTTAGTCCCATTTAGCTGGTCAAGTTTGGCTTCCACCTCTGATACTGTAATTGCAATCGCCCCTCCTTTATTCCCCTCTGTCCCGCTCCCTCTATTCCTAAGCCCTTCATTAGCCTTATTAAACACCGACGCAAAATATTCATTTAGATATTGTGCCATGCCTAGATTATCCTTAATCTCCACTCCATCTACATTCTTCAGCGGTCCCACTTCCTCTTTCTTTGTTTTCTTCCTATTTATATGGCTATAAAACCTCTTACTATTGGATTTAATTCCCCTCGCGAGGTACATTGCACTGGGCACTGCACAGACCCCAACTGAGACTGTGCTGGGTGCTCTGTGGACCCCAACTGAGATTGGGGCCCAGCTGTGCTGGGTGCTGCACAGGGACAAAGCTAGAGACCAGGATGATCCTCCCTCATTTTACAGATGATGGACACTGAGGCTCAGAGAGATTAAGGCTGTGATGCCCTGCAGATCACATTTCCCATTAAACGTAGTGTCGGAGAACAACAGAGTTCTTACTCTTTTGGTTGGATGCAGCAAAGTCAGATACTTTATTATCTCAAGCAATTGTGTAGAGGGAGAGAGTGCACTAGGACACAGGGTCTCCCCCTCCTAGGCAGGTCTCTCTACAGGTAAACAATTACAGCAAGCATTTATACCTTTTGTTACAGACAATAATGAGCAACAGCTGCATTTTCTTTATACATAGGTCATTTTGATATTTTATTTTATTTATTTATTTAGACTTTAGTCTACATTTTATATTATTTACACAAGGTCGCAACAACTTTTTACACAGTTTTTTTTACTTGCCTTACACAATTCTCACTTCTACAAATCTTGTGTTATTAGGGTTACAGTTAGCCTGATTCTTGCCAACAAAAAAACCTGTTTGCATTAAAATCCCCTTCCAATCCCTGTTAGGCCTTGCTCTACTTCCACAGTAGGTAGCTTTGGACTTGTAATTAACAAATTAAAATGAATTGTAATGATTGCTATGGGAACTAGCTGTCTAAATGCCATTAATGGCTCTGAAAATCTCAGCCCCAGTCTGGGGCATTAACCACAAGCCAGTCTTCCTCCTGGAGCCCAGCTTCGTTTTCTCTCTCCCTTACAGTGGGACCTGGTGTGTGACTCCCGGCAGCTGAAGCAGATGGCTCAGTCCATCTACATGGCTGGGATCCTGGCGGGAGGCATCATCTTTGGAGGTCTGTCAGACAGGTGAGAGCAATGTCGTTATGAAGCCGAGCAAGGCTGATTCCTGGGGGAATCAGGAATCTCGAGCAGGAGGAGAGAAGTTATGGTATCTCTGGATTTGGCACTGGTGCAACTGCTACTGGAATCCTGTGTTCAGTTCCGGTGTCCACAATCCCAGAAGGATGTTGGTAGGTTGGACAGGGGCCAGAGAAGACCCACGAGAATGATTAAAGGCTTGGAAAACGTGCCTTACAGTGAGAGACTCCAGCAGGGCCGCCCAGAGGTGGGGGGCAAGTGCGGCAATTTGCCCCAGGCCCCGGGCCCCACAGGGGCCCCCATGAGAATATAGTATTCTATGGTATTGCAACTTTTTTTTATGGAAGGGGCCCCCGAAATTGCTTTGCCCCAGGCCCCCTGAATCCTCTGGGCAGCCCTGGACTCTAGGAGCTCGATCTATAAAGCAAAGGTTAAGAGGTGACTTGATCACAGTCTGTAAGTGGAGCCTCTTGAATTCTTTTAATAATTGTTTATTTTATTTTTGGGGGAATTTCTTGTTATTTTTGTTTTGTTAATGTTACCCATGCAGGGGATCGGGTCTTGCCCTGGGGGTTGGGAGGCCCCGGAGGGGGGCTGAGTCCTGCTACCAGGGGTTGGGAGGCTCTGGGGGGGGGTGAGTGTTGCACCCCCGAGCCTGCCCTGCACTCACCCCGCAGAAGCGGCTCCTGGGGTCCTGTGCGGTGCGGCTGGGCCTGACTCTCGACTCAGGGTGTTGTGGCCTGGCACACGGGGTCCCAGTGCTGCTCAGGTTTGGCCGGGTGCCCCCCCTCGTTCAGAGTGGGGATCTAGGTCAAGCTTCACAGGACAGGAGCTGCCACTGCAGGGTGAGTTTTTAGCTTTATTTCATATTATTTCACATTTGCAAAAAACATGGGGCTCTCTATATAGGTACCTACACGGGGAGCAGCAATCTGATAAGAGGCTTTTCCATCTAGCAGAGAAAGAGCCAGTGGCTGGAAATTGAAGCTAGACAAATTCAGACTGGAAATAAGGTGCAAATTTCTAACAGCAAAAGGAATTAACCATTGGAACAACGGCCCAAGGGCTGTGGTGGATTGTCCAGCCCTGGAGATTTTGAAATCAAGATTGCATGTTTTTCTAACAGTCAAATACCAGCCAGGGGACAACCCTACTGCCAGGGCCCTAGATTGCCTTAATCCAGCCCTGCAGTCCTCATCATTAGCAGCTACAGCACGGCTGACATGAAGTATTTTCATCAATAACCTTTTGTCACGTGCCACAGAGCTTGTTTTAGAACTGAGGCCTCCTGCCTCTTTGCCCCTTCCCCAAGCCAGTCAATGGCACCAATAGTTCCTTGCACCAGGTTTAACTCCTACTCTGAACACAGTTGCCTCAGTATCCTGGGTTTCCCTCACCTGTTCTCTTGGTTCTTTTTGGCTCAGGTTTGGCCGCAGGTCTCTCTTGATCTGGTGCTACTTGCAGATGGCTGTCACGGGCACCAGCACTGCCTTCTCGCCCAGCTTCACTGCCTACTGCATCTTCCGTTTCCTGACCGGAATGGCCTTCTCGGGCATTGTGATGAACGGTCTCGCTCTGTGTAAGTGTGTCCGGCGCCTGCCATCCCAGAAACAAGATGAGCTGGTTACTGGGGATGGATGGAAGTGCTTTGTTCCCGCTGCTGATAAATTACTCTGTGGTGGGAGCACGGAGAGACCAGAAGCACACACCACATGGGTGGGATGTCCAAGATCTCAGCACCAAAAATCGGGAGGTAGATTTTCCAAAAGTCCTAGGTCCCATTCCAACCTGGATTTACCAAAGCACTCAGCAGCTCCCTTTGGGACACTGATTGCCACAGCTGACAAAGACCTGAGCATGTTATTTAGGAGGTATTTTGCACGTCGAAATCTGAACCTGTCCTCTTCTGAGAATGTGGTACCTAAACGAGAACTGAGTTCTCTGGAACAATCCCACCTCCATGTGCTTCTGCAGTGCCAGAGCACAGGAGATGCCACAAAACAGGGCAGCTTCCAATAGCATGCAGGTCCCTGTAGTGAGGCGGCCTGGTTCTCAGCCGTCCCAGAGGGGGATGAGCCCCTCCGGACGCCAAAGTGGGCGAAGCCAGTGGAGCTTGCGCCCGCCCCCCAGAGGTCAGGGCGCAGGACAGGAAGTACAAAAGCCCAACCCCTGAGCTCACTAGAGGCCTGGCCACCGGAGAAGCCAGAGACCTGTGGCCTAGCTCCCGTCAGTGGCAAGTTACCCAGAGGAGTTGCCAAGCCTACTGCCCGCCGGGTACCCAGAGGAGCCCATGGTGCTTGACTCCTTGGAAGACTCTGTCCAGACGCAGGTACCTCTAGAGGGGGAGATAGGAAGTAGCCCGGGGGCAGCCGACCCTAGTCTGGTTGCAGCACACCCAGAGCCAATGTCAGTGTGTTGCGGTCAGGATCCCAACTGACGCAGCAACGGGTCTTCTGCCGCTGCTAGGGCCCCGGGCTGGGACGCAGTGGAGTGGGTGGGCCTGCGTTCCTCCTGCCACCCAACGTGTGGGTGGCAGTCTCCCCCTCTCCCAGGGCCTTCGGAGCCAGGACCTGGGCCTCCGAAACTTATTTGTCTGCTCAGCCCCTGCCTGAGGGCCTGAGCTACAGACTCTCTACTGCCCTGCCCTGAACCAGGGCCTGGGCCTGGGCCTGCTGTTCTAAAACTGTTTGCTCAGCCCCGGCCTGAGGGCCTGAGCTCCTGACTGTTTGTTGCCCCGCCCTGATCCAGGGCCTGGGCCTGTTATTGAACTGTTTGCTCAGCCCCTGGCTGAGGGCCTGAGCTCCTGACTGTTTGCTGCCCTGCCCTGACCCAGGGCCTGGGCCCGTTATTGAACTGTATGCTCAGCCCCTGCCTGAGGGCCTGAGCTCCTGACTGTTTGCTGCCCTGCCCTGACCCAGGGCCTGGGCCTGTTATTGAACTGTTTGCTCAGCCCCTGCCTGAGGGCCTGAGCTCCTGACTGTTTGCTGCCCTGCCCTGATCCAGGGCCTGGGCCCGTTATTGAACTGTATGCTCAGCCCCTGCCTGAGGGCCTGAGTTCCTGACTGTTTGCTGCCCTGCCCTGACCCAGGGCCTGGGCCCGTTATTGAACTGTATGCTCAGCCCCTGCCTGAGGGCCTGAGCTCCTGACTGTTTGCTGCCCTGCCCTGACCCAGGGCCTGGGCCCGTTATTGAACTGTATGCTCAGCCCCTGCCTGAGGGCCTGAGTTCCTGACTGTTTGCTGCCCTGCCCTGACCCAGGGCCTGGGCCCGTTATTGAACTGTATGCTCAGCCCCTGCCTGAGGGCCTGAGGTTCCGACTGTTTGCCGCACAGCCAGGCTAATTCCCCAACTCACCGCACCTAAGTAGTGAGGCGGCCTGGTTCCCAGCCGCCCCAGAGGGGGATGAGCCCCGGCCGAACCCCTACAGTCCCCAAGAATGGAAGGGAAGCTATTTAGAGTGGAGTGCCGTCATCAGATAACAATGATTCACAACAGAACAGATATTCCACAATATGTCTTCTACAGAACAGGCACAGGCCATGTGCATCAGCCAGGAGCTACAGAATGCCCTCCTCATTACTAGAAAGTCCCTTGCACTATACAATGTATACAGGTCCTCTAGGAACTGAAGGACCCAGGGGCAGTTGGGTATCAGAGGCTAATGGGACTCAGCTTATTCAATTACATAACAGCTGTGTATTGTGGCTGATGTACTTCAGGGTGCATAAGTGTGCCATTGTGGGGTGTTGGAGCTGCTGCAACCCTGCAGGATACAGTACAGCCTGCTACCGTTGGGGGGTCTTCTGGAGTGTTTACAACCCTGCAGAGGGCAGTACTGCTTGCTGCCACTGGGGGACTGGTGCTGTTGTAGCCCTGCAGGGTACAGTACTGCTTGCTGCCACCAGGGGGCTGGAGTTGCTGCAGGGCGCAGTACTGGCTGCTGCCATGGCGAGGGGGGATGGAGTGCCTCCAGCAGGGTGCAGTACCACCTACTACCACTAGGTGGGATGCAACTAGCAGGGGAAGGAGGCATGGATCGGGGAATGCAGATTTTGGGGAGTTATTTCATCTCAGCCTCAAAGAGCCAGGGGAAGGCTGTTTGTACATGTTCCTGCTGCCTCCGCTCGTGCTTGTTCTCACCACTGGAGGTCATCAGCCCAAGGACGGAGAGATTATTTTCCCTTTGTGTGTGTCTCTCCCCAGCTGTGGAATGGACACCCACCCGCACACGGGCCATTGTGGGCACCATGTATGGATACTGCTACACAATCGGGCAGTTCATTCTGGCTGGGGTGGCTTACGCAATCCCCAATTGGCGCTGGCTGCAGCTTGTGGTGTCTTTGCCCTATTTCATCTGCTTCATCTACTCCTGGTAGGTTAGCTCACCCTTATCCTTTCTGATCCATTCCCCTTCCATCCTGCTTTTCTCACTGGATGCAGGAATGAGACAAACTTTAAGCAAGTAGAACAAACAAATCTCTCATCCTAAATAAATTTGTTAGTCTCTAAGGTGCCACAAGTACTCCTGTTCTTTTTGCGGATACAGACTAACACGGCTGCTACTCTGAAACCTCTCTTATCCTAGTTCTCATAATCTTGCGTCTCAATTACTGCAACATCCCCTTCTCCAGCCTTGGCAAATGCAATCTTGCTCCACTTACATCCATTCAAAACACTTCTGCAAAGACCATTTCCCTGTCTCATCGCTTTGTCCAGGTTACCTCTCTTTGCAGCCCTCCACTGGCTCCCCGTTCTTCATCACATCATACATAAACTACTCATCTTCACTTTCAAAGCCGTTCACGCCCTACTGCACCATACCTATCCCATCTGTCATTCACTAGAACAATGCCGACTCCCAACTCCGAGTGGTACAGGATGCCTGCCTCCGTTGCCCGCTAGCTAAATTTTCAAACAAGCACCTTTGTGCATTCTATCATGCTGCCCCTCATACCTGGGAGGAGTTCCCCTGTAAACATCAGCAAAGGTACCTCATTGTCCTTCTTCAAACCCTTCTTCAAACTCTCCTTTGCTGTGTGGCTTAAAAAAACCCCTGACAACGGTTAGGTTGCTGGTGTGCAGAGACCATTGCCTATCATGCTGACCAATATTGTCTCACTTTTTCCTTGTGTTCCCCTGTCTGTATCCACCTTTTGTTGCTTGTCTTGTCCTTAGATTATAAGCTGTTTGGGGCAGCGACTGTCTTTTTGTTCAGCGCCTGGGACAATGGGGTTCTGCCCCATGACTGGGTCTTCAGGGCTTGTTTATTTTTTAACACTGCCTCCCTTTTTTTTTAGTGTAAATGATCAAAAATTTTCAAACAAAATTGTTGAAACTTTTAATTTTGACAAAGGACAAATTTTGAAGCTTTTTCTTTTTTTTTTTAAATCAAGAGATTCATGGAAACCAACCTTTCCCTGCAAACAGTTTCAGTTTGAACAAACCCACATTTTTCAATGGAAAAATATTTCAGAAGAAAAGTGCCGACCTGCTGTAACCACAACACCCTTCTGAGGGAGAGCAGTGCTATTACCCTATTGTACAGATGAGGGGATTCAGACACAGAGACAGACTAAGTGACAAGGGAGCAGGGAATTGAAGTCAGGTCTCGGCTATCACCATCCTTCCTTCCTGATGCGTGGCAAGGTGCAGTACCACCTGCTGCCACTGGGCAGTCTCCTGGCGGGAATGGAGGCTCAGGTTGCAGTAACACTTGGCTGTCACCAGGGGGCTGCAGGTAGCAGGGGGGAGGAGATAGACCAGAGAATGCAGGTTCCACTGAGGCTAATCCACAACATGCTCCCTGCTGCCTCTGTCACTGCTTGTGCCCTGCACTGGCTTTGGGCACTGCCCCTAGTGTAGAAGAGCAGCACCGTGCTCCAGTGGGGCTGATCGCAGTTCTACAAGAGCAATGCGCGTGTTCCGTGCAGGTGTGGTTTCATATCTTCTGCTTCCCAGGTGGTTCGCGGAGTCCGCCCGCTGGCTGGTAATAGCCGGCAGACCCGACGAGGCAGTGAAGCAGCTCCAGAGAGTGGCCAGGATAAACCGGAAGAAGGAAGAAGGAGACAAACTCAACATAGAGGTAAGACTGGATCTCAGAGAGGGTGAGAGCTCCCACCAACTCCAGCGGCCGATATAGACACAGGAGACAAGCAGATATAAATCAGCATGGTTGCACTCATGTCATGGGGACTCTGCACATGTACACCAGTGGCGCAACTGGCTTTAGTGTTCCCTGAGCAATGGTATTCTCACCATGGTCTGACTTCTTTCTTGTACAATGGGATTCCCATACGTACAAGGTATCTTCTATCAATCTCTCTACCTATAGTCGTACATACATAACCACCTATCCAGCCATCTATGTATCCATCTCTAGACATAAACACCTATCTTTTATAAACATATACTCATACACATAATCTCTCTATTCATCTCCATCTATCTTTCATCCCCCCCCCAGACACCTCTCTATCCATCCATCCCCATACAAATGCTTCTATCCATCCAACTATCCATCCATCCCCATGCACACCCTTCTCTCTATCCATCCATCCATCCCTTCCTACACATACACATTATTTTGTCTAGACTGAGGCCTCCTCTGAAACTAGAATTTTGGCACCACTGGATGATCCAGAATCTCATTCCCTCCCATTCCCCTGCTCTGTTTCCAGGCCTTTCCCACCATGGAAGCCCCATGCCATTACCCAGAATTCTCTTCTCTCCCCAGGTCTTGAGATCCAACATGCAAAAAGAAATAGCCTCTGCAAAGAGCAGCTATACCTTCATCGACCTGGTGCGGACCCCTGTCGTACGCCGGATCTCCTTCTGGCTCTGCTTTGTATGGTTAGTCGGCTCTTGTGCTTGCACAAAGAGGAAGCTGAGACTATGATATGAAGCAGTCTGCAGCAAGTAAACCACGCACGACAATTTGCTGAGGAATGGGGCAAATAATGGATTTTCTGACCCGCAGGCAATTCCGAAAATCACTACAAAAAATCATTTTGCGTTGAACAGAAAACCATTTTTTTCTTAATTTTTGACTAATCAAAAAGGTGAAAAAAAGATTCAAGTGAAACATTTTGTTTTGATTTTAAATATTTTAGATTTTTTAAAATAAAATTAAAGAAATGTTTGAGACAAACATTCATTTTGAACCAAAACTTAAAACATTTAGATTTTGTTTTGTTTTTGTTTTGTGGGGCTTTTTTTTTATCTGAAACAATTCAGCAAAAGGGACATGAATTCCCTAAACATTTTGATGTCATTGAGTCTGCATTTTGTGCTGAAAAAAGTTTTAGATGAAAAATTTTGCTCAGCTCTACTAAGCCGCACTGACGCTCCACTTCATCCCATGGCATGTCAGTGACAGTCAATTTCACCTCGATTGAATATCCCACTAGATCACAATTCAGTATGTTATAGCTAGACTTCGGTAAATCCCACTTGGGAGACAGCATGTAGAGAAAACCATCAGGAGTCACTTCTACCCAGAAGCAGGAATAGGACCCAGGAGTCCTGGCTCCTATAGTCACCTATTCCTAGTCCTAGGACACATTCCATGTGCAGAGCTGGGAAAAGAACCCAGGAATCCTTGGTGCCTAGTGTGTCCTGTTCCAGCTATTGGCCCCCATTCCTCTCTGAGAGTTAACAACAGCGCAAAGTCACCCTCTTGCTCTAACCACTAGGCCCCACTCTTCTTCCAAAGCTGGAAATAGAACTCAGGAGTCCTGGCTCCCAGCTGCTCCCCAGTCTAACTCACTAGACTCTAATCCCCTCCCACAGCCATGAACAGAACACAGTGCAGTCTACCCACTAGACTACACTGCCACCCAAAGCAGTGAAGAGAACCCAGGGGTCCTGACTCCAACCACTAAACACATTTGCAGGGCCTATTGCTGAAAGGGAACGTGCTTGTAACAAACAAACTCAATGATAAGGACTCTCTATGCATCAATACCTGTCTGCTTCATCCCAGGTTCTCCACCAGCTTTGCCTATTATGGGTTGGCCATGGACCTGCAGAATTTCGGTGTCAATATCTTCTTGATCCAGCTGGTCTTTGGAGCTGTTGATTTCCCAGCGAAGTTCATCTCAGTCCTCACAATCAGCTTCATCGGGCGCCGGTTCACACAGGCCTTGACCCTCATCCTGGCTGGACTCTCTATCCTAGCCAACATCTTTGTCCCACAAGGTAGTTACTTGGTGTCCTGGATTTTCAGGGTTCGATCCGGAAGTGTTCAAGCCTTTGTCCTACCAAAGGTCTAAAGCCTGGCTGATATGGTCAGCTGCAGGGGAGGGATAAGAGCCAGGAGAGCTGATCCATAAGGGCTAATGGGGCTCAAGCCCACGGATACGTCACAGCTGTGTTCTGTGGCTGAGGTACTGCAGGGTACAGAACCACCTGCTGCTGCCAGGGATTGAAGCAGCTGACACGTGTTTACGACACCAGTTGCCATGGCACTTCCCCATGAAGCAACCTGAGAGACATGTTCGGCCTGATCCAGGCTGGCCTGTTGCAAGATGGTTGCGAAGTGGATGAGCCGCTGTCTTGGAGGGGTGACAGACACAGTTTCACAAACAAAGCTGGGTAGATGGTTATTAGTATTTGATCATTGGGCAAGGTGCTGCACAGACCCCAGATGACATCAGGGACCCATTGTGCCAAGCACTGCACAGACCTAAAGGGAGAGACAGGCCCTGCCCCAAAGAGCTCACAGTCTAAATAGACACAACACAGAAAGGACTATCACTCTTATTTCTAGATGGCAAACCGAGGCACAGATCCTCAGCTGGTGTCAATTAGCCCAGCTCCATTGATTTCTTGCCCCTTTTGGCTTTAATGGAGCAGCTGGGGATCTGGCCCCATTGACTCCAGTCCAGCTATGCTGATTTACACCAGCTGGGGATCTGGCCCCATCGGCACCAGTGGCTGGGGATACATCCCATTGACTCCTGACCGTTCTTGAGCATTTCAGCCTTTTTCAACCTGCTTAACCCTCCTCCGTTGTGTGCTTCTCCCAAGATCTGAAGACCCTGCGCACCGTTCTGGCTGTCACTGGAAAAGGCTGTCTTGCGGCCTCCTTTAACTGTGTCTACCTCTACACGAGTGAGCTGTACCCCACAGTGATTAGGTATGTAGGAAAAACTCAGAGGGTGCAGCTCAAACTTCACATGCAGCCCCGTGGAACAGCAAAAGACCAGAGCCAAGTGACTAGTGATTAGAGTTGGTTGGGAATTTTTCATCAAAATGTATTTTTCTGACGGAAAAAGCTATTTCATCAAAGCCAAAGCTTCTCACAGGAAAGGGTTGGTTGGAAAAAATGTGTGTGTGTGTGTGTGTGTGTGTGTGGGGGGGGGGGGGGGGGGGGGGGGGGGGGGGGGGGGGGAGGTAGGTTGGAAATTACATTTCCAAAACGAAAATTTCAGTTTTTTCTGGTTGGAAGCAACTTTGTGTTTTGGAATGTGTATTAAAAAACAACAACCCTTGTTTGTACAAATTCATAATGGTCGAAATCAAAATGAAATGATGTGAGGGACCCAAACCAAGATTTTTTTATACTGTTGATTTCACAAAATTTTTTGAAATCTCAATGGTTCGTCCTGATTCAGAATGGGAAAAATGTTTGAAATCTCAAAATGTATCATGGGACAGGAAAACAATTTCCTGACCAGCCCTGCTAGTGATGTTGGGCACCTCAGGGGATGCCCACGTTAGGACACCGCAACTGGGCCTGATTCTCTGCAAATGCTGAGGATGTGCCATCTGAAAAGTGAGGGCCCTCTGAGGCGTCTCAGTCTAGCCACCCAAAATTGCCCTTCTAGGAACTAGGAATTGCCACATCAGATCAAAGATCCAGCTAGCTCAGTCCCAGCTGCAAGAAACCCTGCACTTGTGTGGTAACCTGCCCCCAGGAAAGATCCCATTTGTTAAGTTAGCACCTAGAGACCACACCAGAGCCCCATGGTGCCAACTGCTGCACAGACCCTGACTGAGATCAGGTCCCCATTGTATGAGGCACTCCACAGATCCTGAGTGAGATCAGGGCCCCCATTGTATAAGGCACTGCACAGACCCAAATTGAGATTAGGGCCCCATTGTGCCAAGTGCTGCCCAGACACATAGTGACAGCAGTCTCTGGTCTTCACAATCATAATAGACAAGACAGACTGAGGGTGCGAGGAGAAAGAGATGAACAGAGAGAGGAAGCGACTTGCCCAAGGTTACACAGTGGGTCAGTGGCAGAGCAAGGAAAAGAACCCAGGTGTCCTGATTCCCTAGTCACTCTACTAGTCCACAGGGCCTGGCTGAGAGGTACTGCTTGGCTTATTGCCTGTGAGCTGCTTAGCCCAGATTTTTCTCATCACTGTGGCTTATGCTAATAGCTCTGTTTGTTATGATTTCAAATTCACAGGCAGACTGGCCTGGGTTTGAGCAACACCATGGCGCGTCTGGGCAGCATCATTGCCCCATTGGTGAAGATGTTGGAGGAATACATTCCCTTCCTGCCACAGATCATTTATGGAGCTGCCCCAATCATCTCCGGCATTGCAGCGACCTTCCTGCCCGAGACGCTCAACGTGCCATTGCCTGAGACCATAGAGGACGTGGAGACACGGTTAGTAGAATGTATTGGGAGGCAAGAACAGTAGCCATGACGCACCTTGTGGGTGTTTTGTGATAGAGAGAGAGAGAGAGCACAAACAAGAAATGATATGCATGATTAGATAGATAGATAGATAGATAAGAACGGCCATACTGGGTCAGACCAAAGGTCCATCAAGCCCAGTATCCTGTCCTCTGACAGTGGCCAATGGTAGGTGCCCCAAAGGGAATTAACAGACAGTTTATCAAGTGATCCATGCCATGTCACCCAATCCCAGCTTCTGGCAAACAGAGGCAAGGGACACCATTCCTGCCCATCCTGGTTAATAGCCATTGATGGACCTAACTGCCATGAATCTATCTAGCTCCCTTTTGAACCCCGTTATAGTATTGGCCTTCAGAACACCCTCTGGCAAGGAGTTCCAGAGGTTGACATTGCGTTGTGTGAAAAAATACTTTCTTGTGTTTGTTTTAAACCTGCTACCTATTAATTTCATTTGGTGGCCCCTTGTTCTTGTATTATGAGAAGGAGTAAATAACAATTCCTTATTTATTTTCTCTATACCACTCATGATTTTATAGACTTTGATAATATCCCCTTGGTCGCCTCTTTTCCAAGCTGAAAAGTCCCAGTCTTATTAATCTCTCATACGGAAGCCGTTCTATACCCCTAATCATTTTTGTTGCCCTTTTCTGAACTTTTTCCAATTCCAGTATATCTTTTTTGAGATGGGGTGACCACATCTGGACGCAGTATTCAAGGTGTGGGCGTACCATGGATTTATATGGAGGCAATATGATATTTTCTGTCTTATTATCTATCCCTTGCTTGATGATTCCCAACATTTTGTTCGCTTTTTTGAATGCTGCTGCACATTGAGTGGATGATTTCAGAGAACTATCCACAATGACTGCAAGATCACTTTCTTGAGGGGTACCAACTAATTTAGACCCCATCTTTGTATATGTACAGTTAGGATTATGTTTTACAATGTGCATTACTTTGCATTTATCAACATTAAATTTCATTTTCCATTTTGTTGCCCAGTCACCGAGTTTTGTGAGATCCTTTTGTAGCTCTTTGCAGTCTGCCTGGGACTTAACTATGTTGAGTAGTTTTGTATCATCTGCAAATTTTGCCCCTCCACTGTTTACCCCTTTTTCCAGATTGTTTATGAATATGTTAAATAGGACTGGTCCTAGAACAGACCCCTGGGGGACCCCACTATTTACCTCTCTCTATTCTGAGAACTGACCATTTATTCCTACCCTTTGTTTCCTATCTTTTAACCAGTTACCAATCCATGAGAGAACCTTCTCTCTTATCCCAGGACTTATTTTGCTTAAGAGCCTGTGGTGAGGGATCTTGTCAAAGGCTTTCTGAAAATCTAAATACACTATATCCACTGGATCTCCTTTGTTAGCATGCTTGTTGACCCCTCAAAAATTCTAGTAGATTGGTGAGGCATGCTTTCCCTTTACAAAAAACATGTTGACTATTTCCCAACAAATTATGTTCATCTATGTGTCTGACAGTTTTGTTCTTTACGATAGTTTCAACCAGTCTGCCCGGTACTGAAGTGAGGCTTATCAGCCTGTAGTTGCCAGGGTCACCTCTGGAGCCCTTTTTAAAAATTGGTGTCACATTAGCTATCCTCCAGTCATTTAGATAGATTAGATAGATAATCTGATCCCATTGGCTCCAGTGTAGCTATGGCTAATTTACACCAGGTGGGATCTGGCCCCATTAGCTCCAAGCATGTTTTAAGCCAAGTACATCTCTTGATGCTTGTATACATGTTAATATTTACTGATATTCTTTTTCATTGAGACCCAGGCATCTGAGAGATGAAGAACAACAAATGAAGATCCTTCTGAAACCCACCATGCCAGACCCAGCCAAGGAAGCCAGTTAAGGAAAGAAAAACGAGCAACTGTTCTAGGGTCTATGAGTACAATTTTCAAAAGTGCCTAAGTGCCTTAGGAGCCTATGTTCCATTTTCACCAGTGACTTAGCCACTCCCATGAGAGTTAGGTGCCTCATCTACCTGAGCACTTCTGAAAATCCCACTGTGCACTTATCTGAATCTCTTGGCACCTAAATACCTTGGAAAATGTGGCTCTCAATCATTTTTGAAAGTGGGGGCTTAGGCACTTTTGAAGACTCCACCCTCTCTCTTTTACTGTTTTAATCATGCCAGAAGTACTATGCAGGCATCAGTGACAACTCCATAGGGGTTGAATTTTGCACTTAATGCAGGGAATCAACCTCTTCAAACAGCATGTTGACCTCCAAATCACAGCAGGAATTTATACCACGGGACCTGCTGCTGTGCAAGGTGGGGGACACGAATCAATTACTCTATGTAGCTCCTCCATGTAGTTCAAAACCTAGTGTTGCACTCTGCTGGGATCCAACATATGGTACCCAAGAGCTCAGCAAATACTTTTGGGCCAGATCCTCAGCAAGTGTTAATCCACATAGTTGAGGATTGGCCCAGTACTGCAGGACAGTCACGTGGTGGCAATTCTTAAGGGAATTCTGTAAGAATATGTACAGAAATGGTGTCAGAATATAGGAACTGCTGGACTGATCACAGCCAAGGTCCATGTAGTCTCTCTGACAGTGGTCAGCAATAGATGCCTTAGAGGAAGGTGTAAGAAATCTGCAGTGGGCAGATATGAAATTATCACCCCACCATTAAGTCTCATCCTGATCTTGAACAGTCATTAAAGTTGGGGGAAAAATGAATTTTTCAGCTCACTCGCAATCTGGAAAAAATCAAAGGAAAAACACATTTTGGCTGAAAATGAAATTGTTCAAAATTTTCAGCAAATCAAAAAGAGTAAAAAATGTGTTTCAAACTAAACATTTTGCTTTGATTGCAAATTGCTTTTAAACTTTTTAGTATTTTTTATTAAAAAACAATTAAAGGAAATTTCTAAACAAAGTTGTTTCAAATCAAAAAATCAAAACATTTAGACTTTTTGGGGATTTTCCCCCCTGAAACGAATAATTCAGCAAAACCAACATGAAATCATGAACCATTGTAGTGTCACCAAATCTGCATTTTTCATCCCAAAACAGTTTCGGTTGAAAAATTTCGCACAGCTCCGCTAGTCACAGATTGGCTTAAGGCCCGAAGCATGAGGTTTATATGCCTTCTAAAACTCTTTGTTGTATTATTGATATTCCTGTTACCCATAGAGATGTCCAGTTCCCCTTTGAATTTTCCTAAGTTGTGGCCTCAATATCATCCTGTATCAGTGAGTTTTACAGTCTAACACTGTCATGTCAGAAAGGATATTTCCTTCGTTCAGTTTTGAAAATAGGGAAGGGAACCCAGGAGTCCTGATTCTCAGCTTCCCCTGCCCTAGCCCACTATATTTCACTTCCCTCAGAGTCAGGACTCCTGACTCCCAACTTCCCCAACACAAACACACTCTAACCTCCCCTCCCATTCCAGAGCTGGGAATGGAAGCCGGGAGTCCTGACTCCGAGCCCCATCTGCTCTAACCATTAGACACTACTCTCCAGCCAGAGCTGGGAACAGAACTCAGAAGTCCTGACCCTCATTCCTGCTGCTCAAGACACACTAGACTCCATTCCTTCCAGAACTGGTAACCAAACCCAGGAGTCCTGATTCTCAGCCCCTACAGCTCTAACCACGAGACCCTACTTCCCTCACAGAACTGGGAATGGAACCCAAGAATCCTGATGCCTACTTTTAACAACCAGACCATTCAATTACACCAGCATAAATTAAGACTGAAGGGGTGACTACAGCTTGAGCAGTCATACCTGAGCTAGCTTGACTCTCGCTAGCTCAGGTACCAGAGCAATACATCAGCACAGGCTGTACAAGCCTGTCTGGACCCCTGGGTCATTAGTCACAGGGCTAGCCCATGCTGAAGTATGTGCTGCTGCAGCTTCACTGTTCTGGGAGCCAAGCTAGCGAGATGAAAACGAGCTGGGGTATGTCTGCTCCAGTTGCAATTGCAGCCTCTGACTGCAGCATAGACCGACCCTAACTCAGCTGCCTTGTGTATGTCTACACTACGGGATTACTCCGATTTTACAGAATTCGATTTTTGGCAACAGGTTGTATAAAGTCGAGTGCATGCGGCCACACTAAGCACATTAATTCGGCTGTGTGCGACCATAGTACCGAGGCTAGCGTCAACTTCCGGAGTGTTGCACTGTGGGTAGCTATCCCATAGTTCCTGCAGCCTCCCCTGCCCATTGGAATTCTGGGTTGAGATCCCAATGCCCGATGGGGCAAAAAACATTGTCGCTGGTGGTTCTGGGTACAGCCTCCCCCCTCCCTCCGTGAAAGCAATGGCAGACAACCGTTTTACGCCTTTTTTCCTGGGTGAACTGTGCAGATGCCATACCACAGGAAGCATGGAGCCCACTCAGCTCAAGACAGCAGTCATGAAGACTGTAAACACCTCGTGCATTATCATGCAGTTTATGCTGAACCAAAACCTGAAAAACCAGGCGAGGAGGAGGCGGCAACGGCTGCAGGGGGGACGACGAGAGTGATGAGGACATGGACACAGAATTCTCTCAAACCACGGGTCCCGGCTCTTTGGAGATCATGGTGTTAATGGGGTAGTTTCTAGCCGTGGAACGCAGATTCTGGGCCTGGGAAACAAGCACAGACTGGTGGGACAGGTCTGGGACGATTCCCAGTGGCTGCGTAACTTTTGCATGCGTAAGGGCACTTTCATGGAACTTTGTGACTTGCTTTCCCCTGCCCTGAAGCGCCAGAATACCAAGATGAGAGCAGCCCTCACAGTTGAGAAGCGACTGGTGATAGCCCTGTGGAAGCTTGCAGCGCCAGACAGCTACCGGTCAGTCTGGAATCAATTTGGAGTGGGCAAATCTCCTGTGGGGACTGCTGTGATGCAAGTAGCCAAAGCAACCACTGAGCTGCTGCTACCAAAGGTAGTGACTCTGGGAAATGTGCAGGTCATAGTGGATGGCTTTGCTGCAATGGGATTCCCTAACTTTGGTGGGGCGATAGATGGAATCCATATCCCTATCTTGGCACCGGCGCACCAGGGCAGCCAGTACATAAACCGCAAGGGGTACTTTTCAATGGTGCTGCAAGCACGGGTGGATCACAAGGGACGTTTCACCAACATCAACGTGGGATGGCTGGGAAGGGTTCATGAGGCATTTGATACGGTCTTAGTAAGGCATTTAATACGGTCTCGCATGATATTCTTATCGATAAACTAGGCAAATACAATTTAGATGGGGCTACTATAAGGAGGGTGCATAACTGGCTGGATAACTGTACTCAGAGAGTAGTTATTAATGGTTCCCAATCCTGCTGGAAAGGCATAATGAGTGGGGTTCCGCAGGGGTCTGTTTTGGGACCGGCTCTGTTCAATATCTTCATTAACAACTTAGATATTGGCATAGAAAGTACGCTTATTAAGTTTGCGGATGATACCAAACTGGGAGGGATTACAACTGCTTTGGAGGACAGGGTCATAATTCAAAATGATCTGGACAAATTGGAGAAATGGTCTGAGTTAAACAGGATGAAGTTTAACAAAGACAAATGCAAAGTGCTCCACTTAGGAAGAAAAAATCAGTTTCACACATACAGAATGGGAAGAGACTGTCTAGGAAGGAGTACGGCAGAAAGGGATCTAGGGGTTATAGTGGACCACAAGCTAAATATGAGTCAACAGTGTGATGCTGTTGCAAAAAAAGCAAACATGATTCTGGGATGTATTAACAGGTGTGTTGTGAGCAAGACACGAGAAGTCATTCTTCCGCTCTACTCTGCTCTGGTTAGGCCTCAGCTGGAGTATTGTGTGCAGTTCTGGGCACCGCATTTCAAGAAAGATGTGGAGAAATTGGAAAGGGTCCAGAGAATAGCAACAAGAATGATTAAAGGTCTTGAGAACATGACCTATGAAGGAAGGCTGAAAGAATTGGGTTTGTTTAGTTTGGAAAAGAGAAGACTGAGAGGGGACATGATAGCAGTTTTCAGGTATCTACAAGGGTGTCATAAGGAGGAGGGAGAAAACTTGTTCACCTTAGCCTCTAAGGATAGAACAAGAAGCAATGGGCTTTAACTGCAGCAAGGGAGGTCTAGGTTGGACATTTGGAAAAAGTTCCTAACTGTCAGGGTGGTTAAACACTGGAATAAATTGCCTAGGCAGGTTGTGGAATCTCCATCTCTGGAGATATTTTAGAGTAGGTTAGATAAATGTCTATCAGGGATGGTCTAGACAGTATTTGGTCCTGCCATGCGGGCAGGGGACTGGACTCGATGACCTCTCAAGGTCCCTTCCAGTCCTAGAATCTATGACGCTCACGTCTTCAGGAACACTAATCTGTTTAAACAGCTGCAGCAAGGGATTTACTTCCCAGACCAGAAAATAAACCGTTGGGGATGTTGACATACCTATAGTTATCCTTGGGGACCCAGCCTACCCCTTAATGCCATGGCTCATGAAGCCATACACAGGCAGCCTGGACAGTAGTCAGGAGCTGTTCAACTATAGGTTGAGCACATGCAGAATGGTGGTAGAATGTGCATTTGGACGTTTAAAGGGTCGTTGGTGCACGTTACTGACTCGCTCAGTCCTCAGCCAAACCAATATTCCCATTGTTATTGCTGCGTGCTCCACAATCTCTGTGAGAGTAAGGGCGAGACGTTTATGGCGGGGTGGGAGGTTGAGGCAAATCGCCTGGCTGCTGATTACACACAGCCAGACACCAGGGCGATTAGAAGAGCATACCAGGAAGTGCTGCGCATCAGAGAAGCTTTGAAAACCAGTTTCATGACTGGCCAGGCTACGGTGTGAAAGTTCTGTTTGTTTCTCCTTGATGAAAACCCACCCCCTTGATTGACTCATTCCCTGTAAGCAACCCACCCTCCCCCCTTCGATCACAGCTTGCTTTCAAAGGAAATAAAGTCACTATCGTTTAAAAATTATGTATTCTTTATTAATTTATTATAAACATAGGGAGAGAACTGACAAGGCAGTCCGGGTGGGGTTTGGGAGGAGGGAAGGAAAAGGCCACTTCAAAAGTTCAAAATAATGACAGTCTTTTGCTTGGGCTGTCCACTGGGGTGGAGTGGCAGGGTGCACGGAGCCCCCCCATGTTCTTGGGCATCTGGGTGAGGAGGCTATGAAACTTGGGGTGGGGGGAGGGTGGTTATACAGGGGCTGCAGCGGCACTCTATGATCCTGCTGCTGTTCCTGAAGCTCCATCAGACGCTGGAGCATGTCCGTTTGATCACGCAGCAGCCCCAGCGTTGCATCCTGCCTCCTCTGATCTTCCTGCCGCCACCTCTCCTCACGTTTGTCCCTCCTGTCCTCACGTTTGTCCCTCCTGTCCTCACGTTTGTTGGCAGCTTTCCTGTACTTTGATGCCGTGTCCTTCCACTCATTCAGATGAGCTCTTTCATTGCGGGTCGATTCCATGATCTCAGAGAACATTTAGTCTCGCGTGCGTTTTTTTCGCCGCCTTATCTGAGATAGCCTTCGGGACGGAGGAGGGAGGCTTGAAAAATTTGCAGCTGCAGGAGGGCAAAAAGGGAGAGAAGTATTTAAAAAGATACATTTTACAGAACAATGCTTATACTCTTTCACGGTGAACAACACTATTCACATTACATAGCACATGTGATTTTGGTACAAGGTAGCATTTTGTATCTTAATATTGAGTGCCTGCGGCTTTGGCGTTAGAGATCAGATGCAGGGCCGGGCAACAGAATTCGGCTTGCATGCGGCCATGGTAAGCCATTGTCTTTCGGCTTCTGCAACCTTCATAAAAGCAGCCCCCTCCTTTCCCATACCAAGCAAAGCCTGTTGAGTGCTGCGGTTTTCATGTTAACGTGCAGCAGCAGAAACCAAACTAACCCCCCCCCTCCAATTCTCTGGGATGATCGCTTCACCCCTCCCCCCACCTCATGGCTGGTATCAGGGAAGATCCCTGCTAGCCAAACGCGAAAAGCTCAGCGCCAATGGACCCCGCCCCCCACCGCTTGGCTAACTGCAGGGAAGGATTTCTTTTCAGCCACAGGCAAACAGCCCAGTAGGAACGGCCACCTCTGTCCCCTTAATTAAATTCCCATATTTCAACCAGGTTATCATGAACGATATCACTCTCCTGAGGATAACACAGCGAGATAAAGAACGGATGTTGCTTGAATGCCAGCAAACACCGGGACCATACGCTGCCAGGCTTTGTCATGCAATGATATCAGATTACTTGCTACTAGCATGGCGTGGTAAAGTGTCTTACCATGGAGGACGGAATAAGGCGGCCCTGCCCAGAAACCTTCTGCAAAGGCTTTTGGAGTACCTCCAGGAGAGCTTCATGGAGCTGTCCCTGGAGGATTTCCACTCCATCCCCAGACACGTTAACAGACTTTTCCAGTAGCTGTACTGGCCGCGAATGCATCCCAAGTCCTCAGGGCAAATTAATCATTAAAAAACGTTTGCTTTTAAACCATGTTTTATATTTACAAAGGTACACTCACCAGAGGTCCCTTCCATGGCTTCATGGTCTGGGATACCGCCTTGCGAGGGTACTTCAGTCAGGTTGAGAAAAAGATCCTGGCTGTTGGGAAGAACGGAGTGCTGTGTGCTCTCCGCAAGCTCGTCCTCGTCCTCCTCATCTTCCCCGTCCACAAAATCCTCAGGCATGGCTGAGAGTACTCCCTCCTTGGAATCCATGGTCAGGGGTGGGGTAGTGGTGGTGGTCCCCCCTAGAATTGCATGCAGCTCAGCGTAGAAGCGGCATGTCTGCGGCTCTACCCCGGACCTTCCGTTTGCTTCTTTGGTTTTCTGGTACGCTTGTCTGAGCTCCTTAACTTTCACGCGGCACTGATATGAGTCCCTATTGTGGCCTCTCTCCATCATGCCCTTGGAGATTTTTTCAAATGTTTTGGCATTTTGTCTTTTGGAATGTAGTTCTGCTAGCACGGAATCTTCTCCCCATACAGCGATCAGATCCAGTACCTCCCGTACGGTCCATGCTGGTGCTCTTTTTCGATTATCGGACTGCATGGTTATCTGTGCTGATGAGCTCTGCATGGTCACCTGTGCTCTCCATGCTGGGCAAACAGGAAATGAAATTCAAAAGTTCGTGGGGCTTTTCCTGTCTACCTGGCCAGTGCATCCGAGTTCAGATTGCTGTCCAGAGCGGTCACAATGGTGCACTGTGGGATAGCTCCCGGAGGCCAATACCGTCGAATTGCGTCCACACTAACCCTAATTCGAACCAGCAATGTCGATTTTGGCGCTACTTCCCTCGTCGGGGAGGAGTACAGAAATCGATTTTAAGAGCCCTTTATGTCAAAGTAAATGGCTTTGTTGTCTGGATGGGTGCAGGGTTAATTCGATTTAACGCTGCTAAATTTGACCTAAACTCATAATGTAGACCAGGCCCTGGTTGTATTTAAGAATCTGTCTCCTTGTCCCCATGCTGTGTGTTAATAAAATGCACATTTCCACATTAAAAAAAAAAAATCCAGATAACAGGATCAAAATGTGGCTCATCCCGATCCATGTAGGGTTTAAACTCCACTTAGAATTGGGGCAAACGCAACTATTTACTGTACAAAGAAAATACCTATGTGAAATGCTGTGGCAAATAAACAGTTTCTGTTGCCCTTGGCAGTGTTCTTCTTGAAGGCAGGTTCTGCATTCTTTGGAAGCTAGGCTCAGGGTTCAAGTACAGACGCTGGTTCTGGTTACATCCTCAGTCTCTGGGGTGCTGCGGGACACACAGCCATCCCCTACAATCATACTCTGCTATTCTCTGTGCTCTCAAAGGGCTTTTTGCGTATTGCTTAACTAAGCCTCACACCCTCATGGAAGTTATGTGAGTATTATTGTACCTGTGTTACAGAACAACAAAATAAGGCACAGAGCAACATGACTGAGGTTATGGATGGAAAGTCAGTGGCAGAGCTAAGGATAGAGTCCCAGAGTCCTGACTCACAGCCCCCCCCCCCCCCCGACCGCACTCCCCTCCCAGAGTTGGGAACAGAACCTATGACTCCCAGCTATCAATACTCTAACCACAAGATAACACTCCTCCTGGTGTTTGGAACAAAACCCAAGCATCTCAGTTTCCAATCCCCTGCTCTGATCACTAGGCCAGGGGTAGGCAACCTATGGCACGTGTATCGAAGGCGGCACGCAAGCGGATTTTCAGTGGCACTCACACTGCCCAGGTCCTGGCCAACGGTCCGGGGGACTCTGCATTTTAATTTAATTTTAAATTAAGCTTCTTAAGCATTTTAAAAACCTTATTTACTTTACATACAACGATAGTTTAGTTATATATTATAGACTTATAGAAAGAGATCTTCTAAAAACGTTAAAATGTATTACTGGCATGCGAAACCTTACATTAGAGGGAATAAATGAAGACTCGGCCCACCACTTCTGAAAGGCTGCTGACCCCTGCACTAGACTATACTACTTCCTCCTCAAATAGGCAATAGAACCCAGAAATCCAGACTCTCAGTCCCTCCCATTTCCACTGCTAGATCATAAACCCCTTGTAGAGATGGGAACAGAACCCAAGAGCCTTGACGCCAAGTCCCCGCTATGCGTCGCTAACCCACCAGACCCCATTTCACTCTATTCCCAGAGCTGGCAATTGAACCCAAGAGTCCTGACTCCCAGTCCCCCTGCTCTACCCATTAGACCCTCCTCCCCAGCCACATCTGGGAATAAAACCCAGTAGCCCTGACTCCCAGGCCCCATGCTTTAGTCACTAGACCCCTACTCACCTCCTAGAGCCAGGAATAGAACTCAGGAGTCCAGACTCCCAGCCCTACCTGCTCTCCCCACTAGACCCCACAACCCTCCCAGAGCTAGGAATAGAAGCCAGGAATCCCAACTTGCAGTCCCCCTTGCCCCACACAGCCCAGTGGAGCACAGAAAATAACCCCATGTCATTCCACATGAATGGATGACTGCTCTCCCAGAAATGGAGTGTGTGACTGCTAGTATGAGCCGCTGAGTTAACAACGCCTTGAGACTAAGGCTGTGAAAGGCCTACAGATCCAGTCATCAGCATCTGACCTTCGTCCAACACAACAAACAAATGATCAACCACTGCAGCCTCTGGACCATATCTTGCCCTTGAAAACAGCCCAAAATTGGCTCCCCCGTTTATACAGCCAAGGAACACGAGCCATTTTTGTACCCGCATTGAACTGCGAGCTCATGTTGAGTTGTTTGTCCACCCCTAGCTCCTTTTCAGAGTTGCCACTGCTTTCCCAGACACAGGCCCTCATTCTGCAGGGGTGGCCTTCCTTCCTTCCTGCTAGGTGTGTCACCTTGCATTCAGCTGCAGTAAAGTGCAGTTTGTTTGAGTAATTACAGGAGCCATGAGTCCTGCTCTTCCCTTCTCTATTGTTGCTCTTTTGGCCCAAGCATTAGTCCAATATTCAGGGCCTTGCAGGGTTGTTTCCGTTAGCATGAGGATTGGAGGATACAAGTCAGGTCAATTATTTGGTGAAACCTTGTTTATTTACAGGGTACCGTTTCCCTGAACACTTAGCAGCAGCAGGCAGTTTCCTTGCTCTTGAATCCCCACATCTGCCCCTACCCCCCACCCGCCCCGCAAGCTCTGTGCCCAAAAAGCCCTCCCCTGCCTCTCTGCTTCCTCCCCTGGGTCACACTCAGAACTGCTTCTCCTGGCTTCCTGCCTCCAACATACACAACCTAGCCCCCCTCCTTTGCAACCAGGGAGAGCCCTATTCATCTGCCAGGGTTAACATTGGCCTAGCCACATGGCTTAGTGTCTTGGGTGGAAGTCCCATTGCCTGCAGCTGTTTTTACCATATAAAGGGGCTTGATTGTGCCTTGTTTTGAGCCTGAAAGACTGTTTAAATTATCCTCCACTGAGCATCTGAGATAACCCATTGCTGAGATGAATGGGGGCTTGTAGCAGGGCGATGACTCACCGCTGAGGTGCCTCCTGCTGGTCATTCAGGGAATTAGCTCCCCAGCCTCCGAAGCACCCTCTGCAGGCCGGTGTCTCGCTTGCCCTTGGCCCCCGTATCCCTCACGGACCCCAGTGCCCCTTCTCTCAGGGTTCTGCCCCTGACCCAACACTCTCGCTGGGTCGCCCCTCCCCAGGGAATCCCCAACCCCCTATCCCCACCTCGCCTCAGTCTTGGGCTACGGCCGTCACCATCTAGCCCCTGCTCACTGGGGCAGACTGCAGTATAATTGCTACTCATCATCGGCAAGGAGGGCTTGGACCTTCTGCCTCCCCTTGGGCTGCCCTCTCTGCAACCCCTGTACCTTCTCGGCCTTTAACAAGGCCTGCAGCCTGGGGGTTTTCCAGGCTGGAGCTCCCCAGCCCTGCTCCACTTTAGATACCCTGCTCGGCTCCCAGCAGCCAGGCCCATCTCCCTCAACAGCTAGAGAGAAACTCTTGAGTGCTGGATAGCAGCCCTTTTATAGGGCCAGCTGCAGCCTGGTTGGGGCGTGGCCCCAGCTGAGGCTGCTTCCCCAATCAGCCTTTCCCCAGCCACAGTCCTCTGCAGGGCTGTTTTTAACCCTTCAGGGCAGAAGCGGGGTTACTGACCCGCTACCAGTACCGGATTTATCATGGTGCCGGGCCCACGGTCCAAAGGGACCCTTGCCCGGCCCGCTCTTCTCTGCCCCCCTGCCATCACCCCCAGCCCCCTGCCCACCCTGACTCCTGCACCCCCCCACATCTCCTGCCCTGAGTCCTGCATCCTCCACACACCCCCAGCCCCCTGCACCCCGTCACACCTCCCCAGCCCCCTGCCCTGACTCCTGTACTCCCCCGCCACACACCCAGCCCCCTGCCCTGACCCCTGCACCCCTTCACACCTCCCCAGCCCCCTGCCCTGACTCCTGCACCCCCCACATCCCCACCCCCATCCTGAGCACCAAACAGGAGCTCCTGCACCCCCTGCATTCCCACCTGAACCCCTCGCACCAAACAGGAGCTAACCCAGGTAAGCACTCTACACCCCAACCTCCTGCCCCACCCGTGAGCCCCCTTCCTCACCCTAGCTCCTGGCCAGGCCCCGCACCCCAATGTTTTTTTACAATATTTGGAAAGATCATTAAGTGGTCCGTCGAGACCCTCCGCAATTTTCAAGTGGTCTGTGGAAAAATAAGTTAGACTACAAGAACAATCAAGGTACCTCACTTTATTTTCATTTACTTGCTATTAGTTATAGGAGGAGGATGAAGAAAAAAAATGAAAAAATGGGGGTGCAGGGAGATAAGAGAGAATGTTCTTTTTCTTGGCTGGGTCCCAAGGAGGGGCCCCAAAAATGAAGCTGAGCACAGGGCCGTGGGGCCCCTCTAACTCCATCACTGGCTGTCACGTCACCTGGGCTGGGGATACTGTGTCAGCTGATCCCCACAGTCTCCAACCTACCTAGGCAGGACAGCAGACATGGCCCTGCCCATTAGCTCCTCTCCACTCCCTAGCCCACCCACCCCTTGCTTTCCACCGCTTAAGGCTTAGCCCTCTCACTTTTAAAAATGATTGCTTGCCCCTCCTCCCCCGCTCAGGCTTTTCTGGCACCCCTGTTGCCAGGTATCCAGTTTTAGACTGGAAACTCCAGTAGAAAATGGGACCGAGGTGTCCGGTTAGGAGTGCTGACTGGAAACTAAAAGTCTGGTTATAGGAGTAACCACATTACCCTCCACTCCTCCCACTCCCAACACCCACCCCAGAGGGCTGGAAGAGAACCTGTATGTCTGCTGCTGCTGGATGTCACGGAGTGTGGGGGAGTCAGGGTTCTGCACCTCCCACTTCCTGAGATTCACCGTGACTCTCAGCCAGCCAGTAAAACAGAAGGTTTATTAGATGACAGGAACACAGTCAAAGCAGAGCTTGTAGGTATGGAAAACAGGACCCCTCAGTCAGGTCTGTCTTGTGGGGAAGGAAGCCCAGACACCAGTGCTGGGCCTCCCTCTGTTTCCCCAGCCAGCTCCAAACTGCAACCCCCTCCAGCCCCTCCTCTGTCCTTTGTCTCTTTCCCCGGGCCAGGAGGCCACCTGATCTCTTTGTTCTCCAACACCTTCAGTTGGCACCTTGCAGGGGAGGGGCCCAGGCCATCAGTTGCCAGGAGACACTGTGTCAGCCATTCTCTGTGCAGACAGCATCACACCTGCCCTCTAGGGTTCTGCAACAATCACACAGCCTTATCCCACCACCTAGATCAGGGGTAGGCAACCTATGGCACGCATGCCAAAGGCAGCACGCGTGCTGATTTTCACTGGCACTCACACTGCCTGGGTCCTGGCCACCGGTCCCAGGGGGGGAAGAGGGGTTCTGCATTTTATTTAATTTTAAATGAAGCTTCTGTAGTGAGGCGATCTGGCTCCCCGCCACCCCGGAGGGGGGACGAGCCCAGCCAACCAGCCTACATGACCCCATCAAAGTTGTGGATCACATCACTGACCTTGGCTCTGCAGGAGAAACCTTTGACTATCCTTTTTCAACAGGTGGTTCGCAGAATCTGCCCGCTGGCTGGTTCTGGCAGGTAAAGCTGACAGAGCAGTGAAGGTGCTCCAAAGGGTCGCCAGAGTGAATGGGAAACGGGAAGAAGGGGAGAAGATTACCACAGAGGTAAAGAGACCCAATGGAGTCTTTAATGAAGGGCTTGATCCTCAGGTGGTCTAAACGGACACAACTCCACTGGAGTCATTCATTTACACCAGCTGAGGATCAGGCCATTTAACTTTTTAATCTATCAGAGGACATAGAACTAGGGCCTGTCCCACCAGATTTCTAGCACGGGGCAAAGGAGATTGAATAAAGCCTGATTTCAACAGAGAGCTGGCACAGCCCTGGCTTCCTCCCTTGCTCCAAAGTGACGTTAACTTAGTCCCGTGTGGATATTTGTCCATGGTATAAAACCAGCACATCATTTCACACAACTGCCAGTCTGCGCTCAGAGGAGGCCCAGGGCTGGGATAGCAGATGGGGCTGTGGCTCAGGATTGAGGGGCACTGGCAGAGTGTGGGGGAGAGGGGAAGGGTTCGAATAGCAGGGGGAGGGGGAGGGAGAGAGCTGTGTGACTGAGCTCTGATCTTAGCTGCGGCCTCCTGGTGCTACTGTAATACTACTAATTAATAGTACCAATAATACCAGGCCTGTATGGTCAATACATGTGGACTCTATATCCCATCACAAGTAGGTCTTGTTGAACTGAAACCTGAGGTCCATGGAAGTTTGCCTCAGTAAGGAATGACTAGCTACCGTTTGCCGGAGCAAGGAGCCATTGGAAGGTCTTATGTTGTCACAGCTGAATCCATGGGGCTGACATGTGCTTCCCGACTGACCCTTTTGTTTCCTACTAGATCCTAAAATCCCAAATGCAGAAGGAACTGAAACCGGGAAGTCCTCCTACACTATCTCGGATCTCGTACACACGCCCGCCATACGCCAGATATTCTGCTGCCTCTCAATTGTGTGGTAAGAGCACTTCTTCCCTTTGGCCCTGATCCTAAATCTGGGTCCAAATTAGGATTGGCAGATCCGGTATCGACAACCTTAGTCCATTTTTGAGCATAGATAATCCACAGATATTGGACATCTGTCCGCCTAAGGGTTATTCATCCATGCTTTAATCCATCCCTGGACATAGACACATAAGATAGACAGACAGATCTGCCTATCTAGCTCTTATCTGCCATTCTGTCAGGTTCTTCTCAAGTCTGTGGGTTTTCTCTAAAGTTGGTGCATTCGTGTGTCTATTCAGTCCTGGGCATCCCTGCTTTGAATAATGCACCCCCCCCCCCGCTCTGTTACATCACTGCACGCACCAACCAGAGCATTACACTAAAAGCATTACACTAAAAGTTCCCCTGGCCAACTCTACCCTGGAGGGGACATTGTGGCTGTTCACAGGGCTGGCACAAGGGCCTAGATAGCGCTCAAGTCCCATCTAGATTGGGCTTAAATTGTGACTAGGCCTGGAGCTAAATCTCACCAAGCTGCACACTCAACAGGACGCTCACTCATCCCTTTGCCCCCCCCCCCCCTCTCTGGTGAACGGCAGGTTCTCTACCAGTTTCTCCTATTACGGGCAGGCCATGGACCTGCAGAACTTTGGCGTCAGTATCTACCTGATCCAGTTGATTTTTGGAGCGGTCGACTTCCCAGCCAAAGTGGTGGTCACCATCTCCATGTCCTACATTGGGTGCAGGGTCACGCTCTCAGCCTTCCTCCTCCTGGCTGGGCTTGTCATCATCGCAAACATCTTTGTGCCCAGAGGTGGGTTTGGTCCAGTCCACATACGGCAATGCTTAGCGCATAACCACCAAGACATGTCAATGAGTCTAAAGTAACTCAAAGAGTAATTGACTCCCTCAGTATGCATCTCTCTCTTTCTCTATCTATCCATCCACATACATAACCGCCTATCTATCCATCCTTCTGTCCACATACACAACTACCTATCTATCCATCTACATATGTAACTGCCTATTTATCCATCCATCCATATACAGAACCACCTATCCATGCATCCACATACACAACCATCCATCCATCCATCAGCTCATCCACATACATAACCACCTATCTATCTCCATACACAGCAATCTATCTGAATAGACCTGAGGTAGGCATGGGTGAGGTCAGAGGAAGAGGATAAAACAAGCAAGATGAGAGATGGAGGAGATTCCTACCCATTGGAGAGAGGGGAAAGGCCAGGTCTTGGAGAAGTGATGAAGGAAGAAAGAGCAGGGTTGGGGATATGCCAGGTGAAGCAGGGCAGAGGAGAGAGGTTGCCAAGCTTACAGTGCTGGGGTGCAGAATGGAAGATAGGCAGGGAGAGCTCAGAGTTTGGAACAGGGTTCTAGCCCTGGATTCTCCTTGTCCCCTCTTTGCAGAGCTGCAGATAGTCTGCACATCACTGGCTGTGATTGGGAAGGGATGTCTTTCAGCTGCCTTCAACTGCGTGTTTCTATTCACAACTGAGCTCTACCCCACACCGATCAGGTAAGATGCTGTATTTCCAACTGACCCCTACTGAACTCTGCACCCAATTCCTTGCAGCACAGCGCTCCCTAGAATGGCACTGCAACATTGGAGTCAGCACTGACTGAGAGGGGAGAGTATACCCCTACTGAGCCCCCACCCTGCTCCCTGCAGCATAGCACCCCCTAGTGCCATGCTGGGGCATTGGGGTCAGCACTGGCTGTGAAGAGTGAGCAGCACATCCTGCTGGGTCACTATTTAGGATTCCCAGCAGCTCTACCCTCCCAGTACTGAGCTAATCCTTCCCTGTTCTGGATGGTTATTTCCCTGCAACTCCAGGCAGACCGGACTGGGCTTTGGCAGCACCATGGCCCGGGTAGGAGGTATTGTGGCTCCCTTGGCCAAGATGTTGGATGAATACTTCTCCTTCCTGCCGCCAGTCGTCTACGGTGCTGCCCCAATCATCTGTGGCATTGTGGCCACCTTCCTCCCGGAGACTCTCAACCAACCACTGCCAGACACTGTGGAGGAGGTGGAGAGCAGGTTGGTCTGGTGGGGGGCCTCCCCTCTCTTCCTGTCTGACTCTGACACCTGCGGCCAAGACAGGGCTTGGACTCCAAAGGCCAAAACACTCAGCTGGTGCTTGGGATCCTCCCCACCCAGCCGCAAGGCAAATTGTGCAGAGAGTTGTTATTATTTGTATGACTGTAGCACCCAGGTGTCCAGTCATGGCCCTGTACCCTGTTGTGCTAGGTGCTGTACAAAGGGTTTCCTGATCATCCTCTATCCACTGACTGATTCCAGTGAGTGGAAAGAGACTGGGCATGTATGTTGAAAGATAGACAGTTATCCAGGCCCCCATTGTACCAGGCGCTGCACAGACCCCATCCAAGATTGGGGCCCCTGTTGTGCCCATAAACGCACAGTGAGACAGATTCATCCTGAAGATCTGACCGTCTAAATCAGAGGTTCCCAAAATGTGGGGTGTGCCCCCTAGGGGGCACAGCGGGGCCTGGGCCAGCTCCCAGGGGGAGCAGGGAGGGAGTGCCACCCAGCCCCACTCCGCTCCGCCCCCAGCCTCAGCCCCTGTCTCCGTTCCTAGCCCCAGACCCACCCCCAGCTGCCGCCCTCTTACCCCTGTCCATGTCCCCCTCACCTACTGGAACTGCGGCCCTGCTCCCAGTCCCAGCTCAGGGTGTGTGTGCACGGACAGGGGTAAGAGGGGGCGTGACAATGAAAAGTTTGGGGATCGCTGGTCTAAATGGACAATGAGTGAGGGGGAACAGAGGCGAGACAGGACTTACCCAGTATCACAGCAGGTCAACAGCTGAGTTGGGATTAGAACTCACAGCCTCCTGAGTCCCCACCCAGAGCATCAACCACTAGCCTATGGGGCTCTTCAGTGGTGTACTACCCTTGTATTGTTCCTCTAGTGAAGTTCAGCCCTGGTGAATAATGTCTGAGCCTCATTTTAGTAATTCAAACTGGTTGGAAAATAACTTATGCCTGTTCTGCCTCGCTGCTTCATTGGTATTTCCCCCCACCCCATTTCATCAAAGGTCCCGAATGAAGAGGGGTGAAGACACCAAAGAGAAGATTCCCCTTCAGAACCAGGAGAAAGTTCTGCTCAAAGAGACTTGCTGATGGCACTCGGACCCAGATGCCTTCTGGATCCAATGGGGGTTGGGGGTGGCAGCAGCTCAGTTTCAAATATTCCTCCATCCAATTACACATACTCTCACAGTTAACACCTTGTCCCTTGAGACCCACACGCAGGGCGGGTCTTTGCGCACAAGCATTCAGGGGGGAAAGGGGTTAAATCTGCACTGCAACTTAGGGGAAGGATTGCAAGAGAGAAACCTGCTGGGAAAGGAATGTGTGGGCTGATTCAAAGCTCTCAGGAACAGGCAGGAACCCTCCACCCCCAGGGCTAACCAAAGCTCTGAGTATGCCAAGGAGTACAACGATGCCCCTTATCTGCTAGGTGCCATCAGCTTTCTGTAATGCAACCTTTCCTCCCGCTTTGAAAGGCATCAGGGACAAACTCTGAACCATACACTTCTTGATGCCCGATACCCACACACCTGCTGCACAGGGACTGGGACCAGGGGCCAATGTAACTCAGCACCGACACGGATATCGTTACTGTGTTATGTGGCTGATGTACAGCAGCACTGCCTGCTGCCACTGGGGCATGCCCTGATGGTGCAAGACACCTGACCACTACTGGGGGGGGGCTGCAACACTACAACAGCTGGCTGAGCTGCTCTTCTAGCTCAAACAGTAGTAATAATAATGATATGTAGCACTTAGTGCTTTTTATTAGCAGATTCAAAGTGCTGTATCATTATCCCTGTATAAAGGTGGGGAAACTGAGGCACAGAGAGGGGAAAATGACTTACTCAAGCTCACCCAGCAGCAGAGCCAGGTCTTCTAAATCACAGGGCAACACTCAGTCCTTTAGGCCACATGGCACTGGGCATCAGTGAGTCGACTGGCTGCTTCCAGCTGCCTCCTCCATGTCTGCCCCATTCTCCTGTCTCTAGACACCCATAATGCTCAATCCCCATTGCTGTAAATTGCAAATACTTTCCTTATTGGGAGACTCTGTGGTGAGAAAGCTCCATAGATGGAGAAGCTGTGAGGTGAAGCTTTCTCTGTAGTGCTGTCCCCTTGGCCCCAGTGGTTTGCCAATATTCAGAGCCTTGTAGAGTTCTTTCCATTAGCAGGAGAAATTGATGATACAGACAGGTATGTTCCTGGTAGGTTTTCATAGATTCACAGAGTTTGAAGTCAGAAGGGCCCATTATATAATCTAGTCTGATTCCCTGTACGGAGCCCAAATAACTTATGTTTGGCTAAAGCATCTCCCAGCAAGGCAGCCAGTCTGGATTTGGAGACATCAAGCGATGGAGAATCCACCACTCGCCTCAGGAGTTTGTTCCAATGGCTACTCATCTGCACTGGGAAACACTGTTGCCTCTAATTGGAATGTGTCTGGCTTTAACTTCCAGCCATTGGTTCTTGTTCTGCCTTTCTCGCAAGGCTGAAAAGCCCTTTAGTACCTGGGATTTTCTCCCCATGAAGGTCCTTGTACACTGTGGTCAAGTCACCTCTCAATCTTCTTTTCCTTGAGAAGCTAAACAGAATGAGCTGCCCAGGTCTCTCACTGTCAGGCATCTTCTCCAGCCCTCAAATTGTTTCTCTGGCTCTCAGCTGCACCCTCACCAATTTTTCAACGTCCCTTCAAGAATGTGCGCACCAGAGGCAGTATTCCACTCTGGGTATCACCAATGCCTTCCTTATACAGAGGTAAAATCTCCTCCCTTCTCCTACTCACTACTCCCCAGTTTATACAACTAAGAATCGCACTGGGCCTTTAAGCTACAGCATCGCACCGGGAGCTCATGATATAATCTAGTTTATTCACAAAGAATGCACACAGTCCTGTTTCTCCGAGCACAGAAGAAAATAACAACAGCCAACTGTTTCCCTGCTCAGAAATCCCCAAGTCTGCCCCACCAACAGGCTCTGTGCCCAAGAAGCCCTGTCTCTCTGCATCCTCTCAGGCTCCCACAACTGTTTCTGGCTTCCTGCCTCAAGCACACTCAGGCTGCAAAACCAACCTCCTAGCCCCTGTGTCTGCAACCTGGGAAACCCCTCAGCAGGCAGGGTGTAGCTCTGAGCTTCGAGAGGGGGTCACTTCATTCTTTGTAGCTGGCTCTCCTGTATAAAGGGGCTTAATTGCTTCTTCCACAAATTGAAACGGGGCTTGGCACACCCATCAGCTTTAGCGAAGTCTGTGATTGTCTTTCAGCAGTTCTCAAACTTCATTACACCGCGACCCCAGGAGGGGGGACCGAAGCCTGAGCCCGCCTGAGCCCCACCGGCACGGGAGCCAAAGCCCAAGCCCAAGAGCTTCAGCACTGGGAAGTTGGCTCAGGCTTCTGCTTCAGCCTCGGGTCCCAGCAAGTCTAACGCCAGACCTGGTGACCCCATAAAATTCAGGACCCACAGTTTGAGAACCCCATGTCTTTGGTTTTAATGCACCATGAAACTACACTTGAAGTTGATTTGTAAATGAAGATCTCTTAGGAAGAGAGACTGTTAAATTGCTGTTGTTGGGTTCATACAGAAATATGCTCAACTTTTGTAAATTGATTTTAGTTAGATTATTAGATTGTGATTTTTCCATTTACCAATCAGGCAACCCCCTGACCCAATAAAGGACAGTGTGAAAAAAAAGGACTCACTTAATGGCCACTGTTAATAATCCCTAGTTCTTGCCTAGGACTTTGCAGCCATGGTTCTCAAAGCGCTTTACAAAGGAGGTCAGGACTGTTATCCCAGATTTACAGATGGGGGAGAGGGGATCTCTAACTTGTCCGAATATCCCTTTTCAAAACGAGACGTTTTGTTTTCAGTTTCTAAATGGCCGTCTTGAATTTTTTATTTCTACAGAAAAAAAAATAGATGAAAAAGGTGGAAATTGAAAGGCGTCTTTTGAGTCACCCAGCTGGACTTTTTTCTTAGGTTTATCGGTCCGTGAACTTTTTGGAAATTGCGATTTTTTGTCCAAACGCGAGATGGGAAAAAATGTCAAAATCGTGAAGCCTCAGGAGGGATGGGAAAAAATGTTCCCCTCCCAGCTCTACCCCCAGCCTCACATCTGCCCCTTTGCCAGCCCAGCAATGAATTACGTACCGTCCCAAACCCCACAGCAATTCTGCCCCCCAGCCCCATCTCTGCTCCTCCTGCAGCTGCAGGAGTTCTTCACCCCCCTCTCCCAGGCCTAGAAGGGGGCAGGTGCAGTGAGGTTCCCATGGCCCCTTTCCAGGCCAGGTGTTGCTGGAGGGAGAAAGGACGGGGGAGGAGCAGAAGACCCATCCCATTGTTCTGGGGAGGGGAACTTCTTGGACTGTGCTCAGGACTGTGAGTCACCCTGTCACCCCTGCCTCCAACAAAAGGGCGTTCCCTGTGGTAGCTGGGTGTCAGCTCCCTCCCTCATGCACTGCCCTCTGGGCAATGCCAGCCCTAACCTGGCCTTGCGGGTACCAGTCATTGCACCCCAGTCCCCGAGTCCCTTCAAATCGTTCCCCTGCGAGATCCAGCCCCTGACACTGGCTACTCCCAGCAATCCCAGCACCGCTGCCCCCAACGGTGGTTGTACCTTAAACCACCGCTCCTGCAAGCCATGCAGCACTGGCCGGCACCTACAGGGAAACACAGAAACAAGAGAGAGGGGTGGAAATTGGGGGGGAGGAGGAAGAGAGGGGCCAGGCCCTGGTTTGCAGGGGGGGAGGAAGAAGAGAGGGGCTGGGCCATGGTTTGCAGGAGGGCGGGAGGCATAGGTGCTGGAACTAGGGCTGTGGGGGGCGCTGCAGCACCCCCTGGCTTGAAGTGGTTTCCATCATATACAGGGTTTACAGTTTGGTTCAATGGCTCTCAGCACCCCCCTGTAGAAATTGTTCCAGCACCCCTGGGGGAAGGAGGAAGAAATGGGCTGGGCCACGGTTTGCACTCAGTAGCTGCTCCTGCAGTAGCCTCCGCTCCTACTTCCCTCCCCACGACAGGCTGCAGCCGCCATTGATTCTGCAGTGCAGATGGCAGATCTGCCTCTGAGTCTGCCCAGGTCAGACAGGGGCCTCACAGAGCTGTGGGGCAGGGCACAGACTGGCTATGTGAGCTCACACTGCCCTGCTCAACCCCACAGAACAGAACTGCCCCACTTCTGCTGAGCTCCTCAGCTTTTCCCTCCCCCCAGCAAACATACGACATGACCCAAAAGAAATATCTGTCCATCCATCTATCCCCATGCACATCCCCCCAGCCCCATATGTATCAATGTATCTATGCCAGTCACTGGTACCTGGGAACCAAGACAAATGACAACCCATAACGCAACAGTCTTAGGATCATATCTTATTTCTTTTTTACTCAGATATTATCCTTCGTTAAAAAACCCCAAATGGCTTGATTGAGACCCCTAGCATTTCAGCTGCAAGGCATGAGTGGCAGCATGTAACAAACAAAGGACACCTCCACTAAGCCAATCAGGCTGACTCTGGCAGTACTGGACATACCAAGACACTCATCAGACATCAAAACTACACCACAGCAAGAAGAGCCTTGTGAGGAAGAATGTCCTCAGAGTTAATGCATAAGATGAGGACTCACAAATTCAGGGCTCCATCCCCAGTTCAGTTACAGACACTTGGGCAAGTCATTTTGGCTCTCCCCGTGCCTCTGTGTAGTGGGCCCAGCACAAGCGTATGCGCCACTTTTGTTGGGTCAGTTGAAACATTTTGTTTATCTTTCAACCATTTTGTATTTTCCAAACATTTTTTTTGTAATTAGCTCAGATTTCTAAACAAAAAGTCATTTTACACTGAAAAACTGAAATTTGTCATCTCCAATTTTTCGTCTTCAAATCTTTTTTCTTAAAATGTTTTAGAGTCAAGATATTTGTCAAAAACGACACTTTCCTGCAGAACATTTCCTGCAAAAACCTTTTGCTAAATTTTTTCAGACCAACGCCAATTACAACCCTCCCTTTGGTCTGTATTGTCTATTTAGACTGTAAGCTCTTTGGGAGAGGGATGGCTCGCACTATGGGGTTGTACAATCCCTGGCACAACGGGGCCCCAATCTCAGCTGGGTATATCCAAGTGGTATTTTAAGAATAGTGATGACTAAGGACTAGGGTGACCAGATGTCCTGATTTTATAGGGACAGTCCCAATATTTGGGTCTTTTTCTTATAAAGGCTCCTATTACCCCCCACCCCCGTCCGGATTTTTCACATTTGCTGTCTGGTCATCCTACTCAGGACAGAGGCGGGCTTGTGGTATCTCAGCTAAATCTGGATCCTTTTTAGTTATAGTTAATTTCTAGCCCTGTGGTGTGAATAATATACCCACCCAAAGACAATCTGGTTTAGCAGCTTGGATCAATGTGTTTGTCACCTTTGCACTGGAAGCATTTAGCGCTGTATCTAGCACATTGCTTTCAGACTCAGGGCCGGCTCCGGGCACCAGCTGAGCAAGCTGGTGCTTGGGGCGGCAGATTGTTCGAGGCGGCATTCTGCCCAATCCTAGGGTGGCACGGCCGCTTTTTTTTTTTTTTGTTGTTCCACTCCGGCTGTAGGGGGCGGCGGTGCAGAGAACCAGAGCGCCCTGCAGGGCAGTCCTCTTCCTTCCCTCCCTGCCGACCGGAGCAGAGCCCTCGCGGCAGGCGGCAGGAGGCGGTGCAGCAGGAGGGGCCGCGTGGCAGCGCCCCTGCTGTAGCCCTGGCCGCTCCCTTCTCTCTCTCTCCCGCCCGATCCCTCCCCTTCCTCCCCCCTCCCCAGCCGGTCCCCCTGCACCCGCGCTGCGGCCGTGCCGCAGGTTTTTTGGGGGTTTTTTCGCTTGGGGCGGCCAAAAAGCCAGACCCGGCCCTGGCCTCCTGCCAGGATCCCAGCCATGTAGATGGACTGAGCCATCTGCTTCAGCTGCCGGGAGTCACACACCAGGTCCCACTGTAAGGGAGATAGAAAACGAAGCTGGGCTCCAGGAGGAATACTGGCTTGTGGTTAATGCCCCAGACTGGGGCTGAGATTTTCAGAGCCATTAATGGCATTTAGACAGCCAGTTCCCATAACAATCATTACAATTAATTTTAATTTATTAATTACAAGTCCAAAGCTACCTACGTTTAATGGGAAATGTGATCTGCAGGGCATCACAGCCTTAATCTCTCTGAGCCTCAGTGTCCATCATCTGTAAAATGAGGGAGGATCATCCTGGTCTCTAGCTTTGTCCCTGTGCAGCACCCAGCACAGCTGGGCCCCAATCTCAGTTGGGGTCCACAGAGCACCCAGCACAGTCTCAGTTGGGGTCTGTGCAGTGCCCAGTGCAATGGGGCCCTGATTGGAGCTGGGGTCCATGCAGTATCCGGCACAAGGGTTCCCCAGTCTGAGCTGGGCTCTGTGCAGTGCCAGGCACAACAGGGCTCCACTCTCAGCTTGGGTCTGTGTAGCATCTGGCACAGTGAGTCTCCGAACTCAGCTGGGTCTCTGCAGTGCCTGGCGGAATGGGTCCTTTCGATGTTAATGTAGGATCAAATATAATGATCCCACGTGAGGCGGATGGTTTTGAATGGAGTGAGCGTTCAAGAGACTGGGACCCCTACTCCTAGCTCTGACACTGACTTACTGTGACCTTGGGCAAGTCATGCTGTGAGATGGGATAGTAAGGTTTAGTCACTATTGTAAAGCCCTTTGAGATCTAGGGGAGAGCAGGGTTGGCTCTTAGCATCATTCACAGTTCCTTTAATGCGGATTAGTGGATTATGTCCAGTTTAATTGAGAGGAAACTGACTGCAAAATGGACAGGGGAATTCCCACCCCAACCAGTGCAACCACAGATTCCTCCTACTCATACACTGAAGGAATCAAGCCTCTGTGAAGCGTAAAGGCCATGTCCTGCTTTCCTTTACACCTGTGCAATGGCAGCCACTTGAAGCTGCATGGATTGAAGTCGCCTGGGGGGGCCAGAATGTAACTGAGAACAGCACATGGCCCTGGATGAAATTCTGCACTGGCTTAGGCTGATGTCAATAGACATGCAGGGGCTGTAGGTTGGTGCAAATTTTAAGATCAGATACTAGGAAGAGGAGGACAGTGAAACTTACTTTCAAAAATCTATGAAAAGGCATGATTCCAACAAAAATATTTTCAACTCCTTGACCCCAACTTCCACCCCATGGTTTCAGCATCCTTTTTCCAGCTGGTTACCCGCACTGCAGCAGGTCTTGCTCTCACGTACCTCTGTAATGATGGTGCTGGTGAAAATGCTCTTGTCTTACACCCACCCATCAGCGCAGGGTTCAGTCTCCAGCTCGGTTAGGTTTGTGACTGTGGCGTTGGAGTCTAGGAGCTGCCACTGCATAGTGACAAAGCGGTGACACTTCTCTGGCTGCAGGTTGCTGTCCATGGGGATGGAGACCCTGATGAGGTCCTTGGCAGCGAGCTTTCCGGTGAGGTTGGTGTAAGGTGTGTTGTTGATGTTGATATGGACCTGGCAGTGGTGCTCAGAGGTGGCAGCAGTGAAGTTCTGCAGGAGGTTATGGCTGGCCATCATGAAAACTGGGATAGCCAGTAAGATAGCATAGATGATTTGGAAGCGACCCATCCCCCCGATGTGGTCTAAGAGTTCGGCAAAACTCATGGTGCTGGGTTGAAAGATTCAGCACTAACCGTCTGGGTTAAGCAAAAACGATGGGGCTCGAATAACCGACGTTACCTGAATAGGTCGATTACTTGTAAAAATTAAACGTTGTGTGATGAAAATATCTACACAGAAAGACATTAATTTGAATCCATCTTGTATTCCACTTCACAACTTCAAAGACAGCCATAAAGCGCAGTACTTCTTACAAAAAGTCAGCTGTTGGCAAATAGTGTCCATGGATTCTTGAGGGTGTAGTTTCCAAAGAAGAGGCGTTGAGTTATATTCTCCCTAAATAACTGAGTGTGCTACCACGTTGCTTCTCCTTTGTTGCAAAAATTCCCATGCAACCATTCCTAGTTTCCTGTCAGCTGCGGGAATACTCCACACACCTTTTCTATGAACTGTAGACCCATAAGGGAATGGTTTTGCCAAGCTTAATTCCACGTTGATCCTTGCATTTTACCCTCTAGAAAAGCAGGTAGGGGTTTATATATCCCTTGGAAGATTATATAAGGCCTTAAGCAGGTCACTTGGTTAAAATTTTACTTTGTTTTGCATGGATTAAGTCCAAAAAAGAGAGAGTCTGAACAGGGCTGGCTCCAGCTTTTTTGCCGCCCCAAGCGGCGAAGCAGGAAAAAAAAAAAAGGTAAAGCCAATCGGCGTCCCTTCGGCCGCAGCTCAATCGCACCGCTTCATTCTTCAGCGGCAATTCGGCGGCGGGTTCTTCGCTCCCTCTCTTCCTCTTCGGCGGCACTTCGGCGGCAGCTCAAAGAGGAAGAGAGGGACTGAGGGACCTGTTGCCGAATTGCCACCGAAGAGCCGGATGTGCCGCCCCTTTCCATTGGCCGCCCCAAGCACCTGCTTCCTTCGCTGATGCCTGGAGCCAGCCCTGCCTGCAAGCCTCATCATTAGCAGCTACAGCACAGCTGATATGAAGTATTTTCATCAATAACCTTTTGTCACGTGCCATAGAGCTGGTTTTAGAACTGGGGCCTCCTGCCTCTTTGCCCCTTCCCCAAGCCAGGAAGCCATGCCAGTCAATGGCACCAATACTTCCTTGCACCAGGTTTAACTCCTACTCTGAACACACTTGCCTCAGTATCCTGGGTTTCCCTCACCTGTTCTTGGTTCTTTTTGGCTCAGGTTTGGCCGCAGGTCTCTCTTGATCTGGTGCTACTTGCAGATGGCTGTCATGGGCACCAGCACTGCCTTCTCGCCCAGCTTCACTTGCTACTGCATCTTCCGCTTCCTGACCGGAATGGCCTTCTCAGGCATTGTGATGAACGGTGTCTCTCTGTGTAAGCGTGTCCGGCGCCTGACATCCCAGACACAAGCTGAGCTGGTTACTGGGGATGGACAGAAGTGCCTTGTTCCCGCTTCTGATAAATTACTCTATGGTGGGAGCATGGAGAGACCAGAAGCACACACCACATGGGTGGGATGTCCAAGGTCTCAGCACGAAAATTGGGTGCTAGATTTTCCAAAAGTCCTTGCTACCATTCCAACCTGGATTTACCAAAGCACTCAGCAGCTCCCTTTGGGACACTGATTGCTACAGCTGACAAAGACCTGAGCACGTTATTTAGGAGGTATTTTGCACCTCGAAATCTGGCTGTGTCCTCTTCTGAAAATGTGGTGCCTAAACGAGAACTGAGTTCTCTGGAACAATCCCACCTCCGTGTGCTTTTGCAGTGCCAGAGCACAGGAGATGCCACAAAACAGGGCAGCTTCCAATAGCATGCAGGTCCCTGTAGTGAGGCGGCCTGGTTCCCAGCCGTCCCAGAGTGGGACGAGCCCCTCTGGACGCCAAAGTGGGCGAAGCCAGTGGAGCTTGCGCCCACCCCCTAGAGGTCAGGGCGCAGGACAGGAAGTACAAAAGCCCAATGCCAGAGCTCACTAGAGGCCCGGCCACCGGAGAAGCCAGACGCCTGTGGCCTAGCTCCCAGTTGGGAGATTCCTGCAGTTTGCGGCCGACCCGAGGACTGGCCAGACGCTGACCAGCCCTTGGAGAAGCTGGTAAACTCGCCTGTGGCAAGTTACCCAGAGGAGCTGCCAAGCCTACCGCCCGCCGGGTACCCAGAGGAGCCCATGGTTCTTGACTCCTTGGAAGACTCTGTCCAGACGCAGGTACCTCTAGAGGGGGAGATAGGAAGTAGCCCGGGGGCAGCCGACCCTAGTCTGGTTGCAGCACACCCAGAGCCAATGTCAGTGTGTTGCGGTCAGGATCCCAACTGACGCAGCAACGGGTCTTCTGCCGCTGCTAGGGCCCCGGGCTGGGACGCAGTGGAGTGGGTGGGCCTGCGTCCCTCCTGCCACCCAACGTGTGGGTGGCAGTCTCCCCCTCTCCCAGGGCCTTCGGAGCCAGGACCTGGGCCTCCGAAACTTATTTGTCTGCTCAGCCCCTGCCTGAGGGCCTGAGCCACTGACTGTTTGTTGCCCCGCCCTGACCCAGGGCCTGTGCCTGATTGAACTGTTTGCTGACCCCTGCCTGAGGGCCTGAGGTGCTGACTGTTTGCCGCACAGCCAGGCTAATTCCCGGACCTAAGTAGTGAGGCGGCCTGGTTCCCAGCCGCCCTGGAGGGGGATGAGCCCCGGCCGAACCCCTACAGTCCCCAAGAATGGAAGGGAAGCTATTTAGAGTGGAGTGCCGTCATCAGATGACGATGATTCACAACAGAACAGACATTCCACAATACATCTTCTACAGAACAGGTACAGGCCATGTGCATCAGCCAGGAGCTACAGAATGCCCTCCTCATTACTATAAAGTCCCTTGCACTATACAATGTATACAGGGACCTCTAGGAACTGAAGGACCCAGGGGCAGCTAGGTATCAGAGGCTAATGGGATTCAGCTTATTCAATTACATAACAGCTGTGTATTGTGGCTGATGTACTTCAGGGTGCATAAGTGTGCCATTGTGGGATGTTAGAGCTGCTGCAATCCTGCAGGGTACAGTACAGCCTGCTACCATTGGGGGGGGGGGGGGGGGGTCTTCTGGAGTGTTTGCAACCCTCCAGGATACAGTACTGCTTGCTGCCACCAGGGGGCTGGAGTTGCTGCAGGGCGCAGTACTGGCTGCTGCCATGGCGAGGGGGGATGGAGTGCCTCCAGCAGGGTGCAGAACTACCTACTACCACTAGGTGGGATGCAACTAGCAGGGGAAGGAGGCATGGATCGGGGAATGCAGGTTCTGGGGAGCTATTTCATCTCAGCCTCAAAGAGCCAGGGGAAGGCTGTTTGTACATGTTCCTGCTGCCTCCGCTCATGCTTGTTCTCACCACTGGAGGTCATCAGCCCAAGGACAGAGAGATTATTTTCCCTTTGTGTGTATCTCTCCCCAGCTGTGGAATGGACACCTACCTGCACACGGGCCGTTGTGGGCACCATGTATGGATACTGCTACACAATCGGGCAGTTCATTCTGGCTCGGGTGGCTTACGCCATCCCCAATTGGCGCTGGCTGCAGCTTGTGGTGTCTTTGCCCTATTTCATCTGCTTCATCTACTCCTACCAGGATTCCATTTCTGATCCATTCCCCTTCCATCCTGCTTTTCTCACTGGATGCAGGAACGAGACAAACTTTAAGCAAATAGAATAAACAAATCTCTTATCCTGGTTCTCAAAATCTTGCATCTCAATTACTGCAATATGCTCTTCTCCGGCCTTGGCAAATGCAATCTTGCTCCACTTAGGCCTTGGCTACACTTGTGAGTTACAGCGCTGTAAAGCTGCCCCCAGCGCTGTAACTTACTCCCCGTCCACACTGGCAAGGCATTTGCAGCGCTGTATCTCCGTGGTTGCAGCACTGCATGTACTCCACGTCCCCGAGAGGAATAGCGTGTATTGCACTGCTGCTGCAGCGCTGCGGCGCCAGTGTGGCTGCCCAATGCGCTGTGACTGGCCTCCAGAAGTATTCGGCAGTATCCCACAATGCCTGTTCTAGCCACTCTGGTCATCAGTTCAAACTCTACTGCCCTGGCCTCAGGTAACCAACCATGTGACCCACCCTTTACATTATAGACTCATAGACTCATAGACTTTAAGGTCAGAAGGGACCAATATGGTCATCTAGTCTGACCTCCCGCATGACGCAGGCCACAAAAGCTGACCCACCCACAACAGAATCTTCCAGCCTGCGACCCCTGCCCTATGCTGCGGAGGAAGGCGAAAAACCTCCAGGGCCTCTGCCAATCTACCCTGGAGGAAAATTCCTTCCCGACCCCAAATATGGCGATCAGCAGAACCCCGAGCATACAGGCAAGATTCTACAGCCGGACCCTCATTTTACCCGCGATGGCACGTTAATGCCTAATTGACTAAAATCACGTTATCCCTTCAAACCATTCCCTCCATAAATTTATCAAGCCTAATCTTGAAGCCAGAAAGGTCTTTCGCCCCCACCGTTTCCCTCGGAAGGCTGTTCCAAAATTTCACCCCTCTGACGGTTAGAAACCTTCTTCTAATTTCAAGCCTAAACTTCCCCACGGCCAGTTTATATCCATTCGTTCTCGTGTCCACATTACTACTGAGCTGAAATAATTCCTCTCCCTCCTTGGTATTAATCCCTTTGATATATTTAAAGAGAGCAATCATATCCCCCCTCAGCCTTCTTTTGGTTAGGCTAAACAAACCGAGCTCCTCGAGTCTCCTTTCATAGGAAAGGTTTTCCATTCCTCGGGAATTTTAAAAATCCCCTTCCTGTTTGCTCAGCCCGGCGTGGCGTGGAGTGCTATCAGCGAATCTTTCCAGGTGACCATGCCTCCACGCACCAAGCGAGCCCCAGCATGGAGCAATGGCGAGTTGCTGGACCTCATCAGTATTTGGGGGGAGGAAGCTGTACAGTCCCAGCTGCGCTCCAGCCGTAGGAATTACGATACCTTCGGGAAGGTATCAAAGGACATGATGGAAAGGGGCCATGACCGGGACGCCCTGCAGTGCAGGATTAAAGTGAAGGAGCTGCGGAGTGCCTACTGCAAAGCCCGCGATGCAAACGGCCGCTCGGGTGCTACCCCCGCCACCTGCCGATTCTACAAAGAGCTGGATGCGATACTTGGAGTTAACCCCACCTCCACTCTGAGCACCACCATGGACACTTCAGAGCCGGTGGGGGGGGGGGAGGAGGAGGAGGAGGAGAAGGAGGAGGAGGAAAACGGGAGTGAGGGTGGTGGACCGGATGGAGACACCCCGGAATCCCTGGAGCCATGCAGCCAGGAGCTCTTCTCAAGCCAGGAGGAAGGTAGCCAGTCGCAGCGGCCGGTACTTGGTGGAGGACAAACAGAGGAGCACGTTCCCGGTAAGCGAGGTTTTTTTCAGGAAGGAATTTTTTCGGTGCGGGCTCTTTGGGAGAGGAGGGTTAGGCATGCATGCCTAGATGCGGAATAGTGCATTGATGTGGTTTATCACATTGCGGTAATTGGCCTCGGTAATCTCCTCGAATGTCTCATCCAGAACGTGTGCAATGCGCTTGCGCAGGTTTATCGGGAGAGCCACCATGGTCCTTGTCCCAGCCAGGCTAACGTGTCCGCGCCACTGTGCCGCGAGGGGCGGGGGGACCATTGCTGCACACAGGCAAGCTGCATATGGGCCAGGGCGGAAGCCGCATTGCAGTAGAAGTCCCTCCCTTGCTTCCCAGGTCACCCTCAGCAGCGAGATATCGTCCAGGACGAACTGCTGTGGAAAATGTTGGGACTGTGTTCAGTGTAGGTACCCCCCTGAAGTTGTTGGCTCTCCCCAAGGCACAGAAACCCAGAGGACTGTGCAGCCCTGAAACAATCAGTCCCCCTTACTCACTATTTTGAGGCTCCCGTGGGATATATGTGCTCTGTTTCGGATGGGAAAATTATGCTATTGTGTAGACCCTGTGTGTTTTCTACTCCTTAAGTGCGGGGAAAATCATTATTCTGTCTGGTATAAACAATGCTGCCTCTGTTAAATGTTGCATTTTGCCTATACAGCTGCATCAACCTTGAGACCTCAGCCGTCCCTCTTATCACCTGTTCAGAGACTGCAAAGACTCAGGAAGAGACCACGAAAAAGCAAAGAAGACATGCTGCAAGAAGTGATGCGGCAATCTATTAAAGAGAATGAGAAAGCACAGAACTGGAGGGAGAGAGAAAGCAGGATCCGCCAGGAAAACGCAGTGCACTGGCGGCAAAGCACGGAGCACCGGCAGCAAAGAACGGATCGGCTCATAAGCATCCTGGAGCGCCAAGCAGAGGCTATCCAGGAGCTCGTAGCCATGCAGAAGGAGCAGTACCGCAAACGCAAACGCCACCCCTCCCCCAGCCCTTGTCCCAAAATTCTTTCCGTTGTGCCCCACTGTCACCTCCAACCCACTTTCCCCAACTTCCGTGTTCTTCACGCCTCCAGCTGCATCCAACACCAGTATCTTCACCACGCAGCCCTGAAAACCACGACTCTTACCCTCTGCACTCAACCCCCATCACCATGCAGTATAGCTATCCTGAAGTGCAACACTCACTGCACAGCACACCAGACAGGACATACGCGAATTTGTGATTTCACCGTTCCCCACTCCACCCCCTTGTTTCTTTTCAATAAATGGATTTTTTGGCTTTGAAAACATTCTTTATTATTGCATAAAGTAAAAGACTCCTTAGCCCAGGAAATAAACAGGCACTGCAAGTCTGCTTGTCTGCTTAGCAAACACTGATTCCTAAAGATTGGAACTACTGCACTTCACTCCCGTGCAGGGCACCAGATATCACTGCTGGTTTTCAGCCTCAAATTGCTCCCTCAAGGCATCCCTAATCCTTGTAGCCCCGGGCTGGGCCCCTGTAATAGCCCTGCTCTCCGGCTGTGCAAATTCAGCCTCCGGGTGTTGAACCTTGGAGGTCCATGCCTGAGTGAAGCTTTCACCCTTCCCTTCACAAATATTATGGAGGGCACAGCACGTGGATATAACCGCAGGGATGCTGTTTTTGGCCAAGTCCAGCTTCCCATACAGAGATCGCCAGCGGGCCTTTAAACGGCCAAAGGCACACTCCACAGTCATTCGGCACCGGCTCAGCCTGTAGTTGAACCGTTCCTTGCTGCTGTCAAGGCTCCCTGTGTAGGGTTTCAGGAGCCACGGCATTAACGGGTAAGCGGGATCTCCAAGGATTACAATGGGCATTTCAACTTCCCCTACCATGATCTTCTGGTCTGGGAAAAAAGTCCCGGCCTGCATCTTCCTGAACAGCCAAGTGTTCTGAAAGATGCGTGCGTCATGCACCTTTCCGGGCCAGCCTGTGTTAATGTCAATGAAACGCCCACGGTGATCCACAAGCGCCTGGAGAACCATAGAGAAATACCCCTTCCGATTAACGTACTCGGATCCTAGGTGGGGTGGTGCCAGAATAGGAATGTGCGTCCCATCTATCGCCGCTCCACCGTTAGGGAACCCCATTTGTGCAAAGCCATCCACTATGTCCTGCACGTTACCCAGAGTCACGGTTCTTCTGAGTAGGATGCGATTAATGGCCCTGCAAACTTGCATCAACACGATTCCAACGGTCGACTTTCCCACTCCAAACTGGTTTGCGACCGACCGGTAGCTGTCTGGAGTTGCCAGCTTCCAGATTGCAATAGCCACCTGCTTCTCCACTGGCAGGGCAGCTCTCAATCTCGTGTCCTTGCGCCGCAGGGTGGGGGCGAGCTCCTCACACAGTCCCATGAAGGTGGCTTTTCTCATCCGAAAGTTCTGCAGCCACTGCTCGTCATCCCAGACTTCCATGACGATGTGATCCCACCACTCGGTGCTTGTTTCCCGAGCCCAAAAGCGGCGTTCCACGGTGCTGAGCATGTCCGTGAATGCCACAAGCAATTTCGTGTCGTACGCGTTACGCGGCTCGATAGCATCGTCGGACTCCTCACTCTCACTGTCACTTTGGATCTTAAGGAATAGTTCGACAGCCAAAAGTGACGTGCTGGCGAGATAAGTCAGCATACGCCTCGGCAGTTCGGACTCCATTTCCCGCAGACAGATCGCGCTGCACAGAAACCGTTGAAAGATGGCACCAAAGGTGGACGGAAACAAAGGGATTTCTGGGATGTGAAGTGATGCATCACGGGGTGTTGGGACAGGACCCAGAATGCCCCGCACCCACGCCCCCTTCCCACAACCCATGGCGCCAGAATGGAAAGAGGTGCTCTGTGGGATAGCTGTCCATAATGCACCGCTCCCAATGGCGCAACAAATGCTGCAAATGTGGCCAGGACAGTGCGCTGGGCAGCTGTCAGTGTGGACAGACTGCAGCGCTTTCCCTATTCAGCTGTACGAAGTCAGGTTTAACTCACAGCGCTGTACATCTGCAAGTGTAGCCAAGGCCTTACATCCATTCAAAACACTCCTGCAAAGATCATTTCCCTGTCTCATCGCTTTGTCCATGTCACCTCTCTCTTTGCAGCTCTCCACTGGCTCGCCGTTCTTCATCACATCATACATAAACTACTCATCTTCACTTTCAAAGCCGTTCACGCCCTACTGCACCATACCTATCCCATCTGTCATTCACTAGCACAATGCCGACTCCCAACTCCGATTGGCCCAGGATGCCTGCCTCCATTGCCCGCTTGCTAAATTTTCAAACAAGCACCTTTGTTCATTCTATCATGCTGCCCCTCATACCTGGGAGGAGTTCCCCTGTAAACATCAGCAAAGGTACCTCATTGTCCTTCTTCAAATCCTTCTTCAAACTCTCCTTTGCTGTGTGGCTTACAAAAAAACCTGACGACGGTTAGGCTGCTGGTGTGCAGAGACCATTGCCTGTCGTGCTGAACAATATTGTCTCACTGTTTCCTTGTGCTCTTCTCTCTGTATCCACCTGTTGTTGCTTGTCTTGTCCTTAGATTATAAGCTGTTTGGGGCAGCGACTGTCTTTTTGTTCAGCGCCTGGGACAATGGGGTTCTGCCCCCTGACTGGGCCTTCAGGGCATTACGGTAATGCAAATAATGAACAAAGAACTATGAAAGCTGTGGAGTTTCATACCTGGAATTGTTTCAGCAAACCAGGGAAATGGCAAGACTCAGAGGATAACGTATGAATAGAGAGAGTTGAAAATTTGATGTCTTAAATTTGTTTTCTATGAAAAATGGCTCCCCCCCCCCCAAATTCCTTCAAAAATTTGCAACGAAAGCAAACATTTTATTTTAGTTTTCAGGATTTTTTGGGTGGGGGGTTGCTGAAAAATAACCATTTCTTTCTAAATTTGTCAATTTTTTCAGTGTTTTGGAGCCATTTTTTTCTACTTTCCCCCCATTTTCCAGTGGAAAAATGAAAGCAAAAGGGGAAAAAAAAAGAGGAAATAAAAAACAAACCCCAAAATGGAAACAAAATGAAAACTTTTGTTTTGTTGAGAAAAATTTAAAATATTGTGAAAAATTTCCAGTGAAAGCAAAGCGGGCTCTACTCCACCCATAATGTCACTGCTGGGTAATATGAGGAACTGACCTATCATGGGTATTTATCTGGCACCCATCACCATAGTATCTAGGCACATCACAGTGTTTAATATATTTATTGTCACAGCTAGAGCTGGCTGGCAACAAACATGAGAGTCTTTGAGACTTTGAAAAGTTTTCCCATCCTGAACCTGGCCAAAAGTCAAACCCAGGAAAACTTTTGTGAATTGATAATCTGAAAAAATATTCCGGTTGGGTCAGTTGAAATGTTTCCTTTTGATAATTTTGAAATTTTTCTTTTTGATCTGGAGCTTGTTTCTTTTTTACCCTTTTTTTTTTTTTTTTTAAACTGTAAATGATCAAAATTTTTGAAACAAAATTGTTGAAACTTTTAATTTTGACAAAGGACAAATTTTGAAACGTCCTTTTTTTTTTTAAATCAAGAGATTCATTGAAACCGACCTTTCCTTGCAAACAGTTTCAGTTTGAACAAACCCGCATTTTTCAATGGACAAATATTTCAGCAGAAAAGTGCCGACCAGCTGTAACCACAACACCCTTCTGAGGGACAGCAGTGCTATTACCCTATTGTACAGATGAGGGGATTCAGACACAGAGACAAATTAAGTGACTTGCAACGGTCACACAAGAAGTCTGCAGGGGAGCAGGGAGTTGAAGTCAAGTCTTGGCTATCACCCTATCACCATCCTTCCTTCCTGATGCGTGGCAAGGTGCAATACCACCTGCTGCCACTGGGCAGTCTCCTGGCGGGAATGGAGCTTCAGGTTGCAGTAACACTTGGCTGTCACCAGGGGGCTGCAGGTAGCAGGGGGGAGGAGATAGACCAGAGAATGCAGGTTCCACTAAGGCTATTCCACAACATGCTCCCTGCTGCCTCTGTCACTGCTTGTGCCCAGCACTGGCTTTGGGCACTGCCTTTAGTGTAGAAGAGCAGCACCGTGCTCCAGTGGGGCTGATCGCAGTTCTACAAGTGCAATGCACGTGTTCTGTGCAGTTGTATTTTCATATCTTCTGCTTCCCAGGTGGTTCGCGGAGTCCGCCCACTGGCTGGTGATAGCCAGCAGACCCGACGAGGCAGTGAAGCAGCTCCAGAGTGTGGCCAGGATAAACAGGAAGAAGGAGACAAACTCAATATAGAGGTAAGACTGGATCTCAGAGAGGCTGAGAGCTCCCACCAACTCCAGCGGCCGATATAGGCACGCGAGACAAGCAGATATAAATCAGTGTGGTTGCACTCATGTCATGGGGACTCTGCACATGTACACCAGTGGCGCAACTGGCTTTAGTGTTCCCTGAGCAATGATATTCTCACCATGGTCTGACTTCTTTCTCGTACAATGGGATTCCCATACGTACAAGGTATCTTCTATCAATCTCTCTACCTATAGTCGTACATACATAACCACCTATCCAGCCATCTATGTATCCATCTCTAGAAATAAACACCTATCTTTTATAAACATATACTCATACACATAATCTCTCTATTCATCTCCATCTATCTTTCATCCCCACACACACTCTCTATCCATCCATCCCCATACAAATGCTTCTATCCATCCAACTATCCATCCATCCCCATGCACACCCTTCTATCTATCCATCCATCCATCCCTCCCTCCCTTCCTACACGTACACATTATTTTGTCTAGACTGAGGCCTCCTCTGAAACTAGAATTTTGGCACCACTGGATGATCCAGAATCTCATTCTCTCCCATTCCCCAGCTCTGTTTCCAGGCCTTTCCCACCATGGAGGCCCCATGCCGTTACCCAGAATTCTCTTCTCCCCCCAGGTTTTGAGATCCAACATGCAGAAAGAAACAGCCGCTGCAAAGAACAGCTATACCTTCATCAACCTGGTGCGGACCCCTGTTGTACGCCAGATCTCCTTCTGCCTCTGCTTTGTATGGTTAGTCGGCTCTTGTGCTTGCACAAAGAGGAAACTGAGACTATGATATGAAGCAGTCTGCAGCAAGTAAACCAGACACGACAATTTGCTGAGAAATGGGGCAAATAATGGATTTTCTGACCCGCAGGCAATTCCGAAAAATCAGTACAAAAAATCATTTTGGGTTGAACAGAAAACCATTTTTTTCTTAATTTTTGACTAATCAAAAAGTTGAAAAAAAATCAAGTGAAATTTTGTTTTGATTTTAATTATTTTAAGATTTTTTAAAATAAAATTAAAGAAATGTTTGAGACAAACATTCATTTTGAACCAAAACTGAAAACATTTATATTTTGTTTTGTTTTTGTTTTGTGGGGCTTTTTTTTTTTTTATCTGAAACAATTCAGCAAAAAGGACATGAATTCCCTAAACATTTTGATGTCATTGAGCCTGCATTTTGTGCTGAAAAAAGTTTAAGATGAAAAATTTTGCTCAGCTCTAAGCCCCATTGACGCTCCACTTCATCCAATGGCATGTCAGTGACAGTCAATTTCAATTGACCGGACAGTCAATTTCACCTTGATTGAATATCCCACTAGATCACAATTCAGTATGTTATAGCTAGACTTCGGTAAATCCCACCATCAGGAGTCACTTCTACCCAGAAGCAGGAATAGGACCCAGGAGTCCTGGCTCCTATAGTCACCTATTCCTAGTCCTAGGACACATTCCATGTGCAGAGCTGGGAAAAGAACCCAGGAATCCTTGGTGCCTAGTGTGTCCTGTTCCAGCTATTGGCCCCCATTCCTCTCTGAGAGTTAACAACAGCGCAAAGTCACCCTCTTGCTCTAACCACTAGGCCCCACTCTTCTTCCAAAGCTGTAAATAGAACCCAGGAGTCCTGGCTCCCAGCTGCTCCCCAGTCTAACTCACTAGACCCTAATCCCCTCCCAGAGCCATGAACAGAACACAGTGCAGTCTACCCACTAGACTACACTGCCACCCAAAGCAGTGAAGAGAACCCAGGGGTCCTGACTCCAACCACTAAACACATTTCCAGGGCCTATTGCTGAAAGGGAACATGCTTGTAACAAATAAACTCAATGATAAGGACTCTCTATGCATCAATACCTGTCTGCTTCATCCCAGGTTCTCCACCAGCATTGCCTATTATGGGTTGGCCATGGACCTGCAGAATTTTGGTGTCAATATCTTCTTGATCCAGCTGGTATTTGGAGCTGTTGATTTCCCAGCGAAGTTCATCTCAGTCCTCACACTCAGCTCCATCGGGCGCCGGTTCACACAGGCCTTGACCCTCATCCTGGCTGGACTCTCTATCCTAGCCAACATCTTTGTCCCACAAGGTGGTTACTTGGTGTCCTGGATTTTCAGGGTTCGATCCGGAAGTGTTCAAGCCTTTGTCCTACCAAAGGTCCAAAGCCTGGCTGATATGGTCAGCTGCAGGGGAGGGAGAAGAGCCAGGAGAGCTGATCAATAAGGGCTAATGGGGCTCAAGCCCACCGATACGTCACAGCTGTGTTCTGTGGCTGAGGTACTGCAGGGTACAGAACCACCTGCTGCTGCCAGGGATTGAAGCAGCTGACACGTGTTTACGACTCCAGTTGCCATGGCACTTCCCCATGAAGCAACCTGAGAGACATGTTCAGCCTGATCCAGGCTGGCCTGTTGCAAGATGGTTGCGAAGTGGATGAGCCGCTGTCTGGGTGGGGTGACAGACACAGTTTCACAAACCAAGCTGGGTAGATGGTTATTAGTATTTGATCATTGGGCGAGGTGCTGCACAGACCCCAGATGACATCAGGGCCCCATTGTGCCAAGCACTGCACAGACCTAAAGGGAGAGACAGGCCCTGCCCCAAAGAACTCACAATCTAAATAGACACAACACAGAAAGGACTATCACTCTTATTTCTAGATGGCAAACTGAGGCACAGATCCTCAGCTGGTGTCAATTAGCCCAGCTTCATTGATTTCTTGCCCCTTTTGGCTTCAATGGAGCAGCTGGGGATTTGGCTCCATTGACTCCAGTGCAGCTATGCTGATTTACACCAGCTGGGGATCTGGCCCCATCGGCACCAGTGGCTGGGGATACATCCCATTGCCTCCTAACCCTTCTTGAGCATTTCAGCCTTTTTCCACGTGCTTAACCCTCCTCCATTGTGTGCTTCTCCCAAGATCTGAAGTCCCTGCGCACCGTTCTGGCTATCGTTGGAAAAGGCTGTCTTGCTGCCTCCTTTAACTGTGTCAGCCTCTACACGAGTGAGCTGTACCCCACAGTGATTAGGTATGTAGAAAAAACTCAGAGGGTGCAGCTCAAACTTCACATGTAGCCCCGTGGAACAGCAAAAGACCAGAGCCAAGTGACTAGTGATTAGAGTTGGGCGGGAATTTTTCATCAAAATGTATTTTTCTGACGGAAAAAGCTATTTCATCAAAGCCAAAGCTTCTCACAGGAAAGGGTTGGTTAGAAAAAATGGGGGGGGGGGATGTGGGGGAGGGAGGTCGGAAATTACATTTCCAAAACGAAAAATTCAGTTTTTTCTGTTTGGAAACAACTTTGTGTTTTGGAATGTGTATTAAAAAACAACAACCCTTTTTTGTACAAATTCATAATGGTCAAAATCAAAATGAAATGATGTGAGGGACCCAAACCAAGATTTTTTTATACTGTTGAATTCACAAACTTTTTTGAAATGTCAATAGTTCGTCCTGATTCAGAATGGGAAAAATGTTTGAAATCTCAAAATGTATCATGGGACAGGATAACAATTTCCTGACCAGCTCTACTAGTGATTTTGGGCACCTCAGGGGATGCCCACTTAGGACACCGCAACTGGGCCTGATTCTCTGCAAATGCTGAGGATGTGCCATCTGAAAAGTGAGGGCCCTCTGAGGCGTCTCAGTCTAGCCACCCAAAATTGCCCTTCTAGGAACGAAGAATTGCCACATCAGATCAAAGATCCAGCTAGCTCAGTCCCAGCTGCAAGAAACCCTGCACTTGTGTGGTAACCTGCCCCCAGGAAAGATCCCATTTGTTAAATTAGCACCTAGAGACCACACCAGAGCCCCATGGTGCCAACTGCTGCATAGACCCTGACTGAGATCAGGTCCCCATTGTACCAGGCACTCCACAGATCCCGAGTGAGATCAGGGCCCCCATTGTATAAGGCACTGCACACACCCAAATTGAGATTGGGGCCTCATTGTGCCAGGTGCTGCCCAGATACATAGTGACAGCAGTCTCTGCTCTTCACAATCATAATAGACAAGACAGACTGAGGGTGCAAGGAGAAAGAGATGAACGGAGAATTGAAGCGACTTGCCCAAGGTTACACAGTGGGTCAGTGGCAGAGCAAGGAAAAGACCCCAGGTGTCCTGATTCCCAAGTCACTCTACTAGTCCACAGGGCCTGGCTGAGAGGTACTGCTTGGCTTATTGCCTGTGAGCTCCTTAGCCCAGATTTTTCTCATCACTGTGGCTTATGGTAATAGCTCTGTTTGTTATGATTTCAAATTCACAGGCAGACCGGCATGGGTTTGAGCAACACCATGGCGCGTCTGGGCAGCATCATTGCCCCATTGGTAAAAATGTTGGAGGAATACATTCCCTTCCTGCCACTGATCATTTATGGAGCTGCCCCAATCATCTCCGGCATTGCAGCGACCTTCCTGCCCGAGACGCTCAACGTGCCATTGCCTGAGACCATAGAGGAGGTGGAGACACGGTTAGTAGAATCTATTGGGAGGCAAGAACAGTAGCCATAACGCACCTTGTGGGGGCTTTGTGATATAGACATGGGTCCACTGAGAGAGAGAGAGCACAAACAAGAAATGATATGCATGATTAGATAGATAGAGAAGAACGGCCATACTGGGTCAGACCAAAGTTCCATCAAGCCCAGTATCCTGTCCGCTGACAGTGGCCAATGGCAGGTGTCCCAAAGGGAATGAACAGACAGGTTATCAAGTGATCCATGCCCTGTCACCCAATCCCAGCTTCTGGCAAACACAGGCTAGGGACACCATTCCTGCCCATCCTCGCTAATAGCCATTGATGGACCTATCTTCCATGAATCTATCTAGCTCCCTTTTGAACCCTGTTATAGTATTGGCCTTCACAACACCCTCTGGCAAGGCGTTCCAGAAGTTGACAGTGTGTTGTGTGAAAAAATACTTTTGTGTTTGTTTTAAACCTGCTACCCATTAATTTCATTTGGTGGCCCCTTGTTCTTGTGTTATGAGAAGGAGTAAATAACAATTCCTTATTTATTTTCTCTATACCACTCATGATTTTCTAGACCTCTATCATATCCCCCCTTAGTCGCCTCTTTTCCAAGCTGACAAGTCCCAGTCTTATTAATCTCTCCTCATACGGAAGTCGTTCTATACCCCTAATCATTTTTGTTGCCTTTTTCTGAACTTTTTCCAATTCCAATATATCTTTTTTGAGATGGGGTGACCACATCTGGACGCAGTATTCAAGGTGTGGGCATACCATTGATTTATATAGAGGCAATATGATATTTTCTATCTTATTATCTATCCCTTTCTTGATGATTCCCAACATTCTGTTTGCTTTTTTGAATGCCACTGCACATTGAGTGGATGATTTCAGAGAACTATCCACAAGGACTCCAAGATCACTTTCCTGAGGAGTAACAACTAATTTAGACCCTATCTTTGTATATGTACAGTTAGGATTATGTTTTACAATGTGCATTACTTTGTATTTATCAACATTAAATTTCATTTTCCATTTTGTTGCCCAGTCACCCAGTTTTGTGAGATCCTTTTGTAGCTCTTTGCAGTATGCCTGGGACTTAACTATCTTGAGTAGTTTTGTATCATCTGCAAATTTCGCCCCCTCACTGTTTACCCCTTTTTCCAGATTGTTTATGAATATGTTAAATAGGACTGGTCCTAGAACAGACCCCTGGGGGACCCCACTATTTACCTCTCTCCATTCTGAAAACTGACCATTTATTTTTACCCTTTGTTTCCTACCTTTTAACCCAGGAGTCAGCAACCTTTCAGAAGTGGTGTGCCGAGTCTTCATTTATTCACTCTAATTTAAAGTTTTGTGTGCCAATAATACATTTTAATGCTTTTAGGAGGTCTCTTTCTAGAAGTCTATAATATATAACTAAACTATTGTTGTACATAAAGTAAATAAGGTTTTTAAAATGTTTAAGAAGCTTCATTTAAAATTAAATAAAAATGCAGAGCCCCCCCGGACCAGTGGCCAGGACCCGGGCAGTGAGAGTGCCTACTGCTGTTTTAACCAGTTACCAATCCATGAGAGAATCTTCTCTCTTATCCTATGACTGCTTATTTTGCTTAAGAGCCTGTGGTGAGGGATCTTGTCAAAGGCTTTCTGAAAATCTAAGTACACTATATCCACTGGATCTCCTTTGGCCGCATGCTTGTTGACCCCTCAAAGAATTCTAGTAGATTGGTGAGGCATGATTTCCTTTTACAAAAACCATGTTGCCTATTTCCCAACAAATTATGTTCATCTATGTGTCTGACAATTTTGTTCTTTACGATAGTTTCAACCAATTTGCCCGGTACTGAAGTGAGGCGTATCAGCCTGTAGTTGCCAGGGTCACCTCTGGAGCCCTTTTTAAAAATTGGTGTCACATTAGCTATCCTCCAATCATTTGGATAGATAGATAGATGGATAGATAGATAGATAATCTGATCCCATTGACTCCAGTGTAGCGATGGCTGATTTACATCAGGTGGGATCTGGCCCCATTAGCTCCAAGCATGTTTTAAGCCAAGTACATCTCTTGATGCTTGTATAAATGTTAATATTTACTGATATTCTTTTTCATTGAGACCCAGGCATCTGAGAGATGAAGAACAACAAATGAAGATCCTTCTGAAACCCACCATGTCAGACCCAGCCAAGGAAGCCAGTTAAGGAAAGAAAAATGAGCAACTGTTGTAGGTTCTATGGGTACAATTTTCAAAATGCCAAAGTGCCTTAGGAGCCTATGTTCCATTTTCACCAGTGACTTAGCCACTCCCATGAGAGTTAAGTGCCTCATCTACCTGAGCACTTCTGAAAATCCCACTGGGCACTTATCTGAATCTCTTGGCACCTAAATACCTTGGAAAATGTGGCTCCCAATCATTTTTGAAAGTGGGGGCTTAGGCACTTTTGAAGACTCCGCCCTATCTCTTTTACTGTTTTAATCATGCCAGAAGTACTATGCAGGCATCAGTGACAACTCCATAGGGGTTGAATTTTGCACTTAATGCAGGGAATCAACCTCTTCAAACAGCATGTTGACCTCCAAATCACAGCAGGAATTTATACCACGGGACCTGCTGCTGTGCAAGGTGGGGGACACAAATCAATTACTCTATGTAGCTCCTCCATGTAGTTCAAAACCCGGTGTTGCACTCTGCTGGGATCCAACATATGGTACCCAAGAGCTCAGCAAATACTTTCGGGCCAGATCCTCAGCACGTGTTAATCCACATAGTTGAGGATTGGCCCAGTACTGCAGGACAGTCACGTGGTGGCAATTCTTAAGGGAATTCTGTAAGAATATGTACAGAAATGGTGGCAGAATATAGGAACTGCTGGACTGATCACAGCCAAGGTCCATGTAGTCTCTCTGACAGTGGTCAGCAGTAGATGCCTTAGAGGAAGGTGTAAGAAATCTGCAGTGGGCAGATATGAAATTATCACCCCACCATTAAGTCTCATCCTGATCTTGAACTGTCATTAAAGTTGGGGGGAAATTGATTTTTCAGCTCACTCGCAACTTGGAAAAATCAAAGGAAAAAACACGTTTTGGCTGAAAATGAAATGGTTCAAAATTTTCAGCAAATCAAAACGTAAAAAATTGGTTTCAAACTAAACATTTTGCTTTGATTGCAAATTGCTTTTAAACTTTAGCATTTTTTATAAAAAACAATTCAAGGAAATTTCTAAACAAAGTTGTTTCAAATCAAAAAATCAAAACATTTAGACTTTTTTGGGATTTCCCCCCCTGAAACGAACAATTCAGCAAAACCAACATGAAATCATGAACCATTGTAGTGTCACCAAATCTGCATTTTTCATCCCAAAACAGTTTCGGTTGAAAAATTTCTCACAGCTCCACTAGTCACAGATTGGCTTAAGGCCCGAAGCATGAGGTTTATATGCCTTCTAAAACTCTTTGTTGTATTATTGATATTCCTGTTACCCATAGAGATGTCCAGCTCCCCTTTGAATATTGCTAAGTTGTGGCCTCAATGCCATCCTGTATCAGTGAGTTCCACAGTCTAACACCATCATGTCAGAAAGGATATTTCCTTCGTTCAGTTTTGAAAACAGCGAAGGGAACCCAGGAGTCCTGATTCTCAGCTTCCCCTGCCCTAGCCCACTACATTTCACTTCCCTCAGAGTCGGGACTCCTGACTCCCAACTTCCCCAACACAAACACACTCTAACCTCCCCTCCCATTCCAGAGCTGGGAATGGAAGCCGGGAGTCCTGACTCCGAGCCCCATCTGCTCTAACCATTAGACACTACTCTCCAGCCAGAGCTGGGAACAGAACTCAGAAGTCCTGACCCTCATTCCTGCTGCTCTGACACACTAGACTCCATTCCTTCCAGAACTGGTAACCAAACCCAGGAGTCCTGATTCTCAGCCCCTACAGCTCTAACCACTAGACCCTACTCCCCTCACAGAACCGGGAATGGAACCCAAGAATCCTGATGCCTAGTTTTAACCACCAGGCCACTCAATTACACCAGTAAAAATCAAAACTGAAGGGGTGACTACAGCTTGAGCAGTCATACCTGAGCTAGCTTTACTCTCGCTAGCTCAGGTACCACAGCAATACTTCAGCACAGGCTGTACAAGCCTGTCTGGACCCCTGGGTCATTAGTCACAGGACTAGCCCATGCTGAAGCATGGGCTGCTGCAGCTTCACTGTTCTGGGAGCCAAGCTAGCGAGATGAAAACGAGCTGGGGTATGTCTGCTCCAGTTGCAATTGCAGCCTCTGACTGGAGCATAGACCGACCCTGACTCAGCTGCCTTGGTTGGATTTGAGAATGTGTCTCCTTGTCCCCATGCTTTGTGTTAATAAAATGCACATTTTCACGTTAAAAAAAATCCAGTTAACGGGATCAAAATGTGGCTCATCCCGATCCACGTAGGGTTTAAACTCCACCTAGAACTGGGGCAAAAGCAACTATTTACTGTACGAAGAAAATACCTATGTGAAATGCTGTGGCAAATAAACAGTTTCTGTTGCACTTGGCAGTGTTCTTCTTGAAGGCACGTTCTGCATTCTTTGGAAGCTAGGCTCAGGGTTCAAGTACAGACGCTGGTTCTGGTTACATCCTCAGTCTCTGGGGTGCTGGGGGGAACACAGCCATCCCATACAATCATACTCTGCTCTTCTCTGTGCTCTCAAAGGGCTTTTTGCGTATTGCTTAACCAAGCCTCACACCCTCATGGAAGTTAGGTGAATATTATTGTACCCGTATTACAGAATAACAAAGTAAGGCACAGAGCAACATGACCGAGGTTATGGATGGAAAGTCAGTGGCAGAGCTACGGATAGAGCCCCAGAGTCCTGACTCACAGCGCCCCCCCGCCACCACTAGACCGCACTACCCTCCCAGAGTTGGGAACAGAACCCAAGACTCCCAGCTATCAATACTCTACTACTACTCTAACCACAAGATAACACTCCTCCCGGTGTTTGGAACAAAACCCAAGCATCTGAGTTTCCAATCCCCTGCTCTGATCACTAGACTATACTACTTCCTCCCCAAAATAGGCAATAGAACCCAGAAATCCAGACTCTCAGTCCCTCCCATTTCCACTGCTAGATTATAAGCCCCTTGTAGAGATGGGAACAGAACCCAAGAGCCTTGTCGCCAAGTCCCCGCTATGCGTCGCTAGCCTACCAGACCCAATTTCACTCTATTCCCAGAGCTGGCTATAGAACCCAAGAGTCCTGACTCCCAGTCCCCCCGCTCTACCCATTAGACCCTCCTCCCCAGTCACATCTGGGAATAAAACCCAGTAGCCCTGACTCCCAGGCCCCGTGCTTTAGTCACTAGACCCCTACTCACCTCCCAGAGCCAGGAATAGAACTCAGGAGTCCAGACTCCCAGCCCTACCTGCTTTCCCCACTAGACCCCACAACCCTCCCAGAGCTAGGAATAGAAGCCGGGAGTCCTGACTCACTGCCCCCTCCCCCTGCTCTGACCCACTAGAGCAGCGGTAGGCAACCTATGATTTTCAGTGGCACTCTCACTGCCTGGGTCCTGGCCACCGGTCCGGGGGGCTCTGTATTTTAATTTAATTTTAAATGAAGCTTCTTAAACATTTTAAAAACCTTATTTACTTTACATAGAACAATAGTTTAGTTATATATTATAGACTTATAGAAAGAGACCTTCTAAAAACATTAAAATGTATTACTGGCACGCGAAACCTTAAATTAGAGTGAATAAATGAAGACTCGGCCCACCACTTCTGAAAGGTTGCTGACCCCTGCACTAGACCCCACTCCCCTCCCAGAACCAGGAATGGAAGCCAGGAATCCAACTTGCTGTCCCCCTTGCCCCACACAGCCCAGTGGAGCACAGAAAATAACCCCATGTCATTCCACATGAATGGATGACTGCTCTCCCAGAAATGCCCTCTGGGCCCAACAGGGAGTTGAGGGGGGTGTGACTGCTAGTATGAGCTCTTGAGTTAACAACGCCTTGTGACTAAGGCTGTGAAAGGCCTACAGATCCAGTCATCAGCATCTGACCTTCGTCCAACACAACAAGCAAATGATCAACCACTGCAGCCTCTGGACCATAGCTTGCCCTTGAAAACAGCCCAAAATTGGCTCTACATAGTACCCAAGCTGCTTCCATGGCCTCTTGCCAAAAAAAGACTAGGGACAAGGAGCAAGAGTGGGAGACCCAAGTAATGGCTCCTCAGACAACAACTCATTTTCATAGTTTCATACCTTTTAAGGCTAGAAGGGACCATAGATCTTCTTGTATCACCTCCTGTATATCACAGGTCAGAGAATGTCACCCAGATACCCCTGCACTGAGCGCAACAACTTGGGTTTGGCTAAAGCTCTTACAGGAAGGCATCCAGCCTTGGTTTGAAGACGTCAGGAGATGGAAAAATAGTGAATCACCCTCACCGTGAAATAAAGGTGTCTTATTTCTAACTGGAGTTGGTCTGGCTTCAGCTTCCAGCCTTTGGTTCTTGTTCTGCCTTTCTCTGCTAGGTTTAAACTCCACCTGGAACTGGGGTGAAAGCATCCTCAGCATCCCTTTAGTACCTGGTATTTTCCTCCCATGAAGGTGCTTTACACTGTCATAGACTCACCCAGTGATGAGCTCCCAAAATCCTAATAACCAGTTCCCTACCAGGTCCTCGGCGGCAATTCGGCGGCGGGGGGGGGGGGGGGGGGGTGTCTTCACTCGCTCTGGGTTTTCGGCGGCATTTCGGTGGCGGGTCCTTCACCCAGAGCAAGTGAAGACCCCCCCGCCTGCCGCCGAAGTGCCGCCGAAGACCCGGTAGGGAACCGCGTGGTGAGTACAAGCCCCACGTGCCTGTCTCCCCCTGCCCCGCATCTGACCCCAACCCCTCGTCCTGCCCCCAACTGCCCCACTCAGAACCGGGAACCCATCAAACCCCCCTTCTCCTTGTCCCCTGACCACCCCCTCCCGAGACCCCCCCACCCTAACTGCCCCCCAGAACCCCACCCCCTACCCAACTTGGCCTGCTTCCTGTCCCCTGACTGGCCCGACCCCTACATCCACCACCACCCTGGCAGATCCCCAGAACTCCCACGCCTACCCAACACCCCCCCATTCCCCGTCTCCTGACCGCCCCCCCCGAACCTCCACCCTCTCCAACCGCTCCCTGCCCCTTATCCAACCCCTCCTCCCAGCCCCGGCCCCCTTACCATGCTGCTCAAAGCGGCAGGAGCTGCAGAGCTGCCCAGAGCACTGGCAGCGCGGTGCGCTGGGGCTCTGCGAGGGGAGGGGAAGCGGGGGAGGGGCCGGGGGAGCCTCCTCAGCTGGGAGCTCAGGCAGTCCAGACAGGACGGTCCCATGGGCCCAATGTGGCCCGCGGACCAGAGTTTCCCCACCCGCCGGCCCATTTAACAACCGGTTCTACACCGGCTTCTAAATTTAACAACCGGTTCTTGTGAACTGGTGCGAACGGGCTCCAGCTCACCACTGGACTCACCTCTTGATCTAAACAGCCCGAGCTTTCAAGTCTCTCACTGTCAGGCATTTTCTTGAGCCCTTGAATAATTTCTCTGGCTCTTTTCTGCACCCTCTCCAATTTTTTAGCGTCCTTTTTAAAAAGCATTCCCCAGAACTGGACACAGCATTCCAGTATTGGTCTCACCAATGCTATACACAGAGGTAAAATCATCCCCTTGCTCTTCCTCACTGCTCCCCTGTTTATACAGCCAAGGAACACAAGAGCCATTTTTGTACCCGCATTGAACTGCGAGCTCATGTTGAGTTGTTTGTCCACCCCTAGCTCCTTTTCAGCGTCTCCACTGCTTTCCCGGACACAGGCCCCCATTCTGTAGGGGTGGCCTTCCTTCCTTGCTGCTAGATGTGTCACCTTGCATTCAGCTGCAGTAAAGTGCAGTTTGTTTGAATAATTACAGGAGTCAGGAGTCCTGCTCTTCCCTTCTCTATTGTTGCTCTTTTGGCCCAAGCATTAGTCCAATATTCAGGGCCTTGCAGGGTTGTTTCCGTTAGCATGAGGAATGGATGATACAAGTCAGGTCAATTATTTGGTGAAACCTTGTTTATTTACAGGGTACCGTTTCCCTGAACACTTAGCAGCAGGCAGTTTCCTTGCTCCTGAATCCCCACATCTGCCCCTACTCCCACCAGCCCCGCAAGCTCTGTGCCCAAAAAGCCCTCCCCTGTCTCTCTGCTTCCTCCTCTGGGTCACACTCAGAACTGCTTCTCCTGGCTTCCTGCCTCCGAAATACACAGCCTAGCCCCCTCCTTTGCAACCAGGGAGAGCCCTATTCATCTGTCGGGGTTAACACTGGCCTAGCCACATGGCTTAGGGTATGTCTACACTACGAAATTAGGTCTTATTTATAAAAGCCGGTTTTATAGAAATCAGTTTTATACAGTCGATTGTGTGTGTCCCCACATAAAATGCTCTAAGTGCATGAAGTCGGCGGACAGTACCGAGGCTAGCGTCGACTTCCGGAGCGTTGCACTGTGGGTAGCTATCCCACAGTTCCCGCAGTCTCCGCCGCCCATTGGAATTCTGGGTTGAGATCCCAATGCCTAATCATGCAAAACATGATTCTGGGTACATGTCGTCAGGCCCCTCCCCCTCCGTCAGAGCAACGGCAGACAATCGATTCGCGCCTTTTTACCTGGGTTACCTGTGCAGACGACATACCACGGCAAGCATGGAGCCCGCTCAGCTCAGCTCACTGTCACCATATGTCATCTGGGTGCCGGCAGACGTGGTACTGCATTGCTACACAGCAGCTGCTAATTGCCTTTTGGCAGTAGATGGTGCAGTATGACTGGTAGCTGTCATCGGCTATCTGGGTGCTGGCAGACGTGGGGCTGCATTGCTACACAGCAGCAGCTCCTTGCCTTTTGGCAGTGGATGGTGTATTACGATTGGTATCCATCGTTGTCGTACTCCTCAGTGAGTTCAATCTTCAGCAGATTCCTCTAAGGAATACTGCACCAAACTTTCCACTCTGGGCATCTGATTCTTGACGATGATGGCTATCAATCGTAGTACATCATTTTCTGCCAAGCACCCAGAAGATGCCAATGGCTATCAGTCATGCTGCACCGTCCGCTGCCAGCTTAAGATGTAAAAAATAGATGGACCAGATTTGTTCTGTATTCATTTGCTTCCCCCTCCCTCCGTGAAATCAACGGCCTGCTAAACCCAGGGTTTTGAGTTCAATCCTTGGGGGGGCCATTCTGTGTGACAGTTGTTTGTGTTTCTCCCTGATGCACAGCCACCTCTGTTGATTTTAATTCCCTGTACCTGTACGCCATGTCATCAGTCGCCCCTCCCTCCCTCCGTCAGTTTCGCGCCTTTTTTCAGACCAGACGCCATAGCACTGGGATCATGGAGCCCGCTCAGATCACCGCGGCAATTATGAGCACTATGAACACCACGCGCATTGTCCTGGAGTATATGCAGAGCCAGGACATGCCAAAGCAAAACCAGGACCAGCCGAGGAGGCGATTGCAGCGCGGTGACGAGAGTGATGAGGAAATTGACATGGACATAGACCTCTCACAAAGTATGGGCCCCAGCAATGTGCAAATCATGGTGTTACTGGGGCAGGTTCATGGCATGGAACGCCGATTCTGGGCCCGGGAAACAAGCACAAACTGGTGGGACCGCATCGTGTTGCAGGTGTGGGACGATTCCCAGTGGCTGCGAAACTTTCGCATGCGTAAGGGCACTTTCATGGAACTTTGTGACTTGCTTTCCCCTGCCCTGAAGCACCAGAATACCAGGATGAGAGCAGCCCTCACAGTTGAGAAGCGAGTGGCAATAGCCCTGTGGAAGCTTGCAACGCCAGACAGCTACCGGTCAGACGGGAATCAATTTGGAGTGGGCAAATCTACTGTGGGGGCTGCTGTGATCCAAGTTGCCAGGGCAATCAAAGACCTGGTGATATCAAGGGTAGTGACTCTGGGAAACGTGCAGGTAATAGTGGATGGCTTTGCTGCAATGGAATTCCCAAACTGTGGTGGGGCGATAGACGGAGCCCATATCCCTATCTTGTCACCGGAGCACCAAGCCACCGAGTACATAAACCGCAAGGGGTACTTTTCAATGCTGCTGCAAGCCCTGGTGGATCACAAGGGACGTTTCACCAACATCAACGTGGGATGGCCGGGAAAGGTACATGATGCTCGCGTCTTCAGGCACTCTGCTCTGTTTCGAAAGCTGGAGGAAGGGACTTTCTTCCCGGACCAGAAACTAACCGTTGGGGATGTTGAAATGCCTATTGTGATCCTTGGGGACCCAGCCTACCCCTTAATGCCATGGCTCATGAAGCCGTACACAGGCAGCCTGGACAGTAGTCAGGACCTGTTCAGCTATAGGCTGAGCAAGTGCCGAATGGTGATGGAATGTGCATTTGGACGTTTAAAAGCGCGCTGGCGCAGCTTACTGACTCAGATAGACCTCAGCGAAACCAATATCCCCATTGTTATTGCTGCTTGCTGTGCGCTCCACAATATCTGTGAGAGTAAGGGGGAGACATTTATGGCGGGGTGGGAGGTTGAGGCAAATCGCCTGGCCGCTGATTACGCGCAGCCAGACACCAGGGCGGTTAGAAGAGTACAGCAGGGCGCGGTGCGCATCAGAGAAGCTTTGAAAACCAGTTTTGTGACTGGCCAGGCTACGGTGTGAAACTTCTGTTTGTTTCTCGTTGATGAACCCTCCGCCACCCCCCACCCCAGTTCACTCTACTTCCCTGTAAACAAACCACCCCACCCTCCCCTCCCCCCTTCGAGCTCCGCTTGCAGAGGCAATAAAGTCATTGTTACTTGTCATTCATGCATTCTTTATTAATTCATCACACAACTAGGGGGATAATTGCCAAGGTAGCCCGGGATGGGTGGGGGAGGAGGGAAGGAAAAGGACACACTGCAGTTTAAAACTTTAAAACTTTAACACTTATTGAAGGCCAGCCTTCCGATGCTCGGGCAATCATCTGGGGTGGAGTGACTGGGTGGCCGGAGGCCCCCCCACCGTGTTCTTGGGCGTCTGGGTGAGGAGGCAATGGGATTTGGAGAGGAGGGCTGTTGGTTACACAGGGGCTGTAGTGGCGGTCTCTGCTCCTGCTGCCTTTCCTGCAGCTCAACCATACGCTGGAGCATATCAGTTTGATGCTCCAGCAGCCGGAGCATCGACTCTTGCCTTCTGTCTGCAAGCTGACGCCACCTATCATCTTCAGCCTGCCACTTGCTCTGTTCATCCCGCGATTCATCCTGCCACCTCTCCTCTCGTTCAAATTGTGCTTTTTTGCACTCTGACATTGACTGCCTCCACGCATTCTGCTGTGCTCTTTCAGCGTGGGAGGACATCTGGAGCTCCGTGAACATATCATCCCAAGTCCGCCGTTTTCTCCTTCTAATCTTCGCTAGCCTCTGCGAAGGAGAAACATTTGCAGCTGGTGGAGGAGAAGGGAGAGGTGGTTAAAAATGACACATTTTAGAGAACAATGGGTACACTCTTTCACGTTAAATTTTGCTGTTCACATTACACAGCACATGTGCTTTCGTTACAAGGTCGCATTTTTCCTCTTATATTGAGGGCCTGCCGGTTTGGTGTGAGAGATCACTCACGCAGTGCCAGGCAACAGAATTCAGCTTGCAGGCAGCCATGGTAAGCCACAGTCTTTTGGCTTTTTTAACCTTCATAACATGTGGGAATGGTTTCAAACAGCAGCGCCCTCATTTCCCATACCAAGGACCCATTGGGTTGGCCATTTAAAATGGGTTTGCAATGTAAAAGGAGGGGCTGCGGTTTCTGGGTTAACATGCAGCACAAACCCAACTACCCCCCCCCCACACACACACCCAATTCTCTGGGATGATCACTTCACCCCTCCCCCTACCGCGTGGCTAACAGCGAGGAACATTTCTGTTCAGCCGAGCAGGAACGAGCACCTCTGAATGTCCCCTTAATAAATTCACCCCATTTCAACCAGGTGACCGTGAATGATATCACTCTCCTGAGGATAACAAAGAGAGATAAGGAATGGATGTTGTCTGCATGCCAGCAAACACCGGGACCATACGCTGCCATGCTTTGTTATGCAATGATTCCAGACTACGTGCTACTGGCCTGGCGTGGTAAAGTGTCCTACCATGGCGGACGGGATAAGGCAGCCCTCCCCAGAAACCTTTTGCAAAGGCTTTGGGGGTACATGAAGGAGAGCTTTCTGGAGATGTCCCTGGAGGATTTCCGCTCCATCCCCATACACGTTAACAGACTTTTCCAGTAGCTGTACTGGCCGCGATTGCCAGGGCAAATTAATCATTCATCATTAAACACGCTTGCTTTTCAACCATGTGTAATATTTACAAAGGTACACTCACCAGAGGTCCCTTGTGTGCCCTCAGGGTCTGGGAGCACGCCTTGGGTGAGTTCGGGGGTTACTGGTTCCAGGTCCAGGGTGATAAACATATCCTGGCTATTGGGGAAACCGGTTTCTCCGCTTCCTTGCTGTGAGCTATCTTAATTGTCTTCATCATCATCATCTTCCGCGTACCCCGAACCCGCTTCCCTGTTGTGTGTTTCTCCATTGACGGAGTCAAAGCACATGGTTGGGGTAGTGGTGGCTGCATCCCCTAGAATGGCATGCAGCTCCGCGTAGAAGCGGCATGTTTGCGGCTCTGCCCCAGACCTTCCGTTTGCCTCTCTGGCTTTGTGGTAGGCTTGCCTTAGCTCCTTAATTTTCACGCGGCACTGCTGTGCGTCCCTGTTATGGCCTCTGTCCTTCATGGCCTTGGAGACCTTTTCTAATATTTTGCCATTTCGTTTACTGCTACGGAGTTCAGCTAGCACTGATTCGTCTCCCCATATGGCGAGCAGATCCCATACCTCCCGTTCTGTCCATGCTGGAGCTCTTTTGCTATCCTGGGACTCCATCATGGTTACCTGTGCTGATGAGCTCTGCGTGGTCACCTGTGCTCTCCACGCTGGGCAAACAGGAAATGAAATTCAAAAGTTTGCGGGGCTTTTCCTGTCTACCTGGTCAGTGCATCTGAGTTGAGAGTGCTGTCCAGAGCGGTCACAATGAAGTACTGTGGGATAGCTCCCGGAGGCCAATAACATCGAAATCCGTCCACACTATCCCAAATCCAACCCGCAAAGGCTGATTTTAGTGCTAATCCCCTCGTCAGAGGTGGAGTAAAGAAACCGGTTTAAAGGGCCCTTTAAGGGTATGTCTACACTACAGGATTAATTCGAATTTATATAATTCGAATTTAGGAAACCGATTTTGTAAATTCGAATGTATTCGGCCACACTAGGCACCATTAATTCGGTGGTTTGCGTCCAAGCTACCATAGTAGCATCGATTTCCAGAGCGTTGCATTGTGGGTAGCTTTTACATAGCTATCCCATAGTTCCCGCAGTCTCCACCCCCCTTGGAATTCTGGGTTGAGACCCCAGTGCATGATGGGGCAAAAAACATTGTCGCAGGTAGTTCTGGGTACAGCCTCCCCCTCCCTCCCTGAAAGCAACGGCAGACAACCATTTCGCGCCTTTTTTCCTGAGTGAACTCTGCAGACTCCATTCTGCATCAAGCATGGATCCCGTTGTGCTCCAGAACGCAGTCTTGAACATTATAAACACCTCGCGCTTTCTCGTGGAGTTTATGCTTACACAGGACCAGAAAAAAGAGGCGAGGAGGAGGAGGAGGCGGCGATTGCAGCGCAGCGACCAGCGTGATGAGGACATGGACACGGACACAGAATTCTCTGAGACCGCGGGCCCCGGTGCTTTGGAGATTATGATGTTAATGGGCCAGGTTATAGGCTTTGAACGCCGATTCTGGGCCCGGGAAACAAGCACAGACTGGTGGGACCGCATAGTGTTGCAGGTGTGGGACGATTCCCAGTGGCTGAGAAACTTTCGCATGCGTAAGGGCACTTTCATGGAACTTTGTGACTTGCTTTCCCCTGCCCTGAAGCGCCAGAATACCAAGATGAGAGCAGCCCTCACAGTTGAGAAGCGAGTGGCGATAGCCCTGTGGAAGCTTGCAATGCCAGACAGCTACCGGTCAGTCGGGAATCAATTTGGAGTGGGCAAATCTACTGTGGGGGCTGCTGTGATGCAAGTAGCCAAAGCAATCACGGAGGTGCTGCTACGAAAGGTAGTGACTCTGGGAAATGTGCAGGTCATAGTGGATGGCTTTGCTGCAATGGGATTCCCTAACTGTGGTGGGGCAATAGATGGAACCCATATTCCTATCTTGGCACCGGAGCACCAGGGTACCCAGTACATAAACCGCAAGGGGTACTTCTCAATGGTGCTGCAAGCACTTGTGGATCACAAGGGACGTTTCACCAACATCCATGTGGGCTGGCCGGGAAGGGTTCATGACGCTCGCGTCTTCAGGAACACCAATCTGTTTAAACGGCTGCAGCAAGGGACTTACTTTCCGGACCAGAAAATAACCGTGGGGGATGTTGAAATGCCAATTGTTATTCTTGGGGACCCAGCCTACCCCTTAATGCCATGGCTCATGAAGCCATACACAGGCAGCCTGGACAGGAGTCAGGAGTTGTTCAACTACAGGCTGAGCAAGTGCAGAATGGTGGTAGAATGTGCATTTGGCCGTTTAAAAGGTCGCTGGCGATCCTTATTGACTCGCTCAGACCTCAGCCAAACCAATATCCCCATTGTTATTACTGCTTGCTGTGTGCTTCACAATCTCTGTGAGAGCAAGGGGGAGACCTTTATGGCAGGGTGGGAGGCTGAGGCAAATCGCCTGGCTGCTGATTACTCGCAGCCAGACACCAGGGCGATTAGAAGAGCACACGATGAAGCGCTGCGCATTAGGGAAGCTTTGAAAACCAGTTTCATGACTGGCCAGGCTACAGTGTGAAATTTATGTTTGTTTATCCTTCCTGAAAACCCGCCCCCTTTATTGACTCATTCTCTGTAAGGAACCCACCCTCCCCCTTCCCCCAGCTTGCTTTCAAAGGAAATAAAGTCACCATTGTTTAAAAATCATTTATTCTTTATGAATTGATTATAAAAAGAGGGAGAGAACCTGAGTGGGGTTTGGGAGGAGGATCAGCGGGAAGGAAAAGCCCAGTAAAAAAAGGTTAAGAAAATGGCAGCCTTTTGCTTGGGCTGTCCACTGGGGTGGAATGGGAGGGTGTACGGAGCCTCCCCCCCCCCGTGTTCTTACACATCTGGGTGTGGAGGCTATGGAAAATGGTGAGGAGGTAGGGGGGTTATACAGGGGCTGTAGCGGCACAGAACCTGAGTGGGGTTTGGGAGGAGGATCTGCGGGAAGGAAAAGCCCAGTAAAAAAAGGTTAAAAAAATGGCAGCCTTTTGCTTGGGCTGTCCACTGGGGTGGAATGGGAGGGTGTACGGAGCCTCCCCCCCCGTGTTCTTACACGTCTGGGTGTGGAGGCTATGGAACATGGTGAGGAGGTAGGGGGGTTATACAGGGGCTGTAGCGGCACTCGGTTCTCCAGCAGCCGTTCCTGAAGCTCCACCAGACGCCGGAGCATGTCTGTTTGCTCACGCAGCAGCCCCAGCGTTGCTTCCCGACTCCTCTGATCTTCCTGCCGCCACCTCTCATCTCGAGCGTCTCTCCTCTCCTCACGTTGGTCCCTCCTGTCCTCACGTTGGTCCCTCATGTCCTCACGTTGGTCCCTCCTGTCCTCACGGTCACTGGCTTCTTTCCTATACTTGCAAACCGTCTCCTTCCACTCATTCAGATGAGCTCTTTCATTCCTGGTGGATTGCATGATTTCGGAAAACATCTCTTCTCTCGTTTTTTTTTTACGACGCCTTATCTGGGATAGCCTTCGGGAAGGAGGAGGGAGGCTTGAAACATTTGCACCTGCTGGAGGGAGTGAAAAAAGGAGAGAATTTTTTTAAAAGATACATTTTTCAGAACAATGCTTATACTCTTTCACGGTGTATACTATTCACATTACATAGCACATGTGATTTCTGTGCAAGGTCGCATTTTGCCTCTTAATATTGAGTGCCTGTGGCTTTGCTGCTAGAGATCACAGACGCAGGTCGGGGAAACAGAATTCACCTTGCATGCTGCCATGGTAAGCCACTGTCTTTAGGCTTCTGCGCCCTGCTTTCCCACATACCAAGCAAAGCCCGTTGTGCTGCAGTTTTCCTGTTAGCTTGTTTTCTGCTGCTGAAGGTTAACACCCCCCCCCCATCCAATTCTCTGGGATGAGTGCTTTATCCCTCCCCCCACCGCCTGGCTGGTATCAGGGAAGATCCCTGCAGGAACCAAACTAACACCCCCCCCCCACCCGCCATGAATTCTCTGGGATGAGTGCTTTATCCCTCCCCCCACCGCGTGGCTGGTATCAGGGAAGATCCCTGCAGGAACCAAACTAACACCCCCCCCCCACCCGCCATGAATTCTCTGGGATGAGTGCTTTATCCCTCCCCCCACCGCGTGGCTGGTATCAGGGAAGATCCCTGCAGGAACCAAACTAACACCCCCCCCCCCCCACCCGCCATGAATTCTCTGGGATGAGTGCTTTATCCCTCCCCCCACCGCCTGGCTGGTATCAGGGAAGATCCCTGCTAGCAAAACGCGAAAAGCTCTGGGCCAATCCTCCCCCCCCCCTTGCACTTGGCTAAATGCAGGGAAGGATTTCTTTTCAGCCACAGGCAAACAGCCCAGTAGGAACGGCCACCTCAGTCCCCTTAATTAAATTCCCTTATTTCAACCAGGTTACCCTAAGCGATATCACTCTCCTGAGGATTACACAGCAAGATAAAGAACGGATGTTGCTTGAATGCCAGCAAACACCGGGACCATACGCTGCCAGGCTCTGTCAGGCAATGATACCAGATTACTTGCTACTAGCATGGCGTGGTCAAGTGTCCTACCATGGAGGACGGAATAAGGCTGCACTGCCCAGAAACCTTGTGGCAAGGCTTTTGGAGTACCTCCAGGAGAGCTTCATGGAGATGTCCCTGGAGGATTTCCGCTCCATCCCCAGACATGTTAACAGACTTTTCCAGTAGCTGTACTGGCTGCGAATGCATCCCAAGTGCTCAGGGCAAATTAATCATTAAAAATGCTTGCTTTTAAACCATGTTTTATATTTTAAAAGGTAAACTCACCTGAGGTCCCTTCCATGGGGTCATGGTCTTGGGTGCTGGCTTGGGAGGCTTGGGAGGGTACTTCAGTCAGGGTGAGAAACAGTTCCTGGCTGTTGGGGAGAACGGAGAGCTGGGTGCTCTCTGCCAGCTCGTCCTCCTCCTCCTCCTCTTCCCCTTCCGCGGAATCATCAGGTGTCCCTGATGAGATTATCCCCAGCTCGGAATCCACAGTCAGAGGTGGGGTAGTGGTGGCGGCCCCCCCTAGAAATGCATTTAGCTCAGCGTAGAAGCGGCATGTCCGCGGCTCTGACCCGGAGCGACCGTTTGCCTCCTTTGCTTTTTGATAGGCTTGTCTGAGCTCCTTGACTTTCACGCGGCACTGATCTGTGTCCCTATTGTGGCCTCTCTCCATCATGCCCTTGGAAATTTTTTCATAAGTTTTGGCATTTCGTCTTTTCGAACGCAGTTCAGCTAGCACTGAATCCTCTCCCCATATAGAGATCAAATCCAGTACCTCCTGTACGGTCCATGCTGGTGCTCTTTTTCGATTATCAGCCTGCATGGTTACCTGTGCTGATGAGCTCTCTGTGGTCACCTGTGCTCTCCACGCTGTGCAAACAGGAAATGAAATTCAAATGTTCCCGGGGCTTTTCCTGTCCACCTGGCCAGTGCATGCGAGTTCAGATTGCTGGCCAGAGCGGTCACAATGGTGCACTGTGGGATAGCTCCTGGAGGCCAATAACATCGAATTGCGGCCACACTAACGCTAATTCGAATTGACAAATTCGATTTTGGCGCTACTCCGCTCGTCGGGGTGGAGTACAGAAATCGAATTAAAGGGCCCTTTAATTCGAATTAAATGGCTTCGTTGTGTGGACGGTTCCAGAGTTAATTCGAATTAAAGCCACTAAATCCGAATTAAAGGTGTAGTGTAGACCAGGCCTAAGTCGAAAGAAAGGGCTTCATCGTGTGGACGTGTCCAGGCTTAATTCGATTTAACGCTGCTAAAGTCGACCTAAACTCGTAGTGTAGACCAGGCCTTAGTGTCTTGGGTGGAAGTCCCATTGCCTGCAGCTGTTTTTACCATATAAAGGGGCTTGATTGTGCCTTGTTTTGAGCCTGAAAGACTGTTTAAATTATCCTCCACTGAGCATCTGAGATAACCCATTGCTGAGATGAATGGGGGCTGTTCAAACCTCTCCAAACTATGGTGCCAGGCTCTCTGCCAACTCATCTCTGCAATGGTTACCTGTGGCCCATAAACTTGAGGTAGGGTGGAACTTTCAAATGCCTCTTGTGGCACTGAATTCCAGTCTAATTACGTCTTGTGTGGAAGAGGTATTTCCTCTCCTAGAGACTAAAAGGTAAGAGGACCTGGGTGCTTCATTAAAGTGCTTTCGAAAATCTCCCAAGAGCAAATAGTCCAGCTTTACATCAGCAGTAACTGATACAGAATCCAGCCCAGATTCCAGTCCATGCTACACCCATCCTATAACACTAATATACTAACCAAGGTCATCATTCTTGTCCCCTATGCTCTGCAGACCTGTTCCTTTGCCTGCACTGCCCTTTGCGCCAAATCATGTCAAACATTTTCCTATCTGACTTAATCCACCAAATAAGCAAAGTAAAACTTTAACTGGCTGAGCACATCAAGCCTTTATATACCAATGAGTCCGTTTGAAAGAAGGTAAAACCTGGGGATTAGCAGGGACTCAATCTTGGCAGAAAATCCATCTAGCATTCCTGGAACGGGTGTCTTTCCACTGACTTGGGACTCAACTGTTTGTCACTGAAAACTGGGACCAGTTAACCTGGGATTTCTACAGCAACAGGAAAAACAACAGATACTTAATGCAGGTGGCAACCTGCAAAGTTATTAAGCCAACTTGCCACCTTCTGCAATTTTAACCTGTGGTATTAAGGGACTATTTGCTGGGAAGCACATACCTTGCAAGATGTTCAGCATAAGCATCCCAAGTGGCCATACTTCCATTTTATGGTGTGAATCAGCACCACTGAGCAGTTATTTTTTGGCCAAACCACTGAGATATTTTGCTAACACAGGGGAAGAGTGTATTCTTCTCATCCATCATTGGTCTTTTTTTTTTTTTTTTTTTTTATCTACACAGCGCCACCCGAGAGCCATGAGTTTTCCAGAACTTCTGGACCGCATTGGTGGCATGGGACGCTTCCAACTCATGCATGTGGCATTCCTGGCCATCCCGCTCTTAATGCCTCCAGCCATAACCTCCTGCAGAACTTCACTGCTGGGATCCCAGAGCATCACTGTCAAGTGCGCATCATGGCCAACTACACCCATCATGCCAATCTCACAGCCAGCCTACCTGCTGAAGATCTGCTCCAGGTTTCCATTCCCATGGACAGGAGCCAGAAGCCGGAGAAGTGCCAGCCGTTTGTCACCACCCAGTGGCAGCTCCTAAACCCAAATGCCACAAGCACCAACACCATAGAGCTGGATATTGAGCCGTGTGTAGACGGGTGGACCTATGATAAGAGCCTGTTCACTGACACCATTATAACTGAGGTGAGAGAAACCTGACTCTCTATAGTCCAGGCAGTGCTATCATAGGGAGGCAGTGTGGCTCAGTGCCCAGGGTACTGGGCTGAGAGAGGAGGAGACCCAGGTTTTATTCCTTGATCTGCTGTGGGCAAATCACTTCCTCTCTGTTTCCTCTCCCGTCCTTTGTCTATTTAGAATGTAAGCTCTTTGGGACTGTCTCTAACTATGTGGGTATAGCACACTGGGGCCCTGATCTCAGTCGAGGTCTGTGCAGCGCCTGACATGATGGGGCCATGATCTCAGTCAGGGTCTGTGCAGCTCCTGGCACACTGGGGCCCTGATCTCAGTTGGGGTCTGGGCAGCACCTGGCACAATGGGGAACTATATGTGCTATGCTAATACAACACAATAGCTTGTAGACTGTTACGTTGCACTAGGCTCTATATACACACACAGTGAGAGACAGTCCCTCCACCAAATCTCTTACTGTTGTGATCTGGCAGACTGTTTTCCCCCCTTGGCACAGGTATAACTGACCACACAAGGTAGTAGGGTTGCCACCTCCTGTGACGTTGCACTCTATATGATTTTATGAAAATATGGTAATGTAACTGGAATATGCTTCATGCAAAGGTCTCTTGTAAGGTTTCATTACAAAGCTTATAATCTGCTGAGTGTGATCATCCTATTTGTATAAATGTACCACTCTTGTATCTGAAACTAGAAATATGAAATATAACTCTGAGGGCCTATTGTAATTATGCAAAGTGTGGGCCATTAATGGTGGTTTGGAATCTTGATGACTCCCATTAACCAGGACAATTGACTGTAGATGGCTCTGTTTTACCTGTAGGTCTTCCTGTATATGTGTGTGCTGGCAAGTGGGTAATGAAGTCTTACAGTGACATGTGATCATGTCACCTGAACTGGAATCCATCTTTAACCTGGTATCTTTCCATTGAGAAGGAGGGGGTGGGAACCCAGAGAGGGTCAAAGGATTCCCGCCTTATGCAAAAGATATATAAATGAGTGGAACAGAACAAAGGGGGCTGCCATCATGAGGAATCCCCTAGCTACCACCTGAGCTGGGACAAGGGCTGTATCAGGGGAAAGGATTGTGCCCAGACTAGGAGGCATCCAGTCTGTGAAAGAAACTTATGAAAACATCTCTGAGGGTGAAATTTTATCTGTACTTAGTAGTATTACTGTATTAGTCTTAGATTTGCATGTTTTATTTTATTTTACTTGGTAATTCACTTTGTTCTGTCTGTTACTACTTGGAACCACTTAAATCCTACTTTCTGTATTTAATAAAATCACTTTTTACTTATTAATTAACTCAGACTATGTATTAATACCGGGGGGAGGGGGGCAAACAGCTGTGCTTCTCTCTATCAGTGTTATAGAGGGTGAACAATTTATGAGTTTACCCTGTATAAGATTTATACAGGGTAAAATGGATTTATTTGGGTTTAGACCCCATTGGGAGTTGGGGATCTGAGTGTTAAAGACAAGAACACTTCTGTTAGCTGCTTGCAGCTGTGGGGCAAGTAATTTAGACCCTGGGTCTGTGTTGGAGCAGACGGGCGTGTCTGGCTCAGCAAGACAGGGTGCTGGGGTCCCGAGCTGGCAGAGAAAGCAGGGGCAGTAGTAGTCTTGGCACATCAGTTGGCAGCTCCCAAGGGGGGTTCTGTGATTCAACCCGTCAAACCTCTGAGGTACAAAAAAATGGGACATCTAAGATGATCCTGAGCCCATAAAACCGGCAGGGTGCACTGAGTACCCTGACAGATTTCCCAGGGCAGCTACCTCAAAAAACGGATGACCCTGGGAAAACCTGGATGGGTGGCAACTCTACAAGGTACAGGGCAAGGGGAACCACACCCACTGTTTGTACTGTAACAGGTTTGCTGACTGACCAGTATAGCTCTCCCCATCGCCCCATACACACACTTGACTCTATGGGTTCTCTGTACACCAATTTTACTCGTGGGTGTCCACTTCAGAGCCTGATTTTTGGAGCTCAGATTTTCAGTGTGGGGGGTGCGAATAGCCCCTTGATAACCCAGCCCTGTGGGAAGGCCAGTAAAAAAGGCTCCACTCCCATCTCCCCGGCATAGGGGGTGTGGCCTGATTGCACTGAGCTCTGCTTCCCTGGGGCATCAGGAGGAAGAGTGGAAGTCAGAGCAGCTCCGAGGCCACTCTACACATACCCCAGGGGTTAAGTAGGGTCCAGAAAGGGGGAGCACAAGTGTGGGTTAAAGCCACCTCTTCCCATCTCTGTGTCTGCCTGGAGCAAAATATCGAGACCCGGGGATCAAAGTACCCTCTCTACAGACCAGGCTACAGCGTGTCCAACCTCCCCTCCCCGCCACCCATAGGCACTTCCAAAAAGTTCCAGCTCGGGCAATGTGTGCCCTGAAATCTTCCTGCTCTCACTGGTCTCTGTTTTCTTCCCCCCATGCAGTGGGATTTGATGTGTGAGTCCAGGACACTCCGGCAAATGGCGCAGTCGCTCTACATGGCTGGTGTGCTGGTGGGGTCAGCTGTGTTTGGACGCCTTGCGGACAGGTGAGATGATGAGGCTGCGACTCCGAGCTCCACATGCTTTCATGTTGCTAGTGTGAGCTGGAGCCACACCAACCTCAGCTCCAAAAACATGTCACAATGGTTATGTACCTACTGCCTGCAGTTCAGGACTGTGTAGTGGCCCTGGGGAGGGATTGCTGGGAATGCTGCAGGTCACAACTGATACGAATTGGCAGAGGGAACAGGGTTAAGGTTAAGGGGCATCACAGAGCTGGGGGAGGGGAGGCCAGGGCTAGAACAGCAGGAGGGCTGCAGTTCGGGCTTGAGGGGCATTGGCAGAAGTGTACTGGGATAATGTCATGCATTCAAATTAATTCCTAACCCTGAATTTTGGTTCAAGTACTCTCCATTGCAAACAGTGCTTAAAGGCAGCTGAGATCACCAAAGTAGGAGTAATGGGTGCCATATGGTGCAATCATACCAGCCTCCAAATTCCCTGCCCTGGGCCAGCTTCCTGATCTCCCCACCCCCCATTAACTCTGTTCTCTGTGCTGCAGGTTTGGCCGGAAAGCCCTCCTTATCTGGTGCTACCTGCAAATGGCGGTAACAGGCATCTGTGCTGCTTTCTTCCCCAACTTCACCACGTACTGCGTCTTCCACTTCCTCACCGGCCTGGCCATTTCTGGCATCTCGGTCAATTCTGTCTCGCTGTGTAAGTAGGCGCTTCAGGTCTGAATGATCCCAGCAGACTAAGGAGCAGAGGCAAGTTACTCTCCAGCCAATCTTATAAAGGTGCCTCTGATAGCACCGGACACCTGGTGTCTGCTCCTGGGAGAACCAGGACAGAACAAAATTCACCCTGTGTAGTGGGCCCAGCACAAGCGTATGCGCCACTTTTGTTGGGTCAGTTGAAACATTTTGTTTATCTTTCAACCATATTGTATTTTCCATACATTTTTTACTATACTTAGCTCAAATTTCTAAACAAAAAGTCATTTTATACTGAAAAACTGAAATTTGTCATCTCCAATTTTTCATCTTCAAATCTTTTTTCTTAAAATGTTTTAGAGTCAAGATATTTGTCAAAAATGACACTTTCCTGCAGAACATTTCCTGCAAAAACCTTTTGCTAAAATTTTTCAGACCAACGCTAATTACAACCCTCCCTTTGGTCTGTCTTGTCTATTTAGGGTATGTCTACACTACGACATTAGATCGAATTAATAGAAGCCGGTTTTATAGAAATCGGTTGTATACAGCCGATTGTGTGTGTCCCCACATAAAATGCTCTAAGTGCATTACGTCGGCGGACCGCGTCCACAGTACCGAGGCTAGCGTCGACTTCCGGCGCATTGCACTATGGGTAGCTATCCCACAGTTCCCGCAGTCTCCGGCGCCCATTGGAATTATGGGTTGAGATCGCAATGCCCGAATGATGCAAAACAGTGCCGCGGGGGGTTCTGGGTACATTGCGTCAGGCCCCTCCCCCTCCGTCACAGCAACGGCAGACAATAGATTCGCGCCTTTTTACCTGGGTTACCTGTGCAGACAACATACCACGGCAAGCATGGAGCCCGCTCAGCTCAGCTCACCGTCACCATATGTCATCTGGGTGCCGGCAGACGTGGGACTGCATTGCTACACAGCAGCAGCAGCTAACTGCCTTTTGGCGGTAGACGGTGCAGCATGACTGGTAGCCTTCATCGGCGATCTGGGTGCTGGTAGCTGTGGGGCTGGCAGCCGTAGGGCTGCATTGCACCAGCCCCTTACCTTTTGCCTTTTGGCAGTAGATGGTTTATTACGACTGGTAACCGTCCTCGTCGTACAGCAGTGGCTATCAATCATTGGCACCTGGGCAGACATGCTCTGTCCTATCGAACTGTCTTGACAATGATGGCTATCAGTCATAGTATACTATTTTCTGCCAAGCGCCCAGTATTTTCTGCTAAGCACCCAGAAGAGGCCGAGGGCGATCTGGGTGCTGGCAGACATGGGGCTGGCAGACGTGGGGCTACATTGCTACACAGCAGCAACCCCTTGCCTTTTGGCAGTAGATAGTATATTATGACTGGTATCCGTCATCATCATACTGCCAAGCGCCCAGTATTTGCTGCCAAGCACCCAGAAAATGCCGAGGGCTATCAGTCATGCTGCACCGTCGTCTTAAGATGTAAAAAATAGATTTGTTCTGTATTCATTTCCTTCCCCCCTCCCTCCGTCAAATAAACGGCCCGCTAAACCCAGGCTTAGGAGTTCAATCTCGGGGGTGGGGGGGATTCTGTGTGACAGTTGTTTGTATTTCTCCCTGATGCACAGCCACCTTTCTTGATTTTAATTCCCTGTACCTGTACGCCATGTCGTCACTCGCCCCTCCCTCCCTCCTTCCCCTGGTCCTTCAGATACTAGTTTCGCGCCTTTTTTCAGACCAGACGCCATAGCTAGCACTGGGATCATGGAGCCCGCTCAGATCACCGCGGCAATTATGAGCACTATGAACACCACGCGCATTGTCCTGGAGTATATGCAGAGCCAGGACATGCCAAAGCAAAACCAGGACCAGCCGAGGAGGAGGCGATTGCAGCGCGGCGACGAGAGTGATGAGGAAATGGACATGGACCTAGACCAAGTCACAGGCCCCAGCAATGTGGAAATCATGGTGTTCCTGGGGCAGGTTGATGCCGTGGAATGCTGATTCTGGGCCCGGGAAACAAGCACAGACTGGTGGGACCGCATCGTGCTGCAGGTGTGGGACGATTCCCAGTGACTGCGAAACTTTCGCATGCGTAAGGGCACGTTCATGGAACTTTGTGACTTGCTTTCCCCTGCCCTGAAGCACCAGAATACCAGGATGAGAGCAGCCCTCACAGTTGAGAAGCGAGTGGCGATAGCCCTGTGGAAGCTTGCAACGCCAGACAGCTACCGGTCAGTCGGGAATCAATTTGGAGTGGGCAAATCTACTGTGGGGGCTGCTGTGATCCAAGTTGCCAGGGCAATGAGAGACCTGGTGATATCAAGGGTAGTGACTCTGGGAAACGTGCAGGACATAGTGGATGGCTTTGCTGCAATGGGATTCCCAAACTGTGGTGGGGCGATAGATGGAACCCATATACCTATCTTGGCACCGAAGCACCAAGCCACCGAGTACATAAACCGCAAGGGGTACTTTTCAATGCTGCTGCAAGCCCTGGTGGATCACAAGGGACGTTTCACCGACATCAACGTGGGCTGGCCGGGAAGGGTACATGATGCTCGCGTCTTCAGGCACTCTGTTCTGTTTCGAAAGCTGGAGGAAGGGACTTTCTTCCCGGACCAGAAACTAACCGTTGGGGATGTTGAAATGCCTATCGTGATCCTTGGGGACCCAGCCTACCCCTTAATGCCATGGCTCATGAAGCCGTACACAGGCAGCCTGGACAGGAGTCAGGACCTGTTCAACTACAGGCTGAGCAAGTGCCGAATGGTGGTGGAATGTGCATTTGGGCGTTTAAAAGCGCGCTGGCGCAGCTTACTGACTCGCTCAGACCTTAGCGAAAAGAATATCCCCATTGTTATTGCTGCTTGCTGTGCGCTCCACAATATCTGTGAGAGTAAGGGGGAGACATTTATGGCGGGGTGGGAGGTAGAGGCAAATCGCCTGGCCGCTGATTACGCGCAGCCAGACACCAGGTCGGTTAGAGGAGCACAGCAGGGCGCGGTGCACATCAGAGAAGCTTTGAAAACTAGTTTTGTGACTGGCCAGGCTACGGTGTGAAACTTCTGTTTGTTTCTCCTTGATGAAATCTCCAGCCCCCCCACCCACCCGGTTAACTCTACTTCCCTGTAAACCAACCACCCCACCTTCCCCTACCCTCCCCCCTTCAAGCACCACTTGCAGAGGCAATAAAGTCATTGTTACTTCACATTCATGCATTCTTTATTAATTCATCACACAACTAGGGGGATAATTGCCAAGGTAGCCCGGGATGGGTGGGGGAGGAGGGAAGGAAAAGGACACACTGCAGTTTAAAACTTTAAAACTTTAACACTTATTGAAGGCCAGCCTTCCGATGCTCGGGCAATCATCTGGGGTGGAGTGACTGGGTGGCCGGAGGCCCCCCCACCGTGTTCTTGGGCGTCTGGGTGAGGAGGCAATGGGATTTGGAGAGGAGGGCTGTTGGTTACACAGGGGCTGTAGTGGCGGTCTCTGCTCCTGCTGCCTTTCCTGCAGCTCAACCATACGCTGGAGCATATCAGTTTGATGCTCCAGCAGCCGGAGCATCGACTCTTGCCTTCTGTCTGCAAGCTGACGCCACCTATCATCTTCAGCCTGCCACTTGCTCTGTTCATCCCGCGATTCATCCTGCCACCTCTCCTCTCGTTCAAATTGTGCTTTTTTGCACTCTGACATTGACTGCCTCCACGCATTCTGCTGTGCTCTTTCAGCGTGGGAGGACATCTGGAGCTCCGTGAACATATCATCCCAAGTCCGCCGTTTTCTCCTTCTAATCTTCGCTAGCCTCTGCGAAGGAGAAACATTTGCAGCTGGTGGAGGAGAAGGGAGAGGTGGTTAAAAACGACACATTTTAGAGAACAATGGGTACACTCTTTCACGTTAAATTTTGCTGTTCACATTACACAGCACATGTGCTTTCGTTACAAGGTCGCATTTTTCCTCTTATATTGAGGGCCTGCCGGTTTGGTGTGAGAGATCACTCACGCAGTGCCAGGCAACAGAATTCAGCTTGCAGGCAGCCATGGTAAGCCACAGTCTTTTGGCTTTTTTAACCTTCATAACATGTGGGAATGGTTTCAAACAGCAGCGCCCTCATTTCCCATACCAAGGACCCATTGGGTTGGCCATTTAAAATGGGTTTGCAATGTAAAAGGAGGGGCTGCGGTTTCTGGGTTAACATGCAGCACAAACCCAACTACCCCCCCCCCCACACACACATCCAATTCTCTGGGATGATCACTTCACCCCTCCCCCCACCGCGTGGCTAACAGCGAGGAACATTTCTGTTCAGCCGAGCAGGAACGAGCACCTCTGAATGTCCCCTTAATAAATTCACCCCATTTCAACCAGGTGACCGTGAATGATATCACTCTCCTGAGGATAACAAAGAGAGATAAGGAATGGATGTTGTCTGCATGCCAGCAAACACCGGGACCATACGCTGCCATGCTTTGTTATGCAATGATTCCAGACTACGTGCTACTGGCCTGGCGTGGTAAAGTGTCCTACCATGGCGGACGGGATAAGGCAGCCCTCCCCAGAAACCTTTTGCAAAGGCTTTGGGGGTACATGAAGGAGAGCTTTCTGGAGATGTCCCTGGAGGATTTCCGCTCCATCCCCATACACGTTAACAGACTTTTCCAGTAGCTGTACTGGCCGCGATTGCCAGGGCAAATTAATCATTCATCATTAAACACGCTTGCTTTTCAACCATGTGTAATATTTACAAAGGTACACTCACCAGAGGTCCCTTGTGTGCCCTCAGGGTCTGGGAGCACGCCTTGGGTGAGTTCGGGGGTTACTGGTTCCAGGTCCAGGGTGATAAACATATCCTGGCTATTGGGGAAACCGGTTTCTCCGCTTCCTTGCTGTGAGCTATCTTCATTGTCTTCATCATCATCATCTTCCGCGTACCCCGAACCCGCTTCCCTGTTGTGTGTTTCTCCATTGACGGAGTCAAAGCACATGGTTGGGGTAGTGGTGGCTGCATCCCCTAGAATGGCATGCAGCTCCGCGTAGAAGCGGCATGTTTGCGGCTCTGCCCCAGACCTTCCGTTTGCCTCTCTGGCTTTGTGGTAGGCTTGCCTTAGCTCCTTAATTTTCACGCGGCACTGCTGTGCGTCCCTGTTATGGCCTCTGTCCTTCATGGCCTTGGAGACCTTTTCTAATATTTTGCCATTTCGTTTACTGCTACGGAGTTCAGCTAGCACTGATTCGTCTCCCCATATGGCGAGCAGATCCCATACCTCCCGTTCTGTCCATGCTGGAGTTCTTTTGCTATCCTGGGACTCCATCATGGTTACCTGTGCTGATGAGCTCTGCGTGGTCACCTGTGCTCTCCACGCTGGGCAAACAGGAAATGAAATTCAAAAGTTTGCGGGGCTTTTCCTGTCTACCTGGTCAGTGCATCTGAGTTGAGAGTGCTGTCCAGAGCGGTCACAATGAAGTACTGTGGGATAGCTCCCGGAGGCCAATAACATCGAAATCCGTCCACACTATCCCAAATCCAACCCGCAAAGGCTGATTTTAGTGCTAATCCCCTCGTCAGAGGTGGAGTAAAGAAACCGGTTTAAAGGGCCCTTTAAGGGTATGTCTACACTACAGGATTAATTCGAATTTATATAATTCGAATTTAGGAAACCGATTTTGTAAATTCGAATGTATTCGGCCACACTAGGCACCATTAATTCGGTGGTTTGCGTCCAAGCTACCATAGTAGCATCGATTTCCAGAGCGTTGCATTGTGGGTAGCTTTTACATAGCTATCCCATAGTTCCCGCAGTCTCCACCCCCCTTGGAATTCTGGGTTGAGACCCCAGTGCATGATGGGGCAAAAAACATTGTCGCAGGTAGTTCTGGGTACAGCCTCCCCCTCCCTCCCTGAAAGCAACGGCAGACAACCATTTCGCGCCTTTTTTCCTGAGTGAACTCTGCAGACTCCATTCTGCATCAAGCATGGATCCCGTTGTGCTCCAGAACGCAGTCTTGAACATTATAAACACCTCGCGCTTTCTCGTGGAGTTTATGCTTACACAGGACCAGAAAAAAGAGGCGAGGAGGAGGAGGAGGCGGCGATTGCAGCGCAGCGACCAGCGTGATGAGGACATGGACACGGACACAGAATTCTCTGAGACCGCGGGCCCCGGTGCTTTGGAGATTATGATGTTAATGGGCCAGGTTATAGGCTTTGAACGCCGATTCTGGGCCCGGGAAACAAGCACAGACTGGTGGGACCGCATAGTGTTGCAGGTGTGGGACGATTCCCAGTGGCTGAGAAACTTTCGCATGCGTAAGGGCACTTTCATGGAACTTTGTGACTTGCTTTCCCCTGCCCTGAAGCGCCAGAATACCAAGATGAGAGCAGCCCTCACAGTTGAGAAGCGAGTGGCGATAGCCCTGTGGAAGCTTGCAACGCCAGACAGCTACCGGTCAGTCGGGAATCAATTTGGAGTGGGCAAATCTACTGTGGGGGCTGCTGTGATGCAAGTAGCCAAAGCAATCACGGAGGTGCTGCTACGAAAGGTAGTGACTCTGGGAAATGTGCAGGTCATAGTGGATGGCTTTGCTGCAATGGGATTCCCTAACTGTGGTGGGGCAATAGATGGAACCCATATTCCTATCTTGGCACCGGAGCACCAGGGTACCCAGTACATAAACCGCAAGGGGTACTTCTCAATGGTGCTGCAAGCACTTGTGGATCACAAGGGACGTTTCACCAACATCCATGTGGGCTGGCCGGGAAGGGTTCATGACGCTCGCGTCTTCAGGAACACCAATCTGTTTAAACGGCTGCAGCAAGGGACTTACTTTCCGGACCAGAAAATAACCGTGGGGGATGTTGAAATGCCAATTGTTATTCTTGGGGACCCAGCCTACCCCTTAATGCCATGGCTCATGAAGCCATACACAGGCAGCCTGGACAGGAGTCAGGAGTTGTTCAACTACAGGCTGAGCAAGTGCAGAATGGTGGTAGAATGTGCATTTGGTCGTTTAAAAGGTCGCTGGCGATCCTTATTGACTCGCTCAGACCTCAGCCAAACCAATATCCCCATTGTTATTACTGCTTGCTGTGTGCTTCACAATCTCTGTGAGAGCAAGGGGGAGACCTTTATGGCAGGGTGGGAGGCTGAGGCAAATCGCCTGGCTGCTGATTACTCGCAGCCAGACACCAGGGCGATTAGAAGAGCACACGATGAAGCGCTGCGCATTAGGGAAGCTTTGAAAACCAGTTTCATGACTGGCCAGGCTACAGTGTGAAATTTATGTTTGTTTATCCTTCCTGAAAACCCGCCCCCTTTATTGACTCATTCTCTGTAAGGAACCCACCCTCCCCCTTCCCCCAGCTTGCTTTCAAAGGAAATAAAGTCACCATTGTTTAAAAATCATTTATTCTTTATGAATTGATTATAAAAAGAGGGAGAGAACCTGAGTGGGGTTTGGGAGGAGGATCAGCGGGAAGGAAAAGCCCAGTAAAAAAAGGTTAAGAAAATGGCAGCCTTTTGCTTGGGCTGTCCACTGGGGTGGAATGGGAGGGTGTACGGAGCCTCCCCCCCCCGTGTTCTTACACATCTGGGTGTGGAGGCTATGGAAAATGGTGAGGAGGTAGGGGGGTTATACAGGGGCTGTAGCGGCACAGAACCTGAGTGGGGTTTGGGAGGAGGATCTGCGGGAAGGAAAAGCCCAGTAAAAAAAGGTTAAAAAAATGGCAGCCTTTTGCTTGGGCTGTCCACTGGGGTGGAATGGGAGGGTGTACGGAGCCTCCCCCCCCGTGTTCTTACACGTCTGGGTGTGGAGGCTATGGAACATGGTGAGGAGGTAGGGGGGTTATACAGGGGCTGTAGCGGCACTCGGTTCTCCAGCAGCCGTTCCTGAAGCTCCACCAGACGCCGGAGCATGTCTGTTTGCTCACGCAGCAGCCCCAGCGTTGCTTCCCGACTCCTCTGATCTTCCTGCCGCCACCTCTCATCTCGAGCGTCTCTCCTCTCCTCACGTTGGTCCCTCCTGTCCTCACGTTGGTCCCTCATGTCCTCACGTTGGTCCCTCCTGTCCTCACGGTCACTGGCTTCTTTCCTATACTTGCAAACCGTCTCCTTCCACTCATTCAGATGAGCTCTTTCATTCCTGGTGGATTGCATGATTTCGGAAAACATCTCTTCTCTCGTTTTTTTTTTACGACGCCTTATCTGGGATAGCCTTCGGGAAGGAGGAGGGAGGCTTGAAACATTTGCACCTGCTGGAGGGAGTGAAAAAAGGAGAGAATTTTTTTAAAAGATACATTTTTCAGAACAATGCTTATACTCTTTCACGGTGTATACTATTCACATTACATAGCACATGTGATTTCTGTGCAAGGTCGCATTTTGCCTCTTAATATTGAGTGCCTGTGGCTTTGCTGCTAGAGATCACAGACGCAGGTCGGGGAAACAGAATTCACCTTGCATGCTGCCATGGTAAGCCACTGTCTTTAGGCTTCTGCGCCCTGCTTTCCCACATACCAAGCAAAGCCCGTTGTGCTGCAGTTTTCCTGTTAGCTTGTTTTCTGCTGCTGAAGGTTAACACCCCCCCCCCATCCAATTCTCTGGGATGAGTGCTTTATCCCTCCCCCCACCGCCTGGCTGGTATCAGGGAAGATCCCTGCAGGAACCAAACTAACACCCCCCCCCCCACCCGCCATGAATTCTCTGGGATGAGTGCTTTATCCCTCCCCCCACCGCGTGGCTGGTATCAGGGAAGATCCCTGCAGGAACCAAACTAACACCCCCCCCCCCACCCGCCATGAATTCTCTGGGATGAGTGCTTTATCCCTCCCCCCACCGCGTGGCTGGTATCAGGGAAGATCCCTGCAGGAACCAAACTAACACCCCCCCCCCCCCACCCGCCATGAATTCTCTGGGATGAGTGCTTTATCCCTCCCCCCACCGCCTGGCTGGTATCAGGGAAGATCCCTGCTAGCAAAACGCGAAAAGCTCTGGGCCAATCCTCCCCCCCCCTTGCACTTGGCTAAATGCAGGGAAGGATTTCTTTTCAGCCACAGGCAAACAGCCCAGTAGGAACGGCCACCTCAGTCCCCTTAATTAAATTCCCTTATTTCAACCAGGTTACCCTAAGCGATATCACTCTCCTGAGGATTACACAGCAAGATAAAGAACGGATGTTGCTTGAATGCCAGCAAACACCGGGACCATACGCTGCCAGGCTCTGTCAGGCAATGATACCAGATTACTTGCTACTAGCATGGCGTGGTCAAGTGTCCTACCATGGAGGACGGAATAAGGCTGCACTGCCCAGAAACCTTGTGGCAAGGCTTTTGGAGTACCTCCAGGAGAGCTTCATGGAGATGTCCCTGGAGGATTTCCGCTCCATCCCCAGACATGTTAACAGACTTTTCCAGTAGCTGTACTGGCTGCGAATGCATCCCAAGTGCTCAGGGCAAATTAATCATTAAAAATGCTTGCTTTTAAACCATGTTTTATATTTTAAAAGGTAAACTCACCTGAGGTCCCTTCCATGGGGTCATGGTCTTGGGTGCTGGCTTGGGAGGCTTGGGAGGGTACTTCAGTCAGGGTGAGAAACAGTTCCTGGCTGTTGGGGAGAACGGAGAGCTGGGTGCTCTCTGCCAGCTCGTCCTCCTCCTCCTCCTCTTCCCCTTCCGCGGAATCATCAGGTGTCCCTGATGAGATTATCCCCAGCTCGGAATCCACAGTCAGAGGTGGGGTAGTGGTGGCGGCCCCCCCTAGAAATGCATTTAGCTCAGCGTAGAAGCGGCATGTCCGCGGCTCTGACCCGGAGCGACCGTTTGCCTCCTTTGCTTTTTGATAGGCTTGTCTGAGCTCCTTGACTTTCACGCGGCACTGATCTGTGTCCCTATTGTGGCCTCTCTCCATCATGCCCTTGGAAATTTTTTCATAAGTTTTGGCATTTCGTCTTTTCGAACGCAGTTCAGCTAGCACTGAATCCTCTCCCCATATAGAGATCAAATCCAGTACCTCCTGTACGGTCCATGCTGGTGCTCTTTTTCGATTATCAGCCTGCATGGTTACCTGTGCTGATGAGCTCTCTGTGGTCACCTGTGCTCTCCACGCTGTGCAAACAGGAAATGAAATTCAAATGTTCCCGGGGCTTTTCCTGTCCACCTGGCCAGTGCATGCGAGTTCAGATTGCTGGCCAGAGCGGTCACAATGGTGCACTGTGGGATAGCTCCTGGAGGCCAATAACATCGAATTGCGGCCACACTAACGCTAATTCGAATTGACAAATTCGATTTTGGCGCTACTCCGCTCGTCGGGGTGGAGTACAGAAATCGAATTAAAGGGCCCTTTAATTCGAATTAAATGGCTTCGTTGTGTGGACGGTTCCAGAGTTAATTCGAATTAAAGCCACTAAATCCGAATTAAAGGTGTAGTGTAGACCAGGCCTAAGTCGAAAGAAAGGGCTTCATCGTGTGGACGTGTCCAGGCTTAATTCGATTTAACGCTGCTAAAGTCGACCTAAACTCGTAGTGTAGACCAGGCCTTAGTGTCTTGGGTGGAAGTCCCATTGCCTGCAGCTGTTTTTACCATATAAAGGGGCTTGATTGTGCCTTGTTTTGAGCCTGAAAGACTGTTTAAATTATCCTCCACTGAGCATCTGAGATAACCCATTGCTGAGATGAATGGGGGCTGTTCAAACCTCTCCAAACTATGGTGCCAGGCTCTCTGCCAACTCATCTCTGCAATGGTTACCTGTGGCCCATAAACTTGAGGTAGGGTGGAACTTTCAAATGCCTCTTGTGGCACTGAATTCCAGTCTAATTACGTCTTGTGTGGAAGAGGTATTTCCTCTCCTAGAGACTAAAAGGTAAGAGGACCTGGGTGCTTCATTAAAGTGCTTTCGAAAATCTCCCAAGAGCAAATAGTCCAGCTTTACATCAGCAGTAACTGATACAGAATCCAGCCCAGATTCCAGTCCATGCTACACCCATCCTATAACACTAATATACTAACCAAGGTCATCATTCTTGTCCCCTATGCTCTGCAGACCTGTTCCTTTGCCTGCACTGCCCTTTGCGCCAAATCATGTCAAACATTTTCCTATCTGACTTAATCCACCAAATAAGCAAAGTAAAACTTTAACTGGCTGAGCACATCAAGCCTTTATATACCAATGAGTCCGTTTGAAAGAAGGTAAAACCTGGGGATTAGCAGGGACTCAATCTTGGCAGAAAATCCATCTAGCATTCCTGGAACGGGTGTCTTTCCACTGACTTGGGACTCAACTGTTTGTCACTGAAAACTGGGACCAGTTAACCTGGGATTTCTACAGCAACAGGAAAAACAACAGATACTTAATGCAGGTGGCAACCTGCAAAGTTATTAAGCCAACTTGCCACCTTCTGCAATTTTAACCTGTGGTATTAAGGGACTATTTGCTGGGAAGCACATACCTTGCAAGATGTTCAGCATAAGCATCCCAAGTGGCCATACTTCCATTTTATGGTGTGAATCAGCACCACTGAGCAGTTATTTTTTGGCCAAACCACTGAGATATTTTGCTAACACAGGGGAAGAGTGTATTCTTCTCATCCATCATTGGTCTTTTTTTTTTTTTTTTTTTTATCTACACAGCGCCACCCGAGAGCCATGAGTTTTCCAGAACTTCTGGACCGCATTGGTGGCATGGGACGCTTCCAACTCATGCATGTGGCATTCCTGGCCATCCCGCTCTTAATGCCTCCAGCCATAACCTCCTGCAGAACTTCACTGCTGGGATCCCAGAGCATCACTGTCAAGTGCGCATCATGGCCAACTACACCCATCATGCCAATCTCACAGCCAGCCTACCTGCTGAAGATCTGCTCCAGGTTTCCATTCCCATGGACAGGAGCCAGAAGCCGGAGAAGTGCCAGCCGTTTGTCACCACCCAGTGGCAGCTCCTAAACCCAAATGCCACAAGCACCAACACCATAGAGCTGGATATTGAGCCGTGTGTAGACGGGTGGACCTATGATAAGAGCCTGTTCACTGACACCATTATAACTGAGGTGAGAGAAACCTGACTCTCTATAGTCCAGGCAGTGCTATCATAGGGAGGCAGTGTGGCTCAGTGCCCAGGGTACTGGGCTGAGAGAGGAGGAGACCCAGGTTTTATTCCTTGATCTGCTGTGGGCAAATCACTTCCTCTCTGTTTCCTCTCCCGTCCTTTGTCTATTTAGAATGTAAGCTCTTTGGGACTGTCTCTAACTATGTGGGTATAGCACACTGGGGCCCTGATCTCAGTCGAGGTCTGTGCAGCGCCTGACATGATGGGGCCATGATCTCAGTCAGGGTCTGTGCAGCTCCTGGCACACTGGGGCCCTGATCTCAGTTGGGGTCTGGGCAGCACCTGGCACAATGGGGAACTATATGTGCTATGCTAATACAACACAATAGCTTGTAGACTGTTACGTTGCACTAGGCTCTATATACACACACAGTGAGAGACAGTCCCTCCACCAAATCTCTTACTGTTGTGATCTGGCAGACTGTTTTCCCCCCTTGGCACAGGTATAACTGACCACACAAGGTAGTAGGGTTGCCACCTCCTGTGACGTTGCACTCTATATGATTTTATGAAAATATGCTAATGTAACTGGAATATGCTTCATGCAAAGGTCTCTTGTAAGGTTTCATTACAAAGCTTATAATCTGCTGAGTGTGATCATCCTATTTGTATAAATGTACCACTCTTGTATCTGAAACTAGAAATATGAAATATAACTCTGAGGGCCTATTGTAATTATGCAAAGTGTGGGCCATTAATGGTGGTTTGGAATCTTGATGACTCCCATTAACCAGGACAATTGACTGTAGATGGCTCTGTTTTACCTGTAGGTCTTCCTGTATATGTGTGTGCTGGCAAGTGGGTAATGAAGTCTTACAGTGACATGTGATCATGTCACCTGAACTGGAATCCATCTTTAACCTGGTATCTTTCCATTGAGAAGGAGGGGGTGGGAACCCAGAGAGGGTCAAAGGATTCCCGCCTTATGCAAAAGATATATAAATGAGTGGAACAGAACAAAGGGGGCTGCCATCATGAGGAATCCCCTAGCTACCACCTGAGCTGGGACAAGGGCTGTATCAGGGGAAAGGATTGTGCCCAGACTAGGAGGCATCCAGTCTGTGAAAGAAACTTATGAAAACATCTCTGAGGGTGAAATTTTATCTGTACTTAGTAGTATTACTGTATTAGTCTTAGATTTGCATGTTTTATTTTATTTTACTTGGTAATTCACTTTGTTCTGTCTGTTACTACTTGGAACCACTTAAATCCTACTTTCTGTATTTAATAAAATCACTTTTTACTTATTAATTAACTCAGACTATGTATTAATACCGGGGGGAGGGGGGCAAACAGCTGTGCTTCTCTCTATCAGTGTTATAGAGGGTGAACAATTTATGAGTTTACCCTGTATAAGATTTATACAGGGTAAAATGGATTTATTTGGGTTTAGACCCCATTGGGAGTTGGGGATCTGAGTGTTAAAGACAAGAACACTTCTGTTAGCTGCTTGCAGCTGTGGGGCAAGTAATTTAGACCCTGGGTCTGTGTTGGAGCAGACGGGCGTGTCTGGCTCAGCAAGACAGGGTGCTGGGGTCCCGAGCTGGCAGAGAAAGCAGGGGCAGTAGTAGTCTTGGCACATCAGTTGGCAGCTCCCAAGGGGGGTTCTGTGATTCAACCCGTCAAACCTCTGAGGTACAAAAAAATGGGACATCTAAGATGATCCTGAGCCCATAAAACCGGCAGGGTGCACTGAGTACCCTGACAGATTTCCCAGGGCAGCTACCTCAAAAAACGGATGACCCTGGGAAAACCTGGATGGGTGGCAACTCTACAAGGTACAGGGCAAGGGGAACCACACCCACTGTTTGTACTGTAACAGGTTTGCTGACTGACCAGTATAGCTCTCCCCATCGCCCCATACACACACTTGACTCTATGGGTTCTCTGTACACCAATTTTACTCGTGGGTGTCCACTTCAGAGCCTGATTTTTGGAGCTCAGATTTTCAGTGTGGGGGGTGCGAATAGCCCCTTGATAACCCAGCCCTGTGGGAAGGCCAGTAAAAAAGGCTCCACTCCCATCTCCCCGGCATAGGGGGTGTGGCCTGATTGCACTGAGCTCTGCTTCCCTGGGGCATCAGGAGGAAGAGTGGAAGTCAGAGCAGCTCCGAGGCCACTCTACACATACCCCAGGGGTTAAGTAGGGTCCAGAAAGGGGGAGCACAAGTGTGGGTTAAAGCCACCTCTTCCCATCTCTGTGTCTGCCTGGAGCAAAATATCGAGACCCGGGGATCAAAGTACCCTCTCTACAGACCAGGCTACAGCGTGTCCAACCTCCCCTCCCCGCCACCCATAGGCACTTCCAAAAAGTTCCAGCTCGGGCAATGTGTGCCCTGAAATCTTCCTGCTCTCACTGGTCTCTGTTTTCTTCCCCCCATGCAGTGGGATTTGATGTGTGAGTCCAGGACACTCCGGCAAATGGCGCAGTCGCTCTACATGGCTGGTGTGCTGGTGGGGTCAGCTGTGTTTGGACGCCTTGCGGACAGGTGAGATGATGAGGCTGCGACTCCGAGCTCCACATGCTTTCATGTTGCTAGTGTGAGCTGGAGCCACACCAACCTCAGCTCCAAAAACATGTCACAATGGTTATGTACCTACTGCCTGCAGTTCAGGACTGTGTAGTGGCCCTGGGGAGGGATTGCTGGGAATGCTGCAGGTCACAACTGATACGAATTGGCAGAGGGAACAGGGTTAAGGTTAAGGGGCATCACAGAGCTGGGGGAGGGGAGGCCAGGGCTAGAACAGCAGGAGGGCTGCAGTTCGGGCTTGAGGGGCATTGGCAGAAGTGTACTGGGATAATGTCATGCATTCAAATTAATTCCTAACCCTGAATTTTGGTTCAAGTACTCTCCATTGCAAACAGTGCTTAAAGGCAGCTGAGATCACCAAAGTAGGAGTAATGGGTGCCATATGGTGCAATCATACCAGCCTCCAAATTCCCTGCCCTGGGCCAGCTTCCTGATCTCCCCACCCCCCATTAACTCTGTTCTCTGTGCTGCAGGTTTGGCCGGAAAGCCCTCCTTATCTGGTGCTACCTGCAAATGGCGGTAACAGGCATCTGTGCTGCTTTCTTCCCCAACTTCACCACGTACTGCGTCTTCCACTTCCTCACCGGCCTGGCCATTTCTGGCATCTCGGTCAATTCTGTCTCGCTGTGTAAGTAGGCGCTTCAGGTCTGAATGATCCCAGCAGACTAAGGAGCAGAGGCAAGTTACTCTCCAGCCAATCTTATAAAGGTGCCTCTGATAGCACCGGACACCTGGTGTCTGCTCCTGGGAGAACCAGGACAGAACAAAATTCACCCTGTGTAGTGGGCCCAGCACAAGCGTATGCGCCACTTTTGTTGGGTCAGTTGAAACATTTTGTTTATCTTTCAACCATATTGTATTTTCCATACATTTTTTACTATACTTAGCTCAAATTTCTAAACAAAAAGTCATTTTATACTGAAAAACTGAAATTTGTCATCTCCAATTTTTCATCTTCAAATCTTTTTTCTTAAAATGTTTTAGAGTCAAGATATTTGTCAAAAATGACACTTTCCTGCAGAACATTTCCTGCAAAAACCTTTTGCTAAAATTTTTCAGACCAACGCTAATTACAACCCTCCCTTTGGTCTGTCTTGTCTATTTAGGGTATGTCTACACTACGACATTAGATCGAATTAATAGAAGCCGGTTTTATAGAAATCGGTTGTATACAGCCGATTGTGTGTGTCCCCACATAAAATGCTCTAAGTGCATTACGTCGGCGGACCGCGTCCACAGTACCGAGGCTAGCGTCGACTTCCGGCGCATTGCACTATGGGTAGCTATCCCACAGTTCCCGCAGTCTCCGGCGCCCATTGGAATTATGGGTTGAGATCGCAATGCCCGAATGATGCAAAACAGTGCCGCGGGGGGTTCTGGGTACATTGCGTCAGGCCCCTCCCCCTCCGTCACAGCAACGGCAGACAATAGATTCGCGCCTTTTTACCTGGGTTACCTGTGCAGACAACATACCACGGCAAGCATGGAGCCCGCTCAGCTCAGCTCACCGTCACCATATGTCATCTGGGTGCCGGCAGACGTGGGACTGCATTGCTACACAGCAGCAGCAGCTAACTGCCTTTTGGCGGTAGACGGTGCAGCATGACTGGTAGCCTTCATCGGCGATCTGGGTGCTGGTAGCTGTGGGGCTGGCAGCCGTAGGGCTGCATTGCACCAGCCCCTTACCTTTTGCCTTTTGGCAGTAGATGGTTTATTACGACTGGTAACCGTCCTCGTCGTACAGCAGTGGCTATCAATCATTGGCACCTGGGCAGACATGCTCTGTCCTATCGAACTGTCTTGACAATGATGGCTATCAGTCATAGTATACTATTTTCTGCCAAGCGCCCAGTATTTTCTGCTAAGCACCCAGAAGAGGCCGAGGGCGATCTGGGTGCTGGCAGACATGGGGCTGGCAGACGTGGGGCTACATTGCTACACAGCAGCAACCCCTTGCCTTTTGGCAGTAGATAGTATATTATGACTGGTATCCGTCATCATCATACTGCCAAGCGCCCAGTATTTGCTGCCAAGCACCCAGAAAATGCCGAGGGCTATCAGTCATGCTGCACCGTCGTCTTAAGATGTAAAAAATAGATTTGTTCTGTATTCATTTCCTTCCCCCCTCCCTCCGTCAAATAAACGGCCCGCTAAACCCAGGCTTAGGAGTTCAATCTCGGGGGTGGGGGGGATTCTGTGTGACAGTTGTTTGTATTTCTCCCTGATGCACAGCCACCTTTCTTGATTTTAATTCCCTGTACCTGTACGCCATGTCGTCACTCGCCCCTCCCTCCCTCCTTCCCCTGGTCCTTCAGATACTAGTTTCGCGCCTTTTTTCAGACCAGACGCCATAGCTAGCACTGGGATCATGGAGCCCGCTCAGATCACCGCGGCAATTATGAGCACTATGAACACCACGCGCATTGTCCTGGAGTATATGCAGAGCCAGGACATGCCAAAGCAAAACCAGGACCAGCCGAGGAGGAGGCGATTGCAGCGCGGCGACGAGAGTGATGAGGAAATGGACATGGACCTAGACCAAGTCACAGGCCCCAGCAATGTGGAAATCATGGTGTTCCTGGGGCAGGTTGATGCCGTGGAATGCTGATTCTGGGCCCGGGAAACAAGCACAGACTGGTGGGACCGCATCGTGCTGCAGGTGTGGGACGATTCCCAGTGACTGCGAAACTTTCGCATGCGTAAGGGCACGTTCATGGAACTTTGTGACTTGCTTTCCCCTGCCCTGAAGCACCAGAATACCAGGATGAGAGCAGCCCTCACAGTTGAGAAGCGAGTGGCGATAGCCCTGTGGAAGCTTGCAACGCCAGACAGCTACCGGTCAGTCGGGAATCAATTTGGAGTGGGCAAATCTACTGTGGGGGCTGCTGTGATCCAAGTTGCCAGGGCAATGAGAGACCTGGTGATATCAAGGGTAGTGACTCTGGGAAACGTGCAGGACATAGTGGATGGCTTTGCTGCAATGGGATTCCCAAACTGTGGTGGGGCGATAGATGGAACCCATATACCTATCTTGGCACCGAAGCACCAAGCCACCGAGTACATAAACCGCAAGGGGTACTTTTCAATGCTGCTGCAAGCCCTGGTGGATCACAAGGGACGTTTCACCGACATCAACGTGGGCTGGCCGGGAAGGGTACATGATGCTCGCGTCTTCAGGCACTCTGTTCTGTTTCGAAAGCTGGAGGAAGGGACTTTCTTCCCGGACCAGAAACTAACCGTTGGGGATGTTGAAATGCCTATCGTGATCCTTGGGGACCCAGCCTACCCCTTAATGCCATGGCTCATGAAGCCGTACACAGGCAGCCTGGACAGGAGTCAGGACCTGTTCAACTACAGGCTGAGCAAGTGCCGAATGGTGGTGGAATGTGCATTTGGGCGTTTAAAAGCGCGCTGGCGCAGCTTACTGACTCGCTCAGACCTTAGCGAAAAGAATATCCCCATTGTTATTGCTGCTTGCTGTGCGCTCCACAATATCTGTGAGAGTAAGGGGGAGACATTTATGGCGGGGTGGGAGGTAGAGGCAAATCGCCTGGCCGCTGATTACGCGCAGCCAGACACCAGGTCGGTTAGAGGAGCACAGCAGGGCGCGGTGCACATCAGAGAAGCTTTGAAAACTAGTTTTGTGACTGGCCAGGCTACGGTGTGAAACTTCTGTTTGTTTCTCCTTGATGAAATCTCCAGCCCCCCCACCCACCCGGTTAACTCTACTTCCCTGTAAACCAACCACCCCACCCTCCCCTACCCTCCCCCCTTCAAGCACCACTTGCAGAGGCAATAAAGTCATTGTTACTTCACATTCATGCATTCTTTATTAATTCATCACACAACTAGGGGGATAATTGCAAAGGTAGCCCGGGATGGGTGGGGGAGGAGGGAAGGAAAAGGACACACTGCAGTTTAAAACTTTAAAACTTTAACACTTATTGCTCGGGAAATCATCTAGGGTGGAGTGACTGGGTGGCCGGAGGCCCCCCCACCATGTTCTTGGGCGTCTGGGTGAGGAGGCAATGGGACTTGGGGAGGAGGGCTGTTGGTTACACAGGGGCTGTAGCGGCGGTCTCTGCTTCTGCTGCCTTTCCTGCAGCTCAACCATACGCAGGAGCATATCAGTTTGATGCTCCAGCAGCTGGAGCATCGACTCTTGCCTTCTGTGTGCAAGCTGACGCCACCTCTCCTCTTCAGCCCGCGATTCAGCACGCAACCTCTGCTCTTCAGCCCGCGATTCAGCACGCCACCTCTCCTCTCGTTCATATTGGGCCTTTCTATAATCAGTCATTGACTGCCTCCACGCATTCTGCTGTGCTCTGTCAGCGTGGGAGGCAGTCTGTAGTTCAGTAAACATTTCATCACGCGTCCTTCGCTTCCGCTTTCGAATATTCACTAGCCTCTGTGAAGGAGAAACATTTGCAGCTGGTGGAGGAGAAGGAAGAGGTGGTTTAAAAAGATACATTTTAGAGAACAATGGGTACACTCTTTCACGTTAAATTTTGCTGTTCACATCACACAGCACATGTGCTTTCGTTACAAGGTCGCATTTTTCCTCTTATATTGAGGGCCTGCCGGTTTGGTGTGAGAGATCACTCACGCAGTGCCAGGCCAAGGATTTCAGCTTGCAGGCAGCCATGGTAAGCCACAGTCTTTTGGCTTTTTTAACCTTGTTAACATGTGGGGATGGTTTAAAACAGTACTGCTCTCATTAACCATACCAAGCACCCGTTGGGTTGGCCATTTAAAATGGGTTTGCAATGTAAAAGGAGGGGCTGTGGTTTCAGGGTTAACGTGCAGCACAAACCCAACTAATTCCCCTCCCCCACACACCCAATTCTCTGGGATGATCACGTCATCCCTCCCCCCCACCGCGTGGCTAACAGCGGGGAATATTTCTGTTCAGCAGAGCAGGAAGGGGCACCTCTGAATGTCCCCTTAATAAAATTGCCCCATTTCAACCAGGTGACCGTGAATGATATCACTCTCCTGAGGATAACAAAGAGAGATAAGGAATGGATGTTGTCTGCATGCCAGCAAACACCGGGACCATACGCTGCCATGCTTTGTTATGCAATGATTCCAGACTACGTGCTACTGGCCTGGCGTGGTAAAGTGTCCTACCATGGCGGACGGGATAAGGCAGCCCTCCCCAGAAACCTTTTGCAAAGGCTTTGGTTGTACATGAAGGAGAGCTTTCTGGAGATGTCCCTGGAGGATTTCCGCTCCATCCCCATACACGTTAACAGACTTTTCCAGTAGCTGTACTGGCCGCGATTGCCAGGGCAAATTAATCATTAATCATTAAACACGCTTGCTTTTAAACCATGTGTAATATTTACAAAGGTACACTCACCAGAGGTCCCCTGTGTGCCCACAGGGTCTTGGGTGAGTTCGGGAGTTACTGGTTCCAGGTCCAGGGTGATAAACATATCCTGGCTGTTGGAGAAACCGGTTTCTCCGCTTCCTTGCTGCTGTGAGCTATTTACATTATCTTCATCCTCATCTTCCTCGTACCCCGAACCCACTTCCCTGTTGTGTGTTTCTCCATTGACGGAGTCAAAGCACATGGTTGGGGTAGTGGTGGCTGCACCCCCTAGAATGGCATGCAGCTCCACGTAGAAGCGGCATGTTTGCGGCTCAGCCCCGGACCTTCCGTTTGCTTCTCTGGCTTTGTGGTAGGCTTGCCTTAGCTCCTTAATTTTCACGCGGCACTGCTGTGCGTCCCTGTTATGGCCTCTGTCCTTCATGGCCTTGGAGACCTTTTCTAATATTTTGCCATTTCGTTTACTGCTTCGGAGTTCAGCCAGCACTGATTCATCTCCCCATATGGCGAGCAGATCCCATACCTCCCGTTCTGTCCATGCTGGAGCTCTTTTGCGATCCTGGGACTCCATCACGGTTACCTGTGCTGATGAGCTCTGCGTGGTCACCTGTGCTCTCCACGCTGAGCAAACAGGAAATGAAATTCAAACGTTCGCGGGGCTTTTCCTGTCTACCTGGCCAGTGCATCTGAGTTGAGAGTGCTGTCCAGAGCGGTCACAATGAAGCACTGTGGGATAGCTCCCAGAGGCCAATAACGTCGAATTCCGTCCACACTAACCCAATTCCGACCCCCTAAGGCCGATTTTATCGCTAATCCCCTCGTCGGAGGTGGAGTAAAGAAACCGGTTTAAAGGGCCCTTTAAGTTGAAAGAAAGGGCTTCGTCGTGTGAACGTGTCCAGGCTAAATTCGAATTAACGCGGCTAAAGTCGACCTAAACTCGTAGTGTAGACCAGGCCTTAGACTGTCAGCGCTTTGGGACAGGGATGGCTCGCACTCTGGGGTTGTACAATCCCTGGCACAACAGGCCCCAATCTCAGCTGGGTATATCCAGGTGGTATTTTAAGAATATTGATGACTCAGGACTAGGATGACCAGATGTCCCCATTTTATAGGGACAGTTCCAATTTTTTGGTATTTTTCTTATACAGGCTCCTATGACCCGCCCACCCCGTCCCAATTTTTCACATTTGCTGTCTGATCACCCTACTCACGACAGAGGCGGGCTTGTAGTATCTCAGCTTTTTAGTTATAGTTAATTTCTAGCCCTGTGGTGTGAATAATATACTCACCCAAAGGCAATCTGGATTAGCAGCTTGGATCAGTGTGTTTGTCACCTCTGCACTGGAAGCATTTAGCACCGTATCTAGCACATTGCTTTCCGACTCTTTCTTTTTTGGATTTAATCCATGCAAAACAAAGTAAAATTTTAACCAAGTGACCTGTTTAAGGCCTTATATAACCCTCCGAGGGATATATAAACCCCACCTGCTTTTCCAGAGGGTAAAATGCAAGGATCAACGTGGAATTAAGCTTGGCAAAACCATTCCTTTATGCGTCTACAGTTCATAGAAAAGGTGTGTGGAGTTTTCCCGCAGCTGACAGGAAACTAGGAATGGTTGCATGCGGATTTTTGCAACAAAGGAGAAGCAACGTGGTAGCACACTCAGTTATTTAGGGAGAATATAACTTAACGCCTCTTCTTTGGAAACTACACCCTCAAGAATCCATGGACACTATTTGCCAACAGCTGACTTTTTGTAAGAAGTGCTGCGCTTTATGGCTGTCTTTGAAGTTGTGAAGTGGAATACAAGCTGGATTCAAATTAACGTCTTTCTGTGTAGATATTTTCATCGCACAACGTTTAATTTTTACAAGTAATCGACCTATTCAGGTAACGACCGTTATTTGAGCTCCATTGTTTTTGCTTAACCCAGACAGTTAGTGCTGAATCTTCCAACCCGGCACCATGAGTTTTGCCGAGCTCTTAGACCACGTCGGGGGGATGGGTCGCTTCCAAATCATCTATGCTATCTTACTGGCTATCCCAGTTTTCATAATGGCCAGCCATAACCTCCTGCAGAACTTCACTGCTGCCACCTCTGAGCACCACTGCCATGTCCATATCAACATCAACAACACTCCTTACACCAACCTCACCGGAAAGCTCGCTGCCAAGGACCTCCTCAGGGTCTCTGTTCCCATGGACAGCAACCAGCAGCCAGAGAAGTGTCACCGCTTTGTCACTATGCAGTGACAGCTCCTAGACTCCAACGTCACAGTCACAAACCTAACCGAGCTGGAGACTGAACCCTGCGCTGATGGGTGGGTGTACGACAAGAGCATTTTCACCAGCACCATCATTACAGAGGTACGTGAGAGCAAGACCTGCTGCAGTGCGGGTAACCGGCTGGGAAAAGGATACTGAAACCATGGGGTGGAAGTTGGGGTGGATGAGTTGAAAATATTTTTGTTGGAGTTATGCCTTTTTATAGATTTTTGCAAGTAATTTTCACTGTCCTATGGGCAGAGAGGGTCAGAGTATCTATCTATCAATCCTCCTCTTCCTAGTATCTGATCTTAAAATTTGCACCAACCTACAGCCCCTGCATGTCTATTAACATCGGCTTGGTTTCAGCCTAAGTCAGTGCAGAATTTCATCCAGGGCCATGTGCTGTTCTCAGTTACATTCTGGCCCCCCAGGCGACTTCAATCCATGCAGCTTCAAGTGGCTGCCATTGCACAGGTGTAAAGGAAAGCAGGACATGGCCTTTATGCTTCACAGAGGCTTGATTCCTTCAGTGTATGAGTAGGAGGAAGCGGTGGTTGCACTGGTTGGGGTGGGAATTCCCCCGTCCATTTTGCAGTCAGTTTCCTCTCAATTAAACTGGACATAATCCACTAATCCGCATTAAAGGAACTGTGAATGATGCTAAGAGCTAGCCCTGCACAGCGAGGCAGCATGACTTGCCCAAGGTCAGTGTCAGAGCTAGGAGTAGGGGTCCCAGTCTCTTGAACGCTCACTCCATTCAAAACTATCCGCCTCACGTGGGATCATTATATTTGATCCTACATTAACATCTAAAGGACCCATTCTGGCACTGCACAGAGCCCAGCTCAGACTCGGGAAACCTTGTGCCGGATACTGCATGGACCCCAGCTCCAGTCAGGGCCCCATTGCACTGGGTACTGCACAGACCCCAACTGATTGCTATGGGAACTGGCTGTCTAAATGCCATTAACGGTTCTGAAAATATCAGCCTAAGCCAGGAATCAAATCCAGATCTTTTGAGTCCCGGTTTGGGGCCTTAACCTCAAGCCCAGCTTCATTTTCTCTCTCCCCTTACAGTGGGACCTGGTGTGTGACTCCCGGCAGCTGAAGCAGATGGCTCAGTCCATCTACATGGCTGGGTCCCTGGTGGGAGGCATCATCTTTGGAGGTCTGTCAGACAGGTGAGAGCAACATCGGTATGAAGCTGAGCAAGGCTGGTTCCTGGGGGAATCAGGAATCTCGAGCAGGAGGAAAGAAGTTATGGTATCTCTGTATTTGGCACTGGTGCGACTGCTACTGGAATCCTGTGTTCAGTTCCGGTGTCCACAATTCCAGTAGGATGTTGGTAGGTTGGAGAGGGGTCAGAGAAGACCCACGAGAATGATTAAAGGTTTGGAAAACGTGCCTTACAGTGAGAGACTTCAGGAGCTCGATCTATAAAGCAAAGGTTAAGGGGTGACTTGATCACAGTCTGTAAGTGGAGGCCCTTTAATTCTTTTAATAATTGTTTATTTTATTTTGGGGGGAATTTCTTGTTATTTTTGTTTTGTTAATGTTATCCATGCAGGGGGACCGGGTCTTGCCCTGGGGGTTGGGAGGCCCTGGAGGGGGGCTGAGTCCTGCCACCAGGGGTTGGGAGGCTCTGGGTGAGGTGAGTCTTGCACCCCCGAGCCTGCCCTGCACTCACCCCCCAGAAGCGGCTCCTGGGGTCCTGTGCGGTGCGGCTGGGCCTGGCTCTCGATTCAGGGTGTTGTGGCCTGGCACACGGGCTCCCAGCTGCTCAGGTTTGGCCGGGCGCCCTCCCCCCCCCGTTCAGAGTGGGGAGCCAGGCTGAGCTCCACAGGACAGGAGCTGCCACTGCAGGGTGAGTTTTTTGCTTTATTTCATATTATTTCACATTTGCAAAAAACATGGGGCTCTCTATATAGGTACCTACACGGGGAGCAGCAATATGATAAGAGGCTTTTCCATCTAGCAGACAAAGGTTTAACAAGAACCAGTGGCTGGAAATTGAAGCTAGACAAATTCAGACTGGAAATAAGGTGCAAATTTCTAACAACAAAAGGAATTACCCATTGGAACAATGGCCCAAGGGCTGCGGTGGATTCTCCAGCCCTGGAGATTTTTAAATCAAGATTGCATGTTTTTCTAACAGACAAATACCAGCCAGGGGACAACCGTACTGCTAGGGCCCTAGATTGCCTTAATTCAGCCCTGCAGACCTCATCATTAGCAGCTCAGCACAGCTGACATGAAGTATTTTCATCAATAACCTTTTGTCACGTGCCACAGAGCTGGTTTTAGAACTGGGGCCTCCTGCCTCTTTGCCCCTTCCCCAAGCCAGTCAATGGCACCAATAGTTCCTTGCACCAGGTTTAACTCCTACTCTGAACACACTTGCCTCAGTATCCTGGGTTTCCCTCACCTGTTCTCTTGGTTCTTTTTGGCTCAGGTTTGGCCGCAGGTCTCTCTTGATCTGGTGCTACTTGCAGATGGCTGTCACGGGCACCAGCACTGCCTTCTCGCCCAGCTTCATTGCCTACTGCATCTTCCGCTTCCTGACTGGAATGGCCCTCTCAGGCATTTTGATGAACGGTCTCTCTCTGTGTAAGTGTGTCTGGCGCCTGCCATCCCAGACACAAGATGAGCTGATTACTGGGGATGGACGGAGGTGCCTTGTTCCCACTGCTGATAAATTACTCCATGGTGGGAGCACAGAGAGACCAGAAGCACACACCACATGGGTGGGATGTCCAAGGTCTCAGCACCAAAAATCGGGAGCTAGATTTTCCAAAAGTCCTAGGTCCCTTTCCAACCTGGATTTACCAAAGCACTCAGCAGCTCCCTTTGGGACACCGATTGCCACAGCTGACAAAGACCTGAGCACGTTATTTAGGAGGTATTTTGCACCTCGAAATCGGGGCCTGTCCTCTTATGAAAATGTGGTACCTAAACGAGAACTGAGTTCTCTGGAACAATCCCACCTCCGTGTGCTTCTGCAGTGCCAGAGCACAGGAGATGCCACAAAACAGGGCAGCTTCCAATAGCATGCAGGTCCCCAAATATGGAATGGAAGCTATTTAGAGTGGAGTGCCGTCATCAGATGACGATGATTCACAACAGAACAGAGATTCCACAATACATCTTCTACAGAACAGGCACAGGCCATGTGCATCAGCCAGGAGCTACAGAATGCCCTCCTCATTACTAGAAAGTCCCTTGCACTATACAATGTATACAGGGACCTCTAGGAACTAGAGGACCCAGGGGCAGCTGGATATCAGAGGCTAATGGGACTCAGCTTATTCAATTACATAACAGCTGTGTATTGTGGCTGATGTACTTCAGGGTGCATAAGTGTGCCATTGTGGGGTGTTAGAGCTGCTGCAACCCTGCAGGGTACAGTACAACCTGCTACCGTTGGGGGGTCTTCTGGAGTGTTTGCAACCCTGCAGAGGGCAGTACTGCTTGCTGCCACTGGGGGACTGGTGCTGTTGTAGCCCTGCAGGGTACAGTACTGCTTGCTGCCACCAGGGGGCTGGAGTTGCTGCAGGGCGCAGTACTGGCTGCTGCCATGGGGAGGGGGGATGGAGCGCCTCCAGCAGGGTGCAGTACCACCTACTACCACTAGGTGGCATGCAACTAGCAGGGGAAGGAGGCATGGATCGGGGAATGCAGGTTTTGGGGAGTTATTTCATCTCAGCCTCAAAGAGCCAGGGGAAGGCTGTTTGTACATGTTCCTGCTGCCTCCGCTCATGCTGGTTCTCACCACTGGAGGTCATCAGCCCAAGGACAGAGAGATTATTTTCCCTTTGTGTGTCTCTCTCCCCAGCTGTGGAATGGACACCTACCCGCACACGGGCCGTTGTGGTCACCATGTATGGATACTGCTACACAATCGGGCAGTTCATTCTGGCTGGGGTGGCTTACGCAATCCCCAATTGGCGCTGGCTGCAGCTTGTGGTGTCTTTGCCCTATTTCATCTGCTTCATCTACTCCTGGTAGGTTAGCTCACCCTTATCCTTTCTGATCCATTCCCCTTCCATCCTGCTTTTCTCACTGGATGCAGGAACGAGACAAACTTTAAGCAAGTAGAACAAACAAATCTCTTATCCTGGTTCTCAGAATCTTGCGTCTCGATTACTGCAACATCCTCTTCCCCGGCCTTGGCAAATGCAATCTTGCTCCACTTACATCCATTCAAAACACTCCTGCAAAGATCATTTCCCTGTCTCATCGCTTTGTCCATGTCACCTCTCTTTGTAGCCCTCCACTGGCTCCCCATTCTTCATCACATCATACATAAAAATGACTCCTCTTCACTTTCATAGCCATTCACGCCCTACTGCACCATACCTATCCCGTCTATCATTCACTAGCACAATGCCGACTCCTAACTCCGATTGGCCCAGGATACTTGCCTCCGTTGCCCACTTGCTAAATTTTCAAACAAGCACCTTTGTGCATTCTATCATGTTGCCCCTCATACCTGGGAGGAGTTCCCCTGTAAACATCAGCAAAGGTACCTCATTGTCCTTCTTCTAACTCTCCTTTGCTGTGTGGCTTACAAAAAAACCTGACGACGGTTAGGCTGCTGGTGTGCAGAGACCATTGCCTGTCGTGCTGACCAATATTGTCTCACTGTTTCTTTGTATTCCCCTGTCTGTATCCACCTGTTGTTGCTTGTCTTGTCCTTAGATTATAAGCTGTTTGGGGCAGCGACTGTCTTTTTGTCCAGCGCCTGGGACAATGGGGTTCTGCCCCCTGACTGGGCCTTCAGGGCATTACGGTAATGCAAATAATGAACAAAGAACTATGAAAGCTGTGGAGTTTCATACCTGGAATTGTTTCAGCAAACCAGGGAAATGGCAAGACTCAGAGGATAACGTATGAATAGAGAGAGTTGAAAATTTGATGTCTTAAATTTGTTTTCCATGAAAAATGGCTCCCCCCCCACACAAAATTCCTTCAAAAATTTGCAACGAAAGCAAACATTTTATTTTAGTTTTCAGGATTTTTTGGGTGGGGGGTTGCTGAAAAATAACCATTTCTTTCTAAATTTTTCATTTTTTTCAGTGTTTTGGAGCCTTTTTTTCTACTTTCCCCCCATTTTCCAGTGGAAAAATGAAAGCAAAAGGGAAAAAAAAAGAGGAAATAAAAAACAAACCCCAAAATGGAAACAAAATGAAAACTTTTGTTTTGTTGAGAAAAATTTAAAATATTGTGAAAAATTTCCAGTGAAAGCAAAGCGGGCTCTACTCCACCCATAATGTCACTGCTGGGTAATATGAGGAACTGACCTATCATGGGTATTTATCTGGCACCCATCACCATAGTATCTAGGCACATCACAGTGTTTAATATATTTATTGTCACAGCTAGAGCTGGCTGGCAACAAACATGAGAGTCTTTGAGACTTTGAAAAGTTTTCCCATCCTGAACCTGGCCAAAAGTCAAACCCAGGAAAACTTTTGTGAATTGATAATCTAGAAAAATATTCCAGTTGGGTCAGTTGAAATGTTTCCTTTTGATAATTTTGAAATTTTTCTTTTTGATGTGGAGCTTGTTTATTTTTTACCCTTTTTTTTTTTTAAGTGTAAATGATCAAAATTTTTGAAACAAAATTGTTGAAACTTTTAATTTTGACAAAGGACAAATTTTGACACTTTTTCCATTTTTTTTTAAATCAAGAGATTCATTGAAACCGACCTTTCCCTGCAAACAGTTTCAGTTTGGACAAATCCACATTGTTCAATGGGAAAATATTTCAGCAGAAAAGTGCCGAACAGCTGTAACCACAACACCCTTCAGAGGGAGAGCAGTGTTATTACCCTATTGTACAAATGAGGGGATTCAGACACAGAGACAGACTAAGTGACTAGCAACGGTCGCACAGGAAGTCTGCAGGGGAGCAGAGAATTGAAGTCAGGTCTCGGCTATCACCCTATCACCATCCTTCCTTCCTGATGCGTGGCAAGGTGCAGTACCACCTGCTGCCACTGGGCAGTCTCCTGGCGGGAATGGAGCTTCAGGTTGAAGTAACACTTGGCTGTCACCAGGGGGCTGCAGGTAGCAGGGGGGAGGAGATAGACCAGAGAATGCAGGTTCCACTGAGGCTAATCCACAACATGCTCCCTGCTGCCTCTGTCACTGCTTGTGCCCTGCACTGGCTTTGGGCACTGCCCCTAGTGTAGAAGAGCAGCACCGTGCTCCAGTGGGGCTGATCGCAGTTCTACAAGAGCAATGGGCGTGTTCAGTGCAGGTATGTTTTCATATCTTGTGTTTCCCAGGTGGTTCGCGGAGTCCGCCCGCTGGCTGGTGATAGCCGGCAGACCCGACGAGGCAGTGAAGCAGCTCCAGAGAGTGGCCAGGATAAACCGGAAGGAGGAAGAAGGAGACAGACTCAACATAGAGGTAAGACTGGATCTCAGAAAGGCTGAGAGCTCCCACCAACTCCAGCGGCCGATATAGACACAGGAGACAAGCAGATATAAATCAGTGTGGTTGCACTCATGTCATGGGGACTCTGCACATGTACACCAGTGGCGCAACTGGCTTTAGTGTTCCCTGAGCAATGGTATGCTCACCATGGTCTGACTTCTTTCTCGTACAATGGGATTCCCATACCTACAAGGTATCTTCTATCAATCTCTCTACCTATAGTCGTACATACATAACCACCTATCCAGCCATCTATGTATCCATCTTTTATAAACATATACTCATACACATAATATCTCTATTAATCTCCATCTATCTTTCATCCCCCCACACACAAACACACCTCTCTATCCATCCATCCCCATACAAATGTTCCTGTCCATCCAACTATCCATCCATCCCCATGCACACCCTTCTATCTATCCATCCCTCCCTCTCTTCCTAGACATATACTTTATTTTGTCTGCACTGAGGCCTGCTCTGAGACAAGAATTTTGGCACCACTGGATGATCCAGAATCTCATTCCCTCCCATTCCCAGGCCTTTCCCACCATGGAGGCCCCATGCCGTTACCCAGAACTCTCTTCTCTCCCCAGGTCTTGAGGTCCAACATGCAGAAAGAAACAGCCTCTGCAAAGAGCAGCCATACCTTCTTCGACCTGGTGCGGACCCCTGTCGTACGCCGGATCTCCTTCTGCCTCTGCTTTGTATGGTTAGTCAGCTCTTGTGTTCGCAGAAAGAGGAAGCTGAGACTATGATAAGTAGACCTGCAGCAAGTAAACCAGGCACGACAATTTGCTGAGGAACAGGGCAAATAATGGATTTTTTGACCCGCAGGCAATTCGAAAAAAATCAGTAAAAAAATCATTTTGCGTTGAACAGAAAACCATTTTTTTCTTAATTTTTGACTAATCAAAAAGTTGAAAAAAATCAAGTGAAACATTTTGTTTTGATTTCAAATATTTTAAGATTTTTTAAAAATAAAATTAAAGAAATGTTTGAGACAAAGATTCATTTTGAACCAAAACTGAAAACATTTAGATTTTGTTTTGTTTTGTTTTGTGGGGCTTTTTAAAATCTGAAACAATTCAGCAAAAGGGACATGAATTCCCTAAACATTTTGATGTCATTCAGTCTGCATTTTGTGCTGAAAAAAGTTTTAGATGAAAAATTTTGCTCAGCTCTACTAAGCCCCATTGACGCTCCACTTCATCCCATGGCATGTCAATGACAGCCAATTTCAATTGGCATGACAGTCAATTTCACCTTGATTGAATATCCCACTAGATCACAATTCAGTATGTTATAGCTAGACTTCGGTAAATCCCACCTGGGAGACAGCATGTAGAGAAAACCATCAGGAGGCGCTTCTACCCAGAAGCAGGAATAGGACCCAGGAGTCCTGGCTCCTATAGTCACCTATTCCTAGTACTAGGACACATTCCATGTGCAGAGCTGGGAAAAAAACCCAGGAATCCTTGGTGCCGAGTGTGTCCTGTTCCAGCTATTGGACCCCCATTCCTCTCTGAGAGTTAACAACAGAGCAAAGTCCCCTCTTGCTCTGACCATTAGGCCCCACTCTTCTTCCAAAGCTCTAAATAGAACCCAGGAGTCCTGGCTCCCAGCTGCTCCCCAGTCTAACTCACTAGACCCTAATCCCCTCTCACAGCCATGAACAGAACACAGTGCAGTCTACCCACTAGACTACACTGCCACCCAAAGCAGTGATGAGAACCCAGGGGTCCTGACTCCAACCACTAAACACATTTCCAGGGCCCATTGCTGAAAGGGAACATGCGTGTAACAAATAAACTCAATGATAAGGACTCTCTATGCATCAATACCTGTCTGCTTCATCCCAGGTTCTCCACCATCTTTGCCCTTTATGGGTTGGCCATGGACCTGCAGAATTTCGGTGTCAATATCTTCTTGATCCAGCTGGTATTTGGAGCTGTCGATTTCCCAGCGAAGTTCATCTCAGTCCTCACAATCGGCTGCATCGGGCGCCGGTTCACACAGGCCTTGACCCTCATCCTGGCTGGACTCTCTATCCTAGCCAACATCTTTGTCCCACAAGGTGGTTACTTGGTGTCCTGGATTTTCAGGGTTCGATCCGGAAGTGTTCAAGCCTTTGTCCTACCAAAGGTCCAAAGCCTGGCTGATATGGTCAGCTGCAGGGGAGGGAGAAGAGCCAGGAGAGCTGATCCATAAGGGCTAATGGGGCTCAAGCCCACTGATACGTCACAGCTGTGTTCTGTGGCTGAGGTACTGCAGGGTACAGAACCACCTGCTGCTGCCAGGGATTGAAGCAGCTGACACGTGTTTATGACACCAGTTGCCCATGGCACTTCCCCATGAAGCAACCTGAGAGACATATTCAGCCTCATCCAGGCTGGGCTGTTGCAAGATGGTTGCGAAGTGGATGAGCCGCTGTCTGGGAGGGGTGACAGACACAGTTTCACAAACCAATCTGGGAAGATGGTTATTAGTATTTGATCATTGGGCAAGGTGCTGCACATTGATTTCTTGCCCCTTTTGGCTTTAATGGAGCAGCTGGGGATCTGGCCCCATTGACTCCAGTGCAGCTATGCTGATTCACACCAGCTGGGGATCTGGCCCCATTGGCACCAGTGGCTGGGGATACATCCCATTGGCCCTTCTTGAGCATTTCAGCCTTTTTCCACGTGCTTAACCCTCCTCCATTGTGTGCTTCTCCCAAGATCTGAAGTCCCTGCGCACCGTTCTGGCTGTCGTTGGAAAAGGCTGTCTTGCTGCCTCCTTTAACTGTGTCAGCCTCTACACGAGTGAGCTGTACCCCACAGTGATTAGGTATGTAGAAAAAACTCAGAGGGTGCAGCTCAAACTTCACATGCAGCCCCGTGGAACAGCAAAAGACCAGAGCCAAGTGACTAGTGATTAGAGTTGGTTGGGAATTTTTCATCAAAATGTATTTTTCTGACGGAAAAAGCTATTTCATCAAAGCCAAAGCTTTTCACGGGAAAGGGTTGGTTGGAAAAAATGGGCGGCGGGGGGGGGGGGGAGAGGGGGGGGTTGGAAATTACATTTCCAAAATGAAAATTTCAGTTTTTTCTGGTTGGAAACAACTTTGTGTTTTGGAATGTGTATTAAAAAACAACCCTTTTTTGTACAAATTCATAAATCGAAATTGAAATGAAATGATGTGAGGGACCCAAACCAAGATTTTTTTTATACTGTTGAATTCACATATTTTTTTTGCAATTTCAATGATTCAGAATGGGAAAAATGTTTGAAATCTCAAAATTTATCATGGGACAGGAAAACAATTTCCTGACCAGCTCTACTAGTGATTTTGGGCACCTCAGGGGATGCCCACTTAGGACACCGCAACTGGGCCTGATTCTCTGCAAATGCTGAGGATGTGCCATCTGAAAAGTGAGGGCCCTCTGAGGCGTCTCAGTCTAGCCACCCAAAATTGCCCTTCTAGGAACTAGGAATTGCCACATCAGATCAAAGATCCAGCTAGCTCAGTCCCAGCTGCAAGAAACCCTGCACTTGTGTGGTAACCTGCCCCCAGGAAAGATCCCATTTGTTAAATTAGCACCTAGAGACCACACCAGAGCCCCATGGTGCCAACTGCTGCACAGACCCTGACTGAGATCAGGTCCCCATTGTACCAGGCACTCCACAGATCCCGAGTGAGATCAGGGCCCCCATTGTGCCAGGTGCTGCCCAGACACACAGTGACAGCAGTCTCTGCTCTTCACAATCATAATAGACAAGACAGACTGAGGGTGTGAGGGGAAAGAGATGAACGGAGAGACGAAGTGACTTGCCCAAGGTTACACAGTGGGTCAGTGGCAGAGCAAGGAAAAGAACCCAGGTGTCCTCATTCCCTAGTCACGCTACTAGTCCACAGGGCCTGGCTGAGAGGTACTGCTTGGCTTATTGCCTGTCAGCTCCCTAGCTCAGATTTTTCTCATCACTGTGGCTTATGCTAATAGCTCTGTTTGTTATGATTTCAAATTCACAGGCAGACCGGCATAGGTTTGAGCAACACCATGGCGCGCCTGGGCAGCATCATTGCCCCATTCGTGAAGATGTCGGAGGAATACATTCCCTTCCTGCCACTGGTCATTTATGGAGCTGCCCCAATCATATCCGGCATTGCAGCGACCTTCCTGCCCGAGACGCTCAACGTGCCATTGCCTGAGACCATAGAGGAGGTGGAGACACGGTTAGTAGAATCTATTGGGAGGCAGGAACAGTAGCCATGATGCACCTTGTGGGGGCTTTGTGATATAGACATGGGTCCACAGAGAGAGAGAGAGAGAGAGAAAGAGAGAGAGAGAGAGCACACACAAGAAATGTTATGCATGATTAGATAGATAGATAGATAGATAGATAGATAGATAGATAGATAATCTGATCCAATTGACTCCAGTGTAGCTATGGCTGATTTACACCAGGTGGGATTTGGCCCCATTAGGTCCAAACATGTTTTAAGCCAAGTACATCTCTTGATGTTCGTATAAGTGTTAATATTTACTGATATTCTTTTTCATTGAGACCCAGGCATCTGAGAGATGAAGACCAACAAATGACGATCTTCTGAAACCCACCATGCCAGACCCAGCCAAGGAAGCCAGTTAAGGAAAGAAAAACGAGCAACTGTTGTAGGGTCTATGGGTACAATTTTCAAAAGTGCCTAAGTGCCTTAGGAGCCTATGTTCCATTTTCATCAGTGACTTAGCCACTCCCATGAGAGTTAGGTGCCTCATCTACCTGAGCACTTCTGAAAATCCCACTGGGCACTTATCTGTATCTCTTGGCATCTAAATACCTTGGAAAATGTGGCTCCCAATCACTTTTGAAAGTGGGGGCTTAGGCACCTTTGAAGACTCCGCCCTATCTCTTTTACTGTTTTAATCATGCCAGAAGTACTATGCAGGCATCAGTGACAACTCCATAGGGGTTGAATTTTGCACTTAATACAGGGAATCAACCTCTTCAAACAGCATGTTGACCTCCAAATCACAGCAGGAATTTATACCACGGGACCTGCTGCTGTGCAAGGTGGGGGACACGAATCAATTACTCTATGTAGCTCCTCCATGTAGTTCAAAACCCGGTGTTGCACTCTGCTGGGATCCAACATATGGTACCCAAGAGCTCAGCAAATACTTTTGGGCCAGATCCTCAGCAAGTGTTAATCCACGTAGTTGAGGATTGGCCCAGTACTGCAGGACAGTCACGTGGTGGCAATTCTTATGGGAATTCTGTAAGAATATGTACAGAAATGGTGGCAGAATATAGGAACTGCTGGACTGATCACAGCCAAGGTCCATGTAGTCTCTCTGACAGTGGTCAGCAATAGATGCCTTAGAGGAAGGTGTAAGAAATCTGCAGTGGGCAGATATGAAATTATCACCCCACCATTAAGTCTCATCCTGATCTTGAACAGTCATTAAAGTTGGGGGGAAAATGAATTTTTCAGCTCACTCGCAATTTGGAAAAATAAAGGGAAAAACACGTTTTGGCTGAAAATGAAATAGTTCAAAATTTTCAGCAAATCAAAAAGAATAAAAAATGTGTTTCAAACTAAACATTTTGCTTTGATTGCAAATTGCTTTTAAACTTTTTAGTATTGTTTATAAAAAAACAATTCAAGGAAATTTCTAAACAAAGTTGTTTGAAATCGAGAAATCAAAACATCTAGACTTTTTTGGGATTTTCCCCCCTGAAACGAACAATTCAGCAAAACCAACATGAAATCATGAACCATTGCAGTGTCACCAAATCTGCATTTTTTTATCCCAAAACAGTTTCGGTTGACAAATTTCTCACAGCTCCGCTAGTCACAGATTGGCTTAAGGCCCGAAGCATGAGGTTTATATGCCTTCTAAAACTCTTTGTTGTATTATTGATATTCCTGTTACCCATAGAGATGTCCAGTTCCCCTTTGAATCTTGCTAAGTTGTGGCCTCAATATCATCCTGTATCAGTGAGTTCTACAGTCGAACACTGTCATGTCAGAAAGGATATTTCCTTTGTTTAGTTTTGAAAACAGGGAAGGGAACCCAGGAGTCCTGATTCTCAGCTTCCCCTGCCCTAGCCCACTACATTTCACTTCCCTCAGAGTCGGGAATCCTGACTCCCAACCGCCCCCAACACAAACACACTCTAACCTCCCCTCCCAGTCCAGAGCTGGGAATGGAACCTGGGAGTCCTGACTCCAAGCCCCCATCTGCTCTAACGATTAGACACTACTCTCCAGCCAGAGCTGGGAACAGAACTCAGAAGTTCTGATTCCTGCTGCTCAGACACACTAGATTCCATTCCTCCCAGAACTGGTAACCAAACCCAGGAGTCCTGATTCTCAGCCCCTACAGCTCTAACCACTAGACCCTACTCCCCTCACAGAACCGGGAATGGAACCCAAGAATCCTGATGCCTAGTTTTAACCACCAGACCACTCAATTACACCAGTATAAATCGCGACTGAAGTGGTGACTACAGCTTGAGCAGTCATACCTGAGCTAGCTTGACTCTCGCTAGCTCAGGTACCAGAGCAATACATCAGCACAGGCTGTACAAGCCTGTCTGGACCCCTGGGTCATTAGTCACAGGGCTAGCCCATGCTGAAGCATGGGCTGCTGCAGCTTCACTGTTCTGGGAGCCAAGCTAGCGAGATGAAAACGAGCTGGGGTATGTCTGCTCCAGTTGCAATTGCAGCCTCTGACTGCAGCATAGACCGACCCTAACTCAGCTGCCTTGGTTGGATTTGAGAATCTGTCTCCTTGTCCCCATGCTTTGTGTTAATAAAATGCACATTTTCACGTTAAAAAAAATCCAGTTAACGGGATCAAAATGTGGCTCATCCCGATCCATGTAGGGTTTAAACTCCACCTAGAACTGGGGCAAAAGCAACTATTTACTGTACGAAGAAAATACCTATGTGAAATGCTGTGGCAAATAAACAGTTTCTGTTGCACTTGGCAGTGTTCTTCTTGAAGGCACGTTCTGCATTCTTTGGAAGCTAGGCTCAGGGTTCAAGTACAGACGCTGGTTCTGGTTACATCCTCAGTCTCTGGGGTGCTGGGGGGAACACAGCCATCCCATACAATCATACTCTGCTCTTCTCTGTGCTCTCAAAGGGCTTTTTGCGTATTGCTTAACCAAGCCTCACACCCTCATGGAAGTTAGGTGAATATTATTGTACCCGTATTACAGAATAACAAAGTAAGGCACAGAGCAACATGACCGAGGTTATGGATGGAAAGTCAGTGGCAGAGCTAAGGATAGAGCCCCAGAGTCCTGATTCACAGCGCCCCCCCGCCACCACTAGACCGCACTCCCCTCCCAGAGTTGGGAACAGAACTCAAGACTCCCAGCTATCAATACTCTACTACTACTCTAACCACAAGATAACACTCCTCCCGGTGTTTGGAACAAAAGCCAAGCATCTGAGTTTCCAATCCCCTGCTCTGATTACTAGACTATATTACTTCCTCCCCAAATAGGCAATAGAACCCAGAAATCCAGACTCTCAGTCCCTCCCATTTCCACTGCTAGATCATAAACTCCTTGTAGAGATGGGAACAGAACCCAAGAGCCTTGACGCCAAGTCCCCGCTATGTGTCGCTAACCCACCAAACCCCATTTCACTCTATTCCCAGAGCTGGCAATAGAACCCAAGAGTCCTGACTCCCAGTCCCCCCGCTCTACCCATGAGACCCTCCTCCCCAGCCACATCTGGGAATAAAACCCAGTAACCCTGACTCCCAGGCCCCGTGCTTTAGTCACTAGACCCCTACTCACCTCCCAGAGCCAGGAATAGAACTCAGGAGTCCAGACTCCCAGCCCTACCTGCTCTCCCCACTAGACTCCACAACCCTCCCAGAGCTAGGAATAGAAGCCGGGAGTCCTGACTCCCTGCCCCCTCCCCCCTGCTCTCACCCACTAGCCCCCACTCCTCTCCCAGAGCTAGGAATAGAAGCCGGGAATCCCAATTTGCAGTCCCCCTTGCCCCACACAGCTCAGTGAAGCACAGAAAATAACCCCATGCAGGGGCGGCTCCAGGCACCAGTGCACCAAGCGCGTGCCTGGGGCGGCAAGCCGCGGGGGGGCAGCCTGATGGTTCGCCGTGAGGGCGGCAGTCAGGCAGCCTTTGGCTGCATGCCTGCAGGAGGTCCGCCAGTCCTGCGGTTTTGGCGGCAATTCGGCGGCGGGTACGCCGAAGCCGCGGGACCGGCGGACCTCCCGCAGACATGCCGCCGAATCCACGTTACCAGTGGACCTCCCGCTGGCGCGCTGCCGAAAGCCGCCTGCCTGCTGTGCTTGGGGGGCAAAATACATAGAGCCGCCCCTGACCCCATGTCATTTCACATGAATGGATGACTGCTCACCCAGAAATGCCCTCTGGGCCCAACAGGGAGTTGAGGGGGGGGTGACTGCTAGTATGAGCCATTGAGTTAACAACGCCTTGTGACTAAGGCTGTGAAAGGCCTACAGATCCAGTCATCAGCATCTGACCTTCGTCCAACACAACAAGCAAATGATCAACCACTGCAGCCTCTGGACCATAGCTTGCCCTTGAAAACAGCCCCAAATTGGCTCTACATAGCACCCAAGCTGCTTCCATGCCCTCTTGCCCAAAAAGACTAGGGACAAGCAGCAAGACTGGGAAACCCAAGTAATGACTCCTCAGACAACAACTCATTTTCATAGTTTCATACCTTTTAAGGCCAGAAGGGGCCATAGACAGGGCCGGCTCTAGGCACCAGCAAATCAAGCAGGTGCTTGGGGCAGCACATTTGCAGGGGGCGGCATTCTGGCCATCCTTTTTTTTTTTTTTTTTTTTTTTTAAACTCACTTCCTCCCCTCTTGCAATGCTGCAGAAGTGGAGAACCCATGGGACCCTGGGAGCTGTAGTTCCTTGCCTAGCTCCCTGCCTATAGAGCCAGCCCTGGAGCAGGGAAAGAACTACATTTCCCAGCAATCCCTTGGCAGCTATCAACAGGAAAGGGAGGGGGAGGGAGGGAGTGAGGTAGTTGAGCCATGCTGCAGCTTGCTGTGAATGGAGAGCTGGCTGCTAGAACGGGGTGGCACTGTGAGTGGGGGACAAGTGTGTCCAGCCCAAGGAGTAGAAGGCTTTGCCCCAGATATCCCCTTCAGAAGACTTCCCCAGACTGGATTAGGGATACTGGTGTGACCTCACCTTGCAGCCCCCAAAGAAGGAATTGGGTGGACTAAAGGGACAGTGCACCTCTCTATCTGAAGCCTAGCAAGGGAGGTACGTGGATCCCACTAGAATTTAAAATGAAAAGTAAGGGAGGGGAGGCTCTGCTAGAGGACCTGGGCAGCTTTAGATACAGTACCAGGCACGTAGGAGGATTTCCACTTCTGAGCCATGAAAGCAGAAATTGACTTTTCCTTTCCAGATATAGCTAATATTCAGAAAGGGAATCTAGCACCTGCCTTCCAGATTTGAACATCCTCAAAATTCAGGAGTGCTCAAGCTCAATTTGGGCAGCTGTTACTTCATTTCTCCCAAATCAAATATACTGATCCACTGTAACTTGCTGTAGAAAAGGTAGGATAAAATTGAGCAAGAAATGCTTCCCAGTGATTTTTAGGACTGGAATTGCTATTTTCAACAGCCATTGCTTTTTTTTTTTTTTTTTTTTAGTTTTATTTGTTTAAAAGGAAGACAGTGATTGCATTGGCAAATTCCCTATAGAAACAAAGAGTGGAACAAAAGAATAATAAAGGCACCTCAACTTTTCCTCATTTATGTAGGACAGTCTTATAATATGCATCCAGACATCCTCCAATCACACAAGCTGAAAGTTGTTCCACTTTACTGCAGTTCTGTAATCATATGGGAACCAATCCTGTCTGTGTTCTGTGCACATCCAAAATTCCTGCTGAATGACCCGCCCTGGGAGCGAGTTACCAGTGACCCAGGGCTGGGACAGCAGGAGGGTGCAGGTTGGGGGGGAGAGCCCAGGGCTGGGGCAGCAAGGAGCGGGGGGCTCTATAGTGAATCACCCTCACCGTGAAATAAAGGTGTCTTATTTCTAACTGGAGTTGGTCTGGCTTCAGCTTCCAGCCTTTGGTTCTTGTTCTGCCTTTCTCTGCTAGGTTTAAACTCCACCTGGAACTGGGCTGAAAGCATCCTCAGCATCCCTTTAGTACCTCGTATTTTCCTCCCATGAAGGTGCTTTACACTGTAATAGACTCACCTCTTGATCTAAACAGCCTGAGCATTCAGGTCTCTCACTGTCAGGCATTTTCTTGAGCCCTTGAATAATTTCTCTGGCTCTTTTCTGCACCCTCTCCAATTTTTTAGCGTCCTTTTTAAAAAGCACTCCCCAGAACTGGACGCAGCATTCCAGTATTGGTCTCACCAATGCTATACACAGAGGTAAAATCATCCCCTTGCTCTTCCTCACTGTTCCCCTGTTTATACAGCCAAGGAACACAAGAGCCATTTTTGTACCCGCATTGAACTGCGAGCTCATGTTGTGTTGTTTGTCCACCCCTAGCTCCTTTTCAGAGTCGCCACTGCTTTCCCAGACACAGGCCCCCATTCTGTAGGGGTGGCCTTCCTTCCTTGCTGCTAGGTGTGTCACTTTGCATTCAGCTGCAGTAAAGTGCAGTTTGTTTGAATGATTACAGGAGCCAGGAGTCCTGCTCTTCCCTTCTCTATTGTTGCTCTTTTGGCCCAAGCATTAGTTCAATATTCAGGGCCTTGCAGGGTTGTTTCCGTTAGCGTGAGGAATGGATGATACAAGTCAGGTCAATTATTTGGTGAAACCTTGTTTATTTACAGGGTATCGTTTCCCTGAACACTAACCGCAGCAGGTCCACATCTGCCCCTGCCCCCCCACCAGCTCTGTGCCCAAAAAGCCCTCCCCCGTCTCTCTGCTTCCTCCCCTGGGTCACACTCAGAACTGCTTCTCCTGGCTTCCTGCCTCCGACATACACAGCCCAGCCCCCTCTTTTGCAACCAGGGAGAGCCCTATTCATCTGCCTGGGTTAGCACTGGCCTAGCCACATGGCTTAGTGTCTTGGGTGGAAGTCCCATTGCCTGCAGCTGTTTTTACCATACAACGGGGCTTGATTGTGCCTTGTTTTGAGCCTGAAAGACTGTTTAAATTATCCTCCACTGAGCATCTGAGATAACCCATTGCCCCTTCTCTTGGGGTTCTGCCCCCTGCAGTATCCCGCACTCTCACTGGGGATTAGTGACGATGGAAACATTTCTGACAGAAGTTTTCCATTGAAAAATGTGGCTTTGTTGACATTTAATGTTGTGTGGGAACATGTTGATTAAAATATTACTTTTATATTAGATTTCTATATTATATTTAATATCAGGCCTATATCAAGTATATTATATTTAATATCCTAATATAATATACACATCGAAACAAAATGGTAAAATCAACACTATCAAACAACGATGTTCAAGAAAGATGATTTCAAACTGGAACAGCTGTAGAGAAAGTCTACTAGGCTGATCAGACGAGTGGAGAGTCCATCTTACGAGTAGAGACTAAAGGAGCCAGGCTTGTTTAGCCTAGGAAAATGAAGGCTAAGAGGGAATCCAATTGTTCTCTCTCTATATATATATACACATTGGGGGTGGGGGGTAACCACCAAGGAATGAGAAGAGCTATTGAACCTAAAGGCCAATTTTGGCACAAGAACAAATGGGGATAAACTGGCCAGGAACAAGCTGAGGCCAGGGGCGGCTCTATGTTTTTGCCGCCCCAAGCATGGCAGTCAGGCGGCCTTCAGCGGCATGCCTGCGGGCGGTCACGCGGATTCGGCAGCGTTTCTGCAGGTGATCTGCCGGTCCCGTGGCTTTGGCATACCAGCACCGAAGGCCGCCTGACTGCTGCCCTCACAGCGACCGGTAGGCTACCCCCCGCAGCTTGCCGCCCCAGGCACGCGCTTGCTGCACTGGTGCCTGGAGCTGCCCCTGGCTGAGGCTAGAAATGAGAAGAAGGTTTCTAAACATCAGAGGAGGCAGGTTCTGAAATAGTTTTAATATGGAACTCAATAAATTTTTGATCAGCACTAGATAACTGGGTTGCCTGCAATAGCTGGGGCTGGACTCAATGACCCAGGAGATCCCTTCCAGTCCTATATCCAACATTTCTATCAAAACTAAACATTCTGATGGTTCCAAACTGAAATGTTTCTGAATTGTTATTCTGCAGGAAATTTCAACGTTTGGGCTTTTTATTCCGATTCGGAATTGATTTCTTTGTAAATGTCAGTATTTTCCACGGAATGAAAATTCTGGTTCCCGACCAGCACTATTGGAAATTTACTAATTTTTAAAATCCAAGCTTAGGTTCTGGAGAACATGATAGTACCTCCAGAGACACGTCAGGAGAGGGATGGGTGTGTACTACCTATTTCCAAGCCCTGGCATAATTTGAGTGTAGAACTCACTGGCACAGGAGGTCATTAAGGCCAAGGATTTAGCAACATGCAAAGAGGTACTGGACATTTATATGGATATTAAGAGTATCTAAAGTTGCCATAATTAATGCTAAGGGAAAGGATATTAAACCTCCTGCTTCAACTATTTAAGCCTCCACCTTTAACTATTCAAAATCAGGATGAGATTTTGATGGGGCCAGAAGATTATCCCACATCTGACTACTCTGGCATTCTCACACCTTCCTCTGAAACATCTGGTGCTGGCCACTGTCCCCAGGATTAAAGTAACCCCAGGTCTGATCCAGTCTGGCAATTCCTGTGTTCTCACTATGACACTTCATTTAGGGAGCCATTTGTCCTATCTTCTGAGAGAAAGGCACAGCCTATTGTCAATGAATTATGGACCCCAACACACATGTGGTGTTAACCGAACATGAGATCTCATCTTGGAGGAACACCTAGAACTGCTATACAGGCCAAAAATAGTCTGGAATTCAGCCTCAAGAGTCAACTTTCAAATGCCTCTTGTGGCACTGAATTCCATAGTCTAATTACATCTTGTGTGGAAGAGGTATTTCCTCTCCTAAGGATTAAAAAGTAAGAGGACCTGGGTGCTTCTTTAAAGCGCTTTCGAAAATCTCACAAGAGCAAATAGTCCAGGTTTACATCAGCAGTAACTGATACAGAATCCAGCCCAGATTCCAGTCCATGCTACACCCATCCCATAACACTAATATACTAACCAAGGTCATCATTCTTGTCCCCTATGCTCTGCAGACCTGTTCCTTTGCCTGCACTGCCCTTTGCGCCATATCATGTCAAACATTTTCCTATCTGACTTAATCCACCAAATAAGCAAAGTAAAACTTTAACTGGCTGAGCACATCAAGCCTTTATATACCAATGAGTCCGTTTGAAAGAAGGTAAAACCTGGGGATTAGCAGGGACTCAATCCTGGCAGAAAATCCATCTAGCATTCCTGGAACGGGTGTCTTTCCACTGACTTGGGACTGAACTGTTTGCCACTGCAAACTGGGACCAGTTAACCTGGGATTTCTACAGCAACAGGAAAAACAACAGACACTTAATGCAGGTGGCAACCTGCAAAGTTATTAAGCCAACTTGCCAACTTCTGCAATTTTAACCTGTGGTATTAAGGGACTATTTCCTGGGATGCACATACCTTACAAGAAGTTCAGCATAAGCATCCCAAGTGGCCATACTTCCATTTTATGGTATGAATCAGCACCACTGAGCAGTTACTTTTTGGCCAAACCACTGAGATATTTTGCTAACACAGGGGAAGAGTGTATTCTTCTCATCCATCATTGGTCTTTTTTTTTTTTTTTGATCGACCCAGCGCCACCCGAGAGCCATGAGTTTTCCAGAACTTCTGGACCGCATTGGTGGCATGGGACGCTTCCAAGTCATGCATGTGGCATTCCTGGCCATCCCACTCTCAATGCTGGCCAGCCATAACCTCCTGCAGAACTTCACTGCTGGGATCCCAGAGCATCACTGTCAAGTGCGCATCATGGCCAACTACACCCATCATGCCAATCTCACAGCCAGCCTACCTGCTGAAGATCTGCTCTGGGTCTCCATTCCCATGGACAGGAGCCAGAAGCCGGAGAAGTGCCAGTGGTTTGTCACCACCCAGTGGCAGCTCCTAAACCCAAATGCCACAAGCACCAACACCATAGAGCTGGATAATGAGCCGTGTGTAGACGGGTGGACCTATGATAAGAGCCTATTCACCGACACCATTATAACTGAGGTGAGAGAAACCTGACTCTGTATAGCCCAGGCAGTGCTGTCATAGGGAGACAGTGTGGATCAGTGCCTAGGGCACTGGGCTGGGAGAGGAGGAGACCCAGGTTTTATTCCCAGCTCTGCTACTGATCTGCTGTGGGCAAATCACTTCCTCTCTGTTTCCTCTCCCGTCCTTTGTCTATTTAGAATGTAAGCTCTTTGGGACTGTCTCTAACTATGTGGGTATAGCACACTGGGGCCCTGATCTCGGTCAGGGTCTGTGCAGCGCCTGGCACAATGGAGTCCTGATCTCAGTTGGGGTCTGGGCAGGACCTGGCACAATGGGGCTCCAGATCGCCTTTGGGATCTATATGTGCTATGCTAATACAACACAATAGCTTGTAAACTGTTACGTTGCACTAGGCTCTATATATGTACACACACAGTGAGAGACAGTCCTTCCACCAAATCTCTTACTGTTGTGATCTGGCAGACTGTTTTTCTCCCTTGGCACAGGTATAACTGACCACACAAGATAGTAGGGTTGCCACCTCTTGTGACGTTGCACTCTATATGATTTTATGAAAATATGGTAATGTAACTGGAATATGCTTCATGCAAAAGGTCTCTTGTAAGGTATCATTACAAAGCTTATAATCTACTGAGTGTGATCATCCTATTTGTATAAATGTACCACTCTTGTATCTGAAACTAGAAATATGAAATATAACTCTGAGGGCCTACTGTAATTATGCAAAGTGTGGGCCATTAATGGTGGTTTGGAATCTTGATGACTCCCATGAACCAGGACAATTGACTGTAGATGGCTCTGTTTTACCTGTAAGTCTTCCTGTATATGAATGTGCTGGCAAGTGGGTAATGAAGTCTTACAGTGACATGTGATCATGTCACCTGAACTGGAATCCATCTTTAAGCTGGTGCTTTTCCAGTGGGGGGGTGGGGGTGGAAACCCTGTGGGAAGGCCAGTAAAAATGCTCCACTCCCAGCTCCCCAGCATAGAGAGTGTGGCCTGATTGCACTGAGCTCTGCTTCCCTGGGGCATCAGGAGGAAGAGTGGAAGTCGGAGCAGCTCCAAGGCCACTCTACACATACCCCAGGGTTAAGTAGGGTCCAGAAAGGGGGAGCACAAGTGTGGGTTAAAGCCACCTCTTCCCATCTCTGTGTCTGCCTGGAGCAAAATATCGAGACCCGGGGATCAAAGTACCCTCTCTACAGACCAGGCTACAGCGTGTCCAACCTCCCCTCCCCGCCACCCATAGGCACTTCCAAAAAGTTCCAGCTCAGGCAATGTGTGCCCTGAAATCTTCCTGCTCTCACTGGTCTCTGTTTTCTTCCCCCCGTGCAGCGGGATTTGGTGTGTGAGTCCAGGACACTCCGGCAAATGGCGCAGTCGCTCTACATGGCTGGTGTGGTCAGCTGTGTTTGGACGCCTCACGGACAGGTGAGATGGTGAGGCTGCGACTCCGAGCTCCACACGCTTTCATGTTGCTAGTGTGAGCTGGAGCCACACCAACCCCAGCTCCAAAAACATGTCACAATGGTTATGTACCTACTGCCTGCAGGTCAGGACTGTGTAGTGGCCCTGGGGAGGGATTGCTGGGAATGCTGCAGGTCACAACTGATACGAATTGGCAGAGGGAACAGGGTTAAGGTTAAGGGGCATCACAGAGCTGGGGGAGGGGAGGCCAGGGCTGGAACAGCAGGAGGGCTGCAGTTCGGGCTTGAGGGGCATCGGCAGAAGTGTCCTGGGATAACATCATGCATTCAAATTAATTCCTAACCCTGAATTTTGGTTCAAGCACTCTCCATTGCAAACAGTGCTTAGAGGCAGCTGAGATCACCAAAGTAGGAGTAATGGGTGCCATATGGTGCAATCATATCAGCCTCCAAATTCCCTGCCCTGGGCCAGCTTCCTGATCTCCCCACACCCCCATTAACTCTGTTCTCTGTGCTGCAGGTTTGGCCGGAAAGCCCTCCTGATCTGGTGCTACCTGCAAATGGCGGTAACAGGCATCTGTGCTGCTTTCTCCCCCAACTTCACCACGTACTGCGTCTTCCGCTTCCTCACCGGCCTGGCCATTTCTGGCATCTCGGTCAGTTCTGTTTCGCTGTGTAAGTAGGCGCTTCAGGTCTGAATGATCCCAGCAGACTAAGGAGCAGAGGCAAGTTAGTCTCCAGCCAATCTTATAAAGGTGCCTCTGATAGCACCTGACACCTGCTGTCTGCTCCTGGGAGAACCAGGACAGAACAATTCACCCTGTGTAGTGGGCCCAGCACAAGCGTATGCGCCACTTTTGTTGGGTCAGTTGAAACGTTTTGTTTATCTTTCAACCATTTTGTATTTTCCAAACATTTTTTACTATACTTTTTCTAAACAAAAAGTCATTTTACACTGAAAATCTCCAATTTTTCATCTTCAAATCTTTTTTCTTAAAATGTTTTAGAGTCAAGACATTTGTCAAAAACGACACTTTCCTGCAGAACATTTCCTGCAAAAACCTTTTGCTAAATTTTTTCAGACCAACGCTAATTACAACCCTCCCTTTGGTCTGTCTTGTCTATTTAGACTGTAAGCGCTTTGGGACAGGGATGGCTCGCACTATGGGGTTGTACAATCCCTAGCACAACGGGGCCCCAATCTCAGCTGGGCATATCCAGGTGGTATTTTAAGAATAGTGACGACTCAGGAGTAGGGTGACCAGATGTCCCCATTTTATAGGAACAGTCCCAATTTTTGGGTCTTTTTCTTATACAGGGTCCTATTACCCTCCCACCCCCGTCCCGATTTTTCACATTTGCTGTCTGGTGACACTACTCAGGACAGAGGTGGACTTGTGGTATCTCAGCTAAATCTGGATCCTTTTTAGTTATAGTTAATTTCTAGCCCTGTGGTGTGAATAATATACTCACCCAAAGGCAATGTGGTTTAGCAGCTTGGATCAGTGTGTTTGTTACCTCTTCACTGGAAGCATTTAGCACCGTATCTAGCACATTGCTTTCAGACTCTCTCTTTTTTGGACTTAATCCATGCAAAACAACGTAAAATTTTAACCAAGTGACCTGCTTAAGGCCTTATATAACCCTCCGAGGGATATATAAACCCCCACCTGCTTTTCCAGTGGGTAAAATCCAAGGATCAATGTGGAATTAAGCTTGGCAAAACCATTCCCTTATGCGTCTACAGTTCATAGAAAAGGTGTGTGGAGTTTTCCCGCAGCTGACAGGAAACTAGGAATGGTTGCATGCGGATTTTTGCAACAAAGGAGAAGCAACGTGGTAGCACACTCAGTTATTTAGGGAGAATATAACTCAACGCCTCTTCTTTGGAAACTACACCATCAAGAATCCATGGACACTATTTGCCAACAGCTGACTTTTTGTAAGAAGTGCTGCGCTTTATGGCTGTCTTTGAAGTTGTGAAGTGGAATACAAGCTGGATTCAAATTAACGTCTTTCTGTGTAGATATTTTCATCGCACAACGTTTAATTTTTACAAGTAATCGACCTATTCAGGTAACGTCCGTTATTCGATCCCCATCGTTTTTGCTTAACCTAGACGGTTAGTGCTGAATCTTCCAACCCGGCACCATGAGTTTTGCCGAGCTCTTAGACCACGTCGGGGGGATGGGTCGCTTCCAAATCATCTATGCTATCTTACTGGCTATCCCAGTTTTCATGATGGCCAGCCATAACCTCCTGCAGAACTTCACTGCTGCCACCTCTGAGCACCAATGCCATGTCCATATCAACATCAACAACATTCCTTACACCAACCTCACCGGAAAACTTGCTGCCAAGGACCTCCTCAGGGTCTCCGTCCCCATGGACAGCAACCAGCAGCCAGAGAAGTGTCACCGCTTTGTCACTATGCAGTGGCAGCTCCTAGACTCCAACGCCACAGTCACAAACCTAACCGAGCTGGAGACTGAACCTACACTGATGGGTGGGTGTACGACAAGAGCATTTTCACCAGCACCATCATTACAGAGGTACGTGAGAGCAAGACCTGCTGCAGCGCGCGTAACCGGCTGGGAAAAGGATACTGAAACCATGGGGTGGATGAGTTGAAAATATTTTTGTTGGAGTTATGCCTTTTCATAGATTTTTGCAAGTAAGTTTCACTGTCCTCTGGGCAGAGAGGGTCAGAGTATCTATCTATCAATCCTCCTCTTCCTAGTATCTGATCTTAAAATTTGCACCAACCTACAGCTACAGCCCCTGCATGTCTATTAACAGCCTAAGTCAGTGCAGAATTTCATCCAGGGCCATGTGCTGTTCTCAGTTACATTCTGGCCCCCCAGACGACTTCAATCCTTGCAGCTTCAAGTGGCTGTGTAGTAGTTTTGGGCCGCGGTTTGGCCCTCAGCGGGGCTGTGGGGTAGCCCACCGCCTCGCTACAGTCAGAAAAGAGCCCCGAGCCCTCAATCAGGGCGGGGCAGTAATCACACAGTCAGGCAAATACCCAGGCCTTTAAGCAGGGGCTGGGTCAGAGTTTGTAGCAGCCCAGGCCCTAGGTCAGGGCGGGGCAATAATCAAATAGTCAGGCAAATACCCAGGCCTTTAAGCAGGGGCTGGGTCAGGGTTTGTAGCAGCCCAGGCCCTAGGTCAGGGCGGGGCAGCGAACAAATAGTCAGAAACCCAGCCTCTCTAGGCCAGGGAAAAAGGGGGAGTCTGCCACCCAAGGAATGGGTGGCAGGGGGGACGCAGGCCCTCCCACTCCACTGCGTCCCAGCCCGGGGCCCTAGCAGCGACGGAAACTCGCTGCTGTCAGTGGGGATCCTGGCCGCAACACACTGACATCGGCTCTGGCAGTGCAGCAGCCAGACTGGGGTCGGCTGCCCCCGGGCTACTTCCACAATCCTCCTCGTGTGGTACCTGGGCCGTCTTAGTGTCGTCGGTGCTCTCCACCAGCATTGGCTCCTCGGGGTAGCTGGCACGGTGCAGGCTCGGCTCCTCCTCGGGGTAGCTGGCACGGGGCAGGCTCGGCCAGTCCTCCTCGGGGTAGCTGGCACGGGGCAGGCTCGGCCAGTCCTCCTCGGGGTACCTGGCACGGGGCAGGCTCGGCCAGTCCTCCTCGGGGTACCTGGCACGGGGCAGGCTCGGCCAGTCCTCCTCGGGGTACCGGGCGAGAGGTAGGCTCGACCGGCCTGGTGAGTCAGCAGGCCGGTCGCAGCCTGCGGCTGTTTCCCAAGCGGGAGCTCGGCCACGGACGTCTGCTCTCTCCGCCGGCCTGGGCTCCACTGAGCTCTGCAGGCGGGCTTTTATACTTTCGGGTCGGGGCCGTGACCTCGGAGGGGCGGGCGCCGGACCCGGTGGCTCTGCCCACGTTGGTATTAGGGGAGGTTCGGCCCTCAGCAGGGCTGTGGGGTAGCCCACCTCCTCGCTACCCCCCCCCCCAAGGCTGGCTCCCGTCCCTCGGGGCCAGACCCATCCAACTCTCCCAGGCGGGACAAGAAGTCCGCGTTCGCGTGGTCCTTACCGGCCCTATGGCGGATGGTATAAGCATAGGGTTGTAACGCCAGATACCACCGCGTTAACCTCATATTATTGTTCTTCATCCGGGCCAACCACCGAAGCGCGGCGTGGTCAGTGACTAGTATGAAGGGGGCCCCTAGGATGTAATAACACAGGGCGTCACAGGCCCATTTTACTGCCAGGGCCTCCTTCTCTATTACAGCATAGTGTCTCTCTCGCTGGAATAATTTCCGGCTGAGATATATAACTGGGTGCTCCTCCCCATCCACCTCCTGAGACAGGACTGCCCCTAGTCCTACCTCCGAGGCGTCGGTCTGTAGGACGAACCCTCGGTCAAAGTCGGGGCTGTACAGGACGGGTTCGCGGCAGAGACAGTCTTTGAGAGCCCGGAAGGCACTGTCACACTCCGGGGTCCATTCCACTCGTCTGGGACTGGTTTTGACGAGGAGCTCTGTTAAGGGGGCTGCAATGGAGGCAAAATCGGGGATGAACCTCCGGTAATAGCCCGCAAGTCCCAGAAATTGGCGTACGTGGCACTTCGTAGTGGGTGGTGGGCATGCCGCTAGGGCTTGGACCTTTCCCACAAGGGGTTTCACTTGTCCACCTCCAATCGTGTAGCCCAGGTAGGTGGTCTCCTGCCACCCGATACAACATTTCTTTGGGTTGGCGGTTAACCCTGCGGCTCGTAAGGACCTCAAGACAGCCGCTACCCGCTCCAGGTGGTTCTCCCACCGGTCGCTATAGATGACGACATCGTCCAGGTACGCGGCCGCGTACTCGTGGTGAGGAAGAAGGAGGCGGTCCATGAGCCGCTGGAACGTCGCGGGGGCACCATGGAGACCGAAGGGCATCCGGGTGAATTGGTAGAGGCCCGTGGCGGTGGCGAAAGCAGTTTTCTCCTGTGACATGGGGTCGAGGGGAATCTGCCAGTACCCTTTGCTTAGGTCAAGGGTCGTGAGGAAGTGGGCCTTGCCTAAACGGTCCAGCAGCTCATCTACCCGAGGCATTGGGTAGGCGTCGAACTTCGAGATGGAATTAACACGACGGAAATCGATGCAAAAGCGCTGGGTGCCGTCCGGTTTGGGAACCAGGACTACTGGGCTGCGCCACTCGCTTTGGGATGGGTCAATGACACCCAGCTCTAGCATCGCTCGGACTTCCTCCTCGACGACCTGTCGCATACGATAGGGTAGGGGTCTCGTTGACTCTCGGATCACCACCCCCGGCTCCGTCTGAATGGTATGGTACACGAGGGTCATGTAGCCCGGCTGGGTGGTGAACGTCCCACGGAATGCCTGCAGGAGGCACCCGGTCTGTTTCCGTTGTTCCACAGTCAAGGACTCTCCGAGCTGCGGAGTGGTGACGTCTTCGGTCGGTGTAACCCGGGGCCCTAACTCGAGTTCTGGTGGACAGGGATTAATTAAGAGGCCTTCCCGTTCCCGCCAGGGTTTCAGGAGGTTGACGTGATATCGCTGGACCCTTTTCCGGCGGTCTGGCTGGTTGATCTCATAGGTGACCGGCCCAATCTTCCAGATCACCTCATATGGCCCCTGCCACCGAGCCAGTAGTTTGGATTCATTGGAGGAAAAGAGAAGTAGAACCCGGTCGCCCGGTTGGAACTCACAGACTCAGGCCTCTCGGTTATATGTCTGGGCCTGAGCTTCCTGCGCGGCCTTCAGATTCTCTCGAGCGAGAGTTCCAGCTTGTGCTAGGCGTCCCTGCAGCTGGAGGACATACTGGAGAAGGCCCTGAGTGGGTGATGGGGCTTGTTCCCAGGTCTCTCTCATGAGATCCAGCAGTCCCCTCGGACAACAGCCATATAGCAGCTCGAAGGGAGAGAATTTGGTGGAGGCCTGGGGTACTTCACGGACAGCCAGGAGCAATGGTGGGATCAATTGGTCCCATTGGCGCAGGTCCTCAGGGGAGAACTTGTGCAGCATGTCTTTCCGGGTGCGGTTGAACCGCTCGACCAGGCCGTCGGTCTGCGGGTGGTACACAGAGGTGCGTAGCTGCTTAATCCCAAGGAGTCTGCAGACCTGCCGCAGCAACCGGGAGGTGAAGTTGGTACCCTGGTCGGTGAGGATCTCCCGGGGCAAGCCCACGCGGGCAAAGACCTTGACAAGTTCGTCAGCAATGGTCCTTGCGGTGATGCTCCGGAGCGGGACGGCTTCGGGAAAGTGGGTCGCGTAGTCCACTATGACCAGGATGTAGAGAAACCCGGCCCGGCTACTCGGGAGGGGTCCCACCAAATCCATGGCCACCCGCTCGAACGGGGTCTCCATAATGGGCATGGGGACTAGTGGGGCCGGGACCGTCCGTGGGGGAGCAGCGAGCTGGCACTCCGGACAGGAGCTACAATAGTTTCGCACCTCCTGGTGCACCCCAGGCCAGAAAAACCAAGACAGAATCCGGGTGAGGGTCTTTTCTTGACCCAGGTGCCCGGCCGCGGGGACGTCGTGGGCAAGCTTCATCACCGCTCGTCGGTGGCACCGCAGCACCATCAGTTGTCTCTGGACCTCCCCGGTGCGGGAATCTCGGTCCACCCGATAGAGGCGGTCATGTCGTAGCTCGAACCAGGGCCATACCTTGGCCCGGGCGGGATCAATCAGAGCATCGTTTACCGCCGCCAACTGTTCATACGCCCGACTCAGGGTGGGATCCTCCTTCTGGTCTCGGCAGAAGTCCGTGCCGATCTGAGGGTCATCTGTCGACGTTAGTGGGAGGTCTTTAGGCACACCTTCCTGGCTCCGAGGTCCCGCTTCTTCAGCCTCCTCGGCGGGGTCCTCGCGGCAGTCCCTCTCCAAGGCTGGGGTGATATCGGGGCTCTCCTGCGCATGGAAGTCCAGGAACTCTGGCCAGTCCCGCCCCAAGATCACGGGGTAGGCGAGTCGCGGGGCCAGGCCAACCACCATGGTCTGCGTGACTCCGTCGACGGTCAGTGGGACTCGGGCACTGGCGTAAGGTCGAACGTCACCATGGATGCACTGCAATAGGATGTTCCCCAGCTGGGGGTCTTCAGGGAAGCCCAGGCTTTGGCAGACTAGGGTTTGTCCACAGCCAGAGTCAACCAGGGCCCGCGTCTGGCAGTCTCCAACAACGACGGGCACGGTGACCTTAGCAGCCTGCGGCGGTCGGGCACGGTTCTCTCCGGCGCAAACGTGCCCAAAGCTGCAGTCCATCTCAGTGCAGTCACGTTGGAGATGCCCACGCTGCCCACAGGAGAAACAGGGCCCGATTTCGGGTCGCCTGGGTCGGGCTGAGCCTCCCCCCTGGTTCCTAGGGGGATTCCGCGGGCCACGGCCGGCCCTGGTCTCGGGCCCCGTGGGGGCAGGCCGAGGGAGACCCTCGGGACATCTATACCGGGGTTCCTGACTCCACGGGAGATTCCGTGGTTCGGCTCGGGTGCTCGCCCGTCTCTCGGGGTTGGGGCGATCGAGCCCTGGAGGGTGGCCCCGCATACCCGGCCCGACCGGGGTTTCCGCCGCCAGGAAGTCCTCCATGAGGGCGACGGCGGCTGCTACAGTTGGAGGCCGGTGGCGGAGGACCCAAGCCCTCCCCCGTGACGGGAGGATGTGGATGAACTGTTCCAATAGAATTTGCTCAGTGAGCTCTTCGGGGTTCCGCCTGTCGGGTTGTAGCCATCGCCGACACAGGTCTCTCAGCTCCTGGGCCACCAACCAGGGTCAGGCGCCCGGGGTGTAGGACAGAGCCCGGAACCGCTGCCAGAAGGTTTCGGGGCTGATGTCTAGAGCGTCTAAAATGGCCGCCTTTACCCGGGTATAGTCTCTTGCATCCTCCGTGGATAACCCCCCGTAGACCGTTTGCGCTGTCCCCGTCAAGTATGGTGCCAGGAGGGTGGCCCACTGGTCTGGCGCCCACCCGGCAACGTGCGCGACTCTTTCGAAGGTCACCAGAAAGGCTTCGGGGTCATCCTGTGGTCCCATCTTTGTCAGTCTTACAGGCAGGGTGCATCGGGGAGCCCCATCCGGGTCTCCCGGCTGGGGCCCCGTGGGCCAGGGCAGGGCTGTCGCCAGCTGCTGTAAGCATTGTTGCTGGAACTCCCGGTTTTGCACAGTCAGGTCCTGTATCAGCTGCTGCTGCTGGGCTCCCAGCTGCTGGACGAGCTGTTGGTGCTGTTGGAGCTGGGGGGCCTGCTGCTGCTGTTGCTGCTGAAGCTGGGCCGCCTGCTGTCGCTCCTGGCTCTCCGTCAGGAGCGTGAAGAGCTTGGTTAAGTCCATGTCTCCTGTAGGGGACCGCTCCCCCCCAGACCCCTTCTCACAGGGATCAAGGGCTCGTGCCCACATTCTGGGCAAGAGGCTCCCCACTTCTGGTACCACGTGTAGTAGTTTTGGGCCGCGGTTCGGGCCTCAGTGGGGCTGTGGGGTAGCCCACCGCCTCGCTACAGTCAGAAAAGAGCCCCGAGCCCTCAATCAGGGCGGGGCAGTAATCACACAGTCAGGCAAATACCCAGGCCTTTAAGCAGGGGCTGGGTCAGAGTTTGTAGCAGCCCAGGCCCTAGGTCAGGGCGGGGCAATAATCAAATAGTCAGGCAAATACCCAGGCCTTTAAGCAGGGGCTGGGTCAGGGTTTGTAGCAGCCCAGGCCCTAGGTCAGGGCGGGGCAGCGAACAAATAGTCAGAAACCCAGCCTCTCTAGGCCAGGGAAAAAGGGGGAGTCTGCCACCCAAGGAGTGGGTGGCAGGGGGGACGCAGGCCCTCCCACTCCACTGCGTCCCAGCCCGGGGCCCTAGCAGCGACGGAAACTCGCTGCTGTCAGTGGGGATCCTGGCCGCAACACACTGACATCGGCTCTGGCAGTGCAGCAGCCAGACTGGGGTCGGCTGCCCCCGGGCTACTTCCACAATCCTCGTATGGTACCTGGGCCGTCTTAGTGTCGTCGGTGCTCTCCACCAGCATTGGCTCCTCGGAGTAGCTGGCACGGTGCAGGCTCGGCTCCTCCTCGGGGTAGCTGGCACGGGGCAGGCTCGGCCAGTCCTCCTCGGGGTACCTGGCACGGGGCAGGCTTGGCCAGTCCTCCTCGGGGTACCGGGCGAGAGGTAGGCTCGACCGGCCCGGTGAGTCAGCAGGCCGGTCGCGGCCTGTGGCTGTTTCCCAAGCAGGAGCTCGGCCACGGACGTCTGCTCTCTCCGTCGACCTGGGCTCCACTGAGCTCTGCAGGCGGGCTTTTATACTTCCGGGTCGGGGCCGTGACCTCGGAGGGGCGGGCGCCGGAACCGGTGGCTCCGCCCACGTTGGTATTAGGGGAGGTTCGGCCCTCAGCAGGGCTGTGGGGTAGGCCACCGCCTCGCTACAGGCTGCCATTGCACAGGTGTAAAGGAAAGCAGGACATGGCCTTTACGCTTCACAGAAGCTTTTTTCCTTCAGTATATCACTAGGAGGAAGCGGTGGTTGCACTGGTTGGGGTGGGAATTCCCCCGTCCATTTTGCAGTCAGTTTCCTCTCAATTAAACTGGACATAATCCACTAATCCGCATTAAAGGAACTGTGAATGATGCTAAGAGCCAACCCTGCTCTCCCCTAGATCTCAAAGGGCTTTACAATAGTGACTAAACCTTACTATCCCATCTCACAACTGGGGGAAACTGAGGCACAGTGAGGCAGCATGACTTGTCCAAAGTCACAGTAAGTCAGTGTCAGAGCTAGGAGTAGGGGTCCCAGTCTCTTGAACCCTCACTCCATTCTAAACCATCCGTCTCACTTGGGATCATTATATTTGATCCTACATTAACATCGAAAGGACCCATTCTGCCAGGCACTGCAGAGACCCAGCTGAGTTCGGAGACTCACTGTGCCAGATGCTACACAGACCCAAGCTGAGAGTGGAGCCCTGTTGTGCCTGGCACTGCACAGAGCCCAGCTCAGACTGGGGAACCCTTGGGCCGGATACTGCATGGACCCCAGCTCCAATCAGGGCCTCATTGCACTGGGCACTGCACAGACCCCAACTGAGACTGTGCTAGGTGCTCAGAGAGATTAAGGCTGTGATGCCCTGCAGATCACATTTCCCATTAAATGTAGTGTCGGAGAACAACAGAGTTCTTACTCTTTTGGTTGGATGCAGCAAAGTCAGATACTTTATTATCTCAAGCAATTGTGTAGAGGGAGAGAGTGCACTAGGACACAGGGTCTCCCCCTCCTAGGCAGGTCTCTCTACAGGTAAACAATTACAGCAAGCATTTATACCTTTTGTTACAGACAATAATGAGCAACAGCTGCATTTTGTTTATACAAAGGTTATTTTGATATTTAATTTAATTTATTTATTTAGACTTTAGTCTACATTTTATATTATTTACACAAGGTCGCAACAACTTTTTACACAGTTTTTTTACTTGCCTTACACAATTCTCGCTTCTACAAATCTTGCGTTATTAGGGTTACAGTTAGCCTGACTCTTGCCAACAAAAAAAGCCTGTTTGCATTAAAATCCCCTTCCAATCCCTGTTAGGCCTTGCTCTACTTCCACAGTAGGTAGCTTTGGACTTGTAATTAACAAATTAAAATGAATTGTAATGATTGCTATGGGTACTGGCTGTCTAAATGCCATTAATGGCTCTGAAAATCTCAGCCCCAGTCTGGGGCATTAACCACAAGCCAGTCTTCCTCCTGGAGCCCAGCTTCGTTTTCTCTCTCCCTTACAGTGGGACCTGGTGTGTGACTCCCGGCAGCTGAAGCAGATGGCTCAGTCCATCTACATGGCTGGGATCCTGGCGGGAGGCATCATCTTTGGAGGTCTGTCAGACAGGTGAGAGCAATGTCGTTATGAAGCCGAGCAAGGCTGATTCCTGGGGGAATCAGGAATCTCGAGCAGGAGGAGAGAAGTTATGGTATCTCTGGATTTGGCACTGGTGCAACTGCTACTGGAATCCTGTGTTCAGTTCCGGTGTCCACAATTCCAGAAGGATGTTGGTAGGTTGGAGAGGGGCCAGAGAAGACCCACGAGAATGATTAAAGGCTTGGAAAACGTGCCTTACAGTGAGAGACTCCAGCAGGGCCGCCCAGAGGTGGGGGGGGGGGGCGGTGCAATTTCCCCCGGCCCCGGGCCCCACAGGGGCCCCCACAAGAATATAGTATTCTATGGTATTGCAACTTTTTTTATGGAAGGGGCCCCCGAAATTGCTTTGCCCCAGGTCCCCTGAATCCTCTGGGCGGCCCTGGACTCCAGGAGCTCGATCTATAAAGCAAAGGTTAAGGGGTGACTTGATCACAGTCTGTAAGTGGAGCCTCTTGAATTCTTTTAATAATTGTTTATTTTATTTTGGGGAATTTCTTGTTATTTTTGTTTTGTTAATGTTACCCATGCAGGGGGACCGGGTCTTGCCTTGGGGATTGGGAGGCCCTGGAGGGGGGATGAATCTTGCCACCAGGAGTTGGGAGGCTCTGGGGGAGTTGAGTCTTGCACCCCCGAGCCTGCCCTGCACTCACCCCGCAGAAGCGGCTCCTGGGTCCTGTGCGGTGCGGCTGGGCCTGGCTCTCGACTCAGGGCGTTGTGGCCTGGCACACGGGGTCTCAGTGCTGCTCAGTTTGGCCGGGCACCCCCCCCCCGGTTCAGAGTGGGAAGCCAGGCCCAGCTTCACAGGACAGGAGCTTCCACTGCAGGGTGAGTTTTTAGCTTTATTTCATATTATTTCACATTTGCAAAAAACATGGGGCTCTCTATATAGGTACCTACACGGGGAGCAGCAATCTGATAAGAGGCTTTTCCATCTAGCAGACAAAGGTCTAACGAGCCAGTGGCTGGAAATTGAAGCTAGACAAATTCAGACTGGAAATAAGGTGCAAATTTCTAACAGCAAAAGGAATTAACCATTGGAACAACGGCACAAGGGCTGCGGTGGATTCTCCAGCCCTGGAGATTTTTAAATCAAGATTGCATGTTTTTCTAACAGTCAAATACCAGCCAGGGGATAACCCGACGGCCAGGGCCCTAGATTGCCTTAATCCAGCCCTGCAGGCCTCATCATTAGCAGCTACAGCACGGCTGACATGAAGTATTTTCATCAATAACCTTTTGTCACGTGCCACAGAGCTGGTTTTAGAACTGGGGCCTCCTGCCTCTTTGCCCCTTCCCCAAGCCAGGAAGCCATGCCAGTCAATGGCACAAATAGTTCCTTGCACCAGGTTTAACTTCCACTCTGAACACACTTGCCTCAGTATCCTGGGTTTCCCTCACGTGTTCTCTTGGTTCTTTTTGGCTCAGGTTTGGCCGCAGGTCTCTCTTGATCTGGTGCTACTTGCAGATGGCTGTCACGGGCACCAGCACTGCCTTCTCGCCCAGCTTCACTGCCTACTGCATCTTCCGTTTCCTGACTGGAATGGCCTTCTCGGGCATTGTGATGAACGGTGTCTCTCTGTGTAAGTGTGTCTGGCGCCTGCCATCCCAGACACAAGATGAGCTGGTTACTGGGGATGGACGGAGGTGCCTTGTTCCTGCTGCTGATAAATTACTCTGTGGTGTGAGCACAAAGAGACCAGAAGCACACACCGCATGGGTGGGATGTCCAAGCTCTCAGCACCAAAAATCGGGAGCTAGATTTTCCAAAAGTCCTAGGTCCCATTCCAACCTGGATTTACCAAAGCACGCAGGAGCTCCCTTTGGGACACTGATTGCCACAGCTGACAAAGATCTGAGCACGTTATTTAGGAGGTATTTTGGACCTCGAAATCTGGGCCTGTCCTCTTCTGAGAATGTGGTATCTAAACGAGAACTGAGTTCTCTGGGACAATCCCACCTCCATGTGCTTCTGCAGTGCCAGAGCACAGGAGATGCCACAAAACAGGGCAGCTTCCAATAGCATGCAGGTCCCTGTAGTGAGGCGGCCTGGTTCCCAGCCGCCCCGGAGGGGGACGAGCCCCTCCGGATGCCACAGTGGGCAAAGCCAGTGGAGCTTGCGCCCACCCCCCAGAGGTCAGGGCGCAGGAGAGGAAGTACAAAAGCCCAACCCCAGAGCTCACTAGAGGCCCGGCCACCGGAGAAGCCAGACTCCTGTGGCCTAGCTCCTGGTTGGGAGACTCCTGCAGTTTGCGGCCAACCCAAGGACTGGCCAGACGCCGACCAGACCCCGTAGAAGCTGGTAAACTCGTCTGTGGCAAGTTACCCAGAGGAGCTGCCAAGCCTACTGCCCGCCGGTACCCAGAGGAGCCCATGGTGCTTTACTCCTTGGAAGACTCTGTCCAGACGCAGGTACCTCTAGAGGGGGAGGTAGGAAGTAGCCCGGGGGCAGCCGACCCTAGTCTGGTTGCAGCACACCCAGAGCCAATGTCAGTGTGTTGCGGTCAGGATCCCCACTGACGCAGCAACGAGTTTTCTGCCGCTGCTAGGGCCCCGGGCTGGGACGCAGTGGAGTGGGTGGGCCTGTGTCCCTCCTTCCACCCAACGTGTGGGTGGCAGTCTCCCCCTCTCCCAGGGCCTTCGGAGCCAGGACCTGAGCCTCCGAAACCTATTTGTCTGCTCAGCCCCTGCCTGAGGGCCTGAGCTTCTAACTGTTTGCTGCCCCGCCCTGACCCAGGGCCTTGGCCCATTATTGAACTGTATGCTCAGCCCCTGCCTGAGGTGCCGACTGTTTGCCGCACAGCCAGGCTAATTCCCCGACTCACCGGACCGAAGTAGTGAGGCAGTCTGGTTCCCAGCCGTCCCGGAGAGGGACGAGCCCCGGCCGAACCCCTACAGTCCCCAAGAATGGAATGGAAGCTATTTAGAGTGGAGTGCCGTCATCAGATGACGATGATTCACAACAGAACAGATATTCCACAGTATGTCTTCTACAGAACAGGCACAGGCCATGTGCATCAGCCAGGAGCTACAGAATGCCCTCCTCATTACTAGAAAGTCCATTGCACTATACAATGTATACGGGTCCTCTAGGAACTGAAGGATCCAGGGGCAGTTGGGTATCAGAGGCTAATGGGACTCAGCTTATTCAATTACATAACTGCTGTGTATTGTGGCTGATGTACTTCAGGGTGCATAAGTGTGCCATTGTGGGGTGTTAGAGCTGCTGCAACCCTGCAGGGTACAGTACAGCCTGCTACCGTTGGGGGGTCTTCTGGAGTGTTGACAACCCTGCAGAGGGCAGTACTGCTTGCTGCCACTGGGGGACTGGTGCTGCTGTAGCCCTGCAGGGTACAGTACTGCTTGCTGCCACCAGGGGGCTGGAGTTGCTGCAGGGCGCAGTACTGGCTGCTGCCATGGCGAGGGGGGATGGAGTGCCTCCAGCAGGGTGCAGTACCACCTACCACCATTAGGTGGCATGCAACTAGCAGGGGAAGGAAGCATGGATCGGGGAATGCAGGTTCTGGGGAGCTATTTCATCTCTTGTACATGTTCCTGCTGCTGATGACCACTGGAGGTCATCAGCCCAAGGACAGAGAGATTATTTTCCCTTTGTGTGTGTCTCTCCCCAGCTGTGGAATGGACACCTACCTGCACACAGGCCGTTGTGGTCACCATGTATGGATACTGCTACACAATCGGGCAGTTCATTCTGGCTGGGGTGGTTTACGCCATCCCCAATTGGCGCTGGCTGCAGCTTGTGGTGTCTTTGCCCTATTTCATCTGCTTCATCTACTCCTGGTAGGTTAGCTCACCCTTATCCTTTCTGATCCATTCCCCTTCCATCCTGCTTTTCTCACTGGATGCAGGAACGAGACAAACTTTAAGGAAGTAGAATAAACAAATCTCTCATCCTAGTTCTCATAATCTTGCATCTCGATTACTGCAACATCCTCTTCTCCGGCCTTGGCAAATGCAATCTTGCTCCACTTACATCCAAACAAACTTTAAGCAAGTAGAATAAACAAATCTCTTATCCTAAATAAATTTGTTAGTCTCTAAGGTGCCAAAAGTACTCCTGTTCTTTTTGCGGATACAGACTAACACGGCTGCTACTCTGAAACCTCTCTTATCCTAGTTCTCATAATCTTGCGTCTCAATTACTGCAATATCCCCTTCTCCGGCCTTGGCAAATGCAATCTTGCTCCACTTACATCCATTCAAAACACTTCTGCAAAGATCATTTCCCTGTCTCATCGCTTTGTCCATGTCACCTCTCTTTGCAGCCCTCCACTGGCTCCCCGTTCTTCATCACATCATACATAAACTACTCCTCTTCACTTTCAAAGCCGTTCACGCCCTACTGCACCATACCTATCCCATCTGTCATTCCCTAGCACAGTGCTGACTCACAACTCCGACTGGCCCATGACGCCTGCCTCCGTTGCCCGCTTGCTAAATTTTCAAACAAGCACCTTTGTGCATTCTATCATGCTGCCCTTCATACCTGGGAGGAGTTCCCCTGTAAACATCAGCAAAGGTACCCCATTGTCCTTCTTCAAATCCTTCTTCAAACGCTCCTTTGCTGTGTGGCTTAAAAAAAAAAAACTTGACGACGGTTAGGCTGCTGGTGTGCAGAGATCATTGTCTATCATGCTGACCAATATTGTCTCACTGTTTTCTTGTGCTCTTCTGTCTGTATCCACTTGTTGCTTGTTTTGTCCTTAGATTATAAGCTGTTTGGGGCAGCGACTGTCTTTTTGTTCAGCGCCTGGGACAATGGGGTTCTGCCCCATGACTGGGTCTTCAGGGCATTACGGTAATGCAAATAATGAACAAAGAACTATGAAAGCTGTGGAGTTTCATACCTGGAATTGTTTTAGCAAACCAGGGAAATGGCAAGACTAAAAGGATAACGTATGAATAGAGAGAGTTGAAGATTTGATGTCTTAAATTTGTTTTCCATGAAAAATGGCTTTCCTCCAAAAAAATTCCTTCAAAAATTTGCAACGAAAGCAAACATTTTATTTTAGTTTTCAGGATGGCGGGGGGGGAGGGGTTGCTGAAAGATAACCATTTCTTTCTAAGTTTGTTAATTTTTTGACACAACAAAAATTTTCATTTCAATGTTTTGGAGCCATTTTTTTCCACTTTCCCCCATTTTCCAGTGGAAAAATGAAAGCAAAAGGAAATAAGACAGAGGAAATAAAAAAAAAAACCTTCCCAAAATGGAAACAAAATGAAAACTTTTGTTCTGTTGAAAAAAATTTAAAATATTGTGAAAAATTTCCAGTGAAAGCAAAGCGGGCTCTACTCCACCCATAATGTCACTGCTGGGTAATATGAGGAACTGACCTATCATGGGTATTTATCTGGCACCCATCACCATAGTATCTAGGCACATCACAGTGTTTAATATATTTATCCTCACAGCTAGAGCTGGCTGGCAACAAACATGAGAGTCTTTGAGACTTTGAAAAGTTTTCCCATCCTGAATCTGGCCAAAAGTCAAACCCAGGAAAACTTTTGTGAATTGATAATCTGAAAAAATATTCCGGTTGGGTCAGTTGAAATGTTTCCTTTTGATAATTTTGAAATTTTTCTTTTTGATCTGGAGCTTGTTTATTTTTTACCCTTTTTTTTAGTGTAAATGATCAAAAATTTTGAAACAAAATTGTTGAAACTTTTAATATTGACAAAGGACAAATTTTGAAGCTTTTTCTTTTTTTTTTTTTTTTTAAATCAAGAGATTAATTGAAACCGACCTTTCCCTGCAAACAGTTTCAGTTTGAACAAACCCACATTTTTCAATGGAAAAATATTTCAGCAGAAAAGTGCCAACCTGCTGTAACCACAACACCCTTCTGAGGGAGAGCAGTGCTATTACCCTATTGTACAGATAAGGGGATTCAGACACAGAGACAGACTAAGTGACAGGGGAGCAGGGAATTGAAGTCAGGTCTCGGCTATCACCATCCTTCCTTCCTGATGCATGGCAAGGTGCAATACCACCTGCTGCCACTGGGCAGTCTCCTGACGGGAATGGAGCTTCAGGTTGCAGTAACACTTGGCTGTCACCAGGGGGCGGCAGGTAGCAGGGGGGAGGAGATAGACCAGAGAATGCAGGTTCCACTGAGGCTATTCCACAACATGCTCCCTCCTGCCTCTGTCGCTGCTTGTGCCCTGCACTGGCTTTGGGCACTGCCCTTAGTGTAGAAGAACAGCAGGTGCTCCAATGGGGCTGATCGCAGTTCAACAAGAGCAATGCACGTGTTCAGTGCAGGTGTGGTTTCATATCTTCTGCTTCCCAGGTGGTTCGCGGAGTCCGCCCGCTGGCTGGTAATAGCCGGCAGACCTGACGAGGCAGTGAAGCAGCTCCAGAGAGTGGCCAGGATAAACCGGAAGAAGGAAGAAGGAGACAAACTCAACATAGAGGTAAGACTGGATCTCAGAGAGGCTGAGAGCTCCCACCAACTCCAGCGGCCGATATAGGCACGCGAGACAAGCAGATATAAATCAGCATGGTTGCACACATGTCATGGGGACTCTGCACATGTACACCAGTGGCGCAACTGGCTTTAATGTTCCTTGAGCAATGGTATTCTCACCATGGTCTGACTTCTTTCTCGTACAATGGGATTCCCATACGTACAAGGTATCTTCTATCAATCTCTCTACCTATAGCCACCTATCGAGCCATCTATGTATCCATCTCTAGACATAAACACCTATCTTTTATAAACATATACTCATACACATATTATCTCTATTCATCTCCATCTATCTTTCATCCCCACACACACCTCTCTATCCATCCATCCCCATGCACACCCTTCTATCTATCCATCCATCCATCCCTTCCTACATGTACACATTATTTTGTCTAGACTGAGGCCTCCTCTGAAACTAGAATTTTGGCACCGCTGGATTATCCAGAATCTCATTCCCTCCCATTCCCCTGCTCTGTTTCCAGGCCTTTCCCACCATGGAGGCCCCATGCCATTACCCAGAATTCTCTTCTCTCCCCAGGTCTTGAGATCCAACATGCAGAAAGAAAAGGCCTCTGCAAAGAGCAGCTATACCTTCATCGACCTGGTGCGGACCCCTGTCGTACGCCGGATCTTCTTCTGGCTCTGCTTTGTATGGTTAGTCGGCTCTTGTGCTTGCACAAAGAGGAAGCTGAGACTATTATATGAAGCAGCCTGTAGCAAGTAAACCAGGCACGACTATTTGCTGAGGAATGGGGCAAATAATGGATTTTCTGACCCGCCGGCAATTCCAAAAAATCAGTACAAAAAATCATTTGGGGTTGAACAGAAAACCATTTTTTTCTAATCAAAAAGTTGAAAAAAATCGAGTGAAACATTTTGTTTTGATTTTAAATATTTTAAGATTTTTTAAAATAAAATTAAAGGAATGTTTGAGACAAAGATTCATTTTGAACCAAAACTGAAAACATTTAGATTTTGTTTTGTTTTGTTTTGGTTTTGTGGGGCTTTTGTTTTTTTATCTGAAACAATTCAGCAAAAAGGACATGAATTCCCTAAACATTTTGATGTCATTCAGTCTGCATTTTGTGCTGAAAAAAGTTTTAGATGAAAAATTTTGCTCAGCTCTACTAAGCCCCATTGACGCTCCACTTCATCCCATGGCATGTCAGTGACAGTCAATTTCACCTCGATTGAATATCCCAATAGATCAAAATTCAATTATAGCTAGACTTCGGTAAATCCCACCTGGGAGACAGCATGTAGAGAAAACCATCAGGAGTCACTTCTACCCAGAAGCAGGAATAGGACCCAGGAGTCCTGGCTCCTATAGTCACCTATTCCTAGTCCTAGGACACATTCCATGTGCAGAGCTGGGAAAAGAACCCAGGAATCCTTGGTGCCTAGTGTGTCCTGTTCCAGCTATTGGCCCCCATTCCTCTCTGAGAGTTAACAACAGCGCAAAGTCACCCTCTTGCTCTAACCACTAGGCCCCACTCTTCTTCCAAAGCTGGAAATAGAACCCAGGAGTCCTGGCTCCCAGCTGCTCCCCAGTCTAACTCACTAGACCCTAATCCCCTCCCACAGCCATGAACAGAACACAGTGCAGTCTACCCACTAGACTACACTGCCACCCAAAGCAGTGAAGAGAACCCAGGGGTCCTGACTCCAACCACTAAACACATTTCCAGGGCCTATTGCTGAAAGAGAACATGCTAGTAACAAATAAACTCAATGATAAGGACTCTATGCATCAATACCTGTCTGCTTCACCCAGGTTCTCCACCAGCTTTGCCTATTATGGGTTGGCCATGGACCTGCAGAATTTCGGTGTCAATATCTTCTTGATCCAGCTGGTCTTTGCAGCTGTTGATTTCCCAGCGAAGTTCATCTCAGTCCTCACAATCAGCTTCATCGGGCGCCGGTTCACACAGGCCTTGACCCTCATCCTGGCTGGACTCTCTATCCTAGCCAACATCTTTGTCCCACAAGGTGGTTACTTGGTGTCCTGGATTTTCAGGGTTCGATCCGGAAGTGTTCAAGCCTTTGTCCTACCAAAGGTCCAAAGCCTGGCTGATATGGTCAGCTGCAGGGGAGGGAGAAGAGCCAGGAGAGCTGCTCCATAAGGGCTAATGGGGCTCAAGCCCACGGATACGTCACAGCTGTGTTCTGTGGCTGAGGTACTGCAGGGTACAGAACCACCTGCTGCTGCCAGGGATTGAAGCAGCTGACACGTGTTTATGACACCAGTTGCCATGGCACTTCCCCATGAAGCAACCTGAGAGACATGTTCAGCCTGATCCAGGCTGGCCTGTTGCAAGATGGTTGCGAAGTGGATGGGCCGCTGTCTGGGAGGGGTGACAGACACAGTTTCACAAACAAAGCTGGGTAGATGGTTATTAGTATTTGATCATTGGGCAAGGTGCTGCACAGACCCGAGATGACATCAGGGCCCCATTGTGCCGAGCACTGCACAGACCTAAAGGGAGAGACAGGCCCTGCCCCAAAGAGCTCACAATCTAAATAGACACAACACAGAAAGGACTATCACTCTTATTTCTAGATGGCAAACCGAGGCACAGATCCTCAGCTGGTGTCAATTAGCCCAGCTCCATTGATTTCTTGCCCCTTTTGGCTTTAATGGAGAAGCTGGGGATTTGGCTCCATTGACTCCAATGGAGTTACAGCCAATTTGTACCAGCTGGGGATCTGGCCCCATCGGCACCAGTGGCTGGGGATACATCCCACTGACTCCTGATCCTTCTTGAGCATTTCAGCCTTTTTCCACGTGCTTAACCCTCCTCCGTTGTGTGCTTCTCCCAAGATCTGAAGACCCTGCGCACCGTTCTGGCTGTCGTTGGAAAAGGCTGTCTTGCTGCCTCCTTTAACTGTGTCTACCTCTACACGACTGAGCTGTACCCCACAGTGATTAGGTATGTAGAGAAAACTCAGAGGGTGCAGCTCAAACTTCACATGCAGCCCCGTGGAACAGCAAAAGACCAGAGCCAAGTGACTAGTGATTAGAGTTGGGCGGGAATTTTTCATCAAAATGTATTTTTCTGACGGAAAAAGCTATTTCATCAAAGCCAAAGCTTTTCACAGGAAAGGGTTGGTTGGAAAAAATGGTGTGGGGGGTAGAAGGGAGGTTGGAAATTACATTTCCAAAACGAAAATTTCAGTTTTTTTCTGGTTGGAAACAACTTTGTGTTTTGGAATGTGTATTAAAAAACAACAACCCTTTTTTGTACAAATTCATAATGGTCGAAATCGAAATGAAATGATGTGAGGGACCTGTTACCAGATTTGCCCATTACTTTGGGGTATGCTCATTTATTCGGGTTACTCTTCTGGGGAAGGGGGTTCTGTAATTCTATCAATGTACTGTTTGTGTCACTTGTGTTTTCATATAGAACTCTACTTCTCCCTGCTGCAAGTCCCCTCCCAATGGCGCTACCCTGCAGGACCTAGGTTCCCTAGGGCTGGGTTTCTTCAGCCCCAAAACCGGATGAACACACACACATTAACAGAGCAAGTCTGAGTGGACCGGGTCAATCAGCACTGTCAAGCTGACCCCTTATATGTCTCTGGACTCACTGGGCTGGATGAAGCAGCACTTTCACGCTGCCTTTCCTTATGTGCCCCTGGGCTCCATGGACTGGGTTAAGCAGCACTTTCAAGCTGTTACCCTTATGCATCCCAGATTCAGCACGTCCCTATCCCCACTCTCACATCACAATTGTACTGGCAGTAACCTACTTGATGAGCACACCCCACAGTATTTTGGGCGCTGCAGGGATCTTTAGCTTAGGTAAAAGAAGCGTTGCTGTAGAGTGAATGGGGGAAGCTAAAAACACAGAAGAGTAAAGTTCAGCAAGAGAGAGAGAAGCAACCAACTTAGCCATAAAAGTTATTTATTGAATAATAGTGATAACTACACAAGGAGGGCTAAACCAACATAACATACATTATTAAAGGTTAATACCTCTCACCCACTCCATGAGGCTTGAACTGGTCGGGGTTCCCAGGTGATGGTGGTAGTGGAAGGTCCTGAGTGCTGGAGACAGGCAGAGCCACCAGCACGATCAGTCAGGAGAAGATGGAGTTCCAGTGGAACTGATGCATAGTTTGGATCTAAGGCCTTGGCTACACTTGGGGATTCACAGCGCTGCCGTGGCAGCGCTGCAAAGCGCGAGTGTAGTCGCGCCGCCAGCGCTGCGAGAGCTCTCTCGCAGCGCTGCAAGTACTCCACCTCTCCGAGGGGAATAGCTTGCAGCGCTGCAGGCGCTGATTACACTGGCGCTTTACAGCGCTGCACTCGCTGCGCTCGGGGGGGGGGTGCATTTTCACACCACTGAGCGCAGCAAGTTGCAGCACTGTACAGCGCCAGTGTAGCCAAGGCCTTAGCATCAGAACCCTGACTAGAGGGTGAGTAGGGATTTTTGTAGAGAAAATACAATTGTTCAAGGGAGAACAATAGATTTGTTTATAGGTAAGCTGGTGACTCAAAGGTTTTCTTTAGACTAGACAATAGGAGCTGATCACTCTTGGCTATGGGTGGTGTTTTCTTCCAGGGAGCTCACAATGCAACTAGGCTGCTTTAGTATTTGGATATCAATTAAGGATTCATTACTAGAATTGGTCTGATAATTGCTGAGCTGGGTGTGTGCACGGGTAGGTTCATTAGCATCTGGAGCAGAGATTCCCATGATGCAGTGCTTCCCTGCTTTTTCTGGTCCCAGAATTCAGTGTGGTTCTCTGTTCTCCATTCTGTATGTAAATTGAGATGTCTTCCTGTCCCATCTTTCATGCAGATGAGGCTAGGGGAGTTGTCTCTGCTGTCTTAATCTTGTCACCCTTGTCAGGAGGGGTCTAAGTGTGTCTCCCAACGCCCTTCACTGCTCTCTGCAAGTTTTTCTCCTCTGACGGGTTTTGGTTTAAGCAGAGGCTGGGGGGAGACACGGTTAGTAGAATCTATTGGGAGGCAAGAACAGTAGCCATGACACACCTTGTGGGGGCTTTGTGATACAGACATGGGTCCACTGAGAGGGGGGGGGAGAGAGAGAGAGAGAGAGCGCGAGCGCACAAACAAGAAATGATATGCATGATTAGATAGATAGATAAGAATGGCCATACTGGGTCAGACCAAAGGTCCATCAAGACCAGTATCCTGTGCTCTGACAGTGGCCAATGGCAGGTGCCCCAAAGGGAATGAACAGACAGGTTATCAAGTGATCCATGCCCTGTCACCCAATCCCAGCTTCTGGCAAACACAGGCTAGGGACACCATTCCTGCCCATCCAGGATAATAGCCATTGATGGACCTATCTTCCATGAATCTATCTAGCTCCCTTTTGAACCCTGTTATAGTATTGGCCTTCACAACACCCTCTGGCGAGGAGTTCCAGAGGTTGACAGTACGTTGTATGAAAAAATACTTTCTTGTGTTTGTTTTAAACCTGCTATCTATTAATTTCATTTGGTGGCCACTTGTTCTTGTATTATAAGAAGGAGTAAATAACAATTCCTTATTTATTTTCTCTATACCACTCATGATTTTCTAGACCTCTATCATATCCCCCCTTAGTCGCCTCTTTTCCAAGCTGACAAGTCCCAGTCTTATTAATCTTTCCTCATACGGAAGTCGTTCTATACCCCTAATCATTTTTGTTGCCTTTTTCTGAACTTTTTCCAATTCCAATATATCTTTTTTGAGATGGGGTGACCACATCTGGACGCAGTATTCAAGGTGTGGGCATACCATTGATTTATATAGAGGCAATATGATATTTTCTATCTTATTATCTATCCCTTTCTTGATGATTCCCAACATTCTGTTTGCTTTTTTGAATGCCACTGCACATTGAGTGGATGATTTCAGAGAACTATCCACAAGGACTCCAAGATCACTTTCTTGAGGAGGAACAACTAATTTAGACCCTATCTTTGTATATGTACAGTTAGGATTATGTTTTACAATGTGCATTACTTTGTATTTATCAACATTAAATTTCATTTTCCATTTTGTTGCCCAGTCACCCAGTTTTGTGAGATCCTTTTGTAGCTCTTTGCAGTATGCCTGGGACTTAACTATCTTGAGTAGTTTTGTATCATCTGCAAATTTCGCCCCCTCACTGTTTACCCTTTTCCAGATTGTTTATGAATATGTTAAATAGGACTGGTCCTAGAACAGACCCTGGGGGACCCCACTATTTACCTCTCTCCATTCTGAAAACTGACCATTTATTCCTACCCTTTGTTTCCTATCTTTTAACCAGTTACCAATCCATGAGACAACCTTCTCTCTTATCCCATGACTGCTTATTTTGCTTTAGAGCCTGTGGTGAGGGATCTTGTCAAAGGCTTTCTGAAAATCTAAATACACTATATCCGCTGGATCTCCTTTGTCCGCATGCTTGTTGACCCCTCAAAGAATTCTAGTAGATTGGTGAGGCATGATTTCCCTTTACAAAAACCATGTTGACTATTTCCCAACAAATTATGTTCATCTATGCGTCTGACAATTTTGTTCTTTACGATAGTTTCAACCAATTTGCCCGGTACTTAAGTGAGGCTTATCAGCCTGTAGTTGCCAGGGTCACCTCTGGAGCCCTTTTTAAAAATTGGTGTCACATTAGCTATCCTCCAGTCATTTGGATAGATAGATAGATAATCTGATCCCATTGACTCCAGTGTAGGTATGGCTGATTTACACCAGGTGGGATCTGGCCCCATTAGCTCCAAGCATGTTTTAAGCCAAGTACATCTCTTGATGCTTGTATAAATGTTAATATTTACTGATATTCTTTTTCATTGAGACCCAGGCATCTGAGAGATGAAGAACAACAAATGAAGATCCTTCTGAAACCCACCATGCCAGACCCAGCCAAGGAAGCCAGTTAAGGAAAGAAAAATGAGCAACTGTTGTAGGGGCTATGGGTACAATTTTCAAAATGCCTAAGTGCCTTAGGAGCCTATGTTCCATTTTCACCAGTGATTTAGCCACTCTCACGAGAGTTAGGTGCCTCATCTACCTGAGCACTTCTGAAAATCCCACTGGGCACTTATCTGAATCTCTTGGCACCTAAATACCTTGGAAAATGTGGCTCCCAATCATTTTTTGAAAGTGGGGGCTTAGGCACTTTTGAAGACTCCGCCCTATCTCTTTTACTGTTTTAATCATGCCAGAAGTACTATGCAGGCATCAGTGACAACTCCATAGGGGTTGAATTTTGCACTTAATACAGGGAATCAACCTCTTCAAACAGCATGTTGACCTCCAAATCACAGCAGGAATTTATACCACGGGACCTGCTGCTGTGCAAGGTGGGGGACACGAATCAATTACTCTATGTAGCTCCTCCATGTAGTTCAAAACCCGGAGTTGCACTCTGCTGGGATCCAACATATGGTACCCAAGAGCTCAGCAAATACTTTTGGGCCAGATCCTCAGCAAGTGTTAATCCACGTAGTTGAGGATTGGCCCAGTACTGCAGGACAGTCACGTGGTGGCAATTCTTATGAGAATTCTGTAAGAATATGTACAGAAATGGTGTCAGAATATAGGAACTGCTGGACTGATCACAGCCAAGGTCCATGTAGTCTCTCTGACAGTGGTCAGCAATAGATGCCTTAGAGGAAGGTGTAAGAAATCTGCAGTGGGCAGATATGAAATAATCACCCCACCATTAAGTCTCATCCTGATCTTGAACTGTCATTAAAGTTGGGGGAAAATTGATTTTTCAGCTTACTCACAATTTGGAAAAAATCAAGGGGAAAAAAAAAAAAAAAAAAAAAAAAAAAAAAAACCACGTTTTGGCTGAAACCGAAATTGTTCAAAATTTTCAGCAAATCAAAAAGAGTAAAAAATTGGTTTCAAACTAAACATTTTGCTTTGATTGCAAATTACTTTTAAACTTTTTAGTATTTTTTATTAAAAAACAATTCAAGGAAATTTCTAAACAAAGTTGTTTCAAATCGAAAAATCAAAACATTTAGAGTTTTTTGGGATTTTCCCCCCTGAAACGAACAATTCAGCAAAACCAACATGAAATCATGAACCATTGCAGTGTCACCAAATCTGCATTTTTTATCCCAAAATAGTTTCGGTTGACAAATTTGGCACAGCTCCGCTAGTCACAGATTGGCTTAAGGCCCGAAGCATGAGGTTTATATGCCTTCTAAAACGCTTTGTTGTATTATTGCTATTCCTATTACCCATAGAGATGTCCAGTTCCCCTTTGAATCTTGCTAAGTTGTGGCCTCAATATCATCCTGTATCAGTGAGTTCTACATTCGAACACCGTCATGTCAGAAAGGATATTTCCTTCGTTCAGTTTTGAAAACAGGGAAGGGAACCCAGGAGTCCTGATTCTCAGCTTCCCCTGCCCTAGCCCACTACATTTCACTGCCCTCAGAGTCGGGACTCCTGACTCCCAACCCCCCCAACACAAACACACACTAACCTCCCCTCCCATTCCAGAGCTGGGAATGGAACCTGGGAGTCCCGACTCCAAGCCCCATCTGCTCTAACCATTAGACACTACTCTCCAGCCAGAGCTGGGAACAGAACTCAGAAGTCCTGACCCTCATTCCTGCTGCTCTGACACACTAGACTCCATTCCTTCCAGAACTGGTAACCAAACCCAGGAGTCCTGATTCTCAGCCCCTACAGCTCTAACCACGAGACCCTACTCCCCTCACAGAACTGGGAATGGAACCCAAGAATCCTGATGCCTAGTTTGAACCACCAGGCCACTCAATTACACCAGTAAAAATCAAAACTGAAGGGGTGACTACAGCTTGAGCAGTCATACCTGAGCTAGCTTAACTCGCGCTAGCTCAGGTACCAGAGCAATACATCAGCACAGGCTGTACAAGCCTGTCTGGACCCCTGGGTCATTAGTCACAGGGCTAGCCCATGCTGAAGCATGGGCTGCTGCAGCTTCACTGTTCTGGGAGCCAAGCTAGCGAGATGAAAACGAGCTGGGGTATGTCTGCTCCAGTTGCAATTGCAGCCTCTGACTGCAGCATAGACCGACCCTAACTCAGCTGCCTTGGTTGGATTTGAGAATCTGTCTCCTTGTCCCCATGCTTTGTGTTAATAAAATGCACATTTTCACATTAAAAAAATCCAGTTAACAGGATCAAAATGTGGCTCATCCCGATCCACGTAGGGTTTAAACTCCACCTAGAACTGGGGCAAAAGCATCTATTTACTGTACAAAGAAAAATACCTATGTGAAATGCTGTCGCAAGTAAACAGTTTCTGTTGCACTTGGCAGTGTTCTTCTTGAAGGCACGTTCTGCATTCTTTGGAAGCTAGGCTCAGGGTTCAAGTACAGACGCTGGTTCTGGTTACATCCTCAGTCTCTGGGGTGCTGGGGGACACACAGCCATCCCATACAATCATACTCTGCTATTCTCTGTGCTCTCAAAGGGCTTTTTGCGTATTGCTTAACCAAGCCTCACATCCTCATGGAAGTTAGGTGAATATTATTGTGCCGGTGTGTGACAGGATCAGGCCAGATGGCTACAGGAGAGTGTTCCTATTGGGAACCAGGAAGTGGGCGGGCGGAGCGCCCATTGCTAAAGGACCTCCCCCCAGCCTAAGGGGAGGATCCACAGGGCCTGGAAACCAAATAATTCCGGGGGACAACTAATGAGATAACAGGGATGGGAGTGAGGTGAAAGGGTCAAACAAAGGGAACCTGATGGGGACACCAAGCAGAGAACCCCGGACAGCGCCCACTGCTCCTCGAAGGCATCAAGGGAGCCAGCAAACGCCACCCAGAGGAACTCTGCCCGGATGCGTGAATGGACAGAGGATCAGAAATAGGCCCCACAGTCACAGGAGACTCATCAGCCAACCTCCTGTCCCTGGTTTTATAGATGGCCGTTTTATCCAGGGCCAGGAGGAGGTTGACCAGGAGGTCCCGTGACTTTGTGGGGCCACGGATAGGGAGTGCATAAATAAAAAGGTGAGGGGAAAAGTGCAACCAAAAACTTAACAAAATATTTGTGAGGAGCCGGAATAGGGGCTGCAGCCTGGCGTACTCCAGGTAAACGTGCGCCAGGGTTTCCCTCACGCCGCAGAAGGGGTAGGTGTCTGGGATAGGGGTAAACTGCCCCATGTACACGCCTGTGCTCACGGCCCCATGAAGGAGCCGCCAACTGATATCCCCGGCGGGCCTCGGGACCAGGGCGGAGTATAGGCTGGCCCACCGGGGCTTCTCACCCTCTAGAGGTGGCAGGAGGTCCCGCCACTTTGTGTCAGGGCGGGACGCGAGGGTGAGGAAGTGAAGGGTGTGGAGCACGAGCATGTATAGGTGTTTCCTTGGCGCGGTTTGGAAGCGGACCGGCTGTAGATTGTGCAGCCGGTTCACGGTGAAGGGGCGGGGAGGCCGGTTGGGTCCATGGGGCAGAGGCCTGATGAAAAGGTCTGGAGGGCCTGGGGTGGAGGGTGGGCGGGGCGTGCCCTCTCGCAGGAACCAGTCGAGGTAGGCCCAAGCTGCGGGCGGCAAAGCGACCCTCACCTCCTGAAGTACGCGCTGGGGAGTACGAGGCCTGGAGAGCCCCCCCCCCCCCGCGCATGCGCTGAGCGAGCGTCAGGGGATCTAGCCAGTCTCCCCGGTTGTAGTCCAGGAGGTCTCCGACTCTGGTGACTTCTGCCAGGACCAACCTCTGGCGCGCCGAGGGGGACTCCGCCACCTGCACATGGAACTGGGGCTTGTGTAGCAGGGGCTCCGCGAGGAGATCTGCTCCCTCGGTGGCCACCATGGACCTGGTCGCTGAGAACAGCTTCCAGGTCCGAAGGAGGTCCTGGTAGAAGACCGGCAGCCTGGAGAGGTCTCGCAGAAGACCGCTCGGATGGAGATAAAGGAGCTGCCGGTCATATCGGAGCCCTCGGAAGCGGCGCAGGAAGGCGTGCTCCAGTACTGTCCACGCCGGACTACCTGCGCCATAAAGGAGCCTCTGCAGAGCCTGGAGGCGGAAGACATGGACCTGAGTGTGTAGACACTTTAGGCCCTGCCCTCCCTCCTCCAGGGGAAGCTGGAGGACCCCGGCAGAGACCCAGTGCAGTCCTGGCCAAAAGAACTCCAGAATCACCGTCCGGAGGTGGACCAGGAAGCCCGGGGCCGGGACCAGGGTGTTGAGTCAGTACTAGAGCATGGACAGGACTAGTTGATTGAGCACCAGTGCCCTCCCTCGGAGGAAGAGGCACCGGAGTAGTCCTGTCCATTTCCGGAGCCGCTCCGTCACCCTGCCCGTTAAACCGTACCAGTTTTCCGGTGGAGACGGATGCATGGCAGAAAGGTAAAAGCCAAGATAGAGCAGCGGACCCGCACTCCACTGGATGGCCTGAAGCGCGGGTGGGAGGGAGCTCGCCTGCCACCCGTCCCCGACCACCAGGCCAGCACTCTTGACCCAGTTGACCCGGGCGGAGGAGGCTGCCGAGTAGACGGCCTGGCAAGCCTCCACCCGCGCCAAGTCGCCCGGGTCCTGGACCATGAGGAGCACGTCATCGGCGTATGCCGACAGGACCAGCCGCAGCTCCGGCTCTCACAGCACCAACCCCGTCAACCTCCCGCGGAGGAGGCAGAGAAAGGGCTCGATCGCCAGAGCATACAGCTGGCCCGAGAGGGGGCACCCCTGCTGTACTCCTCGCCCGAATCTGACCGGTTCGGTCAGGGTCCAGTTGAGCCTGACCAGACACTCTGTGGAAGCGTGCAGCACCTGGAGAAAACCCACAAACTGGGGTCCAAAGCCAAACGCTCGCAGAGTGCCCAGGAGATACCCGTGGTCCACCATGTCGAATGCCTTCTCCTGATCCAGGGACAGGAGGGCGAACGACAGACCATCCCTACACCCGAGCTCTAAGAGGTCCCGGACCAGATACAGATTATCGAATATGGTGCGGCCCGGGACGGTGTAGGTCTGGTCTGGGAGGACCACGTCCGCCAGCATGGACCCTAGCCGCAGCGAGATGGCCTTGGCTATGATTTTGTAGTCCGTACTGAGGAGCGAGACGCGACGCCAATTCCATAAGTTGCAGAGGTCCCCCTTCTTCGGCAATAAGGAGAGCACGGCTCGCCTGCATGAAAGAGGGAGGACCCTGCTCTGCAAGGACTCGGCCCAGACGGTGACTAGGTCTGGGCCAAGGACGTCCCAGAACACACGGTAGAACTCCACGGTCAGCCCGTCCATGCCGAGATTTATTGGTGGGCATGCAGCGGAGGGCTTCCGAGAACTCGGCCACAGTGAGAGGCAGCTCCAGCCGGTCTCGGTCGCCCGCACTGACTGTCGGGAGTCCGTCCCAGAGCACTCTGCAAGCGTTAGGATTGGTCGGATCCGGGGAGAAAAGGCCTGCGTAGAAGGCCCTGGCCCTCCCGCACATCTCTGCCGGATCCGGGAGGGGGGTGCCGTCCTCTGCCAGGAGGCAGGTGATGTGCTTCTTGGCCCCCCTCTTTTTCTCCAGGGCGTAGAAGAAGCGGGAGCCGCGATCCATCTCCCGAAGGAGGCGGATGCGGGGTCGAACAAAGGCACTCTGGGCCCGATGGTCCTCGAGGACCCGGAGCTCCTCCCACTTCTCCTGGCACACTCTGCAGAGGGATGGATCCTCGGGGCTGGCGGCCAAACACCTCTCCAGATCTAAGACCTCCCGTTCCAACTGCTCTATCGCCGCATCCCTCCGTCAGCTGGCGCCGGGTGTAGTCGCGGCAGAAGAGCTGGGCGCGCGCACCTTCCCCACGTCCCACCACTGCCACGCCAAGGGAAAGGCGTGCCTCTGCCCTCGCCAGGCCAGCCAAAACTCCCAGAAGGATGCCACGAAGCCCACATCCTCCAACAAGCTGTTGTTGAAATGCCAATAGGCCGGCCCCGGCCTCTCCGCACAGAGAGAGGCGGTCACAGTGACTAGATGGTGATCCAAAAACGGGGACGGCCGGATGCTGGAGGAGTGGGCCCATGAAAGGTAGAAGCATGACAGATAGATGCAGTCCAACCGGGAGTGGCACAACTGATGAGCCTCCACCCAAAAGTGAACGTCGAGACGTCGTCCGGGTGGTGGTCGCGCCAGACATCCACCAGGGAGTGACAGTCGACGATCTCCCGGAGGATGTCTGCGGAGGCCAGGCACTGCTCGGTCCCCGAGCGGTCCCGCTCCTCAAGGGTGATGTTAAAGTCCCCGCCCAGGACAAGCACTCGCGAGGATCCAAGGAGCCGAGGAAGGCGGACTCCTGCTGATAGAAACGCAGCCGCACCAGGCCCGATGTCAGGGCATAAACGTTGACAAGGTTGACCATGAGCCCCTCCATATCGACCTGGAGGTGCAGCAGGCGGCCCGGCACAGCCTTGGTGACCCCCAGCACTTCAGGCCGTAGGTCGGGGGAGAACAGGGTCGCCACTCCGGCTGAATTGGTGGTGAGGTGGCTAAAAGAGACCCTGTCCCCCCACTCCAGCCGCCAGCTGTCTTCAGCAGCCAGACCCGTATGGGTCTCCTGCAGGAAAACCACAGAGTACCCCCCTCCTGAAGGAAGGACAGCACCTGGCTCCTGCAGAGTCCCATCCTACAGCCCTGGGTGTTCAATGTTGCGAAGATGATAGGTGCCATGAGGAGGGCTGGGGGGGGATCCTTGCCGGCAGGGTCGCTCATGGCCCCTGTCGGGCCACGCAGCAAACCATGACCTACCCCGTAGGTGAGTAAGGAGTCACGGAAGAGGCAGACCCGCTGATAGGCCACGGCGCCCTGCTTCCTGGTCCTTTTACCCGCCCCCATGAGGGCCCTTGCAGCCCAGAGGATTTGATGGAAATCCCCCCATCGCTGGAGAGCGAGCTGCACCTTGTTATGGGAGCCACAGACGTCTGCAAGGAACTCCCGCAGTTCTTCTCGCAGTGTATGGGGGGGGGGGGGTCACTGGACTCTGGATTGCCTCCGGTGGGGCCCCTGTTGAAGCCCCGTGGCCTACCGAGATGGGCAGGCAGGGGGCGGACCTCCAACGTGGCACCCGATGGGCCGGTGCCACGTGGCCCGCCTCACACCCCGGCTCAGTAGGGGGCGGCAGAGGGAAGATTGCAGCCCCTAGTGGGTCGGGACAGGGAAATACAAAGGCTGTTCCTTGGGGTGTCATCCTCTGGAAAAGGGAAGGAGACAGCCCCAGGGGCAACAATGGCATCACGGGAGGTGGGGGGGGGACAGGGACGGGGTCGGCCTCAGGGGCAGGGCAGGGATCAAGAGTAGGGGCAGGGATCAGGAGCACAGTCGGGGAAAGGGACAGAGGCAGGATCCTGAGCCCCAGTAGCTGGGCCGCTGGGAGGTGGCCCCTCTCAGTTTGGCTCAGCTCAGGGATCTGGGGTGTGGGAAGGGGACCCTCAGTGATGCCGAGCTCAGACTCTATGGCTGGTGTGGCAGCCACAGCATCAGGAGGTGGACAGTCTTCAGTGGGGTCCCCACCCAGGAAGGAGGTCGGTTGCCCAACACTTTCGAGGGCTACCCAGCTGCGTGGCACCGGCCATCGCCTCAGTAGGCTCGGCGGCCGTCAGCGGGGTGCAACCTGCGGCCGGGCAGATGGAAGAGCCCAGGGGACCCTCGTAGGTGGGAGCAGAAGCAGCGGTTAGGGGGAGGGAGCATGTGGAAAGGGGGGTCAGGGTGAGGTCGCTTAGATCGAGGCCCGCTGGCAGAGGGTCATCCTCCCCCTGGGTGACCAGGGTCAGGCCCAGAGCCTCAACCTCATAAATGGAGGGGAGATCACCTTCCACCACCCCGGGGTTTTCCCCGCCAGCACCCGAAGCGACGCTCGCTTCAGGGCTCGCAGGGGCTTCAACTGTTAAGGGGGCAGGAGGGACTCCATCAGGGGCCTCTGAGGGAAGGGACTCCAGAGGAGGGGCGGTGGTACCCTCTGATGCTGCCACATCTTCCCCAGCCGGCACTGGTGGATGGAACACACCCGGGGGCAAAGTGGAAGGCTCGGCATCGGTGCTCCCCTTCCTGGTCTTCTGGGGGGCTTCCGCATCAGTGGGAAGGAGTGGAGCTCGAGCCTTCCGCTTGCCCGCTTCCCCTGTACTAGGGCCCAGCCCTCCATGGCATCGTCCGGGGGCTGGCTAACAGGGGTCGGGTCGGGGGGCAGGGGCGATGGCTCGGGGAGGTAGCGGTAGGGTGGCACGAGGGATGGAAGATTCTCCTTGGGGTAGGCCCTCTCCCGTGCCCGGTGGTATCCCCGCCGCACCCTCCTCCACCGGTCCCACCAGACTGCAAGCAGTGGAGGCGGGGCTCTCCCGCTCATCTGGGCGGATTGGGGGGGAAGTACCCCTTGGGCCCGAGCGGGAGCAGTGGTGGGCCAAGAAGGAGGAGGGGCGACTCCGGGTGCCAGGCAGTCAGGGGCGCTGGCAATGACGGGGCCGGTGCCCTGCCAGGACGCTTCTCCGTGCCGGGCCAAGGGGCAGTCCCTCTGGACGTGTCCCATCGCCCAGCAGAGATAGCACCGGGCCTCCCCCGTAGAATAATGCACCCCGTAGTGGGGCCCCTGGTAGGGGAGCAGGAAGGACCCCTCAAGCGCCTCTCCGTTACGTGCCGCCAGCAACAGTTGAAGCTGCACCTGCCGGCGGAACGAGAGGACGTGACGGAGGGCGGGGTCTTTGCAGCCCAACGGAAGAGGGCTGATGACAGAGATTGGTTTCCCCAGGGTAGAAAGGGCGGGCAGCAGAGCGGCATTGGGCAGGAAGGGAGGGACAGAGGTCAGGACTAACCGGACGCCCAGGTCTTCCAACGGCTCCAGGGGGACGAACACGCCCCCCACCGCCAGGCCCGTCTTCACCGCCTCCTGGGCGGCGGCCTCCAATGCTAGGAAGAAGACGACCTTTCCGTACATTTTGGAGGCTGCCACGATGGCCCTGGGCCCCACCACCCTCGCCAACGCCCACACGTAGGTCTCCACGTGGGGCGAGGCGGGCACCAGGAGGCAACGGACGCCGTGCTTCCTGGTCAAGGTAGGGAAGGGGCCCCGGCTGCTATAGATGGTAGCAGAGGCGGTGGTCAGGAGAGATGACGTAGCGGCAGGCGGGGGGGAGGGGGTCACCGTCACCTGGGCGTACGCCTTGGGGGCCGGGCACCCGCAGAGCTGGTGGAGGGAGCAGTGGGGAGGGACGCCGCAGCAGTGGGGGCAGCCCCTGCCATGGGGGGCCTGGTCTTTTTGGCAGGGCCCTTACCCTTCTTTTTACCCTGGCCCTTCCCGCCGGCTGGGGGGGGCTCCCCCAGAATCAGAAGGGGCAAGGGATGTGGCAGCAGCGGAGGTCTCCCCGGTGCTCGCCGGTGCCCCAGCAGGGGCGGCAGCAGGTGTTTCGGCAGCAGCAGTTGAGGTGGAGGCCTGAGGGGGTCGGAGGGGGGGCAGCAGGGTCTGCTTGAGGGGTCTCGCCAGCTGTGTACCCTGCCATAAGGAAAGCGGGTGGGGGCTAAACACTGGAGGGGGGGGACAGGGAAAGAGGGCAACCACCCCTCCCTGCTAGGCTGCAGGCAGGGAAAGAGGGCGCCAGAAGGGGAAGGCTAAATGGGCGGGGGGGCTAGCAAGGACTTGGGGGGGGGTGTCAATCACCGACTGGATTGGGGTTCCGGCTCCTCTAGCTGCACTAGGGAACTGGGGGATGTAACAACATGGGGGGGGGTGTGCAGTGATACAGGGGTCAAACTCAAACAGGGGAGGGGCACAAGTGCATGAGGGGAAGGGCTAATCAGGGCTGGGGGGACTGCAAGGAGAGGGGAACAAACGGGTTGGAGGCCCTGGGGCTGGCTTCAGGGCAGGGGCGGGGCAAACAAAGCTGTAGAGGGAAATGGGCGGGGCAGACAAACAAACTGAAGCTGGGGAGGGGCAAAGTCTGCAGGGGCAAATGGGGTAGGCAGCAAGGGGTAAAGCTTGGGGGCCTGTTGCAAAGGGGAGGGGGTCAGTCCAAGGGGGGCGGGGAGTATGTGCACCCATGAGCACTTGTCCTTAAAGTCAATATTCGGGCTGGCAGCTGCTGCTGCAGGCCCAAATGGTGGAAACAGGCGTGGCAAGCCAGGCGAGCAGCTCAGTCCCAGAGGCAGGAGCTCAAGGCAGATGGTAAGCAGCCAGTGGGGATGGTGGAGGGGGCAGCGGTGGTGGTGGTGGGGGAACAGGGGGACACAGATGGAGCAGGCTCCACTCCACACCCCCGGTGTCCCCACAAACACAGTCTAGACCCCCACCACAAGAGCACAGTTTGAAAATTACTCATTCTTTAAGTGCCCCCTCCACGGTGGTCTTCAGAATCTCTGTGTGCTCCCCCAGTAGCAGATGGTCCTCTTCTTCTTCTCCTCCTTGGGGCTCCAGCAACTCCACAGCAGCAAACACAGCAGCTCCAGGTGGCAGTCTGGTGGCCAGGCAGGAGGGACCCTTCTCAGATGGTGGTGATGGTAGTAATGTCCACAGCAGCAATGGCTTGGGCTGGGGTCCCTCACTCCCCTCCTCTGGAGCAACTGAGGGTGGGGGGGTTCAGCAGCCAGCCAGCAACTGGGTAGCAGAGAAGGGGACAGGTGGTGGTGTCTGGCCCAGCAGGAGCAGCCCCCTGCCTTCCTCTACCCTCCAAGCCAGAGAGTGTTCAAAAGGAGAGATCTATTAGTCCCAGATGAAGGAGACCCCTTTTCCCTGGGTAAGAGAACAGGGGCAGTTCCAGAACAAGCAGGAACTTGCTGGAACCAACTAAGGCAGGCAGGCTAATTAGGACACCTGGAACGAATTAAGAAGAAACTGCTAGAATCAATTAGGACAGGCTGGCTAATCAGGGCACCTGAGTTAAAAAGGACCTCACTTCAGTTTGTAGTGTGCATGCGAGGAGCTGGGAGCAAAAGACACTAGTTGTTGAGAGTGAGACGGCGTATTGCTGGCGGACTGAGGAGTACAAGCATTATCAGACACCAGGAGAAAGGTCCTGTGGTGAGGATAAAGAAGGTGTTGGGAGGAGGCCATGGGGAAGTAGCCCAAGGAGTTGTAGCTGTCATGCAGCTGTTCCAGGAGGCACTCTAGACTGCTACAGTCCACAGGGCCCTGGGCTGGAACCCGGAGTAGAGGGCGGGCCAAACCTCCCAACTCCTGATCAGACACAGGAGGAGGTGACCTGGACTGTGGGCTCCACCAGAAGGGAAAGTCTCTGAGCGGTTTCTCTGACCCACATGGTGAATCTCTGAGGCGAGCAAATCCACCAATAAATGCAGGACCCACCAAGGTAGAGGAGGAACTTTGTCACACAGTGTTACAGAATAACGAAGTAAGGCACAGAGCAACATGACCGAGGTTATGGATGGAAAGTCAGTGGCAGAGCTAAGGATAGAGCCCCAGAGTCCTGACTCACAGCACCCTCCCAACCCCACTAGACCACATTCCCATCCCAGAGTTGGGAACAGAACCCAAGACTCCCAGCTATCAATACTCTACTACTACTCTAACCACAAGATAACACTCCTCCTGGTGTTTGGAACAAAATCCAAGTATCTTAATTTCCAATCCCCTGCTCTGATCACTAGACCGGGGTAGGCAACCTATGGCACGCGTGCCAAAGGCGGCACGCAAGCTGATTTTCAGTAGCACTCACTCTGCCCGGGCCCTGGCCACCGGTCCGGGGGGCTCTGCATTTTAATTTAATTTTAAATGAAGCTTCTTAAACATTTTAAAAACCTTATTTACTTTACATACAACAATAGTTTAGTTATATATTATAGACTTATAGAAAGAGACCTTCTAAAAATGTTAAAATGTATTACTGGCACGCGAAACCTTACATTAGAGTGAATAAATGAAGACTCGGCACACCACTTCTGAAAGGTTGCTGACCCCTGCACTAGACTATACTACTTCCTCCCCAAATAGGCAATAGAACCCAGAAATCCAGACTCAGTCTCTCCCATTTCCACTGCTAGATCATAAACCCCTTGTAGAGATGGGAACAGAACCCAAGAGCCTTGACGCCAAGTCCCCGCTATGCGTCGCTAACCCACCAGACCCCATTTCACTCTATTCCCAGAGCTAGCTATAGAACCCAAGAGTCCTGATTCCCAGCCCCCCGCTCCATTAGAACCTCCTCCCCAGCCACATCTGGGAATAAAACCCAGTAGCCCCGACTCCCAGGCCCCATGCTTAACCACTAGACACCTACTCACCTCCTAGAACCAGGAATAGAACTCAGGAGTCCAGACTCCCAGCCCTATCTGCTCTCCCCCAATAGACCCCACAACCCTCCCAGAGCCAGGAATGGAAGCCAGGAATCGCAATTTGCTGTCCCCCTTGCCCCACACAGCTCAGTGGAGCACAGAAAATAACCCCATGTCATTCCACATGAATGGATGACTGCTCTCCCAGAAATGCCCTCTGGGCCCAACAGGGAGTTGGGGCGGGGGGGGTGACTGCTAGTATGAGCCATTGAGTTAACAACGCCTTGTGACTAAGGCTGTGAAAGGCCTACAGATCCAGTCATCAGCATCTGACCTTCGTCCAACACAACAAGCAAATGATCAACCACTGCAGCCTCTGGACCATAGCTTGCCCTTGAAAACAGGTCAAAATTGGCTCTATATAGCACCCAAGCTGCTTCCGTGCCCTCTTGCCCAAAAAAGACTAGGGACAAGCAGCAAGACTGGGAGACCCAAGTAATGGCTCCTCAGACAACAACTCATTTTCATAGTTTCATACCTTTTAAGGCCAGAAGGGACCATAGATCTTCTTGTATCACCTCCTGTATATCACAGGTCAGAGAATGTCACCCAGATACCCCTGCACTGAGCCCAATGACTTGGGTTTGGCTAAAGCTCTTACAGGAAGGCATCCAGCCTTGGTTTGAAGATGTCAGGAGATGGAAAAATAGTGAATCACACTCACTGTGAAATAAAGGTGTCTTATTTCTAACTGGAGTTGGTCTGGCTTCAGCTTCCAGCCTTTGGTTCTTGTTCTGTCTTTCTCTGCTAGGTTTAAACTCCACCTGGAACTGGGCTGAAAGCATCCTCAGCATCCCTTTAGTACCTGGTATTTTCCTCCCATGAAGGTGCTTTACACTGTCATAGACTCACCTTTTGATCTAAACAGCCCGAGCTTTCAAGTCTCTCACTGTCAGGCATTTTCTTGAGCCCTTGAATAATTTCTCTGGCTCTTTTCTGCACCCTCTCCAATTTTTCAGCATCCTTTTTAAAAAGCATTCCCTAGAACTGGACGCAGCATTCCAGTATTGGTCTCACCAATGCTATACACAGAGGTAAAATCATCCCCTTGCTCTTCCTCACTGCTCCCCTGTTTATACAGCCAAGGAACACAAGAGCCATTTTTGTACCCGCATTGAACTGCGAGCTCATGTTGAGTTGTTTGTCCACCCCAGCTCCTTTTCAGAGTCGCCACTGCTTTCCCGGACACAGGCCCCCATTCTGTAGGGGTGCCCTTCCTTCCTTGCTGCTAGATGTGTCACCTTGCATTCAGCTGCAGTAAAGTGCAGTTTGTTTGAATGATTACAGGAGCCAGGAGTCCTGCTCTTCCCTCCTCTATTGTTGCTCTTTTGGCCTGAGCATTAGTCCAATATTCAGGGCCTTGCAGGGTTGTTTCTGTTAGCATGAGGAATGGATGATACAAGTCAAGTGAATTATTTGGTGAAACCTTGTTCATTTACAGGGTACCGTTTCCCTGAACACTAACAGCAGCAGGCAGTTTCCTTGCTCCTGAATCCCCACATCTGCCCCTGCTCCCCACCCACCCCACAAGCTCTGTGTCCAAAAAGCCCTCCCCTGTCTCCCTGCTTCCTCCCCTGGGAGACACTCAGAACTGCTTCTCCTGGCTTCCTGCCTCCAACATACACAGCCTAGTCCCCTCCTTTGCAACCAGGGAGAGCAATATTCATCTGCCGGGGTTAACACTGGCCTACCCACATGGCTTAGTGTCTTGGGTGGAAGTCCCATTGCCTACAGCTGTTTTTACCATATAAAGGGGCTTGATTGTGCCTGAAAGACTGTTTAAATTATCCTCCACTGAGCATCTGAGATAACCCATTGCTAAGATGAATGGGGGCTTGTTGCGGGGCGATAACTCACCGCTGCAGCTCGTCCTGCTGGTCATCCAAGGAATTAGCTCACCAGCCTCCGGAGCGCACTCTGCAGGCCGGTGTCTCGCTTGCCCCTGGCCCCCGTGTCCCTCCCGGACCCCAGTGCCCCTTCTCTTGGGGTTCTGCCCCCTGCAGTATCCCACACTCTCGCTGGGTCTCCCCTCCCCAGGGAATCCCCAACCCCCTATCCCCACCTCACCTCAGTCTTGGGCTACTGCCAGTCACCATCTAGCCCCCGCTCACTGGGGCAGACTGCAGTATAATTGCTACTCATCATCGGCAAGGAGGGTTTGGACCTGCTGCCTCTGCCTACCCTTGGGCTGCCCTCTCTGCAACCCCTGTACCTGCTCGGCCTTTAACAAGGCCTGCAGCCTGGGGGTTTTCCAGGCTGGAGCTCCCCAGCGCCTCTGGCCTTTCCCCAGCCCTGCTCCACTTTAGATACCCTACTCGTCTCCCAGCAGCCAGGCCCGTCTCCCTCAACAGCTAGAGAGAGACTCTTGAACGCTGGATAGCAGCCCTTTTATAGGGCCAGCTGCGGCCTGACTGTGGCGTGGCCCCAGCTGAGGCTGCTTCCCCAATCAGCCTTTCCCCAGCCATAGCCCTCTCCAGGGCTGTTTTTAACCCTTCAGGGCAGGAGCGGGGTTACTGCCCCGCTACAGGGCTGTTCAAACCTCTCCAAACTATGGTGCCAGGCTCTCTGCCAACTTATCTCTGCAATGGTTACGTGTGGCTCATATATTTGAGTTTTTCTTCAAAACCATGACAGCTGGAGATTAGTGACGATGGAAACATTTCTGACAGAACAGTTTTCCATTGAAAAATGTGGTTTTGTTGACATTTAATGTTGTGTGGGAACATGTTGATTTTGATGAAAATTTCAAATGGAAAAAGTCAAAATGTTTCAATTCATTTCATTTAAAATTTTAACATTATATTAAAATATTACTTTTATATTAGATTTCTATATTATATTTAATATCAGGCCTATATCAAGTATATTATATTTAATATCCTAATATACACATTGAAACAACATGAAACAAAATGGTAAAATCAACATGTTTATCTTCAACACTATCAAACAACGATGTTCAAGAAAGATGATTTCAAACCAGAACAGCTGTAGAGAAAGTCTACTAGGCTGATCAGAGGAGTGGAGAGTCCATCTTACGAGTAGAGACTAAAGGAGCCGGGCTTGTTTAGCCTAGGAAAATGAAGGCTAAGAGGGAATCCAATTGCGCTCTCTCTCTCTCTCTCTCTCTCTATATATATATATATACACACACACATTAGGGGTGGGGGGTAAGCACCAAGGAATGAGAAGAGCTATTGAACCTAAAGGCCAATTTTGGCACAAGAACAAATGGAGATAAATTGGCCAGGAACAAGCTGAGGCTAGAAATGAGAAGAAGGTTTCTAAACATCAGAGAAGGGAGGTTCTGGAACAGGAGTGGGGGGCAAACAATCCAACTAGTTTTAATATGGAGCTCGATAAATTTCTGATCGGCACTAGATAACTGGGTTGCCTGCAATAGCTGGGGCTGGACTCAATGACCCAGGAGATCCCTTCCAGTCCTATATCCAACATTTCTATCAAAACTAAACATTCTGATGGTTCCAAAATGAAATGTTTCTGAATTGTTATTCTGCAGGAAATTTCAACGTTTGGGCTTTTTGTTCCGATGTCAGTATTTTCCACGGAATGAAAACTCTGGTTCCCAACCAGCACTACTGGAAATTTACTAATTTTTAAAATCCAAGCTGAGGTTATGGAGAACATGATAGTACCTCCAGAGACATGTCAGGAGAGGGATGGGTGTGTACTACCTGTTTCCAAGCCCTGGCATAATTAGAGTGTAGAACTTACTGGCACAGGAGGTCATTAAGGCCAAGGATTTAGCAACATGTAAAGAGGTACTGGACATTTATATGGATATTAAGAGTATCTAAAGTTGCCATAATTAATGCTAAGGGAAAGGATATTAAACCTCCTGCATCAACTATTTAAACCTCCACCTTTAACTATTCAAAATCAGGATGAGATTTTGATGGGGCCAGAAGATTATCCCACATCTGACTACTCTGGCATTCTCACACCTTCCTCTGAAACATCTGGTGCTGGCCAGTGTCCCCAGGATTAAACTGACCCCAGGTCTGATCCAGTCTGGCAATTCCTGTGTTCTCACAATGACCGTTCATTTAGGGAGACATTTGTCCTATCTTCTGAGAGAAAGGCACAGCCTATTGTCAATGAATTATGGACCCCAACACACATGTGATGTTAACCGAACATGAGATCTCATCTTGGAGGAACACCTAGAACTGCTATACAGGCCAAAAATAGTCTGGAATTCAGCCTCAGAAGTCAACGCATCTGTTCCATCCACGATGGACTTTAGACTAGAAATAAGGCGCTTTGGTTTACATATAAGGCACATATTTTTTAACAGTGAGAGAAGTTAACCATTGGAACAACTTACCAAGGGCTGTGATGGATTCTCCATCACTGGCAATTTTAAAATCAAGACATTTTTCTAAAAGATAAACTTTTGTTCAAGCAGGAACTGATAAAGTCCTCTGGCCTGAGTTATGCAGGAGGTCAGACTAGATGATCACAGTGGGCCCTTCTGGCCTTAAAAACTGTGACTGTGAATAACATGAAAGTGTTACAGCGGAAAACAAAGCTAAGTATGATCAGAGGGTGAGTCGGATGCATCAGACCTCCAGCTGGCATAAACTGGCGTAGCTCCACCAAAGTCAATTTACACCAGTTGGGGATCTGGTCCATAAACTTGAGGTAGGGTGGAACTTTCAAATGCCTCTTGTGGCACTGAATTCCACAGTCTAATTACGTCTTGTGTGGAAGAGGTATTTCCTCTCCTAGGGACTAAAAGGTAAGAGGACCTGGGTGCTTCATTAAAGCACTTTCGAAAATCTCCCAAGAGCAAATAGTCCAGGTTTACATCAGCAGTAAATGATACAGAATCCAGCCCAGATTCCAGTCCATGCTATACCCATCCTATAACACTAATATACTAACCAAGGTCATAATTCTTGTCCCCTATGCTCTGCAGACTTGTTCCTTTGCCTGCACTGCCCTTTGTGCCAAATCATGTCAAACATTTTCTTATCTGACTTAATCCACCAAATAAGCAAAGTAAAACTTTAACTGGCTGAGCACATCAAGCCTTTATATAAAAGCGAGTCCGTTTGCAAGAGGGTAAAACCTGGGGATTAGCAGGGACTCAATCCTGGCAGAAAATCCATCTAGCATTCCTGGAACGGGTGTCTTTCCACTGACTTGGGACTCAACTGTTTGCCAAACTGGGACCAGTTAACCTGGGATTTCTGCAGCAACAGGAAAAACAACAGACACTTAATGCAGGTGGCAACCTGCAAAGTTATGAAGACAACTTGCCACCTTCTGCAATTTTAACCTGTGGTATTAAGGGACTATTTGCGGGGATGCACATCCCTTACAAGAAGTTCAGCATAAGCATCCCAAGTGGCCATACTTCCATTTTATGGTGTGAATCAGCACCACTGAGCAGTTATTTTTTGGCCAAACCACTGAGATATTTTGCTAACACAGGGGAAGAGTGTATTCTTCTCATCCATCATTGGTAATTTTTTTTTTTATCGACCCGGCGCCACCCAAGAGCCATGAGTTTTCCAGACGTTCTGGACCACATTGGTGGCATGGGACGCTTTCAAGTCATGCATGTGGCATTCCTGGCCATCCCACTCTTAATGCTGGCCAGCCATAACCTCCTGCAGAACTTCACTGCTGGGATCCCAGAGCATCACTGTCAAGTGCGCATCATGGCCAACTACACCCATCATGCCAATCTCACAGCCAGCCTACCTGCTGAAGATCTGCTCTGGGTTTCCATTCCCATGGACAGGAGCCAGAAGCCAGAGAAGTGCCAGCGGTTTGTCACCACCCAGTGGCAGCTCCTAAACCCAAATGCCACAAGCACCAACACCATAGAGCTGGATACTGAGCCGTGTGTAGACGGGTGGACCTATGATAAGAGCCCGTTCACTGACACCATTATAACTGAGGTGAGAGAAATCTGACTCTGTATAGTCCAGGCAGTGCTGTCATCGGGAGGCAGTGTGGATCAGTGCCTAGGGTACTGGGCTGAGAGAGGAGGAGACCCAGGTTTTATTCCCAGCTCTGCTACTGATCTGCTGTGGGCAAATCACTTCCTCTCTGTTTCCTCTCCCGTCCTTTGTCTATTTAGAATGTAAGCTCTTTGGGACTGTCTCTAACTATGTGGGTATAGCACACTGGGGCCCTGATCTCGGTCGGGGGTCTGTGCAGCGCCTGGCACAATGGAGTCCTGATCTCAGTTGGGGTCTGGGCAGCACCTCGCACAATGGGGCTCCAGATCGCCTTTGGGATCTATATGTGCTATGCTAATACAACACAATAGCTTGTAGACTGTTACGTTGCACTAGGCTCTATATACACACACAGTAAGAGACAGTCCCTCCACCAAATCTCTTACTGTTGTGATCTGGCAGACTATTTTTCCCCCTTGGCACAGGTATAACTGACCACACAAGGTAGTAGGATTGCCACCTCTGAGGTATAAAAAAATGGGACATCCAAGATGATCCTGAGCCCATAAAACCGGCAGGGTGCACTGAGTACCCTGACAGATTTCCCAGGGCAGCTACCTCAAAAAAGGGATGACCCTGGGAAAAGCTGGATGGGTGGCAACTCTACAGGTACAGGGCAAGGGGACCACACCCACTGTTCATACTGTAACAGGTTTGCTGACTGACCAGTATAGCTCTCCCCATCCCCCCATACACACACTTGACTGTAGGGGTTCTCTGTACACCAATTTTACTCATGGGTGTCCACTTCAGAGCCTGATTTTTGGGGCTCAGATTTTCAGTGTGGGGGTGTGAATAGCCCCTTGATAACCCAGCCCTGTAAAAATGCTCCACTCCCAGCTCCCCAGCATAGGGGGTGTGGCCTGATTGCACTGAGCTCTGCTTCCCAGGGGCATCAGGAGGAAGAGTGGAAGTCGGAGCAGCTCCGAGGCCACTCTACACATACCCCAGGGGTTAAGTAGGGTCCAGAAACGGGAAGCACAAGTGTGGGTTAAAGCCACCTCTTCCCATCTCTGTGTCTGCCTGGAGCAAAATATCGAGACCCGGGGATCAAAGTATCCTCTCTACAGACCAGACTACAGCATGTCCAACATCCCCTCCCCGCCACCCATAGGCACTTCCAAAAAGTTCCAGCTCAGGCAATGTGTGCCCTGAAATCTTCCTGCTCTCACTGGTCTCTGTTTTCTTCCCCCCGTGCAGTGGGATTTGGTGTGTGAGTCCAGGACACTCCGGCAAATGGCGCAGTCGCTCTACATGGCTGGTGTGCTGGTGGGGTCAGCTGTGTTTGGATGCCTCGCGGACAGGTGAGATGGTGAGGCTGCGACTCCGAGCTCCACACGCTTTCATGTTGCTAGTGTGAGCTGGAGCCACACCAACCCCAGCTCCAAAAACATGTCACAATGGTTATGTACCTACTGCCTGCAGGTCAGGACTGTGTAGTGGCCCTGGGGAGGGATTGCTGGGAATGCTGCAGGTCACAACTGATACGAATTGGCAGAGGGAACAGGGTTAAGGTTAAGGGGCATCACAGAGCTGGGGGAGGGGAGGCCAGGGCTAGAACAGCAGGAGGGCTGCAGTTCGGGCTTGAGGGGCATCGGCAGAAGTGTACTGGGATAACGTCATGCATTCAAATTAATTCCTAACCCTGAATTTTGGTTCAAGCACTCTCCATTGCAAACAGTGCTTAGAGGCAGCTGAGATCACCAAAGTAGGAGTAATGGGTGCCATATGGTGCAATCATATCAGCCTCCAAATTCCCTGCCCTGGGCCAGCTTCCTGATCTCCCCACCTCCCATTAACTCTGTTCTCTGTGCTGCAGGTTTGGCCGGAAAGCCCTCCTGATCTGGTGCTACCTGCAAATGGCGGTAACAGGCATCTGTGCTGCTTTCTCCCCCAACTTCACCACGTACTGCGTCTTCCGCTTCCTCACCGGCCTGGCCATTTCTGGCATCTCGGTCAATTCTGTCTCGCTGTGTAAGTAGGCGCTTCAGGTCTGAATGATCCCAGCAGACTAAGGAGCAGAGGCAAGTTACTCTCCAGCCAATCTTATAAAGGTGCCTCTGATAGCACCGGACACCTGGTGTCTGCTCCTGGGAGAACCAGGACAGAACAAAATTCACCCTGTGTAGTGGGCCCAGCACAAGCGTATGCGCCACTTCAGCCTGCCCAGAGCTGGGAGTCCTGACATTCAGTCCTCTTCACCTGCTCTAACCCACAGAACACACGCTGCTAACAGAGCCAGCGATGGAAGCCCAGAGTCCTGACTCCTTGCCCTGCTCCTGTTCTAACCCACTAGACCCTATTCCTTCATCCAGAGCTGGAAATGGAACCCAGGAGTCCAGACTACTAATCCCAAATAATGTTCTGTGTGTGAGTGAGAGAGAGAAAGAGAGCCAGGACTCTGGAATCACAACCACTGACCTCCAGAGTTAAAACTTACGAACTGCTACAGCCTGAGCTAACACTGCCTCCTTAGCGCTCTTCTGCAGTGCAGGCACAGAGTGAGGGAGGGGACCTGCACTACATACTGACCCAGTGGGCCCCATGTTTTCTCTACCCAGGCATAGAGTGGATCCCCACCAATGTTCGGGCCATTGTGGGCACCATCAATGGATACTCCTACACTACTGGACAATTCATTCTGGCTGGGGTGGCCTACGCTATCCCAGATTGGCGCTGGCTACAGCTCACAGTCTCCCTGCCTTTCTTTGTCTTCTTTCTTTACTCCTGGTATGTATGTTGATCAATAGCTTGAATTATTTCCGGCAATTCTTTCCCCCCTTCCTAGGTATGTAATGTACCTCTTGGATAGAGGACCATTTAAGTCCTTCTTTAGCCTTGCTAACTCCCAGTCACTTTCCTGCTCTAACCACTAGACACCACTTCCCGCCCAAAGAACCCAGGAGTCCTGCATCCCATCATTCTAACCAGATAGTCCCCCCACTCTCCTCCCAGACCCGGGAATAGAAACCAGGAGTCCTGACACCCACTTCCTCTTCTCTCCTCTAACTGCTAGACACCACTTCCCTTCAAGAGCCAAAAGAGTTCAGTCTAGTGGGTTAGAGCAGGGGTAGGAGCTGGGAGTCAGGACTCCTGTATTCTATTCCCAGCTTTAAGAGAGAAGTGTAACTGAGAATCAAAACTATTGTCTTGGCTTCGTCTTGTTGGCAGGTTGTTTGTAGAGTCTGCCCGCTGGCTGGTGATATCAGGAAAACCAGAACAGGCAGTGAAAGGGCTGAGAAAGGTTGCCAGGATCAATGGGAAAATGGAAGAAGGAGACAAACTCAGCACTGAGGTAAAGAATCCATAGAGGCCCTTATTGTCCCATAGACAAACCAGATGGTCCAAACTGGGGTTAAAATGGGGGGGGGGGAGTCCATGCCCTTTCCACAAAATAAGCTCTGCCTATAAGTCCTTAAAATGATTGTTCACATCTCTCCAAGTTATTGTCTCAGGCTCTCTACAAACTCAGGCAGGCATTTGCACCCAGGTCATGCTTTCAAGATCTTCTTTGCAAACACAACAGCTTGCAACTTATTTGAAAAGAAAAGATCTAATGCAAAGTTTGTGGAGAACAGGAAGGCAGCATCGAAGGGGTGTTCCTATGATGTACCACCACAGACTGGGCTGATCCAGGTCCTGGGTCCAGCGCATGGTGACAGGCTTCTACAAAGCTGCAGTATGAAGTTTGGGGCTAATGTATTCTGTTCTGGTCACCCTCTCATAAAGTGATGTGGCAGAAATAGAGTGAACAAAGAGATGGAATAAGAGCCTGGCCAGAACCTTAGCAATAAATTGGGACTACAGCTGGTGGAAAATGTTCCAACACAACAGTAATCCATCAGACAATGCTGATTTGATTAAATGGAAACATTTCATGGGAACTTATTTATGGCGTTAAAATTTTCATCAAAAATTATCGAAATGTTTTTTAAGGTCAAAAGCACTACATTTTGTCTATAATATAATATATGCAGGCCTGTTAGCACCATTTATTATTAAGGTTGCCTGACACTTCCCATTATAAGATCCTGTTTTCAGTTGCCTATAGCTTTCCCAAACAATAACTGTTCAAGCTAAAAATTTCCATGCTGAGTGTCTGCCTCAGGCTGAATATTTTTGGAAAATATAATTATATATTATTATATTATACATAAAAAGTCAAAATGGTGAAGTCAAAATACCTTATCAAAATGTTTTGGTTTGATTAGATTGTTTCTATATTTATCAAATGAATTTTTATTTTTATTTTGAAATTCTGTTCCAGTGGCAATTTTGACTTTTTGTTCCAATTCGGGATGAAAGGAAATTTCAAAATGTTGGAACTTCACACAGAATGGACATTTTGAGTTTCAACCAACTCTAACTGGGATTATTTAGTGTGGAGGAAGAAGGAACATGATAGTCAGACAAATAGATGCAGAACAATGACTGGGATGGAGAAGGTAGACTGGGAACGTTTGTTCCCAGAATGGAAGAATAAGGCGATGCAGTGCCATCAACACTATAATTTTATTGTGAGTCTTATGATATCTGATGCCCTGGACTACTGGAGAGAGGTCATTCTGAGACAACCTTGGCTTTCATTTAAAAAAAAAAAGTAACTTCCTAGTACTCATTGTTTTGAAGAAAAGCTTGAAAATGTGACCCAAGTGTCTTTTAAAGTTCAAAAAACAGAAAGCAAATAAAAATAACCCAACGTTTTTTATATATTTAAAATCTCATGTTTTTTAAGACAATCACAGGATTTTTTGAGGTGAGGGTAAACCATGATTTTTGAAGATTTGGGGTTGACGAGACTGGTTGCTGAAATGTAAAGACTGCACATTTAAAACTGATAAGAGTAAATACTTTGTCACAAATAATTTCCATTGGAATTCACTGCTACAAGATACAAACATAGCAGGATTCAGGAAAGGATCAGACATTTATATGGATAAGGAGAAAATCCAAAGGAAGAATTTAATAAAAAATAAACAAGAGTTTTGGAAGGGATGTAAACTATTAATTTAAACACCCTATATGGCCCTATCACCTCATGATAGGGGATTGGTCCTGCTTTGAGCAGGGGGTTGGACTAGATGACCTCCTGAGGTCCCTTCCAACCCTGATATTCTATGATCTATGAGCACTTCACACTCCTGAATGTATTTACCCTCACAGCTCTCCCATGAAGCAGGGGAGCACTATTATCTCCATTGTACACATGGGGAACTGAGTCAAAGAGAGGCTAAGTGACTTGCCCAGGGTCATACAGGAAATCTGTGGTACAGCAGGAAATTAAACCCGGCATCTAAATTTTAGGTTAGTGCCCAAACCACTAGACCATCCTCCCCATCAGTCTGAATGATGTAGGGCATACACTGATCTCTAATTAGTGAGGGTTAGGAGGACCCTGTCCCTGGGGACAGGTTATACCATAACTAAAAGGTTTCTTTCACCTTCCTCTGAAGCACTTGGTACTGGCCATTGTCAGAGGCTGAAAGAACCACTGGTCTGACCCAGTCAGGGGATACCTGTATCCCTAAGCCAGGGATCGGCAACCTTCGGCACGTGGCCCATCAGGGTAATCTGCTGGCGGTAGGGTGACCAGACAGCAAGTGTGAAAAATCAGGACGGGGGTGGGGGGTAATAGGAGCCTATATAAGAAAAAGACCCAAAAATCGGGACTGTCCCTATAAAATCAGGACATCTGGTCACCCTAGCTGGCGGGCCACGATACATTTTGTTTACGTTGACCACAGGCACGGCCCCCCCACAGCTCCCAGTGGCCACGGTTTGCCATTCCTGGCCAATGGGAGCTGTGGGAAGTGGCGGCCAGTACGTCCCTGCGGCCACTGGGAGCTTCGGGGGGGGCATGCCTGTGGTTAACGTACAAAATGTCTCGCGGCCCGCCAGCGGATTACCCTGATGGGCCGCGTGCCGAAGGTTGCCGACCTATGCCCTAAGCTATCAGTGGACAGCTGAATTGTCAACAGGGAAGTGTGCATGAAATTATTGGGCCAGATCCCCAGCTGGTGTAAAACTGCCATCACTCCACTGGAGTCAATGGGGCCAGATCCCAAGCTGATGTAAATTGGCCATTGCTCCAAAGGAGTCACTGGGGTCAGATCCCCAGATGGTGTAAACTGACTGTTGCTCCATTAGAGTCAATGGGGCCAGATAGCCAGCTGGTGCAAATGGGCATAGCTCCATCCAAGCAATGATTCTATGCCAATTACACCAGCTGAGGATCTGGCCCTGTAGGTAGAGGAATCCAAACCTTCAGTCTGGGTGAGCCTTATTTGAGCAGTGCTGGGAACTTCATACACAATGGTATTAACTAGCACTTGTCCCTGCTATTCATTGCTTCGTTCTCACGGATACCATTTGCCACACGCTCTCTTCTCCATCTAGGTCTTGAAATCCAACATGCAGAAGGAACTGTCCTCAGCCAAATCTAGCCATACCATCACGGACCTGGTACGCACACCCACCATGCGCAAAATCTCCTGCGGAGTCTCCTGCATATGGCAAGTGGGCTCTTTCATTTTGCTGAGGCAAAGATATTGAAGCATAAGGAGCCAGCTCTTCTACTGGTGTAAATGAGCACAGCACCCAGCCAACATTGGGCGCTGCACAGACCCCGACTAACTTCAGGGTCCACAGTGTGCCAGGTGCTGCACAGACTTAGTGAGAGACAGTCCCTGCCCTGAAGAGCTGACAGTTTAAATAGAAAAAGGGGTGAGAGAATGAAAGTGAGGAAGAGATTTACCTAAGTTAACACAGCAGGTCAGTGGCAGATCTGGGAATGGAACCAAGGTGTCCTGACCTCCAGTCTGGTGCTCTAAACCACACTCCCCCTGCATCCTTAGACAAACCACTTCTGAACCGCACCTGGACAATGAAGATAACAAGGTCTATAGATGAAATGCAGTTGTCTAAGTGCTATGTACTACAGCCCAAATACAAGGAGAGTAAAGATTTACCTATATGTATAGGGACCTACCAAATTCACGGCCATGAAAAACGCATCACAGACCGTGAAATCTGGTCTTTTGTGTGTTTTTACCCTATACTATATAGATTTGTTTCTCAAATTGGGGGTCCTGACCAAAAGGGAGTTGCAGGGGAGTTGCAAGGTTATTTTAGGGGGTGTCGCAGTATTGCCACCCTTACTTCTACACTGCCTTCAGAGCTGGATGGCTGGAGAGTGGCGGCTGTTGGCTGGGCGCCCAGCTCTGAAGGCAGTGCTCCGCCAGCAGCAGTGCAGAAGTAAGGATGGCAACACCATACCATGCCAGCCTTACTTCTGCACTGCTGCCTTCAGAGCTGGGCGGCCGGAGAGTGGCGGCTGCTGACAGAGGGCCCAGCTCTGCAGGCAGCAGCACAGTAGTAAAGGTGGCAATACCATACCTGCCATCCCTACTTCTGTACTGCTGCTGGCGGCGGCTCTGCCTTCAGAGCTGGGATCCCGGTCAGCAGCCACCACTCTCCGACTCCAGCTGCCCAGTTTTGAAGGCAGTGCTGCCACCAGCAGCAGCACAGAAGTAAAAGTAGCAATACCACAACCCCCCCTCCCCAACACACACACACAATAACCTTGCGATCCCCCCACAACTCCTTTTTGGGTCAGGACCCCTACACTTTCAACACCATGAAATTTCAGATTTAAAAAGATGAAATCGTGAAATTTATTATTTTTAAAATCCTATGATTGTGAAATTGACCAAAATGGACTGTGAATTTGGTAGGGCCCTAGATATGTATTAACATTAGGCCTGGTCAAAATTTTTCTGCCAAAACTGTTTTTCAGCAGAAAATTGGAGTTTTGATTAAACAAATGTTTTTTTGCAAATGTCTGCTTCCTGCAAAAAATTTCAGTTTTTCACAGAAAAAACTAAACATTCAAACTGCAACATACTTTAATATTTAAATTCTGACATGCTACTGCAGTGCCTCATGGGGGTTGTAGTTTCATGTCCCTGTTGTACTCTATGGAACTGGCTCCCTGGGTGGACTACATCTCCCATGATACATCTCAGCCAGGGACTTCCATGATGCACTGCCTTCCCTTTTCAAGAGGGAGGATGATGGTGCATCATAGGAGATGTAGTCCAACCTGAGAGTCCGGCCCATAGAAGAGAACGGGAGCATCAGGTACCCAAACTACAGTTCCCATGAGGCATCATAGCAGCATTTCCGAACAGAAATATTTATGTTTTGGCCAAAACATTTTGGTATTCAAATCTTCACCACAAATTTTCAGTGGAAAATATAGATAACATTGTTTTTTTCATTTTCATCAAAAAAAATTGTGACCACCCCTCCCAATTTTCTGACCAGCTCTAACCCATGGGCGTATCTCTGCACCATCCATTTCAGGTTCTCCACCAGCTTTTCCTATTACGGCTTGGCCATGGACTTGCAGAACTTCAATGTCAATGTCTACTTGACCCAGCTGATCTTTGGAGCAGTTGATTTTCCAGCCAAGTTCATCTCAGTCCTCACCATCATTTTCATTGGACGCCGTTTCTCCCAGGCCTTTTCCTTGGTCCTAGCCGGACTGTGCATCCTAGCTAATATTTTTGTGCCACAAGGTGAGAGAGGATTTGCTCATTATGGGATGGAATAAGGGATTTTCAAGGGTTCAGTTGCTCAAGGGACTCTTGTACAAATTTCCCACAGCTAGAGATGGGACACGAACAGAGTAGACCAGTGCTGTGAGGTGGTATGAAAATTCTGCCTTAGGTGCCCAGTTGGTGTGTCTTGATCACATGCTCGGGGTCCAATTAAAAACCAGATTTTGGGTCAGGAAGGAATTTCCCCCCAGATCACAATAGCAGGGACCTTAGGGGGGTTTCCTCTTCCTTTGCGGGGGGGAGGGGGAGAGTCACATATCTAATGGGATCATCTGGGCCTTTTTCAGCCTAATCAATAGCCTGCAAAGACATCAGCGGCCCCTCGGTCTCTCCTGTTCTTGGCCTGGGACACACAACAGTTTAGTTCTATAAAGACTAAAATTCTTTGGTTTAACTTAAATTGTTGAGCTCAACATAGGGTGGTAACGGGGTGAAATTTAATGACCTGTGACATGCAGGAGGTCGGACCAGATGATCTAATGGTCCCTTCTGGCTTTAAACTCTATGAAACTATGAAAATGTCCGGGCATCAGAGCATTTGCTTAACCATGGAACAGTGGGCTGGATCCTTAGCTGATATAAATTGGCATAGTTCAACTGTAGTATATCCCACACTAACACAATGTGCTTCTTTGTCCCATTGTAGTCGGCTGGACCATACATAGGAGTTTATATATCTAGTAGTCTTCCCAGCTTAGAGCAGTTGAGGATCTGACCCACACATTGAAGGCCAGAAGGGGAAGGCAGTATGATCTGGTGAACAAACTACTAGACTGGGACTCTGAAGACTTAGGTTCTATTCATTGCTCTGGCCTGCAGGGTGACCTTGAGCAAGTCACTTCGCCTCTATGTGCCTCAGTTTCCCCATAATTGGGGGTAATGACAGTGATCTCCTTTGTAAAGAGCTTTTGTGATTTACCAATGCAAAGCGTTAAATAAGAGTTAAGCAGCAGCATCTAATCTGACCTCCTGTATAACATGGGCCAGAGAACCTCACTAGTAATTCTTGCATCAAGCCCATATCTGATGGTTGAGCTAGTATCTTTTAGAAATACGTCCACTGAATTTAAAAATTCAAATGTGAGCCTTATTTCTAGTTGAAATCTGTCTAGCATCAATTTTTAGCCACTCAATTTCATTCTGCCTTTGTCTGGTAGATTGAAGGGCCCTCTGCATCAGAAATCATCTTGCTGTGTAGGTATTTATAGACCATGATCAAGCCATCCCAGAACCACCCAATGCATAAGCTAAATAGATGAAGCTCCTGAAATCTCTCATTGTAAGACAGGTTTTCCAGACCTCAAATCTCTTTTCTGCACCCTCTCCAATTTTTCAACTTCCTTTTTAAAATGTGGACTAGAACTGGACATAGTGAAGCAGATTTTCTACTGGTATCAAGCAGCCTACCTCCATAGTCTTCAGCAGCTGAGGATCCGGGCTGGTGGTGTTATTATAATTATTTTTATTACAGTGATACATAAAGGCCCCAAATGAGATCAGGGCCCTATTGTGCTAAGGGCTGCACAGACACACTAGGGCATGGACCATCACTTGCAAAGAGCTTACAATCTAAATAGCCAAGTCAGACAAAGGTTGGGAGGGCAAACAGAAACAGAGAGAGGTGAAGTGATTTGCATAAGATCATACAGCAGAGCTGAGAACAAAACCCAGGTATCCTGACTCCAAGCCCATTGGATCACCCAACCTTGTTTAGGGTGGCCCTACCAACACCATATGCAGAGGTCATCTCACTTCTTTACTGCTGCTCGTGAGAATCACTGGTCTATGGTCAGAATTCCTGCAATAACTGAGACACAAGGTGGGTGAGGTAATATCTTTCATTGGACCAACTTCTGTTGGTGAGACAGACGAGCAGAAATTGGTCCAATAAAAGCTATTACCTCACCTATCTTGTCTCTAATATCCTGGGACTGACACGGCTACACCAACACTGCATGTAATAATACCTGAGTCACTCCTGACTTAGGCTGAAACACCCTATTTTTCCCTCTCTCCAGAACTGCAGACCATGCGCATGGTCTTCGCTGTGATCGGAAAAGGCTCCCTGGCTGCATCATTTAACTGTGCCTATATATTTTCTGGAGAGCTGTTCCCAACGGTGATCAGGTATCTAGAAGCCAGCACCTGACCCCACTGCTGCCTAGGAAGCTCTATCAGCAAACTGTGACCTTGGCTGCGCTCCGTGGAACTCGTTTGATGACTTGTAAAGTGTAGAGAATTCAGACATCACAGAGCTGACTTGTGCTCTCAGAGTGAAATGTAACCCTCTGCACAGGGCCTGTACAAGCTCTCCATGCCACTTGAGTCCTCAGAGCTAGAGTTCTATCTATCCGTCCCATACATCCTCTTTTCTCTCTCTCATTGTCTGTACTCTTATCTCGCTATATCAGTCGAGTTACACCAGTTTAAGTGAGAAGTGAATCACAATTTTCATTATAGCCTCCATTTCAGTTATTCCTGCGTCCTATGCTCAGACCACATCTTCTTTTTACAGGGGAAATCCCCTCTGAAATACACATTTAAAGAGTCCGATCCCCAGCTTGTGTAAATTGGTATCTCTCCATTGGAGTCAATGAGGCCAAATCCCCAGCAGGTGTAAATTGGCATTGCTCCAGTGGAGTCGACGAGGCCAGATTCCCAGCTGGTGTAAATTGACCGTAGCTCCACTGGAATCAATGGTTCAAATCCAGCGCTGGTGTAACTCAGCGTTGTTCCATTGGAATCAATGGGATCAGATGCCCAGCTGATGTAAATGGGCCATAGTTTCTTTGGAGTCAATAATTCAAGTCCAAAGCTAGTGTGTCACTCCATTGACTTCAGAGCTATGGCCCATTTACACCAGCTGGGGCTCTGGCCCAATAGCCCAAGCTCAGACGGGTACCTTTTATGGCTGTTGCAGGCAGACCGGGCTGGGACTAGGCGGCACCATGGCTCGGGTTGGTAGCATCATGGCTCCACTTGTTCGGCTGACTGGTGAATTCTTCCCATCCCTGCCCCTGATTATCTATGGAGCTGCCCCTATTGTCTCCGGCATCGCAACCTGCCTACTGCCAGAGACACACAACGTGCCATTGCCTGAGACCATAGACGAAGTGGAAAGACAGTAAGTGGCATTTGTGTAATTAACCAGAATAAAAAAGACATTTCTCGAAAACCTGGAAGTGGTTTTCGATCTGTGTGTTCCAAACAGGAACAGATATTTCACTGTTCTCAACATTTTTATAGAAATTTTTCATTTTTCCACCTCCAATTTAGTCATTTTTGTCTCCATTTCTCTCTTGCCACTGAAAGTGGGAGGAAGGGGGGGGGGATTAGTTTCAGCTTCATCAAAAATCCCAGGAAAATGAAAAAAAAACATTATTTGGTTTTGTTTGAAAGAAATTCATTTTAATTATTTTTTTTTGTTTTTGGGTTTCGTCAAAAATAAACAGAAATTTTCAGAAAGAAATTAAAATATTTTGGTTTTGGGTTCCTAAAAGAAAAGTGGAAAATTTCAAGAAAAATGAACATTTTTCATAGTCAGGTTTTGTCAAAAATAAAAAAAATAAAAATTTTGGGGGGGAAAAAATAAACTTTAGTTACGGGTTTTGTAAAAATAAATAAAACAAACACACACCCTGGAACTTTTTAAAAAAAAACAAAAATTTGCATTAGCTTTGAGCATCTGTTTTAAATTAATCACTTCTCTTGATGATTCTGCAAACACTGATATTTATTTATTTCTTCTTTTTTTTATTAAGATCAAGACATACGCTCAACGATGAACTACAAATGAATGTCCTCCTTCATTCCACATAGCCAGATCCAGCCAAACAAGTGAGCTAAGGAGAGAAAAATGAAGCACATTTTTTAGCTTTTATATCTTTTATTATTCTATTCCTGCTGGAAGTATTTATACAGTGCGATTGGCTAGAAAGCAAAAGGGGAACATGTCCCAACTGCTCTGCACAGCATCTCCCTCTAGTTCAACATCCCATATAGCTCACTGCAAGAATCCAACACATGCTGCTCATGCTGCAAATATGGGTCATGGTCTGACATTGCCTGTGTAGTCAACTGTCCATTGAATTGAGTGTATATAGGAAGGGGCTAGTGATCTGGTCTAATGTTCATAGATAGAGTAGTCTGAGTGCAGTACACACATTAAGAGGTTTTGTTACACAGCACTGCTTTGAAAAGGCTCCATTGCTCACCAATTAAAGGCCAGGCCCCAGCTGGAGTCACTGGAGCTCTGCTGAATTACACCAGTTGAAGATCTAGCCCATTATTTCATAAGATAGGGTAGTGATGAAGGCTTATAACCTGCAGCACAAACAGGTAAAACAACCTGCTGAACCTCAAACAGCAAAGCTTGTGGCATAGTTAGGAAGAGAACCCAGGAGTCCTAGTGCTACTTCCGACCCCAACTCCAACTACTAGACCAGGGGTCGGCAACCTTTCAGAAGTGGTGGGCCGAGTCTTCATTTATTCACTCTAATTTAAGGTTTTGCGTGCCGGTAATACATTTTAATGTTTTTAGAAGGTCTCTTTCTATAAGTCTATAATACAACAATAGTTTAGTTATATATGTAAAGTAAATAAGGATTTTAAAATGTTTAAGAAACTTCATTTAAAATTAAATTAAAATGCAGAGCCCCCCGGACCGGTGGCCAGGATCCGGGCAGTGTGAGTGCCACTGAAAATCAGCTCACGTGCCGCCTTCAGCACGCATGCCATAGGTTGCCTACCCCTGCAGTAGACCCTATTCCCCTCCCAGAGCCAGGAGCAGAATCCAAGTCTTCCCTCCTTTTGCCATTGGACCCCACTCTCCTTCCAGAAGACAACTCAGGAGTCCTGGCTCTCAGCTCTAACTCACCAGACAATACTCTGCACCTAGGAACAGCAAACTTTTTGCCTCATGATAGGAGGAAAAATCAGAATAGATGAACACGAGGAAAAAACAGGCACATCTCAAATTTCCCGGGGCAGATATTCCTGCATAGTGATTTACTGGTGAGATTCTCATTAAATGGTTGCATCCCAATGTATCCTGTTAACCGTTTCTCCAACTTTGCACAATTGTAACTACCTTCTTCTATTTCATAAGGCACCCTTGCTTTGCTATCGCTATTTGTATTTCAGTTGTGTCAAGGGGCCCCCACCGAGATCAAGGCCCCATTGTGACAGGTGCTGCACAAACAGCTAGTGAGAGACAGTCTGTGCCCCAAAGACCTTGCAATCTAAATAGAAAAAGGAATTATTATTATCTCCATTTTACAGATAGGGAAACTTAGGCACAGAGCAATCAAGTTACTGACTCTTTCTATGTGTTTGCATAGCACAATGAAGTTCCAATCTCAGTTGTTCAATAGGTGCTACCATAATACAAATAATAATTAATAGTAATTGGCAAATACACCACATCTTGCACCAGCAGAGAGCTGGGTGAGGTGTGTTCCCGTTTTAACATCTGTGGCCCAGATCCTTAGCTGGTGCCAATCAACATAGCTCTGTTGAAGCCAATGGAGCTGTACTGATTTACACCAGCTGAGGATCTGGCCCATGTAGGATTCCATGAACATACATTTGCTTTTCTACAGGACTTTGTGCTGCTTGTTAATAATGAAACTGTTACCCTTTTGTGACCCGAGCAGTTAAGCAATTTTTGGGATCCTGCACATTGTTTCCATGAGGAGGAGCAACTGATGGAGTCAGGTATTTCTTTTATGCAATCCTGTTTATTTATGAAGTATGCAGTAAGTCCTGTTTCCCAGAACACAGAAGGAATCAAACAACAGGAGGCAGTTTCTTGCTCACAGTTCTGGGACGCTCTGTCCCTCAGGGGAACAGCCTACCCCCCACGTTCATCTTTATAAAATGATTGCGTGGTATCCAATGCAAAGTTTGTCATGTTGGGTGTCTTCGGAAGGCTCATGATGCACTGAGCACGGTTGTTATAGTGATGTTATAGTAATTGTTACAGTAATGTGATAGGTTATGATTTCATGTATATAGTTATGAGGCTGAAAATGTATCCTCATGGCTTAAAGCAAGCCCAGGCAAAAACTCTCCAGGAACAGAGGGGCAGTTCACACCTCATCAGGGCAGATATGGGACAAACCCAGCCCAGCCTCACAGGAACAAAAGACGCTGGCCTAGGCAGCAACAAAAGAATCTGTTGGACTCTCGAGGGAGTCACCCCCCTTCCTTTGGTCAGTTTGGAACTGTGATGAGGTAATGCTCACCTGAATCTGAAGGGGGTGGGCAAAGCCAAGAGGGAAGAAAGGACATGATAAAAGGGAGAGACATTTGCCATGCTCTCGCTTCCATCTACATCTACAGACACCACACCAAGCAACTGAAGTGCTGATCAAAAGGGAGAGCCTGGCTGCCTGTGGTGAGAAGCATCTAAGTTTGTAAGGACATTGAAAGTGTTAAGATCAGCTTAGAATGCATTTTGCTTTTATTTCATTTGACCAAATCTGACTAGTTATGCTTTGACTTATAATCACTTAAAATCTATCATTATAGTTAATAAATTTGTTTGTTTGTTCTGCCTGAAGCAGTGCGTTTGGTTTGAAGTGTGTCAGAGACTCCCCTTGGGATAACAAGCCTGGTACATATCAATTTCTTTGTTAAATTGACGAACTCATATAAGCTTGCAGCGTCCAGCAGGCATAACTGGACACTGCAAGACGGAGGTTCCTAGGGTTGTGTCTGGGACCGGAGATATTGGCTAGTGTCATTCAGTTGCAAGTAGCTGGGAGCAGTTTACATGCCAGAGGCTGTGTGTGAACAGCCCAGGAGAGGGGGTTCTCACAGCAGAGAAGGGTAAGGCTGGCTCCCAGAGTCAAGGATTGGAGTGACCTAGCAGATCACCGCTCCTGATAACACCAGAGGGGAATGTCACAAGTTCCAAGCCTCTTTCATACCAGCACTTAGCCCAAAAGCTATCTCTCTCTTAGCTTTTTCTCAGAGTGATGCTGCTAGTGTTTCTTGTGGCTGTGTCTTTGGTTTTCTGCTGCTTCTCTCTCCCACGCAGACACAGTTCCCCAAATAATGCCCAAGTCCCTGTGATTTGCTGTATCAATCACCAGGGAAACCTCTAGGGCCACATGACTCAGCTCCTACTCGAGCCTTACCATGTATCTGTGTTTTGGGTGGTGGCTTCTATTGTTTCAGCTACCTGGTTCCATAAAGGAACTCCATTGCTTTTTACACTTATCCTGAGTGAAAGACGGTTATTACACTCACCAGCTTCAACTAGGTTTAACCCTACCCATAAATAAATGTATATGCTTAACAAAAAATGGAGGGAAAAGGATTATATGTGAAAAGTGCAAATTTTTAACAAAAGGTTAAAAAAATATGGGAAAGGATCTATTTATTGTAACAAAGGAATATTATTGCAAAATCCTGAGCTAAATAAAGGAGTTTATGTGGGAGTTTAATATATTTTCTTGCAGTGAAAATGCTGTACAATTTCAGAAGCCCAATCTTGTATTCTGAAAAGGGATCTTGGTTTTGGTCATTGCAACTTGGACTGCAAGAGACAAGAGTAAAGGAAAAGCTCCTATTAAAATAATAACTTGCAAAGGTGCAGCTCAGCTTACCAAAGGATCACAAAGCACTTCACAAACTGGTCTGGATTATCACCCCTCTATTTTCATGGATAAGGCAAAAAGTTATTTACTGCAAGATCTCAGGGTGAATCTGTGACAGAGATGGGAAAATAACCCAAGGGTTCTAGTTGCTAGTCTCTTGCACTAACCACTAGACTCTGCTTTCCCATCTAGAGCTGAGAATAGAACTCAGGAGTCCTAAATCCCAGCCCACATCACCACTCTGCTCCAATCGCTAGACTCCACAACTCCAACGAGAGCCTGGAACAGAACCCAGGAGTCCTTCCTCCCAGCCCCCCCTGCTCTAACCATTAGACCAGACAATCCATTGTCCCCTGCCACATATATTGGATGCAACTTCTGCACTACCAGGAAAGAGACACTAACTGTTTTGTAACTTATAGCACCTCTGAATATGGCCCAATGGGAAAAAGAGAAGAGAAAAGGAGGATGAAATGGGACAAAGTGGCCTAGGGACATACAAGCTACAGTGGGCCAGATCCCAGCTGGTGCAAATCAGTGTAATTCCACTGGAGTCAATGGGCCCAGATCCCCAGCTGGTGTAAACTGGTTGTACCTCCAGTGGAGTCAATGGGCCCAGATCCCCAGCTGGTATAAACTGGCATAGTTTCCTCATCTTCCAGGGAGTGATTCCGAATTACAGCAGCTGAGGATCTGGCTCTTCACTGGGATGTTCAGTTTATGCAAGCAACCAGCTTCTACAGACAGCTACATGCCTCAGTGACTAGCATGAGCTGAGCGGATCACTGCAGGACCCCCACATGCTGGCAGTGCTACAGAGACTGCTGGCATGGCCTGTCCCCTCATTATTTTCATGTCAGCAGCCCAGAATTGCCTGCTCTGGTGTGAAAACCTCTTCTGTTTTCTGGCCAGCAACATTTACATTCATTCTTCTCAGTTTGCACTGGGAAAGGGTGAATGTATTAAGCTTGCTTTCAAACCCATTAACACTCCAACATTATTTCATGTATATCTATTTCTCTCTCCATAGCTTTTCCATAGATACGTTGATATTTTTTCCTTTAAAAAGTTTAGTGAAAATTTCCATTTTGTCAAAAAGCCATCGTGTGTGAGGAAGAGAAGCAGTCACATGGAAATTTTTAAGCAGATCTAATAGGAAGATCAACATAATTGTGCCCTTTTTGCAAATGGGGAAACTGAGGCACAGCAAGATTAAATGACTTGCCCAAAGCCACCCAATAGGTCAGAGCTGGAAGCAGAACCAAGCTCTCCTGAATCCCTGGGCAGTGCTCTATCCATCTGAGCACATCCCCGGCATTATTACAGTGTTCTGTTAAGACTGTTAGCTCGCAGAAAACCTGTTTTGCCTTGTTGGAAGGTTTTTAATTTCTTCTTGTTCTGAAACAAGCCCCTGGCTCTGTTCCTCTGGCTTCATTTTTGTTCTACCGGCAAGCATCCTCATACCAGGAACTGCAGGAAAGGTACCATGTTTACATTCCCCAGTCACCATGTTCTGCTCCAGGTCCTGGCTGCATGGTGGGATCACGTTAGCTCTTGTTTATTAATTTGCTAAGTGGGGGTTCTCCTAACTGGGTCATTAAAGGGGCACTCAAGGTTTGCCTGCTGGGCTTTTGATGCAGTTGTTGAGCCAAGGGCAAAGAGGTTGCAAGTTCTAATGAGAGAAGTTGAGCAAGTCCCACCTTCTCTGTCCTCAGTGTGTTGCTGTCATAGCCTGATCTCCACTGATCCAGCAAGATTTCTGGACAATTTATTTGGTGAGAGTATGATCCATTGACCCACAGAGAAAAGCAGCTGTAGCCTATTAAAGACATTGCTTGGTAGCAACATAGGAAGCAGGTAAGTCTATTTTACCAAGGTTTATATTTTAATTGTATGGGGCCAGATTCTCAATTCCATTGTAGATCAGTGCCTGTTTACACCAGCAGAGGATCTGGCTCATTGACTCTCCCTGATTTAGTAAAGTAGGGCTTGAAGTGCATTGACTCCAGATTTACATTGATGTACATGAGTCAGATCCTCAGCTCGTGTAAAGCAGCACTGAAGTTAGTGGAACTATGTTGATTTAAACCAGCTGAGCATATAGCTCATTGAATCTCCCTGATTTTGTAAAATAGGGGCTTGAAGGGGAGTGACTCCAGATTTATGCTTGTGTAGATAGGCCAGGTGGTGTAAATCAGCATAGCCTCATGTCTTTCATTGATAGCTGAGTTCAATTCTATATCCTGCCCCTCAGCACTATGGATACATGGAAACTCCTGCTGAACTATGTGGAATTCCAAAATGTTGGCCATCTACACAACAAGATTTGCTCCACAGTGCAAAATACATCAGGGTTGGAAAACTCAGATTTAAGGGCATATTTTACCTGGCTCTCCCTTGACATGCTTTCTCCAAAATTCCTCTTAAAATAGTTTTCTTTTTGCATTAAGCCCTCCAAACCAAGGGGAACGTTGCCTAACTAAACAAATGAAATGCAATAAAAGATAAACTAAAAGTGCAGCAGAACCCTGAACAATCTACTTCTTGACATGGAGCTCAGCTAGGCACAGCATTCCCAACCAAACCATTCCAGCGGGCTTCTGGGATTCACAATCAACTTGGAATGGTCTAGGAGCCAAAAGAGACGGTGGATTAGTTGTGCATGGAATGACCTAGAATTTTTGCATCTGGTTTAATTGCATTGATATTCTGATTAGCTGCTTATTTAATCAGCAGATCCTTAATGCAGCCAAATCAACCGCTCGGTTTTAGGAATTCACTTTGAGCTATTGCTAGATCCATTGCAACTCTTTCTCTCTTTCCAGAGTAGATTGCAGCATCTGACAAGACTGGGAGTGGATGTCTAAGCAAACACAAAGCTGTGCGCATCTGTGAGTAAACAGCAGTTGCATTCCTCTATTTACATCTGCACATTGTTTTGGGTGTGCATCTATTTCACAAAACAAGCACATTCAAGGTGTCTGAGTCTTCTGGTCTGGGGCAACATGACTTTTGCAGAACTTTTAGAGCAGGTCGGCAGTATGGGCCGTTTCCAAATTATCCATGTTACGTTACTGGTCCTGCCAATATTACTGATAGCCAGCCACAACATCCTGCAGAACTTTACCGCTGCTACCCCTGGGCACCACTGCCATATTGCCATTGTTGCTAACTACACTTGTGATGACAACTTTACTGACGTCCTATATTGCCAGGAGCTCCTCAGGATCACCATCCCCGTGGATGGGAACCAGCAACCGGAGAAGTGTCTCCGATTCATCTCCGCCCAGTGGCAGCTCCTAGACCCAAATGCCACAACAACCAATGGGACTGAAATGGACACGGAGCCCTGTGTGGATGGATGGATATATGACAAGAGTGTTTTCACCTCCACCATCATCACCGAGGTAAGAAAAATTCTCCTGGCAATGACTGGCTAGTGACTATGCTGAACCAGATTGCTATCTGGTGACCACCAGCATAGTTTCATTGAAACCAACAGAGCTACAATGATATCCGCCAGATAAGGATCTGTACTAGTATTGTGGTAGTATCTGGACACCCCAGATCCTGCCATGTTGGGTGCTGCACAGATCTTGACCAAGATCAGGGCCACATTTTGCTAGGTTCTTCACAAACCTTGTCGGAGTTTGGGGCCCCCATTCTCACTATGACCAAGTTCGCTGGACTTGTCTCCCTCATGCTTTCTCACTGAGATGGTGTTTTCTCTCCCACTTGCAGTGGGATCTGGTGTGTGGCTCACGGACATTGAAACAGATGGCTCAGTCGATCTATATGGCTGGAGTCCTGGTGGGAGCGATTGTGTTTGGAAGTCTCTCTGACAAGTAAGACGCCTGTCTGTCACTTCACTTAGGTAGGGTGCTGAATGACTGGAGGGGGGAGGGTGGGAGTAGTGGCCCAGTTCTAACAGCTTCCAGCTGTCTTTACCAGCACTTATAATCAGAGAGGAAAAGTGGCCCAGTGGTTAGGGCACTCACCTAGAACTTGGGAAAACCTGGGTTCAAGCCCCTACTCTGCCACAGACTTCCTGTGTGACCTTGTGCAAGTCCCTTACTTTCTTTGGGTCTGAGTTCTCCATCTGTACAATGGGGATTGTAGCGCTGCCCTACCACAGAGATGGGGGTCACACTGTTTCCCCCAGAGTGATAACTCAGCGCTCTAGCCACAACCCCATCCTGCCTATTAGCAGATAGCCTTGGTTTTCTCTGCCCCAGGTTTGGACGGAAGTCACTCTTGATCTCGTCCTGTCTGCAAATGGCCATCACCGGCTCTTGCGCTGCTTTCTCATCTAACTTTAGCATGTACTGCGTTTTCCGCTTCCTGACTGGAATGGCTCTGTCGGGGATCAACCTCAACTGTGTGTCCCTCTGTAAGTACCGACTCAAGCAAGTAGCAAGTCTTTTGGGGTCTTCCAGGATGTTTCCATTAAGAGGAGAAGTTGATGATGGAGCCAGGTATTTCTCTGGTGCAATCCTGGTTATTTACAATGTCTTGTTTCCCTGTTCGCAGCAGGAAACAAACAGCAGGAGGCAGTTACTTTGCTCACTATACCAACCCTTTTTCAGCCAGCACTCTGCCCAAAAAGCTCTCCTTCCTAGTGTTTTCTCAGGGTCACACTACCAGGACTTCTCTGGCTGTATCTCAGGCTTCTTTGTACCTTCCCTGTTATTGCTGCTTTTCTCACACACAAAGACACACACAGCTGCACCAGTCCATGCTCCAGCCCCTGTGTTTGCTATATCACTGTCCAAGGAACCCCCATGGGCCACATGACTCAGCATCTGCTCAAGCCTTGACATGTGCCTGTGTTTTGGGTAGTGGCTCCTATTGTTTCAGCTATCTGGATCCATAAAGGAGCTTGACTGTTTCTTACTTTTATCCTGAATGAAAAGTGGCAGTTAGGCCCACCAGCTCCAACCCCCCAGCATAACAGTATCTTCCTACATTAAGATAAAGAGGATGCTGAGGAGAATGAGCATTACAAAATAATGCATGTGACAGAAACGCTAGATGAGGCGGTATTCACCCCTCAAACAGCTTCTAGTCTGAGCAGCAGGGTGGCCACACCTCAGAGCCCCAGTCATGGGTCAGGATCCCATTGTGCTAGAGTCCCTTTAAACACAGAACTAAAAGACAGTCCCTCCTGCAAAGAGCTTGAGTCTAGAGCTGGGTGATATTTTTGAGCTGAAACTTTTTTCCATAAAACATTTCGCGAATTCGTGTTGGTTTAGCCACATTGTTCATGTCGAAAACAAATCAGAAAAAGTTGAAACGTTTTAATTTTTTTGGTTCAAAATGACTTTTCATTTCAAAATTTCCTTGAATTTAAAATGTTGACAGTCAAAACAAAACAGTTAATTTAACCCAAAATGAAACCTTTTTCAGCTCTTTGATTTGCCCAAAATTTAAAAAAAAAAAAAATTCTGGTTGGCCCAAAATGAATTGTTTACTGTTGTTTTTTCTTTCCTTTTTCCTTTTTGAAGCTGCCACCAAAACAAAAAAATCCATTGTTTTCCCTGCTCTGCTTAAGTTCCACTTAAAAATCAGGCCATTTGTTTGGGGTGGATTTAGATGCCCAGGTGGTTTTGAAAGCTCGGATTGGTGTTCTCTGGACTTTGACTCTCTTCCTCCTTTTATTTCCTCACCCAGCTGTGGAGTGGACCCCCACCAAACTCCGGGCAGCAGTTGGCATGGTGACAGGATATAGCTACAGCATCGGGCAGTTCATTCTGGCTGGGCTAGCCTATGTCATCCCGGATTGGCGCTGGCTGCAGCTGGCTGTTTCGGTGCCCTATTTCATCTTCTTCTTCTATGGCTGGTAGGTGTCGTTCTCACTTGTAAACCTTGCCAGGATGGGGACCTCCCTGTTATCCCTTGTGGGGACCAAGGGGTTCTGGACGGTATCCAGACTGCAAGCTCTCGGACACCAGCCGGGTCGCTCACTGAATGTCTGTCCAGCACTTGGCACAGTGGGGGTCCCAATCTAAGGTGGCACTGATTGTTATTTTTCATATTATGGTGGCATCTAGAGGCCTCATCTGAGGTCAGGGTCCCATTGTGCTGGGTGTGACAGACACACACTGAGAGAGAGGCCCTGTCCTAAAGAGCTCACAGTCTAAATAGAAAAAGGAAGGGTTATTATTCACATTTTACAGACTGGGGAGCTGATGCACAGAAATATGGAGTGACTTGCCCAAAGTCATATGGGGCATCTGTGGTAGAGCAGGGAAAAGAACCCAGGTTTCCCAAGCGAGTGTCCTACTCACAAGACCATTATTATTATGGTAGCCCCTACAGACCAGGGCTAGGAGCTGTACAGACACTGTTCCTGCCCAGACACGCTTACAGATGCAACAGATGATCTTTGGGCGGAGAACCAGCTGGGAAGTAATTTGCCAAAGGTCACAAGACAGGCAGTGCTACAGCCAAGAAGAGAACCCAGCTGTCCTGCCTCCTAATGCTGTACCCTATCTATTAGACCACACTGCTTCTCAACTTGCTCCTTTAGCCTAAACACTGCATCTATTCTAATCACATAGAGACAGAGGAGTTTTGAAATGTGCCCTGAACTTAGGGTGACAAAATAGCAAGTGTGAAAAATTGGGACACTTTTTTTCAGGGGGGAGGGGGGAAGAGTATACACCTCTACCCTGATATAACACTGTCCTCGGGAGCCAAAAAATCTTAACGCGTTATAGGTGAAACCGCGTTATATTGAACTTGCTTTGATCCGCTGGAGTGCGCAGCCCCGCCCCCGCGGAGCGCTGCTTTACCGCATTAGATCTGAATTTGTGTTATATTGGGTCGCATTATATCGGGGTAGAGGTGTAGTTGCGTATATAAGACAAAGCCCCTAATATCGGGACATTTGGTCACCCTACCTGAACTGCAACAGACTCTTTCTGTATCATACGTAGGTTGGGAGCCCCAGGTGTCCTGAGTCTTTTCAATAGGTTTGGTGTTTCTCACGGTGAAAAGGACCCTGTTGTAATGAACATACAGGCAATTCTTTATTAAGCTGCTGGACAAACACAGCCCTGGGGTTCCCCTAGGTTCTCCACCCTGAACTTCCTGGTGTCACCACATGGGGTCATCGTAAGCCCTACCCTGCACTAAGGCCAATGGCAGGGAAGCTGGCTACCATGTGCCCTTCTGGTTCCAAACAGGTGGTTCACAGAGTCAGCCCGCTGGCTTGCAACAGCCGGCAAACTGAACCAGGCATTAAAGGAGTTGCAGAAAGTGGCACGAATAAATGGGCGAAAGGAAGAAGGGGACAAACTCAGCGTAGAGGTGAGGAATTGAATGGGCTAAAAGGGAAGGCTGTAATACATGCAGCTTATGTGCGTGCCTCTCACCCCGTGATTGCCAGAGAGAGGACTGACACACACAAACACACCATAGAGCGAATTCACACACCCCTTCTCCAGAGAGGGAACACACACACACACACACACACACACAAAGATGGAAAGAGCTGGGCAAATAATGGATTTTTTCGGTTACTGGCAATTCCAAAAAATTGTTTCAAGTCAAACTGAAAACAATATTTTTCAACGTTTTTGGCAAATCGAAAGGGGAAATATTCAGTTCGGGCCAAATTTTCACTCACCGTGAAATGACACTTTTTTATTTTGAGCATTTTTAACATTTACAAAAAATATTTATATAAAATTAAAGGAAATTTCAAAACAAAAATTTGCTTCAAATAAAAAAATCAAAACATTTCATTTAAAAAATGTCAAAATAAAACATTTCAATTTGGTGAGGTTTTTTTAATTTTCCAAAACAATTTGGTAAAATTGACACAAATTTGCAATTTGTTTTGGTGTCACCAAATCTGCATTTTTCACTGAAAAAAGTTTCAACCAAAACATTTTGTCCAGTTCTAGACAGGGACACACGAACGCTTGTTGCCAAGAGGGTAATAAATATACAGTCTCCCAAGCCCAGAAATCAGGTCCTAGAGTCCAGCTATAGCTGTTGTAAAACAATAGCAATAAAGAATCCAAATAAAACATATCCAGGCCTTAACAACTCCAGTAAAAGAGACAGCCAGGCATGCTGACAGGGTGATCCCCTTAGAAATCTAGCACATGGATTGCTGTCTGGAAATGTAGGTTGCTAAGGGGGATGTTGGAATGGGAATTCTAGCATCTGAACCTCTAAGGTGCTGAGAGACCTCATAGGATGCGCTCTTCCGATCCGTAGGAGGCATTCAGTGCCTCGCACAATGCCCTAAACATGGAGCCCTGTGCTATGAGTTGAAATAGGCCCACTGGAGTTTGCACTTCCTGCTCTATGCCTCTTCCCTCAGCTACCTGCCTCTCCCAGTGGTAGCCAGGGGTACTGCAGCCTGAAGACTGGCTCCGCCAGTGATGGCAGCTCCAGACCCCGGGTGTTTACATGGATAGCAAGAATACCCCAAGTTATAACCGTAAGGATTTAAATAACCAAGGGTTTGGGGAAGCTATAAACTCTCCTGTGTCTCTTCCACACAGGACTTGAGAGCCAGCCTGCAAAAAGAAATGTCCTCAGCCAAATCCACCCACACAGCTGCCGATCTGGTGCGCACACCGTCTGTACGCAGGATATCCTGGTGCCTGTGCTTCGTATGGTAGGTGGGTTCATTCAGATGCAGAGGGAGGCAAGGAGGGTGGAAGGGCAGAAAATAAACCAGGGGCTTTTGTTATGATGGTACGACCAGCTGAGATCCAAATGCTGTTGTGCTTGGTGCTGTACAGTAGGACGAGACAGGGCCAGGCCCTACCTTCAAGAGTTTACAATCTAAATAGACTAGAGGTAGGATTATTACAGAAGGGGAACTGAAGCACAGAGACACTAAGTGACTTGCCGAAGGTCATACAAGGAAGTCTGTGACAGAGAGGAATTGAACCGAGGTCTCCCAAGTCCCAGGCTACAGAGCATTTTACAGCACTCCCAGTGGCAACAGCAGTACTGCACCCTGCAGATTATTTCCATTGTACCATGCATTTTTGTGCCGCCAATGACAGGTTCTCCACCAGCTTTGCCTATTATGGGCTGGCCATGGATCTGCAGAATTTTGGGGTCAGTATTTACCTCATCCAAGTGGTATACGGAGCTGTCGACATCCCTGCAAAGCTGATTGGTTTCTTCATGATCAGTTTCATTGGCCGGAGAGTCACCCAGGCTTCTGCTCTCATCCTAGCAGGGCTTGCGATCCTGGCCAACATATTTGTGCCACAAGGTGAGGCCCTGGTGCACTATCGATCTGCATGCTCTGATTTTAATCAGCATATATTAGCATGTATATACATTTAGCATACATATAATTTAATTAGCATATATGCAAGATACAGCAAGAGTGATGTTACAAGAATGATCTATAAAAGCGATGTCTGTATATTAAAGGTGGTTGAAAATGTTTTCATCCAAACTGTTTTTCAATAGAAAATTGGGGGGTTGGCTAAATTAAGTTTTATGTGAAAAGCATCAGCTTCACACCGAAATATTCAATTTTTCAATTAAAAAAATGAACATGCATGGCACCTCCCCCACCCTGCAAATTTTAATTCTGAAATGCTGGGGTCCCTAGCCAGACTACATCTCCCATAATGCCATGGAGCTGCCATGACTCACCACTTCCCCTCTCTTTGCTTCCCTGCACTGGTCCCTTCTTCTCTATCGTATCAAATATAAGCTACTTGTCTTCACTCTCAAGACCCTTCATGACCTATCCCCACCTGCCCTACAGCTCTCATTCAGTATTAAAAGATTGACTCCAATCAGTCCATGATATCAGCTTCTATCACCCACTTGTTATATTTTCAAACAAGCACCTTTGTGCTTTCCCCAATGCTGCCCCTCATGTTTGGGAAAAGTTCCCCGTAAGCATCAGCAAAATTAACATAATCCTCCTTCAAAACCCTCCTTAAAACTCCCTCTGCCCTGAAGCCTACAAAAAACTTGACAATGGTTAGGCTGCTGGTGTGCTGAAACTACAGCCTATCATGCTGACCAATAGTGTCTCATTGTTTCCTTGTGCTACCCCATAGTGAACCAAGGGTCACCCAATAAAATCAATAGGCAGCAGATTTAAAACAAACACAAGGCAGGACTTCTTCACACAACACACAGTCAACCTGTGGAACTCATTACCAGGGGATGTTGTGAAGGCCAAAACTATAACTGAGTTCAAAATAGAATTGGGTAAGTTCATGGAGGATAGGTCCATCAATGGCTATTAGCCAAGATGGTCAGGGACACAATCCCATGTTCTGGGTGTCCTAAGCCTCTAACTGCCAGAAGTTGGGAGTGGATGACAGGGGATGAATCACTCGATAATTGCCCTGGTCTGTTCATTCCCTCTGAAACATCAGGCATTGGCCACGGTCGGCAGACAGGATACTGGGCTAGATGGACCATTGGTCTGACCCAGTATGGCCGTTCTAATGTATTTATCTGTCTGTATCCATGTCATCACTTGTCTTATACTTAGATTGCCAGCTCTTTGGGACAGGGACTGTCTCTTTCCTGACCCATGACTGGGGGTCCCAGGCACTATGATAATACAAATAATAAATAATATGGGGAGGCCACGGTGCATCCTGGAGATATAATCTGACCATTACAAAACAGGATAACAATTAATTTTCAGTAAAAAAGACATTTTTCTTGGAAATTACTTTTTGACCAAAAAAAATTCAACCTGTTGTAATTACTGACTCTTTTTACAGAGTCTGGGGGGGACTCGAGGACAGAGAGATTAAGGACTGTGTTTGCAGGCCTCCACTGTGCAAAGAGCGGAGCCCCAGCAGCACCTGCTGATGTCATCCTTTCCCTCCCCCTAGATCTGCAGACCCTGCGCACTCTTCTGGCTGTGTTTGGAAAAGGTTGCCTGGCTGCCTCATTCAACTGTGCCTTCCTCTATACGGGAGAGCTCTACCCCACGGTGATTAGGTACGTAGACACAAACGCCCCTTAAGGAGTCCTACCTGGGCTGCTGGGCTGTGTTGCAGTTTTCACCCTGCATGATTAACCTCAAGGAGATGGCAATGACAGAATGACAGCAAGAGCTCTGGTCAGCTGAGCCACTGGGTTTCCTACAGCTGTTAGGAGATGCAAATCCAAACGAATCTGCTGGATAATGAATCAGGATACCTTGTTCTACTGCTTTCTGACAGGACACTGCAGGCAGGCAGGTTAGAGATTAGATTAGATATGCAAGTTGTGAATAAACAACATGGAGATTGTAGCTCAGAAAAGGCAAACCCAGCTGAAGGCCGGTTCCCAGACCCTGACTGTTCTCTCTCCACGGCAGACAGACCGGAATGGGGTTTGTGAACACCCTGGCTCGGGTGGGCGGCATAGTGGCCCCGCTTGTGCAAATGACCAGTGAGTACTTGCCGTCCCTGCCGCTGATCATCTATGGAGCTGCCCCTATTGTATCCGGCATCGCCACCTGCTTCCTCCCTGAGACCCGTAACATGCCATTGCCGGACACCATAGAAGACGTCGAGAGGCAGTGAGTAATTTCTGCAACCATTCCACACAGCTAGTGGAGAGGAAGTACGGCCAGCTGGCTAGCACAATGGGCTGGGGCTCAGAGAGCTGGGTTCTATTTCTATCTCCATCAGCCTGAGCTTAGGCAAGCCCCTTCCCCTCTCTACGCCTGTTTCCCCTCACACCCTTGGTCTCGTTAGATTTTAAGCTCTTCAGGGTCTGTCTCTTAGTATGAGTCTGTGCAGCACCCGGCACAACAGGGCCCTGACCTCACCAGGGTCTGTGCAGCACCCAGCACAATGGGGCCCTGATCTCAGTGAGTATGTGTGTAATCAGGTGTTGTCAGCGGGCGGGATTCAGTTTTCAATGGGGTCCTTCAAAAAATGTAAACACCAGCTTGAGCCCCAACCCAGAAACCTGGAAAACTGTATACACCACCCTTGGCACCCTTGATAGGTAAAAAGAAGAGGAGTACTTGTGGCACCTTAGAGACTAACAAATTTATTTGAGCATAAGCTTTCGTGGGCTACAGCCCACTTCATCGGATGCATGCAGTGGAAAATACAGTAGGAAGATATATATATACACACAGAGAACATGAAACAATGGGTGTTACCATACACACTCTAACGAGAGTGATCAGTTAAGGTGCGCTATTACCAGCAGGAGAGAAAAAAACTTTTTGTAGTGGTAATCAAAATCAAATGTGCCAGCAATGTCCCTCTGCCATGTACATTGGCCAAACCAGTCTCTAAAAGAATAAATGGACACAAATCAGACGTCAAGAATTATAACATTCAAAAACCAGTCAGAGAACACTTCAATCTCCCTGGTCACTCGATTACAGACCTAAAAGTCGCAATATTACAACAAAAAAACTTCAAAAACAGACTCCAACGAGAGACTGCTGAATTGGAATTAATTTGCAAAATGGACACCATTAAATTAGGCTTGAATAAAGACTGGGAGTGGATGGGTCATTACACAAAGTAAAACTATTTCCCCATGTTTATTTTCCCCCCCTACTGTTCCTCACACCTTCTTGTCAACTGCTGCAAATGGACCATTTTGATTACCACTACAAAAAGCTTTTTTTTCTCCTGCTGGTAATAGCTCACCTTAACTGATCACTCTCATTAGAGTGTATGGTAACACCCATTGTTTCATGTTCTCTGTGTGTATATATATATATATATCTTCCTACTGTATTTTCCACTGCATGCATCCGATGAAGTGGGCTGTAGCCCACGAAAGCTTATGCTCAAATAAATGTGTTGGTCTCTAAGATGCCACAAGTACTCCTGTTCTTTTTGCGAATACAGACTAACACGGCTGCTACTCTGAAACTTGATAGGTAAGACTTCCCCACTTGCAAACACTGACTGTAGGGGTTAAAAAAAAAAGCTTTATGAGGGTGGGGGAAGGGGACAACAGAACTAACTTGAGAAAGCCAGCAATTAATAAATCCACACCATTAGGTAAGACTCTCCCCCCCACACACACACCCCGGGTATTTTGGCAGTAATCCCAGCCTCAGGCCTCCTTTCACAGTTGTGAGTGGCTCAGACATTCCAGCCACTTCCCTTCTCAGCGTCATCAATCACGGTTTGCTGCCCAGGGCTGGTGGAGTCCACGAATTCTGGCTGTGCTGTCTGGGCTGCAGTGGCTCCGGGTCTAGGGCTTCAGGCCACAAGGATTACATGCATAACACCCGGCACAGGGGGCCCCAATCTCAGTCGGGGTCTGTGCAGCACCTGACACAATGGGGCTCTGATCTCACTCGGGGTCTGTGCAGCACCTGACACAATGGGGCTCTGATCTCACTCGGGGTCTGTGCAGCACCTGACACAATGGGGCTCTGATCTCATTCGGGGTCTGTGCAGCACCTGACACAATGGGGCTCTGATCTCATTCGGGGTCTGTGCAGCACCTGACACAATGGGGCTCTGATCTCACTCGGGGTCTGTGCAGCACCTGACACAATGGGGCTCTGATCTCATTCGGGGTCTGTGCAGCACCTGACACAATGGGGCTCTGATCTCATTCGGGGTCTGTGCAGCACCTGACACAATGGGGCTCTGATCTCACTCGGGGTCTGTGCAGCACCTGACACAATGGGGCTCTGATCTCATTCGGGGTCTGTGCAGCACCTGACACAATGGGGCTCTGATCTCACTCGGGGTCTGTGCAGCACCTAGCATCTAGCCAGGACTGGAGCTGGTTGTGAATTTTCCAAAGAAACCTTTTTTTGGTTGGAAAATGCCAATTTGTCAAAAACAAAACTGTTTAAGGGAAAGTGTCAGTGTTGGTGAATTGCAAAACATTTTTTAAAAGAATTTTTTCAACATTTTCAAAACAAAAATAAAGTGGTTTTCTGGTTTGAAACACTTTCCGCTCAGAAATTTAAGCTAACGGTAAGAAAAACAAATTAAATAAGTAATTTATCAAAATCAAAACAAAATGTTTCAAAATTATTGAAATGAAACATTTTAATTGCTTCAAAATGAATTGTTTTCAGTTTCTTTATTTAAGACAATTTTTGAGGTTTTGACTTTTCATCCCAGTTGGGGACAGGAAAATTTTTCAAAACTCAAGAATATTCATAGGACACGACACTCATTTCCCTGCCCCCACCCGAGCCAAGACCCTGACTCCTACATGGGAAGGAGAAGGTGATCTTGACCCGTTGACACCTGTTCTTTGCTCTCCTGGGGGCCACAACCCCAGGGCCTCTAGGCTGAGTCCATGCTGCATTATGGGGGGGCGGGGGGGAAGAAGAGGTAAAAGGGGGATAGTGTAATTCACAGAGCTATTGGGAGGTTTAGCTAATCCCTTTTTAGAGTCATGACTTGCTGTGATGAAAAGATTAAAAGAAATGCAGCGTTGATATATAGTCACGTGGTCTCTTCTTATTCCCTTATAGGAGAAGGTCCAGAGTGATTACAGATGTAGGACGGAAAGATAAGGTTCCGCTGAAAGCCTCCAGATTGGAGCCACTCAAGGAAATCATTTAAGAAGAGAAACTAAACAGACTTTAGGTCTTGATACCGATTAGTCAGATTAAAATCAAACACCCTCATGTTTTACTGGCTCGGGTCAGAGATTGCTTCTGTGGAAGGGGTATTCATGAGACATTATGTCAGCCTTTTGTATCCACTTTCAGCAAAGCGAATAAAGTCAACTGTGCCTCCAAAGGTACAAGCCGTAGCTGCTAACATGAGGCGGCAGTGTAAGACTGGACACAGCATTGGGCTGAGAGTCAGACAACCTGGATTCTGATCCTGGCTCAACCACTGACATTGGACTTGTGTCTATTGCTCTTCCCACAGCAAAACCAGTGTGAACAAACCACACTGGTCCAGTTGGGTCCCAAATAACTGTGTCTATTTAATAGGGTTAGCCAGAAAACAGGAATTCTGTTTAGCACAATCATGTCAGAGGTTTCATATCGGAACAAAACCAAGACCTTTTAAAACGTTTCATGAAAACAGAGAGCTCCATCCCAGAAGAGCCAATAGCTCAGGCAAAGTAGCAACCTAAACCTTGTTCTTCTGCACCCCAACCAAGTTCCCTAACAACCAGGCTAGCAAGTCAGTGCTTCTCACTCTCTGCAGGGACTCGAACCTGACTCTTCATGACAGGTGAGTACCCTGGCTGTCGGGCTTTTCTGTGGTGGGCCTCGCTCACTCTCTTATTTTGATCAGAAATTCTATCCTGGACCTGAGAAACCCTCCCGACAAAACTTTGGTAGAAACCAAAAAGTTTTGGTTTTGACAAATTGGCAATTTCCCACAGAAAATTCTCACCCAGCTCTTCTCTTTAGTACATGAAGTCATTCAAAGCCTAGCTACTTAGATACCATTGCTCTGAGTGGATTTGAAAATACAGAACCCAGCGAAAGCCTTTAGAGGGATCACAGACTAGTTAATTCTGCCCTATTCCTGTATACTACACTCTGCAAGTCACTTCCCCACTCCGTGCCTCAGTTTCCCCTCCCACACTTTGTCTATTTAGATTACAGGATTTTCAGGGCAGGGACAGCACCCTACACAGTGGGATCGTGACGTCTTATTGCTACTGAAATATGCATAAAAACATACCTGTTTAGAGGAGGTTCTGCACAAAGGAGTTCTGAGTATGGTAGAAACACATTACAGTCCGGGGCCGTGCTGCCATGCAATGAGAGAGCTTATCAAACAGTAGTTCATGTATCTCCCAGACTCAAGTTTCCCAGGCTGACAATTTGCATCAGACCCATAGGGGAAGGCAGGGGAAGAACAAATGCGGGTTCAAAAAGGAAGTGCTTAGCCTGGTCCACAATCAAGCCACACCCACAAATAAGCCCCACCCTCTTGAGATACAGATGTCACTCAAAGTCAAGGTGACCATGTTTTCAATACCTCCAGCCAGGGCTTTTTCATGGCGATGTTATTTTAGAGTCATACGTGAGACAAAGTTATTCATATTAGAGGAGGGCTCAAAGGCCCTAACAAGAAGAAGGGCCCCATTGGTTAGGCACTGCACATACACATAGCTAGGGCCAGCCTTTGCCCCAGAGAGCTCACAATCTAAACAGACAAAGGGTGGGAGGGGAAACAAAGGTACAGAAAGAGGAAGTGACTCACCCAAGGTCACACACCAGGCCAATGGCAGAGCTGGGACTATAACCTAGGTGAGTGCCCTATTCACTAGACCACATTGCTTCTAAAAAATGCCCTTTAAAAAAATACCTGTGCTGGCATCATTTCTAGAGTGGGTCAGAAATGGGGGTGGTTCCAGGGGAAAATTTTGACATTTGGGGGAAAAGCAGGGAATTGAACCCACAACTCCCAAATCCCTGGTTTATGGCCTAACCAGGGGAACAGCACAACCACTTTACTCACATGTCAACTGCATCCCAAATGCTTGTCCCACTGCACTATTAGTATCATAACAACGTGAGGCCCCAGTCAGAGATCAGGGCCCCACTGCACTGGAATGTGGAATAAATGAGACATTCCTTGCTACAAAGAACTTACAGTCTTAGCATAGGACAAGAGACAACTACAGCTTCCACCAAAGAACGTGCTACAGACAGGGCCGGTGCTACCATTAAGGCAAACTAGGCGGTTGCCTAGGGCGTCAAGATTTGGGGGTGCCAAAAAGCAGTGCCCCCAATGTTTTTTTTTACAGCGTTATTCCCCGAGCGCGCGGTCGCCGCTCCACTTCTCCCGCCTCCCAGGCTTGCAGTGCCAATCAGCTGTTTGGCGCCGCAAGCCTGGGAGGAGAATTAGAGCGGGAGCGGTATGCTCGGGGAGGAGGCGGAGCAGAGGTGAGCTGGGGTGGGGAGGTGCCTCACAGCTCCCCGGGGCGGAGGGGGGGGGGGAACTGCCTTGGGGGTGCCTCAGGGCGGGGGGGGGGGAGCTGCCGCAGGGCTCCCCACCCCAGCTCACCTCTGCTACGCCCCCTCCCTGAGCACGCCATCACTGCTCCACTTCTCCCGCCTCCCAGGCTTGCGGCGCCAATCAGCTGTTTGGCGCCACAAGCCTGGGAGGGGAAGAGAATTAAAGTGGGGGCGGCATGCTCAGGGAGGAGGCGGAGCAGAGGTGAACTGGGGTGGGGAGCTGCCGCACAGCTACCTGGGGAGGGGAGCTGCCGCGGGGGGGGCGCCTTAGGGCGGGGGGGGCAGTTGCCGCGGGGGGGGGGGCGCCTCAGGGCGGGGAGCTGCCGCAGGACTGGGTGGGGAGGAGCACAAGGTGGAAGTTTCGCCTAGGGCGTGAAACTTCCTTGCACCGGCCCTGGCTACAGGGCAGGAAAAATGGCGGGTGTTTCAGTTGCAGCTCTGGATTGGACCTTTTGGGGGGTCAATTCCTGCCTCCACAAAGACGCTGTGTGTGACCTCAGACAAGTCACAGAGGGTAGCAAAAGCTCATAAGTTGCATAGGAAGTTAAGTCCCGTTCAGATGTGACTCAAACACTTAGGAGCCTGAGTCCCCGTGACTTCCATAGAGACTTGAGCTCTTGAGTGCCTAATTCCCTTTTGAAAATGAGACTAAATTATTTAAGTCACTTGAAATGCTGAGTGGAGCAACTCCGAGATACCTTTAAAACTCTGGGCCTTAGTACCCCAGTTTCTCCATCTGGAAAAGAGGGCTAATAAACCTTCCTTTGTCTATTTACATTGTGAGTTCTTCAGACCAAGGGCTGTCTCTTACCAACTGTGCCCGGCTTGATCTCAGTTAGGGTCTGTGTGGCACCCAGCATGGCAGGGCCTGCATCTCAGACAGGGCCGGCTTTAGCAAGTGCGGTGCCGATTCATACTCACCCGGCGGCGCTCCAGGTCTGCGGCGGCACTTTGGCAGCGGGTCCTTCACTCGCTCCGGGTCTTCGGTGGCATTTCGGCGACGGGTCCTTCACTCGCTCCGGGTCTTCGTCGGCACTCAAGGACCCGCCGCTGAAATGCCACCGAAGACCCGGAGCGAGTGAAGGACCCGTCGCCGAAATGCCACCGAAGACCCGGAGCGAGTGAAGGACCCGTCGCCGAAATGCCACCGAAGACCCGAAGCGCCGCCGGGTGAGTAAAAATTAAAAAGGCACTGGTGCGGGGCCCTCTTAGGCGCGGAGCCCGATTCCGGGGAATCGGGCAAATCGGCCTAAAGCCGGCCCTGATCTCAGATAGTATCAGCTGGTTTCTGGCAGCATCTGGCATAACAAGGCCTTGATCTTGGTCAGGGTCTGTGCAGCACACGGCACAACGGGGCCCTGATCTCGGTCAAAGTCTAGCACAATGGAGCGCCACATCTGTCAGGTCTGTGCAGTGCCCAGCACCTGCAAGGGCCCCACTCTTGGTCAGGGTCCGCGAAGTGCCTGGCACAATGGGGTCTTTAGGCACTGCTGTACTACAAATCATAATTACACAAGGAGATGGTAAGAGTAAGACAATCATGCTTAGGAAAAAACACTGCATTCACAGCACACCAACTCCCTGGCAATTACTCCAATGGCTCAGGGTGAATTTTGTCCCAGATACCAACATCTCTTGTGGATAACTGACTACATCAAAGGATATCTACTTGCTGGACTGGCTTTTACACTTTCCTGATGTTGTTACCCAGGACTATTACTATTACTCTTAAGTACTGTGTGTATTATAGTAGTACCTAGAAGACACAACCAAGATCAGGATTGCAACATTATTTATTATTTGTATTTATTTCTATTGTGGTAGGGCTGAGGAGCACCAGCAACAGACCAGGAGCCCATTGTGTTATGCACTAGACCAGTGGTTTCAAACTGCGGGTCATGACCCAGTACTGGGTTGCGGAATGTAAGGCACTGGGTTGTGGCGGCTCTGGTCAGCACTGCCAACTGGGCCATTAAAAGTCCCGTCAGCGGTACAGCCCGGCTAAGGCAGGCTAGTCCCTATCTGTTCTGACACCGTGCTGCGCCCTGGAAGCGGCCAGCAGCAGGTCCGGCTCCTAGGCAGGGGGGCCACGGGGCTCCGTGCGCTGCCCCCGCCCCAAGCACCGGCTCCACACTCCCATTGGCTGGTTCCCAGCCAATGGGAGCTGGAGGGGGTGCCTGCGGGCAAGAGCCATGCGGAGCTGCTTGCACGCCTCCGCCTAGGAGCCGGACCTGCTGCTGGCCACTTTCGGGGCACAGCGCGGTCCACGGTGCCAGGACAGGCAGGAAGCCTGCCTTAGCATCCCCGCTGCGCTGCTGACCAGGAGCCACACGAGGTAAGCCCGCACCCCAACCCTATGCCCCAATCCCCTGCCCCAGCCCACCCACTTCCTGCACCCCAAACCCCTCATCCCTGGCCCCACCCCAGAGCCTGCACCCCCAGCCCAGAGCCCTGACCCCCTCCCGCACCCTGAACCCCTCATTCCCAGCCCCACCCCACAGCCCTCACCCCTGCACCCAAACCTTCTGCCCCAGCCCTGAGCCCCTCCCACACCCCAAACCCTCGTCCCCAGCTCTGTTGGGTCGCGGGCATCAACAATTTTCTTCAACTGGGTCGCCAGAAAAAAAGTTTTAAAACCATTGCATTAGACAAACACAGAACAAAGAGATGGTTCCTGCTCCAAAGAGCTTCCAATCTAAGAGCAGACAAACAATGAGGCAGCCCCGTCCCAGTTTAAACAGATAATGAAAAGAAGTGAATTGCCCAGCAGCAGAACCAGGGATAGAAACCAGGTCTGCTTTCCCTAAGCCAGCGCTCCAGGCACTTCCTTAACCTTTTCCCCCAGCCATTCTCATTGTCCTCCCCTCTCTCCCATGGATTTATGCACTGTTTCTGCCCTGTCTTTATCCAGCAATTTGCCTCCACATGGACCCCAGCTCTCCTCCATCACCAGCCAGCTTCGATGAAGTGCATACGGAGTTAGAGCCTCAGCTGACATAAACCTATTGTCTTCAGCGGGGCCATGTTGATTTACTCCAGCTCAGGATTTGGTCCCATGAGTCATCTTTTCAGCACCCAGCACAATGGGGGCCCTGATCTTGGTCGGGGTCTGTGCAGTGCCTGGCAGAATGGGCCCCCCGTCTCAGTTGGGGTCTGTGCAGTGCCTGATACAATGGAACAATAGTCTGAGTTGGAGCCTCTAACTGTAATGCCAATAATAATCAACCAGTGCAAAGCAGGCTTGGTGCCCTTGTGTACTGGAGGTCTAATACCTTCCAAACACTGCCCTTTGTCCCACATTTACTGAATCAGTAGATTTTGTCTCCCTTTCCCTTCAAGCTAATCCTTCAAACCCAGAGTAGAACCTTAACCCAAGTAAGATGATTATGGCTTACATAACCCACACAAGCACCCATTTAACCCAATCAGTTTCCTAAGGCTAAATATATTACTCCCTCCCCCCACCCCCATTACCACCACTACACATGCACAGTTTCCAGCATCCCAAAACGAAACAGTCCAACTGAGGTGATCCAAGTTCACACCACAGGTTGCTCAGATCTTCTTCCAACAGACTGGGATCCCCGCTGAGACCCCAGATCTTGGGGTGGATGCCAGATTGATAGCGGTTTCAACGTTGTAGGCAAGAATTTAGTGGGGTTGTGATAAAGGGAACTTTTTTCTGAGACAATGAGACTAAACTTTCCCATGCAGCCGTCCAAGTTTTGCTTTTCTCCTGTAGGAAGCGGCTGGCTATAGCTGTCGTGCTTTGACAGATCTCTAAAGAGAGCTGGAACTTTTGTAGGAGGTACCCTTTCCAAATGCAGCTCTGTTTGTGAAACTCATTTAAGTCCTCAGGAAGCGAGTTAACTGTGGATCTGTTCATCATGAGTTTTGCCGAACTCCTAGACAGCATTGGCGGCATGGGCCGCTTTCAAATCATCCATGTCGCTTTGCTTGTTATCCCTGTTTTAATGACAGCCTGTCATAACCTCCTGCAGAATTTTTCTGCTGCTGTCCCAGGACACCACTGCCAGATCCGTGTCACTGCCAACAGCACGGGTGGTACAAACGTGACTCAAAGGCTGAGCACCAAAGATCTCTTGAGGATCTCCATCCCCATGGATGGGGACTGGGAGCCGGAGAAGTGTCGCCGGTTCATCACCACCCAGTGGCAGCTCCTAAATCCCAATGCCACCGTCGCGAACAAGACAGAGATGAAAACAGAGCCATGCACAGATGGGTGGACCTACGACAAGAGCATCTTCACCAACACCATCATTATGGAGGTAAGGAAGGGCCTAAAGCACTCACCGTGCTCAGAGAAACCCTGCATTGCTTGGGTGTTATTGATCAATATTTACATCTGATTGCACAGGAGCAGGAGGAAGTGTGGTCCAGCCAGTGAACTGTGACTTGGGTTCAATTCCTGTCTCTGAACCATTCCTACTCTGTCACCTTAGGCAAATTACGGGATTTGCCCAACTGGATCAGACCCAAAGCCCATTCAGCCCAGTCTCCTGTCTTGGACAATGGCCAGCACCAGATGCTTCAGAGACAGGTGTAAGAACCCTGCAGTAACCCCATGTAAAATAACCTGTCCCATACATAGGTCTCATCCTGATCTTTAGTAGTTGGAAATCGACTCAAGCCCTGAAGTACCAGGTTTAGTATCCCTCCCAGAAGCCTTGTTGTTGTTGTTGTTATGATTACTCTGGATGTTTTTGATATCCATATAAATGTCTAATCCCTCTTTCAATCTTGTTAACTTCTTCCCCTCAATGACTTCATGTGGCAGTGAGTTCCACAGGCTAATCCCACATCATGTGAAAAAGTGTATTTCCTCTCATCGGTTTTGAACTCCCATCTTTTAATTTCATTGAACATCCCCTTGTTATGAGACAGGAAGAACAGATGCTCCTGATCTGCTGCCTCTCTCCCACCCGTTGTTTTATAGACTTTTATCCTGTCCCCTCTAATTCATCTCCTTTGCAAGGAGTCCTTTCAATCTCTCTCCACAAGAGTGTTTCTCAAGCTCTTGGTCATTCTTGTTGTCCTTTTAGTTCTGCAATATCCTTTGTGAGATGGGGTGACTAGGTCTGCACCCAGCAATCTCTTCATCTCTCTGTCCCTCACATTCCCATATCGGTAAAACATGGATAATTCTTCCTTTCTCCCACCTGCGTCTATTTGGAATGTAAACCCTTAAGGGTGGAGGCTATCTTTTACTGTGTTTGCATGTTGCTGGAGCTTCTACCTGCTGCTAGAACAGAAAATAATAATGTTCTATATGACGAGTCACTGTAAGTCTCCATGCCTTCTGCTCCTATTATTTACTGACAATTTGTCCTGGGAAGGAACATTCAGATTGTCAAAGGGGATTCTGGTAACTGTTTGCCAGATGGTAAGAAATGGCTGTAACTGGGTATAATAAAACTCAGCCCTTCCCATGATTCAAAGAGCTTTACAAACTTGCATCCATTGCTGTGAGCTAAGTGTGTAGTAGTACCATTAACTCCATTTTACATATGGGGAAACTGAGGCACAGGGTGGTGACATGACTTGCCCAAGGTCACAATTGTGTCAACCATAGAGCTGGCTACAGAACCCAGGAGTCCTAGGCTTTCAGTCCTACTCCTGTAACCCCTAGAATCACACAAGCTGTCATAGAACCCAGGAATCCCAGTCCTAGTGCTCCAAGCACTAGACCATTCTCCTTCCAAGTGCCAGGAGCAGAACCCAGGAAACCTGATGGCCAGTCTCTGTTTAACCACTAGACCCCACTCTCCTCCCACAGCTGTGGATAGAACCCAGCAATCCTGCCTCCCAGCCCCCCCGCTCTATCCTACTAGACCCCACTCCTCCACAAGAGCGCAGACTAAAACCCAGGAGTCCTTATGCCCAGTCCCTGCTTTAACCAATACACGTAATTCCACAGCTTGGAATTATGACCCTCGATGCTCTGCTCTAACTACTAGGCCACACCATGCAGCTGCATAATAGTAAATACCCAATACTGAGATGGTCATTTATTTAAATATCCACCAGTCGTTAGATCACTCACACATGTGACCTCATACAAGCTGCGAGCCACCCCGTTAACAAATCCACTGACACAGCAAAGTACTGTTTGCTTGTTTAACTAATGCTGAGCTGCAGGACTGCACACAGAGAAAGCTCCCTGCCCTTGACAATTCTTAGATTGTTGGTTAGTTAAATATTTACTTGCAATTTTAAAAAAAATATAAATACAAAGCAGGGATTAATTTTATTTTAAATGTAACCTTATTTACCAAATGCAATGGCCAAATCCTGGTGCCAATAAAATCATTATTGTTATTAAAATATCTGTAGTGCCTCGAGACCCCAACTAAGATCAGGGCCCCTATTGTGCCAGGTACTGCACAGACCCTGACTGAGATGGAGGCCCCCATTGTGCCAGGCACTGCACAGACACAGTGAGAGAAACAGTCCCTACCCTGAAGAGCCAACAATCTAAACAGACAGTGGGTGGGAGGGGAAACAACTTACCCAAGATCACACAGCAGGTGAGCCTACACCAGAACCCAGCTCTCCTGAGTCCCAGGCCAGCCCATTATCACTAGGCCACCTTTCCTCTGCTTCAAGGGTTTCTGGTGCTCAAAGTTATCGGTGGGGCTGCAGGAGCAGAGGCAGCAGCCCTCGTGACCTCTTGCTCTATGCCTCCTCCTTTTGCTACCTGCAGCCTGAGACATTCCACCTCCCACTGGCAGCAAGCAATACTGCACCCTGAAGTCCATCAACTGCCTAATACTGTCATTACAGAACTGCTGGGGATAATTCCCCTTAACCCAGGGGTTCTCAAACTGGGGGTCAGGACCCCTAAGGGGGTTGCGAGGTTATTATATGGGGGGTCGTGAGCTGTCAACCTCCACCCTAAACCCCACTTCGCCTCCAGCATTTATAATAGTGTTAAATATAAAAAAGTGTTTTTAATTTATAAGGGGAGGTGGTCGTACTCAGAGGCTTGCTGTGTGAAAGGGGTCATCAGTGCAAAAGTTTGAGAACCACTGCCTTAGCCCCTAGTGACCAGCCACCCCAGCTCTCCATTATACCTTTGTCTGCTAAGTTAAATACTCCCCCCATCCATAACATTGGCTGTTTCCTCCTTGTGTGGGTATGAGCGGCTTGTTATGACAATGTCTTGACCCCCTTTCCTCCCCCGCCTGCAGTGGGACCTGGTGTGTAACCTGCGGACGCTCGGACAGATGGCTCAGTCAATTTACATGGCTGGGGTGCTGGTGGGAGCGCTTGTGTTTGGAAGCTTAGCGGACAGGTGGGTCTCTGAAAGGCTCTTCCTTCTCCCCGCTCTGAGAGCAGCTGCAGGGGCACAGAAAGCAGCAGCCATGAGGTGAATGGTATCTGCTGGGGCTAGGGGCAAAAGTCCTGGCAGTGAACTGAATATTTAAATTTTGACTTCAGAGATGAGGTTTACCCATGGGGTAGAATAATCCCAGAGTCTAATAGCCTAGTGTGTCCAGATGCAAAGCTGGTGTAAATCAGCATCACTCCCCTGGAGTCAGTGGGGCCAGATTCCTAGCTGGTGTAAATCGGCACCACTCATTGGTGCCAACAAGCATTTTTCTATTGTATTCAATGAGCATTGGATGAGGCCCATTCATACCAGCTGAGGATCTGACCCACGGCCTGGCAGTTGCTACATTTTCCTTTGCTTATGTTCATCCTCTTCCTTCTAGTTGCATTCCCTCTCCCTGCATGATCGTGTGCCCATTGAAGTCACAGGCACGACTCCCATTGATTTCAATGCTGCAGTAGCCCTTAGAAAGCAACTCCGCTCAGTGCTTGCGGTTTACCCTTTCCCCTACACTGGAGATGGTGATCCACATCCCCTTGTAGTCATTGCTTAGCCGCATTTAACTCATTTATAGCCTTGCCTTGTGGGTCAGTCCCTCCAGAGCCCTGGTCATTTGTGCTTGCTCTCGTCTGAGCACCTAGAACACACAGAGATTAGATTAGATAAAATAGATAATCTGTATCCACGTGCCCAGGACTGAATGCAGATTGCCAGGTGTGGTCGCATCAGTGCTGTCCCCACCTATCCACAGGACTCTGTGGCTCTGCATATACAGGATTCTATCAGTCACCAGACCCCAGCACAGCTATTAACATGCCTTCCTGTGCCACAGGTTCGGGCGGAAGGCTCTCCTGAGCTGGTCTTACCTGCAGATGGCTGTCTCGGGCACCTGCACCGCCTTCTCGCCCAATTTCACCGCATACTGCATCTTCCGCTTCCTGGTCGGGATGGCCCTTTCTGGGATCATCCTCAACTGTATGTCACTGGGTAAGGGACCTTCTTCCACTGCTCCTTGTTTTTAGCCTGGGAAAATTCACCCTGGTTATAATTACCTGCATTACGGTTGCTCCTAGGAGACCCCAACACAATGTGCACATTATTTCTGGTATTACAGTAGCACCTGAAGCTCCATTCTGGTGTGTGCATAATTAGTAGTATTACAGTAGCACCTTGATGACCCAGTATAGTGTGCATATTAGTAATATTACAGGAGCACCTACAGGCCCTTACGAAGATCAGGGCCACATTACATTGGACAGGTTATTAGTACAGGTTATTAGTAGTATTACAATAGCACCCAGAGGCACTAAGTAAAATCAGGGGCTCATTACAGTGTGTGCAGTATTAATATTACAGTAGCATCTAGCAGCCCTGAGATCTGGTCCCCATTGTGCGAGGCACTGGATATCTACCTCCCCTGTGTCTGCAGCACAGAGGATATAACTCTGCTCTGGCCACAGAGCCCTGCTTAATGGACAGCCACCATCTTAGTGACTTGGGGCTGGGAATTGATCCAGAGAACCTCCAAGCTAATGAGTTCTTTAGCTCAGCCTATAGAGACCCATGCACGCAGCTCTAGGTTACATGTGCACATAGTGAGACTGTCCCGGCCCCAGAGAGCTTATAATAGTCAAAGGAAGAATTATTGTCCCCATTTTATAGACGGAGGCTCAGAGGGGTTTGATTTTCCCACCATCACACAGGGATCCTGTGCTAGAGCCAGGAACCGAACCAAGCTCACTTGAGTCCTCCTGAGAGGCCAACCTACCTCTCAAGCCCCAGCAGCCCTCATTAACTGGGAGAGCTGTGGAGCTGCTGTCCTACTTTTCATGACCCAGCCCAGCCAGAAGGCAAGACACACGTCCCTGGTATGCAGTGTGAGTGATCTAACAATCCCCCACTTTTCTTTTAGCACCTGAGCTATCAATGGCAATGCAGATTAGGGGCTGGTATTTTTATCACTGTTTTCTCTATACCCGCTCAGAACAGATCACATTATAATTGTGTATCCTAGGACCCCGGTTATTATTATTCATATTGCAGTAGCACCTAGGATCCCCACTCATGGACCAGCACCCCATTGTGCTAGGCGCTGCACAAACACAGAACAAAAAGATGGTTCCTAAGTAACCTACTTTTTTTCTTTTGGGATTCTCAATGTTCTTGTTTTCCTGGCAAATATCTGATTCCTCTTTTGAATGCTGCTAAGGTCTCAGCCTCAAGGTGAACTTATGACAGTGAGTTACACGGGCTAATGGTGCATTGTTATACAGGACTCCCAGCATTGCTTTGCAGCCACCCCTGCCCTCAAATGCCTGGTTTTCATTTTTGGATGCTGTTTTCCTGCTCTTGTTGGTTTTGATCTGGCCCCAGCATACAAATATTTATCCCTGTGTTTGCATGCATCACTTCTGCTTATATTCAGCCCGAGCCAGGAGGGTGTCTCAGAGGGAGCCCGGCATCAGCGGCGGCTCCAGGCACCAGCGCTCCAAGCGCGTGCCTGGGGCAGCAAGCTGCGGGGGGCGCCCTGCCGGTCCCTGCGAGGGCGGCAGTCAGGCAGCCTTCGATGGCATGCCTGCAGGAGGTCCACCGGTCCCGCGGATTCGGCGGCAATTCAGCAGCGGGTACGCTGAATCCGCGGGACCGGCAGACCTCCCGCAGGCAAGCCGCCAAAGGCAGCCTGCCTGCCATGCTTGGGGTAGCAAAAAAGCTAGAGCCGCCCCTGCCCGGCACTGTAGCATCACTGGATTACAATAATAATACTTTGCAATTAAGGACACGTTAAAAAAAAAGTTTGTTTTGGAATTGTGGGTGAGGGTTTGAGTCGGTTCTTTCTAATATTAACGGTGCTAAAACAGTAATTGTTATGGTAGCACCTAGAAGTTCTGACTGAAATTGGGGCCCCCATTGTGCCAGGCACTAAACAGACCCCAAGATCAGGGCCCCCATTGTGCTGGATGCTGACAGCCCCTGATTGAGATTGGGGCCTGCATTGTGCCTGGTGCTGCACAGACCCCAGTCAAGATCAGGGCATCCATTGTGCTGGACCTGGTCCATTCACATAGTGAGCAACAATTCCTGTCTTGAAGAGTTTATGGTTTAAAATACACAAAGGGTGGGAAAGTGGAGTAGGAGACAAAGCGTGGTGTACTAGACCACTGCCTACTGTGCTGACCAGCACAGTCTCATTGTTTCTTGGTGTCCCCCCCCCCCCCCAATCTGTCTTTCTGCATCCAACTGTTGTCTCTTGTCTTATATTTTAAACTCATCTCTTTGTTGTGGGTGTTTACAGCGCCTAGCACAATGGGGTTCTGGTGCATGATTCCTAAGGCTATGTCTATACTGGCAATTGAACGACAAAACTTTTGTCTTTCAGAGGCGCTAACCCCCCCGCCCCCCTGCTCCCCAAAAGACAAGTTTTGCTGCAACAAGCATCAGTGTGAAAAGCGCGTTGTTGGCAGGAGCACTCTCCTGACGACAGCGCAAACGCCGCTCATTGGGGATAGAAGTTTTTTTTATCGGCAAGAGAGCCAACAAACAGCGGCTACATTACACGACTTTTAGCAGCACGGCTATGGCAACACAGCCATGTTGCTAAACACTGTGTAGTGTAGACATAACCTAAGTGCTACTAAAATACAAATAAGGAATAGAGGAAACAGAAAGTGTCTTGCCCAAGTTCATGGAGAAATTCCGTGGCAGATCCAGGAATGGAACACCAGTGCCTTGAATACCAGTCTAGTACCTTAACCACTGGCCACCACTGCCTCACATTCATAGCTCAGCATCATTTTTAACCCTGAAGGACAGCAAAGCCCCTCACAGATTAGGTGGCACCACTGAGATCTGAATCCAAGCCCACGGAAACATTCCCACATGCCTCCAAAACCTGTTCGCTTGTGCAGCGTATTAACTAGAACTGTAGGAATAATTGATAGTTTGGTTCAGTGGCTGAACCAAAAATATTTTTTTACATTATTTCAGGTTGACACAAAATAGAAATTTTTCTGTTTTTCTCACCGAAATGAAAAACAAAAATTCATTTTGGCTCAAATGAAATGCTGTGTTCAACTAAAAACAAATCTTTTTGGGAGGTGGGAGCTTTTTGGTTTTTCATTTTGTGCATTTCTGGATTTTTATTACACATGTTGAGGCTTTTTTAAAATAAATCTAGCTAAATTTCTAAACAAAACCTTGTTTCAAAACAAAGAGTTGAAACAAAACATTTTGACTTTTTCAGAAGAAAAAATATTTTTGGTGGGGCGGGGCGCAAAGCTATTTGCTGAACTCAAACCAAATTTGCAAATAGTTTTGGTCAACCTGAACCTGCATTTTTCAGTAAATAAACTGTGTGTCCAAAACATTTCACCCAGCTCTAGTATTAACCCCTCTGGCGTGGGTGCCTTCCTTTCCAGTTGTTGAGTGGGTGCCAACCAATGTACGGACCATAGCCGGCACAGTGGTGGGATACTGCGCTACCATTGGGCAGATTGTTCTTGCAGGCTTGGCATATGCCCTCCCAGACTGGCGCTGGTTACAATTCACCGCATCAATGCCCTTCTTCATCTTCTTTCTCTACTCCTGGTAAGTGCATTGTAGATAGGTTCACAGGGCTAGATTCTGATCTCACTCTTAGACACAGGGCTCAAGCGTGGGGGCTGCAGGAAGCATACACGGTCTAATACTCATTGGGCTGAGCTGAAACAAGCCCTGCGTCTCAGTCTGTATTCCCATCTGATTTAGCTGTGATCTGTTACACAGCCTAGTGACCCCATTGTTTGCAGCTGTCTTTACTACCTAAAGGAGCTTGATGGTCCTGAAAGAATGTGCTTGGCACACCCATTGGCTTTACCAAGGTCTGTGACTGTCTTTGGATCCAAGGCAGTCATTTGTACCTGTCACTGCAGAAAATGCATATGTTCAAGGGCTAGTACTGTAGAGCTGGGAGCTGTAGGTCCTACTATAATGGAAATAACAACAACTTGGTGGAGCTCCTCTATGTTTGCAGCAGTGTAACTTCTTCTCAGAATCTGCCCCACAAACTCTTAGCTCTACCCACGGCTGAATGTCCCTAATTCCCATGAGCCACAAATTCCTACAAAGAGACCCCAACTGGAAAGAAGGAAGCACTCCATTGTTTCTTGGCATTGCTGCTCATTTTGCAGGTGGTTTGCAGAGTCCGCTCGCTGGCTGGTTCTATCAGGAAAACCGGACCGAGCAGTGCAGGTGCTTAAGAAAGTTGCTCAGATAAATAGAAAAAAAGAAGAAGGAGACAAGCTTGATACTGAGGTAAAGAGATGAATGGAATTGTTGCACCATCAAAAGAAACCACAGATAATCATATCTTATGTGCAATAAGGATGGAACCCCTGAGGACTGAAGTGATGTGTAGGCTTTCAGCTGGCCCTCGGAACTGCATGATGCACTAGGGTCAGAAGTGCCCAGGATGCACCACCTCATCTCTCCAAGATGGTGCATCATGGGAAATATAGTCCAACCAGGGAGCCTGGCCTGTAGAGGAGAATGGGAGCATGAGACACCTGAATTACAACTCCCATGAGGCACCATGGCAGCATTCCCAAACAGAAATATTTCCATTTCTAGTCTCTTTCAGTATTTGAATTTTCACTGAAAATTTGAAATTTTGCATGGGAAAAAACTCCCACATTTTCTGTCCAGATCTATTCATGCATCATTGCATGATACTCATGCATTTAGCAGTAAAAATTGGTCAGGAATTTTCCAACTAAACTTATTTTTATTGAAAAGTCAACACATTTCTCATTTTGAAAAGTTTTTGGAAAAAAGTTTCAAAATTCTCATTTCAAACATTTTTTAAAAGAAAAATTCAATATTTTCAGTTTCAACATTTTTGCTAATTATAGTTTAAAAATTTAAATAGAAAAAATGTCAAAATTGAAATAAAACATTTTGAAAATGTCAAAATAATGTTTCAATTGATTCAAACTCAAATTTTTTTCATACTGTCAATTTGTGCAAATTTTTTAGGCTGTCTTCTCTTGCTGATTTGGGATCAGAAAAATTTGAGATCTCCAAAATTTTCCTGGGATCGGAAAACTGTTTCCCACCCAGCTCTTTGGCAGCATTCTCATGCATGCCATTGGCTCAGGTCAAATCTTACCTAGTAGAGAGAGAGAGTGAACAAGACAATCTCCCTTGAAATTTGTCCCAAGAGAACGTGCATGAGGCTGGGATCCAGAAGTCCATGGGGATAAACGTCACCCTGGCATTTAAATAACATGCATAAAATTTCATTGTGGAGCTGCACAACACTTGATGGCTATGCACAGATTATATTAAGGTGAAATTCATCCCTGAGTTAGCACAAGTTCTGTGCAGCACTTAAATCCCATCTAAACTATGTTTTTAAGGACTTAAATGTAACAACTGGTACATAAGTTTTGTGCTGCACAGGAATTAATTTCACCTTGGGAGGAGTGTTGGAATACACTGTGGGCCAGATGATGTTTTTGTTTATCCTGCTGTAAATCCAGAGTCAAAGGAGTTATTCCAAATTTACACTGGTGCAACTGAGAGCAGAATACACCCCTCAAACTTTGTCATCCAATCCATTTAGGCTTTGGCAGCCAGGTCCTCAGCTAGTGTAAATCAGCATAGTTAATGTATCTATGTCGATTTATATCAGCTGAGGAGCTGGTCCATGGACTCAGATTTTAGACCATTAGTTTGACCTCCTGTATAACACAGGCCATAGAATTTCACCCAGTTACTACTGTATTGAGCCCAGTAACTTGTGTTTGACTAAAGCATCTTCCAGGAAGGCAGACAGTCTTGATTTGATGACATCAAGAGACAGGGAATGCACCACTTCTCTTGGGAGTTTGTTTCAATGGTTAGTCACCTTCCCTGTTAAAAATTTGTGCTTTATTTCTAATTTGAATTTGTCTGGCTTCAGCTTCCAGCCACTGGTTCTTGGTCTGACTTTCACTTTCTTGAGAGTCCTTTAATACTTGATATTTTCTTCCCAGGATTATACACTGTAATCAAGTCACCTCTTGATCTTCCTGCTGATAAGCTAAACAGATTGAGCTCCTTCAGTCGCTCACTCTAAGGCATTCTTTCCAGCCCTCAAATCATCATTCATAGATTTTAAGGCCAAAACAAGGGACCACCAGATCATCTAGCTAGACATGCCATATATTTCAGGCCACAGAATTTCATCAAGTTACTTCTGTATTGAGCCCAATAACCCCTCTAGCCATATCCAAATATAAACTCCCAAGGTCATCTGAATAACCACACTTACTGATCTGGGATATTTGCTGACATTAATTTAATATATGGATGATATAAATCTAGCATGCTTCCAATGATGCTTAAATTCTGGCCCTAGTCCAGTGATCAAAATCAGACTACAAATTTGTTCGCCTTTTGTGCCTGATTTCTGATTTCTAATTCATTCCAAAGTACAAGAGTCTGTTGTTTTTCCAACCTGAAAATCATTGTCATTAATATGCCCGGTAAAGTCCCATGATTCTGACGTGCAGAAAGAAGCAGTTTCATTTGCAAAAGTAAACCTATTAAGACATGCAGAAAGATAAGACTGTGAGGTCTTAGCACTAATAAGAATTCTGATGCTCACGCCAGTGGACTGAACTAAGATTAATAATTCCTGCCCTTTCATGAGCTCAGCTGCTTGTTTTTCAAAGATAAACAAGGACACAAATACCTTTGGGTACAAACTATGCTACTTGTATTTCACAATAGATTGCAGTGTGTTTCAATACTAATCGTTCTATTATGTTAAGACAATGGCTTATGAGGTGGGGGGCTGAGCAGGGGGCACTCTCTCCTTGGAATCCATGGTAGCCCTGATGCCCCAGTGCCATGCTAGGGAACACTGTGTTAGAAGGAGTACGATGGGGGGGCCCAGCAGGAGGCGCTGTCCCCTCACAGTCAGTGCTGACCCCAGTGACCCACCATGATTCACTGGAGGTGGAAATATGTGGTCAGTTAAGGTCCCTGGGCCCTTTTCCAAATAGGGTTAGTTACCCCAGGGATAAAGCTGCCCTCACTTCAGGGGCATCTAGGCTAGAGCACAAGAGAGAATTTCAGCTTTAACACTTCGGACCAAATTTCTCAGGACTAATGCCCCAGGAAAACCCACCGAAGTCAAATTATCTTCAACTTCTGTCCTAAGGTTGAGTAGCATTATTATGAGCTGTTAAACAGCTTCTGCTTTCCAACCCAGAGCATTTCAGTGGTGGATGAAGTGATCCGATCTATCTGCATACAGACCCCTCTATCTGTATCTATCTATGTTCATATGTAACTGGATGAACATATTTTTAAAAATCAGGAAAGTCTGTGTTCTGCTTTTCTCTTAAGTCTGCGTTAGGATCACGTCAGTGTTGTGCCAGCTCCTGTAGCCAAGCGATAGCTCTCGGATGGTCACTAGAGGGGGATGCAGGATTGGTTGTAAGTTTTCTTCTGTGCTGAGCTTACCCACATTCCTGGTCTGCTTTTGTTTCCTCTAAATGGAATGGTGCAAACATTTTAAAACAGCTCCTGGGCCTTGGGGAGTGATCGTCACAGGAATTGCTTGACTGGATTAGACCAGTGAACTGTGTAACCCAGTATCCTGTCTCTGCTGGTAGCTAGCATGGAGTCCCATTCCAGGCTCTGGGAGAAGAGCAGGGTCTAGCGGTTAGAGCTGGAGGAGGCTGGGAATCAGGATTCCTGGGTTCCATTCCCAACTTTGGGAGGGAAGCGAGGCCTACTGGTTACAGCTAGGAACTGGGATTCAGGACTTCTGGGTTCTCATCCTATCTCAAACGCTGGCAGACTATTCTTTATCCTGTCCGTTAATTTGTAGCCTTTTATCAGGTCCCCTCTTGCTGTGGTAAACATTCCCAGTCCTTTCAGTCTCATGGGAGTCTCTCCAGAGCTCTAATCATTTGCATCGCGCATCTTTGCCTCCCCTCACCGCATATTTCTGCTATACCCTATGGGCCAGATCCTCAGCTTCATTGTCAATTGACTTCAATAGCGCAACAGCTGGTTTATACCAGCTGAGGATCTGGCCTCATTTTCTCCAGTGAAGCATATCAAATGTGCTGAGCACAATGAGGAGGGTGCAGCAGGATAATACATCAGAATTATTTTTCCTACTGTCTCTTCTCCCTAGGTCTTGAAATCCAACATGCAGAAGGAAATGGCCTTGGCACAATCTTCCTACACGTTGTACAGTTTGGTCCGCACACCCAACGTACGCAGGATATCCTGCTGCATATCTAGTGTCTGGTAGGTGTGCTCTATTCTTTCTTTCTAACCCCGAGGCCCCAGTGCAGCACTAGGGGGTGCTGTGCTGCCGGGAGAGGAGTGGGGAGGTCAGTGGGGTGCACCCTCTCCTCAGAGTCAGTGCAGACGCCAATGCCGACCATGATTCATTGGAGGTAAAAACATGTGGCCAGTCAAGATCCCCCTGTCCCTTTTCCCATCGGAGTTAGTTACACCAGGGATAAATCTGGCCCCACTGTATATTTACATCACCCCCTCCAATGACCATTCACAGGTTTGCCACCAGCTTTGCCTTCTATGGCTTGGCCATGGACCTGCAGCACTTCGGCTTCAACATTTATCTCATCCAGGTGGCTTTTGGCTCCATTGACATCCCGGCCAAGCTGGGCGCTGCCATCGGGATGAGCTTCATCGGCCGGCGCTTCACCCAGGCAGCTTCCGTCATCCTGGCAGGGCTGGCGATCCTGGCCAACATATTTGTGCCACGAGGTGGGCATTCAGGGTGCAGCAGCCAGGGGAGGGACGGGGCTGAATTAAGATTACCTGGGACCCTAGTCATACCATGACATGGGACAGTCTACTCCCAAGATGATCTCCCCCTGGCCACAGTCCTCAGAGCCCAAATCCACCCTTATGGCCATACCCCCAGGGGCCTCCCCTGACTCATGGCCCCACCCCCACAAACCAACCTCACACCATGGCCCTGCATCTTTGGCTGAACCCCACCCCCACAGCCAAAGTCCTCTCCACGGCCTTACCCCCATAGCCAAAACTGACCCCTTGGCCTTACCTCCCCACAGCTATGCCTCCCCTCCACAATGCACCACTGCATGACCCGACCTCGACCCCCACAGCCCAACCCTGACTTATGGCCCCACGTCCACTTGAAGTGGCAGAGGGAGTGATACCCTCAGGAGCAGAACAGGAGTATCATGGGAGATGTTGTCCAATCAGGGAGCCAGGCCCACAAAGGAGAACGAGGACAAGAGGCAACTGAACTACACTCCCATGTGGCACTACAATAGCATCAAAATATTTCAACTTTCGGGTGTTCATTTTTCAAATGATATTGTCTGCGGGAGGCAGACACACTGTGAAAACTTCGTTTGGTTGAAAACCCCAATTTTCCATCAAAAAAACAGTTTTGATGGAAAATTTCTGACCATCCCTAATGTAGACATCTCTTTTATAGATCATAGTGTTACTCTGGCTGTATCTCAGATACATATTGTAGGCACTGAGTGACCAGTCTTGGCCAGGACTGTTTCAGCAACTGATCCCCACTCGTGACTGCTACCAGCACTGACCATTAACTCTCATCTTTTTATGTCCCCCCACAAGAGCTGAAGGCCTTACGTACATCCCTGGCAGTGCTTGGAAAAGGATGCTTAGCCTCTTCCTTTAACTGTTTGTATCTCTACACCGGCGAGCTGTACCCAACAGTCATCAGGTACCTACTGCAGCAACTCATCTATTTCTGCGTTAGATGAAAATCTACCCAATGCGTTACTCAAGTCAGGGGGTCAGAGCTTGGAACCACAGGGCTCCTCAGGCACGGCTGGAACCAGAGCTCCGAATTTCCATTCCAAAGGAAGTTCCAACATTTCAAAATTTCTTGTGAGATGAAAATTCTAAAAAATTTCATTTCAGAAATATCTGAACAACCTTATTGAAACCCAGGTTATTGGGTTCAACACGGGTAACTGGATGAAATTTAACAACTCATGTTATACCGGAGGTCAGACTAGAAGAGCTACTGGTCCCTTCGGACCTTAAACTCTATGAAACATTTCAATAAGGACTTATCAAAACAGTAACTGATTTATCATTTCAACTATTATATCACATTATATTATATAAACCATTGAATCATAGAAATGTAGAGCTGGAAGGGACCTCAAGAGGTCATCTAGTCTATCCCTCCATGCTGAAGCAGGATTACGTATACCTACACCACCCCTGACAGATATTTGTCTAACTTGGGGTAGGCAACCTATAGCACGTGTACCAAAGGCAGCACGCGAGCTGATTTTCAGTGGCACTCAAACTGCCTGGGTCCTGGCCACCGGTCCGGGGGGCTCTGCATTTTAATTTAATTTTAAATGAAGCTTCTTAAATATTTTAAAAACCTTATTTACTTTACATACAACAATAGTTTAGTTATATATTATAGACTTATAGAAAGAGACCTTCTAAAAATGTTAAAATTATTACTGGCATGCGAAACCTTAAATTAGAGTGAATAAATGAAGACTCGGCACACCACTTCTGAAAGGTTGCTGACCCCTGGTCTAACTGTTCTTAAAAAAACATGAAGAACGAGGATTCCACAACTTCCCTTGGTAACCTGTTCCTATCCTTAGAGTTTGAAAGTTTTTTCCTAAAAGCCAACCTGAATCTCCCATGCTGCAAACTAAACTGATTCCTTCTTGTCCTAACCTTGGTGGACATGGAGAACAATTGATCATCCTCTTTATAACAACTATTTACATATTTGAAGACTGATGTGTTTCCCCCGCTCCCCTGCCTCCAGTCTTCTCTAGACTAAACATGCCCAGTTCTATCCACCTTTCCTCATAGGTCAGGTTTTCTAAACCGCTGATCATTTTTGTAGGTCTCCTCTGGACTCTCTCCAAGACACAGTACTCCAGCTGAGGCATCACCAGTGCCGAGTAGAGTGGAACAATTGCCTCCTGTTTCTTACATACAACAGTCCTGTTAATAAATCCAAGAATCACAGTGGCCTTTTTCACAACACTCAACGTGTGATCCACTATAACCCTCAGATCGTTTTCAGCAATTCGACCACCTAGCCAGCTATTCATCATTTTGTATTTCTGCTTTTGATTTTTGCTTCTTACATGCAGTTGTCACAGATCACCTGGCCCTTTAAGGGTAATTGAGCTCAGCCACACCTGCACCAGATTAGCTAGCCCCCACCTTAGCTGGCCCTGGTCAGATGTTGGAAGGGCTCTGATGAAGGCCCTGAACAAGGGTCTGAAGGAGATTGTGAAAGGTTCCAGGGAAGGAGTCCGGGCTGTGTCCCACAGCCAAAGACAGAGAACGAAGGGTAACCCAGAAAGGATTGGGAACTGAGTCTGATGGGTGGGCTGAAGGGGAGCCCAAGTGGGGACAAAGAACTTTTGATTGTGTTTGAACTTTTGTTACCTCAAGGGACGATTGAACCCTGAGTGAGCCAGCCAGAGGGCTGAGCCATGTGAACCCCCAGGAAAGACAGGAAAGACAGAGGAGGAGGAAACTGAGGCAGAGAGTGCTTGCAGCACCACACTCAAGCAGCATGGGGTGCTACAAAGCAGGCATGTCCCATGACACTAGTACTTTGTACTTGTCCTTATTGAATTTCATCTTATTGATTAATATAATAATCAAAATGATAAATCAGTTATCATTTCAGTAAGTTCCTATTGAACCATTTTGCTAAACTCCGTTCAATATTTCTGAGCCCTGCACTTTCCGTATATCTGATTAGGTAAAGAATGCACCTTGGGGGAGGAGGTTTCTTTCCTTCCATTGGCCGGGGGAGGGAAATAGGTGAGCCGATCGACCTTCGCCCTCCCCCACCCCCACCCCCAATGTAAGGCTTCTCCTGTTCCGATCCTTGGGCTCCCAAGGCCCCATCAGGGCAAAAAGAAAAACAACAAATCCCTTTGACCTCACTGAAATGAAATGTTTCAATCATTTTTCACTGAAAATTTTGACGAAATCATTATGTTCCCATGAAAAATTTCATTTTTGTTGAATCAGCATTTTCTGACAGAAAACTGTTTCAGTGGAAAATTTTCCCTCAGTTCTATTCTTAGGCCTAAAGTAACATTTTCTGAATGACCTAAGTCCCATTTTCAAAACTTTCTCCCTGTTAAAAATGTGCACCTTGTTTCAAGTTTGAATTGGTCTAGCTCCATCTCCGAGCCCTTGGATCTCTCATTTGCCCTTTCCTCAAAGGATGCATCTCTACTAGGAGATAACTTCTCCCCACCTAGGCATTCAGAGACTATAATCCTATTGTACAGCATCAGCCTTCCTGTCACAGTGAGTCCTGACCTCAGTTTGGGGATAGCCTCAAAGATTAAAGTCAACCCAAATCGTTTAGTTTTGATCCCTCCCCACCCCCTGACAGAATTTTTTTTTTTAATTGGCAAAAATATGACCTTTTTCCCACAGAAAATTTCGCTTTTGCAGAAATGGCATTTCCTGTTGAAGGGAAGTTCCTAACTAGCTGTAGAAATAAGGAAAGCCGGTTCTGATCAAAGGCCATTTCTGAGCAGACCAAGGGGAGAAAAAAGTCCATGGGCAGATTGAATCTGGTCTTTTCCAGAATCAGTCCAATATTATCATGATTTTATGATTTCTTTTTTAAAGGTCTTTTTCTACACTTGCAGACAGACCGGCATGGGGCTTGGAAGCACCATGGCTCGCGTGGGCGGCATAGTAGCTCCGGTGGTAAGGGTGACGGGGGAATATTTCCCATACTTCCCACCAATTATATATGGGACAGCTCCTATAATCTCAGGCATCGCTGCTATATTCCTGCCAGAGACCCTCAATGTGCCATTGCCTGACACCATAGAAGAAGTGGAGAGAGGGTTAGTCCATTTTCACTTCATTTTGATTGTGTCCTCTCCTACAGTAGTTAGTCTGAGCCGTCTCTCTCTCTCGTATAAATGGGAAGAAACTGCCTTGGATTCAATATAACTACACTATAGTAAGAGAAGAACTGACACCTCCCACCTTAGCAGCAGCACGGGCTAGTGCTGGACTGAGAGTCAGGAGACTGGGTTTCACTCCCGTCACTCTGTGCTTCTGTTTCCCCTCCCACTCTTTGTCTATTCTTCCTTTTTAGATCATAAGATCTTTAAGGCAGGGACTGTCTCCTATTACATGTCTGTCCAGCACCTGACCCAATGGAGGCCTGGTCTCAGTTAGGGTGGGTAAATAAGCCAGAGCTCAACTGGAGTCAACACGTCCATATCCCCAGCTGGTGTAAATTGGCTGTAGTGCCACTGAAGTGAATGAGGCCGGATTCCCAGGTGGTGTAAATAGGTGTCGCTCAGTTGGAGTCAATGGGCCAGATCCCCAGCTGGTGAAAATCAGACAAAGCTCCATTGAAGTCACCAGTGCCAGGTTTACAATGGCTCCAGTGGCTCCATGGAGCCGGGCCCATGCTCAGAAGGGACCCTGGCCTGTTCCGCTTGCACTGTGCCCGGAGACCCTGCTGGCTCCCCCGCCCACCACTTGCTCCTCTCAGCCTTCCCGCTGGCTGGCCAAGGACTCCTCTCCGCCCCCTGACCCCACCCCCTGCTCCTCTCAGCCCCCTGGCCAGACCCCTGTGCACCTCCGGCTCTGGGCAGTCTCTGCTTCCTACCATCTGTGAGGCCCCACCTGTCTCCCCAGATCTGAGTCGCCTGGGACTGGTGCAGAAGCCTGGCCAGCCTCAGCCGGGTGTGGGGGGGAGACAGTGCGGAGGGCTTGGCTGGGACCCTCCAGGCAAGAGCGTCTTGAGGGACCCCGGCTGGGGCAGGTCCTGGCCTGGCTGACTGCGCCACTTCTGAGGGGCCGGAGTGATTCCCGGCCCTAGGACCAGCCCTGGCTGCGCTGCTGGCTCAGCCCGGCAGACACAGTCACCTCCCAGCAGGGCCAGTGAGTGCGGCCGGGAGGCAGGGCTTGGGGGAGTGGGTCTGTGGGGAGTATGGCGGGGTGCTAGGCTGTGAGGGGGCGGGGAGGATCTGTGTGTGTCGGGGCACTAGTGGGGGTTCTGTGGGGGGTGCTGGACAATTGTGGTGGGGCTGTGGGCAGGGGTGGTGTTGTGCAAGGCGCTGTGCATTTGTGGGTGGGTCTGGGGGGGGCGCTGGGCATAGTGGATCCAGGGGGCCTATGGCCATAGGAAGTCAGGGGTGTTGGGCGGGGGGGCTGTGTGGTGTGGCATGGGCCCACCCCCAAAAGGAAAGGGCATGCTGGCAGCACAGGGCCGGGCAGGCCACTGTGCGTCTGGCAACTGCCGGTTTGTAAATAGTGCCCTCGCATTGGGTGGAGCAGGGCTGCCCCTGTCACGCCATGCCATGCCCCATTGCTCTGGCTGGCGCCTCGCTCTGGGGACTGACCTCCCCACGCCATGCTCCATTGCCTCCATGGGGGCCCACAGATATGTTTGGCACCAGGCCCACAAAAGGTTAATCCGGCCCTGTGGCCTTAGGCCAATTCAAAACAGCTGAGGATCTGGCTCAATATTTATTTGTCTCTCTCTCTCTCTTTTTTTTTTTTATTAAAGGGAAAGGGCCAGAGACCTAAAGAATGACGAGCAAAAGGAGAAGATTCTTCTGCAGACAATGGGGCCGGCAATGCTGCAGGAAGCCTGATGGTGTGATGCAAGAGGGGGCCCCTTGGGTTAGGTAGTCCTCTGCTCAAAGTGTCACCCATGTTTCTGTACACGGCAGTACACTCACAGGGCCTGGCTCTGTGCAGTGCTGCAGAGCAGAGAGAGGTTGCAGGGGAGTCATAACAAATAAATGGCAGATTCCTCAATCTTTGAAGTATCTCTCACACACACACGCGTGTGTGCGCACACTCGGATACTCACACTCATATATACACGTACACTGACTCGTGTGCATATTCACACTTACACTCATGCATACACCCAGTCCCATTCACACCCTCACACAAACACTCACACATACACACTCATTCACTCAGGCAGACGTTCTCACACACTCCCGTTCACACACACTCGCAACAAACACACAGGTCGGCACTGTTAGAAGGCTCCCCTCCCTTTCCACCACAGCTGATTAACACTCGACCTCCTGCCATCTGACAATAAGTTGGTTCCCAACCCAAATCTCATCAACAGCGGTGTTTTATGGAAAACTCACCCTATAAATCTAATGGCTGTGGATGGAATGTGTTTCATTCAGCTCCCATTGTAGAGAGGCCCATGGCCATTTTTCACATACCTGAATACCGGAGCCCTTGGGTCAGAGTAAATGTTTAAACAACTTCAATTACCATCACGTCTGTTTCCATGGGGCGTAAACAGAACACTCATGCTGCCTAATAAATGCCGACTCCTGTTAAGGAGGTGGTCTGGGATGACCCATTCATCTCCTGCCCGCTGTATCACCACCTCTCCAATGGAGGATTCCCATTATGGCTCTGCCCTAAAATTATCTTCATCCCAGATGGGACAGAAAGTTTGGACCATATTCTTGGCTGGTATAAATGGGCAAAGCTCCACTGACTTCAGTGGAGTGATGCCCCTTTACACTAGCTGGGCATCTGGCCCCTTTACTCCAAAGAAGCTTTGCCCAATTTACACCAGCTGGGGATCTGGCCCTACTGTTGCCAATGGAGTGACACCGATTTATACCAACTGAAGATCTGCTCCATTAATTCCAGTGGAGCAATGGCTGATTTACATCAGCTGGGGATCTGGCCCCATTGACTCCAATGGAGCTATAGGTCTAGTCCTGACTCAGAGAGGTTGAATGATTAGGCAGTGGGGGAGTGGTCCCCCATAGTCCCAGCTCTGGGAAGCAAATAGGTTAGAGCACAGTTGAGACTGGGAATCAAGACTCCTAGGTACTATTTCTGGTTATGGGAAGGGAGTGGGATCTAGTGGATTAGACAGGGGGCGCTAGGAGTCAGGATTCCTGGATTCTATTGCCAGCTCTGGGACATGGGGGCAGGGGTCTGCAACCTGTGGCACGCGTGCCAAAGGCGGCACATGAGCTGATTTTTAGTGGCACTCTGCTGCCAGCCAGGGTCCCGGCCGCCAGCCCCACTCAGCCCTCTGCCGGCCTGGATGGACGGCACCCCGGGCCGGCAGCAGGCTGAGTGGGGCCAGCGAACGGAACCCCAGACTGGCAGCAGGCTGAGCGGCTCAGCCCGCCGCTGGTCTGGGGTTCCGTCTGCCACCCCGCTGCCGGTCTGGGGTTCCATCCGCCAGCCCCTGTAAATGTAAAATGTATTACTGGCACGTGAAACCTTAAATTACAGTAAATAAATGAACACTTGGCACACCACTTCTCAAAGGCTGCCGACCCCTGGTCTAGTGGTTAGAGCAGATAGGGCTAGGTGTCAGGACTTCTGGGTCTATTCCTGACTCTAGCTCTGGCCTCTGTGTAGTCTAAGTGGGTAGAACAACGAGCATTTGCTCCACTCCTTGGGACAGTATCAGTGTATGATATTGAGCCTGGCCTGGCAAAATAACACTGTTGTTCTGCATTGTATCAAACCTGGATCCATAGCTCTTGGTTTAATGGGAATAAAGAGAGAGGATGCATTTGGGACCCAAGTTCAATACATTATAAAGCACTCAGGGGACAGTTCATCCACTCCACTCTCTGGGCTGGATGAACATGTCTTATCCTATATCATTCTGTATATAGAGGGTGCCCTGTGCTGTGGAATGAAATGAGCTGAGATCATTCCATTTTAAGCACCAGGCAGTTCCATATTAAAACAATACTGAGAGGAAGGAGGATTCCTAACCTGGCCAAACTCAACTGTTATTTCATGAAGCATTTTCATTGGAATATTATTTCAAATTTCAGTGCTTCAAATAAACATCCCAAAGGCCTTTCTGTTTGGATTGCAGAGTTACTCAGGGAGGGACTGTCACCTAATGGTTAGAGTAGGCAGAGCTGGGAGTCAGGATTTCTGGTGTCTGTTTCCAACTTTGGAAAGGGAGCAGGATCTAGCAGTTGGAACAGGGGGCTGAAAGTCTGGATTTTGGGGTTCTACTCCAAGCTCCAGGAGAGAGAGTGTGGTCTTAGTGTTTATGGCAGGAAAGCCTGGGGCTGGGAGTCAAGACTCCTGGGTTCTGTTTCCTGCTCTGGGATGGAATGTGGTCTAATAATCGAGCAAGGGACTGCAACCAGGAATCAGATTCCTGGGTTCTACTGACAGAGGCCAATGTGGTCTAGTAATGGCATTCAAAATGGGAGCTGGAACTCTTGGGTTCTGTTCCCAGTTTGGTTAGTGTTTCACTTGCCTTCTCTGGGCCTCAAATTCTCTCCCTATAAAATAGAGCTTTGAAATCCTTATATAAAAGGGATTACTATAAAAGTTATTAATAAAACAAATTATTGCGCTAATGCTATTTTTTAATCTCTAGAACAGACCCCTTGTAAGTATCTGAACCAGGTATTGAAAAAAAATAAACACATAATTTACCTGGGCCACAACTAAAGTGCTGTGAGATCTGGTCTACAGATTATTTGTGTTACAGTAGCGCCTAGATCAGAGCCTCATGATGTGCGCACTATTAACCCTACAGTAGTGCCCAGAAGCCCTAACTGAGATCCAGGGGCTATTATGGTGAGTGTGCATTATTATTAGCATTACGGTAGCATCTATAGGCCTCAGTCAAGATTGGGGTCTCATTATGGTGTGTGCATTATTATTAGCATTATGGTAGTATCCAAAAGCCCTAACTGAGATCATGGCCCATTATAGTGTGTGCATTATTGGTAGTACTACGGTAGTATCTAGAGGGCCCTACACTAGAGCAGGGCTGCATTATGGTGTTTGAATTAGTAGTAGTACTATGGTAGTATCTAGAAGCCCCACACTAGACCATTGTACTGGGTGCTGTGCAGCCATTCCTTGCCCCAATCTGTTTAAAGTCTGAATAGAGAAGACAGAAGGTGAACCAGAGGTAAATGACTTGCCCAAGGCCACACAGCAGATCAGTGTCAGTCAGCAGATGCAGGAACAGAAGCCAGGTCCTCCTGATTTGTACTCTACCCTCCAGCCTACACTGCTGCACAAACAAATAAGCGCTCATCACGTGGTCCTTTCGACCACAATCACTTGCAAAGATACTAGCGAAGCTAACGTAGTCTATGCTGTATGAATAATCACACTCATATTGGCAACTACATACATAAACCAACTCTAAACAGCCAGGCACATTCTAAGACAGCCGGCAACTCTGAGCATCATATCCAGCAGAGGGAGTGGTGGAGATGCCTTTATTAAGAGTTCGTGAATTTAACCCTCGCAAACTACGCCATAATCACCAAGCACTGGGAGAGATTTGCCAGTTCAAAGCAAGTGCTCAGGACAAGAGCCCAGAAACACAGAAGTAGATCTAAGCTCCCAGTTCTGGTGCTGCTCAGAAGAGTTTAATCGAACTAGGACGCAACCCATGTAAGTTAGCCTCTATTTCATTTAAATCGTTGGGAAGATGCTACATTTTCATTCCTCTTTTGACCTACCGAGTGCAGGAGGAAAGGGCTGTAAAAGGCAATCTTGCAAGTGAGTTGAAGCCACTGCAGAGAGATGGAGGACCAGGGTGTGCTGATGCTTGTGTGAGGGAGAAAATTTAGCTCATGTGGGAGGTGTCGGAGGCAGAAAAGATGGGGCAATTTTATTTTTGTGGATAACTTTCCAGGGCAAACAATATCTGGAGAAAAGCAGCCTGCCATGGGATGGTTCAGCAGCTGATTCTTGCACTGTTAGTGCTGTGGCTACATTCTGACTTTAACGGCAGATCCTCTGATGGTGGAAATCAGCATCGCTCCATTAATTTTGATGGAGTTACGCCGATTTGTACCAGAGCTGAGGACCTAGCCCTTGCTTTCCTCAGTGAAAGATGCGGTGAGTAGGAATGCAATCCATCGGGCAACAGTTTGATCGGAAGGCAAAAATGTGCTTAAGACTGGATGAGAAATTGATGCAACATCTCGCATTTAAAGTCTAAGCCTCTTCTAACACATAGCAGTAAATGAGCAGGGAACAGCATGTGTGAGACAAAATGCATGTTACTAGCTCCTGGATTTGTACATGATGACATCATTAATTATTATTGCTGTGCAGAGAAGCATCATCTGAATGCACAGATAGGTGTTAGAGCTCCTGGTTCTGGGAGTTGAGTCAGATATAATGGTTAGAGGAGGGGGCTGGGAGTCAGGACTCCTGGATTCGATTCCCAACTGTGGGTGGGTAGTGGTCAGAGCAGGTGGTGGAGCGAGCTAGAAGTCAGGTCTCCTTAATTCTATCCTAGGTTTGGAAGGGAGCATGGTCCAGGTGATCAGAATGAGGGATCAGGACTTCTGGTTTCAACTCTGGATGGTGTGAGGAAATATATTCTAGTGGTCACAGCAACAGACTGGGAGTCAGGACACCTGGGTTCTTTTCCCAGTTAGGGGAGGGGAGTCTAGATTAGAGCAGGGGCTCAGGACTCCTGTGTTCTCCTCCCAGTTACATATGTATTACATTAATGTACTGTAACAAGGCATTATAAAGCTTGTTAAAAGTTTTACAGTTGAAGAAATAAACCAAAATCTCTAGTCTATTTCAAAGCTCTTCACCTAGGAGTAGATCTAGATGAATTCATTGCACATGGCTTACATTTTTCTTCCAATGCTTGCAGATGAAAAATACATAGAACCCAGTGGCAGAGTAGAGTTTAAAGAGCAAACTTTACAGCTAATTGTGAGAGTCTGTTTTCCCCATTTCTCTCAGGCAGTAACATTAACCACCTGTCATCAGATACACCCACACTCATTTTTCTCTTTCCCTCTGCTTTTTTTTAAATATATGAGCGTGTAACTTGTGTTTCATAAAATGTTGTTATTTATAATCACTGTAATTTATAGAGCCCTCAGCTGAGATTCCCCATTGTGCCAAATCCTGCATGGACTGCAACTAAGACCAGCACTTCAATTGTGCCAGGTGCTGCATGGACCCCGACTGAAATCAGGGTCCCCAATTGTGCTAGGCACTACACGGACCCCGAGCTATATCAGGGGCCCCCTGTGCCAGACACAGGAGATAACATACAGTAAGAGTCCATCTCTGCCCTAAAGATCTTATCTCATAAAGAAAGACAGCAAAGGATGGAAGGGGAAACTGAGGCAGAGAGAGAGCAGAAGGGGCTTGCCCAAGGTCACGCAGCAGTTTAGCAACAGAGCTCGGATTAAAACCCAGCTCCTCTGATGCCCAGTCCAGTGCCCTATCCACTAGATTACACTGCCTCCATTTCTTGACTGGTCTGGCAAAATTTTGCTCAACACCTAGAATAACATTACTGAAGCCCTGGGCGTTAGTTGGGGTAAGGAAAAGCAAAATTTGGCTCTGGCTCTTTGACATTCTATCAGAAACAACTTCTGAAAAATAGAGCCTATGCCTAGTTACTTAGCACAAGAAAAAAACAATAGCAAACCAGCCAAAGGCAGAGAGAGGTAAAATAATTGTAGCATATAATGAACCTAAATCATATGGAAGAAAAAACAGAAGATGATTCTAATAGATCTTACAAGAGCTAATAAATTAACCCCAATGAGACACGGCATGGGAGAACGAAGTACGTTAATGCTTTTTAAATGCTAAGCATATTTAAAAGCTTTATTCTAAAGTTCAGTCAGGTCAAATCTACGATGCTCTAGGGCGAACGTCAGCTATTATTGACATTATCCTCCCTTTGTCTGACTTATCTCTTCAGAATTCACTCTTCAAGTATGACACCATCTTTTATTGTGCTTGTGCGGTGCTCAACACAATGGGCCTCCCCCCGCTCTCGGTGGGGTGAGTCTTTAATATAAATAATAATACATTATATTTAAAAAACAATACTGTCTACTCAAAAACCTACTCCTAATACTTGTAGGTCAAGAAAGAATATAGAAAATAATTTGCCTGCAAAGGACAAGCAGTTAAATCCCAAGAGACTGAGCTATATTAAAGTGCTATAAAGTTGTCCCTTTTGATGTATTAACCTGTTGCTTGCAAATCTTTTTCACTTATGGAAATGTTTGTTTTGAAAGCCCTAAAATTGCGAGCTCTTGCCGAATAATCTTTTAAGGCACTTAGCCAGACAAATCCAGTGTTACAAATATTACTAATGGAAAACGGTCTGAAAACAGCTGTGTATAATCTAGTGCTGTGAAATAGCAGGATACGACGGCTGAGGCGGGGGGGTGAAGGGACAGGAGAGAAAGCTGCCACTTTTCATAACAGTTTATGAAAGGATCAAATTCACAGCATTGGGAGGTGGGAAAAGAAAAAACAAAGGGAGGATTTGGGGCTTGAGGGCACCTAACTAAGAGCACAATAAATAGACAGAGGATGGATGGGGGATGGATAGACAGATAGGGGGGGGGGGTCTATGGGGACAGAAAGACAGATAGAGGGATGTGTATGGAGACAGACAAAGATAAATGAGTGTGTATGTGGACGGAGAGACAGACGGGCATGTATGGGGATGGACAGACAGACAGATGTAGTGGTGAGACTCCCTTTCCTATTACTGACCTTAGAATCCTCCATTCATTTCTACTGGCTTTCATTGTCCCCAGCACGTACTAATATAGGGCTAAATCATCCCCTGCTCAGGGACTAGGACAATTTTCAGTCTTTCCAGCAAACTGCCCACTGGACAGAGGGGATAAAATGGAGTTTTCTCCCCACCCTGCAAAACTGGATGCTCAGAAAAGTCAAAGGCCACGTGCACAGCAACCCCCAGGCTAGGTTTGCTGTATGAGTGTGGGGCCAGCAAAATTTAAACTGGGCCCTGATTAGGCACATCACTTGTTTAACCTTCTCTCTATTGAGCAAAGCAGTGAAGTCCCAAAGAGTTCAATGGGATGTAAGTACTTTGCTGAACAAGGCTGGGATTACTCATGTGTTTTGGGGTAAGCAGGTGACAAGCAATTTTTGAACTGGGGTGCAGGTGCTGAAGGGTCTCAACATGAACACCAGACTAAATAGCTCTCCTCTTCATTTTATCACCCTCAGAACCACTATCATTATCCCAGTCTCCATTGTACAAACAGCTGTAAGAAACCACCATTCTGAGCAAGCAACCTAACTGGTCAGAGGAGAAGTGATTCACGCAGTACATCAATAGCAGAGGCAGGATTAGAACCCAGTTGTCTCACGGGTCCACCCTGTCTTAACTCAGATATTAGTCAGTAGCTTCCTAGACAAGGCACAACTGCATAATATCTGAGTGCCTTATAATCTTCAATGTATTTAGACTCACAGCACTTCTGTGAAGTAATATTAGCCCCATTTGATATATGGGGAAACTGAGGCACAGAAAGGCGAAGGCCCAGATGCTCAAAGGCATTTAGGCACCTAACTCAAACATTTAAATCTATCACTTGTGATGTTCTGGGCCTAGTAACTTGTCCAGAATCACTACTATCAGAGTAAGGAATCAAACCCACATCTCTGGCAGCCAACACTAACCCCCAGGCCATCCTTCCTCTGATCCCTTTGCACCCTTAGTGAGCTCTCAACCCAACTGGACATGTTTAGTTTTCTGAACCCTTTTCTGTAAGTCAGTCCCTCCAATAATTTAACAACACCTAGCTCTTTTCATCTTCAGGTTTTAAAGCACTTTCCAAAGGAGGGCAATAGCATTTTCCCCATTTTACAGATGGGGAAATTGAGGCAAAGGAAGGGACGTGACTTGCCCAAAGTGAGATTAGTGATAGAGCCAGGAACTGAATCCAGTCCCCTAAGACCTAGTGTAGTGATGTATGCACAAGGCCACACTGCTCTGTTTCAACACTGTCTATTGCTTTTTCTCTCAGTTCCATCCAGCGTATGTCCATCTGTCTGCTACTAAGCTGACTGGAACTCAATCTTAATGTAAGCAGCAGGTGGCCGACATCACTTACATCTCAGTAAAACCTGGACTAACTTCATTGAGTTGAATTGAACCTCTCTCTAGATTTACAGCTGTGTAAATAAGATCACAATCTGAGCAAAAGACTCCAGCCAGTTGTGTATAATGTTTGTGGGGGTGGGGAGAAGAGGGGAAATCATTAAAAAAAAAAAAAAGAGGCAGCTCATTTCCCCATGGGGGGAGAATGGTCTTGTGACTGAGGCACTAGACTATGTCTCAAGAGACAAATTCAATTCCTGGTTCTGCCAGAGACTCCATGTGTGACACTAGGCAAGTCACTTGATTGCTCCGTGCCTTAGTTTCCCTGCTTGTAAAGTGGTAGGGGACGGAGTGAGGCATTGTGGTCTAGGGTACAGAGCACTGAACTGGGATTGAGAAAACCTGGGTTCTATTCCTTGTTCTGCCATTGGCCTACTAGGTGACCTTGGGCATCCTCAGTTTCCCCATCTGTAAAATGGGGATGATGACAATCGTGTCCTCCTGCATAAAGTGCTTTGAGATCCACTGATGACAAGAAGGAGGTATTATTAGGTAATGAAAGTATTTCTACTGAGATTATAAATCCTTTGTGGTGTGAAACCCCCAGGGACCATGTATCTGTGCCGTGCCCAGCACCATGGCCCATAGGACCATGATCTCAGAGCCCTGTCATGGTATTAACAACAACATCCCTGATTGTAGTATCTACGGCCAAGATCCTCAAAGCAATTTAGGTGCCTAACTCCCATTGAAATCAATGAGTTAGACACCTAAATACCTTTGAGGATCGGGACCATGGCGCCTCAGTGTCGGGGCAGAAATCACTGGGTATTAGCAGCAGGTGACACTAAACAGGCTGATTTTAAAGAACCACAGCAAATCCTGTGGAAAAGTTTTGACCTTCCCAGCAAGTAAAGGTTTGGCTAATCAGTCAGATTATGTCTCAGCCATAGAACTGTCAGGACTCCTTTGTATTAGGCAAACATGTCAAGAACAGGGGGCCCTGTCCCCTTTCTGGCACTTTAAACCCCTCCTAAAGCTGGCTGTGATGTCCAGCCAAACTCGCTGCGACTAACTGGGATATGAAGCCCAGTGCACTGGCTGCAAGCAAGACCTGAGCAGCGCTCTGGGGGATGTAATCGGCTTGTGCAAAGAGGCTCCTCTTTGTTTGGGAGGCAGTGTTATTCAGGCACTAGCTACGCAATCAGACACCTGGCTCTGCTACTGATCTTGGGCAAATTACCTGGGTGTAGGTTTTCCAAAGCAAGGGCCCAGATTTTCAACTCCTATTGTGTGACTTGCAGATGGGTTTTCCCAAGAGCTAAGCAACCAGTCTGGTGCCTAAAGGAATCCAATTCTGGCCTTAGTCTTGCTGTGCCTCAGTTTACCTCCCTGCAAAATTTGGGCCAGTGATACTGACCCATCTTCCCTGAGATTAAGGGGGGCAGATACTCAGCTGGTGTAAATCAGCACTGTTGAAGCCAGGAGAGCTACACTGCTTTACAGCAGCTGTGAGTTCCCAATAAGTGTCACTATTGGTAACAGCCTACAGCTTTGTCTGCACACTAAAGCTGTACCACTTTCACTATACCTATATAGCTAATGCTGTATAAAACCGCCCAGTACGGACACAGTTATAGCAAAATAAATATACATCTACATTAGGAGTGTGTGTGGACAGCACACTAGACTTGAACTACTGAATAGGACACTAGACTTGAACTCAGGAGACCTAGATTCAGTTCCTGCCTATCCTGAACTTAGTTAGGCAAGTCATGTGCCACGCTCTGTGCCACAGTTTCCCCATCTGTTAAAAGGAGATAATGATGCTGACCTGCTTTGAGAAGTAGGCACCTTTATACCTGTATCATTGTACCCACAGCAGAGGTCTGCTCGGTGGGGCACCACAGATAGCAGTCAATGAGTGTGCTGCAGCCATAGCTAACAGACCTGGGTCTGTCAGCTCAGGCAGTGGATGCTCATGCTTTTAAGAACCAGAGAGTGGAGGTTTGATTCCCTCTGACAGTGACCCACCCAGAAGGGCAGTGTTATAGGTACAGTCATTATATGGGTAAGAACTCACACCCTTACCAGATTTAGTTATAACAGTACAAAGTTTGTGTGTTGACAGGGCCTAGGGGAATTCTTGGCCTCGTGACTGTTGGATCTCAAGGAGTTAAACATAAAAACAGTGCCAGGTTGTGTTTTTTTAAAGGAACAAGCACCTTAAATCTTGACCTAAAAATACACCCATAATGGCCTCTCATGGGGGCATGAATACGCCAAAGTTGGGATGTTTAATAACTAACAGCCCAGAATAGCCAAGGGAGCTAGAGCTAGAATTTAGCACACTGGGAGGTTGCTAAATTTGGACCTTCTGGCTGCAGCTTTCTGCCCACGTTGCAATCGCATCACTGAGATCAGCAGAAATGAGAGGTTGAGGGCAGCAGGCACCTTGCAAGATAGGAGCCAAAGCAAACTACCCTCCACTTAAATCCAGATGATGTCAGCATATAGGTGCGCAAGCTATTGTGGCTGGATAAAACGCCAGCATAGGGAAAGATTCAGATCTCAGTTACTCCAGGCCAAATCTGGAGCAACTCCACTGAATTCAGTGCAGCCACTCCACATTTACACCAATGTTAGATCAGCATCTGCCCACAACTCCACTGAATTCAGTGCCATCATTCCAGATTTACACAGACCTGAGACTAGAATCTGGCCTTAACTCCACTGAACACAGTGCAGTCACTCCAGATTTACACCAATGTAAGAACAAAATTTGTTCACGTGTAAACGACTCATCACTTGACTTAGAAACATTAGCAATGGCAATTGTATTTAGTGAGGTACTTGTAAAAACTGCGATCAAATTGCAAAAGCATTACACTGGATTACATTATAACAGGCCCCATTTCCCAATAAGTGAATTACTCACCATCACACAGCCAGTCTGGGGAACAGGCAGGAATTGAACAGAGAACTCTCAGAGGCCTGTGGTAGGGCGTGAACCATTGCACCATCCTTCCTCATAGATATAGCTTGTGTTAGGATGAGAGTGGGCATGGGGAAGGGGGAGAAATCACATCATACTTAGGATAGAAATGTTGCATACCCAGTTTGTACTGCTGCAAAAGTTCACTTTAATGGTGAATCAGGCCTCGTGTTCTAGTAATGCTCTCACCAACTGTACCCCCACCCTGTCCCTACTTCAGATTCCTCTGTTTAGTAGACTGTTTATATATTATAGCCTTCCCTGACATTCAGTTGTGCTGCTGGCTCCGGGGCAGGCCCTGATAAGAAGCAGGTGCCATGGATTGCCCATTCAGCTGACTGAGGAGGCACTGAAGTGTGAAAAGCAACAGAAAGAGGGGCCCAACGCTAAGCTATCAAGCTAAGGTACTGGCCGGCATATAGTCACTGCGCCACAACGTGAGCGCGAAATTGACTCTAGAGCCAGGGGATTGCGGCACTCCACTAAGATGTGGGAGGCCCAAGTTCAAGTCCCGGCGCCATTGACTATTTAACACAAAGTGGAACAGCTTCACCAGGAGAGACTGAGACTCAGCCCAGTGGTCAGGGCACTTGCCTGGGAAATGTGGGTTCAAGTTCTTGCTCCACATCAGGCAGAGCAGGGTTTAGAACCCCCGTCTCCCACATCCTAGCTGAGTGCTCTAAACCCTGGGTTAAAAGGGGAGGGAAGGCTACCGCTGTCTGTTTTCTGTGAGAAAGGGCTTAGGCACCTCACTCCAGGAAAGCCTTCAAAGCTGTGAATCCCAAGCAGAGCTAGGCGCCTCCCTCCAGCCCAGATTTAGGCACCTAAATCCCTTTAAGAGGTGGAGCTTTGGGCCTAAAAGTTTAAGCGCTGCAACACTCAGCCCAAGTCCCCATTGTGATTGTGAATCCTATCCTAAGTGACTTGCATACGATCACAGGGAAAGCTGTGTGTGGCAAATCAGGAATGTGAATGCAGCTCTTCCATGTCCTCGGCTAGCACCCTAGCCACTGGACCGGACCATAATCTCAAGGCACTCTCAAATCTCATGGGGGGTGGTATTAGATGGTATTAGTCAGAGAAACTCCATTGATTTCAGTGGATCTGGTCTAATGAGTTTCCAGTGTACGGCTGGGTAATGCAGTCCACGAGAACATGTTCATGGATCATTTTAATGCTGTCTGGAAGCAAATCTTTTCTTCGAGATTAAGCTGCAATTTGGAAGACTGATAAATCACACGCACTCCAGTGAGCGACATATTCTGGTCATTCGCTAGTGGATCAGCTCTGTAGAAAAGCAGCATGTTTTTCTTCTGAGTCTAATCCTTCCAGCATGAAGGAGGCTCAAAATATCTTTATTATGCATTTAAATCTCCAGTCCTTTATTTGACTCGTGGCTTAAACAGCTTCTTGTGACAATGAATTCCGCTGGCTAAGTGCAGGTCTACACTACCGGTTAAGTCGATCTAACTTATGTCGCTCAAGCGTATGAAAAAGGACACCCACACCCCAGCGACACAAGTTTCCCGCGGTTCACACCAGTGCTATGTTAGTGGGAGATGCTTTCCCGCCGTCATTATGCTGATGGGAGAGCGCTCTCCTGTCACCATAGCGCGTCTTCACCAGACATGCTACAGCGGTGCAGCTGCGCTGATGTAGCACTGTAGTGTAGACTTGCCCTAAGTGTGCATTGTGAAGAACAATTAACATTAAAAAGACATGCATCTGATGAAGTGGGTATTCACCCGTGAAAGCTTATGCTCCAATACGTCTGTTAGTCTATAAGGTGCCACAGGACTCTTTGTCGCTTATTACAAAGAACATGGATGAGATATGCGGAGGGCGTCATTAATGGGACCTGAATATCCAAATCTGCTTGGTGGCTTTGAAAATCTAAACTAATGAGTTTAAATGTTTCCAAGGCATCTAACCCAATCACTGCTTCCAGAGCCTCTAATTAATAAGAGCCTCTCTAAATACAGCTGGGCAAATAATGGATTTTTTTGGTTCAATGGCAATTCTGAAAAAAAAAATATTAAAAAAATGCATTGAGACAACATGAAAAACAACGTTTTCAAAATTTCAGAGAATCAAAAAGTTTAAAAAAATAGTTTCAGTACAAATGAAACATTTTAATTTCAAGCATTTTTTACTTTTTTAAAACATAAAATGGAAGGAAATTTCAAAAAACACATTTTGAATAGAAAAATTTAAATGATTCAACTTTTTCGGAATTTTGTGTTTGTTTTTTTCTGACAAACAATTTGGCAAAACCGACACAAATGTGTGGAATGTTTCATTGGTGCTGAATCTGCATTTTTACATTGAAAAAGTTTGGGGTGAAAAATGTTGCCCAGCTCTACTTCTGGAGCCATTTCCCCCCATCTGCAAAGTGAGGCTAACACAGAGGAAGGATAATTTTGTGGTTACAGCATCGGATTGGGACTCTGGAGAGTTGGATTCAAATCCCACCTCTACCATTGACTCCTTGCATGACCTTGGGCAAGGCACTCTAACCACTCTGTGCCTCTGTTTTCTCATGTGTAAAATGGGGATGATAATCCTGGCTTTGTCTGTCTATTGCAGGGGTGAGCAAACGACAGCCCGTGGGCCAGATCTGGCCCGTCAGGGCTTTGGATCTGGGCCGCAGGATTGCCCCCCTGTGGCGCTGCGGGCCCCGCGCCGCTCCTGGAAGTGGCCAGCACCATGTCCCTGCGGCCCCTGGGGACAGGGGCAGAGGGCTCCGCGCGCTGCCCTCACCTGCGGGTACTCCCCCTGCAGCTTCCATTGGCCGGGAACGGGGAACTGGGCCAATGGGAGCTTCAGGGGAGGTACCCGCAGGCGAGGGTGGCGCATGGAGCCCTCTGCCCCCCTCCCCCAGGGGCCACAGGGACATGGTGCCAGCCACTTCCGGGAGTGGTGCGGGGCCAGGGCAGGCAGGGAGCCTGCCTTAGCCCCACTGCGCACTGCTGCCACCCTGGAGCCACTCAAGGTAACTGGGGCCAGAGCCAGCACCCCAAACCCCTCTTTCACCCTGCACCCCAACCCCCTGCCCTGAGCCCCCGCTGCACCCCTCCTGCACCTCAACCCCCTGTCCTGAGCCCCCTGCTGCACCCCTCCTGCACATCAACCTCCTGCCCCAGCCCTACATTCATGGCCCTGCATGCAATTTCCCCACCTAGATGTGGCCCTCGGGCCAAAAAGTTTTCCCACCCCTGATCTATTATAGTACAAGCTGGTTGGGGCAGGGACTGCCTCTCACTGTGTGCATGTAGACGACTTTGCACCATGCAACTCTGATCTCAGGGACACTATTGACTTCAGTTGACTCCTTTTTTCCCCCACAACCAAGGCTAGAAACTAATTTCTTTTTAAATGAAAGCTGAGATTCTCATGTACTGTAATCATGTGACTCCAGGTGCAGAGGATTTAATAAAAACACCAAATATCACAAGAATCACCCACACTGTCTATCTAAGATAGTTGTATGGACTCTGTCACCGTAGCCTCTGGCACCTCATAACCTTTTTAATGCATTTATTCTCACCGCACTCCCATGATGCAGAGCAGTGCTATTATTCCCATTGTACAGATGGGAAAGGTGGGGCAGAGAGAGAATAAGTGACTTGGTCAAGGATAGCAGGAGACTGAACTCAGGATCCCTTCCCAACCTATATCTCTCTGTCACACAGCAGCTCAGCGTCAGGACTAGAATCCAGATGAGCCAACTTCCAAGTCCAATATCCTGAACTACTAAGTCACATTGCTCCACTGCCACTGAGCACAGAAATAGGCTTCTATTTTTATTCCTCTGTATCTATGGCTCTCCAGCCTGTGTTACATGGTCCCTTCTGGCCCTAAAATCTAGGAATCTATGAACCACCCTGATTCTTGCGGATGCATTAGTCCTCCCAGGCGAGAAACCCAAAAATAGGAAGATCTTCTCTTTGCTGCAGAATGCGCCATGGGGAGAGGCAAGGCAGAGCAAAGGCAGGAGAAGAACTTGTCACTGAGAGATTTTATTCCATAAACACTCCTTGATAAAGAACATGCTCTGACGGATTCCTGGGAGCGATCTGTGCTTCCAACAACAGGCTACAAATTACCTTCAGTGCCACGCAGAGCCCAGGCTGGTGTGCTGCACACCCAAATCAAAGCAGATCTCGGAAGAACAGTTTGAGACATCCCGAGGCGCCAGAGCACAGATTTCACAAAGTGCCTGCAGACTCTGGGCTTGTCTTCAACACAAGCTACAGCTTGAGGGTCTCCATTAACTTCACACCATCCACACACAAAACCCCATCACCACGTGTGGTGGGGGTAATATGAGATGGCTGGGGGTAAAGCGCAGATTCAAGTGTATCTGTGGTGTGGATGCAGACTAGAGCTGCAGAGCAACAATACAAGGTGTCTGGTCCTCCAATGCCTTCCTACGATCCCCTAAGAAGCCCCACCCCATGACCTATCCTTGTTATCTACCTATTTCCTGACTAGAAGTCACCTACCCCTGCATACAACCTGTGTAGAGGTCTGTTGCTCCCACTGGCTTACTCCTTCCACTACTAGCAACTGCACTCATCCCATCTCTGATACATTTTAGAATTTTCATCATCGTAGTGCCCTCTTTGTGTCATCAGTTGCCCTAGTGCAAAGCACTACCCGCTGTGTTCATCGGTGCAAATGAACAGTCAAGGTGCCATGCAACAATGAAAGGGGTGCCTTGTGGTGAACGCATTGGACTGGGAATCAGGAGATCCAGCACAGACCTTGAATAAGTCACTTAATTGCTCTCTACCTCAGTTCCGTCTATGTGACCTCAGGCAAGTCACTTTTCTGTGCCTCTGTTTCCCCTCCACCACTTGTATGATTGTCAGCTCACTGGGGTGGGGACTGCCTCACTAACACAACAGGGCCCCCGTCTCAATTCAGTGCTGCACAGACACATAGAACATAGCAGCCTTGGAAGAGGTTTAAATGGAAACATCTCAGGAGGCAGAAAGGGAATGACTTGGCCACAGCCAGATGGGGGAAAAGAACCCAGGCCCTCCTGATATAATGCAGTGCTTTAACCATTAGATCAGACAACCTTCTTTAGCCAAGTCAGTGCTACAGAAGGTTGTTTCAAATCCCCACTGTGACTGACACCCCCTTGCTTTGATCCCCCACTCAAAACATCTCTGGGTTTCATTACAGAGTCCTTCAACAGCAGGTGCAAGCTCTTTCCATTCCTCCCCAACAATAACCAGCCCCTCTAGCTCGTCCATTAACTCCGCGCACACAGGGGCTAAAGCATCTACACAGAGCTAATGCATAAAAGTTAAACAGAACTTGGATGTTATAACAACACAACCACAAAAGGAGGTGTGGCCAGCCCTCACAGCCACACCAGAGGCTGTTTTGATCTCAGGAAATGAAACAGTCTGTGCCTCAAGAAAGGAGAGGCCCTTGCAACATCTGAGAAGTTCCAGGAATCGGGGGAGGGAGAATCTGGACTGATTTGTAAAAGTGTGGTCCAATTTCTGATTGCTTTTGCATTGGAACTTTTGCATGGACAACACTGTGCAGTAGGAGGCAAACCAAGAGAATTTATCTTCAGCACATCTGATCGTATCAGAGAATTTGCATCATCAGTTTAGCACATACTTGCAATGAACTACACATGCAATGCAGATGCAAACCATTATGAGCCTGATTCTCATCTACACTAGCATCCGTTTACAGAAGCAACAAGGGGCCTTACAATGGATGCAAATTACATTTAAAATCCTTTTATGCTGCCATGTTTCCTTTGAGACAAAATGAATTTTTTTTCAACTTTTCAATTTGCCAAAAATTGTGAAAAACCCCAAATGATTTTTTTTTTCCAAAATTGCCAGCAAAGGAGAAAATCCGTTATTCACACAGCTCTAGCGAAGGGGCCTTGCCAAGAGAATCAGCCAATACTAGTCCAATGTGGTAGTGTTTCATGCCCCTTTCACACTAGTGTAAATTGGTGCACAAGGTGGAAGACTTTGGAGAATCAAGCACTCGGATATTGACCCCCAGGATATCAGCACTGGTGCATTAGTATAAATCTAATTTGCACTAGTGCAGTTTGCCAGTGCAAATCCCGTGTATGCAAGGGATTCGAAGCAGTGCAAAAGCAATAGGTCAAACTCTAGTGTAGACAGGAGCTGAGCAAATGGATTTTTTGATTTAATGGCAATTCAAAAAAATTAAAACAAAAATAGAAAAGAATTGTTTTGGTTGAACCAAAAATGAAAAATTTTGAAAATTTTGGCAAATCAAAAAGAAAAAAAATTAAATTTCAAGTCAAACAAAATATTTTGTTCAACCCAGAAGGAAATGTTTTATTTTGTCAGCCTATTTTTACATTTACATTTTTAAAAGTAAAATTAAATAAAAAATTGAAGTGTTTCAGTTCAAAAACAACAAAATGATTTTTTCTGATTTTTGTTTTTTACTTACCGGCACAATTCAGTGAAATCGATACAAATTCGCACAATGTTTCTGGGTCACTGAATCTGCATTTTTTGCCATAAAAGTTTAGGTGAAGAAATCTCGCCCAGCTTAGTCTACCCTGGTGTTAGTGAGCTGTGTTAACAGCTTCATTTAAACACCTGCATCAAAGGAGCCTTTTGCAGTGTACAACAACCATGTGTTTTACTGACCCCTGGGGCTATTCTGAGTATTTTGTTTACATACATACAGGCGTCTCTCATTGACAGAGCACTCACATAACAACTTGCAGCAGAGAGAGGATATCCTGTGTGATCTGCAAGGTTAAACAAAGTCCCCTACACAGAGAAAGCTGTAGGACTTCTAGCTGTGTAGGGGGCAGCCCAATCCAGCCAGAGAACACAGGGATTTCAGATACGTGCTCATGATCATTCCAAATCATTCACTGCTCCCCAGCTGTCATGCCATGCGACAGCACACCTCCACTCCGGGCTAGACACAGAGCTCAGCCTAGCAATGCATTGTGAGCCTTCTGCCAGACTACACCGTGGGTGGGTTGCTGGGATACAGCCCACTCTTGGGTTGCACCAGTCACACCAATCTCATTCTGTAGAGGACTAGGGATGGACAGATGAGTGACTGAGAACGCCTCCTGACTGCTTTACCCCCAGCCCATGTCTGTCTGGGGGAGCTCATGTTGAATGATAGAAGTGGGGGGTCAGAACTCCAGGGTTCTATTCTGGACTCACAGAGGTAGTGGGTTAGTGCAGTGGGGGGAAACTGTAAATCAGGACTGCTGGATTCTAATCCCAGCAGTAGGACGGGAGTGAGGTCTAGTGGGTTAGAGCAGTAGGAGCTGGCACTCCCAGGGTTCTATCACCAGCTCGAGGAGAGGAGAGAATAGTCCAGTACTCAGAGCAGCAAACTAAAAGTCAGGATTTGTTTCTCCTCCTGGCTAGAGGAGGAAGGAAGAGGGGTGGGAGTCAAGACTCCTGGATTCTATCCCCAGCTCTTGCAAGGGAGTGTGGTCTGATACTTTGAGCACAGTAGTGGGAATCGGAGGTCTCTTCCCCGTTCTTTCATTGACTGGCTGTGCTGTGTGAATTTGTGGGGCCAGGGATGTCCCTACCCCCTCTCTGTCTCAGTGTCCCTATTTCATGAAGTGCTTTGAGAGCTACAAAGGGCTGGAAATGATGGAATTCTCCCTCCTTTCACACCCGTGCGCTTCAGTGCAAATTCTGGGTGCAAAGTATTATCACTCCACCCCATACCTGGAGTAAGGAGTAAAGATTTATCCCAGAGAGTAAGATGCAGAGGTTACAGGCAAAAGCCCTGGCCCCAAAGAAGCTTAGCTTTCAGCACATGAGTAGTCCTCATTGGACTCACAGGCACGTGAGGAAGGATAGTGCAGAGGCTAAGACACAAGCCTAGGACATGGGAGGCCGGGTTCAATTGCCTGCTCTGCCAGAGTCCATGTGCAACCTTGGGCAGGTCACATAATGAACAGGACTGAAATCAATGGAGCCCAAAGACCTTTGAGGATCCGGGCCTTACTTGCTCTGTGCCTCTGTTTCCTCACATGTAACATAGGGATAACAGCACTCCCCTGCCTCCAGGGCGTTTTGTGAGAATAAATATGTTAAAGGTGGTTCTGTGTTTGTCCAGCACCTAGTACTAGGAGGTCCTGACCAGGGTTCCTAGGCAGGAGCACAATACATTGTGAGCAGCTCAGATGCTAAAATGATAGGGTACGTAAGACAGATGGTTGCAGGATCAGGTCCTAAGATAAACCTTGGCCCAATCTCATCTGGTTCTGCCTGTCCCAGCTGCTAGGACAAATGCATGCAACCTTCCCCTGACCCTTTTAGCTGGTGATGCCTTTAATTGTGTGTGTGCTGCACAGAGCCCATTTCAGCCCCAATCAGCCTCACTGATGACAACCAGACTCCAGCACTTCCATTTATCAAAGCTAATATAAATATTTCCTTCCGAAGAACAGAACCCTAATAAGTGAACTCTCCTGGCCAGCGCGAAGACATAGGAGATGGCATTAGGTGCCGAGAAGTTCAAAATGCACAGGCTCTGCCATGGACCTGTGGCCCCAATCCCCAGTTGAAATCAGGCCACTTTACGCCACTCTGGTAGCTTCATATCCACCCAAGCAGGGAGACTTCCCTGGGGTTAGGGTTCTGGGGCTCCTAGCCCACAGCTTAGGGGGACAGATCAGGGGCATAGCCAGCAAACCCTGCACTCTGGCTGTTCTCTGCTCCCCCAGAACTGTACTGCCTCACACTCTGGCTGAAATTTTCGGACGGGCACAGCACCCACAATCATCAACAGGTTTTCCAAAGAGCTTAGCCATTTACCCATCCAAATAAGTTTGAGCTCTGAGCTATTTTGAAAAATCAGAGCATAGGAAGTGTCACAGTGGGAGCTGCTGGGTGCTGAGATGTTTGGAAATCCAGCCCTGAGCTGTTTGGAAAACGCCAGCATGCGTGTCTGTGCAGCACCTACCACAACGAGGGCCCCGATCTCAGTCCGGATCTGTGCAGCATCTGTGCAGTGGGGGCCTCTAATGATCATTAGGTTTCTGGGTGCCCAACGTGAGACTCCTTTTGCCTGATTAGCAGAGGTGCTGAGCAGCTACAATTCACTGTGCAAGTCAGTCAATAGGAACCGTGGGGGCGCATACCACACACTGACCCATGGGTTACATCAGCACCTGTGAAAACTAAAGACCCTCAGCAATATGTCGAGATACAGATGCAGATATCGGAGGCATTACATGTAGCCTTTCTGCCACGTGTTTCTGGAAGCAAAAGGGCCCAAGAAATTCCCGACTAGCTTTAATGTCATGTGGGCTACATACAGTAGGATGCAATACCGCCTTCCCCCACTGGGGGAGCTGCTCTTAGAGCTGCCGTACACCTGGCTGGCACCAGTGGTCTGGTCCTGCAGAACATGGGTTGCAGGAAGCAGAGGGGAGAGGCATAGAGCAAGAGGTGCAGGCTACAATGGGACCATTGCAATTCAGATTGTAGGGCTGTCTGCACATGCTCCCTCCAGCTCCCCTCCCCCCCCAACAGTTTGGGTACCAACCACTGCTGGCTTGGGTTACGCAGAGAGTCAGACTAGATCAGTGGTTTTCAAACTTTTTTTCTGGCCACCCAGTTGAAGAAAATTGTTGATGCCCGTGACCCAACAGAGCTGGGGATGAGGGGTATGGAGTGCGGGAGGGGCTCAGGGCTGGGGCAGAGGGTTGCGGTGTGGGGGTGAGGGCTGTGCAGTGGGGCTGGGAAGGAGGAGTTCAGGGTGTGGGAGGGGGCTCTGGGCTGGGAGTGCAGGCTCTGGGCTGGGGCCGGGGATGGGGGTTTGGGGTGCAGGAAGGGGCTACGGGTTTGGGGGGGCTCAGTGCTGGGGCAGAGGATTGGGGCGCGGGCTTACCTCGGGTGGCTTCCGGTCAGTGGCACAGTGGGGGTTCTAAGGCAGGCTTCCTGCCTGTCCTGGCACCACGGACCGCGCTGCGCCCCGGAAGCAGCCAGCAGCAGGTCCATCTCCTAGGCGGCCAATGGGAGTGCGGAGCCGGTGCTCGGTGTGGGGGCAGTGCGCGGCGCCCCGTGGCCCCCACGCCTAGGAGCCGGACCTGCTGCTGGCCGCTTCTGGGGCACAACGCAGTGTCAGAACAGGTAGGGACTAGCCAGCCTTAGCCGGGCTGTACCACTGACGGGACTTTTAACGTCCTGGTCAGTGGTGCTGACCAGAGCCACCGCGACCCAGTGCCTTATATTCCGTGACCCAGTACTGGGTCGCAACCCGCAGTTTTAAAACCACTGGACTAGATGATGAGAGTGGTCCCTGCCAGTCTATGAAACTGGAAGAGCAGGTCTGAAAACAGCCTGGGATTTGGGTTACCTGATTCAATTCCGGTACCAGAGTCAGTCTGTGGGTGCAGAACAAAGGGAGTCAAATTCCATTGTGGGGACCTATCTCTGTAAAGTACTTATATGTCCTCCATTATATTAATATCCAAGCACTTTGAAATCTGAACATACTTTGCTTCACAACACCTCTCTTTTTTACCAGTGGGGAAACTGAGGCACGGAAAAATTAAGGCCCAGATCCTCAAAGGTTTTTAGGCACCTATCTCCCATTGAGGTAGGTCTATGTCCAAGGTCTATGTCCGAGAAAGGAATAGAACCCTGGCCTCCAAAGTCCTGAGTTAGCATCCTAACCATTGTTGTTGTGATGGAGGGACCAACAACTTACATGCAGCAATAAAACACCCGCCCTGAGCGCAGCAAGTTACAGCGCTGTAAAGCGCCAGTGTAAACAGTGCCCCAGCGCTGTAAATTAATCCCCTCGTGGAGGTGGAGTACCTGCAGCGCTGGGAGAGCTCTCTCCCAGCGCTGGCGCGCGACCACACTCACACTTCAAAGCGCTGCCACGGGAGTGCTCCAGTGGCAGCGCTTTGAAGTTTTGAGTGTAGCCACTGCCTAAAAGGCTCCATACATTAGCAGCTGCAGTTGAACCCTAGACTTTAAAGACTGCCAATACAAGCGGATATCATTTGAGCTACAGGAGTAGAGACAAGTAGGGCTGTAAATCTTCCTGCTTCTGGCCATAATGCAACTGGGGTTCAGGAGGAAACTGTCACTGGGGCACTGGCCAGCTTCATAGACTCATAGACTTTAAGGTCAGAAGGGACCAATATGGTCATCTAGTCTGACCTCCCGCATGATGCCCTTCGGGGGGGGGAGGGGGGAGGATATGATGCCAGATGGGCACACTGGTCTGATCTGGTTTAGCAATTCTGATGTCCCTATAGCAATAGCCCCAAACCCCACATCATCATTGCTGCGAGCTGCAGCTCGAAGAGTGGCTCCTGAAGCCCCTTTTTCTAATAAGGGCTCACATGCCATCAAGTTAGTGGGAGGGTTTGTTAGTGTCAGGGTCTGTGCAGCATGTGGAAGAACAGGGTCTTCACCTTGATGGGGGTCTGTGCAGCACCCAGCCCAGCAGGGTCCCAAGCTCAGTCAGGGTCCACGCAGCACCCGCACAATAGGGGCCTCTAATGATAATGAGGTTTCTGGGTGCCCAACGTGAGACTCCTTTTGCCTGATTTGGAGCGGTGCTGAGCAGCTACAAGGTCCTGTGCAAGTCAATGGGAACTGCAGAGGCATCAAACACACACTGACCAGGGGGTTACATCAGCACCTGTGAAAACTAAGACCTTCGAGATGTTACACAGGTAGATATTTGAGGCACTTAAATGCAGCCCTTCTGCCAGGTGTGCTTGGCAGCAAAAAGGTCCAAGTTCCATTTGTTAAGGGTTTCTTCTCAAAACTTCCACAGCACTGCCTCAAGCCTCTACCCAGAAACCTGGGAATGCTAAATCAACTCCTCCGAGTGCCCTTGATAGACAATACCTCCTCTAAGCAAGCACTGAGTGCAGGGGTTTAAAACAAAAAATATTTTACTAGGGGACAAAGAATAAACGTGGGGAAGCCAGCAATTAATAAATCAACTATATCTATTAAGACAGACTCCATTTCTCCCCACCCCCAGGTGTCTTAGAAATAGTCTGAACCTCCATCCCCTTCTCACAGTTGTAAATGGCTAATGAGACAACCCATTCTAGCATTAGGCGCTTCCCTCCTCCCCACTTACAGTTTGTTGTCCAGAGTTTGTAGAGCCCAATTTCAGGCAGGTTCATCTCCAGCCGCTAAGTGAAGGGCTGCCAGAGTTGCTCAGGGGGCTCAACCAACTACCACAGCTGAGAGGATTACAGCTTTGTTGCCAGGTAGGAAGGCCCACACCCAGGGCCATATTAACCTTTTGTGGGCCCCCATGGGGGCAATGGAGCATGGTGGGGGGATTGGTCCCTGGAGCAAGGGGCCGGCCAGGGGCATGGCATGGCAGGGGCGGCCCCGCTCCGCCCAGCCCAGTGCCAGGGTACTATTTACAAACTGGCACACTGTGTCCCCCTTCCCCCGAACTGGCCAAGACTGGCCAGGCTTCTGCATCAGTCTCAGGCAGTTCAGCTCCAGGGAGACAGGTGGGGCCCCACAGGTGGTGGGAAGCAGAGACTGCCCAGAGCCGGAGGTGCACTGCGGTCTGGCCAGGAGGCAGAGAGAAGCCGGTGGGTGGGACCAGGGTGGGGAGAGGAGCCCTCGGCCAGCCAGCGGGCAGGCCGAGAGGAGCAAGTGGTGAGCACGGGGGAGCCAGCAGGCTGGCGGGGTCTCAGGGCATGGTGCAAGCAGAGCAGGCTGGGGCCCCTTCTGAGCATGGGCCTGGCTGCCCACACCAGAGACCCTCAGTTAAGTTGCTGTTGCTCTCTATGGCTTCAGTCCAAGCTGCCTTAGCAGCATCCCTAACTCTGTTCCATTCTAAGCCTTCAAAAACAACCCAATAGCATAAAGGACCCTTAACACAATTCATTCTACTCAGAAAGCACTTACAGCACAAAATAGAAACCTACTTCAGCCAGGGTCTCTCATCCAACTGCCCCAGACTGAGCTTGTGGTCAGGGTGACCCCTCCTCCCAGGCACATTTGATGCAGTTCTCTTGTCCTTTCATTTCCCAAGAGGTATATGGAAGTTTCATCACCCTCAAACTCAAAAAACTTACCCAGAATTTTACCAAAATGCCCCAAACTATCACAAAACTGAAATGCAAATGAGGACTGGCCCATTCAATAGTTTCCCTTTCCTCTCCCATAGATGGCTGCACAGAGCTCCCTCCGGTATGGAGTCCCTGTCCATCTGGCATTCTCAAGCAGCTCTGGGATGCTCTTCTCCCTGTTTGCCAACAGGCGTCAACAGCGAACTCCCTACTCACTAGGGCTTCAGGCCTCAAGGCGTACATAAAATTTGTAATCCCTTTTGAAAGTCCCATGTAGCCACTTTTGAAAGTCCCATGCCCTATTGCTAATTTGAATTGCAGTAGTAGCATACAGGCCACAACCGAGATTAAGACCTCACAGTGCCAGGTGCTGCACAGACCCCAACTGAGATCAGGGCCTCATCTGGACAGGCCCTGCAAAGACACAGTGAGAGACAAAGGACAAGTTATTATCCCCATTTTGCAGTTGGGGAAACTGAGGCATAGAGCAATGAAGTGACTTGTCCATAGTCACACAGGGAGTTTGTGGCACCGCTGGAAACTGAATCAAGTTATTCTGAGTTCTGGTCCAACGGCTTAACCACAAAACAGTCCTTCTACCTGAAAAACACTGGCCTCTTCTGCAAAGATTGCTACAACAGGCAAACTAACAGGTGATGGAAGGGAAGCCTTTGCCTATTGACTGTACATTTCAACAGAATACTATCCTTGCTGTCAAAGCAAGAGACAAAGGGGCTTGGAACCTCCATGGCATGAGCATGTGCTGTGTCCTTTTCAGCTACAGCAGGAATTGACAGCCCTATTGACTGCTTTGGGATAGCTCCAGATAAGTATGATTACTATGGCACAGTAATAAAAATAATGCTTTTGAATCTAGCAGACTGAGGTGTTGCAAGACCCAACAGCTGGAGGTTGAAGTCAGCAGCATTCCAACTGTCAATAAGAGGCACATTTTAAACAAGGAAGGTGATTAACGACGGAAGCAGATTCCTAGAGGATGAGATAAATTCTCCATCACTGGAAGACTTTAAATCAAAGGATGTCTTTCTAAAAGATACACTCTACTTAAACCACACACATTTGGGCTGGGAACATTTAGGGTGATTTTCTGGCCTGGGTAAAGCTGGCAGGATTTTTTTTTTTTCCTCCCAATTTCAAGTCTTTAGAGAAAAATAAAAAAAACAAAATGCCACCACAGTGCCTCATGGGAGTGGTAGTTCTGGTGCCTCATGCTCCCTTTCTCCTCTGTAGGCCAGGACTCCACTGTGATGGGCTAAAAGACAGTCCCTTCCCCAAACAGCTTACAATCTAACTAGACAAGGGACGCATTTGACAGATGGGGAAACTGAAGTACCTTGCTTTAGGTCACACAGAAAGCTGGTGACAGAGCAAGGAGCAAAGAACTCAGAAGTCCTGACCCCCACTGTCTAGTTGATTAAACCCACTTCCTTTCCAGAGCTAGCAATTCAGCTAGGAGTCCTGAATCCCAGTACCCCCATGATCTAACCACTAGACTCCCCTCCCACGGCTGGCAATAGAACCCAGGAATCATCGATTTATAGATTTTAAGGCCAGAAGGGACCATTAGATCATTTCATCTGACCTCCTGCATAGCACAGGCCAGAGAATTTCACCCAGTTACCCCTGTATTGAGCCCACTTACTTGTGTTTGACTAAATCTTTAAGCATTAACCCAATAATTCCTGACTCTGGGTTCTGACTACCAACCCCACCCCTGCTCAAACCACTAGACCTCACCCCCCGCTCAGAGCTGGGAATAGAATCAAGGATGTCCTGACTCCCAATCCCACTGTCATCCTCCTAGATCCTGCTCAGAGCTGGGAACAGAACCCAGGGGTGCTGACTCACAATCCAGTGACCTCCCCACTAATCCACAATAATTAGAAAAATCCTGCTCTAGATTTTTTTTTTTAAATGTGTCCATTATAAACATGACACTTCCATTTCCTGCTGGGAGCAAAAGGCATTTTCTCTTCCCTTAATTATCCCAGAAAAAGGGCCATTTTGCCTTGAGTTAGTCAGCTCGTATATCGAGCACAGAATATTAGCAAAGGTTGTGTAAAAGTGCTAGGGAGGCTGCTCTAAAAAACAAGCCATAAAAGCAGATAATGCAGGTTCATGGAGGCACCACAAGAGTCAACTGATTTCATATCACCCAGGATCACAATTTAAAATGTACTCATAAAACACAACCTTGCATTATTTCTAACCCTCCTGTCCTAATACTGCTGAAATAAAGGTGCTCTTTGCAGAGACGACAGAATACGATTGTAATCCTTCCTTTGAATTTCCTCTAGCAGCTTTCATCTGATCAGTTCAAAGCGCTTTATATTAAGATTGTAAATTGTATTTGTCATAAATATAAAGGGAAGGGTAATAACCTTTATATATGCAGTAATATAAAATCCCTCTTGGCCAGAGGTACAGAATCACTTACCTGTAAGGGGTTAATCAATTCAATTAACCTAGTTGGCAACTGACCAGAAGGACCAATGGTGAAAGAAGATACTTTCAAATCAGGGGGAGGCTTTGTTTGTTCTCTTATGTGTGTGTTCCCTCTTGAGACAGAGAGAGGACCAGGGCAGGAAAAAATATCTCCTAAAAAGATCCTGAATGATACATCTAAAATTACAGAAATTGTAAGTAATAGCAAGGAAATGTGTTAGATTATCTTTTGTTTTAGCTTGTGAATTTTCCCCTATGCTGAGAGGTAATTTTATTCCTGTTTTGTAACTGGGAAGTAAAGTCAGAGGGGAATCCTCTGGGTTTTGAATCTTTTTATTTACCCTGCAAAGTTATCTTCCATCCTGATTTTGCAGGTGTGATTCTTTTACTTCTTCTTTTTTTAAATAAGTAAAAAGTGATTTTATTAAATACAGAAAGTAGGATTTAAGTGGTTCCAAGTAGTAACAAACAGAACAAAGTGAATTACCAAGCAAAATAAAATAAAACATGCAAGTCTAAGCCTAGTATAGTAATAAAACTGAATACAGATAAAATCTCACCCTCAGAGATGTTTCAATAAGTTTCTTTCACAGACTGGACTTTCACAGACTTCCTAGTCTCATAGACTCATAGATTTTTAAGGTCAGAAGGGACCAATATGGTCATCTAGTCTGACCTCCCGCATGATGCAGGCCACAAAAGCTGACCCACCCACAACAGAATCCTCCAGCCTGCGACCCCTGCCCTATGCTGCGGAGGAAGGCGAAAAACCTCCAGGGCCTCTGCCAATCTACCCTAGTCTGGGCACAATCCTTTCCCCTGGCACAGCCCTTGTTCCAGCTCAGGTGATAGCTATGGGATTTCTCATGGCTGCAGCCCCCTTTGTTCTGTTCCACCCCCTTATATAGCTTTGGCACAAGGTGGGAATCTTTTGTCTCTCTGGGTCTCCCCCCCCCCTTCTAAAAGGAAAAGCACCAGGTTAAAGATGGATTCCAGTTCAGGTGACGTGATCACATGTCACCGTAAGACTTCATTACCCACTTGCCAGCACACACGTATACAGGAAGACTTACAAGTAAAACAGAGCCATCTACAGACAATTGTCCTGGTTAATGGGAGCCATCAAGATTCCAAACCCCCATTAATGGCCCACACTTTGCATAATTACAATAGGCCCTCAGAGTTATATTTCATATTTCTAGTTTCAGATACAAGAATGATACATTCATACAAATAGGATGAACATACTCAGTAGATTATAAGATTTGTAACGATACCTTACAAGAGACCTTTTGCATGAAGCATATTCCAGTTACATTATATTCACATTCATTAGCATATTTTCATAAAATCATATAGAGTGCAACATCACACCCTCCTCCTGAACTTACTGCCAGAGACTTGGACACTGACCATGGCGGAGGCAGTATACCTAAAATTCATTTTTGGGCTCCCCTCTGGGACAGACACTCCTGTGTCCCCCAAAAGAGAAAGAGACCCGGATCCAGCTGTGAGCTCACAGCTACCAGCTATGACAGACCTTTCACTGGCCAGTAAAATCCCCCCCCTTCACTCAGGTTGGGCTTGCTTCCAGCTACAGAGTCCTTGGGGTTTGTTCCCACCGCAGCAGTCACCAGGACCCCAACTTCCAGCTCCAGAATTCATGTCTCTGTGCACCTCTTCCACTTCATTACAGCCAGTTCATGCTTCTGGGTCTTAATTGCTTTGTCTTTTAAATCCAGGGTTTGCTGGTGGGCAGCCTTTTCCCATGCAAATTGCACATCAATTTCCATTTGTTTTCCCTTTAGACCATCACTCGATGAGCTGGCATACCACAGAGAACCCCCTCCTGCCAGAACAGGCACCCCTCCACTCCTGTCTTGCTAAGTTAGACACTCCAGTCAGCTTCAGCACAGACACAGAGATTGGGCCACACCCATCTGCAGTGTCAGGGTTCCCTCCCCACTCTTAACTCTGGGGTACAGATGTGGGGACCCGCATGAAAGACCCCCTAAGCTTATTTCTACCAGCTTAGGTTAAAAACTTCCCCAAGGCACAAATCCTTTCCTTGTCCTTGAACGGTATTGCTGCCACCACCAAGTGATTTAAACAAACATTCAGGGAGGGGCCACTTGGAGCCCTATTTCCCCCCAAAATATCCCCCCAAACCCCTTCATCCCCTTTCCTGGGGAGGCTTGAGAATAATATACCAACTGATAGGTTAACAAGTGAGCAAAGACCAAATCCCTGGTTTTTAGGACACTGAAAATCAATCAGGTTCTTAAAAGAAGAATTTTATTTAAAAAAAAGCAAAAGAATCACACCAGCAAAATCAGAATGGAAGATAACTTTACAGGGTAAATAAAAAGATTTAAAACCCAGAGGATTCCCCTCTGACTTTGCTTCCCAGTTACAAAACAGGAATAAAATTACCTCTCAGCATAGGGAAAATTCACAAGCTAAAACAAAAGATAATCTAACATATTTCCTTGCTATTACTTACAATTTCTGTAATTTTAGATGTATCATTCAGGATCTTTTTAGGAGATGTTTTTTCCTGCCCTGGTCCTCTCTCTGTCTCAAGAGGGAACACACACATAAGAGAACAAACAAAGCCTCCCCCTGATTTGAAAGTATCTTCTTTCACTATTGGTCCTTCTGGTCAGTTGCCAACTAGGTTAATTGAATTGATTAACCCCTTATAGATAAGTGATTCTGTACCTCTGGCCAAGAGGGATTTTATATTACTGCATACATAAAGGTTGTTACCCTTCCCTTTATATTTATGACAGTATTACATCTAGAAGGCCTTACTAAGATCGAGAGCTCTCCATCCCACTGCACTGATCCCGACTGGGACCCCCTTTGTCCCACTTAGGGTGACCAGATGTCCGATTTTATAGGGACAGTCCCAATTTCTGGGTCTTTTTCTTATATAGGCTCCTATTACCCCCTACCCTGTCCCAATTTTTCACACTTGCTGTCTGGTCAACCTAGTCCCACTGGGCACTGCACTGACCCCGACCGGGGCCCCCCATCCTGCTGGGCACTGCACCGACCCTGACTGTGATTAGAACCCTTCTGTGCTGGGAGCTGCACAGACCCTGACCGCCACTGGACCCCCTTGTGCTGGGAGCTGCATAGACACATTTTAAAACACAGTCTCTGCACCCACAAGCACTTGAAATCTAAATAAACAGACAGACAAAGGGTGGTAAGGGGACATAGAGGCAAAGTGACTTGTCCAAGGTAACACAGGAGGTCAGTAGTAGAGCATCCGAGGAATTTTATCTCCCAGTCCCCTGGCTCTAACCACTAAACAACATACCCCTCCCAGAGACGGGGATAGAACCCAAGAGTCCCAGTCCCCCAGTCCCGTTCTGTTTTAACCATAATGTTGTCATACAACACCCATTGCAGGCATCAATGTCGAAAACACACAAACAGCACACACGAGAGGCTCTGAATGAGACGGTTCCATGCTTTTCCAATCTATTCAAAGCAAACCATGCAGCCAATGACAAGCAGCTTCCATCCAGCATCTCTTGCACTCATTCACACTCACTCCCTTTAATCCTCAGAGAGATTCTTCTTTAAATCATCTTCTTCAAGGAGTGCAGAGAGTGTGATGGTTATTAACCAGGAAGTTGGGTACAGAAGGAAAGATGAGCCCAGATTCCATACCAGAGAAGAATTCCTCCCATTGTAGGAAACACTGGGACAAGGGGCAGCTGAATTTTAGGGGATTAATGGTGATCAATCCCACCAGTAATGTCACTGCTGTGTCCTGGAGAGGTGGGTGGCAAATGGTTTTCTGGTCCTGCTAATAGTTTTGAGAGTTCAATTTTTTTTCTCATCTCGAATCAGGACAAAAAGGTCAAAAATCCTGAAAACATTCACAAACTGAACAACAAAACCTTTTCTGGGTTTGGGTCTGTGGAAATATTTTCTTTGGATTTCAACCTTTTCTCTTTATTAAGCGGTTTTAGGCCTAATTAGCTTAAATTTCTAAACAAAAAGTTGTTTCCAACCAAACCACCCGAAATTTTCATTTAGAAAAATGTTGGAACGAAAAATGTCGACAATTTCAAAAAAAAGTCCTCTACATTTTGTTGAGTCAGGAAATGTGTTAAAACGGACCTTCTTTCAGCATCAACGAATGGGAATTTCTCAACAAATCTTTTTTCATCAAAAAATGCCTAACCAACTCTAATGTCATGTGGGCTGTGTACAGCAGGATGCAGTACCACCTGCTCCCACTGGAGGAGCTGCTCTTAGGTCTGTAGTACACCTGGCTGGCACCAGGGGAGTTCTGATCCTTCAGCACATGGATTGCTGGGAGCAGAGGGGAGAGGCATAGAGTAAGAGATGCAGGCTTCAATGGGGCCATTGCAACTCAGATTGTAAGGCAGTATGCACATGCTCCTTGAAGCCAATGCTGGCTTGGGTAATGCAGAGAGTCAGACTAGATGATCAGAATGGTCCATTCCAGTCTATGAAATGGGAAGAGCAGGTCTGAAAACAGACTGAGATCTGAGTTTCCACATTCAAGCCCTGTATTAGAGTCAGTCTGTGAGTGCAGAAAGGAGTCAAATTTCATTGTGGGGACCTAACTCTGTAAGGTATTTATACAGTCCCCATTACATTAACAGCCCTCTTTTTACAAATGGGGAAACTGAGGCACAGGAAAACTAAGGCCCAGATCCTTAAAGGTTTTTAGGCACCTAGCTCCCATTGATTTCAAACAGCAACTTACCCAAGAGGTCTATGTCCGAGAAAGGAATAGAGCCCTGGTCTTCAAAGTCCTCAGTAGGACCCTAAGCATTGGTCCCTCCATCACAACAACAAAAAATTACATGCAGCAATAAGGCTCTATACAGCAGCAGCTGAAGTTGAACCCTAGACTTTAAAGACTGCCAGTACAAACTGATATCATTTGAGCTACAGGAGAAGAGATAAGTAGGGCTGTAAATCTTCCTGCTTCTGGCCATAATGCAACTGGGGTTCAGGAGGAAATGGTCACTGGGGCACTCAGATGGGCACACTGGTCTGATCTGGTTTGGCAATTCTGATGTCCCTATAGCAATAGCCCCAAACCCACATCATCATTGCTGCGAGCTGCAGCTCTAAGAGTGGCTCCTGCAGCCCCTTTTTCAAATAAGGGCTCACATGCCATCACGTTAGTGGGAGGGTTTGTTTGATGTGTGACGTGATATTTACCAAGGTTCAACAAACAGATGAGAAATACAGGGACAATAACATAAGCTGCCGGAAAACTTCTGCATTTTTACCTCCTTCCCTCCTGCCTGGGCAAAAATTGGATTAAAGACGAGAGAAGCAAAGCCACACGGGGATGGAGCGCAGAAGGGTTATAAAGTTATGCTAGTCTTTGGAGAAGGACAATGCAGGTTATTCTCCATATGGAACTCACTCAGGTACAGTAGCTGTTGCCTACTTTCCAGGCATGTGTTAGGCGCTGGTGAGGTTTTATTAATGCAGCACTTTGGAAAGTAGGGTGGGCTTATGGGTAAGGTGCTAGGTTAAGCTGGGTCATTGGACAGCTTTATTCGCTTCCCAGCTCTGTCACCAACTCCCTCTGTGACCTTGGAGACAGTATGGATTAGTGCAGTAGCTCTCAACCTTTCCAAACTACTGTATCCCCTTTCAGGAGTCTGATTTGTCTTGCGTGCCCCAAGTTGCACCTCCCTTAAAAACTACTTGCTTACAAAATCAGACCTAAAAATACAAAAGTGTCCCAGCACGCTGTTACTGAGAAAATGCTCACTCTCTCATTTTTACCATATAATTATAAAATAAATCCACTAGAAGATAAATATTGTACTTACCTTTCAGTGTATAGTATATAGAGCAGTATAAACAAGTCATTGTCTGTATGAAATTTTAGTTTGTACTGACTTCACTAGTGCTTTTTATGTAGACTGTTGTAAAACTAGGCAACTAACTAGATGAGTTGACATACCCCCTGGAAGACCTCTGGGCACCCCCAGGGGTATGCATACCCCTGGTTGAGACCCACTGGTCTAGTGGATAGAGTACTGGCCCATCTCCACATTACCTTGTAACCTATGTTCATCTGGAAGGCTGGTGCTCACTGTATAGTTCTGTACCTGCTGGAAGTGGGAATTCTATTCCTGGCTCAGCCACTGGCCTGCTGGTCAGTTTGGGCAAGCTGCATCGCCACCCTGTGCCTCAGTTTCCCTGTCTGTAAAATGTAAACTTGTGGCGTGCTTTGAGCTGTCTGGCTGAAACGGGATGTACAAGAGCTAGGGGGGTTATCATCTCAGCTTCCCCACACGTACGGTCCTGCATAGTGCAAGTAGCTTGTAATCTCCTCGGGACAGAGACTCCCTCCCAAACTGTGTGTATGAAGAAGGGGGGTGTCTGTATTGGGAGGAAAACGTAGCCGTGCTGGGTTGTTTTCCTCTCCAGACATCCTCCCTGTGCTAAACACCATCAAATGCGGCTTGCAGCATTTAAAATGCGGTGTGATTTACAAAAGAATGAGTCATTTTGCTCTCCAGAGCCATTCACTGCTAAAGGACACAGCACATGCCCTGCAGAATTTGCAAGGGACTTTGTGTTTTCTAAATAAATAAGTTGCATGGTCAAATGGCTCAGGCACTAATGTGAACGCAGCACAGCTCGGTTCAATTCCCAGCTCTGCTACTGACCTGCTGTGTGGCCTTGGGCAAGTCCCTGTCCTGCTCTCTGCCTGTTTCCACGCCCACCCTTTGTCTATTTTGATTGCGAGCCCTTTGGGGCTGTCTGTCTGCCATTATGTATTTGTGCAGCACCTGGCACAACAGGGTCCTGATGTCAGTTGGGGTCTGTGCCATGCCCAGCACAACAGGGCCCCAATTGTGGTCGGGGTCTGTGCAGCACGTGGCAGAACAGGGTCTTCACCCTGATGAGGGTCTGTGCAGCACCCAGCCCAGCAGAGTCCCAATCTGAGTCAGGGTCTGTGACGCACACAGCGCGATACGGGCCTCAATCATGGTCAGCATCTGTGTAGTTCCCAGCTTGTCATGGCCTTAATCTGGGTTAATGTCATAAATGTAACTTTGGTGGAGCTACGCTGATTTACAACAGCTAAAAATCCAGCCTACAGCCCAGGCCACCAGCAAGCACAGCATTGAAACCAAAACCTAACTGCACAGCTAAGTAAATAATCATTGTCAATTAGAGGCATATTTGAGCCAATTAGAAGCAATGGGGCCTTGCGTTGTGATAGCGAAGGAGTTTGTCCATATGGCTGATGCTCTCCAGACGACAGACCTCAGAGGCCTCATTGTGGGTCACCCTTGTTCACATGATCCTTGTATTCCTACCGGTAATTAGAATGATGCTTGCTGGCCTTGAGGTAATGATGGGAGCAGTCTGCTCCCTGCCATAGGTTGGCCTGGTCATGTAGGGCGGGGCCTCTGCTTTCAGAGAGTATGGGAGCAGGGGTGGCTCTATGTATTTTGCCGCCCCAAGCACAGCAGGCAGGTGGCTTTCAGCGGCATGCCTGCGGAAGGTCTGCCGGTCCCGCGCCTTTGGCGTACCTGCCGCCAAATTGCCACCGAAGCCGCAGGACCGGCGGACCTCCCACAGGCATGCCACCGAAGGCAGCCTGACTGCCGTCCTCACGGCGAACTGCAGGCCGCCCCCGTGCGGCTTGCCGCCCCAGGCACGCGCTTGGTGCGCTGGTGCCTGGGGCCACCCCTGTATGGGAGTCAAGCAACATTACAAACTAGACAATGAGAAACAAGTTAGGAGCCAAGCCCAGGGAGGGCTGGGAGTCAGGACTGTGGGGTTCTACCCATAGTTCTGGGAGAGGAATAGAGCGTACCTACTGCAGGTAGTGGGATCCAAAATCTAAAGGCCCGCCCCCTCAACTGAGGGGGAGAAGCCACTGAATCCAGCCGGCAAGCGAATATGAGGGACAAAAAATGAAAAAAATAGGGCAGGAGGGAAGGTCAAAGGTTGAAAATCAGGGATTCCCAAGGGGACACCGAGCAGAGAACCCCTGGCAGCACCCACCACTCCTCAAAGGTGTCTAAAGAGTTAATGGACACCACCCGGGGGAACTCTGCCCAGAGAATGATCAGACGAGGGACAGGAAATAGTCCCGTGACTGGCAGAGTGCACTCCCCCCACAAAAACCCTCCCCTGTCAAGCTTCCTCCTCCTGGTTTAGTGGATGGCCACCAGGAGGAGGTTGACAAGGAGGTCTCATGACTTCATGGGGCCACAGATAGGCTGTGCAAGGTCAATAAGTGAGGGGGCAAGTGCAGCCAGAGCCTCAGTAAGAGGTTCTGGAAGAGCCAGAGGTTAAAGCAGGGGGGTTGTACATCAGGACTCCGGGGGTCTAGTCCCAGCCCTGAGAGGGTCTAAGGGTTAGAACACAGGGGGTGGGAGTCAGGGCTCCTGAGTTCTATTCCCTAAAGATTTTAAACACAGGGGTTGCAGGATTGGTTCTAGGTGACGAAGCTCAGGGAAGCAATGGCTCTTAGGCAACAAGCTAGGGGAGTGATTCCCCTTCTCATGTACACAGACTTGCGCTAGTGCGAGTATAAATAGCAGCGTGGCCAAGGCAGCATGGGTAGCAGCAGCGGAGGCATGGCTTAGCTGTGCCAAGTACAAACCCACCGGTTTCATCTGGGTTTGTACTCAGCCCGGCTAAGCCATGCCTCTCCTGCGACTACACTGCTATTTATACTCCTGCTTCCTTGATGAGAGCTAGCACAAGTACATGTGCACGAACAGGGGAAATCAGAACCCTAGTTTACCGTGTAGCCATAGCCTTAAAGAAAGCCAGGGATAGAGGTCACCTCTTCTGGGGCACAGTGCTGGCTGGAGGAGCTCAGGGTGGGATTTCTGAGGAAGGAAATTGCACATGGCGTGTATGTTCCACATGTTGCCAGGGAAATGGACCTTTGTTTATATTTCTGTAAATAAACAGATTACACTAAGGATTCTTTTCTTCCAAACAGAATCACACCCAATTTCAACCTATGCAGAAGCAATAACAACAACAGGGGTGGCAGATTTTTACTGGGAGGCTTAAAAGCAAAGTGCCTCTAAACACAGGCAGATTTAACAAGTAGAGCCCATGTGTGGTGCCTACATTCAATTTTCTTACCGTGCCACCATCTGATCCCATTTTAAAGGGACATGACTTGCAAGGCATCCTCCAGAAAGAAAGGAGAAAAGTTCTGACACTTCTCCAACAGTCTCCTCTGCACCCTTCCAATCAGAAGTTGTCCTGAGCTGTGAAAAACACACCTGATCAACCCCATCCCTTGAATTACAGGGCAGTAATAGAGCCAGGGAATCAAGGGGCTGAGGGTTATGTTCACAAGGAAAATCAAACACCGATGAACTGGCACTAGCAGGGATCTGTGCAAGGGAGGAATTGGGATCTTCACTCGCAAAGCCCAAGGGGATTAAATTGCTAACATAAAAGCATGTAGCAACTGGATCTGAGGTACTTATATGACTCCCACCACAATAGTATCTGAGCCCCTCACTATCTTTAATGTGACAAAACCCCTCAGAGACAGGGCAGTGCTATTATCCCCAATTTACAGAGGGGAAAACTGAGGCACAGAGCAGCTAAATGACTTGCCCAAGTTCTCCCTAGACTCCCCAGGCAGCCAGCTGAGAATGTGGCCCCCCCTAATCTGTGGATCTCAAGGCAGGAATTTCAGTATCATTAGCCCAAATCTTGCCCACATTTGTACCACTCTAACTAGGGGGGTGTTGTGAGATTTTAAAAACCCCAGTATAATTAAAGGAGCATGCCTGAGTGTGTAGACAAAGCATTCTGAACCCTTTAAAGGATGCCAAGGAGGAGCAAGGGGAGGGGAAACGCAGTTCCTGGTGCTTGGGAAAGGAGAGGTCTCTGGGGCTTTGCATCTTGCTTTTTGCTTCCACAGCACCATGCAGACCCAACTTCCCCCTTCAATTATTCATGTACCATTCACTTCCCATCACTGCTGCTTGGGTTGCCAGAACCCAGCAGTCACTCGTGAGCTGTAACAGGTAAAGAAAAGAAACCCACTCTTCCCTTTCAAACCAACCAGAAGTAGGAAGTCTTTGGCAGGGGCTGGGGGGATGACTGGGAACAAGATGGAATCTGTGGGACATTAGTGTGTAGCAAGATTCATGCCCGGAGCCGCTGCTCAGCCAAGCTGCATCCTGGGGCAGGGACTATGTTTTTGTTCTGTCTTCGTACAGTGCCTAGCACAATGGGGTCCGACTCCTGGCCCATGACTGGGGCTCCTAAGTGCTACTACAATTCCACAGAGCAGTGAGGTTTAGGAACGGCCTCCCAGTAAGAGGACTGGAAGGCAAACAACCTTGTTTCTGGGATTCTATGACAGGGTTGCCTACAATAGCAGGGACTGGACTCAGTGATCCAGGAGGTGCCCTACAGTCCTATGTTCCTAATACAAATAATAAAAATGAATAGCAGTAACGAATTGGATGAATAGAGCTGGTCAAAAAAAATTTCATCAAGATGTTTGTTTGGACAAAAATGGCTTTTTAAACAAATACATTTTCATTGTGCTGGAATTTTTCCTTTTTATTTAGAATGAAAACATTGCAAAAAGCAAACATTTCTAATTGTTGTTTTGTTTCAATGGTAGGGGGCAGGGGGGCCAACCACTCACTTTAAAAATAATTCTCCACTGAAAAAAGAGGAGAGGAATAGTGAGAGAAAATAGGTTTCTCCCCTCCCACACTGAAACCAATTTATCCAAGTCTCTTCTCATTACTCATCTGAAGCCCTCTCATTATTTCTACTATATCTTTTGGGTGGCCAGAGAGACATAGATCTTAAGGCCAAAGGGGACCATTTCTGCTGTATCATTTCTGAGATGAGGATGACCAATGAGTTTAGGTCAGAAGGGACCAGTGTAATCATCTAGTACAACACTGCCCTAAGAATTCCATCCAGTGACTCCTACACTGAGGCCTGGCCCAGAAAAACACTCCGATTACTGTGTTATCGCTATCCCCATCCTCTCATGGAGCCAGGCTGTGCATGAAGCAGAGACTGAAATAGCATGAGACAGCTATGGATTCCCAGTCACCAGTCCAGATTTCATTTAGCTAAAACCTCATCTAATAATACAAAAACCTGCACAAGGTTAGGAAATGAATGATTGATCTGTCATCTGGGGGGGGGGAGTTGTCTCCTCCCCCCGCCCCCCAGCATCTTGAAACTGCAGTCTAGATTGGTAGGACTGATTGGAGGCGCACTAGACAGCTGTCTACTCCTCAGGGGAAAACACACGCTTTAACTTTTACCCACCCCTGTGTACAAAATGGGCCAGATCCCCAGCTAGTGTAAATCCTCAGCTGGTGCAAATCACTACATTGGCTTCCACAGTGTGATGCTGTTTGAAACAGCTGAGGGTCTGACCCTAAACACTTGTTTTATCCCCACTTGGTGCACAGAAGATGTCTGTAGTGTATTAATGTGTGAAACTCACCCCTGTACAAAGACCCAGCAAAGACTCTCTCACCTTAAATGGTGCAAAGGCTTTGTGCTGGCCCCTCTACACAGGAGTGAATATCACCTAGGGCTGCCTGGTCCTTAAGATTTACTGGGGCTCAGCGGTACCAACAGCCTTGCTACTAGCAGTATCACCAACCTCAAGAGATCAGAAATAGTGATTCAGACCCAGAAAAATCAAGATCAGCCTAGAAAATGAGATATTTAAAGACTATTGTACATTTTGGTCTGTCTTTTGATGTTTGAACTCCCCTGCCTACACCAGCCGGGGGGGAACAGGGCGGGGGGGGGGGGGGAGAATGACGACAATGAGGGTTGCCAACTCTGACTGAAGCTATTCCGGGAAATTTTTTTCCCCCAACATGACGTAATGTCATTTTCTTAAAATATCCTGGATTGCTTTCAATAGTCACCAGGAGATCGATGCCAATTCTGGGAGAGGCTCTGGGGGACTCCAGGCCAATCCTGGCGGGTTGGCAACCCTATCGACAATTAGTGCTGCCCACTCCCCAGAATGTATTGGGTAAGGTCACTTTGGCCCCTGCTGCAGGAGCTCTCACCCCCTCATCCACCCATCCCGTCCAGCAATTAATTCTGCCCCCCAACCCAACAGCTGAGCTCCCCAGCCCCTCTTAGTCCAGCCCTGCTCAGTTCAGCCCCCCCAGCCTCACCTCTGTTCCTCCTGAGGCTCTTCACCCCCCTCTCCTAGTTGGGGAGCTGAGTGGGATCCTCCCTACCCCTTCCTGGCTGGCGGGGCAGCTCCAGGGGCTCTTTAACCCTCTCTGCCCCTTCCCAGGCTGAGTGCTGCAGGCCGGGGGCGGGGGCGGGCAAGGAGCAGAACCACCATCCTGTCTGAATTGCTCGGGGCAGGGGGAGGCAGAGCTGTCCCGAGCTGCTGGGCTCTTTAGCTCCCTCCTCCCCTCCTGTGAGTATGGCTTTGGGTTGCTAGGGGGTCTTGGGGAGCGGGAGCCAGAGGGAGAGGGGAAGAGAATTCTGCCTGCAGCAGCTCTATTTGGTTAGTCTGCCCCAGGAGGCAGACAAGTTGGGCAGATAGCCAATTAGAGGACTCAAGTTCACTAGAAAGCTGGTGCTTCTCACTTCATGGCATGACTGGCTCCAACCCCAGCCAAAATCATGTCTCTTGATAAAGAAATCTTAGACCATGGCTTAGAAGTGGGCAACACTCCAGGAACATGAGTCATGTGGCTGAAGTGCTGCAGGGTGTAGTACTGCCTGCTGCCACTGGGGGAGCTGGAGATGCTGAAAACCTTCACCAGATCAGCCTCCAAGATTCAAGAAACAGCCCGGAGTAAACAGGTTGCTTGTTTAAACTTGTTTTGAAAAGCAGCATGGCCTTCTACATCTTTTCCAAAACTAGAGCCCTTGAGCTAAGCCACTCCATAAACCAGCAGCAGTATAGGGCATAAGACAACGTTAATCATCATAGTAGATTTACTTGGACTGGAAGCTCTTTGAGGCAGGGAGCTTCCATCTCTTTGTTCTGTGTTTGTATAGCACCTAAAGCAATGGGGCCCTGGTCCATGACCAGGGCTCCTGGGCACTATCCCGGTACAGATAATAAAATTACACACACAGATTTACACTGCTCTGATTCCATCCATTTATACTGCACACATAAGGTCGTTCATTAGAATACTTAGCAATGGCCCAGCAGCTAGCGCTAGGCTGGGCTAGGTTTCACTAGACCTGGGTTCTATGCCCGGCTCTTTCACTGACCAGCCGTATGACCCTCAGCAAGTCCCTTCCCCTCCCTGTGCCTCTGTTTTCCCTCCCAACCTTTATCTGTGTAATTATAAGCCCTTTGGTGCAGGGACTGTCTCTCGCTGGGTGCCCGAGCAACAACTAGCACAACAGGGTCCTGATCAGGTGGGGCTAGTAGGAGCTGCTGTGATATAGTAAATATTATGTGGAGAGGGATGCCGTCCAATTTTCAAAAATAAGATTAGGTTAAAATAAAATTAGGGTTTTTTTTAAATTGAGGATTATAAAATTAGATAAAACAAATAAAACTAGATTAGATAATGAGAATTTAGCTAGATTCATTATTATTAAACTTAGATACACTAAATAAGACTAGAAAAATGTTGGAGAGACAACGTGGATGAGGTAATATCTATTATTGGACCAACTTTTGTTGGTGAAGAGACAAGCTTTCGAGCTTCACAGAGCTCTTCTTCACCTGAAAGCTCGAAAGCTTGTCTCTTTCACCAACACATGTTGGTTCAATAAAAGATATTATCTCACTCATCACGCACCTGTCTTTCATATCCTGAGACCAATATGGCTACAACACTGCAAACAAAATAGAAAAATATTTGAGTTATTTTTTGTATTGGGAGGTCTGGTTCTCTTTCTATTCCTGGAAGTGTGTGAAATAGAGGAAGTCAACAACCTTTTTCCCCAACCAAAAATTACTTTTGAAATAAAAAACAGATTTTCTCATTTTTGGTTTGATCAAAATTATCCTGTCTTCTGCCCCCTAACAACAACAAAACAAAATGAGAATAGAAACGTTTTCATTAAAATGTTAGTTTTCTACAAATGAAAATTTTGTAAGGAAGACCAAAAACATTTGGTTTCCAATATTTAATTGGGGAAAGACGAAAATAACTTTCTGCAAACTTTTGAAGGGGAAAAGTGATCTTTTTTTAAATTTCTGGTGAAAAATTAGTATTTTTCAGCCAGCCCTGGGATACAACACGTTAATAAAAATGATATCTAGTTCTTCCATAGCACGTTCCATCCATAGATCTCAAAGCACTTTACAAAGGAGGTCAATATCATTATCTGCATTTTATAGATGGGGAAACTGAGGCACGGAGTAGGGAAGTGACTTGTCCAAGGTCACGCAGCAGCCCAGTGGCAGAGCTGGCAATTGAACCTGGGTCTCCTAAGTCCCAACTCAGTGCCCTATTGGTGTGGTTCTTTGTCTTTCCCAAGTGGTGTATGCCATATATAGCCATTTGTAAGCCTACTATTGCCCCCTGGCCAAACAGACTTTTCAAGGGTTACATGAGCTTCGCTTTAATTCCTTCCTAGGACTGGGCTGTGGTTTCCTTTGCAAAGCTGAGAACCTATTCACTATCGTGCCTCCTTCCTTATTCCACAGCTGTCTCTGTTAACCGACACTCGGAATCAGAAACAAGGACAAGAAACAGGTTTCTCTCTTTCTTAGGAATCCCGGTTATTAAACGTGCCAAGAATTCATCAGTTATTTCCAGGCATCTGGTGTTTGGTTGCATGGAGGGGTGTGTCTCCCCATGAGAATATTTGCATTTCCCCCTGTTTGCACAACTCCACCTCCGTGTGCATGTGCACATGCATATATGCATTTCCCATTTCCCAGCCTGAATTGGGCATTATTCACACAGAAGCTGAACAACTTCACAGATCTGCTCCGGTGAGTATATTTTGCTCCTGCTGCTGCTACTATGCAATAAACTCTGAGCCACTGGCAGACCTTAGAGAAACAATGGGCACTGGGTGGAGGGATTTGTGGTGGTAAACTCTGGACTGTGATTCAGTAGGTCTGGGTTCAATTGCCAGCTGTGCTTCAGACTCATTGTGTGACCTAGGGCAAGTCAGTGCTGTATGCCTCAGTTTCCCCCTCTGTATAACAGAGTTAATAACCCTTTGTCTGTCCAGAATGCAAGCACTCTTGCTATGTGGCTGTACTGGGCCCTGATTTTGGTGGGAGCTCCCAGTTGCTACCATAGCACATATAACAACAAGGAGGAGCAGTGGCAAAAGGGTCTAAGTATATTTCACTTGTATTCTTCAAAAGCTGGACCATGTTAAGGCAGATTCTTCCCAAGGATTTTTGTTTTATTCCAGACCGGAATCTTAGTTGGCCAGCCATTAACAGTTCATGTTACTCTCTTCCTTCTGGTGTTTTGGCCAAGATGGTTTTAAAAAGTGACAGTTGATTTCAGGTGCCATTTGGGGGCGGGATGGGACGGGACTGTCCAACTTCAGATACCTTAAATGGGCCTGATTTTCAAAGGGCAGGTAGCTGATGCTCTGAAGGTGTCTCAAACTGTACCTTGTAGGTGGCTGGCCTGTCTCTCCAGCCCAGGATTAATGCCATGCCTAGGATCTGTTCAGGGCCTTTCATCAAGCCACCATTTATTAATTGCAGTGATCTTTAGCAAACCCCAAAATAAAGCAGTTCAGCATAGAAACCACCTCTTTTCCCCTGAGCCAGGGTTTTCTGCAAAGGCCTATACGTCACAGGTTCCTACTCTACCGGCCACTTACCTGAGAGTAACCCTGCTCCCTATCGCTCTTCCCCTCCCCCCATCTTGACCCAGCAGTTTGCTGCCAGATTCTCTCTGCTTCTGCCAGCTCTCGCCACACCTGCATCATTTGCTGGCTTTTATAATCATCTGACACCTTTCCAGCTGGGTCTGATCAACCCAAACACCAGTTCTTAAAGGCACTCTGCCTTAGAACAGAGGTGGATGATCCCAACCCCCCTGGCCTATAAAGGGGTAGACCTCCCTGTTACACACATTGAAAAAACAATGCATTCAAAATCATTAGTCAATTTCAAAACTTTTGGACTGTATTTTTCCTGAGCTCTTGACAGTTCTAGATGCTAGTGATCAGAGAAACAGGCATTTTCTCCTACCAGTGTAGCAGGAGAGCTTGATTTGCTATCGTTCAAGTTTTCTGGGGGCTCCTTCTGTGCCGCTGGGAAAGCACCTAGCTACATCCTTGTCAACTGCAATGAGGCAAAAGTACCTCCTAATAGCCTTGTTAATTGCAGTTAGGTGGAGGCAGCTTGGAATTGTATGCAACAAGCCAACAGATCACCTAGCTCAGAGGATGTGGAGCTGCAACCATATGGACTGGACCACGAAAGACAAAGGTTGGATGCAACAAGGACAGAGATTGTTGCATGAGGTTGCACACTGGTAGATTAGGGTAGATTCCTCCCCCTACCCTCTGTGGAGCTCCACTACACTAAGCTCCTGTCAAAGTTTGCTTGGAGCAAAAATTGAACCTGTCCCTTTTACTAGAGATAGAACAGCTGTACACTAGGGCCCCTATAGGGTTAAGGACCCAAACCTGCATCATTGAAATAAACAGTAGTTGTGATATTGTCTTGAGTGAAAACAGGGTCATGGTCTAAATGTAGCTATTTGAGGGTTACCTAACAGTGTCGGAGAGCCGTGAAAAAGTAACTACTTTTCATTGATACAGGTGGCCTCCAAAATGTGACGTCTTAGATGTGTCAGTGCCCCACTACCATGGCAACATCATTGGACTGGAGAAGGGACATGAAGTTTCAAAGAAACAATCTTGATAGCAAGGTGAGTATCCTGTGATCTCCTTTGCCACTCCAGGCAATGGGCTCCAGGGTCCCCGAGATCCAACCTTCCCATTGGCTCCCTCTTCTTATCATTTGTATGGTAGTGTGTAGGGCACTGCCTAGACCCCGACCGAGATCAGGACCCCCATCATGCCAAGCGCTACACAGACACAAAGTAAGAGATGGTCTCTGCTCCAAAGAGCTCACTATCTAAATAGACAAAGGTGAGAAGTGAAACAGGCACAGGAAGGGGAAATGACTAGACCAAGATTAATAGCAGAGTCAGGAATTGAACCCAGGTGTCCCAAGCCCCAGCCCAGTGCCCTATCCATTAAAAAAACCTGCTTTTCTGCACAGAATGTGACTTACCCAAGATCATAGAGCAACCAAGCCAGGAATGAACCCAGATCTCCTACCTCAATGCCCTCGCTACCCAGCACTTGGGTGGGGGGAATTTCATGTCAAGTTGAACTAAAACTGAAATCTTTTCAACATTTTTGGCAAACCAAAAACTTAAAAAAAAAATATTTTGGGTCAATGTTTTGTTTCAATTTGAATCATTTAAATTTTTGAATTTTTTTTAAATAATTGAAGGAAATTTCTGAATAAAAATTGTTTCAAACCAAAAAATTGAAATGTTTAATTTACAAAATGTAACATTATGATTGGAGGGGTGGGGGCTGAGGGTTTTATGAAATTAAAATTCAGCAAAACCAACATGAATTCACAAAACATCTGTGTTGCCAAATCTGCATTTTTCAAGGAAAAAAATATCTGAAAAATTTCATCCAGCTCTAAATCTGACCCTTCTCCCAGCTCAGTCAAGTCTCTTTCCTCATTCCAGGAGGCCTCCTCAGACTGAAGACCCCTGCTCACCTTTCTTCTTCCAGCCAAGGGGCTTTGAATTGGAGTGGTGGGACCCCAATGTCATCCCAGTACGCTATTCTGGGAGAGGTGAGACCCCACCCCAGCACCATGAACCTTTCTAATGTCCCACCAGGCCTCAATGGCTCCCAGGGAGGCCCTGGGCCTATCCTGTATGGGGGCCATTCTTTGTGGCAGGTGGTGTTGATTGTGCTGATGACTGGGATCCTCTCACTGGTCACAGTGGTGGGCAACCTGCTTGTGATGGTCTCCTTCAAAGTCAACAGCGAATTGAAGACAGTCAACAACTACTTCCTACTCAGCCTGGCCTGTGCTGACCTCATCATTGGGGCAGTGTCTATGAACCTCTACACCACCTACATCATCATGGGCCACTGGGCCCTCGGCAACGTGGCCTGCGACCTCTGGCTGGCCCTTGACTATGTAGCCAGCAATGCTTCAGTCATGAACCTCCTGATCATCAGCTTTGACCGCTACTTCTCTGTCACGCGGCCCTTGACCTACCGGGCCAAGAGAACGCCCAAGAGGGCAGCCATCATGATCGGCCTAGCTTGGGCCATCTCCTTCATCCTTTGGGCACCCGCCATCTTGTTCTGGCAGTACTTTGTTGGGGAGCGGACAGTGCCCTCAGGAAACTGCCATCTCCAGTTCCTCTCTCAGCCTATCATTACTTTTGGCACGGCCATTGCAGCCTTCTACCTGCCGGTCACCATCATGATCATTCTCTACTGGAGGATCTACCGGGAGACTGAGAACAGGGCCAGGGAACTGGCTTGCCTGCAAGGCTCAGAGAGCAAGAGCATTGTCAGGCCAACCCCCAACAACGGGCCTAAAGGAGGTGGCGTAGGCAGCAACTGCAGCTCCGAGCGGTTGCAACCCATCAAGGTTTCTTCTGCTGTGGCAAAAGCCCACACACAGGCCTGCTGCTTCCCCAGTTGGAAGAAGGCCAGGCTATATGTGGAGCAGAGCAGCAATGGGAGCTGGATCAATACAGAGGAGGAGGAAGAGGAGGACGGCTCCCCTGATTCCTTGACATCGTCTGAGGGAGAGGAGCAGCCCTTTGAGGTTCAGAGTGTCTGCTCGGTGGTGATCCGGCTGCCTATGATTGGCAGTGTAGCGCAGCCACCACTGCCAACACAGAAGCCAACCCGGGACCGGGAGAAGCTGGCTGGAGGGCCATGGGCAGGAAGGAATGGCTTGTGCAGGATCCTAGCCCAGTCTCCTGCTGCCATCGAGTCCCCCAACATGGCCAAGAAGCCGTCAAACAAAAAGATATCACCAATGAAGGAGAAGGGGGCGTTGACTGCCAAAAGCCATCTGCGGAAGAGGAGCAAACAGCTCTCCCAGCGGAAGACCCTCTCCCTGATCAAGGAGAAGAAAGCAGCCCGAACACTGAGCGCCATCCTGCTGGCCTTCATCCTCACCTGGACACCCTATAACATCATGGTGCTGGTGTCCACCTTCTGCCAGGACTGCGTTCCTAACAGCCTCTGGAAGCTGGGCTACTGGCTTTGCTATGTCAACAGCACTGTCAATCCCATGTGCTATGCCCTGTGCAATAAGTCTTTTCGCAATACATTTAAGATGCTGCTGCTGTGCCGCTGGGACAAGAGGAGGTGGGGGAAGATGCCCAAGCACGTGGTGGCCTTCCACAGGGCTCCAGCACACTGAGCAGGCGTGGGGTGAATTCCAGAATGGTGAGCCAGGCACGGCCAGTGTTGGGAGCCAAATGAGGTGGCGGCGGGGCAGGGGCGGGGAGAATGGAAATTAGCTTCTAAGGTGGGAAGTGGAGGGTGAATCAGACCATGAATTGTTGAGACTGTATGGTGGAGATTCTCAAACTGTGGGGTGTGCCCCCCAGGGGGATACAGAAAAATGATGGGTGGGGCAACCCCCACAGGAGGTGGGGAGGGAGCGCCACCCAGCCTTGCTCTGCTCCGGCCCTGCCCCCAGCTGCAGGCCTGGCTCCCGGCCCCGAGACACCCCCAGTCTCAGCCCCCGACTGGCCTGGATGCGGCTCCATTCCCAGCCCCACTCCCATCCCCATGCCCAGCTGCGGCCCCAGCCTCGGCTCCCTCACCCTGGTCTGCATCCCGCCCTGCCCCCCTCACCCTCAGCTGCAGCCCCACTCCCAGCCCCAGGAGGGGGGGCGTGCACAGAAGTAATGGGGAGGCATAAGCCTGAAAAGTTTGGGGACCACTGCTGTAGGGTATCCCTGCGTCATCAGTTGTGGCTAAGGCCAGCACTGTTAAAGAGCATGGAGGGGGACAATTCCGCTCTTGCAAACATGCATGCACCTTGCAGTAAACTTCATCAGTTTAAGTGCCTACAAGGGGAACAGAAATTTGATAATAAAGGGCTCTTCAGTCTAGCAGACAATTAGGATCCTAGTTAAAAACATGCTTTATAGTGGAAGACTCAGGGAACTCATAGTAAATAATAGTAAATAAACTATTTCGCTTATCTAAGAGAAGGTTAAGGGGTCTATAAGTATCTACCTGGGGAAGAAGAGCTCTGTGTAAGCTTGAAAGCTTGTATCTCTCACCAACAGAAGTTGGTCCAATAAAAGATATTACCTCCCCCACCTTGTCTCTCTACATGGGGAAGAGAAATTTGATAATGGAGGGCTCATTGAACTAGCAAAGGTCTAACAAGAACCAATGAATTCAGACAAGAAATAAAGTGCCTGTTTTTAACAGTGAGGGGAATTAACCATTGGAACAACTTACCAAAGGCTGTGGTGGATTTTCCATTGATGGCAATTTTTAAATCAAGATTGGACAGTTTTCTAAAACATCTGTTCTAGTTCAAACAGGAATTATTATTCAGGGAAGTCCTATGGCCTGTGTTATACAGCCGGTCAGATTAGATGATCACAGTGGTCCCTTCTGGCCTCATAATCTATGAATATAAGAGTGGGGACTCCACTGCCTCCTGCTGAAGGATGAATGGACTTGGTGGAAGTAGCATGGATGGTGGGTGGGACAATGCAGATCCTGGACACTGCTGAGTGGAATTTGGCCCTGGGAACTCATCATGTGAAAACAATTAATACACTAGACCAAATCTTTCCTAAAAGGGCTCTATGCCAGCTCTAGGAGTTGGATCTGGTGGGTTAGAGCAGGAGGAAAGTGGGAGTCAAAGACTTGTGGGTTCTATTCCCAGCTCTGGGAAGAGAGTGGGATCTAGTGGTTACAACAGTCAGTACTAGGGGCCAGGACTCTTGAATTCTATTCCCAGCTCAGGGAGGGCTGTGTTGCCGCTGGAAGCCGAGGTGCCAGCAGCTCTTATCAAGATATAACAAGCAAATGTATTACGAGTGTCTCAATTTGCTGTTCCTTGCCTTTTCCCCCTAGATTAAATCCTGGGCTGGGATGAAGAATGTCAGGCAAACTGCACTGCAGCGGAAGAATGGGATCTGGCTGTGATGCCAGAAGGGGAATTCCTCCGAGACGATCATGAACCCAGCCTTTGGGGTCTGGGTGAGGATACAGCTGGCAGGTGCCGGAACACCATGCCACCGTTTATTATTGTAATCTTGAACTCATTGTCAGATAGCGACTTTCCTTAAAACCTTGATGAATGTGGATGTATCAAAAGGAAAACAAATGGACAAAGCTGGCTCATGTAGTGCTCTGTGGTTGAGATAAACTGATTTAAAACCTGGTTTAAAATCTAAGCCACAGGGCCATTGAAACCAGTGATCCATGGTTGTGACATGACCTCTTGGGATTTTCAGCTCTTTCCAGTCTTTATGCTTTGACTAAGAGGACACTTGACCTTCCACCTATTCAGCCACAGAGACAAGTGCAGTCTAGCCATCCTACTGCTTAGACCAGGAAAATGGGAGTCAGGACTCCTGGCTCTTCATGAGGAGTGTGTCTAGTGGTTAGAGTCAGAGACTGGGCTGGAAGGAGAGAGGGCGTCTAGTGCTTAAGAGCAAGGACCGGGGGAAGACTCTGGCATTCCAGCTCCAGTTCTGGGAGGTCAGTGGTGTCTAGTGATTAGGGCAGAGGAGAATGGTAGACAGGACTCCTGAGTTCTTCTATTTCCCAGCTCAGAGTCAGAGACTGGGAATCAGACCTGGGGGGCAGGGAGGGCTAATGGGGTAGAGTAGGGTGGCACTGGAAGCCAGGACGCCTGGATTCTATTTCCAGCTCTGGGAGGGGAGTGGTGTCTAGTGATTAAAGGTGGGGGTGTCTGGGCTCTGGAGTTCCATTCTCAGAGCTTGTGACCTTGGGCAATCATGGGTGGTAAAGCTTCATTGGTTGAGTTTTAGAAAACACTTTGTAATCTGGTGCCAGTGAGGTGCAGAGTATCATTACACTGCACTAAGAGAGATGGAAACTGAAGGTGACATGGGGAAAGATGACATCTGGAGTGGGGAAAGACAGCAAGCATAGTTGCACCTCCATTCTTCCCATCAGGGTCTTAAAGTGTCCCATTCAACCACATGGACACAGGATACTATTAATAACTCACTCTGTCCCTGGCGTGCTCACAAGGATTAGTGTAGAGAAATTCTTCCCTAGTCCCTGTTGGAGTGGTATAGAGGGGCATGGATGAGCATCTCTCTAAGGGGGTTATAGAGGCCCCATTACCATAATATCTAGCCACCTCACAGTATTTTAATTAGGGTTGTTAAGCGATTAAAAAAATTATTTGTGATTAATTGCACTGTTAAACAATAGAATACCATTTATTTAAATATTTTTGGATGTTTTCTACATTTTCAAATATATTGATTTCACGTACAACACAGAATACAACGTGTACAGTGCTCACTTTATTTTTTTATTACAAATATTTGCACTGTAAAAAACAAAAGAAATAGTATTTTTCAATTCACCTAATACACGTACTGTAGTGCAATCTCTTTATCATGAAAGTTGAACTTACAAATGTAGAATTATATACAAAAAACTGCGTTTAAAGTTTTATATTGTTTTATTTTTGGAGCCTACAAGTCCACTCAGTCCTATTTCTTGTTCAGCCAATTGCTCACAAACAAATTTGTTTACATTTGCACGAGATAATGCTGCCCGCATCTTGTTCAAAATGTGACCTGAAAGTGAGAACAGGTGTTGTCATAGCACTGTTGTAGCTGGCGTCACAAGGTATTTACATGCCAGATGTGCTAAAGATTCATATGTCCCTTCATGCTTCAACCCCCATTCCAGAGGACATGTGTCCATGCTCATGACAGGTTCTGCTTAATAACAATCCAAAGCCGTGCAGACCAATGCATGTTCATTTTCATCATCTGAGTCAGATGCCACCAGCAGAAGGTTGATTTTCTTTTTTGGCAGTTCAGGTTCTATAGTTTTTGCATCAGAGCGTTGCTCTTTTAAGAGTTCTGAAAGCATGCTCCACACCTCGTCCCTCTCAGATTTTGGACAGCACTTCAGATTCTTAAACCTTAGGTCGAGTGCTGTAGCTATCTTTAGAAATCTCACATTGGTACCTTCTTTGCGCTCTTTGAAATCTGCAGCAAAAGTGTTCTTAAAATGAACAACATGTGCTGAGTCATCATCCGAGACTACTATAACATGAAATATACGGCAGAATGCAGGTAAAATAGAGGAAACGTACAATTCTCCCCCAAGGAGTTGCGTTAATTAAATTTGTGATTATTTTTTTAACGAGCTTCATCAGCATAGAAGCACATCCTCTGGAATGGTGGTCAAAGCATGAAGGGGCATACAAATGTTGAGCATATCTGGCACGTAAATACCTTACAATGCCGGTTACAAAAGTCCCATGTGAATGCCTGTTCTCTTTCTGGTGACATTGTAAAGTAAGAAGTGGGCAGCATTATCTCCCATAAATGTAAACAAACTTGTTTGTCTTAGCGATTGGCTGAATGAGAAGTAGGACTGAGTGGACTTGTAGGCTCTAAAGCTTTGCGTTGTTTTATTTTTGAGTGCAGTTATGTAACAAAAAAAATCTATATTTGTAAGTTGCACTTTCACAATAAAGAGATTGCACTACAGTACTTGTATGAGATGAATTGAAAAATACTATTTCTTCTGTTTATCATTTTTACAGTGCAAATATTTGTAATCAAAAATAATAATGTAAAGTGAGCAGTGTACACTTTGTATTCTGTGTTCTATTTGAAATCAATATATTTGAAAATGTAGAAAAATATCCAAAAATATTTAATAAATTTCAATTGGTATTCGATCATTTAACAATGCGATTAAAACTGCAATTAATCACAATTAATTTTTTTAATCAAGATTAATTTTGAGTTAACTGTGATTAATTGATAGCCCTAATTTTAATACATTTCTCTTCACCCTGTGCAGTAGGAAAGCATTTTTCCATTTTACAAAGAGGGAACTGAGGCAGTGAGAGAATACGGACCAGTCTCAAAAGATATTTAGCCACTGAAATCAATGCAAGCTAAGCACCTAAATACCTTTGAGGATCTAGGCCAGAGTGACTTGCTCCCAGTCATGCAACAAAGTGGAGAATTGAACTTGGTCTCCCAAGTCCCAGGCTACCATGCAAAGTCCTGAGCTAGCCATCTGCTGCAGAGGCCATTATTCCTTGCTCCATCCTGTACACACATAGCTTTTGCCACAAAGTCTTCAAGCAGCAGTATAGTTCCAACAGTGTTATGCCTCACATGGATGGATATATTTGAGCTACCCAGCCTGTCCCTCCCCCAGAGATCCTCTGATCCATTCTCCCCTGGGGGAGAGACAAGCAAGGAGGACTCAGATGCTCCCCGGGTAGGAAGAATGAATTATTCTGTACCATGATCATAAGCGCTCTCCACATTCTGAACTCGCACCAACACTCCTGGGAGCAACATGCCGGCAGGCAGCGGAGAAAAGATATATCAATCTAAGTGCTATTTCCTGAAGATGTCCCAGCAGCGGAGAAAAGATATCCCAGCGGGAAGTCAGGGGCAGTCCTCCAATCCACTTCCTCTTTGTGCCATGATTCCAACCTTTCTTTAGCCTGGTGACTCTTGAATGTTTAATATGAATAAATCATTGACCAAAACATGTTTGAGAGTTACAAACCCCAAGCATGCAAAAATCACAATTCGAGCTCCAAAATCACAAGATTTAAAAAAAATCTCATGATTTTAAGCCAAATAGTAAACTTGGGGGGAGCGAGGAGGGAAAGATTCATATTTTCCTTCTGGTTTCTGAGCCTTTAGAGGTCACATTTTCAAGCTTTTCACTAGATACTTTTAAAAAAAATATGTAAACAAGAGTCTCACGTAATCATAACTTCAGGGGCTGTGAGCTGAAAGAAAACTCCATTTAGCATGAGAATTGGCAAAGCTGCAAAACCCTGATCACACAGGACTGTACATACTGACATTTCCTCATGCAGGGTCCAGTTGGACTGGTGTTTATGTCAATGTTCTTCATATTTATTTGGTTGAAAAAATAAAAAGGAAAACAAAATTGCTTTACAGTAGTGGTTTTTGTTTTAAGATATGGTTGCACCAAGAGGCCCTGACTATAATCAAGGCCCCATTGTGCTAGAGCAGGGCATCCTCTCCTGCAATCCTCCCCTGCTCTACACTGTTATAGCATTAAGAAAATCTTAGGTCTTTAATCATCTTGTGCTGCTTTTCTCGGAATTCCCTGTTACGTATCTCCATGACTCCAGTAGATGACTGGAACTCATCCCAATACAGCATGCTGCCATCATTTGATTTGTGCCCTAATTTAAAGTAGTGAATGGTTATTTAAAATCATGAGGGCTATATTCTGATCTCACCTGGAGCTGGGTAAAAGCAGGCTAACTCCCTTGAGTTAAATGGAACCTCACTCCAGATTTACACCTGCATACATAGGATAAGAATCTGATCATCTGACTCCAGCCAGTTGTGTATAACATTATTATAGGGAAAACATCATTAAAAAAAGAGGCAGCATGTTTCCCTGTCGAGAAAGAATGGGCTTGTGGCACTACATTGGGTCTGAAATTGAGTGGGGAAGGAAACTGTTTTCCTGGTTCATGAACATTTAAAAAAATGTTTCCTGTTCTGTACTGGGACAAAACCAAGGCATTTTTGTAAAAACCAGCCCAAGAGAGCACGAGCACAAGACAGACACCCCCCGTTCCAGAACAGTCAATAGCCCAGTAGTGAGCAGGGATAAGGGGGACCCAGCTTCAGGTCCCTGCTCTGCCTCACTTAGACAGGGCTATTGATTATTCTGAGCTCTGTCACATTTTCACCCTGGACTGGATAAACCTCTTTCAATGAAAGTTTAATTGAAGCAGATACATTCCCGCAAAAGGTTTCTGTTTTGGCTGTTTAGCATTTTCTGACAAAAAGCTGTTTCAATGCAAAATACCGAACTAGCTCATCTCAAGAAACTTGGGTTTAATTCCTAGCTCTGCTACAGACTCCATGTGTGACTCATCTCTCTACACATGTAAAATGGGGGAAATAATCCTCTCCTTCTCCCACTGTGTATCTGTCTTTTCTATTTAGGCCCCAACCTTGCAAAGACTTATGTACATTAACCTTACACACTGCAAGTAAATCCCATGGATTTGGAATGCTGACAGTGCATAAAGTTAAGCATTTGTAAGTCTTGCCTGGATCAGGCCCTGGATTGTAAGCTCCTTAAGGCAGGGATTGTCTTTCACCATGTGTCAATGGCACCCTGCTCAATGGTGCCCCCAAGCTGAGTTAGGCCCTCTAGGTGATGGAAGGTTCACATTATTAGAATAGAGCCTACAGGTCCCCAAACTAGATCAGCACCCATTGTCTTAGGCACTGTATAGACACAGTAAGAGACAGTCCCTACCCCCAAGAGTTTACGGTCTATATAGAGCAGTGGTCACCAACCTGTCGATCCTGGAGACTCTCCCAGTCTATCGCAATTTCTGGTTGTAGCGGGGCTGCCGCTAAGGCAGGCTCCCTGCGTGCCCCAGCCCTACGCCACTCCTGGAAGCAGCCAGCACGCCCTCGCAGTCCTGGGAGATGGGGGGGGGGGGGGGAGCAGGGGTCTCTGCATGCTGCTCCTGCCTGCCAGCACCGCCCCCGCAGCTCCCATTGGTTGGGAACGGGGAACTGTGGCCAATGGGAGCTGTGCCTGCAAAGAGGGGCAGTGTGCGGAGCCATGTGCCCCCCCCCAGGGGCCCCTTCTGGGAGCAGCATGGGGCTGGGGGAGGCAGTGAGCCTGCCTTAGCCCTGTCTGAGGTGTCGCCCAGCAGGAGCCCTCTCCCAGAGCCAGCACCCCATACCCCCTCCTGCACCCTCTGCCCCAGCCATGATCCCTCTCCCAGAGCCAGCACTCCATACCCCCTCCTGCCCCCAACAGTCTTCCCCAGCCAGAGCCCCCTCCTGCATCCAAACTCCCTCCCAGAGCTCGCACCCCCTCCTGCACCCTAACCCCTGCCCCAGGCTCAGCCCAGAGCCCCCTCCCACACTCCAAACCTCTCAGCCCCAGCCCAGACTGGGGGGTCTAGTGATTAGGCATGGGTTACGGGATGCACGTGCACTATCTCTGCAGTAAACACCCAAAGGACTTCCATCAATAAGGTTGCACAAGCACCAATGATAAAAATGTCTTTCCCCTGATAACGTCACACCACAGGCAGAATCACAGCATATTGTACCCAGTGGTTCGGAGCCACCTTAAAGCCTGTCACTGTCCCTTAATGTCCATATGATATTGTGCTGTAACCAGAGCTTCATGAAGTACAATAGGCACATGTTTAAGGATCTGCCAGCCTAATGACGATTCATCCCAATGATGCATCCGATTTAGTGCTATCAGTGTCTTCTGGGTGTGTTTGATGGATGCGCTGATGTCCCCATATCTCGTGTGGGACTAATGGATTATAAAATAGCACTAGATAGCTGAAAGTAGGAAGCTTGCACAGCTTGTACATGTGTCATAAACATACAGATAAGGGTAACATAAAATCTCTCCTGGGCAGCTGTACTGAATCTTTACCTGTAAGGGGTTAAGAAGCTGAAATAACTTGGTTGGCACCTGATCAAAAGGACCAATAAGGAAAGAAGATACTTTCAAATCGGGGGAGAGGGGGAGGTTTTGTTTGTGCTCTTTTTGTTTGTTCCCTCGCCGGACCGAGAGAGAGACTACGCAGGAACAGCATCTCCTGAAAAACATACTTGAAATGATTAATCTAAGATTACAAAAATTGTAAGTAAGGCAAGGAAATGCATTAGATTATCTTGTTTTAGCTTGTGAATTTTCCCTATGCTAAGAGGTAGTTTTAGTCCTGTTTTTGTAACTGTGAAGCTGAGTCCAAAGGGGAGTCCTCTGTGTTTTAAATCTTTTTATTACCCTGTAAAGTTATCTTCCATCCTGATTTTGCAGATGTGATTCTTTTACTTTTCTCTTTATTATAAAGTTCTTCTTTTAAGAACCTGATTTAGTGTCCTAAAGATAAAGGGTCTGGTCTGTACTTACATTAAAGGCAATTGGTTGGTATATTATTCTCAAGCCTCCCCAGGAAAGGGGGTGAAGGGGCTTGGTGGGGATATTTTGGGGAAATAGGGATTCCAAGTGACTCGTCCCTGAATTTTTGTTTAAATCACTTGGTGGTGGCAGCAATACCATCCAAGGACAAGGAAAGGAATTTGTGCCCTGAGGGTTTTTAACCTAAGCTGGTAGAATATAAGCTTAGGGGGTCTTTCATGCAGGTCCCCACATCTGTACCCGAGTTCAGAGTGGGAAGGGAACCCTGACATGGTGGCAGCGTGGTGGGATCATTTTGAACCAGAAGCACAGACCTCAGGATTTTAAAAGGACACTTTTTCTTTTTTAAGCTAAGAACAGCTGGAGTTTTTTTCTCTTTGCCTGAGGGCAGAGTAGTTAAGCTATAGCAAGGGAATTCACAAGCTTTTTTTTTTTCCTTTTTCCCTAGCTCTCGGGCTAGGCTAGGCTAAGGGCAGGAAGGTTAGCAAAGATGACGGAAAGTGAGGTCCAGAAGAAACTGGTATTAGCCAGATTGGAAGCTAAAGAGAAACAGAAGGAACATGAAAGACGAATGGACTTAACGTGGTTGGAATTTGAGGTGGAGGAGAGAAAAAGAGGCGAAACGCTTGGAGAAAGAGGCGAAACACTTGGAGACGGAGTTAGAGCTGAAATGTTTAGAGCTGGAAAGGGCTAAGCTGGGTCTACCAGATACCCTAACAGTCCTTCTCCAGGTACTGCTCCCCATTCCAAGAAATTCCCCACCTACAAGGTAGGCGATGATACAGAGGCCTTCTTAGAAAATTTTGAAAGGGCCTGCCTTGGGTACAGCATCTCTACAGACCAGTATATGGTGGAGCTGAGGCTGCAGTTCAGTGGACCCTTAGTAGAGGTGGTAGCTGAAATGCCTAAAGAGCACATGAACAACTACGAACTTTTTTTTTTTTTTTTTTTTTTTAAAAGGCCAGAATTAGAATGGGGCTAACAACCGAGCATGCCTGTTGGCAGTTCAGAGCCCTAAGGTGGAAACCAGACGTGGCATTTTCCTGACACGCCTACCACACTGTAAAAAATTGGGATGCCTGGATATCAGGAGCAGGTGTTAAATCTCTGGAAGATCTGTCTCTCCTAATACAAATGGAGCAGTTCTTCGAGGGTGTTCCTGAGGAAATAGAAAGGTACATCCTGATGGGAAGCCCAAAACTGTAATCGAAGCGGGGAAGATCAGAACCAAATGGGTGGAGATGGCAGGAAAAAAAAAAAAGCTAGTAGCAGTTGGAGCGGAACCTGAGACAACACCCTACCACCAGGGGCAGCCCAAGCCCCACCTACATCCCAAGGAAAACCCCAAACACCTTATCGTCCCACCACACCAGTCTCCAGCAACCCACCTTGCCCAGTGACCAGTCAGCTGGGCGATGTTTTAAATGTAACGAACTGGGGCATGTGAAGGCCAACTGCCCCAAGAACCCCAACAGATTACAGTTCATTACACCGGAATCACACCAAAGGTCCTCAGGCCCAGATGCTTCCCAGATACCCTCAGAGCAAAGGAAAACTGTGAGTGTGGGTGGAAAGAAGGGGTTATCACGTGGATGGACACTGGAGCACAGGTGTCAGCTATCCACCAATCCTTAGTGGACCCCAAATTCATCAACCCAGAGGCCCAAGTGACGATTCAACCCTTCAAGTCAAACTCTTTAAACTTGCCTACAGCCAAGTTGCCTGTCCAGTACGAGGGCCGGTCAGGAATGTGGACTTTTGCAGTCTATGATGATTATCCCATTCCCATGCTGCTGGGGAAAGACTTGGCCAACCATGTGAAGCTAGCCAAGAGGGTGGGAATGGTCACCCACAGCCAGGCTAAGCAAGCCTTCACACCTATCCCTGTTCCTGAGCCTTCTACCAGAGCCCCATCTATGTTACCAGACACCCAGACTGAGATGGTGGAACTGGACCCCATGCCAACGTCTGCGACAGCAGTAGTGGATCCAGTCCCAGAGACCCAACCAGAACCAGTCCCAGAACCAGAACTGGTAGAGCAACCAGCACCAAAACCATTGCCAGCACTGAATCCAGCACTTGCAACCCCGTCTGCAACTCCAACGCCAGAGGGCACCACCGAGCCTGCACTGGCAGCTGCAGCTAAACTTGCACAAGCAGCTCAGACGGAGCCTGAAATCCAACATAGTGCACCAGCGGAGAGCGGTTCACAGTCAATGAAAACAACCCCATCACTTACACCACTTCCAGAGGGACCAAGCCCAAGTCCACAATCCAGTGAAGAACTGATGTCTCCAGCATCAAGGGAACAGTTCCAGGCCGAGCAGGAAGCAGATGAAAGCCTCCAGGGAGCTTGGACGGTGGCATGGAGCAACCCACCACCTCTCAGCTCTTCTAATCGATCCCGGTTTGTTGTAGAAAGAGGACTTTTATACAAGGAAACTCTTTCTGGTAAGCACCAGGAAGACTGGCATCCTCAAAGACAGTTGGTAGTTCCAACTAAGTACCGGGTAAAGCTCTTAAGCTTAGCCCACGATCATCCTAGTGGCCATGCTGGGGTGAACAGGACCAAAGACCATTTGGGAAGGTCATTCCACTGGGAGGGACTGGGCAAGGACGTTTCTACCTATGTCCGGTCTTGTGAGGTGTGCCAAAGAGTAGGAAAACCCCAAGACCAGGTCAAAGCCCCTCTCCAGCCACTCCCCATAATTGAGGTTCTATTTCAGCGAGCAGCTGTGGATATTCTGGGTCCTTTCCCCGAAAAAGACACCCAGAGGAAGCTGTACATACTGACTTTCATGGATTTTGCCACCCGATGGCCGGAAGCAGTAGCTCTAAGCAACACCAGGGCTAAAAGTATGTGCTAGGCATTAACAGATATTTTTGCCAGGGTAGGCTGGCCCTCCGACATCCTTACAGATTCGGGAACTAATTTCCTAACAGGGACCATGAAAAGCCTTTGGGAAGCTCATGGGGTGAACCACTTGGTTGCCACCCCTTACCACCATTAAACAAACGGCCTGGTGGAGAAGTTTAATGGGACTTTGGGGGCCACGATACGTAAATTCGTAAATGAGCACTCCAATGATTGGGACCTAGTGTTGCAGCAGTTGCTCTTTGCCTACAGGGCTGTACCACATCCCAGTTTGGGGTTTTCACTGTTTGAACTTGTGTATGGCCACGAGGTTAAGGGGCCATTACAGTTGGTGAAGCAGCAATCGGAGGGGTTTACGCCTTCTCCAGGAACTAACATTCTGGACTTTGTAAACAACCTACAAAACGCCCTCGGGGACTCTTTAGCCCTTGCTAGAGAAAACCTAAAGGATGCTCAGGAAGAGCAAAAGGCCTGGTATAATAAACATGCCAGAGAGCGTTCCTTCAAAGTAGGGGACCAGGTCATGGGCCTGGAGCACCTTCAAGACCATAAGATGAAAGCATCATGGGAAGGGCCATTTACGGTCCAAGAGTGCCTGGGAGCTGTTAACTATCTCATAGGGTCCCCCACCTCAACCCTAAAGTATACGATGTTAATTCTTTAAAGCCCATTTATTCCAGAGAATTAAAGGTTTGTCAGTTTACAGCCCAGGTAGGAGATGACGCTGAGTGGCCTGAAGGTGTTTACTATGAAGAAAAAAGTGCTGGTGGCATGGAAGAGGTGAACCTCTCCATGACCCTTGGACGTATGCAGCGACAGCAGATCAAGGAGCTGGGCACTAGCTTCACACCAATGTTCTCAGCCACCCCAAGACAGGACCGAACGGGCATACCACTCCATTGACACAGGTAATGCTCGCCCAATTAGAGCCCAACCTTACCGGGTGGCTCCTCAAGCCAAAACTGCTATAGAACGGGAGATCCAGGACATGCTACAGATGGGTGTAATCCACCCCTCTGAAAGTGCATGGGCATCTCCAGTGGTTCTAGTTCCCAAACCAGATGGGGACATTCACTTTTGTGTGGACTACCGTAAGCTAAATGTTGTAACTCACCCAGACAACTATCCAATGCCACGCATAGATGAGCTATTGGAAAAACTGGGATGTGCCCAGTTCACCTCTACCTTAGACTTAACCAAGGGGTACGGCTAAGTACCACTAGATGAATCCGCCAAGGAAAGGTCAGCCTTCATCACCCATAAGGGGCTGTATGAATTTAATGTGCTCCCTTTTGGGCTGCGAAATGCACCCGCCACCTTCCAGAAACTTGTAGATAATCTCCTAGCGAGACTGGGAGAATCTGCAGTCACCTACCTTGACGATGTGGCCATATTTTCTGATTCATGGGCAGAACACCTGGAGCATCTACGAAAAGTCTTCGAGCCCATAAGGGAGGCAGGACTAACTGTTAAGGCTAAAAAGTGTCAAATAGGCCTAAACAGAGTGACGTGCCTTGGACACCAGGTGAGTCAAGGAACTATCAACTCCCTACAGGCCAAAGTGAATGCTATCCAAAAGTGGCCTGTCCCAAAGTCAAACAAAAAGGTCCAATCCTTCTTCGGCTTGGCCGGATATTACAGGTGATTTGTACCGCACTACAGCCAAATCGCTGCCCCACTGACAGACCTGACCAAAAAGAAACAGACAAATACAGTTCAGTGGACTGAAGAGTGTCAGAAAGCCTTTAACCCGCTTAAAGCGACACTCATGTCTGACCCTGGGCTAAGGGCCCCAGACTTTGACAAACCTTTCCTAGTAACCACAGATGCATCCGAGCGTGGTGTGGGAGCAGTTTTAATGCAGGAAGGACTGGATCAAGAATTCCATCCTGTCGTGTTTCTCAGCAAAAAACTATCAGAGAGGGAAAGCCACTGATCAATCACCGAAAAGGAATGTTACGCCATTGTATACGCTCTGGAAAAGCTACGCCCATATGTTTGGGGACGGCGTTTCCATCAGCAAACCAACCATGCTGCGCTGAAGTGGCTTCATACTGTCAAGGAAAATAACAAAAAACTTCTTTGATGGAGTTTAGCTCTCCAAGATTTTGAAATACAACACATTTCAAGGGCTTCTAACAAAGTGGCTGGTGCACGCTCCTGTAAAAGTTTCCCAGAATCAACTGGTTAAAATCGTCCTTAACATGTGGAAAATATTGTTAGTTTTATATAATCAGTAGTACGTCTAGAGGTGCATGTGTCTTATTAACTCTTGTTTTCTCCTAGAGCTCCAGGAAAAAAATCACAGCCAGTGTGGAACAGGCTGTCCAGCACCGTCTGTGATTTGGGGGGCGTCATAAACATATAGATAAGGGTAGCATAAAATCCCTCCTGGGCAGCTGTACTGAATCTTTACCTTTAAGGGGTTAAGAAGCTGAAATAACCTGGTTGGCACTGACCAAAAGGACCAAAGATACTTTCAAATCGGGGGGGGGAGGGGGGTTGTTTGTGCTCTTTTTGTTTGTTCCCTCTCCGGACCGAGAGAGAGGGACCAGGCAGGAACAACATCTCCTGAAAACATACCTGAAATGATTAATCTAAGATTACAAAAATTGTAAGTAAGGCAAGGAAATGCATTAGATTATCTTTTATTTTAGCATGTGAATTTTCCCTATGCTAAGAGGTAGTTTTAGTCCTGTTTTTGTAACTGTGAAGCTGAGTCCAGAGGGGAGTCCTCTGTGTTTTAAATCTTTTTATTACCCTGTAAAGTTATCTTCCATCCTGATTTTGCAGGTGTGATTCTTTTACTTTTCTCTTTATAATAAAGTTCTTCTTTTAAGAACCTGATTTTAGTGTCCTAAAGATAAAGGGTCTGGTCTGTACTTACATTAAAGGCAATTGGTTGGTATATTATTCTCAAGCCTCCCCAGGAAAGGGGGTGATGGGGCTTGGGGGATATTTTGGGGAAATAGGGATTTCAAGTGCCTCGTCCCTGAATTTTTGTTTAAATCACCTGGTGGTGGCAGCAATACCATCCAAGGACAAGAAAAGAATTTGTGCCTTGGGGAAGTTTTTAACCTAAGCTGGTAAAATATAAGCTTATGGGGTCTTTCATGCGGGTCTCCACATCTGTACCCCAGAGTTCAGAGTGGGGAGGGAACCCTGACAACATGCCTCTCCCTTCTGCATCAATTCTGGTCCAGCACCGGAGCTGAATTGAGATACTGGCCTGGCACTCAGAACATTTGGATTCAAGTCCTAGCTCTTGCCACTGACTCCTTGTGACACCTTGGGATAATACTTCTCTCTGGGCCTCAGTTCTCCATGCGTAAAATGGGAAATGATAATCCTTCCTTCGCTTTATTTAGAACGCCATCTCTTTGGGGGCAGATACCATCTCTTTGTTCTGCATTTGTATAGCACCTAGCACAAGCTGCCCCTGGCCTCTATAACTAGGGCTTCTGTGTGATACTGCAATACAAATAATAGCTTCAGACGCCATTCTAGACCATTCATTACTTTTAAAGGGGAAGAAAGCTTTTTTTAATATTCCCGATGGCCCAGATTCAGCAAGGTAGATATCTAAGTATGATGGGAAATTGGAGAGGTTGCAGAGAAGAGCCCCAAAATGATTTGAGGGATGGAAAAAAATGTCTTATGCTGGGAGAGTTAAAGTGCTCATTCTGGTTAGCTTCTCAAAAAGGAGACAGAGGTGACTTGATCATGGTGTCCAAGTACCTTCATATGGAGAAAATACCAGGTACTGAAGGGCTCTTTAAACTAGCAGAGCAAGGCACAGCGTTAAACACTAGAACCAAACACTAGAAGTTAAAGCCAGGTTCTAGTTAAGAGAGGAGTTAATGCAGAGCAGTCCTTTGGCCTGTGTTATACAGGAAGTCAGACTAGATGATCACAATGCTCCCTTCTGGCCTTATAATGTTAAATTGAACTTAGAAATAAAGCACTATCAAGGGTGATTATCCATTGGAACAAACTCCCAAAGGAAGTTGTGGATTCTCTGTCTCGACATCTTTAAACAAAGACTGGAGGCCTTTCTGGAAGATGCTTTAGCCAAGCACAAGTCACGGGGATCACAAGAGTCACTGGGTGAAGTTCTCTGGCTTGTGCTATTGCAGGTTAAAGTAGGTGATGCAATAGGACCTTCTGGCCTTAAAATCTATGAGAGTGATTTCCTTTGACCACTCTCCTGCCTAGAAGTTAGACACAAGCTTAAGAACCTTGCTGAATCAGGATCTAACAGAGGGATGTGGAAAATAGAAAGATGAAATACACAACACCTTTACCTGAACAGCTTTCCCTGGAGAACTGCATAGTAAACTCAGAAGCACCCCCAGCATCTAATCTCACAGCATCTGTATCAGTAACAAACAAGGCAGCTTAAAATGAGAGATCCGTGTAAAAATGTTTATTTACTAATGTTTTTTTAATACAGTACCTTAAAAAAATTACACACCTTGGCTCCAATTAAAGTGGGAAGGGGAAAAAAGGAATCTTAACAGCAGCAAAACATTCCCATTTGTTTTTCACTCTGTAAATTAAAAAAACCCAAACCCAAAATATGCTTCTGAAATTTTGTGATTTAATTAGGTTATGGAAATGGAAAAACACAAGTCCACTATTCTCAACCCATAGTTGGCTGTTAATGCATGTGTGCGTGTGTGTGGGAGTGAGGGAGGCAGCTTGCTAAGTCAGAGGGAAAAGCTGTGAAAGTCAGTCAAAGAAGAAAACGAACTCAGCAGCAGGCGGCTTTCCCTGCTCAGAACTGTTTGACATTTCTCCTCCAAGAGGGGGCAGGGGAAGCAGCAGCATCATAAAGAAGAGTAGAGGAAATCAAGCTGATCCCCCCCACCACACACCCTGAAAAACATTACAAGGTGAAAGCACAGAAATTAGCTATATAATATTCCCCATCCCAACCCTAAAGAGCCTCCTTATGGGAAACCAATATATCTGGGGACACATCTGACCTGAGCGTTGAAGTCCCATTGCAAGGAGAGCTACACAGAAATTTAAGAAAAGTAACCCACCCCAAAGTGACAACAGAGAGGTTTAACAAGCCGTTTTGGTGTTTTTTGGGGGTAGGCGGGATAAGACACACATGTGATACTTTGCAGAGGATTGTGGTCCGTCCAAGACAAGACACTCAGGGCCCTGCAGTGCTGGCGAGAGCTGCTGGGGAATGGCCAATTTCAGTTCAGGCAACAGCTCCCCAGTTACCCAAGCAAGAGAGATTTGCTCAGTGACTGAGCCCCATTTATTAGGAGGCTCTGGATGGAATCAGAGGCAAAAAGGGTTTCTGCCTCTCCCTGCATTGAATCCCCACCCATTTCAGCTTGGACATTCATAAGAGTGGATAAGGTAATGAAGTGGGCAAAGCTATGCTTCTCTTTTCAGGTGGCTTCCAACCACAGCCACTGCTGAGTGGATATAGGATTTCAAACAAATGCAGACATGTCACTGTTGTGCAAGTGTGGAGGGAGTGGGGTCTTTTATTTAATGATTTCCATCTGAAGTAGTGCTCAGAACGGGTCTGGACTGACAGTCTACTTTTAGCCACATAAGGGCCAGCATGGCAAGCATCCTCATTGTGCCACCATGTCCAGTCTCCATGGCCTCCTTGACCCTGGCATTTTTGTGGATTGAGACCCACAAAAACTCATTTCATACAATGGCTTCTGATTGCTACCAGCTTGGACTAGATTTGAACCAGTAACCTAGTGGTGAACGAGAGTGTTCCCATTCACCATCTCCTGAGCCATCCAGCCCCTTTTGTACAGGTGAAGTGTTTTTTTTAAAATGCATTTCTAGTGAGTGAGGAAGAACGTAAAAAGGGATTTTGGAGGTAGGTTTGAAGTCGATTTAGAAAAAACAGGCACATTATTCAACAGAACCCTTTTGTGTCACCCTTCCAAAGATGCTTCATCCTATACCAGGGCTGTACAACAAAAATCGTCCCATGCACCTTGACCCCTGCTACTGAAAACGGTGATGCAAGGAGGGCTTCAAAAGGTCACCAGTGGATTCCCAGTCACATGATTCTATGAGATTCCTGCAGAGCGGAAACAAAAATAGCGAGGGAGAGGGATCCTTATTTTCCGAGCGAGGGAGCGCCCAGCAGCGAGCTGGGAGGAGAAATAACAACTGGCTTAACTGGCTTCTTTTCCTCCATCATCGAGCAGAGCAAGGTCCTGAAACGAGCCAGCTCAGCCCAACACACCATGGCATGAGGAGATGGGTCCCTGCTGGCATGCATTCATACCCATTGACCGGCTGGAACAGGCACTCCCAAGTCTTGGGCATGCAGCTCCCTTGGATAGGCACATTAACTGGAGCGGCAAAGGGATCTGCAAATCAAAAGACTAGTCCATCCGCACCTTGTTCCATGGAAACACCGGAGTTCTCTGCTTGTTCCGAACCCTTCGTCCCAAACCATCATCCTCCTATCAGAAGGCATGGTGCTGCCATTGCTACAGCACGGGAGGACTCAAGCCTCTTGCAGGGATGGCGATCAACCAGCTTCTGTATGGGACTCAAGAGTCCGGGATGAAAGCCCCAACTGTAGTTTCATTATCCTAATGATATGAAAATCTACACCATCACCAAAAGCCAGGGCGACAGGCTTTGTAGGTTAAAAATATAATAAGCAAAACTCCATTAAAATGCTTGAGTGCAGGGGATGTACATGGGAAGGGCCAACTTACGCATTTGGACTATGTTAAGGCAGCAGTGAAGAATCCTAAGGACCATCCCTTTCTCCTCTCAAGAATGGAGTCTGTAAAGGAGGCCGGGGCAGACCTTTTCCAAAATAACCTGGTGAAATTTTAAACCCTGTGAGACCATTAGAACCTGGAACTATGGGATACTGAGTGTAGTTTTACAGGACAGGTGTAAACACGCCATCAAGCTGAGGTACTGCAGGGTCTATGGGTTTGACTCTGATCTCAGTCAGACCAGCATACACTAAGAGACAATGGAGTCACTTCATATTTAAACTGGTTTGACTCAGGTGGAAATCAAAGGCCTTCTCTACACTGGGATATTGATCCATGGTTGACACTGGCTGACAAACAAGGGATACCACACCCTCACCCACACATTGGATCCCTTTTGACCAGTGCTGGAATCAATTCTCTAGCAGGCGGTGTTGAAAATAGTGTGGTCTTGTCACCTATACCAGTCAAACCACTTTCAACTTGTGGAAGGAAGGGGCGATCAGTGATCGATAACCTACTATCAACCAGGGACAAGCACTGCTTCCTGTTTATACTAGGAGAAGTGTGTGGACTTAAACCCAGTAATTAGAGTAAGTGGAGGAGGAGGAGGATTTGGGACACGCAGAATGTCTGGAGCCATTTCCCTTTACCTGACAGGTTGATTTTGCTCAGACAGACTTGTAGCATAAGAGCGTGGATGACGGGAGCCCTGGAGGTGGCTGCTAACTCGGTAATGCTGAATGGCAAAGCAGACTCAGGAATAGGAGTCATTTAAGCGAGGATGTAAGACCCCTTTTCTCCTATGGCGCTTTTCTGCAGTTCCTGCACTGGAGAGTCCAAGAGACATCTTTCACCAGGATGAATAAGGCGATTCTCCCTCCTATACAGAGAGGAGATTCCTGTTTTTTGCATCTCATCTGCGTGTTAGGATTGGTTTTGCCTTCAGTGAGGGTCAAGCATTGGTTCACGCTATGTATGTTTGGAACAGTGCCTAGACAGAGGCCGAAATGCAGCAACAACCAAGGGAGAGCCTTGCGTACAAGACTTCACCTGATATGGCGGGGGAAGTGGATCCACTTCTAACCCCAGGCCAGGATGGATCTTCTGGTAACAGGCGGAGTCCAATCTGCTTTGGGAAGGAGAGAAATTGAACAAAAAGGAACCCAAAGAAACATGGGAAAGGTTAAACCATTAAAAAAAAAAAGGGGGGGGGGGGAGAGAGAAGAGACAGAAAAAGTAAAAGAGCCCTGTATGTAATGAATGACTGGAGGTTACTCTACTGAGCCACACTTTGCCCTCCAACCCAAAACCGGATCAAGAGGAGTTCTGGTTCTGATAGATTGAGGCTTTCTCCTTCAGCAAATCCAGACACAAGTGACAGCTCCAGCTCCCTGCAAGAAGAGGTGAAGACTCAGTAACTAGGCTTTCCCAGAATGCTTAGTGAACTGCATATGTGTGAGGGGGCGATTTGCCGGCTGCTGAAATGTAGCCAGCTCCGGGGTGGAACACAGCAGCTGTTTAACAGGACGACAGAGCAATGTTAGAACAACAGATTAACAGGCAATGCTATCTAGGGTGCCAAACTGGGGTCTATTTCCAGCTCTGCCACTGACCTACTGTGCAACCTTGGGCAAGTCACTTCCCCTCTCTGTACCATTATTTCCTCTCCCAGCCTTTGTTTATTTAGAATGTAAGCGCTTTGGGTCAGGAACTGCCTCACTGTGGGTTTGTCCACACAGTGTTCATACTGCTTTTAACTATACCAGTTTGAAAATGGTATAGCTAAAGCGGCACAACCCCCTAGTATGGAAACAGTTATACTGGTGCCTCATGCCAGTCGTTTATTCCAGACTCTTGGTTGAGGCCTCTAGATATTAACATACTACTACTACTAATAAACATGCGATAACAAGTCCCAATCTCTTTTGGGCCTCAACCGCTACCACCATACTACTAACAATCTTGGCTGAGCCCCCAAGATGCTACCATAATATTACCAATAGTGCACATACAGTAACAAGGCCCAGATCTTGGTAGGGGCATCGTAGGGAATATGGTCATATTAATAAATGACTTAGGAGAAAGTGAACTGGCAACATAGAGATCACAGATTCAGTCCCTTTCCAACTGGCAGTAAATATGAAGGAGGCATTAACCCTTTAAGCCCTCCCACTCTCCAGTGGCTCCTTTAGAAGCAAAACAGGATGAAGGTTGTGCAGCCTACTAGGCAGTACTGCTCTTCTCTTACAGTCCTTGCCCAATTCCCAATTATGTCCACAAGCCTCATGCTCTTGTCCCTGGAACATATCTAGGGCTCTACCAAATTCATGGTCCGTTTTGGTCAATTTCACAGTCATAGGATTTTTAAAATCGTAAATTTCATGATTTCAGCTATTTAAATCTGAAATTTCACCGTGTTTTAATTGTAGGAGTCCTGACCCAAAAAGGAGTTCCAGGGGAGTTGCAAGGTTATTTTGGAGGTGGGGGGGGGGGGTTTACGGTATTGCTACCCTTACTTCTGTTCTGCTGCTGGCGGCGGCGGCTGCCTTCAGAGCTGGGCAGCTGGAGAGTGGCAGCTGCTGGCCGAGAGCGTAGCTCTGAAGGCAGAGCTGCCGCCAGCAACAGCACAGAGGTAGGGATGGCATGGTATGGTATTGCCACCTTCCTTCTGCACTGCTGCCCGCAGAGCTTGGCCCTCAGTCAGCAGCCGCCACTCTCCAGCTCTGAAGGCAACGCAGAAATGAGGGTAGCATAGTATGGTGTTGCTACCCTTACTTCTGTGCTGCTGCTGCTGGCAGGGCGCTGCCTTCAGAGCTGGGCTCCCGACTAACAGCCACCGCTCTCCGGCCACCCAGCTCTGAAGGCAGCGCAGAAGTGAGGGTGGCAATACCACGACCCCCCTAAAATAACCTTGTGACCCTCCTGCAACTCCCTTTTGGGTCAGGACCCCCAATTTGAGAAACACTGGTCTCCCTCATAAAATCAGTATTGTATAGGATAAAAGCACACAAAAGACCAGATTTCATGGGGGGATACCAGATTTCACGGTCTGTGATGCATTTTTCATGGTTGTGAGTTTGGTAGGGCCCTAAACATATCCCAGCAAGTGTTAATCCAGGACTATGTGCTCCCAGTATGCTAGGAAACAAAGCTCCCAAGATCTTCAGATATTACTCCATCTAGGTAACGTTAAGTGAGATAATTAAAAGGCGAATTAAAATTAACATGGGTGAATCTAGACCAGAGATTGCTTCTGGCTGCTCAACTGTAACCAGTTTGCTTTGAAACCATGAATCAGCGCATTGTGCAAGGAAAGGTGGGGCTGGTGGAAAATCTGGACTCTGCCACTGTACTCTTGATTTTGCTACCAACGCAGAAATGTTTCCACACTTGGCAGGATGCTGTCCCCATACTTCCTTCCTCAGGAAGCCTAATGACATTCCTACCACATCCCAGCTGGCATAGAGAAAGTGATGATTTAGTACCAGGAGGATCTTACTGGAGAGGGCACTGCCCGGAGAAAGTGTATCTGACTATTTCGACAGCAGGCTGAGGGAGGGAGGTCCACAGACCTCATCTAATCTGACCTCGTGCATGACACAGACCAAAGAATTTCACAGGTTCTGATGTAAGCAGAAACATCTCTGATCAATTTCAATGAGAGCTGCACCTGCTTCCTCCAAGTCTGAATTTGTTGGCCCTTGTATCTAAATCCTCCCTTTTAAATATCAATATTGGATGTTTTTCTAACAGATCTACTCCAACTCAAACATCAACTAATTCAGGATAGTCCCATGACCTGTGATATACAAAAGGACAGACTAGTTGGATCACAGTGGTCCCTTCTGGTCTTGGAATCTGACTCTAAGAAAACCAAGGAAAGTTATGGGGAACTTGGAGTATTTGTGCAACACCTAGCATAATGGGGTTCTGTCCCATGACTGGACCTCCTAGGGGATATCCACAATATGAATAAGTAGAGTCCCAACCTAACCCTACACTTAGCACAGTGTTCCCTTCACCACAAGATCCTACACACACCTCTTAGCACATTTGTCAGTTTAAGAGGCACCCAGGACTGGAATAAGTGAGAGGGGGTGCTGCTGCAAATTAGGACTGTAGGGCACTGGGCGGGGGAGGGAAGGACTTGGGCAGCAGAGGGATCTGTGGGTTAGGATCATAGGGGATCAGCAGAGCTACATGTGTTAGGGAGCTCAGAGCTGAAATAGCAAGCGAGGCTGTGCAGCAAGTTTGAGGGACCTTGGCAGAGCTCTGGGTGGGGAGGGAAGCCAGGCCCAGAATAGTACGGGATGTTATACGGGATTCAGAGATGTGTGGGAGAAAGTTGCACATTTCCTGCTTGCATCATGCCATGCCGCGGCCCAATGCTATCAATCACTAGTACTTAGAACCAAAATCATATAAGTTATCAGAATTCTAAAGAGACAGATGAAGAATGGGCCAAGGAGCACTACATTTACCTTCGGGTGGCTCTGACATGGGCGGAGTTAGACAGTACATGTGATACCCACGATCACAATCGTCACAGAAGAGCAGCTGGTCCTAAGCAGAGGGGGGAGGAAAATAAAGGAAAATTCGGATGATTCAACACAGCTTCACAAAGGGGCTCTATTTACAAATCACTGCATGATTCTGCCATCCCACAAAGAACAACAGAGAGAGCTTTAGTGACAGAGAGAGCTTTAGTGACATGCGAGTCTAACCAACTCCTCAGGATTAGACCTGCCACATTTGACACTAAAAGCATAAGCCTCTACCACTCAAGCCACAAGAGTAACTCCATTAGCTGATAGCAGTAGTAGATTCCTATGTGGGACAGCCACTGAAGAGGTCTGTGTAACACCTGCAGGGCTGGATCAAGGCATACTCACATGCCTAGGGTCCTGGCTCTTAGATTCATGTTAAAAGGTCAGGATTTCAGGTTTCGATTTTCTACGCTTTGGTACTGCGAAACAAATTCCGATAGCGTGACCTGAGTGTGATGCAGAGACGTCTGCCTGAGTCTGCAGAGAGCCTGAGACATTAGCTCTGTCTAGGATGGAGCTTCTCCATAAGTGACTAATGTAGTGATGCCCACCTGAGTTTGCAGAGAGCCGATTAATTGCTCTGAGAATGGAGCTGCCACATGTGAAACCAATACAGCCTGCCTGTATCTGCAGAGATCCTTAGGTAATGGGAGAAGCAACTACCAAAACCAGTGAGGAAGCCACATTGCCCAACTAGAGCAGAACAGGTCCCCTGACCTAGGGGGAGAGGGCAATGTGATGGTACACCTAAGGTCTCAAGCTGCATTACTCCAGCCTGGAACACACACTCCCCGAGAGCCTACCTTGGACCTTATCCATAATCCTACCTCCCAGCTAGTCTCCATTCAGAATTTAAACTCCCACAGTAAACTCCATTCCAAAGATTATTCTCCTGTCTCTGCCAAAACTGTGCAAGCTGCTGCTCTCGCTGTGCAGCATGGCAAGATGTAGGCAGATAATACTTGGGGAGATAATTTCTGGACACAAACGACATGTACCCCTCGGGGCTTGCTGGTCCCCATTTGCAGCTGGGGATGCCCAAAGCGTCAAGCTTGCTCTGCCATGGTCGATCCTGCCAGCACCGAAAGGTACTCACATCGTTCTCCGAGGTACCACAGATGTTGCAGCATTTACACTCGATGCACTGCCAACGGTACGTCTTCACTGCTGCCATCATAACCGGGGTGAACTGGAGGCAAGAAGGGTGCCCTGCCAAGGTGGGTGAAACAAAGCCACACATGGATGTTAGACACGTCAGGCCTGGACAAGTGGCAAGAGTTCAGAGAAGCATGAAACATAGGGAGGCAGGAAGATACACAGAGGTTGTTTCCAAATAGCAGCAACTGCAATGGTGACGGCTCTTGCCCCCAGAGAGGGGGAAATAGAGAAGGAGCAGTGCTAGACAAGGAAGGAAGTAGAAACATACAGAGAGGCTGCTCCAGACAGCAGCAGAGGAGAAGGCTCTCCAGCTAACAGGAGAGCAGGGTAAAGAGACAGACAGATGGGGATGCTGAAGCACGGAGAGGGGAAGTGACATGCTCATGGTCACGCAGCCAGTCAGTGGCAGAGCCAAGGGTTGAACCCAGGAGTCCTGACTTCCAGTCTCTCGCTCCTCTAACCACTAAAGACCTTTCTCATTCTACAGCTGGATATGGAATCTAGAGGTCCTGAATCCCAGGCCTCCTCTTGCTCTAACCCATTAGACCCCCCTCCCCCACTTCCAAAGCTGGGAACATAACCTAGGAGCACTGACTCATAGTCCCCTGGCTCCTCCTTCAGCTGGCTTAGGTGGGACAAAAGAAACCAGGTAGCCAAAAGTTTGCACTGGCCTTAAATAAAAGAGCAGAAATGCTCCTGGCTCTGGGCAAGAGAGACATCAGCTTCCCATCATGCATCACTGCAGCCACCCATGGGACAAATAAGAGGGCAGCCAGCATAAAGAACCACCCCAACTCAGTGAAATGAAGCAGCAGCAACACCTCATGCTGGATCACGGGCATCCAGCCTCTTGAATGCAGGTATTGCAAATCAAAGTACCTGATCGCCCGCAGTCTGAACATGACACCAGCTCCTCCGGGTGCCCAGTCTTCTTATTGATTTTTGAGTCTCCCAGGCAGAAGTCACAGTAATTGTTGGGCAAAGCCAAGCCATCAGGACCTTTCTTGGCTGTTTGGAGAAGAGCCAACCCCACCCCACCAAACAGAGACAAGGTTATTTAGAGTGAGCAATGACACCTAGAAGAACATCATTCAACGAGATTCCTGCAGGGACTTTGGCCCACATAAGCTTCCAGATGCAGCAGAGAGGAGTCACGCCGTAGCCAATGTATCCACTTCTAGATCCCTGCGTGGATACAAAATGTATATCCATGTATATAAAGCGGATATCCGCGGAGATGAAGGGCTCTAGAGACAATGAGCGAGACCAGCAGGGCCATGGCCAGTGACCAGGCCAGGAACAGCAGCAGCATGTCGAGCTGCCACTGACAGGAGCCAGCGCCCAGCCTGGCAGCTCCTCCAGCGTGGCTGTACTGTCCCCAGCCCTGACCACTGGGGCGGGCATAAGGTTCACCAACAGCAGTCCCTGGTCATGCTAGTATGTGCAAACGGCTCGCACACTCCTGGACAGGAGTCCCTTCCATGCAGCAGTGTGCATCTCCTGTCCAAGAGCGTGCAAGCCACTTTCACATACACCTCTACCCCGATATAACGCAACCCGATATAACACTAATTCGGGTATAACGCGGTAAAGCAGCGCTCCGGCAGATCAAAGCAAGTTCGATATATCGTGGTTTCACCTATAACGCGGTAAGATTTTTTGGCTCCCGAGGACAGCGTTATATCGGGGTAGAGGTGTATTAGCTTTCGCCGCTGGTTTCGCTTGCTGTTGCTAGAGCCCTGCAACTCCGCAGATATCCACAGGTAAAAAGCGGATATAAATTTTGTATCTGCACAGGGCTCTATCCACTTCTGCAGTACCTTTCATTTGCGGATCTCAAAGCACTTTAGAAACACAAAGCCTCAACTCTGCATGTGACAAAGGTAACAGTTCTTTTACCTGTGTTACGCAAAAGGTAAACAGACATAGAGAGAGGAAGCGTTTTGCCTGACACACAGCTAGTTGGGGCAGAGGCAGAAAAAGAATCCAGGAATCCTGAGTTGTGGGCTGGCTAATCTAACCGCTCTGCTAATTCCTCCAACCTAGATTACATTGGTTTCCATGGATCCCAGGTGTCTCAGCTCCCTTCTCTAAGACACTAGGCTCCTAGAGCCAGGGACAGAACCAAGGAGTCCCGACTCTGAGCCCCTCTTGTTCTAGCCCTCTAGACCCCCACTTCTCTCCTAGAGGTGGGGATAGACCACAGGAGTCCCAGCTGTAGTCTTGGTACCCTCACCACTACACTCTGGCCCTATGTCTACATTTCTAACGAAGGCTACAGAAGAGCCAGGACACGCAGGAGATGGGGTCAAGACAGTGGCTAAAGGTCTTACACTTCTGCTCCTCGGATCTCTGAGAGACGGGCGTCGGGGGCTGCGAATCTTCCTTATCCTCCCCCTCCTCCTCGGCCAGATGGGAGTGAGCATAGTGGTAACTGAGCCCAGGGCGGTTCTTGTAACGCTTCCCACAGACTGCAAAAGAAAATGGGGATGGGTCTGAGCTCCTGGCAGGCATTTGAGCCACACACATCACTGCTCACGTGCAACCCCCCAGCTCCCTGTGACAGCCCTTCCCAACCCGCCCTCCTCCCGAAGACACAGCATTTAACAGTGTACAACAACCAACATGGCTTCAGGAGGCTACTTCATGAGCCAGCAGACTCATGGCTTGGCCAGACCCTGAGAAGCCATGGGCGTTTCTACCCTTGCTGACTGTAAGCCATAAATCCTCCTACTTTTCCCCTACATCTCCTGCTTGCCCAGCAGATCTTCATGGGGATGGGAAAGCTTTGTCCAGAACAATCCAAGCCATGAAACAGAAGGAAATTCTCATCTTCTCTTGCGTTTAAACCTGCCTAACTAAGAAATTCTGAGCCCCCAAAAGGTGGTGTCTCCTTAGATGCATGGTTTCTCTGATCAAGTGACACTGGAACAAAGCTGAAGGCATCCCACACAGAATCCCAGAAAGCAAACACCACACTATCCCCACACTCCCACACACACTTCTGTTGCCTCTGCCTGCTTTGCTGTCCCTAAAAGGCAGCTGCTTTACAGCCACAGGGGGTAGAGAAAAGGCTTGTTTTCCATGCAATAAACCAACCTCCCTTGCAGGGCTGGAAGTAGAGAGCATGATGCCCCTGGAATCGGAAGCCATCTCCCCGGTCTGCGTTCCTTTCTTACCATTTACCTCTGACATTGTTTGGTAACAGAATGGCAGCCTCAGAGATCAAAGCCCACAGAACAGGCACAGCGCAGACAGCATCAGCGCAAGTTTCTCCCACACCCTCTGGCCACAAAACAGCCAGGACAAGTCCTACTGTAGAGGGACTTCCCCACCACTGTGGGGTGGCAAAAATGAGCTGTCAGTCTTCATGGCATATCCACTGGCCTCTCAGTGTCAACAGAAGGCTTCTGAGAGGTGGGCACCACTGGGAACTGGTCTGAGACCAACCTGACTCATTTCATGTACTAGCGAACAATCAGCAGTCAGATGGTAGCTGCTTTTGGTCATCACCAACAGCCTAGGCTGTATTCGAACTGCTGAGCTGGCAGTGAAGGGCTCGTATTCTACCCCCCATCCTGAGCCACCTGATAGCCATTATAGCAATTACACCTTGCTTAAACAGAACTGGGGGTGGGGGCAGGGACAGACAACAGGTTTTCTGTTGCAATCCACTCCCTTTGTGCTACTGGAGTGGGAACCTCCTACAAGTCTACAGCCAGGGAAACCCTCGGTAGCCAGAGCTGGCTCTTATGCCTCCCTCTTTGCAGTTCCCAGCATAGGGGTCTGTGTCTGAAGAGTGGCTGGAGCATGATGTGCTGCTGCCAACCCCAGCTGGCACATGGTTCCTCAGGGATCATGCCAAGCTAGTGCAAATAAAGCATTCCTCCTAGCCTGCTCTCATTTGCCTTGGAGGTGGAAGCTGGGCCACAGTAGAGGATCTCCCTTGCATGCAAAGATCCCTAACTTGGCCTTCTCCCACTTAACCCAGTGAGACAAAAAACCCAAATCCCACTTATCGATGCCACCAAGCAGCTGAGGCAGAAGGGCAGTAAGCAAAATGTTCAGAAGAGTTCTGAGAAGAGCCTAAATCCCACTGAGCTTCAATGAGACTTGGCTTCCCTAAGTCACTTTTGAACCAGGGCTTAGGCACTCTCCCCACTATAAAGGGTTTGTCAGAGCAGCTCTATCAATAGAGCTACATCAGCAACCCCTCCCTAGGCCAGGTCTACACTAGGGATTTCGACCTGCATAATAGCTGTCAGTCAGCAATACAAAGAGCAGAGATCACTGACTGACAAAGCTGTGCTGGCAGAAGTCCCTAGTGTCATCAAACCAGCAAAGCCGCACTTTTACCAATACAGCTTGTTTTGTTCAGGGGGAATCTGGGTGTGCGTATTGGTTTTACTGCGCTGGGATAGCGCTGTCCACGCTAGGAGCGATTTGTCAGCGTAGTATATGGACTGAAAACCACTCAACTTGTTTCATACGTTGGCCTCCCAACCACAGTCAGATGAGGACTGTTTTCAGTCACAATGAACCAGACTGGATTCAAACTGGTGGTAAGGGGTTCGGTGTCCTAGCCCCACTCTGAGACAGCTGGTGTGCATTATATCTATTACATTCTGCTTGAAACAAAACTGGGGAGGGGGAAGAATACCAGTAAAGCACTCCCAGCGTAGACATGGGCTTTAGTGGAGATGCACCTTATACCACCACCACCACCCACACACACACAAAAAAAAGTTCTTTTGACAGTATAACTTATACTAAGTCCTCGAATGAAATAAGCTAGGATTTTTTTGCTTTATTGGCACACTTGCTGGTTGGGGGAGGAGGGGGGTCACACTTCTAATGGACATAGCTATGCCAGAAATACTTTTCAGTGCAGGCCATGCCTTAGGCTCCTAAGACACTTAGTTGCTTTGGATAACTTTACTCAAAATCCCTATCACCCAAGCTTGCTAGTGGGTGGGAATGGAGTCCTGGCTGGATAACAAGGAGGAGAGAGGCAGGGCGGGAAAGCAATGAAGCTTAAACTGGGTCTTGGAGAGGGATGGATTAATTCAGGCTTGCCAAGATTTACCCAGAAAAGCAAAGCTGGGGACAAGGGAAATCCCAAGCCTCTTGGTTATTTAACTGAAGACTTGGATCTAGCAAAGAAAGGGGAAAAAAGACAAATCCCTCTAAAACCACTTTAAGCCACAGTCAATTTACATAGCGATTGAAAAGCCCATTTGCCAAAGGGAATTATTGCTCTCTTAGCTCTGTGTAAACACAAGTACAAGCCAGGCCTGGCTAGCTCCTCCAGCAGCACTGTTCTCTGGATACTTCTGCTGTGGCAGGGATCTTGCACATGCTGGCTTGGATGGAATGGAATTGGACTCTGAGCAGTCATTGGGAAAGCTGGGGTTATGGTTAGCTTCTCGATGGCTGGCCTCTAGTCTAGGCGATACCACATTTTAGGTATTTAATAGTCATGTCAATGAGAATTAAAACGTCTATTCTTATTCTGCGTATTTCATTCAAAGACCCCAAAGCACTTGACAAAGGGGGATATTTATCCACCACTTTATCCACCTCCTCCCCTCCCCACTAGACCACCACTCACCCTTCCTGGAGGTAGGACTAGAGCCCTAAGGGTTCTGGTTACAGCCAGGACCTGAGAGTCAGACAATACTGTTGCACCACAGAGAACAGAGGCAGCAGAGGCCTAGCAACGAGGTGGCTGGGGATGGGTAGGAGAGCCCATATGCTGAATTTCTCTTCACTGCAGATGCCATGTAACAAATGATGGGTGATCAGGCCCCAGGTGAGGAGTTTAATCAGGTCACTGAAGTATGCACTGTTGCAGAAAATTGCAGACCCATAACTTTGCCCATCAAATATTTAACAGAGCCTGCAAATTCCAGAGCCCCAGCCAACGCACTGGCTTGCCCAAGAGCCTTTTGGACCTGGTGTTGCATTAATATCTAATCCCGGCTGTGGAAGAAAAGGGAAGCATTTGGCAGAGCCGTGCAGGTGCAGCTTAAGCGAGATGGGGTAGCATATTAGCTAGGAGGCACAGGAGCCCAGTGAGTCGAAAAAGCCACCATAAGTCTGAGCTAAGAGGCAGAATGGCAGCATAAGGAAAAACCAATTTGACTCTTATTACACCATCATTTACCAGCTGGGCATGTGTCACTGGTGTCCTGGCCAGGCCAGGAGGCATTGTTACAGCAGCCAACAGGGACTGGTTCAAGCCGTCCCACCCCCTTCAGAATTCTGAGGACAATGGTCAAAACCCCAACCCCCCATGATGTCATTCATTCAAACATCTTGCAGTTTTAATGGACCCATAACATCTCCATTTCATCCCCTGTGATAACCCAGAACCCCTAGAACAAAGACGGTCCTTATGTTTCAGAGGAGGTCTAGCCAGCATCATCACAGAGGGAGAGAAATCATGTTTGGTTTTTTTTGTTTTTTTTAATAAAGCACATATATTTGAGCCAAAATCTCAATGGCAGCTGATAACCTTTGACCTTCATCCAGAGTCTGACATGGCCAGGTTCTGACAGTAAAAGCACAGTGCCTATTCCAGTAGCAATACACTTTGGCATTCCTTGAAGGAAAAGAGTCATGCCTCGGCCATTCCAGAGTGGGTTTGAGTTTGTCACGTGAATTTACTGCTGGCGCAAAGGGCCAGATTGACATCCCAAGACAGTGAGGCCTCTTTGCATCCACAGCACCAAGAACAAGCTGGGCAAATTTCTCCCTGCACTGTGGGCAAGAGGGAAGATTTTCAAAAGCAACTCGCAATTTTGGGTGCCCTGTTTGAGACATCTCTGAGGGGCCTGATTTTCAGCAAGTACATGGGCCCGCCCTCTGAAAAACAACTAGTCAGACGAGGGAACTTGATAAGTTTATGATCAGGCTAACATGACAGGGCTGCCTGAGATAGAAGGACCTCTTGGTTCATTGAGTCCGGTCCCTGCTTAGTGTAATGTTCTGCAAATCAGGTCCCTTTAATAAGGGCTCTCAGGATGGGCAACCCAAGATTAACAGTCACGTTTGAAAACCATGGCCAAAGTGAAAGGAGAAGCTCAGTCTCCATGGCCCATTCAATCCATGGACTCTCAGGCAGCAGGAGAGCCAATCAGTGCCAACTGTGGTGGCGGTTTGGTTTGATTTTTCTTGGTGCTCTGGATTGCGACCACACTCCAAAGAGTCTTTAAAACTAACATTCCAGGAGAACAAAGTCAGGAGGAAATAAAAAAAGCAGACAGAGAGAATGGACTACCTCGGTCGGGAGGTTTCAAGGTATGCTTTTGTTTGTAACTATCTGAAATACAGAAAGAGAATAATGAGAAAAAAGGTGAACACACCATAGGTCACACACATGGCAAGCAACAGAGAGCAGAGTGATTTTAAAAAGGAGAAAATAGAAAAAAATACTGCTTAGTTTTCTTTAAAAACTAGTGACCATTCTACCAGGACAGTAGGAAGGAGAGAGAAGTAACTGCAAAAACTCAGGATTTTGTACATTCTTTTGCCAATTTAAAGTTCAGAATCACAGGAATAGCCGCTCCCTTGGGCTGCTTAAGCTTTTCCAGTGGCATTCCCACTGACAGCAAGGAAGGAAACAGCAGCATAGAACTCTGCAAGGGGCAGCATGGGATGAGTTCTTGGGGGACGTAGTGGCTGCTACCAAATCAGAAACGGAGTAACGCACAACAGGGACGTCATAGAAATCCCATTTACTTGCCCTAGACACGCGCTTGATGTATTCATTCCCAGCAGGGCTAGTATGCCTTTCTGTTGCCAATAAAATTACTGAAATTGAATCCCATTAGAGATAAATTAGCTCTCCCACACCACAAGTGTGGCATGAAACCCATGTTTCGTGGCCAGAGCATGGACCAAAAGGTCTTTAGGACAACAATCAGCAAAGCAGCGACTATATCTCCAGTAGGACAGAATTGATCCCTGCCCTCCAGTTGAACTATGAGGTCTGAGAAGAGGGAGAGGACAAAGTAATTGGATTCCACAAACCCTGCAGCAAACAGATAGCTGAGTCATGTATTGCATAGCATAGGGAAGGGTGGGTTGGGCTTTTCCAGGCCCATAAAACAGACTGAACCTAGAAATCAAAGACAGGAACCCTGGTTAGTGGGAATGAGACCTCTGTGTTCATTCTCCCCACTACCCATACCCATACAGTCAAGAGGCAATTCTCACCATCAGATTCAGAGACCCTGGCTGGACATTAATATGGAGCTCTGACAGCTCCTTGCAGCCGAACAAAAAAGTAATATGTTGGCACTGCTGCCAGAAATGCCGCTCACACCTGTGGTGCAGGCTAAAGTGTTGCGAGAATGCAAACGGAGTGACCAGCCGTTTCATGCAGTCCAGACATCTGCAATGGCCTCCTTGCTTAGTGAAGATTCTCCTGGAGTGGGAGAACCTGCCCCCAATGCCAGATATCGCATGTGTCCTTCCAGGGGGGGGGGGGGGGGGGGAAACTGGATTCTGCGCACCCAGCAAAAATGACAGATCTGGATTAGGGCCACGGCTCCAGTAAAAACAAAGAAAGGGGGAAACTTACAAGTCCTCTGAATATTCTCAGATCCACTTTCATTTTGAATGACTATCACACCCCTGCAAAAATCCCATCCTGCCCCCAATGGATCCTGGAACACCGTTCCCTTCACCGCTCACTCCAAAAGCAAATACATTGGAGACAGCTTGGTCCCAGAGTACAGACTACTGGGAGACAAGCACTTTTCATACTCACTGTCGCAGGCATAAGGTTTATCTCTATCTTCTAATATGGCTGCATCCAGCTTCTTCCGAGCACCACTGACGCCTTTACCCTGGGAACCAGAAATCATATCAGTAAAGTGCTGTAGCCAAGACATTTGCTTCTAGAATTTAGTAATTCTTATGCCACCAAACTAGCTGACAGTCCATAAGGGACTAGTCAAAGGGGCTCCTGCATGCCTGTAGTTAAGATAACAAAATAACCAATCAAATAGCGCCCCTTAGTGGTCTTTGCCTGAGATAATTTATAGATTTTAAGGCCAGAATGGCCCATTAGATCATCTAGTCTGACCTGTGTAACTCAGGCTGGAGAATTCTGGCCAATTACACAAGTTATTGGGCTCAATCCTTGGGTTTCGCTAAAGCTTCTTCCAGAAAGGTATCCAGTCTGGATTTGCAGACACCAAGAGATGGAGAATCCCCCACTTCCCCTGAGAGTTTGTTCAACGGTTAACCACTCTCTCTGTGAAAAATGCGTGCCTTATTTCTAATATGAATTTGTCTGGCTTTAACATCCAGCCATTGGTTCTTGTTCTGCCTTTCTCCACTAGGTTACAGACCCTTTTAGTAAACTGGGATTTTCTCCCTGTAAAGGACATATACACCCTAAGCCCCGCAAGTCTGAGTCAGCTGACTTGGACCAGCCACAGGTGTTTAATTGTAGCATAGACATACCCTAAGTCTCTCCATGCATGTTCTCCAGCTCTCAAGTCATTTTTGTGGCTCTTTTCTGCTCCCTCTCCAATTTTTCAATATCCTTTTTAAAGTTTAGACACTAGAACTGGACACAGTATTCCAGTATTGGTCTCACCAATGCCATACAGAGAGGTAAAATCACCTCCCTCCTACTCAATACTCCCCTATTTATACATCCAAGTAGATCACATGCCAGGCAAGAACTGGCCTTGGAGACCAACACAAAGTGGGTCTCAGATTAAAACAATCAGAGATTTTCTCAGGAAATTCAAAGAACCACATTAAAGTGAACTAAGATGTGGTTATTTATCCAGTTGACCCAGCCCAGCTACCAGAGACTGACTATCCCTTGGGAGATTTCTCCCATTTTCTGAACATGAGAGACAGACTGTGATAATATAATAATGACTATTCTCTAATCTCATGCACAGTCACTAGGCTGGGCCCAGTGAGACAGAACCAGGACAACCCACAGCACCATAACTCATCCAGCTGGCATTACCTTGGCTTTGCCCTTGCCTCGTCGCTTTGGCGTATCCTCTTCATAGTCTTCATCATCCAGGTCATCCAGGAAGTCATCAGGTTCAAGGATCCGCTGTAGAGGGGAGAGGTTTTATTGTAGGGGGAAAAAAACTTGGCATGGTTTGGGGAAAGAAAGAAATGGAGAATGGACAGTGATGTTAGAAATTGGCTGAGGGATGTCCACCAGAAGCTACAAACACATACGGAGGAGTATGTGGCATATATGAGGGGGTGGGAATTTTCAGGTACATTTTACTCCCAACCACACCAAAGAGAAGGCTGGTCTTGTGATTACAGAACCAGGCTGTGATTCAGGAGACCTGGCTCACAGCTCCTGGATCCACTACGGACCTTGGGTGAGTCTCTCAGTCCCCAGTTCAGCATGAAACTTTGAATGTGTGGCTAACTAAGTACCAAGTAGTTATTTATTTTTAAAAAGGTGCAGGAATTTAATCCAGGGGCACATAAAACATCATAGCCAAGAAGCTTATTGCAGAACAGACTCAGTGATGAGAGAACTGCAGTGCCAAGCAACACTGCTCAGCCCAAACTGGGAGCTACTGGGAAAGGTCCTACAAAAGGTCCTGCTAGGGGAGTAGAAGAGAAAAATGAATTACTATGGAGCAGATTCTCCATTCTCACCATTAGAGGAAGAGACACAGAAGTGATGCCTTCTCCTTTAATGCATGTTTGGATGGAGGAAGTGGGGAAGATACAATGTGTAACAGATTTTGCTATCCCCAAAGTACTTAATGCTAGCAGAGTATAAGTAATGGTGGCTAATTATGGATTACTGTGACCACCACCCATCATGGTCTCATTGTTTGCTTGTGCTCCCCTAGTCCTGTTTTCTCTGGTCTTACACTCAGATGTTAAGTTAAGTTCTTTGGGGCAGGGGACATTTCTTTGTTCTATATTTGTACAGGGCCCAGACACAACGGGCTCCTAGGCACTATTTACATGACAAATTAAATGAGACTACTCACGGTCTTAAAGTTAGGCAGTTGTTAGATTGGGGCCTTAATCTCTTGGTGCCTCAGTTCCCTATCAGTAAAATGGGGATAATACTTTCTCACTTTCGACCCAACCCTTTGCCTGTCTTGTCTATATAGACCTTTTCAAATAGAAATTGTCCCATTACCTAACACAATATGTGCACAACACCTGGGAGAATGGGGCCCTGATGAGACCTCCAGATGCTGCTGTGATACAAGGAAGGGAAAAAATGGAAAGAAAAAAAAAAAAAAAAAAAAAAGAGTCCCATGCAAAGGATATATAACACAGCCACCATAGTAAAGAGTGCTGTATAAAAGCCTAGGAAGAAAAACATTGTTTACACTGAAGTTCCCGTGATAATACATTTCTCTAGCACCTTTTGTCCCTATATGGTCCACAGAGGGGGATTGCTTCACACAACACTAAGTTGCAGCTGTCTCTGCGATGGAACGCAGATTCTGATTGTGGAGAACTGGGAAACTTCTGATTTATTTTTATCAAAGAATGTATGACTCAATTTCCCCTCTCACCTTATACTGTTGCCTACCAGGTTTGAAGGGGTTAAACTTTTCTCTTGAAACAAGACAAACAGTACAGTGACTGAGGGGAAGTCACTAAGCATAAATGAACCATCAGAAACTAACAACATTAAGGGATAATTACTGCAAATCTCTAAAGATCCCCATAGCATGGGGGGAAACTGCAGAGACTGGTTTTCACAGGTTCCTGAGAACCAGCAAACAAAGAACTGAGAAATGTACAGAATGGATGGACAGCCGGGTGGGGTATGGGTGTGGGTGTCTCTTACTGATTATAGTTTCAAGTCAGCTCTTAGACCCAAGAGGAACAAACCCTGATGAGCTGTTTGAGGGACCTTGAAACCTACCAGGGTCTCCATGTGGAAGATGGATAACACCTGGTAAAACAGCCTGGGTATAAGCTATTTATAGTTTTCAAGATATGTTTTCTCTGTAGTGCGGGACAGCAAGAGCTGAACTAAACTTCAACTTGCTATGGTGATCAGAGTGAGTTTCAGGAGGAAATTGTAGCTTAAATTTCCAGAAAGAAGGGAGAGGAATGCAGGTTCCTGCCCCAAGAAAGGAAATGGGTCAAGACCTGAGTGGAGATGTCCTAGGCCAGGCCATAAAGAGTCAGAAGTGCAGTTGCCTTGGTTACTGTGATATCGGTTTCACACCAGCCCACCAATTTCATCTGGAGTTACTCCTAATGTACACTAACCAACTCCAACAGTTTAGGACAAGAGTAAGAATGCATCTGCCTGAAAATGTATTGGGAATCCAGGAGGGAGAATTGGAATTTGACCAAAGACCTCAACTCTTATGGAAAGAGCCATAGGATATTTTGTGACCAGAAAATATTTTGGAATTTAAGGTCCTACACACAATGAACTGTATACAACTCAATTTATCTGCCCAAGAAGGATAAAGAACAGAGCCAACCCTACTGGGATTTTAACATGTACTTCCAGCAAGTCTTCCTCTAAGGCTGTTTAAAATAGTTGCTCTGCAGTGCAGCCAAGTAGATAGAGCACTGGAATCAGGAGACTTGTAGTCTTATTTCACTGACCTACTGTGTGACTTTGGCCAAGCCTCATCCCCTCTTGATGCCTCTGTTTAAGCTCTTCAGTGCAGGAACTGACTCTTTCTGTATGTTTGTTCAGTGCATAGCACTGGGGCCAAGCTTTTAGTTGGCCTACAGCAACCAAAATAATAACTAGTAGTAATCATTATAATTTGCTCTGGTAACCGAGACCCATGAAACTGGAACATTTACGGCAATGCATTGCATCGGTACTGAACCAAGGAAGTTATTGCCAATCTGATATTCAGTCCACTAAACCATCCCCTCTCACTGGATCACAAAGGAATGCCCAAGACAATTATGCAAAAGAAAATACCCAGGCAGAGGTGGGAGCAGTTTTACACATGTAAATCTGCAAAATTTTCAGCTGGAAAATTCCCACCCCGAACCCTCCTTCCACAAAAATTAGTCTGACAATGGGGTAAAGGATAAGAACAAAATGCATGCTGAAGACATTCTCTCTATTCAGCTCCAATCCTTACTAGGCTTGTAGGGCCCTGGTATGTGAGACGTTCCTGGAGGTCGGCCAATGCATTTAATATAGATTCAGCAGTTCAATAGGAGATGATGAAGAGCAGAGCCCCCTGTGGCTTTGAGGGCCTCATTTACATTTCACAGCAAATTCCACGCCCCTTATGGGAAAAAAGTTCCTAGAAGCCAAAGTTAATTTGCAATTGGGGTGGGGAAGGGGAGAAATCTTTAATAAAAGAATAATATTTGATGTTTTACAGAGGGAGACTCTAGGATTCCCAGGATCTTAACTTCACACGACAGCAGGATTAAACACAGCATTGCAGTGATTGCACAAGTTAACAGAGGAGCCTTACACATGCTGCTACAGCTCACAGGCAGCCCTGGACTCTGGTCAGAGCCACCTAGTGGAGAGAGCACTGGACTAGGACTCAGGGTTCTATTCTCAGCTCTGCCCCGACCTGCTGGGTGATCTTGGGCCAGTCCCTTCAACTCTGTGCCTCAGTTTCCCTACCTGTAAAATGGGAATAATGATACTTACCTCCTCTGTAAAGTAATACTGATGAAACATGCTATACAAGAGCTAGGTATTACTTTTGTTATTTTTAACATGCTATACAGCAAGTGGGAGCATGGGCTAGGACACAGGGCTTAGTATCCTCATCTCGAAGAGGTGAGGGATGATGCAGAGATTAGGAAGAAAGGAACTTTGGTGTAATGTAATTCAAAGCATGACACCACCTCATACACCCCAGCATCACGCCGCAGCTGTGGAATTAATCAACCCAGACTATGATGGAAGGTTTGAACCCCATACCTCCTTTTTGCAGAGGCAAACAGAAGTACCAACCCCAAGGTTCTTGTAGGCTGGCCATCTTGCGCTGTGAACGAATGCGCATCAGATCACATCAGCAAGGGCAATACCTGAACAGTAGAGCTCCAAAGCATAGAAACACCATATCTGATACAACAGTGAGGGACACATCAGTGAGCACAAAGTGCTACAATGAGTAGTGAGGGCAACTCAGTAGAGAGCCCTCCTCCAAGTCAGTGCTGATCCCAGTGCCTCAGTAAGATACCAGGGCACTGCTGTGTGAAAGGAACGGTGTGGGCAACTCAGCAGAGGGTATTACTCCACATTAGTGCTACTGACCCCAAACCCCCCAGAAGGAGGCACAGAGTTACCATTTTTCAGATGACAAGGAAAATAAAATTCCCATTGCTTATCGGGCATTACAGGTCCCATGGAACTTTGTATAACAATAAGGGTGATATCCTGGCTAATTCCATTCTGCCTCACTTAATCCCCTTGCAGTTTCATTTGGATACATTGTTCTTTGCTCCCGCTCTAAACTTTTGTAAACAGCCACTGCATTCCATGCCAGAGATGGCTGCATGTGAGGGGTGGATGAAAGTACCCCATTTTGTGATCTACTGATGACAAGTGCTTGCAATGAGGCACACAAATCCCACATTGCCAGGAAAAGGTTAATGAGCTGCTGTGGGCTCAGTCAGCCCCCTCTGCTATATCTGCAGTAGGTGTCAGTTTCAGAGGGAGGAGTTAAAAGGGAAAAGCCCAGCTCTGTTGGGAGCTGGATGGGAAGGAGAGCAGACCGCCCAGCTCTCACTCTGTAAGAGAAGTCTGGCTGGGGCCAGGAACTGACTAGAGATGGCTGCCTGCCAGAGCCTCCCTGAAGAAAGGTAGGCTTGACACAGGACTACAGTTTTGATTTGCTACCTGTCTTGCCTCTGGGTACTGAGTAAGACTAGTACAAATAATGCCCTGCCTGAAGGGGGCGATTGTTAAATAAAACCCTTTTGTCTTCTGCACCCGACCAAGGACGCAGCAGTGAGTTGTCATGAGCCCAGGAGTGAACATAGTGCTATGTAAGAGCTAGATGATATTATTATAACAACATAGCCACCTCTTACCTATCCTTACATGGGTATAGTGAGGGCTTGTTCTCGTAAAGGGCTTCCATAAACTTGGATCAAGTATTATCCACTGAAGAATTCACACAAGGTGCACCAGCTCCAAGCCAAAAAACTCACTTCAAAAGAAACGAACAAGTCTGGCTGCACAAGTACCTATAAATATAAAACCTAGTACACATGGCTCCCCATAAAATAAGGCTGCAAGAATGAAACAACTTAAGCACAGAGTGAACATCCTAATGCTACCACAAAGGTGGGATTAATTGCTGTTGCACCACAGCCACGTTAGTCAGGACTGCGGCAATCAGTTGCAGATTGAACTTGTGCCCACAGGTGGGAAGTAAAGTAGTGACTACAGTCACAGGGCTTCTGCTTGAGACAACAAACACAAAACAACAAAGCACCAACCTGGGCTCCAAAAGAAATAAAAGGGAGAACGAGGTGGAATGGAAAGTGGTTTCCAATTACTTCATCCTGGGCAATGAATGACTAAAAGCTCTAATTACTTTTTAACATGCTCTTTATCAGTTATAAAAAATGGTAACATCATGAAGTAGGCAGTAGCCCTACTGTCAGCAGTGTTCCCTCTAATTTTTTAGATCCATGTGCAGAATGAATTATGTGCACCAATATGGAGGTGATGTGTGACATATCACCTTCATATTGGTGCACATAACAAAATTCATGTGGTGGGGCCAGGGATGAGGGGTTCAGGGTACAGAAGGGGGCTCAGAGCTGGGGCAGAGGGTTGGTGAGGGCTCTGCCTGGGCGTGCAGGCTCTGGGGTGGGACCAGGGATGAGGGGTTTGGGGTGCAGGCTGCCCAGGGGCTACGGTGAGGGGAGAGGACTCCCCCCAGCCCTCTCCCCGCCATGGCAGCTCCACGCTGGGGCCGGCGGGGAGGGGCACCTCTCCCCACCGTGGCCCTGAGCCCCTGCGCGGGGCTTAATAGGCAGCTTTGCAGCAATTTAGACTGTCAGCTGGATTATTTGTATCCAACAAGAGCAGAGCAGAGCTACCATTTACCCAAGTATGAAGCTCTTAGGGGTAAACCAATACTATGATGATGAGGGCCCTGTAAGTACATACACACACCCAAATTTGTAATGTAAAAAATAATCCCTTTCAGGGATCTTTTTCCATCATAACACAACCCTCCCCCCCCCCCAAAAAAAAAAAACCCTAAGCCACATGAGCACAGTTCTTATTCTCCTTTTGCAGATCTCTTAAAATTACAACTCCACTCTTGCTGCAGATTACACAAATGCCCTGATTGGTAACAATGGAAATTTTTTAAACAGATATTTTTTAGAGGGTGCTTTGTAATTTCCTTGCTTGTTCCCAGGAAATGGGAACATTTATTTCTCTGCAGACATCCCGAAACAGAGCAAAAAATCACTGCAGGGTTCCCTGTACTGAAACTTTGTTGTTTAGGAGGCAAAAGGCAGTGGGGTCGGGGAGGAGTCAGAGCATGGTACGGTCCATGATATCGATCATGATAGTGACATAGATCATGATGTCAGCTCCTTCCTTACCCCACTTTTCTTTTAAGCTGTTAGGGGCTGAGAACCTGCAAGCTAAAACTTTGGCCCAATGCAAAATAACAGAGCTGAATTATTACCACCACCACCTTGTGCTTCTATAGTGCATTTCATCAGCAGATCTCAAAGCACTTTACAAAGGAGGTCAGTATCACTAGCCCCATTTTATAGATGGGGAAACTGAGGCACAGAGCACTGAAGTGACTTGCTCAAGGCTGCCCAGCAGGCCAGTTTCAGAGTCAGGAACAGAACACAGTCTTCCCGAGTCCCAGATCAGTGCTCTACCCACTAGTCCACATTGCTCTTATAATACTTCCCTCCTCCACCGGTAGTCAGGGCAACAGCAGTAATAAATTCATAGTAATAATAGTAGCTAACTCTAATATAGCAGAGTCAGTGGCAGAGCCAGGAACAGAACCCAGGTCTCCCAAGTCCCCGTCCAGTGCCCTACCCATGCATCCTCTCTATTAAGCCAAAATGGGGCCCAGATAAAATGAAAGTTTTCTTTTTCTACCACCAGAAAGCAAATCCAATAGTTCACTGCACTCCTGGCTTCCTGGTCTGCCACTGCTACCTCCTGCTCCCCACTCCCAATGGCAGGCTCCCACCAGGGGTTCAAAATTTTGAGTGCTCAGTGGCTCCCTCCTAGATCCAGGCCTTCATCCTCTGCCAAAAGACACACACACATACACACACACACACACACACCCAACCACAAAAGCAGCAGCCGGAGAGGGGCCTAACAAGAGAGAAACGGGGCGGGGGAGGGAAGAGTGTGTTTTGTTTGTCTTTAAAAGTGAGACATTTGTGTTTTACCATGAAGCTCCCTCTTGCAACATAGGGGAGAACGCCCTCTCTCTGCCGTACCTTCCGCGCACGGCTGTTGGTGACAGGGAACTCGCTGAGGCTGTCGTCATCGTTGCGCGGGTCTGGCAGGCTGCGTTTCTCCAGGGGGTCAGTCCTTAGGAGGGCCTCCAGGCTGCTGCCATCCTGGGAGATCAGCCCCTCTTTCTTTAAGGTCTGATCAGTGTCTGTAGAAAGGGGAAAGAAAACTATAACCAAGAGCTAAAAAAAGCAGAAGTCAAGCAGGTTCTCCGTGCTACTAGGTCACAGCTACACCACCAAATCAACTAATTGCATGCAAGGGAGAAAACACATCCAAGGCATTAGCACAATTTGGAGATGCAGTTAGGACCTGTCTACATTGTGGGACAGAGAGTTATGTCAGGTATCAGGAATGTTGCAACTGGGTCCTGCAATACAATTGATTTTGTAGCACAGATGGGACCTTGAACTGCACTGGAACTCTGAAAATATCATTACAGTTCTTCTAGTCCAGTATCACGAGCTACCTGCCATGCCCAGAACCATTTACTCTGGTATCTCCACCATCCAACTGCACTGGATCAGAACAATGGGTCAGTCTAGCCTGCTACCCTTCTATTCCCTGTAATGCTGAATCAAACCAATGGACCCATCTAGCCTGGTACCCCACCCCCTATCCCACAATGCTAGACAAAACCAATGAGCCCATCTAGACTAGTATCATCTCTCCAATACCAGCCATCAACAGGTGTTCCTAAAGAAGATGTACTCCCTCCAAAATACGCAATTCTGCAACAACATTTATTAGGGAGGGGTATTTTTCCCCAAGACCAGATGCTTAGTAGTTGGCTTACATCCCAAAGGACAGTGGATCTCTATGTTTATCCTACCTTGGTGCTTCCCAAACCTGGGGGATACCACACTGGTCTAGAGAGCCATGGGGTAAAAAACTAGGGAAAGCTGCAGAACACTGATCTACTCCAATTCCCCACTGAAAAAGTGTCCATGTGGGGTAAAGCAACAGGCAGCTTCTTCAAACATACATTCCCTCCCTGCTCCTGCAATGGTCCCAAATCAGCTGCCCATAGGAGCAGCTCAGGTGAGTAGAGCTAGCAGTTGACTGCTCAAGTTCTCGCTATGTAGAGCTCAGCCACAAATGCCACAACCCATACAGTGCCAACAATGGATGATTTCTACCCCAGCTGGTGTAACTGTGGCATTTATGGAACTCAGTAGTGCCAAGAGGTTATTTCTGACCATGCTCTATGCAGAGTATGGATGTGACATGGGTGAGGCTGCATTGTTAACCCGAGAGAGGAACATATGAACACAGAACTGGAAGGGACCTCCTCCTGGGTCATTGAGACCACTCCCCTAATATCACAGGAAATAACCTCAGGCGAAACAGCTCATAAGAGCCTAATAACTGCATTGCGAGCAGAGATCAGAGGGAGGGGAAGTGTCACCTGGTTTGATGGAAGGGAAGGAAAGCCTCGGATCCTCAGGAGGGTGAGCACGGCGTTTTTTCCGCCAACGGCGAGCTGGGTAGGAGTAGAGCTGGCCAGAGGCTAAACCTTTAAAACACAAAAGAAAGCCTGAAACCTGATATTCTCTGACAAATTGATGCCACAAAGCGATGAGTATAGGCACTGCCTTTGGAAATCAATGGGGATTGTGGGTAACTCCCACACCCCTCAGGATAAGACCCCAAGTTATTATGAGTATTACAGTAGCACCAAGATCAAGGCCCCATTGTGTATGGCACAATCATATAGCAAGAGAGATCTTACCACCACACAGTTTACAATCTAAAACAATACATGGTGGAAGGGGGAAACAGAGGCACAGAGAGGCAAAGTGACTTGCTCATGGTCACCCAGCAGGTCATTGGCAAAGCCAGGAATAGACCCCATGTCTCCTGATTCCCAGTCTAGTGCCCTATCCCCTGGATCACACTGCCTCTCTGTAAAATGGGATAAATGTTGGGAGCAAAACTTAGCTGCTAAGAGCATTCCATTCCCCATTGTATGAGAGGTTCAGTCTATATCAATGCATAACAACATACAGAGTGTGGTAAGATGAACTCCTGAATGAAAGGGCTGAGGGGAAGCGTCTATCAGCAGCTGCATGTTTGCAACCAAATTTTTGTTTCTTAAAGCCATGGTCAGGGGAACCTTCAAAGCTGCAATCCCACACATTCCTCCCACACACACTGAAAAAGGCTGTGAGATGCCTACAAAACACTGCTGTCTAGCACTGCTTAGGCCAGCTAAGATTTATGCTACCTCAGTACACATAATTACTGAAATTGCAGTAGCATCTAGGAGCAGGACCCCATGGTGCTAGGTGCTGTACACGGTAGAACAAAAAAACGGTTCCTGCCCCAAAAAGCTTCCAATTGAAGTATTTTTTTACCCCATCCTTCCAATCAATCATCATCCCATTTTGTCTGTTTTGTCCTGTGATACAATCTGGGTATGCTCTCTGGAGCAGGAGCTATCTTTGCAGCTTGTCCACGCAGGGAATAGCACAATGGGGCCCTGATTGTGGTCCACAGGTAGTATCATCATATAAACACCATCACACACATTTCCTTTTCCAGGTTAGGGGATGTCAGGGCTTTCTCTGCATTTCCTAATACAGAGTTAGGTTTTAAGACTAAATGTTCCAACATAATATTCCTCATGACTTAAACAAATTTGTATTGTCAAAGAGCTGTATAAAATAACACAAATTTACAAAGGTGATCAGTATTACTATTCCCATTTTACAGAAGGGACATGACTTACCCAAGATCACCAACAAGCCAGTGGCTGAGCCAGAAACAGAACCCAGGTCTCCCGAGTTCCAATCGGATGTTCTAGCCACTAGGCCACACTGATCCCACATGTATTGATGAGATCGTAAGTAACAGTTCTGATCCCAGGACACAGAGAACCTGAATATTTTCTCAAGTTCATAGCAGGTTAGTACCAGAGTCAGGCAGAAACCAGTAGCCCCAATTTTCAGTTGCCATGGTTTATTAAGTCACACACTCTACTCAGAGACAGGAAGGGAACCCAGAGATCCTAATTCCCACTCACCTTGCTATAATAACTAGACCCAACTGCCTTCCAGAGTTGTGACTAGAATCCAGGAGTCCTGACTACCAGTTTCCCTGCTCTAACCACTACACTCCATTGAATACAGAAGGCTGCTGAACTTATTTATGCAACACAATAAACAGGTATGTCTTCAGCGCTGTGCATGATGAAAGATAGGTGCAAAAGCAGCTGAGGAATGATAAGGGAACTGTAAAACAAATGTATTCCTGTTGCTTTGAGGCAAACAGCCATCATTAACCAAAACCAAACAGCCTCCCTGCTCCTTACTCATCTAAACACTTATAAAGTGCAGCAAAAGTTATGCCCATGTACCACAGGGTGAATTGGCCCTTTAAGGGATTTCGTCTTAGCCCCCACCTGTGACTTTTCAGATGCCTCCCAGCTGGTGAGATAAAATGCCAAGAAACAAGCAGTTCTCTTAATAAGGAGAACTAAAGGACCATGGGTCATGGAAAGGACTTGGAAGGCATGTTTGCCACACAAGCTAGGGGAAAGACTTGGCTAGAGATACCTGCTGTGCAGGCGGCAGCAGATACCTTAGGAGGGGCCAGGCCTGTCTTGAATGATGTTGAACTCTGTTTGAAAAATTAATGCATCCCTGGGAAAAGGAGATTAAATACTGAGACATTGGAGGGAGCTTCACTGACACACTGGTTGGTTAGCTGGCCTGCTAGTTTACACAAGAGTGGGTAAGCTGGGGCAGAGGGGAAGTCTGGTGCTGGGGTTGGGCATACGCTATTGTACATAACAGCAGAAAAGGCTCTACCTGGGCCTCTGTGACGCTTCTCCATCCAGATGTAGCAGTTGCTCTGTGCCACTCCGGTCTGCGAGTCTAGGAAAGGCAGCCGGACGCTCCTCTCAGCACACAGCCTGGCGTTGTAGTTGTGGCACTGCTCCATTGCGTCTTTGTAATATTGCTCTCCAAGGCTGTGGGTTGAGGAAACAGACACCGTGTATTAGTTATTAGGATTCCCTGACTAGCTGCCATTGCTGCTTGCCTTTCCTGGCACTTTCTACACACCTGTTTTTAACACTCTCCTGACGCTCTGGCAGGATTAGATGTACCAACATAAATATTGGAGCTAGACCTTTGTAAAGATCTGTAGCCAACTCTGAAGACAACAGAACGGCTGGAGCCAAGCACTAGGGATCACTGACAAACAAACCACTGTGATATATTTTGCTCTTGGGGATTTATATCCCTAGTGCAGGCCTTCCCAGGAAACTTAAAAATTTATAAACACCTACCTCGGGACTTTGCACCCTCTGACATTCCATCACCACCACGTAGACATGCCCAAATCAGACTTTTAGTTAGAATTAACATTAGGGAGCGGACCAATGACCCATACAGATCAGATTCCCTACAAGAACCCAGCTTCCTGGAAGGTATCTGGAATTACTCCAAGTGTGATACACACCAATCCCTCCAAAGTAAGGATTTCAGACAGTTCTCCGAAAGCTTTTGGCATATTTTTCTCAAAGCTGTTTACACTGAATAATGTTCTGCATGAACCACAGAGGCTTCCTATTAATTTTTATCAAAGCAATTTTTAGTGATTTTTTATTTTATTTAATATTATTGTTATTAGTTGTCAAGTTGCATAGCACTCTAAATCTCACGAGGGTGGATTTAATGCTGATGCAAGTAACCAGCCTATTTAAATCCCAGGATGGTGGGCAGAGCCAACTGTTGGCTCCAACCATCTCCTTCCCTGCCCACTCTCTTTCTCTCAGCTTCACTCCACACCTGCCCTGTTCCCCTCAGTCCCTTCACTTTTCATTTAGATGACCTCCCTCGCCCCAAAAAAATCAAACTCACCTAACAAAAATTGTGGAACATGCTGTTTGCTGACATCACACCGATTCCTCTCTTGTGTGTGTGATGCCCCCTTTCCCCATCCTCACCTGTTTGATCTATTTAGATTGTAAGCTCTTTTGGCCAGGAACTGTCTGCTATTCTGTATTGTCTTTGGGCGCAGTTCCTCTGGGGAGTGTCCACTACCTCCTTAGACACCTTTGAGGAGCAGCAGGCACTGTTTGGGGTTCTCTGCTTGGTGTCCCCCTCTGGTTCCCTGATTTTTAACCATTGACCTCACTTCCATTCCTGTTGTCTCCTTCGCAGTCCCATGCACTCACTTGTGGCCTCGGCCTAGTGATTCCTCCCCCTTGGGGGGAGATGGGGAGGGGGCTTTTAATTTTGGGCAGGTCTAGACTCATTTGTCCAGTACCCGCAAATAGTACTCTGTGTTTGTGCAGTGCCTAGCACAACAGGGCTCCATTCTTGGTTGGTCCTTAGGCACTACCATAATAAACATGATTAAATAAAGGCCCACCCCCTCAGATGAGGGACATGCTGCAGAGCCCAGCACTTACTTGATTACAGGGTACAAAGTATGTAAGGCAGGTCACAGGGTCAAAATGAAGGGTCTAGAGGGAAGATGAGCAGAGAACCTCAGACCAGCCTATTTGAATCCTCAGGAATGGTGGACAGAACCCACCAAGAACAAAAGACCCATCCTCTAGACAAGGGAAGTCCCATGGGACATAGAAATTGACTGAATACAGGGGACAAGTGAAAAAACAGGAATGGCAATAAAGGTCAAAAGGTACATAATGAGTGAACCAGATGGGGACACAGAGCAGAGAACACAGGACCAGGTTGACACCCCTTGAATCTGAAGCCCTGTTAACCAAGAGTATGAGCAACGGAAGCTGCTCAGAGCCAATCACAGCTGCTCAACTCTGGGGAGGGAGATAGGTCTCCATGGCTCTTTCAATCCTTGGCATTTCTGCCAAGAGTACTAGCAAGGGAGCCAATCAATGACATCTGTCCTGCTGAGAACTGGCTAGGAGGTCTATCAGACAGCCATCATATGGGATTTTTTTTTTTTTTTTAAAGGCATTGCTAACCCCAGCTGGAGTCAAATGGCAGAGTTGAACGGCTCTATTACCCAACTGCCAACTCCCTGAGCAACCAATCTTTCACCCTAAATATCATTTCATGAAATATCACAGAATGATGCACTATGAGAATTGTAGCTTGGAACCCATCTGTTTCCAAGCTACAATTCTCCATAAATAATTCACTATTTCATACAAGACCATTACCTTGATTTATATTTGGGTTTTCAATTAAATTTTGTACCAAATTTCTGGTTTTTAAGTGTTAAAAAGGTGGGTATCCTAAGTGGAACTGAGTAAAGGAACCAATCAGCACTTAGTAATTCTTATCCCGCTCTGACTTCTATGACTTGTCTCTCTTGCCTCTATTTCACCCCAGTGGATATACCCCCAGTTTAAAAAACTTTGTTGTAGCCAGCAAGAAACCAAGAGACATTGCTTGTTATTGAAGGGTTCTGTATCATGTGCTAACAGTAATGTTAATGATAGTAAAATTACTATAGAGAACATGTTAACAGTTGCACAGAACAAGAACCCGAAAGATATCATCCAGCATGTGAAAAATGACATCCTCTGCTTGACATATCCTATACACACAAAAACTTGGCATGTATTTCTTGGGGGGCATTATCCTCAAAATATTCTCACATCTCTCCTTTTCGCCAAACAATTTCTACCATCTGGAAATACCAATAAGGTAATTAAACTCTTGCCTTTCATTAACAGGTGAAATGTAAGTCACTTGCAGTCATTAAAAATCCCACAGTCCTTTTCATGCCCAAGGGCCTTATGCAAATTATAACTCTGGTATATTGTGCAGTTTAAATTGGATATAGAACTCCTTCACTTTCTGCTCTAAGTTGTTGTGCAGTGGGGCTGCCATTACCCAACCAAGAAGTAGCTGGATTTTAATTGATGAGTGGAGTGATCCTTGCATTTTTGGGATATTCTTTTATGCAGTGCCTTCCAGAGTAAGAAATTTGTAATGCATGTGAACCACTGCACAGATTCAAAAGTCCTTAAATATGTCAAAGACCCTGCAGTGCTAACAGAGATTCTCATTTAAATCAAGTGTTGGAGGCATGTATCTTGGAAGGAGGCTTTGAGTTCTCCCTTCCTGCTACTGTGAAGGCAGAATGATCTCAAGTTTGCCACACACAGACAACAATAAAAGTATTATGGACATAGATTTGTCACAAAATTATGGAGTAGCATTTTGGAGTTATGCCAAGAGCTGTATTTCCATCCCCACTCTCAAAATTCAGGTGACCTACCTACATGCTATGTTCATGTCCTTATCCTCTGAGTAAAACATTGATTTGATGGTCCCCCTACTTAGAGTCTTTTTATATTGTTATGCTATTCTGAAGCACATTTTCAATATATAAATCCTAGAGAGAACAAAAAATCCAATTCTGCTTGGTAATCAGGTTAGCAAAAACATCAGAGGGAAGTCAGGAACTGACAGAAAGAATACAAGACTCAGATTAAATCTAATTTTTTTCCCGTTCAAGGGTTTTTTTGTTTTTTTTTTGCTACAGCAGCACTAAAGACTCACTTAATTGAATGAGCTATAATTATAGTAATTTCAATGTTAAAATCTTGCCACAAAGTAGCAGGGAGAGGGGAAGCAGAGAATCTGGTGGCTTCAGCTTGCTAAAGAAGAGAGAATTTTATGTCTCCGATGCCAGGAGAGGAAAGAAAGAAAAAATTAATACATAAGCACAACACCCCTTTGCTTACACACACACACACACACACACACACCCTGACACTTCAATACTGGCTGAAATGACCACATCAAACCAGAGAATATGAGTCAGAGAGGAAAGGCACTCAGGCTGGCTCCATAACACAACTCAGTAATTACACACATAGCAAGGAAGCTGCTAGTTTAACAGGATGAACAACAAGACATGACACATGGGAGCTTGTGTCTTTCAGGCAACACATGAGAATTTGCACATAATATTCCATGCAAAATATCTTGCTGGACATAATGTAGAACAAAGGCACACACTTGGGATGGGGGAGCTGAGATTTAAATATCTCAATCCTGGTTTTGATCCAACACCAGTGAAGAACAAGATTAACTCATTGAAGTCAGCAGAGTTATACGGAGGAAAACTGATGTAGGCTAAAGGAGAACCAACCCCATTAACTGGGGGAAAAAACTTTCCAAAAATAAGAAGATATTAATATCCATTTCAGTTGCAAATGAAACCTCCCTGGCTCCACACCTGCACAACAAAGATTGTTTCATCCACGGTCCTCTCTGTTTATGCACAGCACAGAAAGATTTGACAGCCAAACAAGATTACGTGAGGGATAAAATGGTCCACAGAACCAACTAAGAGAGCCATCGTCCCTATAGGTTTCTGATTGTCAGGTTAGCACTAATCTTAGCAAGTTCAACACCACAAAGTAGTATGTGGCATAAGTCACACCTTTTTTAAAAATTCAGTGGAGTAGGGAGGTCCTGGTTACAGTACTGTTGTCAACCAACACAGTTAAAGCATAGTTCTGTGTTGCAGCAGACTGAATTTCATTATGCTTTAGCCATGTCCTCAACTATGCTATAGATTTGGACATATCTCCCTTTACAGCTAAATTTGTAGCATAGACAGGAGTTTAAGCTATATCCATACTACAGATGAAACACTCAACTGCTTGCTAGGACAGTTCCCCGATCAGTGCATGTAGCAATCGTTTGCCCTGATAACTGATCAGTAAATGATGCTATTGACAAAACAAGTCTCTTCTCCACTTCAGTTTCTAGAAGCAATCCTGTCCACTGGAGAGAGCCCTCCTGGACTGAGTTAAAAGACCTGGACTCTATTCCCAGTTCTTCTACTCACACAGAGTGCTATTAACAGCTCTGTGCCTCATTTCCCCCCATGTTCGAAACAGGGATAATTCCACCAACTACCCTCCCTTGTAAAACACTTTTAGGCTATGTCTACACTTGAAGAGTTTTTGCGCTATCAGTTTCACGGTGATAGTGAACCAGTGAAAGTAAAGCCCTGGTTTGTGTACTTACTTTCACAGGCGTCAGAGAGTGTTTACATTTGCAGCACTTCCCCCATGAGAGCAGCGCACTGAGGGCAGCTATCCCACAGTGCAGCCCTCTCCATTTTGACAGATAGTGTGTGAGTGAGAGAGAGTGAAGGGCATCCTGGGTCTCTTCACAGCCTCCTCTCCCCGTACACTGATCAGCTCCAGTAGCTAAGCATTGCTCCAAACAGGGGATCTTGGGTCCCTAGAGCAGCCATTGTCACCTGGCCAGATAAGTGAGCGCTTGCCAAGAAAACAGGAAGGGAAGTTTCAAAGTTCCCGGGGCTTTACAGGCTCCTGGATGGATGTCTGTTTTCCTGGCATCAGAGCAGCAGAGATGCTGGCCAGAGTGGTCACCTAGGCACTGTGGGATATGCTCCGGAGGCTAAAAGCTCTGTAAACAGGAAGAATGTATCTTCACTTGCACATCACCGCCAAAAGCATCACCAGTAAGAGCTGTACGCCGCTCGTGGAGGTGGTTTTCTTTTTGCGATGAAACTTCTGAGTTTCACTGCAAAAACTCTTTGGCAAGTGTAGACGCTCCCACAGTTTTTGAGCAAAAAATGAAATTTTTCCGCTTTAAATGGCAAATGTAGACATGCCCTTAGTCTCTTGGGTTAAAGGCACTACATAAGCATTAAATATTATAGCAGTTTTCAGGATGGAAAATTTTCCTAAAGGTGTTCGGAAACAGAATAGGATTCCCCTTAGCAGATAACATGGTTTGGACTGTAGAGTGGGCCAAAGATCAGGAGATGGAGGAATCAAAAGCGGGTGGGGGAGGGAGAGAACACAGGAGAGAAACATCTTAATGGAAGAGTGAAAACTTTTCCACAGACAAATGGCTGGATATTCTCTTTTTAAAATACATAACCTAGTTTTTTATTGAAGTCATATCAATACTTTTATACAGTTCAAGCTAATAATGCACATTTCTAAGATACAATTAAAAACTAGATGTCTGAGCTTAATGCACAAGCTGATTGTATTGATACACTATTGCTGTGCATTCAAACAGCTTAAATAGACTCAAAATATCAAATAAAGCAAAAGATTTTTTAAAAATTTAATGGATTTCTGGCTAAATCCTGCATATGCAAAAATATCTTGATTCAACGAGGGAAAAAAGAGCAAATTCTGTGTCTTTGCTTCTATTCTGAAAAAGTAGACCAGAAATTTGCTCTGCAGCCAATATCCAACCTAATCCCTTCCCAGTGGTTCAGTCCATACTAGAGAAAAACAAAAGCCTATTGGCTGCATCCTCTTTTAACAATGAGCTAACAAGTTCAACATGATTTCCCTGCTCAATGTAGACTTGTTTTCCAAACTGTGAGTCATGACCCTCGAGGGGGGGAGGGGAAGGGGCATCTTGAAACATCAAGCCAGCAGGGAGGAGGGTAAATAGCAGGGTGAGGGAAGGCAGAAGATCTGAAGGGAGCTTAGCTGGTCCTGGGTCCTGCACTGCCTGCTGGGCCCTCCTGCTGGACCCCATGGCAGCTCCTCCTAGTGCCATTGGAAACCTAAAGTCAACAAGGAGGGGGAGACAGGGCTGCCATTTAAGTAGGGCAGGGGGAGACAGGGAGACTGTTCATGGTCCCATTGCAAGGCAGAGAGCAGAGGTGAACAGAGCTGGCTATGTAGAGGCTAGTCCCTGCCACTGGCAGCAAAATCCAAGGGCTGGCAGTGCTGAAATGAGACACCACCACCCCCAGCTTGACAGGGAGCTGTGGTGCAGAGAAGGGACAGGGAGGAGCCTGAGCTGCCACCCCCACTGAGGCAGGCGTGCCCAATCCATGCACTCTGGCCTGCGATGGCAACTCCCCCCTGAGACCTGGGGGTGGACCAGGGCTGGATGTAAGAATGGGGAGCAGGGCTGAAAAATCTGCTCCAGCCCCAAAAGTATCTGAATTCGCACCATTGCCCCTGGGGGCCATGTTACCAGATGTGAGCCCAAAGGTGGTCACAACATGAAAGAATTCAGGAACCACTGAAATAAACCATTTTTCTACAGGACATAGAAACATATTATGCTTTCTGTTATACACAAATTCTTTTCCTAGCTCTGTGACCTTTAGCAACCTAGTTTCATAGAATCATAGAATATCAGGGTTGGAAGGGACCTCAGGAGGTCATCTAGTCCAACCCCCTGCTCAAAGCAGGACCTAATCCCAACTAAATCATCCCAGCCAGGGCTTTGTCAAGCCTGACCTTAAAAACCTCTAAGGAAGGAGATTCCACCACCTCCCTAGGTAACCCATTCCAGTGCTTCACCACCCTCCTAGTGAAAAAGTTTTTCCTAATATCCAATCTAAACCTCCCCCACTGCAACTTGAGACCATTACTCCTTGTTCCCCCTTCTGTTTCCTGTCTCACCCTTTGTCTCATCTATTTGGATCATAAAGTGTTCAGGGCAGGGACTACATACACTGCCTAGCACACTGGGTCCACATTCTCAGATTTTACCTAATCTATACCATCCATGATTTAAAAAAATCTATTTTAAAAACAGCTTTAGCTAACACACACACTGGTAATTAAACATCCACCATTAGTTTTTAAAAACAGCTGTTAATTTACATTTTATGTTAAAAAAATAAAAAAAAAACCAACAAGTGCCCTTTCATTAAAAATAATAAAATTCCATGCTCATGTGACAAGTGGATAACTTGATACTTGTATTTTGCTTGTTTTTAGACTGAACTAAGACCAGAAAATGTATAAAAAGTCTCACACAGATCAGAAGAATGGGGAGGGTTAGGAGGATGTTTGGCTCAATTATCCCTTATTTAAAAGCATGTTACTACAATACTCTACAGTAATAATCCAGTTACATTGTAGTAACATTTTGATGCAGTGTAGCATTTGGTGCTGGGGATAACGATACTAACCTCCTTTGTAAAGTGCTTTGAGATCTAGTGATGAAAAACACTATATAAAAGATATTCTATATTTTGGGCTACTACTCTACAATACCCATACACCTGTATCTTTATAGATATCTGGGGACCTATACAGCCCCAATTACTGTGTACCTGTGCACCTCACAATCATTAATGGATTTTATTCTCACAATCCCCATAAGAGACAGGGAAGGACAATCTGCTTTTTACACGTGGGGAACTGAAGCACAAGGCATATTAAGTAACCTACCCAGGGATCTGTGAGAAACACATGACTGAGACAGGAATTCACCCTAGGGTACCTGAGGTCCATTGCACTGCCTTGACTCCAAGACCACCCTTCTCTCCCTCTGCCCCAGGCTCAAATGGTGTGATTTGCAGAAAGAGAAAGTGATGCCCTTGTTGCTAAAACTGTCCTTTCCCCAAGGAATTTTTTAAGAATACCTGCTGTTTAGTGTGTTCCAGATAACTTTTGTTTGCTCTTCTCAAGTTTCTTTAGAGACAGTAAAGATTTGACAATGTCCAGAGGGGAAAGAAAGAGGAACTCAATCAGAAGCATGGAAATCATATCACACACCTGGACTTAATCCCAAATACTGCTTCCTAACCACAGTCTGCCACATGACAGCCATTATTATGATGTACTGGAGAATCAAAGCAGATTTGTAAGCTTATAACCTCAAGAGGTTATAAGCAATGTCATCACAATTACAAGTATCAGAGGGGTAGCCCTGTTAGTCTGAATCTGTAAAAAGCAACAGAGGGTCCTGTGGCACCTTTAAGACTAACAGAAGTATTGGGAGCATAAGCTTTCGTGGGTAAGAACCTCACTTCTTCAGATGCAAGATTGTCTTGCATCTGAAGAAGTGAGGTTTTTACCCACGAAAGCTTATGCTCCCAATACTTCTGTTAGTCTTAAAGGTGCCACAGGACCCTCTGTTGCTTATCACAATTACACACAACCACCACCTCTGTCAAGGCCTATCATCCTTATCCTACCTAACACAAAACCCTCTTCAATTTAAACCCTGCATGCTGGCTGGCTGAATCACCATGATTTTTCAACTCCAGTTTTTAAAACAGCACTTTTGCTCCTTTACACCATGTTTATCAAGAATATGAGGGGAGCTGGCCCTTTTCACACCCTGGTGAGGTTAGGAAGCTATAGTCCTTACCCTTAGGGAAGTCTTGCAACCACCCCTCTCATACCTTCTCTTATTCCTAAAATTTAGGAAAGGGGGGGCGGGGGCAGGGCTGCTGGTTTAGAAGGTCAAAGGAACTGTAGCCTTTCCAGCTCTCAGCACCTGGGTAGGGCGCAGTAACTTGTGCTCCCATATGGATCCCCTGGAAAGAGAAGCTGCAACCTCTATTCTAGCCTGAGCCTTGTAGAGGACCCTGTTCCCCACGGCAGATCTATAAATGGAGCTGTCTTCTTCCCAGTTCCACGGGGGGGAGGGAGGACAGGAAATGCCTCCCTGCTATTCTTGGTGGTGCCCCGAGGATGATAATCCTCCCTCATGCTGTAAGTGGGGCTTTGCCTCCTCCATTCTCCCCCCCAGGGACCCCATTGAGACCATCCTGTGAGGGTGGTCTCCTCCCCCCATTCCCGCCGCAAGGGGTCCCTGCTCCTCCCCGCTCCCAGGCCCACCGTGCGCCGGGATCCCCACTCCGCCTGAGGAGCCGGGCTGAGAAACTTTGCGCCTAACAATGAAAGCCCCAGGTGGTCCTCCGCGCCACCGCCGTTCCGGGTCACTTAGATTCTCCCGAGGGGAGGGAGCCCAGCCGCGGCCCGGGCTGCTCCGCGGAGCGCTCGGGGGGCAGGAAAACGGGGGAGAGGGGGAACCACTCACAGCTTCACCACATTCTGTACCACCGCCGCCATCTTCCCTCCGTCGCCTGGGCCCGTGTGGCCGTCCAGTGCGCACGCGCCGGGCGCAGAACGGCTGCTACCGACTCACCCCGCCTACCCTACGTTGCGCATGCGCCAAGGACCGCTGGCCCACCCCTCTCCTTCCACCCCTCGCCTCCGCCGCTTGACCATAATTACGCATGCGTTGAAGGAAAAATACGCGCCTTCCCCTTCTCTGTGTCACCAATACGCATGCGCTACCGCAGAGGCGTATACCCCGCAGTACCCACACGGCAGAGAGAGAGAACGACCGACCTTGTCGCGACCACATTACGCATGCGTAAAAGAGACCGCTCCTAGGCGAGCTGGGCTGGGGCGCATGCGCGGTAGCGCAAAATAGCGGGAAAGCTGAGGAGAGAGGAGAAAAGTAGGAAGAAATGAAGGCGGGATGGAGGGAGGGATGAGTGGGAAGGATGGAGTGGAGGGAAGAGCGGGAGTAGGGGTAGGGTGAACAGATGTCCCAATTTTATAGGGACAGTCCCGATTTTTGGGTCTTTTTCTTATATAGGCTCCTATTACCCCCCCCACCCCGTCCCGATTTTTCACACTTGCTGTCTGGTCACCCTAAGTAGGGGTGAGGGGAAGGAGGGGGATGGGAAAGAAGGAAGGGTGAGGGCAGGGCCAGTGCAACCACTAGGCGAACTCGGTGGCCGTCTAGGGCGCCTAGTGGTTGAGGGCGCCTAAAAGCCCGCTTAGGCGAGGAGGTGGAGTGGAGGTGAGCTGGGGCAGGGGGGTGCGGGGAGGGCCGCGCGCAGTAATGGGGGGGGGGCGCACAGGGGAACTGCTCCCTGCCCCAGATCACCTCCACTCTGCCTCCTCCGCTGAGCACACAGCCCCCGTTCTAATTCTCCTCCAATCGGCGCCGCAAGCCTGGGAGGGGAGGAGAATTAGAGCGGCACCGGCGTGCTCAGCAGAGAAGGTGGAGCGGAGGTGAGCTGGGGCGGGCTCCCCGGGCGGGGTTAGCTTCCGTGGGGCTCCCCAGGCGGGGTTAGCTGCAGAGTGGGGGGGTAGCTGCTGTGGGGGGGGGGGCTCCCCGGGTGGCAGGCTGGGTTAGCTGCCGTGGCGGGCGGGGTTAGCTGCCGCGGGGGGGCTCCTCTGGTGGGGGCGTTAGCTGCCGCAGGGGGGCGGGGGCGGGGTTAGCTGGGGGGGGTGCAAGGTGGAAGTTTCACCTAGGGCGTGAAACTTCCTTGCACCGGCCCTGGGTGAGGGGAGGGAGGTGTCGCTGTGCAGTCCCCAAGAGGCCGGCCCGGCTCCTTCACTGCACCAGCTACTGCTGCTGCGTGTGGCACTGACTGGTGCTGTCGTTGGGCTTTCATGCCTCACCAGAGTGGCCAAGAGGCTGATCTTTTTTTCTGACCTCTGGACCGTGCTGGCATGGGGTGTTTGTTGGGAAGAAAGGTTCCCCAGCTGCTCTGTGTAAACATGGGGGGGGGTCAGTGACTGGGAGGGGAGATAGTGTGAGGTAGGTTGTTAAATTTTGCCTTATAAAACTCAAATACTATATCTATAATTCCCTAATGTAAACCATGCCCCCAGGGGATTGGGCACTACAAATGCCATGTGCACGCATTCCCACATTCGTACAGAATAAGTCTGATGGGAACCAGCGTGTTGAGCTTTAGATCGAGAGACATTATGAGGAATCTCTGTCAAATAGGGGAGAGACAGGTTGTGCCTGCAACGGACAAGACTCTTGTTCTGCTCATCATTGTCTGCTGGGTAGTGCCCTGTCTCCAGTTGCCCCTCGTGTGCTGGAGTAAGACTGCAGGACTGCTGCTTCTTGGGATGTTTATGGCTTTGGAGACATCACATGAATCTATGCTGCACTTTGAAACAGAAACATTTATTTGCCAGCTCACCTGCATTTGGAGAGGCTTACACCCTCAGATTTAACCTCATAAAATGCTTATTGCCTGTGTTTGGAAGGTAAGCACCCTCAACACAATGGGAAACACAAATGGGAGTGGGAGAGAGTACTCAAATGTGTGTATTTTAGGGTAAGACAAATGATCTAATGGATAGAGCATTGGGCTAGGATTCAATAAACCTGGATTTAGTTCCTTCTTCAGCCACAGATTCCCAGGAGCAAAGCACTTAATCTGCTCTGTGGTTCTGTTTGGCATTTGTAAAAAAAAAAAAAAAAAAAAAAAAATGGGTGTAATGCTTTCCTACCTCGCAGGGGTGTTGTGAAAATAAAATCTGTGAGTTGCTCAGATACTGTGGGAACAGAATAAGTACCAACATGGATAGATTTGGATCTAAATTCTCCCTCTCGATGTATGGGGTAAAAAAAAAATGTGGGTGAAAGTGTATTGCTTTATTTTGAGTCTGTTATTGCACAGTGTGTTTTTTTGCAGCTCAGATGCACCCAGCATCTTCCTGACACTTTCTTGGCTTGTTAACTAGGAAAGATGAGAGCAGCAACATTTTTGCTCTGCCTTTTTTTCTCTTCCATTACAAATTGTAGGTTCCTTCCCCCCTGCAGCCTTTCCAAGACACAATTTAGCTCTTTGTTTAAAGCTTCCCCTTCCCAGTAATTAGTTTTGCAGTTGGAGTCTAACGGAAGGGTCTGCACGACACACATTTCAACTTTTGTTCAGAAGGAGGTGCCCTTGCCAACCCCAGAAGAATTCTGCTTGCTGAGGTGCCAGTTTGGCTAGGTAGAGTTTCTCAGATTTCCCAGTGCTGGCCAGGAGGGCTAAAATGTTTCCATTGAACTCTCTTTGTTTCCCTGAAACACATTGGCTGCTCATTATTTTTGCACAATAGGGTTAATCAGGGATCTGAAAGCACCAAACTCTTATCCAGGAGTTGTATAAGCCATTTGGCCCTTTAAAATAAGTTGTTTGAATAATTCCCTTTCTCCAGGCAGATATAAATTCCCTGCAAGTAACATGCCCAGCAGACTTCCAAGTGATACAAAAGAGAATGTTTGCTGAAATTCCCACAGTAGACATTGGTGGCAAATGATGGGTGTGGTCTGTGGCTGTGCCTATGCAAATCCCATCCCAAATCACTCTAAGGATGATGTGCAGCTATGCAGTTTAGCTCTTCCCTTGCTGAAACCAAAGTAAACATCAGTGATGCAAATACAGCTTTGCCTGTCAACACTAGCGTTTTGCACTGGTAACCCAGGCAAGTATCCACTGTAGACCAGGCCTATTTTGTAATTCTCCGTGTGATCTGTAAGGAAATCAACATTTCAGGAACCGGTGCACTGATGTCAGATCTCCCCACTTTCCAGCCTGAATGGGATGATGTTTCCTGTTGGGACAAAGTAAGAAGAACAAGACATGGTTTCCATATCAACTCTAGGCAGTCTTGGATGCCCAACCAACAAAGTGCATTCCCCAATTTCTTTCCTTCTTCCATCTGCACAATTTCTGCATTCTTTTTTGCCTCTCTCTTCCTCCTGGCCTCTTCTCAGCTCTCACTTCCCATTTCTAGTAATTTGTCTCATAGGGAGCTTGCATCCTACTTCCAAGATCATATGGAGAGTCAAAAGCACAGCTAGAATTAGAATTCAGGAGATCCCTATGTGATCTACCCACTAGATCCAAGAACAGAATTCAGGGGTCTCAATTTTGTTGCTTGCTCTAACCTTTAAGCCACCATCCTAGAGCTGGAATAGAACCCAGGAGTCTTCACTCAGGTCCCCTCTCTCAAACCTCCAGATTACTCTCCCTCCCAGTGAGGTAGAAAACTCTTCATCCCAGAAAGATAGAAAACCAAAGGGGACTCAATTTCATTCTGCCATCATGGGCTCAGACACAGTACTGGATAGGTTGGAACTAGTAATTTTCCTGGCAGAATGACCCATACTTTTTAAAACTAAGGTAAAAAGTCGTATGTATGGCGCTTTGGAACGATCATTTAGGTTATTCTCTGATTTGAGAAGTGAACAATCAAGAAAAGCTAGTTAAAAATTAAACAAAACAGAACTAAACTGGTTAAAAAGGGTCAGGGAGCAAAAGGAAGTTGTCGTCACCAGCGCTGTGGGAAATCTCTGAGGTTGGCCAGATTTATTCAGTGGTTTCTACTGGCTTTGTAAGAGAGGAATAAGGCAATACTTATTGCAACATTTTAAATGGGCAGGAAGCCAGGGAGAAAACTCAGGAAGAAATGTGTGATAGCTTGGCTAAGTGTACTCTGAATACAGCTTCCATCAAAGACACTGTCAGCTTGACAAGAAGAGGAATTTACAAACAATCAGAAGATGAGAAAGCGGCCAACTCGCTGTGAGAGAGTGAGAAGCAAGTTGTCACCATGATCTAAACTATTCTATTCAATATAACATTATGTTGGAAAGTGTTAATGGCTGCCATGAAGTGGGTCTTTTAACTGTAGATAATCAAAGACCTGCTTAGAGCTGATGGATGAATACAGCACACTTATTTCACCCTAAATGAAGGAGCAGTTAAGCCTCTTGAGCTGGAAACAGTAAAAGTCACCCTCCCCCCAAAAAACAATGGGCCATGTGGCAAGGTCTGATCTGAAGCTGAGCCAAATGGGCTAAGAGGTTCCCTGATTTCAAATACAGAGGGTAAAGGATGGTTTGGCAGATGCAGGACAGAAAAAGTCAGCAGATAGCTTAGCAAAAGAAACAGTTCGGGCATGGCTACACTTGCAAATGTAGAGCGCTTTGAATTAAACCAGCCTTCGTAGAGCGCAGTAGGGAAAGCGCTGCAGTCTGTCAACACTGACAGCAGCAAGGAGCGGTTCAACAACAGGCTGAGCCGGTGCAGAATGACTGTGGAGTGTGCTTTTGGCCGTTTAAAGGGCCGCTGGCGCTCTCTGTATGGGAAGCTGGACCTGGCCGATAACAGCATCCCCACGGTTATATCCACGTGCTGTACCCTTCATAACATTTGTGAAGGGAAGGGTGAAAGATTCACTCAGGCATGAAACTCGGAGGTTCAACACCTGGAGGCCGAATTCGAAAGCCAGAGAGCAGGACTATTAGAGGGGCCCAGCGCGGGGCTGCAAGGATTAGGGATGCCTTGAGGGAGCAATTTGAGGCTGAAAGCCACCAGTAGTGTCTGGTGCCCTGCACGGGAGTGAAGTGCAGTGGTTCCAATGTTAGTAGCAATCTGTGTTTGCTACGTATGATACACTGACTTGCAGTGCCTGTTGCTTTCCTGGGCTAAGGTATCTTTTACTTTATGCAATAATAATGTTTTCAAAGCAAAAAAAATCCATTTATTGAAAAGAAACACAACTGCTTGGGAAACACAAAGGGCAAGGGGATGGGGTGGGGAACGGTACAATGACAGATTTGTGTATGTCCAGTATCATACTCAGCCTTCCTGTTTAGAGTGCTGCACTTCAGGATGGCTATACTGGATGGTGATGGGGGTTGAATGCAGTGGGTAAGGGGTCGTAGTTTTCAGGGCTGAGTGGTGAAGCTACAGGTGTTGGAGGCAGCTGATGGCGATAAGAACCTGGATGTTGGGGAAAGCGGGTTGGAGGTGATATGGGGGCACAAGGGCAAGCGTTTTGGGACAAGGGCTGCGGGAGGTGGGCGGGTAGTGCTCCACCTGCATGGCTATGAGCGCCTGAATCGAGTCCGCTTGGGGCTCTATGATGCTTATCAGCCGCTCCGTGATTTGGTGCCGGTGATCCACATTCTGCTGGCAGACCCTCCTTTCACTCTCTCGCCACTCCTGCACTTTTCGATTTTCATTAAGGGACTTCTGCATGACTTCATGCAGCATGTCCTTTTTGCTTCTACGTGGCCTCTTCCTGATTCTTTTCAGCCTCTTGGCCGGTGATAACATGGACGGCTGAGATCTCAAGGTTGCATCTGTAAAGGCAAAATGCAACACTTAACAGAGGCAGCATTGTTCACACCAGACAGAGCAATGATTCCCCCGTACTTAAGGAGGGCAAGCACAGTCTACACAATAGCATAATTTGCCCATCCCAAAGCGAGCGCACATAACCCACGGGAGTCCCAAAATGGTGAGTAAGCACAGGGTCAAGGGGGACTGATTCTTTCATGGCTGTACTGTCCTCTGGGTTTCTGTGCCTTGGGGAGAGCCAACGGCTGCAGGGGGCCCCTATACTGAACACTGTCTCCACATTTTCCACAGGAGTTGGTCCTGGAAGATATCTCGCTGCTGAGAGTGACCTGGGAAGCAAGGGAGGGTCTTCTACTACAATGCGACTTCTGCTCTGGCCCATATGCAGCTTGCCTGTGTGCAGCAATGGTCCCCCCGCCCCTCACGGCACAGTGGCGCGGACATGTTAGCCTGACTGGGACAAGGACCACAGTGGCTCTCCCACGAAACCTGCGCAAGCGCATTGCCCAAGTTCTGGCTGAGACCTTTGAAGAGATCACTGAAGCCGATTACCGCGATGTGAGAGAGCACATAAACGCCCTATTCCACATCTAGGCATGCATGCAGCCCTAACCCTCCTCGCCCCAAGAGCCCGCACCGAATAACTTCCTTTCCAAAATAAAAGCCGCTTACCGGGAACCTCCTCTGGTGTTTGTCCTTCCCCAAGCACTGGCCGCCGCGACTGGCTACCTTCCTGCTGGCTTGAGAACAGCTCCTGGTTGCATGCATCTAGGGATGCCGGGGTGTCTTCCTCCTCCTCAGCACCCTCACTCCCGCTTTGCTCCTCCTCCTCCTCCTCCTGCCTTATTGGACTGGGCTCTGAAGTGTCCATGGTGGTACTCGGAATGGATGTGGGGTCACCCCCAAGTATCGTATCCAGCTCTTTGTAAAAACAGCAGTTTGCAGGGGCAGCACCAGAGTGGCTGTTTGCCTCGCAGGCTTTGCGGTAGGCATTCCGCAGCTCCTTCACTTTAACCCTGCACTGCAGAGCGTCCCGGTCATGGCCCGTTTCCATCATGTCCCTTGATATCTGCCCGAAGGTATCGTAATTCCTACGGCTGGAGCACAGCTGGGACTGGACAGCTTCCTCCCCCCAAATACTGATGAGGTCCAACACCTCGCCATTGCTCCATGCTGGGGATCGCCTGGCACGTGGAGGCATGGTCACCTGGAAAGATTTGCTGAGAACACTCCACGCCTGGCTGAGCAAACAGGAAGGGGATTTTCAAAATTCCCAGAGAATTTAAAGGGCAGGTCTGACGGTTGGTCACTTGAGGGCAGGGCAGTAGAATTCAAACTGATGACCAGAGTGGCTAGAACAGGCATTGTGGGACACTTCTGGAGGCCAATCAGAGTGCATTAACAGACCAGGGTGTCCACACTGGCGCTGTGGCACTCCAGCGGGGGCGCATCAAATGTTATTCCACTTGCCGAGGTGGAGTTCCAGGAGCGCTGTAGCCGCGGAGTCAGAGCGCTCTACGTGCCTTGCCAGTGTGGACAGGTCGTGAGTTAGAGCGCACTGGGCTGCTTTAATGCGCTCTAACTCACAAGTGTAGCCATGCCCTTCGTGAGCGTGGCCCTGAGAGGGAGCAGATGGACAGAGCTCCTTGTGCACAGAACTGCCTGGGAAATAGTGAGCCAGGAAACTGCCTGTTTTTCATTTTCACCTATGTTCAAGGAAACAGGTCTTTGTGGACATTCTTTGTTAATAAACTAGATGGCACTAAAGAATATATCAGACTGGTAGCCTCAATTTCATCTAACAGAAACAACCCTGCAAGGCCACAAATATTGGCGAACTGCTTGGGTCAGAGGTACAGCTGTAGGTTCTTCCACTGCCCTCAACACTGTAATATCTGAGAACTTTCCAGTAGTGCATTAAGTGACCTGATTAGCAGCTGTTCAGTAACACCATTCAGCCCTTGGGAGCACAAGACTGGGATAAATTCACCCACTGACTTCAGTAGAGTTACACCAACAATGAATTTGGCCCACTGATTTTTATGTTGGTCCTACACAAATCGTAGCTGGCATTTCTTGTTTTAAATTGTGGTGGCTTGTGTGGCTATTTTTTATTTGTATTGTAGTAACATAGAGAGGCTTCAATTGAGATTGGGGCCCTTTGTGTTGGGTGCTGCATGTACACATAGGAATAGACTATCCCTGCTCCAAAGGGTTTATAATTTAAATAGATAGACAAAGGATGGGACAAAGGAAGGATTATTGGAGCTCTGTTTACACCAGCTGAGTTTCTGGCCCATTGTCCCCATTTTACAGATGAGGAACTGAGGCACAGAAAATTATGGATAACATTTTGAAATCACCAAAGTCACTTTTTAAAATGGGACTTAATCACATAGGTGCTTTTGAAAATTTTACCTTATGTGACTTGTCCAAGGTCACACAGGAAGTCTGTGCCAGAGTAGGAATCAAAACCAGACTAAAGAATCCCAGGCCAGCATCTTAACCACAGGACCTGACTTCATTTGCTTTACACCAGGAATGAACTTGTCTTGTTTTAATGTAGGCCTTATGCAAATCATGGCTGACATTTCTTGTTTTTAATTGTTATCGAAGTGTGGCTGTGTGGTTAACAAAAATTAATATTTACAGTGCAAAGTACCAATTATACCTGTTTATAACGAGCCACGTTTTTTTTACCTCAGTTTATTAGCGGGATTCCTTTAAGCTGGTCATTATTTTTACAGATGGATAATCTTAAAATGATTAAACATGTTTTCTATAGCTAAGACATAAAGCTCTGAAAATGGACGTTTCTAATGAAATAATCACAGCAAGAGTCAGAAGGGATTCCATGCCTTCCAGTCCTCCACACTTAATAGAACATTATACAAGGGGCAGGCTGGGTTTCCCTTCTTCACAAGCATCAGCTCATGGGCTCTTTTGGCAGCAGGATACGAAACTAGATGGACCAATGATCTGGTCCAGGGTAACAAGGAGGCAAGGAGACCAGACTAGATGGACCCATTGGTCTGACCTGAGATGGGGATACCAGGATACTTTGGCCCCTTGGTCTGATCCAGTGCAGCAGGGAGTGATGGGGCTATTAAGCTAGATGGATCATTGATTTGATACAGTATAACAAGAGGTTGGATACCAGACTTGATATATTAATGCTATGAATCCTATATTCCTAACTCATCACTAACAGCGGAAGGAATTAATTTTAACAGTGAAGCAACTTTTAAGACTGATTGCAAAAAGTCATATGCTATTTGGAATTTTAAGTTGTATCTGTTCAAGAAGTTTTAACATGGGACAGACAATTCTGACAGCTGGGAAGACTGATGCCTAGAGTCTGATCCTTTGTGCTAGTATGTCCTTCTTGGTAAGGGTTATTTTGTACCAGTCAGTGCAGATTTCTGATGCTTCCAAGGATGGGGTGTGGTGGGGGAGGTGGATTCCAAACACTTTAGTTTCAGGCTAAAATCTATTTGTGCATTCACTCTGATGTGCCAACTAAGGTGAAATCCATGGAAACAAATGCCACTGTGCTGTCGCCATGGACACAAAGCCCCCACGAGGATTATGGGCAGCAATAGAAAAGCAGAGCTGCCCATTAGCAGATCTGCTCTGCACTCAAAAACATGGTCTGTTCCAGAATTTTTCTTGGAATTGTTTGGCTGAACAACAGCTTTAGTATGCTAGAAAATAAAGTTAACCTCATGAGAGAGGGAGGAGAGACAGACTGACAGAGATTGATCTTGGATAAAGCAAATTACTGCAAAGGTAAAATTGTAGAGGCCTGCATTCTAAATCTGAATTCATCCTCCCTGCCTCCTCCAAAATCTCAACAGTGTTAATTGGCATACATACTCTCTAGTGCCTGGAAATTCCTGGAGTGATGCCTGATTGAGTATTCTGTGTAAGAAAGATAATCTAAACAGAAGAGATGGAGTCCGGATACCATGGTGATAGGCACATTAGGCATACCAAACAAGATTCTGCATTGCCTGCAGCTTGTGTAGTCATTTGCACCAATGCAAAGCAGGTATAAAATACTTCCCCAGAGCACTAACAATTTGTACTCGCTTTTATGTAGGACAATATCAGAAAAAGTGGGGTGGCCCCATACTGAGACAGACAGACCATACCCTAATAGACTCAGATGTGGGTTAACGTGAAGGATGAACTCTGCAAGTGTGTCAGGGGACCTGTTTTTCTTCTTCTGGTTGCAGCATTTGTAGTGAGCGTCTACCCTAAAGCCTCAATGTGACCCTGGAAACTGGTGGCAGCCAAAAGAGGTCAGAATGTAGTAGGCAGCTTGCTGAGATGTTTTGCCATCTGAAAATAAACAGAAGGATGGTTGTAGGGTAGGAAGGATGGTCTAATCACTTGAATGGGGCCATAGACTGGGATGTAGAAGACCTGGGTTCAATTCTTGGCTCAGCCACAGACATGACCTTGGGCAAGTCACTTAATGTACTTTGAGTCTCAGTTCCCCCACTATAAAATGGGGATATTTCTTTATCTCACAGGATATGAGGATAAACATTCATTGATGATTGTGAGGTGCTCAGATACCCTGGAGATGTGGGCCGTCTATGTATCAACACAGGATAGGATGAACAGTATGCTGCATGGAGAACGGGGAGCCAAATTCAACAGTGGTATAAATCACACATAGGGCCAGATCCCTGACAAGTGTAAGCCAGTGTAGTTCCATTGTCTTTAATGGATCCATGCCACTTTATACCAGCTATGGATTTGACATGGCATATAAGGTATCCTGAAAACAGCAGTGCAATTACACTCCTTTCTGACCCCTGGAAGTGTAAGTCATACTTGTTTTCCATCCCATGGAATTCCAACTCTTAAGACTTCTGACAGATTTACACCCCAGAGGCCAGCCTCTCCATTGCCCTGCACTTTGTGTAGTTATTTACACCCACTGAGCTTGCAAGCTCTTTTGGGCAGGGACAATCTTTTTGTTAGATGGTTATACAGCACCTTTGGGGCCCAGATCCTTAACTGGTGACCCTTAAGCACTGCTAGGGGGGAAAAAAACAGCTTTTATCCCCATTTAATTAGTCACAGAGGACCTTCTTCTGGTCTCCATTACATCACTGTAAATCAGGAGTAACTCCACTGCAGACAGAGGGCTAGATTCTCAGTGGAACTCTGTTGACTTCACCAGTTCAGAATCTGGCCCCCTGGATTTAAAACTGGTGTAAAGTCAGACCAGAATGAAATCCAGAGACTCCCATGGGAGTGTTCCCACATACTCCAGGCTGAATTTGGTCCAGTTTATCTGGTTTGCAGCCTGAAGGCTAGAAAAGTTATCAAAACACTTATTTAAACCAAAATTGCTGCTTCTCTCAGGCAGCATTGCCTTATAAGGCACCTTAATCACATACACATTTGTCTCCTTTGTAAAGCCTCCCAACAGAAACAGATGGGCAGCATAAACAAGAGCTGAGACAGTTGTGCAGTGACAAGATGAGAGCTTGTTAGTTTAATGAGTCATTATTTATTCCCCTCTAGAAAAGATTAAACAAAATGATACACTCTGTACAAAACAGAAAATCAGTGACATTGAGATGTTGTAGGAAAAACATATTCTGATGCAGAGGGAGGAACAGAAGGTCAGGGCACCGTAATTCCTTAAGGGTACACATCTTAAACTGTGAATTGAGGCTGCCAGAAATGTCCATGAATTATGATGCTTTGAACTTAATTACTGCCTTTAAGCCAGTGGGTTCTTACATACATCAAACCTTGATATCTGTGTGGTGAAGGGAAGGCAATTTTTTTATCCCTCTTTTATAGATGGGGAAACTGAGGAAGAGAGAGTTGTGACTTGTCCAAGATCACACAGTAAATCAGTGGTAGAGCTAGGAACAGCGCTGAGTCCTGGGTCCTCACTGCTTCTAAGCACAAGACAACACCCTCCTCCCAGAGCTGGGAATAGAACCCAAGAGTCCTGACTCCCAGTTCCCTTACCCTAAGCATTAAACTACATTCCCCTCCCGGAGATGAGACTAGAACCCTGGAGTCAAAGGGATCTGATAGTGATAGGTGCTTATACTATGTCCTCTCTCATACCCCAAGTCTGGGCGTTTGGAAGGATTTTAAGGGAGTCAGGCACCCAATTCCTATTAAATTTCAGATGGATTTGGGTGTCCAACTCCAGCAGGCTCTTTTTACATTCCTAGCCCAAAAAACTATGCAAGTCTGAATTATTCTATATTGTTTCAACAAGGCATCCCCCACAGATTAGTTGAGCAGTCTTTTAAGTCCCTCCTTATATCCTACCTCTGCCATGACACCTACAAGTAGAGATTATTATTTCTCTGCTACATGCTGTTTCTTTTATTATTCCCTCATCCTCTCTACCCACTCAGTTGTGTGTCCTATCCAGTACTTACCTAGTAAAATTGTGGAGGCAGAAGTGGGCTTCTGTATAAAAATGTCTGTATAATACCTGGTTTCAGAGTAGCAGCCGTGTTAGTCTGTATCCGCAAAAATAACAGGAGTACTTGTGGCACCTTAGAGACTAACAAATTTATTAGAGCATAAGCTTTCGTGGGCTACAACCCACTTCTTCGGATGCATAATACCTAGCACCATGGTGCCTTGATATTTAACTGGGTGGAAGAATGGCTACTAGACTGAGACTCTGGAGTGTTAGGTTCAATTCCTGGTTTAGCCCTGGATTCCCTGTGTGACCTTGCCCAAGGAACTTAAATGCCTTTAAAAATCTGCCCATTGATCTATCCTTTGTCTCAGTTCTTCCAGATATAAAATGGGGACAATGCTCCCCTACACCACAGGAGTGCTACAAGGATAAAGTCCATTAATGATGAGCGACACACAAGTACTGAGATAGACTGGAGTTTCTACCGAGGTACTAAAGGATTATAAATAAATAAAAAAGAGCAAGGGCTGACATTTAAAACCACCTAGGGAATTTTAATGGGAAGTGGAAGTCCAAATCTTTTAGGCAACTTTGAAAATATGACCCACTTGAGCAAATAGAACCATCTGTTGTCTTGGCTATTTCTGCAGTTCTAATGCCAGCAGAATTTAGATTTCCATCAATTTTAAGGCCAGAAGGGACCATCATCATCCTGCATAACACCGTCTAAAAAATGTCCCCACAAATTCCTGCATCAAGCTCCACAATTTGTGGTTGAATTAGAGTGTCTCTCAGTTTGTAGACTCCAAGTAATGGAGAATTTACCACATCCCTTGGTAATCTGTTCCAGTGGTTAATTATTCTTGCTGTTGAAAACTTTCATCTTATTTCCAGCTTGAAGTATGATGATTTCAACTTCTAACCATTGACTCTATTTTAGCAGACAGGCATAACTATACAGTCTAATTTTTACTCCTAGCTTTTTTATAAAGAAGGATCATCATCAAAGCCAAATGGATTTTTTTCCTAGTTGCTTTACTGGTAAAGTGGCAGGTTCTTTTAAAAATTCAATTAAGAGGTTAAAAAAAATTGCTTACAGTCCATTTGACAATTCAAGTTATCTGGCAAACAGCAAGTGGTCAGGTTTTCAAACAGTAAATACAGATAGGAAGACAGTTTGATTTAGAACAGCATGGGTCAACTTGATTGAGTTGTACTACATCTGTGGGTGAGTTACATGACTAATGTGGACAGTGAATCTTGATTACAATGCTAATGAGAAATCCCCTTAATATATGTGGTTATATTCCAGTCTACATCTTTTTTTCCTTTAACAAGGACCTCAGCAATATGGCATCTCTCACAGGCTCTACTTTAACAAAGTTCTGTGTAAAATAGTCTCTCAATCTGAACCAGGAGCCTTTTGAATTAAGCTCTTGATATTCCACAGCATTATTCACACCACACCCACTACAAATAGTTTAAAATGACACAGTCCTTTTAAAAAAAATGTCATATCCCTTAAAATTTATTCATATCAGTAAAGTTAGAGGTCTTATTGCTAAGCGGCAATTTATTGCTGCTACTGAACTTATCTTAGTTTCATACATTTTTCAGTACTGAGCAGTATTCAGAAAGCAACATAAAAAAAAACATCAGTATGATGGGCATTGGTGAAAGTAAGCAACACACTCCTAAAAGCTTAATGCCCTATTACTATAAGATGCACAATTGGGATTCCACACAGGATAAAATTCACTAATTCAAGCTGGCCCAGTTAACCATATTCCACATTGGGGGAAAAATTCTTATCTACAAAACTCTACATTTTAAAGTCTTTCCCCACGGAAGTCCCTTTAGTTTTCATGTCAGGATTTCTTGCCTGCCAGAATCTTGTATCACTTTCCCAGCTTGGTGTTTATCCATGACCTGAAGGACATCCTCCAAGATAGAAGGCCCCAGATCCACATGGAGGGAGAGCAGGGAACCAGCATGGGACATAAAGGACTCATTCTTATTTTTCTCTTCAACAAACCCATTCTGAGGGATGGCAAACAGCTCATTGGGGCTGCAGAGATGAGGGATAGGTTCAGAAGTCCTGCTGTCCTTGGATGAAGTCAGTTCTGCCACAGCTTCCTTGCCTTGCAGAGCTGGTTGAACTTTATCATCAAGGTGCAGCCTTGGTGGCTTTGGTGGGGCCTGGGTAGAGGGCAACATTAGAGCCTGTGGACCCCCAATGACAGGCAGTGAGATGGCATTCTTTAAGAGTGGCGAGGGAGCTTCAGAAAATGGTTGCTCATGACCAGAGATAGTAGCAGTCCTTGAGAACTCAAATGGCACTCCACAGTGGCTGCCCCTGTCAGAATCTAGGCTACCTTCAGTCCTTGGCAGAAGGTGGAATTTCCCTTGCAAGAAAGAAATATCCCCAAACATATCATTCTCCCCACCACTCCCTATGTGAATAGTGTGTCTGAAGTCTCCCAAGGGGGGGCTGATCATATCAGAAGAAAGGATATCTCGGAGTTTTTCCTTCTTGCCCTTCCTACTGCCTCTTTTCAGGTAGATTGGGACCTTAGTGGACATCTTGCCGATTACTAAAGACTTTACTATTCAGAGCTGGCCTGAAAAAGTCCATCAAAATAATCCCTCAGATGAGGGTATCTTTTTGGATCCTAAAAAACAGGTTTAAAAATAATCTAAATGTTTTCTGCCATTTTTTATAAAGAGATGTTTGGAAATGGAGTAGTAACATGTAGGAGAAAAGTTCTCACTGTCAACATGCTTCAGGGAATTAATTCCAGCCACTCACAGTTTCTCTTTCTAAAGTTTGTTGGATACGTCACAGATAACAAAATGACCCCAAGTAATTCATTCCAGGCACTTGTGATGTCTTTTGAGAGTTCATCAGTAAATCTGTTGTCTTAGAAAAATCAGCTTAAACTCTTAAAGTCGGAATCAACAAAATGTATTAAATCCAGGGTGATTCATATTTGATGAGGCTGAATGGAGACGTGTTAAGAAGTTGGACTAGTGACATGTTCCCAGTGGAGGCTGAGATTAGGAGCACACAGCTTCACAAGTCAATTTGTTCTGTTCTAAATTTTCTTGAAGATGAAACTTGTCAACTCAGCAGAGGAGTATGAACTTCCATTCCCTGACTTTGCCATTCATAATCCAGGTTTTACAACACTTCCAGTCAAACACTGTATAAAACAGATTAATAAAAAAAAAGTTAGTTTGTTTTTAATCTTAGTCAAGATCAGTCATTTTTAGTTATGCTGGAGAAGTTCAGTATGTATTTCAAGGAGCACTAGTAACCTTTAAAATTATCACTGCTTTTGAAATGAATTCTGCTTTTCCATGATTGGCATTGAGTTCCACAAGTCAATGTGTATGCATGAGTCACAGAGATCAGGAGGATACAAAAAAATAGATATTTATGCAAACAAGAATATAATCCATAGTTATGCTAGTGAGGATAAATAATTGTAAATTAGACCAACCTTCATGTCTTAAACCAAGCACTAAGTGCCTGGGGTTGGGAAGAAACATCAAGTGAGACTTTCCAAAGTGCCTAAGTGGTTTAGGAGCTTCCACGTAGGTGCTTTTTAACATCTCACCCTTCCCCCATAAGTATGCTCCTGCAGAATTGCCTATTACGTAGAATTTACACCTTTCTCTGATGCATCTGGTACTGGACACTGGTCAGTCATTGATCTGAGCTGACGTAGCTCAGTGGTGGGAGTAATATGCTAAATGGACTCTTAATCTGATGGAAGGAGGCCAGGATACTGGACTACGTAGTCCCACTGGTCTGATAAAGCATGAAGTGTGGGAATACTGAGTTGGATGGATTCATTGGACTGATCTAGTATGACAATTTTTATGTTCCTAAGTTTCAAAAAGCTTCCCATCTCCTCATCCATCTTTCAGATGGATGAATGACAACTAACCAGTTACTGATACCACTTGAAAGAAAGATACAATACAACTACAGGACTGGGAGACAGGAATTCCTGGATTCTTGGCTCTGCTACTGACTCCCCGTGCATAACCTTGAACAAATCTCTTCACCTCTCTGTGCCTCAGCTTCCCTAAACTATAAAATAGGAACCATAACACTGCCCTAAGTCACAGGGGTATTGGGCAGATTAAATAGTTCATGCATGTAAAGCTCTTTGAAGACAAATATTATGAGCTCTTCAGGGAAGGGACTGCCTATTGCTACATATCTACAGCACATTGCACAATGAGCCTCTGCTCTTAGTTGAGGCCTTAGGCACTACCATAATGTAAACAACTGAAGAAACATAAAATACTATTGACCACAGGCCTGTTTACACTCCAGTCAAATACCCAACTATTCAGAGCAAGCAGACCTCTTTGCTCAGTATACTCGGCACTTCTGGAAAGAAAAGAAGAGTGTCTGCCAAGCAGCTGAGATACTGTAGGCCAGTTCTTCCTCCTCCAGACAATCTCAAGCCATGATGAATTTTGCAAGAGAGTCACTCAACATTCCATTTGCAATGTTTCATTCGCAGCCACTTAAAAACAAATGCAAGACAACCAGCTGAATGCTCTGTTTGGACTCTGGGAGTTTGTTTTACCTTCTATTTTAAAGCCCAACAAAAGATCTCTGCAAAACCACATTTAAAAAGAAACAACTTTGTGCCAAAGGTAGAGGGGAAGCCATGTGTTGTGCACACCCTGCAGTAATGAGAGGGGGAGTTGCCAGTGCATATCAATTTTGTTAAAAACTCAAGAGCTTTTTGAAATTCAGGATGGTTTTTAAATGTCAGTCTGTGCCAAATGAATTAAACAGGATTCCCTTTGGGGCAGCTCTTCTCACAGTAACATTTCAAGTATTAGCACTGATTGGAAGGCATGAGATGCACTGTCCTAGGGATGGGGGGTTCCATGACCACCGCTCGAGAAGAAGGTGGGTGGTGGTAGTTGGGGACTCCCTCCTCAGGGGGACTGAGTCATCTATCTGCCGTCCCAACCAGGAAAACGGAGAAGTGTGCTGCTTGCCAGGAGCTAGGATTCACGATGTGACGGAGAGACTGCCGAGACTCATCAAACCCTCGGATCGCTACCCTTTCCTGCTTCTCCAAGTGTGCATCAATGATACTACCAAGAATGGCCTTGAGCGGATCACTGCAGACTACGTGGCTCTGGGAAGAAGGTTAAAGGAGTTTGAGGCACGAGTGGTGTTCTTGTCCATCCTCCCTGTGGAAGGAAAAGGCCCGGGTAGAGACTGTCAAATCGTGGAAGTCAACAAATGGCTACGCAGGTGGTGTCGGAGAGAAGTGCTAGGCAGAGACGGGCTCCACTTAACGAAAAGAGGGAAGAGAATCTTCGCAAGCAGACTGGCTGACCTAGTGAGGAGGGCTTTAAACTAGGTTCACCGGGGGAAGGAGACCAAAGCCCTGAGGACCAGGTAAGTGGGGAAGTGCGATACTGGGAGGAAGCACAAGCAGGGGAGCGCAAGAAGGGAGGACTCCTGCCTCATACTGAGAAAGCAGGATGATCTGCCAGTTATCTTAAGTGCCTACACACTAATGCAATTAGCCTGGGAAACAAGCAGGGAGAACTGGAAGTCCTGGCACAGTCAAGGAATTATGATGTGATTGGAATAACAGAGACTTGGTGGGATAATCACATGACTGGAGTACTGTCATGGATGGATATAAACTGTTCAGGAAGGACAGGCAGGGCAGAAAAGGTGGGGGAGTTGCATTGTATGTAAGAGCGGTATGACTGCTCAGAGCGCCAGTATGAAACTGCAGAAAAACCTGAGAGTCTCTGGATTAAGTTTAGAAGTGTGAGCAACAAGGGTGATGTCGTGGTGGGAGCCTGCTATAGACCACCAGACCAGGTGGACGAGGCTTTCTTCCGGAAACTAACAGAAGTTACTAGATCACAGGCCCTGGTTCTCATGGGGGACTCCAATCACCCCAATATCTGCTGGGACAGCAATACAGCGGTGCACAGACAATCCAGGAAGTTTTTTGGAAAGTGTACGGGACAATTTCCTGGTGCAAGTGCTGGAGGAACCAACTAGGGGCAGAGCTCTTCTTGACCTGCTGCTCACGAACCGGGAAGAATTAGTAGGGGAAGCAAAAGTGGATGGGAACCTGGGACGCAGTAACCATGAGATGGTCAAGTTCAGGATCCTGACACAAGAAAGAAAGGAGAGCAGCAGAATACGGACCCTGGACTTCAGAAAAGCAGACTTTGACTCCCTCAGGGAACTGATGGGCAGGGTCCCCTGGGAGAATAACATGAGGGGGAAAGGAGTCCAGGAGAGCTGGCTGTATTTTAAAGAATCCTTATTGAGGTTGCAGGAACAAACCATCCCGATGTGTAGAAAGAATAGTAAATATGGCAGGCGACCAGCTTGGCTTAACAGTGAAATCCTTGCTGATCTTAAACACAAAAAAGAAGCTTACAAGAAGTGGAAGTTAGGACAAATGACCAGGGAGGAGTATACAAATATTGCTCAGGCATGCAGGAGTGAAATCAGGAAGGCCAAATCACACTTGGAGTTGCAGCTAGCAAGAGATGTTAAGAGTAACAAGAAGGGCTTCTTCAGGTATGTTAGCAACAAGAAGAAAGTCAAGGAAAGTGTGGGCCCCTTACTGAATGAGGGAGGCAGCCTAGTGACAGAGGATGTGGAAAAAGCTAATGTACTCAATGCTTTTTTTGCCTGTCTTCACGAACAAGGTCAGCTCCGAGACTACTGCACTGGGCAGCACAGCATGGGTAGGAGGTGACCAGCCCTCTGTTGAGAAAGAAATGGTTCGGGACTATTTAGAAAAGCTGGATGAGCACAAATCCATGGGGCTGCATCCGAGGGTGCTAAAGGAATTGGCGGATGTGATTGCAGAGCCATTGACCATTATTTTTTAAAACTCATGGTGATCGGGGGAGGTCACAGATGACTGGAAAAAGGCTAATGTAGCGCCCATCTTTAAAAAAGGGAAGGAGGAGGATCCGGGGAATTACAGGCCAGTCAGCCTCACCTCAGTTCCTGGAAAAATTATGGAGCAGGTCCTCAAGGAATCAATTCTGAAGCACTTAGAGGAGAGGAAAGTGATCAGGAACAGTCAGCATGGATTCACCAAGGCCCAGTCATGCCTGACTAACCTAATTGCCTTCTATGACGAGATAACTGGCTCTGTGGATGAGGGGAAAGCAGTGGATGTGTTATTTCTTGACTTTAGCAAAGCTTTTGATATGGTCTCCCACTGTATTCTTGCCAGCAAGTTAAAGTAGTATGGGCTGGATGAATGGACTATAAGGTGGATAGAAAGCTGGCTAGATCGTCGGGCTCAACAGGTAGTGATCAATGACTCCATGTCTAGTTGGCAGCCGGTATCAAGCGGAGTGCCCCAAGGGTCGGTCCTGGGACCAGTTTTGTTCAATATCTTCATTAATGATTTGGAGGATGGCGTGGACTGCACCCTCAGCAAGTTTGCAGATGACATTAAACTGGGAGGAGTGGTAGATATGCTGGAGGGTAGGGATAGGATACAGAGGGACCTAGACAAATTGGAGGATTGGGCCAAAAGAAATCTGATGAGGTTCAACAAGGACAAGTGCAGAGTCCTGCACTTAGGATGGAAGAATCCCATGCACTGCTTCAGACTAGGGACCAAATGGCTAGGCAGCAGTTCTGCAGAAGAGGACCTAGGGGTTACAGTGGACGAGAAGTTGTGTCAACAGTGTGCCCTTGTTGCCAAGAAGGCTAACGCATTTTGGGCTGTATAAGTAGGGGCTGTCACGGAGTCCCCGGGCGATGCTCTGGAACTGCTCCCCACAAAGCCAGTCAGGACTTTGGGGAGCCTCCTCTCCTTCGGAGCAGACCGTCTTCAGGGCAAGAAGCTCACACGGCTACACCGCCTGGGTCTCTCCTGGGAGCATTCAGCATATGCCCCTCCGTGCGCTTCCCACAGCGAGTCCGCCCCGGCAGGGTCCTGGGGAAGCCAGAGGGTTCTGCACCCCCCACTTTGCAGTCAGACGTGACTCTCAGCCAGCCAGTAAAACAGAGGTTTATTAGATGACAGGAACATGGTCTAAAACAGAGCTTGCAGGTCCAGCGAACGGGACCTCTCTGCCGGGTCCATTCTGGGGCCCTGCGAGGCAGACCCCCGTCTGCCCTCCCTTCCAGTCCCCAGCTAGCTCCAACTCTCAAACCCCCTCCAGCCCCTCCTTCTCTCAGCTTTGTCTCTTTCCTGGGCCAGGAGGTCACCTGATCTCTTTGTTCACCTTTAGCTATTTCCTTGCAGGGGGGGGAAGGGCCCTGGCCATTTGTTGCCAGGGAGACAGAGTGTCAGTGATTTATGCACACTGGCCTTTCCCCACCACCTAGAGACTTAAGAAATGCATAGGGGAAACTGAGGCACCCACACAGTATTCAGAGGAAACATTAAGAACAGTCCCACTTCGTCACAGGGGCATTGCCAGCAGATCGAGGGACGTGATCATTTCCCTCTATTTGGCATTGGTGAGGCCTCATTTGGAGTACTGTGTCCAGTTTTGGGCCCCACACTACAAGAAGGATGTGGAAAAATTGGAAAGAGTCCAGCGGAGAGCAACAAAAACGATTAGGGGGCTGGAGCATATGACTTATGAGGAGAGGCTGAAGGAACTCGGATTGTTTAGTCTGCAGAAGAGAAGAATGAGGGGGGATTTGATAGCTGCTTTCAACTACCTGAAAGGGGGTTCCAAAGAGGATGGATCTAGACTGTTCTCAGTGGTGACAGATGACAGAACAAGGAGCAATGGTCTCAAGTTGCAGTGGGGGAGGTTTAGGTTGGATATTAGGAAAAACATTTTCACTAGGAGGGTGTTGAAGCACTGGAATGGGTTACCTAGGGAGGTGGTGGAATCTCCTTAAAGGTTTTTAAGGCCCGGCTTGACAAAGTCCTGGCTGGGATGATTTAGTTGGGGATTGGTCCTGCTTTGAGCAGGGGGTTGAACTAGATGACCTCCTGAGGTCCCTTCCAACCCTAATATTCTATGATTCTATGATTGTTATGAGCTGGGGAGAACTTTGTTATAGATTGAGTTAAAACTTCCACCTAAGACAAAAAGTATATGAACCCACCCCAGGGCTTTTGGGTGATTATTCTTTTCAGGGGGGTGGGAGAGTGAGGGAGGAAGGCAGAACAGAAAAACTGAGGAAGTCAGAGAGAGTCTAAAGGAGCAGCTGAAAGAGACCTGGGGAGAGGTTTTTGGTCAGGGGAGCAGGCTGAAAAGCATGTTCTTAGTGCTGTGAGCAAAGGAAGCTGTTTCCTGCTATTTGATTCCTTCTGGGTTCAGTTTCAGGACTTTGTCCATTTTTTGTAAATAAACAAAACTGCATCAAAGAAAATACTAGACTCCGTCAATTTCTACTTCCAACTGGAACATTCAGAGGGTCCTAAAACTTTGGCTAGCTGCTCAGGTCAAAAAGGGGCAACACTGAGGTCAATAGTGGGATCCAGTCTCCAAGGAGAAAAATTGTGTGCTGGTATTCCTGTTGAACCAAGATGGAGCAAATGATTGCAATGCTTGCAGAAATCAAAGATGGCCAAAAGGAATTGAAACAGGACCTTGAAGCTTCACAACAGAAAGCAGCATCTGGAAGATTCCAGAAAGGGCAGAGGGTTGATTTTCAGGCAGAGGTCAAATCGGTGTGGGAGCAACAACTTCTTATGTTCAGACAGGTTGGGAAGCCCAGCTACAAAGCTCCAGGCTGGAATGACAAGACAGGTCAAAGAGGTGACCAGCAACCTGAGTGCCATAGACCAGAGGTTTTGTCCATTAAATAGTGGAGACCAGGAAAGCTTTAGCCAACTTGAAACTTGCTAACAGAGATAAGCAGCAGCAAGGACTAGGAGCTGAAAATTCAGTTCCAAAAGAAAACCAAAGCATCACAGATCACAGTGGAAGACAGCTGCCTGGATAAGAAATTGAGCCAGCCAGAGGACTTTGGTAAGATCAGACATTTACAACAGTTGTCTACCCTGTTTGTAACCCACAAAGTCCCTGAGGGGCCAGCTCCAGTGATGCAAAAACCTAGTATCTTTGAGGGGAAAACTCCCTGGGAGGCTTATTTGGCTCAGTTCAACATTCTAGCTCAAATCAGTGCTGTGAGATGGACAGAAAGGGGGGTTACTAGTGTCCAACTTGAGTGGCCCATCTCTGATAGTGCTGCAGAACTTACTCCCAGAAAAGAGATGGAGTTATCCAGACCTGGTACAAGCCCTTGACATGCAATCTGGAGTCAGCCATCAATCTGAGCTAGCCAGGGCACAGCTAAGATCTAGAAAAAAAGGGAAAGAAGAAACCCCACTTGAACTGGCAGAGGACCTCAAAGACTTATGTTCCTGGCATATCCGCATATCACAAAGTCATTCCAGGAGAGATGGGCAATGGATCAATGTGTAGATGCTCAGCTGGACCCTGACTTGCAGATCAATATCAGCGAAAGGAGGTCAAAGTCATTCTGAGAGGCTGTGGAATTTGCTACAGAACTTGAATCTTGAAGAGGAAGCAGCTATTAGTGAGGAAGATGGAAGCTAATGACCTTGATCCCTGTAACTACAATTCTGTTTCTAATATATATGATGGAAAGGGGGATTCTAATCTGGATCACGACCATATGAAATGATTGGAACAAATGATAAATATTATTTGTACAAAGGAAATTGGCAATGATTAAAAAAATTAAAGGAAAACAATTCAGTTAAATGCTATTACTGTGACAAAACTAGCCACAAAAAGAAGGAGTGTTATACATTTAAGGAAGGCCAAGACAGAATATCACAAGTGTCTAGTGAAAGCCCCCCTCCTAGTTTGAGAAATGGGAGGACATTAAGCTGAAGGGGAAAAGCTTGGGGATACAAGGATCAGCCCCAGTTTTTGTTTAGATCTGGGCAGCTAAACAGCAATAATGGGAATTTGGCTACTGAGTGTGTATAGGATCTGTGATGTGTATTCTCAGGGGAATCTTAGCTCCTAAAGTTCTTGTAGTTCTGAAACAAGAACTGATCCCATTTCCTTTGCTGAACATCTCTGACAAACAGCAAATAGTGAGAAAAGGCAATGCAGTTGCGAAATGTGAGCTGGGTATCTGGTAAATACTGTTATAGAAGAAAACTACAATTGGGAAAGTGAGCTCCCAGAGTTGGACTTGTTCCAGCACAGTGCTGTACACTTACACAGGGAACAGCAGAACAATCTAAGGGCTGGTCTACACTAACGCTGCAAGTCGATCTAAGTTACGCTAGTTCAGTTACGTAACTGAAGTCGATATAACTTAGGTCAATTTACAGCGGTGTCTACACTGCGCAATGTCGACAGGAGATGCTCTCCCATCAACATAGCTTCCACCTCTCAGGGAGGTAGTGTACAAATGTGAAGGGGAGAGCGCTCTCCCATTGACTTAGCGCGTCTTCACCAGACCCGCTAAACCGGCACCGCTGCATCCATTGCAGCAGTGCCAGTTTAGCCAGTAGCATAGACATGGCTTAAGACTTTCTGGTTAGAAATTAAGAATTGTTCTCCTTATCCAACAAAGATATAGGTTCTACTCAACTGGTCCAACACAAGATTGATACTGGGGGAAACCAACCCATTGAACAGCCATCTCATCGTTTACCAGAAGCTAAAAGGGAAGAGGCACTACAGGCCATTGAGAAAAGGTATCCAGAATGGAAGGCATATCAAGCCTTCAACCAGTTGTTGGGGCTCACCCATAGTTCTGGTTAAGAAAAAGGATGGCAGCACCAGATTCTGTGTGGACTGTAGAAAATTAAATGATAACCTGGAGGCTGTAAAAAGTGGGTATGGCAAGTGGAAGTGGATCAAAAGAGAGGGGAAAAACTGTTTTCACAGCAGGACAAGGCTTGTGGCAATTTAAAGTGGTGGCTTTCGGTTTGTGCACTGAGAGGCTAATGGAGAAGGTATTATGTGGGATGCCCTCTCAGCCTGTCTATTATACCTAGATGATATTCTGGTGCATGCTTAAATAGTTGAGCAGGAACTAAAACATTTACAAATGGTCTGTGATAAGCTGAAGGTGGCCAATTTGAAACTGAATCTAAAGAAATGTGAGTGGTTCCAAAAAGAGGTAATCTGCAGTGGGTCAGACATGCCAAACCTGAGAAAAAAATCACAGAAATTGGGCTTGTTTTTGGCTTAATTGGCTTGTGAGTTGCTTGTTGGCTAATTTTTGGCTTGTAGCTTGTTGCTTGTAGCTTCTTTTTTCTGATTGGCTCCCAGCAAGCAGGGGCAAGGGGGGGGGAGAGATTCAGGGGTGCACAGCGGGCCCACCAGAGTCCCAGACTGCACGCCGGAGGGATCTAGTTACATAGTATGTTGGGGTTCTTAGGGAGTGGCTTGTTTTGGCCTTGTTTTGAAATGGGATTAGCTTGATTTTTGGCTTATTGTGAAAGTCGGGGTGCTTATTTACTGCGTGAAAGTTGGCAACTGTGCAGTGGGTACACAATTAGCAAGGGGGGAATTTCCACCGACAAAAAGAAAACTGAGGCTGTACAGAGCTGGCCAATTCCCCAGACACTCTCAGATGTGCAGTGTTTTACAGGGCTCTGCTCCTGTTACCGAAGCTTTATTTGTGGATTTGCCAATATTGCAAAACCACTGCACAGGTTGGGTGAGAAAGGGAAACCACTTCACTGGTCAGCAGAGTGTGATGTAGCATTTTCAGTCGACAAAGGCTCTTCTGACCACTCCTGTCTTGGCCCACCTATGATTCAAAACCCTTTTCATACTGGACACAGCTGCTAGTGCTTACAGATTGGGGGCAGTTCTGAGAGTCCGGAGAGAAATTATTGCACCACCCAAAAAGAACTAGCTGTGGTTAAATCTATAGAACATTTTCATCACTATTTGTGTACAAGGAAGATTATGGTCAGGACAGACCTGCAACGGCTCTTTAGATTCAGGAATCTCGAGGGACAGCTTGCCAGGGGGTTGGAGAAACTGCAATGCTACAATTTTGCAATCACACAGAGGCCTGGCCATAAGCATGGTCATGCTGATGCCTTGTCCAGACAGGTCTCTTGCGAGGCTAATTGCAAACACTGCCCCAAGCAGGAGAGCAAGGAATTAGTTGCTCAAGGGAATGGGAGTGCCTCTACACCTTTCCTCTAGTCTAATTCGCAGAAATGCCGGTGTGCCTGGTTCATCCACCAAAAAGACTGGGAAAGAGGTAGCAGAAATGGACTCCGGCGCAACTAAAACTTCCCCCGGATACAGGATAGGGCGTATTGGAAAATCAACTGGAAAATGTATCCACCCTGGAATGCAGAGTCTCCTCACAGTAAAATCTTTCTGGTCACAGTGGGAAAGCTTGGAATATAAAAATGAAATATTTTAGAGGTGATGGGAGAAACCAGAAGCTGAGGGGTACTGGTACACTGAAAAAGGAGCTCCTAAGGTTATGTCATGATCTTATAACTGCAGGACATTTTGGGGTTGCAAAAACCTTAGACAAATTAAGGGACAAGTTCTACTGGGTAAAAAGCAGCCAAGACAGTTGGTGCAAGAAATGTGTTGTTTGCATTGCGAAGATGGTCCCCCTAAAACAGGGAGATCCCCTTTGCAGTAGTATCTTGAGGGGACACCAACGGAATGCATTACCATTGATGTTCTTGGGACCCTTGCCTGAGACAGAGGCTGACAATCAATACCTGCTGGTAGCTATTAGCTAATGGACTACTTCACAAAATGGTCTAAGGCTTACCCAATAAAAAAAATCAAGCGGCCTAATGAATGAATTCTTCACCAGATCTGCAGTCTTGGGTGAGTTACACACAGATCAAGGGAGAGACATTGAATCCAAAGTGTTTCAACAGGTTTGTGAGATTCTAGACATCCACAAAACTCACACCTACACTCTGATGGGATGGTGGAAAGGTTCAGTAGGGCTTGGCCGGGCAGGGGGGGGGGGGGGAAAATCAGCTGGCTAACTTTGTAAAACAGCACCAAAGGGACAGGAACCAGCATATCCCATTCCTTTTGATGGCTCAGGGGTGTGAAAAATCCACCGCCCCGAGAAATTTAGTTAAGCCAACCTAACCCACAGCATAGACCAGTGGTTTTCAAACTGCGGGTCGTGACCCAGTACTGGGTCACAGAACGTAAGGCACTGGGTCGCGGCGACTCTGGTCAGCACTGCCAACTGGGCCGTTAAAAGTCCTGTCGGTGGTGCTTCCCAGCTAAGGCAGGCTAGTCCCTACTTGTTCCAACACTGCGCTGCGCCCTGGAAGCAGCCAGCAGCATGTCCGGCTCCTAGGCAGAGGGGCCACGGGACTCCGCGCACTCCCTAACCCCGAGCACCGGCTCCACACTCCCATTGGCCGGCTGGGTGGGCAGTGCCTGTGAGTGAGAGCTGCGCGGAGCCACTTGCATGCCTCCATCTAGGAACCGGACTGGCTGCTGGCCGCTTCCGGGGCGCAGTGCGGGCCGCGGTGCCAGGACAGGCAGGAAGCCTGCCTCTGCACCCCAACTGCGCTGCTGACTGGGAGGTGCCAGAGGTAAGCCTACACCCCTGCCCCAGCCCTGAGCCCCCCCCCCAAACCCAGAGCCCCCTCCTGCACCCCAAACTCCTCATCCCTGGCCCCACCCCAGAGCCTGCACCCCCAGCCCAGAGCCCTGACCCCTTCCACACCCCAACCCCCTGCCCCAGTCCTGAGCCCCCCAAACCCAGCGCCCCCTCCTGCACCCCAAACCCCTCATCCCCAGCCCAGAGCCCTGACCCCCTCCCACAGCCCAACCCCCTACCCCAGCCCAGAGCCCCCTCCCACACCCTGAACCCCTCATTTCCAGCCCCACCCCTCAGCCCTCACCCCTGCACCCCAACCCTCTGCCCCAGCCCTGAGCTCCTCCCACACCCCTAACCCCTTGTCTCCAGCTCCGTTGGGTCGCAGGCATCAATTTCCTTCAACTGGGTCGCCAGAAAAAAAGTTTGAAAACCATAGACAGCAGTAGGTCAACAGAAAAATTCTTCCATCAACCTAGCTACCACCTACACCAAACACAAGAAACCCTCCCATCAGCATAAGTAGTGTCTACACTTGAAATCCTACCCACTGCAGCTGCGCCTATGTAGCATTTCAAGTGTAGACAAGCCCTTATAGAACAGCAGTCAACGAGAGTACAAAGTATCCCAGCACGCCTCATGTTTGGGCAGGAGCTAAAGCAACTTCTTGTATGGAGTTTCTGAAGGGAACAAAGGGATTTGAACCCTTTGGACTGTGTGGAAACCCTACAACCCAAAATTGAAAAAGTTCACACCTTTGCTAGGGAAAATTTGAGGCCTCTGACAAAATGAAAAGGCTCTATGATAAAAAGGCATATGTAGAAACTTTTTAAAGAGGAGACGTGGTCTGGCTCCACAATCCTCAAAGGAAGAAGGACAGAAGCCCTAAACTGGATGAATTTTGGGAGGGACCATATACAGTCTTGACACAAATAAATGAAGTGGTGTCCATGATACGGTTAGATCCCAGAAGTTATCCATCAGGACCATCTGAGAAGATATTGGGGACAGAATTTCAGCTTGGCTACCCCCTGAATCTGAGAATGTAGGGGTATGTCTACACTGCAAAGTTGTCGACAAAATATTTGTCTTTCACGGGTACTTAAAGAAGCCCCCCCGCAAAAGACAAAAGTTTTGCCGATGCAAGTGGCAGCGTGAACGCGGCTTTGTCGGCGCGCTCTCCTGCCAACAAAGCTAACGCCGCTCACGGGGCTGGAAGTATTTTGTCAGCAAAAGTGCTGACAAAGTACCGACAAAAAGCATTTTCACACGCTGACTTTTAGCGACAAGGCTGTGTCACTAAAAGCTGCGTGGTATAGACAAGCCCTAGCTGTGGCAATTGAAACTGGAAAAGTTGTTACACAAGTGAATTCCCCATTAGAACAAAATGGCCAGGCTCTGCCTCAGCCATCAAATTCCACAGAAACCACCTCAGCAGAACGCTGAAAGGCAATCCAGGGAGAGAAATGCCCCAAAGGGATTTGGGTGGGAATAAAATTGTTTTGGGTTGGTGATATGAAACCATCTCAACAGAAAGACACTGTATATGTGTAAACAGTTAACCTTGTATCATTTTAAATTTACTTTTAAAAATTTCTGTTTGGGATGGGCTCTTAAGTGCCACCATTAAAGGCTTCACTGGGACAAGGAGCAAACCTGGGGGCGGGTATTGTTATGGACAGGGTGGAACCTTGTTATGGGTTGAGTTAAAACCCCCACCTAAGACAAAAGAAATGTGTGAATTGTGAACCTGCCCAGAGGCTTTTGGCTGAGTATTATTTTGGTATAGGGGGTTGTGGGGGAGGCCGAATACAAAAACTGGGAAAGACAGAGGCCTGGTCGACACCTAAAACTTAGGTCAACCTACCTATGTTGCCCAGGGGTGTGAAAAATTCACACATCCCTGAGAAACATAGTTAACACGACCACAGCCCCAGCATAGACACCACTAGGTCCATGGAAGAATTCTTCTGTCAACCTTGCTACTGCTTCTCCAGGGGGTGGATTTACTGCTACTGCAGCCACGGAAAAACCCCTTCCATTGCTCTACCAAGTGTCTGTCTACATTACATCACCACAACACTGTAGCTGGAGTGTTGCAGTTGTGCTACTGTAGCACTTGCGGTGTAGACATACCCACATTGAGAGAGACTAAAGGAGCAGCTGAAAGTGTGTGTGGCTGTCCCTGGAAGAAACATGGGGAGAAGTTTTTGGGTCAGGGGAGCAGGCTGAAAAGCATGTTCTTGGTGCTGTGAGCAAAGGAAGCTGTTTCCTGCTATTTGATTCCTTCTGGATTCAGAGACTCAGGACTTTGTCCATTCTTTGTAAATAAACAAAACTGCATCAAAGAAAATACCAGACTCCATCAATTTCTGCTTCCAACTGGAACATCCCCAGGCCCCTAAAACTTTGACTATCTGTTTGGGTCAAAAAGGAGCAACAGTGCTATTGGAGCAGTGTGCATGGCTATACCAGGAGTTGGATTTGTGTGCAGTTTTTGCCCCAAGACTTCACTTACGTACCTTAAAAGCACAGGGGCAGATCCTCAATCAGTATAGCTGCATTAACTTTAATGGAGCTATGTCAATTTACACCAGCTGTAGTTCTTGTCCACGCATTAGGCATAGCTCTTATTCTGGACTAGTGGTAGAGGCACTGTCCAAGCACAGCACTGAGAGCCTGAGGCTGTGAGAACTCCTTCTGTGGAGCAAATTGTTTTTGTGTGCCTCCGTTTCCCTTTCTGTAAAATAAGAACCATTATTGGCCTGCTTTTGACCTAATTTACATTGATGTAAATAAGGAGTGGCTCCATTGAAGTCAGTGGAGTTACATACGGGGCCTGATTCTGATCTCACATTAGTTTTACACCAAAGCAACTTCATTGACTTCAGTGGTGTTATTCCTGATTTACAGCACCACAAGTGAAATCACAGTCAGGCCTAGTGAGTGCTAATTTTTAGTATTAGATAAGCCTGATCTCTGGAATGATTTACATATGAAGATCCTTCTAAGCCAGGGATAGGCAACCTTTCAGAAGTGTTGTGCCGAGTCTTCATTTATTCACTTTAATTTAAGGTTTCGCGTGCCGGTAATACATGTTAATGTTTTTTAGAAGGTCTCTCGCTGTAAGTCTATATTATATAACTAAACTATTGTATGTAAAGTAAACAATGTTTTCAAAATGTTTAAGAAGCTTCCTTTAAAATTAAATTAAAATGCTGATCTTATGCCGCCAGTCTGCTCAGCCCACTTCCAGCCTGGGGTTCTGTTCACCTAGGCCTGCAGCGGGCTGAGCAGGGCGACTCGAGGTCAGGGCAGAGGGCTGGGGTGTGTGTGGAGGTGCAGGGCAGAAGGCTGGGTGTTGGGGGGAGGTCAAGGCAGAGGGCTGGAGGGTGTGTGGGGGTGCAGGGCAGAAGGCTGGTGTGTGTGTGTGGGGAGGATCAGGGCAGAGGGCTGGGGGGGGTGTGGAGGTGCAGGGCACAAGGCTGGGTGTGGGGGGGGCGTGGGGGTGCAGGGCACAAGGCTGAGGTGTGTGTGGGGAGGATCAGGGCAGAGGGCTGGGGGGTGTGTGGAGGTGCAGGGCACAAAGCTGGGTGTGGGGGGGGTTCAGGGCAGAGGGCTGGGGGGTTGTAGAGGTGCAGGGCAGAAGGCTGGGTGGGGTGGGGGGTGCAGGGCAGAGGGCTGGGGGGGGGTGTGGAGGTGCAGGGCAGAAGGCTGGGGTGCTCAGCTCGTGGGGGTGCTCCCAGCCCCCTGCCCTGAGCGGCTCATGGCAGGGGGCTGGGAGGGATATGACCTGTTCCACCCCCTTCCCCAAGGCCCTTCCCTACCTCTCTCTGCCTGCTCTACGGAGCAGCGAGCACGCTGCCGCTCGGCTCTGCTCTGCTCCGCTCCCCCTCGCAAGGGCCGTCGCCGGCAGGGAGAGGGGGGAGGAGCAGGGGCCGGAATGCACCACGTTGTGGGAAGAAACAGGGGGGGGGGGGGGGAGTGGCTGCCGCAGGACCAAGCTTCTGCCTCCTGCCCCCGCAGGGGAGAGCGGTGGGGGGGGGGGGGCTGAGTGGGGCGGGGGGCTGGGACCCCCCCCCCACCGCTCTCCCCTGCAGGGGCAGGAGGCAAAAGCTTGGTCCTGCAGCAGCCAAGCTTCCCTCCTCCCCCTTCTTCCCCCAGCGTGGCACTTTCCGGCCCCTCCGCCCCTCCTCCTACTCCTCCTCTCACCGGGCAGGCAGCGTGCCACTCAAAATCGGCTCGCGTGCCGTGTTTGGCACGCGTGCCATAGGTTGCCGACCCCTGTTCTAAGCTCTAGCTAGGCAGAGGTGGAGGTGGTTGGAGGGGAGCTACTTTTGAAAATCTCATTCCTAAAAAAATAACCAAAAATCTCCACTCAGTCAAATGACCAGAATAAGCCCCCGACAAATGAACCTGCTGTCACTCAATAATGATCTAATTTCCTTTCTGCCCCATACTCTGCACAATACAGTCTGTGTAGCTGCATGCTGCCCAGTCTAGCAACACTAGTTGAGAAAGGAACAGCCAGAACAGAAACAAACAAGCTTTGCAGAACTCGACTTGCTAAGCAAAAATGCTGATTTCTCACTGAGATCAGACTCCCAAGTGAAGGGGGAGAAGGAATATAACATGCAACACAATATTATCACCTCCTGCTGCTACTATGGTTGTCACTGGCAGGACTGTACCGTTATAGCTATGTTATATGGGGCTGATGGAACCTGAGTTCAATTCCTGGCTCTGCCACTAGCCTGCTGGGTAACCTTAGGCAAGTGACCTCCCAAGCCTATCTGTAAAATGAGAATGATACTGATGCACTTTGAGACATCTGGATGAAGAGCTCTATAAGAGCTCGGTATTAATTATTATTCTTATTCTAGGGTCACCAGTCCTAGACTGTTTTAGTAAGGAGAGGGAAAAGTATGTATAAAACTGTAGTGTTTTATTACTGGATAATATCAGAAAGGAAACCTCCAACCCAACATGGGTGCACACAGGAGAGCCATATAAATGACTGGGATTTTTAAAGGAGGCTAAGGAACCTAACTTCCTTGAACTCCTTTAAAGATTCTACCCTGAAACATTAACATGATCAGATTAGAACTCTGTATTTCAATGGCTATTGTAACAAAACAGAGAGCATCTCTGTAACCCCCTCCCAACTCCCACAGGGAATGACATCATATTCCTTTCTGTAATGTGCACCACACCCTTTTCTTTATAAAAATAGCAGCCTAGCCCTGTTTGTGCCTGTTACTGGCAAACCGTTTCCCTTTTGTGTCTTTCCTTCCTGGGGCAGCCTGAGAGGTTCAGTTTAACGGCTCCTTGCAGCACCTGCTCTGACAGGCTAATAGAAACCCCTCCCATCAGAGATTCAATGGCCTCAATGCCCGCCCCCAAAACAAAGGCATCCTGTGATTGAGGCCCTCCCCTGAGAGAGCTGACGCACATGGCACTTTGGCTATTCAAGGGGCAGTGGTTAGTATTGTGATGCTGTGCCCATTGAAATAGTTGGTAAAGCTCCCAATGACGTAATGATGCAAGATCAAGCCAATTCTCATTTACACTAATAAGGCTCTGGCAGTGTAAAAGGGTCCTTCGCATTCACTTTAGGGCCCCTTCACTTTATCAGAGTGGTGTAAAGGGACTTTAGTGTAAATGAGAATCAGACCCTAGTAGTCTAGACAACCAAAGGTTACATCACAGATGGTTATTAACTATTTTATGACTGTACTGCCAGGAGACCCCAACTGAAATTAGGGCCCCATGGCTGCAAAGAATACAGCTGCAAAGATCATTTTCCTAGCCTGTCACTTTAACAGTTCACCCCTCCCTTTGAATACCTCCACTGCATAAAGCATAAGCTGCTTCTATTCACTTTCATGGCCCTTCCCAGTCAATCCCCAACCCACCCTATTTATCATGTCTCATCTGCTGTTGAGCTGTCAATGCTCACCTCTGATTGGCCCATGGTGCAAGCCTGCATTACCCACTTGTTACATTTTCAAACAATCCCCTTTGTGCTTTCTCCCATGTTGCCTCTCATGTTTGGGAGGAGCTCCCCATAAACATCCACAAAGCCACCACACTGTCAACTTCAAATCCCTCCTCAAATCTCCTTTGCTGTGAGGCCTACAAACAACTTGACAACAATCAGACCGCTATTATGCTGAGATCACTGCCTATCTATCATGCTCACCAACATTGTGTCATTGTTTCCTTGTATTCCCCCATCTGCCTGTATCCATCTGTTGTCTCTTGTATTAGATCTAAGCACCATGGGGTAGGGACCAACTTTCTGTTCTGTGTTTGTACAGCACCTAGCACAATGGGGTCCTGGTCCATGACCGGGATTCCTGGGCACTCTGGTAATACAAATAATAAATAATAATTGTACTAGGCACTGCACAGATATAGAGGCCTAGTCTACACTTGAAAAGGTTTGCCAGGATAGCGATACAAATTCAGTTATGCCAGCAAACCTTCCTAATGTAGATGCAGCTTATACTGGCAAGCGTGCTTTTGCTGGTATAGTTTACACCAATTAACTAAATAAGCTGGGGAGAGGGGAAATCACATCCCTAACTGACATTATTGTACTGGCAAAAGTTTCTAGCATAGACCTGGCCAAAGAGTTTATAATCTAAACAGGCAAGATAGGCAAAGAGTAGGAGGGGAAAATGTCAAAGCAAGTCAGTGCAGAGCTGGGAAGAGAACCCAGATCTTCTTGATCACACTCCAGGAGTTCCCTCCCCAAATCTATGAAATGAGATTCAGGTGTATATGCCAGGAGAGAGATGGAGAAAATAAAGAGAAAAGTACAACCTGGAAAATGTCCCTCACGGTCAGTAAGAAGGTGAGATGGACCATCTGGAATTGGGTGGGGACCAGGTTTGGTGCAATTCCAGCTATCTGGACACTTGATTCTACTCGACATAAAAATAAAGAGGCAGGGGTCTTAATACAAGACTTTTATGGCCTACAGGATAGGAAGGATGCTCCTGCAGCTAAAGTACTGGGGGGGGCCCAGTTGTGATCTCACATCAGGATAAATCAAGAGTTAACACCACTGAAGTCAATGTGTAATACTGCTGTGTGAGCTGGGACTCAGGACAGCTGGATTCTACTCCCACCTATACCACCAACTCAGCAGAAGGGATATGGCACTCCCTTTACCTACCTCCCAGGAGTCTTGCCAGGCTAAAATTCATTAACATTTAGTAAGGGGGAGGCAATGTGGCCTAGTGGATAGAGCATTGTTCTAGGACCCAGGAGTCCTGGATTCAACTCCTGGCTCTGCCACTGCTTTGCTGGGTGACATTGAGCAAGTCACTTCCCCTCTCTGTGCCTTAGTTTTCCCCATCTGCAAAATGGTGATAATGATTCTGCCCTCTTTTGTAAAGCACTTTGAAATCTACTGATGAAAAGCACTGGGTATGCGCTAGGGATTATTATTTGTATTGCAGCAGCACCTTGGAGCCCTAGTCATGCAGCAGGACCCCATTGTGCTAAGTGCTGATCAAACATAGAACAATGAGACAGTCCTGCCCCAAAGAGCTTACAGTATTGTCCACAATAGTCTTCATCCCATCCTACTGCAGGATAAGGGCCTTCAGCAGTAGGGGGATCAGAGTAATAGCGAGAGATTGATTCCTTGGTACGTGCTCCACTGTTGGCATTGTAAACACTGCGAGGGAATGCTTATTTATTAGCATGGGAATTAAACCCCAAAAAAAGTCATGGAAACATTTTTGGTTATTCAAGTAGCTTGATTTTGCAAAATCTTAAATAATAAAAGAATGATAATCCCTAGATTTTATCACCTGTAGATCTCAGAGCACTTTACAAAGGAGCTCAGGATCATTATCCTCATCTTACAGATGGGGAAACTGAGGCACAGAGAGGGGAAAGGGACTTCCTCAAGGTCACCCAGCAGGCCAGGGCAAAGCCAGGAATAGAACCCAGTTCTCCTAAATCCCAGTCTAGTGCTCAAGCCACTAGGCCTCAGTCTCTTTTACCTCCAGCCCTCTCCCCACCTGGTGGTTTGTATAATCATTAATCCCTGTGCAGAGTGGATATAAGCCACTACCCAGATCAGAGTTTTCCACTCATTCACACTAAGGCTGATTAGCCACAGCATTACCCCAGGTTTATGCCAGTGTGACTCCATTTTCAGTTAAATTACACTGATATAGAACAGGAGTAACACAGTGATGAACCATGGCAGCTAGCAGTAGAGTTTTGCACCTACTCTGCACAGGTGTTAAATGACTCCATGATGTGCATACAAGGGAGAATCAGCTTCACACACACACCCTTCAACTTCTGAGACTAAGGCCTTGTCTACATACTGAACTTAAATACACTGGTGAAAAGCCACAGTGTTACACCAAATAATTCAGTGGAGCTGCTCCTGATTTACACTAGTATAAGCAAGATCAGAATCTGGGATCTTAGCACCAGTCCAAACTCCTAGGGTCAGATTCTCCACTGACCTGCAGCTTGGGAAGTCATTTACATCAGTCAAAGTGAAGGCAGCAAAGGTGTGTTTAAAATGTTACTAAGTCAGAGCAGTAAGTGATTTGCACCACTATAAATGACCACACAAGGTGAAAGGCAACAAGGAGACTGACTCCTTGTGTAGACACTATTTACACCAGTGCAGCTTATCCTCAGGGTAAACTGCACTGGTGGAAATCATGTTACAATCATGTAAAACACATCTACATAGGGGCTTGCACCGATGGCTAACATCCCAATATAAACAAGGCCTTAGATTAAAATATTCCTTTTTCCCCTCTGAAGGAATAGGAAGTCTTGTGCTGGCTGGTTTTCTTATACATGTAAGCACAGAGTTTGGAAGCATGCTAAGGGACTGACATTCCTTAGCAGAGAATCCACCTGGTTCTCCCATACATCCACTAGATGGCTGTATCTGTCAGGGATCCTCTTAAAAGAAGTTTCACCTTTCCAGCCCCACAAAGGTCTCTTAGTTACATGGAGGGTCATTTCCCTCACCCCACTCACAGAAAACTATTTGTTTAGTGCTCCAGGGAAAACTTTTGCCCTAAAGAGGAATGTTTTAAAAATACCCAAGATAGATTTATCTGTAGAGTGGATACAGCCCACAACCCCATCCTCCGAATCATCCAGTAAACGCCCCCCCCCCCCAAAAAAAACTAAAACCAATCCTTTGAGCCCACCCTACCAAAATTATTCTGTCAATGTAAAACAAAGCAAAGCTCTGTGGCAAAACAATTTGGAAAGAAGATTCTCTTCAAGGGACCCGTGGGCCTTCAAGTTGCCAACCTACCCTGGAATCTCTCTTCCCTTGTTCTGTCTCTCCTCCCTTCACTGGCTTGCCCTGCTGTTGACTCCAAGCTAGTCTAGACCACAAAGGAGTTGGACAGCGAAATGTATGTGCAAGTCCCACAAGGGAGATGAAGTACTCAGAACTACCCTTCTCCTGGCAGATCACTAGTCAGAAAGATGCCATGAGACACCATATTAGCCCACCAGGGAGTTGGGGAAGGATTGGTATAGCAAGGCAGGCAGGCTTTGGGAGCAAAGCCAATCCTAAGAAGTTATTTATTCCACGACGCCCAAGACATTAGGTGAGTTGGTAGCCAGTAACATAGTATGCCAGCCACCTCAGCTATCTAGCAGCCAGGCAATGCAAGCTCAGGACTCTGAGGACTGGCAGCTATTCCCATTGCAAGCACTTCCTGCTGGCCAAGTTACAGAACGCCAAGGACATTGGAACCTCCATTCTTGCCTTGGCTAGTTGGAGGATGAAGGTAACTAATGATCATCTTCCTTAGAGAGGGGAGAATCATCCAAGGATGTGGGGGAAACTATGAAGAGGGGAAAGTTGGGCCCAAACTTCAGATTGGGTGACGGAAACCCGTAAAACATGTGTCTAACTGTAAGATATAGTGAACAAAGTAATGCTGTCTAGTGGCTAAGATGCTGGGCTGAGTATCTGGAGAGGTGGGTTCTAGGCTCTTCCCCTCTCTTTGCCACTTGGCTGTTTCCACTTTCACCTTTTGTCTGTCCTGTCTATTTACATGGTATGCTCTTTGGGGCAGGAGCCATTTCTCAAAATCTGTCTGTACAGTGCCAGACACAGTAGGGCCCCAACCTCTTTTGGGTCTCAAGTTGCTACTGAAATACAAAGAATAATGAAATAATAATATAACAAATAAATACTTCAAGAAGGACAAGAGACAGTGGGCTTAAATTGCAGCAAGGGGTGGTTTAGGTTGGACATTAGGAAAGACTTCCTGCCACGGTAATTAAACACTGGAATAAATTGCCTAGGGAGGTTGTGGAATCTCCATCATTGGAGATTTTTAAGAGCACGCTAGACAAACACCTGTCAGGGATGGTCTAGAGCAGGGGTAGGCAACCTATGGCACGTGTGCCGAAGGCGGCACGCGATCTGATTTTCAGTGACACTCACGCTGCCCGGGTCCTGGCCACTGGTCCGGTCCGGGGGGCTCTGCACTTTAATTTTAAATGAAGCTTCTTAAACATTTTAAAAACCTTATTTACTTTACATACAACAATATTTTAGTTATAGATTATAGACTTATAGAAAGAGACCTAATAAAAACGTTAAAATGTATCACTGGCACGCGAAACCTTAAATCAGAGTGAATAAATGAAGACTCAGCACACCACTTCTGAAAGGTTACCAACCCCTGGTCTAGAGTGCCTGCCATGAGTGCAGATTACTGGACTAGATGACCTCTCAAGGTACCTTCCAGTCCTACAATTCTATGACTCTAGAAGAGGGGTGCTCCTAACAGGGCCAGCTTTAGGACCTGCGGGGCCCGATTCCAATACCCGGCGGCGGTCTGGGTCTTCAGCGGCAGGGGGTCCGCTCCGCGTCTTCCGTGGCACTGAAGGACCTGCCGCGGAAGACCCCGGAGCGGACACACACACCCCCGCCGCCCTCTTAGGCGCGAGTGTGGGGCCCTCTTACCCACGGGGCCCGATTCCAGGGAATTGGGGGAATCAGCCTAAAGCCGGCCCTGCTCCTAAAACTAGCAACACCCTGTCTTACTGGGCACCTACTAGTGACAATCATTAATGAGATATAAGCCAGCCTCTAACCATTAGGGTGAGAAGAAAGTTTCCCCTTGGGTCAAGTAATCCCATAATTGCCTTCTACGGGTTTCTTGCATCTTCCTCTGAAGCAGCTGGTACTGGGCAATGTTGGAAGCAGGATCCTGGACTGGAAGGTAATTTCAGTATTCTTGTATTAGGGTGGATTCCACTCTCAGTAACACAAGAGTAAACGGAGCTCCGTGGAATTACTTCAGATTTACACCTGCATGGTTCCCCAGCTATCCCCTACTATGTCACTTATTTAAGATCCATAAGGCCTGCTTCTCATTTACCCCAAGGCCCTTTACACTGCTCTGCCAGTGTCAAGAGGTCTAAAAGTAAGAATCAGTCCTTTATCCCATCATCCGGAACATGACATCTATTTCAAGCATCTCAATTTGCCAAAGTTAATCTAAAGATAGTTATAAACTTCACAGCTGGTTTCTAAAATTATATAAGGCAGGTTGCTGTATGTAGATCGTGCAAGATGTAGACATGTTACATAGGTGTAAAAAAAAATCCTCATGGGCGACAACCAGAGCTTTATATAGCAGACGATGGGTAAATGATACCCTGAAGTCCAGCTCTAAATTTAAAAGGCAGTTACTAAGTACCACAGCTCGATTTAAAATATGAGAAAATTAATTTCTTCCCCCTCCCCTCTTGTTGCAAGCAGTAAGAGCAAATTTAACAAGCTTTACTGATTACAGATTTCACTCCCTTAAAACAAATACCCTGGAAAGTCAGCCCTGGTTGTTAACAGATGGAATGAGACAGAAGGAGAGGGATCCCATTTCAGTGCCAGGCCCACTGCCCTCGACAAGGAAGAAAAGTGGTAGCAGCTACCAACTTACACTGCAAGTAAACACTGCCCTCCTGGTTCGGAAAGCTAAGACTTTGCCCTCTTTCTGGGGCCTCAAAGCAACTCAAACATTCTTGGCCTCATGCACACATCCTGGCAGCAGAAATTATCCCCATTTTACCAACAGGGAAACCGAGGCAAAGAAAATATTCCACTATCACCGCCCCCCCCACACACACCCTGCAGAGCCATGACTAAAATTCAGGAGTCCTGACTCCCAGCCCCACTCTGCTCTAACCACACTCCCCTACCATAAGTGAGACCAGAGCCCAAGTGTCCTGACCCCCACTCTCCTCTCAGAGCTGGGAACAGAACCCAAGAGTCCTGACTCCCAGCATAGCTTCTTGGGCTATTCCAAAACTCCAGTCTCAGGCTCCGTGGCAAGTGACATTGCTGCAGTGTATTAGCTGGCACTGCCAAGTACCGTCACACTCGCATCCTTCAAAGTTTTGGGGGAGCGACCAAAAAAAAAAAAAAAACCGACAGCCACTCACTCCACCTCCCCAGTACTCACCCTTCGTCCCGGATGCTGGTGGCAGTGAGGCTCCTGCTCCGAGGTGCAGCCAGCAACTGAGTGAGCAGCAGCGGGTTCTTCCTTCCCTTGTTCCCCACCCTGCGTCTTCTTGAGCCAATACACAGTGCGCTGCCGGCAATGTATTCAGCTAGGGCTGCTCCCTCCTCCTGCGCCCGAGCGAGCCAATGCTAAAGCTACAATGTAGCTAGCCAGAGAAATAGCATGCAAACTCCTCCCCAGGCCAAGTGCACAAACCAGCCAGCCCCAGCCTGCTCTTTCGCACTGTTTCCCCGACTCCACTGCTTGCCGACTGAGGAAGCATTTTAGGGGAGGCCTTGGGCATCCTCTTCAGAAGGGGCTACAAACGGGCAGACTTTTTTTTATTTATGAAACTTGCAATCCTCTTTACTGAACTTTCAGAGGGAGGTGTCCGCTGCATGCATAAAATGACCAGATCTCCCGGGGCAAAAGGGGGACTGATTGTTCATAAAATGCAGGATGCTTGGTACATTAAATGTATGGGTTCCCTGTGATTGAAAGAGTTTTCCTTGTGCCTAAAATGCAGAGCTTCTTCTGTGCATAAAATGCATGGGCACTATGTGCTTAATATGCCTAGATAAAAGATAACATTTTTAAAAGCACCTAAGTGATTTAGGAGCACATATCCTTTTGACGTTCAATAGGACTTTGCTGCTAAGTAATTTAGATGCTTTTGAAAATTCTACCCAAAATGCATGGATTCTCTGTACATAAAATGCATGACTTATGCATAAAATGCAGATTCCCTGGGAATTAAGGGAAAAGATTCTCCTTGTGCCTAAACTGTGCATAAAATTATGGATTCCCTGTGTATAAAATGCATGGATTGTGCATAAAAGATGGAATTTTCAAAAGCCCCTAAGTAATTTAGAAACACAGTCCCGTTGCCATTCAGTAGAACTTCTGCTCCTAAATCATTTAGATGTTCACAAATTATGAGCCAGGACCCTCAAATCATGAGATTGTCTTGAAAATTATGAGATTATTTTTAAAATTAAATTGTTGTTTCTTTTAATTTGCCTTCTGGGTTCTGAATCTTCAGGATACTCTCATTTCATGTTTTTCAACTTCTCTCTGCAGCCATTAGGACTAGGAACATACCTTTTTTTTTTAATTGAAGCTGAGATTCTCATGCATTCTCTTGATTCCAGTAGCTGTGGCTTTAGGGAAAACACCAAAATCACAAGACTCATGACCAAATCACAAGAGTTTTTCAACAGTGCAACATGCATGCTCTCTCAGTGAACAAAATGCACAGATTGCCTCAGCATAAAGGGCGTTGATTCTCAGAGAACAAAGTGCATGGTTTATGCATAAAGTGCCTGACCCAACACGCCTGCTGAGTCTTTCCATTGACTTCAATGGGCTTTGGAGCAGACCCAAAGTGCATGGATTCTTTAGGGATCCAGTGCACAGAGCTAAGCCAATTAGTCATCCATCTAAATAAAAAATATAAATCAGTATGCCTGCGGCATGACATCTCTGTAACTTCTCAGCTAACTTTCACTGGACAAGCTGCTCACAAAATTGTATTTCAGTTGAGCCTTTGCCAACCCCTGCTGGAAATAGCTTGGGTATTTATTTATATTCAAAACTCTTATTGTATCTCCATCTTCATTAGAATTCAAGAGTTTAATCTACATAAAGAAGATGCACTGATTTAATTAGAGGTGTGGTGTTGCACCCATTTAGTTAAATTGGTGCAACTTTGTGTGTAGAACTAGGCCTAAAAGGGACTCTGTGAGATTAAAACTCTCTGAACCAGATCCTTAGTTGATGTAAATTATAAATCAGGCCAATGGTGTCTGATCTACAATAGCTGAGGATCTGACTCCATATATTTTAAGCAGAATGTTCTTAGTCAACAACACTTCAGGTTATTACAGGAAAGCAGAGGTGCACAAAATGAATGGAGTATAAGAACTTGAACAGAAGGAAAACGTAACATGTATCATCTACACTGGAATTTTCATAGATGCATAGAGTTGAAGTTTGACCTCCTGTACATCACAGGCCATTCAATTTCACTCACCCCTGCGCTGAGCCCAGTAATTTGTTTTTGACAAAAGCACAATTTGTGTTAGGCTTCGACATCTTCCAGCAAGGCATCCAGTCTGGATTTGCAGACACCAAGAGAGGGAGAATCCCCCATTTCCCCTGGGAGTTTGTTCCAATGGTTAATCACCAGCTCTGGGAAAAATTTGTGCCTAATTTCTAATTTGAATTTGTTTGGCTTGTTTCCAGCCATTGGCTCTTGTTCTGCCTTTCTCCGCTAGGCTAAGGAGTCCCTTAGTACCCTGGTGTTTTCTTCCTGTGAAACACTGTAATCAAGCCACTTCTCAATCTCTTTTTGATAAACTAAACATATTGAGCTCTTTCAGTCTCTCACTGTCAGGAATTTTCTATAGCCCTCAAATCATTTTTGTCTCTCCTTTCTGGACCTTCTCCAATTTTCCAACTTCCTTTTTAAAATGTGGGCACTAGAATTGGGATAACTGAGTGTTGCCAACTCTTATAATTGTATTGCAAAACTTGCAAAATTGGATGTTTTCCTTAAAGCCCAGCTTCTCTAGTCATGCGATTGCACAAGAATCTCACATTTCATTTTTTTAAAAGTATGTTTCTAACCCTCCTAGTTCCCTCCTGGAAAACTACCCCTAAAAAAGCCCCAAACCACATTTATTTACGCAGGGCCACACATCACTCCGGGAGAAGGTGCTGTTTGTTTTCCCCTTGGCAAACATGACACTTTTCAGAAGAGATAAAGACATCAGAAAGTTGGCAAACAGACACACCACACAGTCCCAAGGTACCGTGTCTTGCTGGATTTCCTACAGTTCTGCAGATTCGCACAGTACAAAAAAACACTTTTGAGGTTTCTGCGATGTTGATATCAGCCACTCCACTCAATTAAACATTTGTTACAAATGCTGCCTGTGTGCCAGGTCATCTTAAAAAAGCCTGTAAACGAGATTATTTGCGAATGAGTTTGTGTCTCTATCCAAACCAGGACCGTACAGCGCTGCCAAAGAAAGTCGCAGGAGTACCTATCCCATTGCAAAGCTTATATTGTTACAAAACATTGACTGTAGGTGCCAACTGCTGCAGCAAAGTCAATGCTTAGTATAGCTGCTGGGACAGGGACCAGAGTTTCTGCTGCTGCAGAACCTGGTTACAGATAATGATCCTTTGTCTGCCTGTAGCACTGTCATGCAAGGATCTCAAAGCATTTCACTTGGTATTGTCCCCACTGGGAAAACTGAGGCACTTACCATAACTCACCACGTCTGTCAGGCTATGTCTGCACTGCAGTTAAACAACCATAGCTGGCCCAGGTCAGCTGACTCAGGCTCCCAAGGCTCATGGGGCTGTTTAAATACAATGGAGACGTTTGGGCAGAAACCAGACTCTGGGACTCTCCCCCTGGTCCCAGGCTACAGCCTGAGCCTGAATGTCTACACTGCCATTAAACAGCCCTATACTCTGAGCCCCATGTGCCCAAGTCAGCTTACATAGGCTAGCTATGGGGGTTTAATGGCAGTGTAGACATACCCTCAGTGACAGAGTTGGGAATAGAATTCAGGAGTCCTGGCTCCTTGCCCCCTGCTCTAACCACTCCTGGCCACATAGCTTGCTTGCTGTAGGATCCACCTTGTCAACGAGTCTTATTTATTTCTGCCAGCACTTCACACGGTCAGTGATAAATTTGAGAACAAATAAACACATAATGGATTTCAAAGGAATCGGAGGCAGGAAGTGAGAACACGATAATCTAACCCAGGGGTTCTCAAACGGGGTCGGGACCCCTCAGGGGATCACGAGGTTATTACATGGGGAGGTCGCGAGCTGTCAGCATCTACCCCAAACCCCATTTTGCCTCCAGCATTTAGAATGGTGTTAAATATATTAAAAAGTGTTTTTAATTTATAAGGGGGGGTCGCACTCAGAGGCTTGCTGTGTGAAAAGGGTCACCAGCACAAAAGTTTGAGAACCACTGATCTAAACCAAGTCCATGCACTCATCCCCTCTCTGCTGCCTCAGCTTTGAAAGCAGTTTTTTAATAATCTGGCCGCTTGAAATTCCTCAGGCTTGGGAGAAAATTAGCCTCTTAAACCCGGCACCAAATGTAAGTGCAAAATAAATTGTTCCAGAGTTGAGTCATTTGGTGAAGATTCTTCCTTCAGTACAAGTAAGGGGTAATCTGCCACAGATGTGCAGCTGGGCGTGTCTGATTTTATCAGCCCAGAGTCTGGAAAGCTGAGCTCTGTGGAACAGAACAACTGGCAAACAATCCCTTTCTTTAGTAAAGTAGTGTTTGTGATAGAGGAGAGAAAACTTGGCTGTATAACAGCAAGGACTGCAGAGCAGTGAATGCAGGCACAGGGAGGAGGAGTAGAATGTACACACAGAGTAGAACACGCACACCTTGCTCTGCCCCTTGTGGAAATGCAGCCACCTCTGGGGAGGAACATGGTACAGCTACAGCATACAACAATTTAGGATAGGACGTGAAGGAGAATGCTGTGTATGACTTAGGCTGTCGGGGGGATTTTAGAGAGTGGTAATTACTGGAGTTAGAATTTTGGTCCCCTGAGTTACCACATACAGGGTGTTTTTTAATAGCCACATGTGGTCAAAGAACATCTGTTTTACAGCAACTCCAGCAGCTAAGGTATGGGTCAGTACTGACTCCAAATGGCACCTGCTGAGTCACCCACCCTGCTCCCTGCAGCACAGAGACCCTTAGCAACTCACTGAGGCACCAGGGTCAGTACTGACTGAGGGGAGAGCATCCCCACACTGCTCCCTGAAGCACAGTGCCCCCTAGTACTTCGGGGGAGTCATTGAGCTTAGCAGTAATTCAGAAGGGAGAGCACCCCTAACTGAGTCACCCACACCACTGCATGGAAGCACATCAACCCCTAGGATGGCACTGTGTCTTTGGGGTCCCCACTGACTCAGAGGGGAAAGCGTCCCCTAGTAGTAACTCCCATCACTGCCTGCAGCACCTGGGCTTGGTCACCAAATGTTAAGCAACATGATTCCCTGAAGTTGCTGCTTGGAACTAGCACTTCATTCTCTAGTATGTCTAGCAATGTTTTTAAAAGCATTATTATTAGAATTGTTATTTATTTGTATGACAGTAGCACCTAGAGACTCGTCAGGGATCAGGGCCCCACTGTGCCAGGTGCTGTACATACACATAAATAAAACACAGTCCCTGCCCTAAAGAATGTACAATCCCACTAGGAATAATACACAAAGCTATAGCAAGGGTATCCTAAAGACACAAAGCTCTAGCAGGTTAGCAAGGGGGATGGGCAGTTGAAGAGAGGAAAGTAACAGAAGGGAAGAGGATGCACAAAGGTAGGGATAAGCCAAGTAGTAGAAGGGGACTAGATCCTTTTTTTGAATATTGTCCAAATCCAGGATTTATGGACTCATAAAAAACAACTGGATTAGAGAAAGACTGCACATTCAAAGTGCATAGGAAAACCGCACTGCTAGGTAATGGGAGATGTGAATTACCCTGCACAGGCTGGAGTAGCACTAGAAGAAAAGAGATCAACAGCATGTCAGCCTGGCTATGTATAATAATATTTGACACTGCTCTAGCGAGTATCCATTTGATGTTCTCATCTCTCAGATACTACGGTCATAGGGGCATAAGAACCTATGTAGATTAAAGTGCTTCAGTATTCTTATCCTAATGTCACAACAGGGAAACTGAGTCACAAAGAAAGGAAGTGGCTGGTCCCCAAGGGCACACACAAGTCAGTGACAGAGCTGGATGCAGAGCCCAGGTGACCTGACTCCCATCCTGCTGCTCTACCCTCTAGACCAGGGGTGGGCAAACTTTTTGGCCTGAGGGCTGCATCGGGTTTCAGAAATTGTATGGAGGGCTGGTTAGGGGAGGCTGTGCCTCCTCAAACAGCCAGGCATGGCCTGGCCCCTGCCCCCTATCCAACCCCCCCTGCTTCTCACCCCCTGACGGCCCCCCCCGGAACTCCTGCCCCATCCACCACCACCCCGCTGTCTGTCCCCTGACTGCCCCCAGAACCCCCACCCCTAACTGCCCCCCGCTGCCCCATCCAACCCCTCCTCTCCTTCCTGACTGCCCCCCCCCCCAGGACTCCTGCCCCATCCAACCTGCCCCATCCCTTCTCCCTGACCACCCCCGGAACCCTCGCCCCTATTCAACGCCCCTGTTCCCTGCCCTCTGACCACCCCCACCCCTATCCAACGCCCCTGTTCCCTGCCCTCTGACCACCCCCACCCCTATCCACACCCCCGGCCCCTGTCCACTCAACCCCCTGCCCCCGCTCCCTGCCCCCTTACCGCGCTGCCTGGAGCACCGGTGGCTGGCGGCACGGCTGCACCAGGACAGGCAGCCGTGCCGCCCAGCTGGAGCCAGCCACGCACCATACAGCACAGAGCACCGGGTCAGGCTGGGCTCTGCAGCTGCGCTACCCCAGGAGCTTGCTGCCCAGAGCATTGCGCCGGGGCGAGCTGAGGCTGCGGGGGAGGAGGGACAGCAGGGGAGGGGCCGGGGGCTAGCCTCCTGGGGCAGGAGCTCAGGGGCCGGGCAGAATGGTCCCGCGGGCTGGATGTGGCCCGCGGGCTGGATGTGGCCCGCGGGCTGGATGTGGCCCGCGGGCTGGATGTGGCCCGCGGGCCGTAGTTTCCCCACCTCTGGTCTAGACCATATTCCCCTCCCATAGCCAAAAATAGAACCCAGGCAGCCTGCTACTCTAAGCCCTAGACCAACATGCTCTTTTGGAACTAGGAACATTCACTGTTACAGACTAGAGACCGAGTGGCTAGGCAGCAGTTCTGCAGAAAAGGACCTAGGGGTTACAGTGGACGAGAAGCTGGATATGAGTCAACAGTGTGCCCTTGTTGCCAAGAAGGCTAACGTCATTTTGGGCTGTATAAGTAGGGGCATTGCCAGCAGATCGAGGGACGTGATCATTCCCCTCTATTCGACATTGGTGAGGCCTCATCTGGAGTACTGTGTCCAGTTTTGGGCCCCACACTACAAGAAGGATGTGGAAAAATTGGAAAGAGTCCAGCGGAGAGCAACAAAAATGATTAGGGGGCTGGAGCACATGACTTATGAGGAGAGGCTGAGGGAACTGGGATTGTTTAGTCTGCAGAAGAGAAGAATGAGGGGGGATTTGATAGCTGCTTTCAACTACCTGAAAGGGGGTTCCGAAGAGGATGGATCTAGACTGTTCTCGGTGGTACCTGATGACAGAACAAGGAGTAATGGTCTCAAGTTACAGTGGGGGAGGTTTAGGTTGGATATTAGGAAAAACTTTTTCACTAGGAGGGTGTTGAAGCACTGGAATGGGTTACCTAGGGAGGTGGTGGAATCTCCTTCCTTAGAGGTTTTTAAGGTCAAGCTTGACAAAGCCCTGGCTGGAATGATTTAGTCTCCCATGCCAGACCCTTAATTGGAGAGGGGCTAACAGGGGACTGGTCCTGCTTTGAGCAGGGGGTTGGACTAGATGACCTCCTGAGGTCCCTTCCAACCCTGCTATTCTATGATTCTATGAACAGAACCCAGGAGTCCTGACCCTCAGCCCCACCACTAGATATCATTCCCTTCCAAAGCTAGAAAGAGAAACTCAGGAGCCTTGATCTGTAGTCCCCTGCTGTAACCACTGAGAAATATACCCTCTTCCAAAGGCATCAATGGGACTCAGGAGTCCTGCCCCCTACCATCCAGACCCTTTAACTCCAGTAAACCCTGCTCTGCACCCATTCTCCTTCATAACATCTCCATTTTTCTATCTGGTTTTATCAGCACTGCCAGATGGATTGGGGCCAAAGTCTGACTCTTTCAGTTCTGAAATACATTCCAGATGAAATCTAAACAAACACAAATAACAAAGAACATGCTTCCCCAGATTGCTGGGGGAAAACAGTTAAATAAACGACTGGCAGAGGAAACCTCAAACATTTCCTCCCATCTCTGACTTCTGACCCTACGCCTGCAGTGGGTGGAGCAGGTTTTTATTTTGGGCTCCAGATGGGAAACATTAAATCAAATCTGATCTTCAGGCTGGGCTGGATCAAGGCACAGAGCTACAGGCCCATGCCACCCCTCCCTCGATGGCTGGGGCATGGGGGAAGAGGGACACCTGTTGCAGCTCCTGCTACTCCTAAGGGCAGAACAGTGGGGGCCACATGTTGTGGTATGCCCATAGGGTGACCAGATGACAGGAAGAAAATATCGGGACACAAGTGTGTGGGGGGGTGTCACCGGCAGAGCAAAAAAAAAGCCGAGTGCTGCCGGTGTAACGACACAAACAGCTCCCTCTCCCAATTCCCTACTGTGGCCCAGTGCTGCTGGCAATCGGGGGAGGGGAGGGGAGAACCGAGAACAGCTGAGTGCTGCCGGCGGAGGGGAAAAAAGAAAAAAAAAAAAGGCGGAGTGCAGCGTCCTGACCGAAGATTGATCGGGACACGGGACAAATGCCTAAATATAGTGACGGTCCCAATTTTATCGGGACGTCTGGTCACCCTATATGCCCAGGATGACACATTGCCTTAATCCAGTCCTGGTGCTGGGAGCTTTAAGCAGGAAAATCTACTGCCACTGTGTTCCAGTAGGTCACCTATGAGGTCACCTCACCTGTGTCCTGCCAGGCCAGGTGTGTGATCATTACCAACCACTTGAAGGAGCAAGATGCACTGGGGAGAGGTTTTATACTAAAATCCTACATTACCAAGTGTTGTCTCACGGCTGATTCCCATGTGCGTGGCTGGCTGGCAGCTTTTTGCATCACATCATTATTATTCATGAGACACAGCCCCATAAAACATACAACACTGGACACAAGACAGCAAAACTCAGAAGGGGAGATGGCCCTGAAGTGGGTCTTGGAAGATGTGGGTTCAATTCCCAGCTCTGCCAGAGACTCCTCGGGTGACTTTGATTAAGTAATTTAACCTCAGTGTTCCCACCTGAAAATGGGATAGCAATCCTGCCTTTGTCTATTTGGATTGCAAGTCAGCAACTGTCTCTTACTATGTCTGTACAGTGCCTAGCCCCAGAGAAGTCCTGATCTTGGTTAGAGCCGCTGAGTCCCAGTCCAGTCCAGTGCCTTACCCACAAGACTGTCATTCCTCCCAGCTGATATACTGCTAGATTAACCCCTCTTACTTCTGAGCAGGGTCAAACCTCCTGGTGGTTGAAATGCCACCCCCTCGCCTACACTAGTGCTCCAAAAATTGCAGCTGATGGGAGATTTCCTGGGGCAGACCCAGCCACCAAAGCGATCCTGCACCCTCACAGTCCGTGTAGAGAGCTAGAGAAATGAAGTAATCCCATGCAGGCACGGAGCGAGCTTAAAAGGGAAGGATGACTGGGATGGAAAGGAATCTGGAGACATCCTTTTCAGAGGGGGCAGAAGGGAGAATCCCTATAAGGGAGGGGAATCAGATTTCCACTCTGAGACTTGGTGATTAGAGACAACACTTGGGCTCATTATAAATGCAGAAAAATGAAGAATCAGCAGAAGAGGAAGCAGCGCTGGGTTCATGCCTGGGAGTAGGAGAGAAGTCGAACGCTTGCTTCTTACTAATGAGTTGTTCTAGTTGTTCTAGTAAAAATATGACAACTTGCTAGGTAGTGGATAGCTTATTGTATGCTGCAGATGGGACTTGACGACTCTTACAAGCCGCTGCATTACTGACAATGCTTGGTGTATGCAGCAGAAGTAGTGTTATGACAGCACAAAAGCCCCAATTGAGATCAGGGCTCCGTTCTGCAAGGTGCTGTACAGAAACATAGGGAGAGACACTCCCGGAGCCAAAAAGCTCACAGTCTAAATAGACAAGGCAGAATTATTATCCCCATTTCACAGATAGGGAGGTGAGTCCCAGAGAGAAAGTCGGTCTTGGGTTTTAAAAGGCCCATTTGGGAGTTAGCCACACAGCTCCCACTGAATTAAGTGACTTGGCCAAGGTCACACAGAGGCTGTGGCAGAGTGAGAAATGAACAGAGATCTCCTGAAGCTCAGCCAAGTGCCTTGACCACAAGACCCCGCTTCTTCCCTGAAGTTAAATGGAAGTTAGGTACATCCCTCCAGCTTTTGCCAAGCCATGACCACAGTGGCACAGAGGTGAGCTAGGAAAAGCTCATTTATATGGAGAGAAGAGTTCTGACTCAGTGATGATGAAAGGGAGGCTGCTTCCAGCAAGTTTTACATCTAGCAGTTCCCTTCCAGCCCAAGCCATGGACTTCTAGCCCTGCTAGCGACAGCTCTGCGAGTACGCAACCCACTTCAAAGGCGGACGAGCTTTAATCACTGCTGGCAGCAACCACAGGCGCCAACCGCGGCAGCAAATAGCTCTAGAATCCTCTCCAAGGCTGCTCTCAGAAAACCATGTTTACTAATTAAACTAATCGGACATGGCCACAGCAAAGCTGCCGGCTCCATTGATAATTTTCAGTCCTCTCCTTCCCCTGTGCCCTTATTACTATTCATCACATTTATTATGGAGGTCCCTAGGGACCGACTGAGAATGGGGCCCCATTGCGCTAGGCACCGCAGTAGACAGCCCCTGCCTGGAAAAGCTCACGGTCTAATAGACTATGCTTTAGCTTTTTGCCCTTGCTTTCCATGAGCTGCAGGTAGTCCTAATCTGGACCCTTTTTAAAGCTCTCACATTTCCCTCTTTGTGATTTGTATGCTACAACAGAGATCAGGGTCCTATCATAAGAGACAGTGCCCCAGAGAGCATCTAGTCTAAACAGACAAGACAAAGAATGGGAGGGGAAACCAAGGCAGAGAAGTGACTTGTCTAAGGTCACAGAGCAGAGTCAGGAATAGAACCCAGGTCTCCTGAGTCATTGCCACTCTGCCTCCTATATCACTTTGCCTTAATTGTAGTGTCTTTCAGGGCACCAGTTATTGTTTAAAGAAAATTAGTTGGTGAATTTTTCTGCGTTGTTGAACTGTGTATTTATTTAAAAGGGCACTTCAGCAGTAAGAGCTGTCTGTTCTAATATCAGCCTCACAAGAAGGTTGTGAAGGGCTTCATCCATTCATGTTTACCTAGGTATTTCAGGTTTTAATAACTCTCATGATTTTATCATGCATCTGATGGTATTTGACTTAAGGAGGAGGCAGTGTGGCTTAGTGGATAAAGCACTGGACTTTAATTCAGGAAATTTGTTCTCTAGGTCCAGCCCTGCCATTAGCCAACTGGTGACCTTGAGCAAGTTATTTCACTTTTCTCTGTCTCAGTTTCCCCATCTGTAAAAATAGGAATAAGGATACTGATCTCCTTTGCAAAGGGCTTTGCAATCTACTAATAAGAGCTACATATTATTACATTACTTACAGCCCCAGCTTGTGGAGATTAAATCTTATGTGGGAATCTCAGTTTTCATTTACAAAAAAAGTATGTTTCTTGCCTTCATAGCTGTGGAGAAAAGCCTGGAAATGTGACCTGACTGCACCTTAATGGCTCAAATAAAAATAACCAATTATGTAAAAAATAAAAACTCCTTGTTTTTGAGCCAGTCTCATAATTTGAGATCCTAGGATGGAATGTGCTACAAAAGTGTAGTATATTGTTAATAGCCTAATATTATACTCATAACATTCATCTAAATAGCATTGGTGTTGGTTCTGCTAGCATCCTCTGTGATAAGTGAATGGACTAACACAGACAGGCACTGACATTAGAGTTGCCATGGCTGCTAAATGACAGCCACCAAGGCAGCAGCTAGTGGCAGATCCATTTTCTCCCTTAAAAACACCAACTCCAGTTACATGAAGGCAGCCTGCTCAAAGGACAGCAGATCTCAAGGGGTCATGAGTAAAACTTGAAATCAGGGAGGAGAAGCACAATGAAACCATTCCTCCAGGGAAGCCAGCCAGTCCTCCCCACCACTGTCCGTTAGCAAACCCGCCAGACATTCCAAACAAATTGCAAGTCAGAATCACAGTGCTTTGTTACTTGGGACAGACAATGTTCAGTTTGAGGTGGTTTGCTAAGTAAAGGTTCCAAGCTAGGATGACAGGCTAGGGGTTTCTGTCTACGCAGGGTATCTACCAATTTAGGACTCCTATGCTAACAATCCAGAAGAATCAAAGTCACCAAATCCCTACATAAACAATTTTACAACAAACCTCTCGTGTTGTTTTGACCGGGGTCAGATCAATACATTACACATAAATAATTCCTTTCCGAAGTACGAACCGCCACCTCAACTCAGCCCCCCTTCCCAGTTTTGCTGTTCAAATCCCATCACACAGGAACCCCAGCCCTTGATTGGATTTCGGGCTATTGGAATTCTCCCCACATAGCAGCTAACAGCCCGGGAACAAAAGCAATACTCAGTTCAAAGTGTGTGGGACCATCACTGGCTGCTCAGCGCTACATCTAAACTCTGCTTGAATGAGTGATCTGGAGGGTGGGGGCAGGGGCAATAGGGAGGGGGTGGCCTATTCTTCCTCTCTAATTGCTGTCCCTCTCATTCAAGAATTCTGAATGGTAATTTTATAGAAACTTCTTGATTGTTTTGCTTCTCTTCTAGGACATTGAAGCAGCTAAACAACACTCAGCTCCGGAAACTAGGCTTGATCGACTCATCCTTGAATCTACAGTGATAGTCTGTTTCAGTTATAATCATATTTATATGTTACATGTTTAATTGGCGGGGGGGGGGGATTCAAAGCACTTTAGAAAGGTATTGTTGTTTGTATTGCAATAGGACTTAGAGGCCCTAAATGAGGTCAGAACACCAAAGATTCATAGATTTAAGTCCAGAAGGGACCATTAGATCATCTAGTCTCACCTCCTGCATAATACAGGCCAGAAGATTTCATTCCAGTTACAACTGCATTGAGCCCAATTACTTGTGTTTGGCTAAGCCATGCTGCCAAACTTTGTTGGTTCACACCTTAAAACCCGGTTGTGAAGTAAAGAGATGGAACATCAAGTTCCTGTACTACAGTATGGAAACCTTTGGATTAAAGCATATCGTCTAGGAAGGCATCCAAGGCTAGCTTTGGAGACTTCAAAGGTTGGCGAATCCACCACTTCCCTCAGTAAACTGTCCCAATGGTTAATTGTCCTCACTGTTAAAAATTAGTACCTTATTTCCATTTGTGCTAGGCACTGCACATACTCAGAGACAGAGACGGTCCCTGTCCCAAAGATCCTTCAGTCTAAATAAAGGAAGGATTATTATGCCCATTTTACAGATGGGGGCTGAAACTCAGAGATTTAGTCCCAGTCTACACCAAAAAGTTGGACCGCTTTAGCTATCACTATATTTAAAATGGTACAACCTGCCCCCACCCTCCCAGTGTAGAGACAGTTGTATCAGTATAAAGGTGCTTATAGCAGTATAGCTTATTCCCATATAAAAAGGGGAATAAGCTATACCAGCACAAGGCACCTTTATACTAATACATCTGTATCCATACTAGGGTTTGTAGCAGTATAACTATTGCACTAAAAATAAAATAAAATAAATCACCCCCCTAACCACCATAGTTAGACAGGAACAAAATTTGTGAATAGATCAGGCCCAAGTAACTCGGCTCTTTAGGCATTCTTCTTTATAGCCCCTTTGTGAGGAAGCATCATTATCCCCTTTTTACAGGAGGGAAACTGAGGCACAGCACCATCTAGCATCCAGGGTCACGATGCAGAGCTGAGATCAGGCTCCGAGAGTCCTGAAATCCACAGTCTGATTTTCCCATGCCCAGTGCACTTTCAAAAAGAGGGGCAGAATATAACTAAGGGCCAGATCCTCAGCTGGTGTAAACCAGGGTAGCCCACTGACGTTCAAAGAGCTCTATTTACATTAGCGGAAGATCTGGCCCTGAGATTTTTGTTATGCCTGTTTCAGTTCAGAGGGACAGAAACATCTCCCCAAATAGCTGGGCTGCTGGGACAACACAAAGCACTGAGGAACTAGACCGAGAATATTAAGCAAGTGAAGCAGACACTGTGAAGATACAGCATTTGCCACCTATTAGTTCCAGCGGTAAGTAGGACGGAGTGGAAGTTTCCCAGTGTGGGCTCAGTTTGCTCACTGGTTCTGTGATAGGCCGCATTTGCTCCTGCAGCAGAGTTTGAATTTGAAAAGTCTTCTCTAAGCGCCCTGTTTGTTCCCCCACCAATTACATTCAAACTGTCTCCAGGCAACGGGCCTCAACTCTCGTTAGTCCAAAGACTGGAGCACTCTGAGAAAGGATTACGATGGCTTTATAGCCACACACCACTACTAAGAGCTATCCACAGAAAACACGGCCTAGAACAGCAGAATTAATGTTGTCACGGATTGCAGCCCCTCCGATAAGTAGCATGCAAACATCATCCAGCCAATTAATTGCTTTACTATGCATGTCAAGGCCACCATGCCTGGCTTCTCAAGATCCCTTCAGGCTAATAGCCTTTCAGCAAATGTAAACATTGTGCAAGTAAGATGCTGGTCTGACTGCTTATGTACTAATTATTCATAGAGGTACCAACTGAGATCAGGGCCCCATTGTGCTAGGTCAGGGGTCGGCAACTTTTCAGAAGTGGTGTGCCGATTCTTCATTTATTCACTTTAAATTAAGGTTTCGCGTGCCAGTAATACATTTTAACGTTTTTAGAATATCTCTTTCTATACGTCTATAATATATAACTGAACTATTGTTGTTTGTAAAGTAAATAAGGTTTTTTAAATGTTTAAGAAACTTCATTTAAAAATAAATTAAAATGCAGGGACCCCTGGACCGGTGGCCAGGACCCGGGCAGTGTGAGTGCCACTGAAAATCAGCTTGCATGCCGCCTTCGGCACACGTGCCATAGGTTGCCTACCCCTGTGCTAGGTGATGTGCATATATAATGGGAGAGTCCCTGCCCCAAAGCATGTACAATTTATAAAGTAGATGAAATAGACAAGTCACAATGTCTCTATGGTTCAGTGTCCCCCTCTATGACATAGGAATAATAGCCTTGCCCTGCCTCACAAGGGGGTTGTAAGAATAAATGCACTGAAGATTGCAAGGTGCTCAGCTACTCTGGTAATGGGGGCCATAAGCACCTAAGATAGATAGAATAGCAATTAGTGTTTTTCCTAGAGTACATGGCCAGAATGGACTACTGTGATCATGTATTATATGCAGGAGGTCAGACCACAGGCCACAGAACTTCCCCACAATCATTCCTAGAGCAGATCTTTTAAAACATCCAATCTTGATTTAAAAATTGTCAGCGATGGAAAATCCCCCGCTGGGAAGCTGTTCCGATGGTTAATTGCTCTCACTGTTAAAAAATTACACCTTATTTCCAGTCTGAATTTGTGTTGCTTCAACCTCCAGACATTGGATTGGGTTATATCTGTGTCTGCTAGATTGAGGAGTCCATTATTAAATATTTGTTCCCCAGGTCCATACTTAGAGCCTGTAATCAAGTCACCCTTTAACCTTCTCTTTGTTGGGAATTATGATTAAGGCCTGGGATGGGGACTCAGGAGCTGCTATCATCACTGTGTGACTTTGGGGAAGGCACTTCATCTCTTTGTGACTCAGTTCTCCATCTGTAAATTAGGGATAATCCAGTTTCTTTGCCTACTTAGACTGAATATCTTCAGGCAAGTGACTGTTTCTTCCTCTGTGTTGGTGCATCATCAGGCACTACTATGATACAAACAATAATAAAAAGTTGTAAGGGGGCCTTCCAAAAATAGGAACATGTGCCTTGAGTTCACATTAGAGTTAGAAATCAGCACTCCAGCTGCAGGTAAGATCTCCCAACAACCCTAGGTAAAAGCAGTTAATCATTTCAGCTTAGAGAGACAAGGTAGATGAGGTAACTTTTTTAATGGACCAACTTCTGTTGATGAGACAAGCTTTGGAGTTACACAAAGCTCTTCTGCAGCATAGGGACATTCTAATGCATTGACCCTGCCTGCCCACTCTGCAGGACCCCAAATGGCTTTACTTAGGTAACTTCCACTTTGCAGCATCTGCACTTGGCCAGCCCAACATTTGCCACTAGCATCAGTGCCACCAAAAACATAGGGCTGCGGCGTGAGCAGATTATCAACCTCATAGAGAAAACCATGCTGCTCTGTGCATTTGGGAGTTGTACTTGTGTTGGGGGAGGGGATCCAGGCTAGAGTAAGTGGGGGAAAGAATAGGGAGACAGTTTACACAGAACCCAAGCATTGGGAAAGATTAGAGGCTGCCTATAAGTCACTCTGAGCTGCTAGTAGATTCCTAATAGTGGAGGTAAAATAGGTGCTTGTTGTGTGTGTTAGAGAGAGAGCTCCATGCACATACACACACTGATCGATAGGATTTTAAAGTTACACATAGATCATATGGCCCACTATTACCAGTCGAGTCCTGTTTTTTCATATGAAAGAGGCCCAAATCAGGCCAGATTTAGGAGCAATGACTGCACAATGTTCAACACTTGGAAGCTCAGACAGCTAGACATATATTTGTGCCAGTACCTTGGCATCAAGGAAAAATAATTTCAGCAAGAGAAAGGAATAGCATGTGGTTAAAGCATTCGGCTGAAACTCAGGAAAATCTGGGTCCTTATTCTGCCAGAAAATTCCTGTGTAACCTTAGCCAAGTCCCCTCTGGTCTGTACCTCAGATTCTCCATTTATACACTGAGAATAGTAACCCTTCCTTTGCTTGTCTTGTCTGTTTAGGCAGCAAGCTCTTTGGGGCAGGGATTCTCTCTCACTATGGGTCCGAACACAGCAATGAGTTTCCCATTTTGGCTAGGTCTTCTAGCTGCTTCTGCAACATAATAAAAATAAATGGGAGGTAGGATTGAAATGATTCACATACAGTAGATTATATAGTACCAGCTCAGAGGCCTCCTAGTGAAGATCCAAGCGTCTCAGTCCAATGGGATATCAGTATTTTGATTAACGTATAATAGAAATGCAGATCATATGGCACTTAACCACCCACACAAGCCAGTTTACAGCAATCCAAGTCCAAACAAAGACCTTTGGAATTAACCAGTGCAATGATCAGAGTTTAAATTCCTCCAGTTGATAGTTGCGTGGAAGAATTGCAAAAAATGTTAAAAAAACCAAAAACCCATAGACTGCTTTAAACTGAGAATTGTCCACAGGTTTGGACAAGTAACACCTGCCTTTCCAAGTCAGACAGGCCTAGCAATGCTGCTGCAATGCATACATTACATAAAATATGATGGACCCCACAGGGCTATCTGAGGAGAGGGAGCCTGGGTGTAATGTAGAAAAAGCAAGGTTACTTTCCCTGCTCAGTGGGGATCAATTTAATTTTCGTTTGCTGTAATTTTATGATGCCAGAGATTGAAACAGATCAGCCTGCTTGGTTCCAAGCAGAGGTCCAGGAAGTGTGGATATTACCTAAGAGAGGCAGAGCGATATAATGGATAAGGGAATGGAATGAGATTCAGGTGAACTGGGTTCTCTTCCTGGCTCTGCTACGTGCTGTGTGAACTTGGGTAAATCACAATCTACCCTGTGTTTCAATTCCCTATCTGTGAAATGGGGAGATGACTGTGATGCACTCTGGTGCTGAGGGCCATATTATCTAATAAGATAGACAAAAACCTAGCATGACCAACAGCAGGATCTGAAAATAGAACATCCAGCTCTCCTTGAGCAGAAGCCTCTGCTGATACTGACGAAACTAAAGGGACAGCCTGGAAAGAGAGCTGAAAGCATGAACTTTTAGAAAACTCAGGGTGTATTTTAAATTGCAGTTCACTTTGATGAGCTGACAACTTTCCCCTTGGCAAATTACAATAGAAGACAAGCTGATCCAAGTCAGGGCTCTCGGTACACATTTGCATTGACAAGGTTTGCATTCCTGATTGCAACAGGCCAAAGAGCCTTAAAAACACTAATACAATGTCTGATTTGCGACAAAAAAAATCTATGCAAAAGATTCTCGAAAGCAGCAGTCCTGAGAGAAGGGAAGGTATTACACGGCTCTCAGAGCCCCTTTGCCAGATCATCCTTGCATCTTTTGACCAAATCTAACAGATGTCCAACCAGGCTGGATTTGAACCCCTACTGAACTCAAGGCCAGCATCTCTGTTTTAAGGGTAGGGTGCAGAGAGTCTGTTTAGATTTTGACAACTTGGGCAGCAATGCAGGGACTCTTTCGCTTTTCCTCTGTATCCTGCCTCTGTATGTACAGACGGCTGTAGGTCCCCCCAACCTGGCCTTTGGTGAGCCGTCCTGGGTTCACACACACACAGCCTAAGATGTCCTGTGGAAAGATAGGGAGCGCATATTAAAATGACTATAGAGCAGGTAAGAATTCAGGCACAAGCAATCACAGCAGGTTTCAAAGCTACTGGTTTGTTTGAAATGGTTTCCACTAGGGCTGTCAAGCGATTAAACAAATTAATTATGATTAATTGCTTGATTCATCGCATTGTTAAACAATAATAGGATACCATTTATTTAAATAGTTTGGGATATTTTCTATATTTTCAAATATATTGATTTCAATTACAAAGCATACAGTGCTCACTTTATATTTATTTTTGATTACAAATAGTTGCACTGTAAAAAACAAAAATAATATTTTTAATTAACCTAAGTACTGTAATCTCTTTATCATGAAAGTTGAACTTACAAATGTAGAATTATGTACAAAAAAATAACTGCATTCAAAAATAAAACAATGTAAAACTTTAGAGCCCACAAGTCCACTCAGTTCTACTTCTTGTTCAGCCAATCGCTCAGACAAACAAGTCTGTTTACATTTGCAGGAGATAATGCCGCCTGCTTCTTGTTTACAATGTCACTTGAAAGTAAGAACAGGCATTCACATGGCACTGTTGTAGCTGGCATCGCAAGATATTTATGTGCCAGATGCACTAAAGATTCATATGTCCCTTCATGCTTCAGTCACCATTCCAGAGGACATGCGTCCATGCTGATAGTGGGTTCTGCTCGATAACCATCCAAAGTAGTGTGGACCGATGCAAGTTCATTTTCATCATCTGAGTCATTTTTTCTTTTTTGGCGGTTTAGGTTCTGTAGTTTCTGCATCAGAGTGTTGCTCTTTTAAGAGTTCTGAAAGCATGCTCCACACTTCGTCCCTCTCAGATTTTGGAAGGCACTTCAGATTCTTAAACCTTGGGTCGAGTGCTGTAGCTATCTTTAGAAATCTCACATTGATACCTTTTTTGTGTTTTGTCAAATCTGCAGTGAAAGTGTTCTTAAAACGAACAACATGTGCTGGGTTATCATCCAAGACTGCTATAACATGAAATATATGGCAGAATGTGGGTAAAACAGAGTAGGAGACCTACAATTCTCCCCCAAGGAGTTCAGCCACAAATTTAATTAATGCATTATTTTTTTAATGATCATCATCAGCATGGAAGCATGTCCTCTGGAATGGTGGCCGAAGCATGAAGGGGCATATGAATGTTTAGCATATCTGGCACATAAATACCTTGCAATGCCGGCTACAAAAGTCCCATGCGAACGCCTGTTCTCACTTTCAGGTGACATTATAAATAAAAAGTGGGCAGCATTATCTCCCATAAATGTAAACAAACTTGTTTGTCTTAGCGATTGACTCAACAAAAAGTAGGACTGAGTAGACTTGTAGGCTCTAAAGTTTTACATTGCTTTGTTTTTGAGTGCAGTTACGTAACAAAAATAATAATAATAAAAAAAATCTACATTTGTAAGTTGCACTTTCACCATAAAGAGATTGCACTACAGTACTCATATGAGGTGAATTGAAAAATACTATTTATTTTGTTTGCCATTTTTAGAGTGCAAATATTTGTAATAAAAAACCCAATATAAAGTGAGCAGTCTACTTTGTATACTGCATTGTAATTGAAATCAATATATTTGAAAATGTAGAAAAAATCCAAAATATTTAATTAAATTGGTATTTATTGTTTAACAGTGTGATTAAAACTGTGATTAATTTTTTTAATTGCGATTAATTTTTTTGAGTTAACCACATGAGTTAACTGCGATTAATCAACAGACCTAGTTTCCACCTCTTCAGGTGCTACAGAAATATAAATAAATTATAATAGTAAAAGCCCCAACTGAGAGTGGGGCCCCATTGTGCCGAGTGCTGCAGAGACATGTAGCGAGAAACAGTCCCTGCCCCAAAGAGCTCACAGTCTAAATAAAAGATGGGAGATGAAACAGAGGGGGGGAAATGACTTGCCTGTGATCAGTGAGTCAGTAGCAGAGCCAGGAATAGAACCCGGGGCTCCTGATTCAAGATCCTATCCACTAAACTATACTACCTGGGCTGCTGCATTCCACTGATATTTTGACAATTTTAGCCCTACAGCAGCTGCAAACCACAAGGCTGAGTTTGTGCTTTTAACAGCTCTAGAAACACAGACATTGCCAGACTGGATCAAGATCAGTGTATCCATCTAGCCCAGTATCCAATCTCTGACAGTGCAAATACCAAATGCTTCAGAGAAAGGTGAAAGAAACCCTGTAGTTAAGGTATAAGCTGTCCATAAGGGGAGTTAGAGATTGTTATATGTTCTGCTGCAGGAGGTTTACTATCCCTTCCAAAACTCTTGGTTATGTTTTGATCCTTACTAGAGTAACTCTAGAGATTCCCATTATCCACATAAATGCCCTAATCCGTTTGGAATCCTGCTAAGCTCTTTAACCTCTCTACAGGTTAATTTCAGTGGCAAGGAGACAACAAGGCTCTCATTGCTCCCACTGTAACTCCTTAAAAGTTACTCCACATCCTCAAAAACATTTACACTGAAGACTAGGGATTCTGCTGTGACATCTAACCCCTTGCCTACAATGAGAGAAGGAGTTGCAGTAATAAATAGTTTCTCTCAGCTAGGGATGGGGAAAAAACTAGCTCGCCAAATGAAAGAGGAAGATCAGCGTGGGCCCAGCCTTCACTATCTGAAACATGGGGAAGTCCAGTCATGCAGATTAGTTGAGTAAAATTTTCAAAAGCAATTAAATAATTTAGGAGCTTAAAACCCATTTTTTCAAGTGACTTAGACACTTCAGTGTCCTGGATACTCTGAAAACCAATGCAATTTCGGCACCTTTGTCACTTCTGAAAATGGATCGTAGGCACTGTTGAAAATTTTATCCAATGTTTGTGGTATTGAGAGCACAGAAATTGCATTAACAGAGCAGAGCCCCATTCCTACCACTCATCTTGCTCTTCCCGTAGGCTGAGTTCTATACTGAGGCTGGGAGTCTCAAAAGCAGCCACTTCCCACTGAATTCCAGCGAGTGATGTGTGCCTAACTCCTTAGGCACCACTGAAAATCCCAGACAAAATGTTTACACGCTCCCAGCTTACCTTAACAAAATATCTCAGCTCAGATGGAACAACGAGGACATCCGGGGTGACTGGCAAAGGCACGTAATTATAGAAGTTCTCATAATCGACGTTCATCTCTTCCGAGGGAGGGTAGAGTGGGTAATAACTGCATGGATCAATATTAATTATTGATAACACTTAAATACAGCCACCTTTGCTCTGTCCTCCCCACACACCCTGCTGTCAGCCAGGTGAACAGGTATCAGTTCCACTTCTCCAGCAGCTTAAGGCTTGTGCATTATGCTATCAGCAGGTGCCTCTGTTTACAGAAGCAGAAAATTGTTCAAAAATGAAACTGAAGGCCTGATTCTCTGTTACCATGCACCAGGCAGAACAAAATCCAGTGGCTGGCAACTGAAGCTAGACAAATTCAGACTACAAATATGGTACACATTTTCAGCAATGACAGAAATTAACCACTGAAATAACTTAGGTAGGGACTTAGCATTCTCCATCACTTGGAATAGTCTTTCAGTCAAGACTGGATGTCTTTCTAAAAAGGTATGCTTTAGCGCCAAAGTTACAGGATCAAAGCAAAAATTATTGGGTGAGATTCTTTGGCCTGTGTTAAGCTGGAGGTCAGACTAGATGATCATAACGGTCCCTTAATAAATAAATAATAAATTAATGGAGATATCCTATCTCCTAGAACTGGAAGAGATCTTGAAAGGTCATTGAGGTCCAGCCCCCTGCTTTCACTAGCAGGACCAAGTACTGATTTTTTCCCAGATCCCTAAGTGGCCCCCCTCAAGGATTGAACTCAGACCCCTGAGTTTAGCAGGCCAATGCTCAAACCACTGAGCTATCCCTCCCCCCTTCTGGCCATAATGTCTATGAATCTCGTGGGGTCATTTACACCTGCCCTGCACTGGTGTAGAACACTACCAAGTCAGGATGGTGGCACTTTTATACCACTCTCCACTCGTGTAAGTGATTACACAAAGTGCTGGCAAAAGAGTATAAGGCCCAATATATCAGTGGCAGGCACCGTCACTTTAGACAAGGAAATGTTTTGTGATGAACTCTAAATCCAGAAATTGATCTCACCTCCTCTGTGTCAGGACATGCTTAAGGATTCGGGTGAACCGGTCTGAGACACCGGAAGAGCTGTTTTAAGAGAAACATCCAAAATTTAGCTACGAAAACCATGGGGGGACGGGGGGACGGGGGGACGACACCATGTCTCTTAAGAATAAGGTAATTTCTTTATTTTCTAATGAGTGGACAGTCTTGTGGTTAAGGCACTGGACTAGAACTCCAGGACATCTAGGTTCAGTTCCCAGCTCTGCCACAAACTCCTGGTGTGACCTTTGGCAAGTCACGTGGCCTCTCTATGCCTCAGTTCACCATCTTTAAAATAGGGATAATAAATTTTCCCTTCTGTCAGTCTTGTCTTCTTAGACTGTAAAATTATTCTGGGCCAGGACCGTATAGTAAGATTCTGTGCAATGCCCAAAAAACAGGGCCCTGATCTTTGCTGGGGCCTCTAGGTGTTACCCTAGTACAAAATAATAATAGTCTTTCAACCAGGTAACACAACAAGTTTTACTTTGTTTTTACATTCTGTTAAGAGCCTCAGACTCTTACTAAAATAAAATTCTCTAATTTAAAACAGACGACATTTGACTTGTGAACACATCTTAACATGCTGCAGCTAGGAGAAAAACGCCTTGAGAAAAAATGCCATCCAAGTTTTATTTGGTAGGCAGGACGCCAATGAAACCGAGTCTGCAAGGAAACAAGGAGTGCATGCTTAATTAAAATAACCCTGAGGACAATGCAGGAGTTTTGCAGTAGCTTATTTTAGCCCCAAATTTCTAAGGTTCTGCTAAGATTTGTATTATGGTAGTTCCTAGAAGCCCCAATAGAGATTGGAGTTCCAGTGTACGAGGCACTGTACCCTGTAAGCATAAAAGACAGCCTCTGCCCCAAAGAGTTTACAGTCTAAATAGACAGAGTGGGAGCTGAAAATGGAGGCACAGAGAGGGAAAGGGATTTGCTCAAGGTCATTGGTAGAGCCACGATTAAAACACGGGTCTTTTGACCTCTTCCTGTCCAGTGCTCCACTAGCTCTGATCAAGTCTTCTTTATGCCAAGAGGTTCTCTTGCTACAGAGTTTTTCAAAAATCCTCTCCCCAAAACAAAGTTACTCAGCAACTTCGTAACCAGGGGAGACAAGACAAGGGAGATGGGTGATCTATTCAAGGTTAAATTTGATCAAGGTGCTTTGGGGCTGCCTTTGCAGGGGCATCACCTTATGGACTGGTTACTACACAAACCCAGAGTCCTGTATTGGGTTTCCAAGCCAACGAGACAACAGTTAACTGGCAGGAATTTGGAGAGAAGCAACCAAAGGGCTGAAAGGGCTGGAGGGAATGATTTATGAGGGATGATTCACATGAAGAAAATATGCAGGTCTTGACTAGACAATGGCTATAGGGGTAGGGGAGATAAGGATAAATGCTAAGAAGTATTTGTAAACACCAACGTGGGCGTGGAGTTATTTAAGATGGTCAGTGAGGTACATGCGTGTGGTGCACACACAGAGGATGCATCGAGTACCTCAGAGCTTGTCTATGTGCTCAGTCATACCAGTTTAACTTAAGGAATTATTTTAAACCCATTTAGTCAAACTGATACAAAAGACTGTTTGGACACACTTCTCTTAAGTTTAAGTCAGGCTTAATTTGTTTTAGCTACGTCTTCACTGACAAAAAGAGGTATGTTTTTACCATTGGATAAATAATATGTGTTAGCTATCCTGCTGTAAAAACACAGTGGAGACAAAGCACTTTAGTTTAGGGAGACACTGTGGCCTAATGGACAGAGCGCTGGACTAGGGCTTAGAAGACCTCAGCTTTATTCCTAACTTGGTCACGAGCCTGCTGGGTGACCCTGGGTAAATCACTTCTCTCTGCCTCAGTTTTTCCATCTGTAAAATGGGGGATAATAATACTTTGTAATGTGCTTTGAGGTCTGCTAATGCAAAGCACCATATAAGAGCTAGGAATTACTATATCAAAATAAGCTGCTTTTAAAATAAGTATTCAAACAATGGTTTGCACTAGTTTAACTAAACTGGTACCAGGCAGCACATAGATAAGGCCTCTGAGGAAGGTCTACACTGCAGCTAGGAGTGAGCCACCCTGGGTAGGCAGACTTGCGCTAGCGAGGCTCGAGCTACCAGTAGCAGAGCTCAAGCTAGAGCGCTAAAAACAGATATATGGACATAGTGGTTCAGGCTCTGACGCTAGGGAGCCGGGTGGGCTCGACAGCCCAAGTCAAAACATCCACATTGCTATTTTTAGTGCACTAGCTCTAGCTCCACTAGCGTGAGTCTTTCTACCTGGGTTGGAAGTCCCAGCTACAGTGTAGGCATACCCTACAGTTGCTAGAGCCATTGTCCTATTTAAAAGTGCGGCAGCATGGAATGCCTAATGTCATCCTAGAAGGCACCAACTCCCAGCTTCCTTATTACCTGCATGGGGAAGTAAACATTGGCCCCTATACACACATTCCTTCTGGCTGTCTCTTTTCAACACCCACACACCCCTATAAGCAATATTGTGGGAGATTAACAGGGGAGAAAGAAAAAACACTGAATTGTGCAAGAGACCTGGAACTCCACAGAGGACAGAGTCAAGCATTTTGCTTCTATGACCCCAGCGTGTGAATGGCCCTGGCCAGCAAGCACACACAACAAATTTAACATGTGAATCCCTTCAAATGTTCCTTCCCCTCCACTGTGTATCACTGGAGTTCAACCACCAAGTCCAAACAAAAATGCCTTGCTACAGCCAATAACATTTGCCCCCCAGAACAATTGTATTGCAGCAAAATACCATGAGAGGTATATCCTATCCTATCTCCTAGAACTGGAAGGGACCTTGAAAGGTCATCGAGTCCAGCCCCCTGCCTTCACTAGCAGGACCAAGTACTGATTTTTCCCCAGATCCCTAAGTGGCCTCCTCAAGGATTGAACTCACAACCCTGGGTTTAGCAGGCCAATGCTCAAACCACTGAGCTATCCCTCTGGTCAGTCATGACTACACAGATGGGACTGCATGCAACATCACGGACACAGAATAAAAAGGACACAAATCAGTTTAGGCTTTGTCTACCCTGGGATTTTAATCACAGATATATTATTAGTCTTTGTAGTACAGTAGAGCCAAGAGGCCAGGGCCTTGTTGTGGTGGAGAGTCAGTCCAGGCCCCAAAGAGCTTAGAATTGAAAACTATAGGGTGGGAGGAGAAACAGAAGCACAGAAAGGGGAAGTGACCTGCCTGAGGTCACAAAGCAGGTCAGGGGCAGAGCTAGGAACAGAAACCAGGTCTCCCAAGTCCCAGTGCCCTAAGCACAGGTGCAGCTGCACCATTTCAAACCCAGAGCAGACACAATCTTCCACTGAAGATCAAAGGGCTTTGCAAACAGGAATTAAGGATTATACCTTGCAGAGAGGCTTATTTCACAGACAGGCAAAGCAGCTGTTCAGCATCACTAGCACATCAATGAGTGTTACTCAGATCTTGATTCCCTTGCATGCAATTACTGCATTACTATGCAGGAGAACCCAGAAGCGTAACAAATAAAGGGACTACACAATAAAATGCAGCCCTATTTTAACTGGCTGCTGAGTAAAGTGCTAGAGATTAAACAAAATGTATAAGTGTTAACAAAACAAACTAATTGTTTTTTTAAAAAAAGACTCTTTTGGCTTAAATGTGAATCATCATCTTTCAGATATAGGCCCTGACCCACAGGTAGTGTAAATCAGTGGAAGTCTGCATTGATTTCAATAGGGCTACACCAACTGTCACCAGCTGCTGATGACCCATGACTTTCAACTCAACATCCCTTTAACCCAGTGTACTTCATTTTCTCCGCAAGCTTCCGCTGTGTTATGGCCTGGTAGAGGTGACCAAATGTTTTCAATCAAAATTATACGAGCATTGGGCCCCACAGCTGGTCTCTGTTTAAACTAGGAAGGAATTTTCCAAGGAACTGTTTACCCTAAAGTTTGAGCTTAGAACAAGCTGTGACATACCTGCTAATCTCTTCAGCACCCATATGGAAGAGCAGGTCTGTGGAAGTCAGGCCAAAAATGACTCCATTTATTGCCAGAGTGCAGGGGTCAGACACAAAGTGTACTCGCTGAAATGAGAAAAGAAAGGGCAAAGTGCACTTTGGATTCAGCTGTTACCAACATCCTCCAGCTTGATGAATGGGTGTATGAACAGGGTGAGCTGGCCCTTTCAGGGGAGTTGGGCCCCATCTGTCATCCAGTTCCAGGTGATGATTTTGGGTTTGGGCCCATGGTTAGGTCAGGTGACCAGGCATCACATGATGGTAGCTGGTTGGGGGAATGTTCCATCAGGGAGGGGGAGATCAAGGGCTAGGAAAGACCCATGAGAGGTCTCTCCAGGGTCTGGGGGAATGGGTCTGGCAGAACTCCTCTGCTCAAAGAATAAAGAGAACCAAAGGAGAGCCAGGGTCGGAGAGGACTGAGGAAGAGGCTTTCGATTCCAGCCAGAGGGAAAGACCTGGCTGGAGCTACCTGCAGTGACGGGCCGGAGAAAACTTCTTAAGAGGAGATTAAGAGCAGAGAAGGGGCACACTGGAGCCCCACAGGAGAATGCTGGGAGATTCTGGCTTAGAGTTGAACTGTTATTTTATGTTAATAAACCAGAACCCAGAAGGGTAAGAGTACTTCAGAAGCACCAGTTGTGACAGTTTGACTGGGGAAGGAGGAAAACCCAGGCAGTGGCGGGGTCTGACACCACCTGAGGCAAGACCATGTTAAACCTACAAAAGAAGTTTAGTGAGGATGGGTTGTGAAAGGCACTATTCAAGACGCTTTTTAACTTAGCAGGCTGCTTCTTTCTTTGGACTGAATAGATGGAGGTGTTTGGGGAATTCAAAGGAGAAGAATAGTAGTTTCATTTTATGAAAGCAACAACCTCTTCCACTGGGAAACTTTTCTAAATCTTTAGCGATTGTCACAGGGCTTAATCAAGCGATAACCGTGCCTATGGATACACCTCAGAGGGTCTTACCTCTTTATGGTCTCATTTACAAAGGAAAAATTACCAGACTAGCCCCTGTAGAAAAGCTCCCTGTATGGGCACTCCTATTCCAAGACAAGAGTGTCTTTTTCCAATTTAGCTTAATCCAATTTTAAAAATGGATTGCACTAAATTAAAAAAAAAAAAAAAAAAAGGCACTCGTAGCCCGGAATAGGAGTGCCCATACAGGGAGCTATCCTACAATAGCTATTGTGGTTTAAATTCACACCCTATCTTATTGTGCAATAATTTTCCCATATAGACAAGCCTTAAGCGGAAACGTTCTCAGTAAAGCAGCATGACTAACATACAGCTCATTGCAGCTTCACAGCTGTATGCTTGATGTCACAATTCCCCACCTCCCCAGTCACACAAAATTAAGTGATGTGGATTTTCTGGCAACAGGCACAGAGATAGTTTTTCACCTTGTATTTCATTTCCCACTCATTTCCTCATGGGGTATCTGAGTGTTAAAGCCACATGGTGTAGGGTCTTAGATACAGGGCAAGGAGCCAGCATAGCCTGAATTTTGTTTTCAGCTTGGTCTCTGACTAAAGTTTCAGCTCTGCATTTACAAGAGGACAAATGATCTGATAAAGCTTTTCCCATTTCTAGCATCAATGAATTTCTGTTCTGGGCTTTCAATTGTTCTGTGCACCTTTCCCCAACAGACTTAAATCTTTCATTTTTGCTGCACATTGATTGTACCAGGCTATGGAATGAGTGAAATGACCAGCTTTTTAGCACACAGGCCAGGGTGAGTATCCCACCAAGGCTCAGCACTATGAGTGATCACACTCTATTGAGAAAAGAGAAAAAATAAAACTGAGCAAGATTTTTCCCAAAAGTGACTAGATTTTCCAGAGTGAGAGAGCACTGTACTTCCAGGTGGCGCTGTTGCATAGTCTTCCCAGTGTGAACAGGTTTTGACACTTTGAGAGAAGCATTATGTTTTGGGTTATACAAGTGGTTTTTGTTTAGGTTTGGTTTTTTTGAGAGCATCAGCTTTGGGTGAAAGGGAGCTGTAAGAGAGTTTGCTCTCTGCCTTGGACTCTGCTTAAGAGTCAGTTAGTTGCTCCCTGGGAACCAGGGATTGGTGGTGGGCTGAGTTTCCTGAAAGAAGGAATTGCAATGCATGCTGTTTAACCATCTTATGTCAGGACTGGTGGACGTGTGTAAATAAATATACCTGGACTAGAAGTCACTGATTTCTCTTCCACTGGGAAGCAGACTTCCAAGGCCCCCGACATCTGCTATTGCTCAGCAGAGGGACAATGTATCAGAAGTGGGGGAAATGTTTCAGGTTGGGCACCCAAAAAAACGTAGTTCCTTTTGGAAATCTTGGCTTGTGCCAAGGATACATTATAAGGAATCCAAAGGATTTCTAGTTTTAAACTTTGATTAAGCAGGCTGTGTAGCAACTGATCAAATCCACTTTGCTCTTAGCCATTTTCCTGTTTGGGTTGAAATATGAGACTTTTCTTTCAGGCTCCTGACCTGCCAGTCCAGCAAACAACCTGTCAGTCACTTTCTCTCTCTCTCTCTCTCAAGTGAGCTACTCAAAGGAAAAGTAAACAAATTAGGTGGTTAGCTATAGGAAGTTACCTGTTTGTCATCTTTAGACAGCTCATAGCTGAAAGGCGGCTGAGGATATATGAAGTCATGGTGCACATCTCTCAGCGATGGTACAAACACGAGCTGGGAACCAGCACTGTTGGCAGAGGAAAGAGAAGCATTCTAAGAGAGAGACCAGGAACCTAAAAACCCAATACTTGACAAACCAAGCACATTAATACAACAAGTTTAGAGTCCTCCACCTCTTACTGTGGAAAGCCTTTGAAATTCATTACATAGGAAATTGCAATAATGGATCAGATCTTCCAAAAAGTTGATCTGGACAAGAACCCAAGTTTCCTGAGTACAATACCTAAGTCTGTTACAGGCTCCCTATGTGAGCTTGGGGCAAGTATGAGGCCAAGACTTTCAGAAGTGACTGATGATTTTTGGCTGCCCCAATCTGAAACACCTTAAAGGGGCCTGATTTTTTTCAGTAAGAGGATGTTCAGCACTTTTTGAAAGTCAGGCCCCTTAAGGAGTCCAGTTGTGCACCCCAAAAAAAGTCACTAGTTGCTTGTAAGCCTTTGATTTAAATTGGTGACTCAGTTACCCATCTATAAAATGGGGATAATTGTCTTTACTTTTCCCATTTCATCTGTGTAGACTGTAAGCTCTTTGGATCAGGGACTGTATTACCGTATGTCTTCACTGCAGTTAGCCCAGATGATTGGAACCTGGGTTAGCCTAGCTTGGGGGTGTCAGCTGAGCCTGATGTGAACAGTCAAACTGCAAGCCATACCCTCCTCACTGGTCCTGTACTACCTTGTGAGAGTGTTGATAGGATTTCTGGGGGCATGTCCCATGGTTCTTTGTACTGCCGTAAGATGAGCCGCTCTAGGATTCTTACCCAGTGAACTGTGAGAGAACTTGTCTGTCCTTCTGGCAGACAGGGAGAATGGTGGGAGGACCATAATCACATCAATGATTTAGCTTGCGTCCTCTCTGCAATGTGAGTAGGTTACTAGTTCAAGTGAAAGTGGAACCTGAGCTCTAACCAAATCCCCAGCTGAGCTAGCTAGCTACATTTTTTACAGTGAAAACATATCCTATGTTTAAGTAGAGCTCATCAGTGGGAACTCAGTCTTGACTGGGGCCCATAATACAAACAACCAGCAAACCAGTTTAAATGTCTATCCCTGCTGCATTGCAGCCTGAGGTACAAGGGAGCTCTTCAAGTCCCAGCAGTTCTGATCACACCAATTGCAGTGCATTCATTAGGAGATAAGATAAGTAAACTAAGGAGAAACTCCTGTTCACTAGTGAAGAGTTAAGATTGTCTTATGATTCCTGGAAACAGCTATGCAGCCACAAACCTGACCTTGGAACCAGATCTATAGTTAGTTCTTTAACCATCAGATGATACAACAGATTGCTTTGAATGGATGTAATAATGAGGCCACGAGAGAGTTCCGTGATGGATACAAGAAAGCTAAATAGAAGCAAATGGGAAATGGGCAACAGGGGATGGATCACTTGATGATTACCTGTTCTGTTCATTCCCTCTAGGGCACGTGGCATTGGCCACTGTCAGAAGACAGGATCCTGGGCTAGATGGACCTTTGGTCTGACCCAGTAGGGCCGTTCTGATGTTCTTAATGGCCCGTTATAAGCCTGAACTTTAAAAATCAGGGTGTTTGGGTTGCCATTGCACAGGCAGCTGCAATTCTGTTGGTGGCACTGGTTTAATTGCCATTGCTACAGAAGAGGAAAAATAATATCTTTACTTATCTTTACTGTGTACTGAAGTGACGCACAACACTCCTAGGAGGCTACTGATTGGTTTCAGGGCCTCACTGGCAGATGCTTGCCCATCTCTTCCTTCCCAACCACAGGAACACATGAATTGTCACACTGGCTCAGGTCAGAGATCCAGGTAGCCCAGTATTCAGAACCTTTTACTTCTAGGGTAGAGCTCATCTGCACAGGAGACAGAGCTTTCTCAGAGGCCAGTCTGAGACTGGGAACAGATTCGCCCCAGGAATTAAGGACCATCCAGAACTTCCATCTTTGGTGCCAAGTGCAAGGTGTGCTGCTCTGAGATGCCTTCTCCAACACAGCCAGGCCAGTGCATACATTTTAAAAAGAAAAAAAACCAACAACAAAAATGGAAACTAACCCTACCCAGACAAAATAGTGTCCTGCACACAATACTTCCCTTAGGGAAAGGATGGGAGAGACAACCACATATGATAGATTTAGACATGTCACTTAATGCATGTATTCAGATACTATAGTTATGAGGGTGGAAGACCATATAGTTCTTATTTAGCACTTTTCATTAGTAGATCTCAAAGTGCTTCAGTCTTGAATGTATTTATCTGCACAACACCCCCGTGAGATAGGGAAGTAAGATAAGAACCTATATAGAATAGAATCCCATCTCCAATAGTGCCCAGCTGTTTCAGAGAAAAGTGCAAAAACACTGCAGTAGGTAGATGTAGGATAATCTGCCCCCAGGGAAAGTTTCTTCCTAACCCCATCAGAGGTTGGGCCATGCCCTGAATCATCTACTGCTATTGTAGTACCCCCTATACAAATTCCACTCTCCGTGTTAATCTAAAAAAAAAATTCAGAACAAGAACACTGAAACATGAAGAGTTTGCATTACCTGATCACCAGCAGAGGATGAAAAACTTCCCCTGTTCCATAGTACACGTAGATTCATTCTGGGAGTGGAATTACACCTTCCTCTGAAGCAACCTGCAACAGCTGCTATCAGAGGCCAATGGACTAGATTAGCCACTGGTACGCTCTTGTATGACATTTCTATGCTCAGTTGGAAGATATGCACAGGTGCAAAGAGCTGAGCAATTTTTTTTTTTAAATTAACCCCCAATATACCAAGCAGCTTTTGTAGTAAATGCTGACAGACAGAATCAGGTCAATAGCTGCTTAAATATTCCGCTCTCAAAATCCACATTCAAATACAATTTGTATTGTGCTTTTTAAAAAGGGGAGGTATTGACCCGATACCAGTGTATGACAGACTCTGGCAGCAGATGAAAGAACCTGGTGGTGCGCAGCGCCCACCCCAAGGAAAGAATGTCTTGTTTGTTCTTTGTTTTCTCCATTCCTCTTTCCCCCACCCTCACCCAGAACAAGATAGGGAGATCAGAGAGGATGAAAGCCAACAGCAGATACTATGAGGCCCCCATCCCAAGTCATCTGGGTTTAATGCAGGGGCTGGGGTGGGGGAAGCTGGGGAAGGAACAAGAAAGGCAGTACCATCACTAGAGGTAAGCTGGCCAAACAACAACAAGTCATCTTTAACCATACAGCTACACTGCTATAGAAAGCCTTAAGTGAGTCTACACAAACTATTGCAGTTACAATAATGTCAGTTAGGGGTGTAATTTTTAATAACTTTTCATACTGGAAAAAATAAAGTATTTTTGCCAATATAGCTTATTTTTTTCAGGGAACTGGTATAAGCTATACCAATAAAAGCACTCTTTGGCCCGCATAAACTGTGTATACTCTAGTAGGGTTTACCAGTACAGCTATCAACAAACCTTTTCTAGCTTAGACTAAGCCTTGGGATTCCAGTTTACAGCCTCTTACAGTACAACTCTGCTTATGTGAAAGTCTCTGGGTTGGGAAGTAGGAGGGAAAAAGAGGTCAAGAGACAACAATTTATTACAGCAACATCTAAAGGCCCCAACTATGATCAGGGCCCCACTGTGCTAGGCATTGGGCAGACACACAGCAAGATCGTCCCTGCTCCAAAGATCTTACAATCTAAATGGACAAGACAGACAGAGGCCTTCTCTACACCCAGAATTCATACAGCTATACCTGTTTTCATTAGGGGGGTGTTAAAAAGAAAAGAAAAAAAGAAAAAGAGGAAGAAGAAAAAAAAAAAAAAAGCAGCTACTAACCCCCACCTCCCCTCAATGTGAGTATAGTTATACTGGTATAGCTTATTCCCCTTCCTGTACAGGAGTAAGATATAAATAGACAAGCACATTTATACTGGTGTAACTGCATCCACACTAGGGGAGTTGTACCACTTTGACTATACTGATACAGTTAAGCAGTACAACTTGTGTGTTAAGACAAGCCCAGAGAGTGGGTGGGGAAACAGAAGCAGAGAGGTGAAGTGACTTGCCCATGGTCACACAGCAGGTCAGTGGCAGAGCTGGGAATAGGACCCAGGTTTCCTTACTCCCAGTTCACCACCCTCTCCTGGGGACAGACTGGAACTGCAGGTCAAGCTACAGCACAACTGAGTCAAGGGACCTGATTACATAGGCTGACTCTGAAACACAGTTTCAGAAAAAGGGCAGCCCACCCTATGAAATGGGGGGACAGTATTAGAATCAGGACAGAGGACGGCTGTATCCTTATTCCCTCTTGTGTACAAAGGCACTTGGAAGACCAGCTAGCTGGTTCTTCAATTTGTTTGGTGTTAAGATTAGTTATAGCAGCAAAGAGTCCTGTGGCACCTTATAGAGACTGAATACCCACTTCTTCAGATGCATGTATTCACCCACGAAAGCTCATGCTCCTATATGTCTGTTAGTCTATAAGGTGCCACAGGACTCTTTGCTGCTTTTACAGATCCAGACTAACACAGCTATCCCTTTGATACCTGAAGATGTTATGTTTCCAGACAAGATGGGAACATCCAGATGTGTGTCAAACTAACCGAGTAATTTAGCTGCTGGTCTGAATTTAAGAAAGCAGTTTACTTTACATTATGCTTCCTGCTTCCCCTCTCTTCAAATTTGAAGAGAGATCAACAGGCCGAGCACATCTCCTCCAAGCAGAAGGTATAGCTTTATTGGTGTCAGTCTGGAGTACAGCTGCTTAATGAATTGATTAGCATCTCACTGCTGAAGATGCACCAATGAGATACAAATGCTGATTAAAAAATCAACCTGCTGGCAGGAAGTGGCTTTTGTCATGGGATGATCAAAGGGAAGGGCTTGCCATGCTGACTCACTGATAAACCAGCCTCCTTTTGCATTTATCAGATGGTTAACTGGGAGTAAATTAAAGTTGTAGGGGACAACTTCTCCCCTATTGTTCAGGGAAGGCAAATGCCTCCAAAATTCCCTCTACAAGATAGGCTGGAAGCATGCACTTCGATCTGAAGTTTGTGTGTGTGTATTTCTTTATAAGTCTACCATGAAGGAGACTATGACCAAAAAAAAAAAAAAAAGCCTAATAGTCTACCCTGGGGGTGCCTCTACATGCGATGGGGCCTGTCTATGCTATGAACCACAATCTAAATATTGTATCTGTGCCAATCACAGCTTTTCCCTAGTCTACATTACAAAGATATGTAGTTATAACAACACTACTACCAACCTATAGACAGTGCAATGTTGATGGAAGGGCTTCTTCTGTTGACATAGCTACTACCTCTCAGGGAGGTGGAGTACCTATGCTGATAGGAGAAGCTCCTCCATCCCAGTAGATAGCATCTTCACTAGGGCTGTCGATTAATGGCAGTTAACTCACGTGATTAACGCAAAAAAATTAACAGCGATTAAAAAAATTAATCGTGATTAATCGCACTGTTAAACAGAATATCAATTGAAATGTATTAAACATTTTTGGATGTTTTTCTACATTTTTCAAATATATTGACTTCTATTACATCACCGAATACAAAAGTGTACAGTGCTCACTTTATATTATTTTTATTACAAATATTTGCACTGTAAAAATGATAAAAAATAGTATTTTTCAATTCACCTCATACAAGTACAGTAGTGCAATCTCTACTGTGAAAGTGTAACTTACAAATGTAGATTTTTTTTTTTGTTATATAACTGCACTAAAAACAAAACAAAGTCCACTCAGTCATACTTCTTGTTTAGCCAATTGCTAAGACAAACAAGTTTGTTTACATTTACGGGAGATACTGCTGCCTGCTTCTTATTTATAATGAACCTGAAAGTGAGAACAGGCATTTGCATGGCACTTTTGTAGCCGGTGTTGCAAGGTATTTACGTGCCAGATATGCTAAACATTCGTATGCCCCTTCATGCTTCAACCACCATTCTGGAGGACATGTTTCCATGCTGATGATGCTCGTTACAAAAACAGTGCGTTAATTAAATTTGTGACTGAACTCCTTGGGGGAGAATTGTATGTCTCCTGTTCTGTTTTACCCGCATTCTGTTATAGCAGTCTTGGATGATAACCCACCACGTGCTCATTTTAAGAACACTTTCACAGCTGATTTGACGAAACGCAAAGATGGTATCTATGTGAGATTTCTAAAAATAGCTACAGCACTCAACTCAAGGTTTAAGAATCTGAAGTGCCTTCCAAAATCTGAGAGGGACGAGATGTGGAGCATGCTTTCATCAGAAGTCTTAAAAGAGCAACACTCCAATGCAGAAACTACAGAACCCGAACCACCAAAAAAAGAAAATCAACCTTCTGCTGGTGGTATCTGACTCAGATGATTAAAATGAATATGCGTCGGTCCACTCTGCTTTGGATGGTTATCGAGCAGAACCTGTTATTAGCATGGACGCATGTTCCCTGGAATGGTGGTTGAAGCATGAAGGGATATATGAATCTTTAGCACATCTGGCACCTTGCAACGCTGGCTACAAAATACGTTGCAACGCCGGCTACAAAAGTGCCATGCGAACGCCTGTTCTCACTTTCAGGTGACATTGTAAACAAAAAAAGAGGGCGGCATTATCTCCTGCAAATGTAATCAAACTTGTTTGTCTGAGTGATTGTAGGACTGGGTGCACTTGTAGGCTCTAAAGTTTTACATTGTTTTGTTTTTTAATGCAGTTATTTTTTTGTACATAATTCTACATTTGTAAGTTCAACTTTCACAATAAAGAGATTGCACTACAGTACTTGTATTAGGTGAACTGAAATACTATTTCTTTGGTTTTTTACAGTGCAACTATTTGTAATCAAAAATAAATATAAAGTGAGCACGGTACACTTTGTATTCTGTGTTGTAATTGAAATCAATATATTTGAAAATGTAGAAAATACTGTGATGGGGCAAGGCCAGATGGCTACAGTAAAGTAGTGAGGAACAGGTATGTTAGCCCCAGGCTAAACAAATCCCTGGTACCATGGTAACCAAATGGCAGTTGCTCCAGGTTAATCAAGACACCTGGGGCCAATTAAGGTCCTTCTAGAAGGCAGGAGAGGATTGGCTGGAACTAGTTAAAAGCCTCCCAGTTAGTCAGTGCGGTGTGGGTGTCAGGAGCTGTGCTGTTGGAGGAACAAAGTAGTACGAATCCATATCAGGTGCAAGGAAGGTGGCCCTGAGGTAATTGTGAAGAAGATATTGAGTGGGGGCTGCTGTGGGGAAGTAGCCCAGGGAATTGTACATGCCCTATTTCCAAAAAGTCAGCTTTCATAGCTGCTAAGTTTAGGGTCCCTGGGCTGGAGTCCGGAGTAGAGGGCGGGCCCGGGCTCCCCCCTCCCCTCCCTGATTAATCACTGATACTGGGAGACAACAGAGACTGTGTGAGGGAGGGTTGTTTCTCCTCACCTCCCTTGCTGGCTTATGACGAAAATGGCTCAGTAGACTGTGACCCTCGCCTCTAGAGAGAGAAGGGCTATGTGGAGGGTCACAGTGAGCCTCAGAAGCTAGCAAAAATCCGTCAGGAAACGCTGGACCCACAGAGTCAAGGACAGAACTTTGTCACAATACCCAAAAATATTTAAATAAGTGGTATTCTATTATTTAACAGTGTGATTAATCGCAATTTATTTTTTTAATTGTGCAATTAATCATGATTATTTGTTTAATTGCTTAACAGCTCTAGTCTTCACTAAGCTCTACAGTGGCGCAGTTGCTACAGAGCTGTAAGTATAGACAAGCGCTTTGCTTGTGTAACACTAGGGATTTGTACACTAGGTTATAGACATAGGTGGCTAAAACCAAGACAAGGCCTTAATCCCAAAACGTCAGCAAGTCAATCAAGATAGTCCCTCTCCAGCACCTCTGCCATGTTTAGCCTCTATGCTCTCCCAGAGTAATCAAGGATGTTTGCTGCTGGCTACACAAAAACCCTATTTTTGGCTTTCTACTCTTCCTGAAATAAAGTCTCCCCTTTCTCATTAGTACCTGCCCGTCCTTTAGGCACATAGCTGATATGCTGTGTTCACAGCTCTGTCTGTTTGGAAGAGAGTCAGGAACTCCACCCATATGTTACACTTCCACCAGCACTATTTCTGGGTCTTAATCCTTTGTGCTTGTGGTCCTGCAGCTATCTGAGCGTTGGCAGCTTTAAAGAAGGGGAAAGAACTGTTTTTTCTGGGGGGGATCATACCTTTCCTAAAGTTTATCCTATCAGGGGAGTGTTACAAACAGTCTTCCACTTCCCTTGGGAAGACTAATTGTAAGCACATAAATAAAACTATCATGTCATTTTATTCAGTATTTCTCAACCTCTTCTGGTTCGCAAAAGTAAAAATAGTTTAAAATGATAAACTACTACTACATTTAACCTCACAAGCTTTAAAGGTTTTGGCTGCCCTGAAGTTATTCTGAAAAGTTTCTTCTTGTCTTTGGATTGTAATACAATTTTCAATGCCTCGTGACCCTGCCCCAGCAGTTGCGACCCACCAGTTAAGAAATACGGAAGACTAATTCACCTCCCTGGCATGCAGGATTGTTTGTCCATTTATCAGTTTTACAGTCTAGTTTTAAATGTCCCAAGTGATAGGCTACTCAGACTTACGAGAGAGCGAGAGAGAGAAAGAGACAGCGAGCGCGCACACAGATGGGAACAGTCACGCACTAGCAGTAAAGGGACTATTGTTAGTTATTTGTATCACAGTAGAAACTAGAGGCACCAAGATGAAGCCCCCTCCCCCCCTTGTGTTGGATGTTGCACAGTCACAAAGTAGGTCTTCACGGCAGAGTTTGCCCCGGTGATTGGTACCTAGGTCTGAGCATGCAGGTTAGCCTAGCCCAGGTCTGAGCAGCCACACTGCAAGTCATACTTGAGTTACTCTTCTCACCAGTGTTGCATTCTCCCATGTGGCTCACTGGATTTCTGGGGGAATATCCTATCATTCTTTGTGCTGCAGTCAGGTGAGCTGCTCAATGGATTCTTTCCCAGTGATTTGTGGGAGAACTTGCATGTTCTTCTGGGCACATGGGGGGGAATTGTGGGAAGGCAGTGGAAGACTATCGGCACTACATCCTCAATGCGCAGTGGATGGGTTACCACCCCAGAGTGGAACCTGGGCTCTAACTCACCCCACACCAGTCAAGCCAGCTAGCCTGAGCTGAAAGCACCACTCAACTCAGGTGAGGAGTTTGCATGTGTGGATAGGAGGGCATTGGGGCAACACCCAGGTAAAAACCTCAGCTAATTCTGCAGTGAAGTTATACCCACAGGGAGAGAGTCTCTGCCCTAAAGAGTTTATCTTAACTAATGGTGAAATTTTCAAAAGCACTTAGTTACTGAGGCCTGGTCTACCCGGGGGGGTGGGAAATCAATCTAACAGGTGCACCACTGCAGCGCTGACACTACCTACACTGACAGGAAGGGTTGTCCCATCATCTTAGATAATCCACCTCCCTGAGAGGCAGCAGCTAGGTTGACAGAAGAATTCTTCCATCGACTTAGTGTTGTTAACACTGGAGGTTAGGTTGGCTTAACTATGCTGCTCAAGGCTGTGCATTTTTCACACCCCTAAGTGACGTAGTTAAGTTGACCTAACTTTTTAGTGTAGAACAGGCCACAGTGACTTGCTCGAGATCACACAGCAAGTCTCTGGCAGACAACAAAATTGAGCCCCTTATCTCCACAATCCCAGTCTAATGCCCTAACTACAAGGCCATCCTTCCTCTCAAAGGCAGACTAGAGATTGGCTTAGGCTCTGTATTGTGAAAGGAACCATTTTCTAGTAACCTAAGGGAGGGACTGGGAATCGGGATTCATGTGTTCTAGTCCCAGTATTGTCATACACTCGCTCTGTGAACATGGATGAACCACCTCCCTGAGATACAGCACACACAAGGGATGGAAAATCTTAATTCAGTCACGTTTCCCAATACTTTCAAATCCTTGGAAGCTCACAAAAGAGCACAAAGGCTATTTAATACATACCTTCTTGTCCCTTCAATTATCATCTTCAGACAATGTTTAAAGATATCCTCAAATGATCCAATGAGCTGACCGTTCTACAGACAAAGAAAGAACAACTTGATTTGTTACAAGTTTTCTCTGTGGAAAGTCACATAGACCATGCCAAGAGCAGAGTTCAGCCAAACAGACTGGGAAAGACTCTGGTAGCCTCCCCACACCTTCAAGGAACAATGGGGCAATGCCAACCAAAGTTTGAAGGTCATTCTTTAAAAGGCTGCCCATAAAGTTAATAAAACCTGGTTTCATTTGGTAACATGGCAATAGCCTCCTAGGGAGGCCAGGATTCATCCACGTAAAGAAGCCATGGATATTTGGGTTGCCTGGCAATTCAAGGATTCTAATGGGCAGTAAATACTTCTGACAAGACTCATCTAAATTCTTGGGCAAAGTCAAGGAATATCCCTCCATGGTTGTTGCACCGGCATTGCCTTTGATGTGCTGTCACTCTGAAGGGACATTCAGCGAGGGGTAGAAGAGCCTTCCAAGGACCTGCTCCATAGCAGCCCCAAGATGTTAGCTCATGGTATTTACTAGACCGCAGAGAGGAAATGCTTGTGGATTCTCAACTCCCTTGGGGGGCAACTTACCTCAACTTGCTCGTGTTTAGCATCGAGAAAAGGACCAAACTGGAACAAGAAAACAAGAAGTCAAGAAAGGAATTAAAAGAGAGAAAAATCTATCCCTTGCATCCTGCCTGCTCACTGACTGGTGCTCCGGCCCTGAACTGTGACCCAGGCTGCATTAAACATAGGTAATATACAAGACGCAGCTGGAAAGAAAGTTTTCTAGAGACTAGAACAGAGACTGGGAACCAAGACTCTTGGGTTCCATCTCCTGGCTCAGGGAAGGTGTGTGGTCAAATGGACAACAGAGGAAAGAGAGCCAGGATTCCTGAGTTAAGGAGGGAACATAACTTAGTGGATGATAGCATGGGATTGGGAGTCAGGTCTACTGGGCAGAAGTGGGCATAGAACAAGTACGTCACTTTGCACTTCTGTGCCTCAGTTTCCCCACCCAAGGGCTAACATTTAACTTAAGGGGTGTAATGTGGATTAGTTCTAGTCCCAGCTCTGCTACTGGCCTCTGAGTGATGTTAGGCAAGTCACTTTCCTCTCTCTGTGCCTCAGTTTCTCCATCTATAAAATGGGGATTATGTTAATTGCCTCCTTTGTCAAGCACTCTGAGAAGTGCTATCAGAGCAAGGGAAGCTGTGTGATTGATCATATACTGGGAAAGTGCTTTGTGATCACTGAACATAGGTTTTGCAACATTGGATACGAATAGTCCATTTAGCTCAGTCTATTGGCCATCACCAGATACTTTAGAAAGAGGAGCCTCTTGGAGGACAATTATGGGGATCGCCTTGTTCTTCTTCGAGTGCTTGTTCATGTCAATTCCAATCAGGTGTGTGCGTGCGCACATGCACAGTAGCTAGAAGATTTTTCCCCTAGCACAGTTATTCTCAAACTTTTGTACTGGTGACCCCTTTCACACAGCAAGCCTCTGAGTGTGACCCCCCCCCCCCTAAATAAAAAATAAATAAAATTAAAAAAAACAAAACACTTTTTAGTATATTTAACAACAACATAAATGCTGGAGGCGAAGCGGGGTTTGGGGTGGAGGCTGGCAGCTTGTGACCCCCCATGTAAGAACCTCGCAACCCTCTGAGGGGTCCCGACCCCCAGTTTGAGAATCCCCACCCTAGCAGCAACTGTGGCCTGGGAGCCCCCTAGAGTCGCGCCTTCATGGCGCCCAATATAGAGCCCTGCCAACCCTACACCCCCTCAGTTCCTTCTTACCACCAGTGACAGTAGCTGGAACTTCCCCTTGCTCTTCTCTTGCTCCGGCAAGTGGATTAGCAGTGCTTTATACACTGTACATAGTTAGTTTCCAGTAGTTATTATAGTTTAGTAGTTCTTTATAAGTTTCAATTACAGGGGGTTCCCCCCACATTTGTTACCAGGACATGCTGTGATCCCTGGGCTTTAAGACTTGCCAGATTTGGGCGAAGTGCATGCCAAAAAGTGACCCCCATACTTCCTGCTTACAGTGCCTGGGCAAGGGTCACCAGAAAGACCACTGCAAGATCTGTTGGGAATTCCGACCGAGAACCGTTAAGGAGAGGGAGCAGTGTGTCAAAATTCTCCTTATGGAGGCAGCTCTCCGACCTCAGTCGGACCCAGGCGCCGCTGATCCTGCTCCCAGCACGTTGTCTTCGGCACAAAGTGCTCCGGCGCTGTCTTTGAAGGATCTGGCGTTGAAGAAAGATGCTGGCAAGGAAGCTCAGCACAGTCATGGAGCCTCTCGGGGACAATCCAGCCTTCGGCACCAGTCCCAATCGCCGGTGCAGAAGAAATAGAGGTCAATCTCCCTCAGCAAGACCCAGGGACCAGCCACCAGTGGCACCTCAGTCGGGCCACGGCTCGGAGACTCAGAGTGGGGCCACGTTGACTCCTGCCTAGGTGAGACAGTCGAGACTGGGCCCATTTTGCTCACCACACCCGTGGAGCATCTACCGCTCTTGTACACCCCAGAGGCTTTCGAGGCGGCGCAGGACCTATTGAGGCTCACGGCGCCGTTTTCGCCGCTGAGACAGGAGAGCGTCCTGGCACTGCAGGTTCCATCCTGGCACCCCGTGCAGTCTAAGGAAAAGCCAGCAATGACGGCACACTGATCCCCATCACCTCGGCACCCTTCTACTCCAGCACCGCTATCCAGGGAGCGCAGTCGGTCCCCTGCTTCTCGACACTCTACCTCAAGAGGAGCAGTGCCACCCTGGTCCTCCTACTCGGAGTCAGATTCATACCGCTCCGACTATAGCAGGAGCAGAAGATCCTCCTCATAGCACCATAGGCAGTCCCACCCAAAGCAGTAGGCCCCTCAATGGCAAAATCCACTGCAGTGGTCCTTTTGGACTCCGTGGGCTTTCCATCAAGCCCAGGATCGGAGCCAGGGGTCCCACTTGGGTGCAGCATCAGTGGCGTCCGCAATGTTCGTTCCGTCATGATTGACACCGAAGCCAGTGTCTCAGTCATTAACACCATTACCTTCAGCACCGGAGGCATCAGCTATGGCACACCCTCGGCACTGACGCTACAGGAACCCCGGTACACATGTTGCACCAGGATGGGGCCTGACGTCGGCACTGACACCTGCGCCTTTCACAGCACCAGGACCAGGCCAACCTACCAGTTCCCACAGGGTCAAGAGATCCCTCAGGTGGGAATGGTAGGGAGTAACCACCTCTCCTGGTGGTCTCCTCCTCCTCCTCCTCCTCCTAAGATGAGGCCCTAGCGCAGGGGTGGGCAAACTTTTTGGCCTGAGGGCCACATCAGAAAATAGAAGTTGTATGGCGGGCCATGAATGCTCACAAAATTGGGGTTGGGGTGCGGGAGGGGGTGAGGGCTCTGGTTGGGGGTGCTGGCTCTGGGGTGGGGCTGGGGATAAGAAGATTGGGGTGTAGGAGGGTGATCTGGGCTGGGACCAAGGGGTTCAGAGGGCAGGAGGGGGATCAGGGCTGGGGCACGGGGTTGGGGCGTGGAGAGAGAGGCTCAGGGATGCAGGCTCCGAGCGGCGCTTACCTCGAGCGGCTCCCGGAAGCAGTGGCATGTCCCTTCTCCGGCTCCTACGTGGAGGCGCAGCCAGGCGGCTCTGCACTCTGCCCCATCCGCAGGCACTGCCCCTGCAGCTCCCATTGGAGCGCTGGAGGGGGACCATTGGAGCATGTAGGAGCTGGAGCGGGGCCATGCTGCAGTTTCTGGGAGCCACATGGTGCGGCCCCCGACCCAGCGTCCCGGCTGGAGCGCCGGAGCAGGGCAAGCCCCAGACCCTGCTCCCCAGCACGAGCTTGCGGGCCGTAGTTTACCCACCCCTGCCCTAGAGGGCACTTCAGTAGCTCCAGCTCTAGAAGACTCCAGGGTGTTGCAGCAGCTGCTGCGCCAGGTTGCCCAGCGTCTGGGCATTAAGGCGGAGGAAGTTGTGGATGATGCGTCCCTATGGTGGACATCCTGGCTCCTCTGGCCCTGCCCGTATCGCCCTACCACTGATAAAGACAATCACAGACACGACCAAGACCCTTTGGCAGACCCCAGCCTCGCTGCCACCTATGGCCATGCGCAATGAGCACCAGTACTTTGTGCCCTCCAAGGGCTATGAACACCTCTATTCCCACCCTCAGCCTGATTTACTGGTGGTGGACGCCGCTAACCAGTGGGAGATGTAAGGATTTCAAGGCCCTTCACCCATGAATAGGGACGCCAAAAAATTAGACCTTTTCAGGCAAAAGGTTTACTCCACGGGGAGACTGCAACTCTGCATATCCAACTAGCAGGCACTCCTACAATGCCTGCTCGGCGATGGCTAAATTTATGGATTGCTCCCCTCGGACTCCCGTGATGAATTTTCGGCTTTGGTTGAGGAAGGGAAACTGATCTCCAGAGCATCCCTTCAGGTGGCACTTGACGGGGCAGATGCGGCAACCAGAGTTATGACTACTGGAGTGGCCATGAGAAGGGGCTCATGGCTTCAGGTTTCTGGCCTCCCCTATGAGGTACAGCAAACCATCCAAGATCTGCTCTTTGAGAGTGAGACTCTCTTCTCAGAGAAGATGGACAAAAAGCTAAACAGCCTTAAAGATTCCAGAGCCACCTTCAGGTCCCTGGGCCTCTATACTCCTTCAACGCAGCTGAGACACTTCCGTCCGCAGCTCCAGCAGCGATTCGGTCAGCAGAACTGTCAAGATAGGTCCAGAAGGAGGAATCGGAATGGCAGGAGAAGGCCACGCCAACCCTCTCGCCAGGGCTCAGGACAACCCAAGCCGTCGAGGGCGGTGTACCACACCTGACAATGGATCCACCCTGCCTTACCTTCTCGTCCCGACTATCCCCTTTCTACCGTGCATAGTCCTGTATCACCTCGGACCGATGGGTGCTCCGCACGGTAGAAAGGGGATACTCCATCCAATTCTGTGCCCTCCCACCCTTCCAAACCCCCTTCCCGTCCCTCTTCAGGGACCCTTCTCAGGAGCAGCTCCTTATCCAGGAGATGCAGTTGCTCCTATCTTTAGGGACAGTGGAGGAGGTTCCTCAGGAGCACAGGGGTGAGGGCTTTTATTCCTGGTATTTCCTAATATCGAAAGCCAAAGGCAGCCTCAGGCCATCCTGGACCTGCGACAACTCAACAAGTTCATGAAGAAACTCAAGTTCCACATGGTCTCTCTGGCCTCCATCATTCCTTCATTGGATCCAGCAGACTGGTATGTCGCCCTCGACTTGAAGGATGTGTACTTTCATATCGCGATCACCCAGCCCCACAGGAAGTACCTCAGGTTCGTGGTGAACAACACCCACTACCAATTTACAGTCCTCCCGTTCGGCCTGTCAGCAGCACCTCATGTTTTCACCAAGTGCATGGCAATCGTCGCTGCGTTTCTGTGCAGGCATCAGGTACAGGTGTTTCCTTATCTCGACAACTGGCTGATCAAGGGTCACTCCAAGACCCAAGTAGAAGCTCAGATCAGATTAATCAGAACCACCTTTGACAACCTGAGTCTCCTTCTAAATTAAGCGAAATCGACTCTGTCCCCGGTCCAGAGGATAGAATTTATAGGGGAAATATTGGACTCGACCCAGGCCAGGGCATGCCTGCCACAAGCGAGGTTTCAGGCCCTGATCAATATGATTTGAGGCCTCAGATAGTTTCACACCACCACAGCAAGAAAGAAGCCTGAAGCTTCTCAGACACATGGCTGCCTGTACCTATGTGGTGCAGCATGCCAGACTAAGGCTTTGACCTCTTCAGTCGTGGCTTGTGTCAGTGTACCGCCCGGCCAGGGACAGCTTGGAGAGAATCGTGACCCTGCCTCGCCTGGTCCTCAACTCCCTCCTAGGGGGCTCGACCCTCAGGAGGTATGCTCAGGGATCCCCTTCGCCAGTCAGCAGCCATCTCTGTCGCTAGTGATGGATGCATAAGACTTGGGCTGGGGAATACATCTAGGAGACCGCAGGACTCGGGGTCTCTGATCTCAGGCAGATCTGGCTCTTCACTTCAACGTCAGAGAATTGAGAGCAGTGCGCCTGGCATGCCAGACCTTCCGGGCATACTTAACGGGACAACATGTATCAGTCATGACGGACACCACCATGGCAATGTTCTATATCAACAAACAGGGGGGGGTGAATGCTCCTCTCCCCTGTGCCAGGAAGTCCTCATGCTGTGGGACTTCTGTGTAGAACATTCATTACACCTGCAAGCATCGTACCTCCCTGGGGTACAGAACGAGCTGGCGGATCACCTCAGCAGGTCGTTTCACGGCCATGAGTGGTCCCTTTGCCTGGATGTCGCAATTTCAATCTTCCAGAGGTGGGGCTTTCCCCAGATAGACCTATTCGCCATGCGATACAAACAGGAAGTGCCAGCAGTTCTGCTCCTTCCAAAAAAAAAAAAATCACAGCCCGGCCTCCAGGTGGACGTTTTCCTCCTCCATTGGGGAGGTTGGCTCCTATACATCTTTCCGCCCATACTGCTCATTCACAAGGTATTCCTCAAGATCCAGATGGAACAAGCTCAGGTCATATTGATAGCACCAGCCTGGCCCAGTCAGCACTGGTACACATCTCTCCTAGACATGTCCGTGGAAGCCCCGTTCACCCTGCCACTCTTCCCGGACCTTCTGACACAAGATCACGGTTGTCTTCAACATCCAAACCTCGAGTTGCTTCACCTCATGGCGTGGAAGCTCCATGGTTGAACCAGATTGAGCTTTCCTGTTCAGGCCACATTAGACTGGTCCTTCTTGGCAGCAGAAAACTCTCTATGAGAGCCACATACCTTGCCAAGTGGAAGAGATTTTCAATCTGGTCAGCGCAACACCATTCGTCCCCGACACTAGCATCAATGCAGCTTATTCTGGACTACCTCCCCCATCTGAAGCAGCAGGGGTTTCGTTATCATCAATAAGGGTGCACTTAGCCACCATCTCGGCTTTTCACCCAGGTGAGGAGGGCCGCTCTGTGTTTGCTAACCCGATGGTCAGCCAGTTCTTAAAAGGGCTCGACTGGCTATACCCCAACAGTCAGCCTGACCCGGTCTGGGACCTCAACCTGGTCCTTTCTAGACTCATGGGACCACCTTTAGAGCCCTTGGTGACCTGCTCCCTGCTCTACCTCTCTTACAAGGTGGCGTTCCTGGTGGCAATAACTTCGGCCAGGAAGGTGTCTGAACTCAAGGCCCTAACCTCAGAGTCCCCTTAACCGTTTTCTAGAACGACAAGGTGCAGCTCAGGCCTCACCCTGCTTTCCTCACAAAAATTGTGTCACAGTTTCACATTAACCAGGACATCTTTCTCCCGGTGTTCTACCCTAAGCTGCATTCTAGCAACAGGGAGCAGACTCCACTCACTAGATGTCCGCAGGGCGCTAACCTTTTACATCGAGAGAACGAAGCCGTTCAGAAAAATTGGTCCAAGTTATTCGTGGCAGTGGCAGACAGAAAGAAAGGCCTACCCGTGTCATCACAACACATTTCATCGTGGATCACATCCTGCATCCGCGAGTGCTACAATCTGGCAGGGGTTCCCGCACCCCTGATCACTGTGCACTCCACCAGGGTGCAGGCTTCATCAACAGGGTTCCTGGCGCAGCTCCCTACTCAGGAAATCTGCAGAGCAGCGACATGGTCCTCCATCCACACTTTCACCATGCATTGTGCGATTATGCAGCAGGCCCGAGACGATGCAGCCTTTGGTAGAATGGTGTTCCAATCAGTGGATGACTCTGACCCCGCCACCTGAACTTGGCCTTGGGAGTCACCTGATTGGAATTCACATGAACAAGCACCCCAAGAATTAAAAATGGTTACTCACCTTGTAACTGTTGTTCGTCGATATGTGTTGTTCATGTCCATTCCAATACCCACCCTCCTACCCCTCTGTCGGAGTAGCTGGCAAGAAGGAACTGAGGTGGTGTAGGGTCGGCAGTGCTCTATATTGGGTGCCATGAAGGCGCGACTCCAGGGGCGCCCAGGCTGACCCTACGGTTGCTGCTAGGGGAAAAATCTTCCAGCTACTGTGCATGTGCGCGCGCATACGCCTGATTGGAACAGACATGTTCTTCGAGATGTGTTGTTCAACAGTTACAAGAAGGTAACTGTTTTTTATAAGGTGCCTTTCACCTTTTCTGAATAGAAGGGTAAATCACTGACTCCCAAGGAAATTTAATAACTGCCTGTATTTGTTGGACACTCTCACAGGGATTGTGAGGCTATGGGTAACTTTACATAGTTACATACAGAAACTGGGCTTCATTTTTGGTTTAAATTCATTGTGCATTTTAAAAAAAAATATATAAAATGAGATTATCTAACATAAAAATGTTACTGCAACTAGTCTCTTCTGGGCAGACACGGCTTGGTTTTGAAGTCACACTAGGACCTCTAGTGGGCTAGCTGATAAACCCTATCCCTTATGTGGTACATAATCTAAAAACTCTTCAGTTTACACCTAGTATTGTTTAGAATTCAATTTAAAGACAATCAAAGAAGAGGCAACATGGGCTAATGGATAGAGCACTGGCCTAGCAGTCAGGAGACCCAAGTTCTATTCCCAGCTCTGCTACTGTGTGAATGTGGGCAAGTTACTTCCCCTCTCTCTGCCTGTTTCACCTCCCACTCTTTATTTGTCTTGCCTATTTGGAGCAGGGACTGTCTCACTGTATCTGTGCAACACCTTGGACAACAAGGCCCCAAACTCAGTTGGGGCTCTAGGCTATACTATAATACCAGAGCTTCCTGTTAATGCTACTGTGCACTTACACTCACTCCTGTAAGTTACTGAGTTATTTCTCTCTCAGATGGGGAAGCCTGAGACACTCAGGCTTTCCCAAGGCCACAGAACAAGATAGTGGCAGAAACAGAGCTCCTGGCTTCCAGTCCTATGCTCAAGTCACTAGAAATCCTAATGTAATCCCCTGGCCTGGGTGATTGTGTCCCATGCCCTGTGTGCCCAATTTACAGTAGATCACAGACTTCCTCTGGACAGATCAGCTTGAGAGGTCCTAGAATCTGAACTATTGTAGGCCTCACACACTTTGGAATGAGCTTCCTCTGTCCCAAGGAAGTATGTAATCCATTACTCAGTGTCTCTGCCTTCATGCCTGATCCAGAGAGGATGTGAGCATGTTACAGTTCAGCTAGAGACAGATTCACATCCTTTATGGATTGGGCACAGAGAAAGGCATGTACTAACTCTAGGTTGCACTAACTCTAGGGCTATTCCTGTCAACCAAGAAGATGTGCACATTACAGCAAGGTAGGCATTTGCATCAGGGAATTCAAAACTTCACATGGAGATAAAAAAGCATTCATATATTATGGGCCTTGTAAGAGGACTTGCAGCAATAAGCTTTGACTAAGAATGGTCATCTTGCTTTTGGATTGTAGCCCAATTGATCACAGCTGAATTTTCACATCATTTTTTAAGCCTAGTATTTTTGAATGGAAACAGTTTTCAGCTACATGTTATACCATTTAGTTACAAAGCAACTGCATAAAAAAGGGAAGTAAAACCAAGGTCCTGAAAGCCCGTGTTCAATAAATATCCCATAGCACTTTTCGTAAGAGCATTAACCCCAGTGTCCTGGCCAAACTCCAGCTCTGAATAATTCCATTCTGCCTCCTTCAATTCCCCACCTGCAATCCTAATTATATATAGGAATCTTCTTCTTTTCTAGTCCTAAACAGTTATGTTGTGCTGCTATGCAGTCCAACAGCTGCAATGATTCTTAGAGGATTTGTGCTTTAGAATCCTATTATTATGGACCAAGGCCACAACTGGAATCAGGACCTCATTGTGCTAAGAACTGTACAAACATACAGAAAGACACAGACACTGCTCTACAATGCTTACATTCTAAAGCCCCAATCCTGCAAAAAGTTATGCACATGCTTAACTTAAAGCATATGAACAGTCCCCTTGACTTCAATGGCATTACTCACATGCCTAGAGTTAAGCATCTTTGTGCTTTCTCCCACGCTGCCCCTCACACTGAGAGGAGCTCCCCAAAAACATCTACAAAGCTACCTCATTATCCTCCTTCAAAACCCTCCTCAAGACTTCTGTTCTGTGATGCCTACAAAAAATAAATAAATAAATAAATTAAATAAATGTGACAATAGTTAGGCTGCTGGTGTGCTGAGACCACAGCCTAGCATGCTAGCCAATATTGTCTCATTGTTTCCCTGTACTCCCCTGTCTGTCTGTATCTATCTGTTGTCTCTGGTCTTATACTTACAGTTTAAGCTCCTTAGTGCAGGGACCATCTTTTTGTTCTGCGTTTGTACAGCACCTAGTGCAACTGGGGGCCTTGGTCCATGACTAGAGCTCCTAGGTGCTATGGTAATACAAATAATAATAAAATATGCTTAAGTTTTTGAGAGATCAGAATAGAATTTACGTCCAGATGTAATAAGAGTAACAGTTGGAGGTAGAGGAGAACAGGTCCTACATAAACAGAAGAAATATTTCAGGATAATTACTAGGGCAAAAGCCATTTCTCAGGAGACCCCCTAGTTGGGACCACAGCCCTAGTTCTGCCAGGAGCTCCATGTGGGAAGACCCCTGCATGGAACCCCACTGAAGTCAATGGGCTCCATGCTGGGCAGGGGTCCATCTGCATAGAATTCATTGCAGGATCCGAATCCAAACATGCAACTCTTCTCCAGAATAATCCAAAAGTAAGGAATATTCTCTCTTACCAGGATGCAGACATCTGGCTTGGCTTTGTTGATAATATCAATCAGATCCAACATAGGGTCATAGGTGATGCTGTCAGAAGTTGTGTAGGGCCCACAAGCAACCAAGACCATTTGCAGCTCCAAATCTAAAATGTATTGCAACAGTGTCAGCACAAGTTTCTAAGCTCCCCCTTTGCCCACAGGGCATCCTCTATCCTGCCATCATACACGTGGGGGATTTCCCTTTGCTTGGTGCTGTTTTCACTCTCTAAGATCTTGCTCTCAGATGTTGTACATAGAAGCATCCAGCATATGGAAAGAGAGGCACTGTGGTGTGGTACACACACACACACACACACACACACACAAGCTCAGTGCTATTTCTTAGCTGTTAGATTTTTCTGGCTGGGGTGTGCAATACAAAAGAGCATTCCCCACCCTGCCACTTAAAATATTTCTCTTTATCATTCTATTAAAAAAAACAAAACAAAAAAAACCCACTTCTCTTCTGATGTGTCAGATGGTCTTACAAGGGATGCTATCCAGGCAATCATGTAGTGCCACATCACTGATGGAGGGAAGGAGGGTAAAAACCAAGACTACAGCCAAGACATTGCTTGTGTTAAGTATTTGCATGGGGAGGATGAGAAGTAGAAGGAAGAGAGACAATTCAGCATCATGAGTGATTCATACTGCCCTGTTCAGCTCACCTCCAAGTTTAGCCAGATGTACTGATATCTTCATTGCACAATAAATCAAGCCAGAAGTTCTCAATGAAAGAGGCACATCAGACTTTGAGGGGGCCCGATGAGCCTTCTTATGGTTCAGTGGTTAGGTCACAGCACCACTCAGGTTTGGCTTATCCACCCCTCCGTCATGACCAAGGGGTAAGGGAATGGGCCATATTTAAGTGAGTGGTGTTGCCATCTGGTACGCAGGAGGGGAGATGTGGCATCACCTCTCAGGTTTGGCTCGGCCGCCCCTCCATCTGATAGAGGAGAGACTGGGCCAAATTTGAGTGGATGCTGTTGTGACTTAGTGTGCTCAAGGGTGGGGGGGTATTTTTGTAGTGGGGGGAGCCTCCAAGTGCTAAGGTGGGGCATGGGGAGGTTGAGACTCTGATACAGAAAGACTGGAGAGATCAAGAGTGACTTCTCAGCATGTGATGAACTGATCATTTTTCCTCTGTTTCCCTCCCGGATTGCCCTTCCAGCAGATGGAAAGCTGCTGAAATACATATATATCTGGGCCTGCCTTAAAAATTCTAACTAAATGCCTTTGGTTGGGTTTAAGCCAGCCCCTGAAATTAATTCAGCTTTCATTACATTCTCAGTGCAGAGTCAGAGCACAGGAGATTACTTTAACAATAGATCACTGGGATCGGATCCAAGAACAATCCCACAATGGACCTATTAAAAAAAAATAGGAAGCTATGCCCAGTAAAGAGTACGTAATGATGCTTTTAAACAGTTTCATGTGCACCAAATCTGAGAAACTGCACTAGCTGCAGTTTGTGCTGTTGAGTGTGTATCTGTCTAATTCTCTACAGGACCAGTATGAAAAGTTAACCTTGATTTTCTAAGCTGGGGGGAAGGGTGAAGAAATCTTTAAAAATGATTGAACTCACCTTCAACTTGCTCTGTAGATTGGTAGAAAGGAAGAGGTACCCCCTGAAGAGAAAGGATACTTAAAAAATCATTGCAAGCAAAGGGAATAATTGCACATGGCCAAATTCTACTCTCAGCAACACCAATATAAACCCACAGCAGGATTTGGTCCATAGCCTCTACATGAAAGACATTTACTCCATCCCTGCACTGTAACAGCCTCTGCAGGAGTGAGGAGACAGTCTGATTTGATCAACTAATAGGGACAAATACATTCCTGGGTAATTAACACATGCCTCTGTGGTACTGTGAAGCACAAGACCATAGAGCAAGTGACCTCAACCACCTATGATGTGCATTAAGCTCTATAAATCTACTGCCCATAGCGGCTTAGTGAGATTAAGAAATTGAGGGTGGGGGGAAAGTCAGCCTCATGCATTACTGATAGATATGACATCGCTGCAACAGCCATCCAAAAACTATACATCCCCAAAGGGGCACTTGGATAGCCTCAGACAAACCCTGTGATACTTAGTAAGAAGCATTTACTTAAGAGGTCTTTGCAAGATGTCTAAGTTGTGGAATAAAGATGCAATGTAACCACGCCAGCTGCATGAGCACAAACAGGTGGAGGGATGCTTGCTAAGGAAGTAAAGTTAGATTGCTTGGTTTTTGTATGTAGATTTCAAGGAACATCAGCACTACAGGAGGTGTTTGGGAATCAGAATGTGGAGTTGGGGGAATATCATTGGCCTATTAGAATCAACATTGAAACTGAACAGAAAGTATTCCCTTCTGCACTCTTTAGTCTAAAAGAGCCCTGTTTTATTAACTTTGCAAGGCCTATTTACTCAGGCACTATCAAAGGTGATGGGACTCCCAGTGAGTTGTGGATAGTCTTTCTAGCAGTTTGATTTCTGGATGCCACATTAATAAGCGTTGTATTTTCTTATGTTCTAGGGTGTCACCATATCTAAACCTAGTGATACACAGAAGCAATAAACCTAATACAAAAGACATACATTGAAAAACAAACCTTGGCTTAAATTTTTCAAAAGCCCCTCACAATTTGGGGGGATCCAACCTGAGACACACTAAAGGGGCTCAGTTTTCAGGAAGTGGGTGCTCAGCACATTTTGAAAGCCAGGCTTCTTTAAATGTATCATATTGGGGACTCAAAAATAGAGGCACCCCAAAATCATTACCTATTTTTGACAGTTTAGACCCATGTTTTAACAGATGTGCCTCACAAATGGTAAGATTAACTGGTACTGAGTACAAGTTACTTAGATAGACAAGACTAACTCCTTTTCCAGAAGGGTTAATTATTTAATCATTCAGAATTATGTCACAATTAAATTGTTTTGATCATCCAACTCTAAAATCGCTTGTAAGCATATTCGCCGAGTTTCTAATGTGCCCGGGGGTGCTCCCCCTGGCTCTGTCCCAGGCCCCACCCCACCCCATCCCTTTCCACCCCCTCCCCTGAGCGCATCCAGCCCTTGCTCCTCCCCTCTCCCCCATAGCACCTCCTGCACACTGCGGAACAGCTGATCATGGCAGGTGGAGGCACTGGGGGGAGTGGGAGGCGCTGATAGTGGGTGCTAAGCACCCACCTTTCCCCCCCCCTCCCCCCCCGTGGTGCTCCAGCCCTGGAGCATCCATGGAGTTGGCGCCTATGTTTGTAAGAACAGATAAGCCAGTTTCTGGGGAAAGTTCTAGACCTGCTCCTGATGTTTCATTGACAGCACAAAGACATGGGAAGAGTAGAAAAGAATTTGTGCTTAGTTGGATTTACTCACCTCATACAGCTTAGATGCAACCAGTTTTCCACCCGTACTGTTAATACTCTCCATCACCACAACCTGGAAAAGAGTTAAATAGAAGAAACCATGACACCAGGGTGACTGCTTGTTCAGACTCAGGAAAGGGCTAGGCTATTGATAATACCTAGCTCTTATTTAGTATTTTCTTCAGTAGATTGCAAAGAACTTTACAAAAGAGGTCAATATCATTAGCCCCATTTTACAGAGGGGAGACTGAGGCACTGAGAGGGGTCATGACTTGCCCAAGATCACCTGATAGGCCAGTGGCAGAGCCAGGCATAGTATCCAAGTCCCCAGTCCAGTGTTGTCTCTACTACACCAGAATGGTTTTATTATAAGGTAATATACTTCTGCCTATCCCCCAAGTAGTAATAATAAGACCTTGGCTATTATTTTTCATATCCAGATCTCAAAGTGCTTTACAAAACAAATTAAGGATCACTCCCATTTAAAAGATAGTCTCTGTGATTCAGTTTATCTAAGTGATTTTCAAAGTTACCCAGATTCCACTGAAACTGATTAGGCTCCTTTGACGATTCTAACCCTCCCCACCCAGCATTCTAGAAACCAGGACTCGAACCTTGAAATCTCTCTTATAGAATTCCTGCATCTTGAAGTAATGGACAGATTTCCTAGCCCCTTCTGCCCCCAGCAATATGCCCTATCCAACACCTCACCTGTCCTGGAAAGAGGGAGTATTCTTTCAGTTCTGATAAATCCACAGGAACTTGCCCTCCTGAAGAGTGTTCCCGATCCCCTTCTAGAATGACCGACTTGGCATTCAGTTTTCCGTTGCTGTCACAGCCAATCTGTCCCAGCACAGTGACGGGTTCCTACAGAACAGAAAGCATAGAATGATCTTAGCCAAAGGAATCCTATGGCACAATTCATCTCCCATGCAAGACAGCAGTCTACGAAGCTCCACAAATTCCCAGTGTATAGATCTTGCCTTAAAAACTAAGCTGAACCCCAGGGCAAGGAAGAGACACCTCAGGCCTAATTTTCAGGCCCAATTTTCGACCTGCAATAAACAAGCCTAACAATGGACTTCCTGGGAGAGAAATAAAGCTCTCTCTCAATGAGTCAGTTGTGGCTGTAACTCACTGCAGACATACATTTTTACCGTAGTTTGAAAATCAGGCCCATTTTTGCTGGGCCAACTTGGCTTAAGGAGGCGGTAATGCAAACCAAGAAAATTGATGCATGGTCACAGTTGTATCTAAAGTACTTACATGTATCAATACTGTAGTATCGGAGAAGTTCACAATATTTAAGGTATTTATCCTCATTACACCCCGGTATGGTAAACAAAGCACTATTATTCCACTGTACAGATGGGGAACTAAGGCATGCAAAAATTAAGTGACTTCCCAAGGTCATACAGGGAGTCTGTTGGCCAAGCAGGGAATTGAACCCAGGTCTCAGGCCAGTGCCCTAAACTCTAGACCATCCATCCTCTCCGGTTTGGACTGTCTCACTGTTCAGGTTGTGCAAGTCTGCTATGCTGCTCTCCACATCCTACAGACATCCTCACATGCTCCAACTGGTCTTCGGGCTCTGTCCCCTCAGACAGTTCCAACATACTGCGGACTTTCTGGCTATTGGTTCTCCTTATATGTAAAAGCTGGAGTCTACTTAAGCCTAATTTATATGGATAACATTAACATCCACTGTTACACAAGACAGGAAGTTTAGAAGGAATTTAAGCCCTCCTGCCTAAAGGCATATGCCAGTGCGTAAATAACAGGCATGTGGAAGGTCCCCTATAGGAGTAATTCCATTGTTGTCCTCTTTGATGTTCCTTATACCTTCCTCTAAAGCATCTGGTATTGGCCACTGTCAGAGATAGGGTATCAGGCTACACAGACCCCTGGTCTGATCCAGTCTGGCAAGTCCTCTATTATTATAGGTTTCCTTGAGAATAAGGAAGCAGAGGGTAACTACACAACATGCCATTGACCAACAGTCTCAAAGGTGCAATCCTGGAATATTTAATGGAAAAATCACTACCAATGCAATGTAGTGACAGACAAAGACATAACAACAGAAGAGACTTGCAAACACACACACTTATGAAAAAGCTCCTGAGATGCAGTGCTTACCTGTGCAGGGACTAACACAGAAGTGAACTCCTCAATCTTGTAATGTTTCTTCAGTGCATCCCCGAGTTCTTCTATCTTCCAGGACAGTACTAAAATCATAAAACAGTGTAAGAACATTTAAGATTTCTGCAGAAACAAGGAGACAGAACATGAAGTCAGCAGCCAATTTAAAATAGAGTTTCTCTTTCAGGATCCAAGGTACTTATCTGGCCCCACCTCACCAGGGAACCTAAGAGTCTCACAAATTTTTAACATTCATCCTCACATTACCCCATGCAAGGTAGGGAAGTGCTTTTATCCCCATTTTATAGATGGGGAACTGAGGCACTGAGAGACTAAATGATTTACCTAAGATCACACAGGAAGTCCATGGCGGAGCAGGGAATTGAATCCAGGTCTCCCAAGTCCCAGGATCGCATTTTATCCTACTGCCTTAACAAAATTCCATAACTCCCCTATCTCCATATACCCCAGCAGTCACGAATGTCTGATTCTTCTGCTTTAGAGTAGTAAGTACTCTGCCTAACCAGTAAGGGAACAGCTATACCAATAGATAGTGACTTCTTGAGATCAGGAAAGGCAAACTTAATTGCCTACTTTAACTGGAGGTCAAATGCCATCTTTGAATAGTATGAAGTACCTGGATCTTTCCATATGAACATGTTGAACAGTATAGAAAATGTTAATCGGGGAGCTCCTAATTACCCTCTCTCATGACAAAAGCAAAGGGGCAATCAATGAAATTGGAAGGCAACAAATTTAAAACTGATAAGTAAAAATCTTCCTTCACTGGCCACACACACATAAAATAAATAGTTAGCCTGTGGAACATACAGCTACAAGATGGTATCAAGAATTGAGTAGGATTCAGCATTTATATGGACAAGACTATCCACAGTTCCATTAAAGAGGGTTGGGGGGGGGGGGGGGAGAAAAAAGAAATTAAACCCACTTGCTTCAAAGCTTGAGCCAACTTCCAATCTCCCCTATGGGCAGGTTATTCCATAACTGACCACCTCAAGCTTCTTGCAGCTTCCACAGAAGTATCTAGCACTGACCACTGTTGTCCAATATCTTGTCTCCTAAACAAAATGCTGCCCTGAACCAGTACGGGAATTCCTATTTATAGGGTCAAACCAAATCTCTCACCTTTCACTAAATTATTGGCTTGACTTTCAGTGATGCTGAGTTCCCAGATCCTGAATTCAGTGGAAGCTGTAGATGGCTAGCACCTCCAAATACAAGACCTGATTTTCAGTCAATCACTGCAGTATCAGAGCTCCTTCCACATAAAAATCAAACGCAAAAGTGAAGTTCCTAGCAGTCTCTGGTCTCAAGGTCTCAACTGTGTGTAGGTTTTGTTTTGTTTGTTGGTTGCTTGGGGCTTATTGGGTACAAAGGGATGTCAGTTTTGTGCATGCTATTCTTATGGTGGAAAGGGTTTTGCAGAGAAGGTTTTGCAGCATTTTCTAAATGTGGTCAGGGCCTGGACTCGCCTAACCCCCTCTAGAAGTTTGCTCCATAACTGGATCCCCTTATCCAAAAGGGCACTGCCCCAGTTCTCACATGCTGCATCCTGTGCTTTGTGGTCTGTATTGTCCCAGAGGAGCGCAGCTGTCATGGTGGTTCATAGATCAAAATTTGCTCTTTGATCTCACTGGGGACTGCTCCACTAATTGCTTTGAAAATTAGGACCCAGGCAACAGAAGCTAATTGGGAGCCAGTGGAGGAACTTGGACACAGGCCTGATGTGCTCACAGCAGCCTTCAAAATGTTCACTAGAACACAAAGTTTTCATTGGGAAGAAGCTTCTGGCTTCCCTAGTTAGTAAAGATGTTAAGAGCCAAAAGTGTAAGATACCATAAGTCATTAGGGGTTCTTACATACAAAAAAATTTTAATGTACCTTCCCGGATGTCACGAAGCTTTTGGAACATGAATTTGTAACTCTTGGTGAGCGACTGTTCTGGTGGACCAAAGAGCTTCACACTTGATCCGTGGCCTCCTTTTCCACTCCAGGACGTGTCCTGTACAGAGCCGAATGAGGTTACCACCTCACCTCGGTTGCTCCGGGAGCCATATTTCTGAGAGGGAGTAGCGCTGCATGGAGGGAAGAAAAGGAACTGTGAAAAGTAACTTGATCTCATCTGACTTTAAAAAGCAACAAATCCAGTACAAGTTAGACCAAGCCTTCTGTAACATGGATTTATTCTGATATCTAATATCTCAGACAGAGACCACTTGTTCTGCCACAGAAATTGAGCCACCTTTTGGGTGGGATGTGGCAGCTGTTTAAACACAGTATAACAATACTATACAATGGTTTAGAACAAGAATAATCCTGTATCCACATGAAACTGCAGGGGGAGTTTTAAGCAGGCAAGAATATAGGTACCAAAGTTGGAATTTAACCAGGTGATGGGGTTATTGTCACTAATGCTTACAAAGAAAAAAGCCTCAACACAAACAAACCATAGCCATTGAAGAGCCCACTGAGTTAAGTGGTTGAGGCACTGGTAGTAAGTTTCTCTTTTCACCTGTGCCTTTCCTACTATCCAAAGGCATGTGCAAGTATCAGGAGAAGAAGCGGACTCCCAGAAACCGTTCTGGGCCAGCAGCTTGTTGCAGTCTTTCCCACTATACTCTGTGTGTCTCTTAGATAGCAGTAGTCTAACCTGTCAGTAGTTTCTGCCCACCCAAACCCAGTAGTGGTAGATCTTTGTCTCTACCCTGTTGGCCGTCTTTGGGAGGGGAAAGCAGAGACATCTCTGGTCAGATAGCGTTCCACAGTGGTCAGTCATTTCAGAAGGAGGATTGTCCAGTGGGTAGGGCACCAGCTTAGGACTTGGGAGACATGGGTTCAATTCCTGCCCCACCACAGAGTCCCTGTGTGATCTTGAGGGGGAAAAAAATCACTTAACCTAAGCTCCCCATCATTAAATAGGGGATAATAGCACTGCCTTACCTCACAGGGGAGTTGTGAGGTGCTTTGACACTAGTGATAGGGACCATATACGTGGTTAAAATGGACAGACAGATCTGCTCCCTGACTTATTCTAGTTTTGCCCCCATGTCATCAGATTAGCATACACCATGAGACTGGGAAAGCAGTGTGGATTAGGGCACCAAACCAGGACTCAGGAGACCTGGGTTTTATTCCCAAATTCTGCCACTTACCTACTTTGTGAGCTTGGGTAAGTCACTTTGCCCGTTTTTCTCTCAGCCTTCATCTGTAATGTCTAACTAGCTCTTTGGGGCAGGGATTCTCTCACTATGTTTGTGGAGTGCCTATCACAATATAGTCCCAACCTCAGGTACAGCCTCTAAGTGCTACCGAATAGTTGTTAATAATCTGTGTTCATAGGCGCCAACTTTTCCCGGCACCGGTGGGTGCTCGTGTGCCCGGAAAGCGCTGGGAGCCAGGGGGGAAAAGCAGCCACGTGGCGCGCTCAGGGGAGGAGGCGGAGGTGAGCTGGGGCAGGGCGGAGCATCCACGGAGTTGGCGCCTATGTCTGTGTCCATCATCAATAGGGTTGTGAAGACAGGAGTTGGAAAGATTCATATATTTTAAGGCCTGAAGGGACCATTATGATCATCTAGTCTGACCTCCTGTATAGTACAAGCCAGAGAACCTCATCCAATAATTTTTGCATCAAACCCATAAATTCTGCTTGAGCTACAGCATATTTGTTAGAAAAAATATCTAGTTTTGATTGAAGGATTTCAAGTGATAGAGAATCCACCACATCCATAGCTAAATTGTTGCAACAATTACCCTCACTGTTGAAAATTTGCACCTTTTTCTAGCCTGAATTTGTCTAGCTTCAGTTTTCAGTAAGTTGATCTCATTCTGCTAAATTAAAGAGCTGCCTACTATCCAAAAAACTTTTCCCCCATCTACATACTTGAGGACACTGACCAAGAGTTTTGGGTAAAATAAAGAGACTGAACTTAAGTTTCTCACTTTAAGGTCTGTTTTCTAGACCTCAGATAATAATTGTGGCTCTTTTTTGAACCCTTCCCAATTTTTCAAAATCTTTTTTGAATATTAACACCAGAACTGGATGTAGTGATCCCATAATGGTTTCACCAATGCCATACACAGAGGTAATACCACTTCCCTACTGCTCGGTATTCCCCTGCTTATACAAGAGGAAATTCAGTTTCTAGTTTCATATGTCTTGAGGCTTTAGCGTCAAGATTCAGCCACAATTTAAACCACATTCAAAGTTAGTGTGAAGAGGAGTCAGGGAGCTGCTAGAAGAGCCAACTCAAGTGGGAGACCAATAGTACCATACCTTGGAGAGAAGCTGTTTGGAGAGAAAACTAGGTGGGGGCTACGGGTGGATAAAGTCCTTTTAGATCGTGGATTCTCTGGTGTCGTTATGTTCCGTTTCTGAGAGCCCTACAATACAGGAAGAACAGATATGTCAGTCTTTCCCAGATCACTTTGAAATTCAATTGAGGGTTTTACATATATGCCATTTTCTGTCAGCTACTACTCCTCAGGAGACACATGAGAGGGCCTTATTCTCCATTGCAATGCACCTTGTGTAGTCATTTAGAGCAATACCATGTAAAATGGGTGTAAAATGCTGCCAAACCAGATTAATAGGGCAACAAAGAATCAGGCCTATGACTTTTAAAGTGACACAGGCCCTGATCCCGCAATAACATTTGCACAGCTGGACCCCTGCACCCACACCAAATTCAAAGCAGTACGCAGAAGTCATTGCTGGACTGGGGCCTTATTCCTTAAAAATAGCCCTGCAACAGTCATGAAAACTGTCCAGCCCAGCCACAAGATCTATCTTCCCTCCCTTACCCTGATGAAAGGGAAACAATATTTAATCACACATCCAAAGAAAAAAATTGCGCTCACCCCAGATAAGAGTAAATCTTTGCTTGCATTAAGACAGAAGTGTGACGTTGTGCAGTCTATATGGTTTTATAAAAACTTGATAATAAGTCAATATAATGTAACTGGGATAGTTTTAGAGAAAATATGGTAATAAGTGAATATAACGTAACTGGGATATGCTTCATGCAAAAGGTCTCTTGTAAGGTATCATTACAAAGCTTATAATCTACTGAGTATGATCATCTGATTTGTATAAATGTACCACTCTTGTATCTAAAACTAGAAATATAAAATGTAACTCTGAGGGCCTATTGTAATTATGTAAAGTGTGGGCCATTAATGATGGTTTGGAATCTTGATGACTCCCATTAACCAGGACCATTGTCTGCAGATGGTTGTGTTTACCTGTTAGTCTTCCTGTATGAGTGTGTGCTGGCAAGTGGGCAATGAAGTCTTGCAGTGACATGTGATCATGTCACCTGAACTGGAATCCATCTTTAACCTGGTGCTTTTCCAGTGAGGGGGGGGTGGAAACCCAGAGGGACAAAGGGTTCCCGCCTTATGCAAAAGATATATAACGGGGTGGAACAGAACAAAGGGGGGAGAGGAGCCATCATGAAGAATCCCCTAGCTATCACCTGAGCTGAAACAAGAGCTGTACCAGGGGAAAGAATTGTGCCCAGGCCTGGAAGGTGTCCAGTCTGAGAAAAACTTACTGAAGCATCTCTGAGGGTGAGATTATCTGTATTTAGTCTGATTAGACATAGATTTGCGCATTTTATTTTATTTTACTTGGTGACTTACTTTGTTCTGTCTGTTACTACTTGGAACCACTTAAATCCTACTGTCTGTATTTAATAAAATCACTTTTTGTTTAGTAATTTACTCAGAGTATGCATTAATACCTGGGGGAGCAAACAACTGTGCATATCTCTCTATCAGTGTTATAGAAGGCGAACAATTTATGAGTTTACTCTGCATAAGCTTTATGCAGGGTAAAACGGATTTATTTGGGTTTAGACCCCATTGGGAGTTGGGCATCTGAGTGCTAAAGACAAGCACACTTCTGTGAGCTGTTTTCAGGTAAACTTGCAGCTTTGGGACAAGTGATTCAGACCCTGGGTCTGTGTTGGAGCCAGACAGGAGCGTCTGGCTCAGCAAGACAGGGTGCTGGAGTCCTGAGCTGGCAGGGAAAACAGGAGCAGAGGTAGTCTTTGCACATTAGGTGGCAGCTCCCAAGGGGGTTTCTGTGATTCAACCTGTCACAAGAAGAAATAGCAAACAAAACAGTAACACTTTCACATATGCCCCAAAGCCTTAAAATTCCACCCAGCTTCCAACATCTCAGAGGAGAATGGAGCTGGGTAGCACTTTTTGGAACAGAAACATACAGAACACTATACACTTACTTTTGACGGTGTTGTGTAGGCATCTAAGAGGTTCTCCTCTTCCTCCTCTACGTCAATGCTAACAAATATTAGTCATGGAAGAGAACAGAGTACCGTCTACTGAAATATAGGATTTGACCATTTGTTGCCCTGCACCTTTACTCAGTCATTTGCAAAATCCTATGGTTCTGTCTTGGAAGTGTATTGCCCTACACACGTGCAGCCATTTACACTAGTGCAATGGAGAATCTGGTCCATAAATTTCAATTAAAGTGATTAAAAACAAAGATATTATAGAGGTAAAACTATCTTTAGAGGGCTATTGCCCTTCTTGTAAAATGGAGGTCACAAGATTTTTGCCAAGCACTAAAAATTCATTCTTGATTTATTCCAATAGGAACTATCTGAGGGTGCCTAAGGGATTTCAAAAGTTTGCAGTTCTGAGAGCAACTTAAGATATTGACAAGAAACATTACACAAAAGGAATGCATTTTCCAACCTTAAAGTTAACAACTTTCTCCCATCCTGCTCTTTTATGCATGGAGAAGCCTCCTCAAAATCCAATTCTGCCATAACAACCACAGGAGACTGCCAACTGATGTTGTCTACATAGTTTTTGTCCCAGCATATCTACATCAGTTATCTTAAATTACACTGTAGGCTCTTTGGGGTATCTTCCTAAATTTTGAACAGAATCAAGCACAGAGGAGCCCAGTACAAGCACTAACTCTTTAGCAGTTTCTCCTGGTGTTGCAGAGTAAGTTGTTACTTATCTTTGATCTAATGCTAGGAGAACGTTAATATTAAAAATCTTTACTAGAGAAAGTTGACTACCTATCTTAGGTACTTATAGGACTCCTATCATCATAGCATCCGAGACTCTCACAATCTTTAATGCGACATACACCTGCAAGGTAGGGCAGTGCTACTGTACTCAATTTACAGATAGAGAAATGAGGCACAGAGAAACTAAGGGTATGTCTACACTACAGGATTAATCCGAATTTATATAATTCGAATTTAGGAAACCGATTTTATAAATTCGAATGTATTCGGCCACACTAGGCACCATTAATTCGGTGGTGTGCGTCCAAGCTACCGTAGTAGCATCGATTTCCAGAGCGTTGCATTGTGGGTAGCCAATAACATCTAATTGCCAATAACATCGAATTGCGGCCACACTAACCTTAATTCGGATTAACAATACCGATTTTGACGCTACTCCTCTCGTCGAGGAGGAGTACAGAAATCGAATTAAAGGGCTCTTTAATTCGAATTAAATGGCTTCGTTGTGTGGACGGGTCAAGCGTTAATTCGAATTAAAGCAGCTAAATCCGAATTAAAGTCGTAGTGTAGACCAGGCCTAAGTGACTTGCCCATGGTCACAAAGAAAATCTGCAGCATAGCAGGTAATTGAACCGGTCTCCAGAATTCCAGGCTAGCACCCTAACCACTGAACCATCCTTCCTCTCTTGAGTAACAGATTACATGTAATTAATTCCTTGTAAGCTATACTATATAGTAACACCAAAGTACAGGCTGAATCAAGAAAGTCAGCTAAAAAGGGACTTATTTTGCCTTTTCAGTTAAAAGTCCTAATATTAAACAAATAGCAGAGAAGGATACAGTCCCTGAATGGTGTTGATATCCTTGATTCCAGAGTATCTGTTGTCCTTTTTTTGATGAGCTTTATTAACTCTTTTGTTGAGTACCTGAGGAATAATGAAAGTCCATGACTACTTCAAGCTGTACACATCACCTGATTATATAGCACTTCGCATCTCTAAAGATCTTTACGGGTGTTAACCAATTAATCCAACCCTGGGTATTAATCTTCACCACCATTTCACAGACGGAGAAACTGAGGCACAGAGAGATGAAATGTCACCCTAGGCCACAGAGAGAAACAGCATCAGAGTTAGGATTAGAATTTGGGAGTTCCCAGCCTGTGCTCAAGCCCTCAGACTTCTGTTGAAAAATAAGTTTAAAAAAAAAATTTCAAAAGCAATTTGGGATTTTAGAACGTGCTCAGATGTCTAGTGTCCACTAAAAATATGGCATAGATAGGGACCTGTATAAGATTGGGGGAATCCAATATCAACCTATAAAGCAGTTTCATTTCCTGCTTTAAAAGCGATGGAGTGTCTCAAAAATATTAAGCTTTCCTTTCTCTCACTCTTTGAACGTTTTGTCTATTTAGATTGTTTGCTTTTCAGAGCGGGGACTTGCTGTGTCCTATATATGCACAGTTAGCACCATAGGACTGCTGTTCTCAGTGGGGACCTCTAGGTGTTACTATAATAGAAAAAATAAGATAAATAATCTTCAGAGCAGCAAGAAGCCAAACCACCATACTCAATTATTCCTATATTTAGGGCAAGGGGTGGTTTGAATTAGTTTCACTCTCGGTAGATGTGTCTTAATTATGATAAAATTATATTAAAGAAAATGTTTCTAGTCAACACGTTCTAAAACTGCACCATGTACAAGGCAAGTTGTACTTTAGCTGTGCCTGCAGGCACAGGTCTCATTAATGCCCAGCTAGGTTTCAAGTTGACCTGCTGGTATATACACACAGAGTGTAGGAATTTAGTGCTAGCTATATGTTCTTAAAAACATGACCTTTTCCCCCAGTTTACGCAAGGCAAACTACACCTCCTCCCAACCCTCTATTAGCTGTTTACTAAACATCATTCTTACTTCATGTTCAAAGACATTCAGGATCTCTACAGTGAGACGAGACCCGTCTTCTTTAGTTGTAGTGAAGGCAACTAATTCATTAGCCAAGTCACTCTGTGCCAGTCTGTGCGTCATGCATAGTTCAACCACTGCAAGAGGACAGATATTTTATACAGAGTTGAATCACTGATGAATTTGCAGATGTCATGTCTCTTGCTTTAATAGGCAGACACCACAACTACAGTTGTTTAGCACTGCAGAGGATAAATTAGAGTCAAATCACAATTGTTCCTCGCTATTTTCGGACCAAGCAAAAGAGGCACTTTGTCCCCCCTCTCAGCCTCTGGGACAGAACAACACAACTTTATCAGCTGGCAACCTTGATACAAACAGCATCTAGTCCCAAACACTAGTTTTCCCAACGTTAAACACAGGAAATGGAGCAACAAGTGACATTAAGCGCAGAAGGAAGCAGCGTCCAAAGAGCAAATTATGCCGCTCATCACATTTCTGCCTCATACCCCCAAAACCCATCCTCCAGACCCCCCCGCAATCACCCTCCCCGCCAGGATCTCAGCTTACCCCATCACCTTACTCCCACCACGCCATACCTGCCGCCACCCCACAGCCCCCGTTACCCACCCGTCCTCACAAGCCCCAGGACACAGCCCCACTGGTCCGCTCCCTGCGCCCCCACAACCCCTGTTACACCTGCCCTAGAAGCCCCTCCGTCCCAATTTCTCCCTCAAGCCCCGCTTCGGTTCCCGCTACCTCCCCCAACACACACCGCCTGTGCCCCCCTCCCCCAACACACACCGCCTGTGCCCCCCTCCCCCTCCCCTCTCATCCCCTAATGGCACGTGCCGTCTCCCTCACGTTTGTCGGGCACCGCCTCTTCTTCATAGCCCACCCCGAAGACCCTGAGATCCTCCAGCAGCTCCTCGACACAGACCGACCCCATCGGCCACCCCCGTCCGCCGGCTGCTGAGACAGAAAGCAAACGAAAAACCCGCCACCCTCACGACACTTCAGTACTTTACGGCCGCCGTCACCTTGCCTGCTCCGGCCTCCAGCAGCCAACGGGGCGGGGTCTATTCCGACTGGGCGTAGCTAGCTACCTCTGAACAGCTAATAGGGAGAAGGCGGGGTAGCTCCCTCAGAAATACCGCGTCGGTTGTGACCAAAACCATAGCTGAGGGGCGTGGCTACACATCGGAGCAGCCTATGCGAAGCCCTAGGCGGGGCTGGAGACCGGTAGGGGCGGGGCTGTTTCTCCCCTTTCAACTCGCGAGGGGAGTTGGGAACGGCGGGTGTCGCGGGAGGCTGGCTCGCGGAGCTCCCCAGAGGGAGGGGAGGGGCGTTGAGTAGAGTAGAGGGTTGGGTCGTTGGTTGGTCGGTCTCGCGCTGCCGATAGCGCTCAGAAGGCGGGCGGGGGCACGAGACAGTTAGGGTGGAGGATGAGGGGAGAGTGAGCGAGCTGGGCAGGAGCCTTCTGTCAAGGCTGTATCCCCACTTTGAACTTTAGGGTACAAGTGTGGGGGCCTGCATGAGGACTTCTAAGCTTAACTACCAGCTTAGTTCTGGTCCGCTGCCACCATTCCCTTCCCTGGGAAGCTTTGAGAAACCTTTCACCAATTCCCTGGTGAATACAGATCCAAACCCCTTGGATCTAAAAACAAGGAAAAATCAATCAGGTTCTTAAAAAGAAGGCTTTTAATTAAAGAAAAAGGTAAAAATCATCTCTGTAAAATCAGGATGGAAAATAACTTTACAGGGTAATCAAACTTAAAGAGCTCAGAGGACCCCCCTCTAGCCCAGGTTCAAAGTATAGCAAACAAAGATAAACACTCTAGTAAAAGGTACATTTACAAGTTGAGAAAACAAAGTAAAACTAAGACGCCTTGCCTGGCTTTTTACTTACAAGTTTGAAATATGAGAGACTTGTTTAGAAAGATGGGGAGAACCTGGATTGATGTCTGGTCCCTCTCAGTCCCAAGAGCGAACAACCCCTTAAACAAAGAGCACACACAAAAGCCTTTCCCCCCCCCCCCCAAGATTTGAAAGTATCTTGTCCCCTTATTGGTCCTTTGGGTCAGGTGTCAGCCAGGTTACCCGAGCTTCTTAACCCTTTACAGGTAAAAGGATTTTGGAGTCTCTGGCCAGGAGGGATTTTATAGTACTGTACACAGGAGAGCTGTTACCCTTCCCTTTATAGTTATGACACGCCCCCCAAATCACAGATAGTGTTGGACGTCCAGTTCCACACTGGCTGTGATTTCTTCCTGGAGCTCTAGGAGAAAACAGAGTTAATAAGACACATGTACCTTTAGACATACTACTGATTATATAAAAACTAACAATATGTTCCAGTCCAAGAACAATTGTTAACCAGTTAACTCTGGGAAACTTTCCCGGGAGAGTGCATCAGCCACTTTGTTAGAAGCTCCTGAAATGTGTTGTATTTCAAAATCAAAATCTTGGAGAGCTAAACTCCACCGAAGAAGTTTTTTGTTATTCCCCTTGGCGGTATGAAGCCACTGTAGCGCAGCATGGTCTGTCTGTAGTTGGAAACGCTGTCCCCAAACATATTGGCGTAGCTTTTCCAGCGCGTACACAATGGCGTAGCATTCCTTTTCGCTGATTGACCAGTGGCTTTCCCTCTCAGACAGTTTCTTGCTGAGAAACACGACAGGATGGAATTCTTGATCCGGTCCTTCCTGCATTAAAACTGCTCCCACGCCTCGCTCGGACGCATCTGTGGTTACTAGGAATGGTTTGTCAAAGTCTGGGGCCCTTAGCACAGGGTCAGACATGAGTGTTGCCTTAAGCTGGTTAAAGGCCTTTTGACACTCATCAGTCCACTGAACTGCATTTGGCTGTTTCTTTCTGGTTAGGTCTGTCAGCGGGGCGGCGATTTGGCTGTAGTGTGGTACAAATCGCCTATAATATCCGGCCAAGCCTAAGAAGGATTGGACCTGTTTCTTTGACTTTGGGACCGGCCACTTTTGGATAGCATCCACTTTGGCCTGTAGGGGATTTATAGTTCCTTGACCCACCTGGTGCCCCAGGTACGTCACTCTGTTTTGGCCTATTTGACACTTTTTAGCCTTAACAGTTAGTCCTGCCTGCCGGATGCGCTCGAAGACTTTTTCCAGGTGCTCCAGGTGTTCTGTCCATGAATCAGAAAAAATGGCCACATCATCGAGGTAGGCAACTGCAGATTCTCCCAATCCCGCTAGGAGACCATCTACAAGTCTTTGGAAGGTGGCGGGTGCATTTCGCAACCTGAAAGGGAGTACATTGAATTCATACACCCCTGCCTGGGTGACGAAGGCTGACCTTTCCTTAGCGGGTTCATCTAGTGGTACTTGCCAGTACCCTTTTGTTAAGTCTAAAGTAGAGATGAATTGGGCATGTCCCAATTTTTCCAATAGCTCATCTGTGCGTGGCATTGGATAGTTGTCAGGAAGAGTTACAGCATTTAGCTTACGGTAGTCCACGCAAAAGCGTATTTCCCCATCTGGTTTGGGAACTAGAACCACTGGAGATGCCCATGCACTGTTAGAGGGGCGGATTATACCCATCTGTAGCATGTCCTGGATCTCCCTTTGTATAGCAGTTTGGACATGAGGTGACTCCCGGTAGGGTGGGGTTCTAATTGGGTGAGCATTACCTGTGTCAATGGAGTGGTATGCCCGTTCGGTCCGTCCTGGAGTGGCTGAGAAAATCGGTGCAAAGCTTGTGCACAGCTCCTTGATCTGCTGTCACTGCAGACGTCCAAGGGTCGTGGAGAGGTTCACCTCTTCCACGCCACCATTCCTTTTTCCTTCGTAGTAGACACCTTCAGGCCACTCCGCGTCATCTGTTTCCTGGGCTGTAAACTGGCAAACGTTTAATTCTCTGGAATAAAAGGGCTTAAGAGAATTAACATGGTATACCTTAGGCTTTATGTTGGAGGTGGGGGAGGCTATGAGATAGTTAACAGCTCCTAGGCGCTCCTGGACCGTGAATGGTCCTTCCCACGACGCTTCCATTTTATGGGCCTGGAGCGCCTTTAAGACCATGACTTGGTCTCCTACTTTGAAGGACCATTCTCTGGAATGTTTATCATACCAGGCCTTTTGTTCTTCCTGAGCATCCTTTAGGTTTTCTTTAGCAAGGGCTAAAGAGTGTCGGAGGGTGCTTTGTAGGTTGCTTACAAAGTCTAGAATGTTAGTTCCTGGAGAAGGCGTAAACCCCTCCCATTGCTGCTTCACCAACTGTAATGGCCCCTTAACCTCGCGGCCATACACAAGTTCAAATGGTGAAAACCCTAAACTGGGATGTGGTACAGCCCTGTAGGCAAAAAGCAACTGCTGCAACACTAGGTCCCAATCATTGGAGTGTTCATTTACGAATTTACGTATCATGGCCCCCAAAGTTCCATTAAACCTCTCCACCAGACCATTGGTTTGATGGTGATGAGGGGTGGCAACCAAGTGATTCACCCCATGAGCTTCCCACAGGTTTTTCATGGTCCCTGCCAGGAAATTAGTTCCCGAATCTGTAAGGATGTTGGAGGGCCACCCTACCCTGGCAAAAATGTCTGCTAATGCCTGGCACACACTTTTAGCCCTGGTGTTGCTTAAGGGTACAGCTTCCGGCCATCGGGTAGCAAAATCCATGAAAGTCAGTACGTACTGCTTTCCTCTGGGTGTCTTCTTTGGGAAAGGACCCAGAATATCCACAGCTACTCGCTGAAATGGGACCTCAATTATGGGTAGTGGCTGGAGAGGGGCTTTAACCTGGTCTTGGGGCTTTCCCACTCGTTGGCACACCTCACAAGACCGGACATAATTAGCAACGTCCTTGCCCATTCCCTCCCAGTGGAAGGACTTCCCCAACCGGTCTTTGGTTCTGTTCACCCCAGAATGGCCACTGGGATGATCATGGGCTAAGCTCAAGAGCTTTACCCGATACTTAGTGGGAACTACCAACTGTCTTTGAGGATGCCAGTCTTCCTGGTGCCCATCAGAAAGAGTCTCCTTGTATAAAAGTCCTTGTTCTACAACAAACCGGGATCGGTTAGAAGAGCTGAGAGGCGGTGGGGTGCTCCGTGCCGCCGCCCAAGCTTTCTGAAGGCTGTCATCTGCTTCCTGCTCGGCCTGGAACTGTTCCCTTGATGCTGGAGACATCAGTTCCTCCTTGGACTGTGGACTGGGGCTTGGTCCCTCTGGAAGCGATGCAGGTGCTGGGGCTGTTTCCATTGACTGTGAACCGCTGTCCGCTGGTGCACTATGTGGTATCTCAGGCTCTGGCTGAGCCTCTTGGGTAGGGTTATCTGCTGCTTCCGCCAGTTCAGGCTCGCTGGTGCCCTCTGGCATTGGAGTTGTAGACGGGTTTGCAAGCGCTGGACTCAGTGCTGGCAATGGTTCTGGTGTTGGTTGCGTTGCCAGTTCCGGTTCTGGGCCTGGCTTTGGCTGGGTCTCTGGGATTGGATCCACTACGGCTGTTGCAGTCGTTGACAGGGGATCCGGTTCCACCACCTTTGTTTGGGTCTCCGGTAACACAGACGGGGCCCTGGTGGACGGCTCAGGAACAGGGATGGGGGTGAAAGCTTGCTTAGCCTGGCTGTGGGTGACTATTCCCACCCTCTTGGCTAGCTTTACATGGTGGGCCAAGTCTTCCCCCAGTAGCATGGGAATGGGATAATTGTCATAGACTGCAAAAGTCCACATTCCTGACCAGCCCTTGTACTGGACATGCAACTTGGCTGTAGGCAAGGTTACAGACTGTGACACGAAGGGTTGAATGGTCACTGAAGCCTCCGGGTTGATGAGTTTGGGGTCCACTAGGGATTGGTGGATAGTTGACACTTGTGCCCCAGTGTCCCTCCAAGCGATAACCTTCTTTCCGCCCACTCTCAAGGTTTCCCTTCGCTCCGAGGGTATGAGAGAGGCATCTGGGTCTGAGGATCTTTGGTGTGATTGGGGTGTAATGAACTGTAATCGGTTGGGGTTCTTGGGGCAGTGAGCCTTTATATGCCCCAGTACATTTAAAACATCGCCCTGCTAAGGTATCACCGGGGCGATGTTGGTTGATGGAAACTGGTGTGGTGGGGTGAGAAGGCGTCTGGGGTTTCCCTTGGGATGTGGGTGGGGCCTTGGGTTGTCCCCGGTGGTAAGGTTTTGTTTCGGCTTGCCCCTTCTGATATTCGCTCCAACTGCTACTAGTTTTTTTTCTTTTCTGCCACCTCCACCCATTTGGCTCCAATCTCCCCCGCCTCGGTTACGGTTTTGGGCTTCCCATCTAGGATGTACCTTTCTATTTCCTCAGGAACACCCTCTAAAAACTGTTCCATTTGCATTAGGAAGGGCAACTCTTCCGTAGATTTAACATTTGCTCCTGATATCCAGGCATCCCAATTTTTCCCAATGTGGTAGGCATGTCGGGTAAATGACACATCGGGTTTCCACCTTAGGGCTCTGAACCGCCGACGGGCATGCTCAGGTGTTAGCCCCATTCTGATTCTGGCCTTGTTTTTAAAAAGTTCATAACTGTTCATGTGTTCCTTAGGCATTTCAGCCGCCACCTCTGCTAAGGGTCCACTGAGCTGCGGCCTCAGCTCTACCATGTACTGGGTTGGAGTGATGCTGTATCCAAGGCAGGCCCTTTCAAAATTTTCTAAGAAGGCCTCAGTATCATCACCTGCCTTGTAGGTGGGGAATTTTCTGGGATGGGAAGTGGTACCTGGAGAGGAGTTGCTAGGATGGGCTGGTGCATCCTGCCTAGCCCTTGCTACTTCCAGTTCATGCTTCCTTTCTTTTTCTCTCGCCTCCTCTTTGGCTTTTTCCAGCTCCATAGCTCTCTTGTGGGCCTCCTCTTTGGCTTTTTCTTCTTTGGTAGTCATTTTCCTGTTTTCTTGTGCTGGGTCACACCCCTCTGCAGTTGACTGAAACTGGGATGCACTCAGCTCTGGCTGCTGCTGAGTTAACAGAGACTTTCTAACTAGCTACTCCCGAGGATGTAAAAAGAAAAAAAAACAATTCAGCTTGTAAATTCCTTTTACCAGTCAAAGTTTGCTCATTAATTGAACCCTTCTCTTAACAAAGGCTCTTGTTAAAAAAACTTAACACCTCTGCCTTCAGGCAAGGAGAGATAAGATATGCATCTACCTTAAACTCTGCTTTCCAAGCAGCTAGAAGGAAAAAAATATCTTACTGGCTTTTGGGTTTAAAATGATCTCCACCGCTCTGCCACCATGTCAAGGCTGTATCCCCACTTTGAACTTTAGGGTACAAGTGTGGGGGCCTGCATGAGGACTTCTAAGCTTAACTACCAGCTTAGTTCTGGTCCGCTGCCACCATTCCCTTCCCTGGGAAGCTTTGAGAAACCTTTCACCAATTCCCTGGTGAATACAGATCCAAACCCCTTGGATCTTAAAACAAGGAGAAATTGACCCCTCCCCCCCCCTCCTTCCTTTCACCAACTCCTGGTGAATACAGATCCAACTCCCTTGGATCTTAAAACAAGGAGAAATTGACCCCTCCCCCCCCCTCCTTCCTTTCACCAACTCCTGGTGAATACAGATCCAACTCCCTTGGATCTAAAAACAAGGAAAAATCAATCAGGTTCTTAAAAAGAAGGCTTTTAATTAAAGAAAAAGCCTTCCCCCCCCCCCCCCAAGATTTGAAAGTATCTTGTCCCCTTATTGGTCCTTTGGGTCAGGTGTCAGCCAGGTTACCCGAGCTTCTTAACCCTTTACAGGTAAAAGGATTTTGGAGTCTCTGGCCAGGAGGGATTTTATAGTACTGTACACAGGAGAGCTTTTACCCTTCCCTTTATAGTTATGACACCTTCTGAGCGGGATTAGATAAATTGAGCCTCCCTATTCCTCCCCCAAGGGTGGAATTGATATAATCTCTCCCTGAGGGAGAGAGGCCAGGAGGCCCCAGGGATGGGGCGGGGGAGCTCTGAAGGGGAAATGTGTTAAGGGGGGGAAGGGTCCTTTGATTAGCAGAGAAGAGATTGGGGAGAAACACCCCCCTAAAGGCCTAGTGTACACACAATGTTGTGTTGCATGGTATTAATCCCAACTATATATATATATATATATATATATATATATATATATATATATATATATATATATATATATATATATATATATGATGGGGTCTAAATTAGTTATCACTCTAGAAAGCGATCTTGGCGTCATTGTGGAGAGTTCTCTGAAAACATCCACTCAATGTGCAGCGGGAGTCAAAAAAGCAAACAGAATGCTGGGAATAATTAAGAAAGGGATAGATAATAGGACAGAAAATATCGTGTTACAGTGGATTTATATAGAGGCACGCCCACATCTTGAATACTGTGTGCAGATGTGGTTGCCCCATCTCAAAAAAGATATACTGGAATTGGAAAAGGTTCAGAAAAGGGCAACAAAAATGATCAGGGGTACGGAACGGCTTCCGTATGAGGAGAGATTAATAAAACTGGGACTTTTCAGCGTGGAAAAGAGATGGCTAAGGGGAGATATGATTGAGGTCTATAAAATCATGACTGGTGTAGAGAAAGTAGATAAGGAAGTGTTGTTTACTACTTCTCATAACACAAGAACTAGGAGTCACCAAATGAAATTAATAGACAGCAGGTTTAAAACAAACAAAAGGAAGTATTTCTTCACACAATGCACAGTCAACCTGTGGAACTCCTTGCCAGAGGATGTTGTGAAGGCCAAGACCATAACAGGGTTAAAAAAAGAACTAGATGAATCCATGGAGGATAGGTCCATCAATGGCTATTAGACAGGATGGGCAGGAATGGTGTCCCTAGCCTCTGTTTGCCAGAAGCTGGGAATGAGCGACAGGGTATGGATCACTTGATGATTACCTGTTCTGCTCATTCCCTCTGGGGCACCTGGCACTGCCTACTGTTGGAAGACAGGATACTGGGCTTAGGGTGACCAGATGTCCCGATTTTATAGGGACAGTCCTGATATTTGGGGCTTTTTCTTATATAGGCTCTTATTACCCCCCACCCTGTGTCTCGATTTTTCACACTTGCTGTCTGGTCACCCTAACTGGGCTAGATGGACCTTTGGTCTGATCCAGTAGGGCATTCTTGTGTTAAACACAGTGAGGTAAACTGCTGCAACTTTTCACGTGGTTGCTCTTAAACAGATTTAAACTTTACTTGTAGCAGTTTAGCTTGCACTTTACAAGCTAATCCAGTATCACCAGTTTTAAACCAATGTAAATGTGCCCACCCATGGGTTTGTGCTGATTTTGACTGAATTGGTTTTTAAACCAATTTATGTGAAACAGTTACAACTTGTGTGTGTAGATAAGTCATTAGAGAACCAGGGCTGCACTTAGGGAATAAGAGAACTTGGGTTGTTGTTTTTTTCAAAGAAAGAACTACAAATGATAGAAACAAGATCGTACCCGATGAACACAGGGAACAGGAGGGTGAGAATGGAAGGTGTAGGTGGAAGAAGAAAAATGGAGAAGAAAAAGCAATAAAAAACACAGACTTAAAGTTATTTTATTTATTTTATTCCTTCATGTCCCTACATTTTATTGTATTTCCCTGACTCATGCCCCACAGCTCCACGTAGAAGGGAACAGCAGTGTTGCCCGCCCAAAAGGGCTCGAGGGAACAACAATGGTTCGTCGCCCGGTGTGCTTGGCACCAGTAAAGACACCGAGGGGAGAAAGTTTATTTCAGAGCTCTGGAATGGCACTAGGAGACCAGCATGTCTCAAATCCAGTGCCACAAATACAAACAAATTTTACCTTTTATACTCCAAACTGTTTCTGTGTAAGCCTTTGTTCTGTTACTCCCTCTTACCCCTCCCACCCCTCCCTTCTCTAGCAGTTACAATTAGAAAAATTCCCATTCGTCTGCTTATCTTTTGGCCTTGCAAGGCCTGTTTACAGCAGTCTGAGCAAAAGAGCAGCTGTATGCTAGAGAAAAGCTGACCCTTACATTTCTGCTTCAGCCTGCTTCAGAGCATGTAAGCAGTTAGCACAGAAGTAGGTGAGAGTTCACAAGATGGAGTTTGGGGGTTCAGATAGGCCCAGAGCAAAAGAGCTTCATCGGCACTTTTGGTCTTCCGCTCTCCCGAGTTACCTGGTAGCTATGCCTAGTGGACCCCAACAGCAGGGTGTTGTTAGTATGTGGAGTTACCAGGCCCAATCTTAAGCATTGCTTTGCACTTTTAATTCCAATTAGCTTAAACAGTTAAGGCCCTGATCTTGCAAAGATGGAACTGCTGGTGCATAAGTCAAGCTTTCCTCGCTGTCTCTTAGGATCATACTCCTAAAGATAAACTGTGAATTATCTTTATCTGTTTTAGTTTAAATTGTAAATCCTTTGGGCCAATGACTGTCTGTCTTTTTGTTGTGTAGACTTGCTTGCACAATGTGGGTGGGGTGTCTAGGGCAATGGTTTTCAAACTTTTTTTCTGGTGACCCGGTTGAAGAAAATTGAGGCCTGTGACCCAATGGAGCTGGGGATGAGGGGTTTGGGGTTTTGGAGGAGCTCAGGGCTGGGACAGAGGGTTGGGGTGAGGGCTGTGGGGTGGGGCTGGGAATGAGGGGCTCTGGGTTTGGGGGGGCTCAGGGCTGGGGCAGGGGGTTGGGGCGTGGGAGGGGGTCAGGGCTATGGGCTGGGGGTGCAGGCTCTGGGGTGGGGCTGGGGATGAGGGGTTTGGGGTGCAGGAAGGGGCTGTGGGGTTGGGGGGGCTCAGGGCTGGGGCACGGGGTTACCGTGGGCGGCTCCTGGTCAGCAGCGCAGGGAGTGCTAAGGCTGGTTTCCTGCCTGTCCTGGTACCGTGGACCGTGCTGTGCCGCAGAAGCAGCTGGCAGCAGATCCGGCTCCTAGGCAGAGGCGTGCAAGCAGCTCCATGTCAGTGCTTCTATATCGTGATGCCAACTTTTCCCAACCTAGCGCTAAAAATTTCCCAAATCTGGTGAAAAATTCCCAGATAAGTTTTTTATTTCAAAATCTCAAAGGAACATAATAAGTGTGTTTTTAATAACTATATAATATATATAGTATCCAAATTATTCTTATTTGTTCGAGATATTTCACATTTATTATAATTTTTATACGTATAGACATGTTTTTCAATTTTAAACTTGTTACTTATACAGTAAATGAAATATTTAACACATGAGGAGTAGGATTGAAATTATAGAAAACAATGTATTTTACACAAATTTCCCTAAATTATTACAATACAAAAGTATTAATAAGTACAGCATGTGCCCTGCAGTGTACTGTACATCAAAGTTACTTTGAAAAAATAAAAAGTAAACATATGATTATAAAATAAGATAAAAAAAGCAAACAGAACAAATAACACTCTTTTATATAATTTTCCTTATTATAATCTCTGAGTTTTATCCATTTTCTGACTCATGGTCTGAGTCGTCACTAGGAACATCATTACCATCATTAATATTTTTACTAGTTTTATCACGGTTATTTTTACTGTACATATTTTTACAATGTAAATACAAGTGCTTAATAGTAATTACAAAATTAGAACATTTCTCTTGCTTTGCTTTCAAAGCTGACCTTATAACTACACTAGAATTGAGTGTTTTGGTTGTCATACAGTTTCTTTTTTTGGTTTTTATGTCAGTTACCATGGAAAAAATTCTTTCGCATGCTGCATTTGAATGCGGTAATGTGAAAACCTTTTTAGCCAGTTCAGATATATTTGCAAACATTAATTGACCTGAATAATCTAAATTCATTAACTTTCAATTTTTCTACAAGTTCCTCAGTCTCAGTTTGCACCAAAACATTGCTAATTATAGCAGTACATTTATCTTTCTTTAATGTTACAGCCTCAGCAATTTTGGAATCAGGGAAACATTTTTTAACTACACCTCTACCCTCATATAACGCTGTCCTCGGGAGCCAAAAAACCTTACCGCGTTATAGGTGAAACCGCGTTATATCGAACTTGCTTTGATCCACCGGAGTGCGCAGTCCCCCCCTCCCCCGAGCGCTGCTTTACTGCGTTATATCCGAATTTGTGTTATATCAGGTCACGTTATATCGGGGTAGAGGTGTACTTCAGTCAAGTGTTCTACAAATTGAATACTGACATTGTGTTCAGCAAAGTAACAGGCCTTTCTAATCTCTGCATTTTTAACTTGCTCTTCAAATTTTTGTGCTTTTTTTAATTTCACTATCTTGTTTATTAAACATATGATCAATTTTCTTTGTATTAGATACTGTCTCAACCTTTTTTTTTTTACCATTAGCGTGCTTATCTAACTCACTAGTACCTGCCTGGATTTTTACATCACAACATTTGCAATAAGCTAAAAAACGATTGTTTTCTACTTTCTGCAGCCAGTCTTTGTATTTACCTTCTTGAAGCCACGAGTCTTGAAAGGCTTTTTTGAAAGTAGATGGCTTCTTTTTTGGTGGAAGTTCACCCTGAGTCTTCAATACTCTGTCGGAGGTGCTATCCCGTTGTTTTCGTTTCGACGTGGACGGATCTTTGTCTACTCCTACTTCCTCTTCTCACCAGCCTTACCGGTCTCTTTATTCATTTTTTACGTTAGATAAAAAATGGAAAGAGATCTCTGAAATAATGGAATGCTATAATTAGTATAATGTATATTTCAATTTATATTTAAATCAAAGAAGGGAACATATTATATATTATTACCTAACACAGTAGGCGAAGATATTTAATATTTGCCTGGAGGAAGGTGATGTTACAAATTTATGAACAGCCAAATGCTCTGGTCCACATTCTCTGTGCAACTGCAAGCACGAAATACAAAATTTTAGAGATTTAATGACAGATCAAGAAACTAATCATAATCAGTAAGTATTGCAATATATTTAATTATTGGAAGAAACCTTACCTAGAAGATAAATTTGATAACCATCTCCTCATTACCCGCCAGCCAGCTGTTGCTGAGGTTGGTTTGTTATGAGTGCATGTGCGCACGTGTCACTTCACTTGTGCCGTCATGATATAGTACTTTGAAGCACTAGGAGAGCAGAACAGCCCGATTATGAAAATCACGTGACAAATATTCACCAATGGAAGAACGCATTTTAAGGGAAATTTAAAAGAAGCGCAAACATTTTACTTTTTATGAAAACTTCCCAGGATTTTTGAGATTTGGAAAGTCTTTTACTTTTTATGAAATTTTCCCAGGATTATTTAGGTTTTGAATGAAAATTCCCAATTTCCCAAGTTGAAACATTTTACTCAAATTCCCAGATTTTGGGAAATTTCCCAGGATATAGAAGCACTGCTCCGTGTGGCTCTTGCCCGCAGGCACTACCCCCCACTTCCCCGGCCAATGGGAGTGCAGAGCCCATGCTTGGGGCTGGGGCAGGGGCAGCTCGCAGAGCCCCGTGGCCCCCCTACCTAAGAGCCGGATGTGCTGATGGCCGCTTCCGGGGCGCAGCACGGTGTCAGAACTGGTAGGGACTAGCCTGCCTTAGCCGGGCAGCACCGCCGACGGGACTTTTAATGGCCCAGTCGGCGATGCTGACCTGGGTTGCGACCCGCAGTTTGAAAACCCCTGGTCTAGGGTAGGCACTATTGCAATACAGCTAATAGTAATAATTGCTTTTCTGGGCTAATAATATTAGCAATTTTGTAGAATTCAATAGTGAATACAATAAATAACCAGGATAAGAACTGACCACTGATCACATCTGTAATGTAAAATTTAGATGTGACTTGCAAAGAATTTTTCCATTTGATTTCTCAGTAGGTACTTTAATAACTTCCCTAAGAGGGCTATCGGTATGCATAAAAGAATTAAAACTTAAAAAAAAAAAAAAATCTTAGATCCCTCGGGTCTCACAAAGGGATCCTGGCAGCTCCGGTCAGCTCTGCTGACCGGGCCGTTGAATGTCTGGTTTGTGTAGGGCCGCAGTGGGACTGGCAGGCTCCCTGCTGACCGCCGAGCCGTGGACCATGCGGCTCCTAGGTCGGGAAGCAGCCGGCATGTCTGGCTCCTAGCCTTAGGTGCTGCCAGGAGGGTCTGCGTGTTGCCCCGTCCTCAGGCATAGCTCCAATTGGCTGGGTCAGAGCAGGGGAGGAATTAGTGCCACTCATGAGCACTCACCAGGCAGCAGTTGAAGGGTCACCTGGCATGCACCTCTCCCGCTGTTGCCCAGCCCTCTTCTCCTCGTGTGGCTGGGCTTGAGCTGCGGTGAACCGCGGTCTGTTGCCCTGTCAAGGTTCCTTCCCCACTCTGAACTCTAGGGTACAGATGTGGGGGACCTGCATGAGAACCTCTAAACTGAATTACCAGCTTAGATCTGGTTTTGCTGCCACCACTCCCAAGTGCTAATTCCCTTCCCTGGGTAGCCTTGAGAGACTTCTTCACCAATTTCCTGGTGAACACCGATCCAAACCCTTGGATCTTAACACAAGGAGAATTTAACCATCCCCCCTCCTTTCCCCCACCAGTTCCTGGTGAGTCCAGATCCAACCCCTTGGATCTTAAAACAAGGAAAAATCAACCAGGTTCTTAAAAAGAAGGCTTTTAATTAAAGAAAAGGTAAAAATCATCTCTGTAAAATCAGGATGGAAAATAACTTTACAGGGTAATCAAATTCAAAGAGCCCAGAGGAACCCCCTCTAGCCTTAAGTTCAAAGTTACAGCAAACCGAGATAAACACTCTAGCAAAAGGTACATTTACAAGCTGAGAAAACAAAGATAAACCTAACACGCCTTGCCTGGCTGTTACTTACAAGTTTGAAATATGAGAGACTTGTTCAGAAGATTTGGAGAGCATGGATTGATGTCTGGTCCCTCTTAGTCCCAAGAGCGAACAACCCCCAAAACAAAGAGCACAAACAAAAGCCTTCCCCCCACCAAGATTTGAGAGTATCTTATCCCCTTATTGGTCCTTTGGGTCAGGTGTCAGCCAGGTTACCTGAGCTTCTTAACCCTTTACAGGTAAAAGGATTTTGGTTTCTCTGGCCAGGAGGGATTTTATAGTATTGTACACAGGAGGGCTGTTACCCTTCCCTTTATAGTTATGACATGCCCAGTTGGTGGCACCCAGGAGTTGGAGGTATGCGTATCACCATCTCCGAGTGCTGGGAATGGGGCTGCACCCCCATCCTCCTCACTGCATCCTTCCCTGTCCCAAACCCCCCGCACCCTCATCCCCCTGTCATTGCATCCCTCCCCTATCCAATCCCATCCTGCCCCCCACACCTACCCATCCCAGCTCTGTACCCCTTACAGCGCTCTCCCACCCATCCTCTCCACCTTCCAGAGCTGCCACCCCCATGTCTGTCACCCCCCACACCCCTGCACCCCATTCACCTCCATACACTGCTGCACTCCCATTATGTCCCTATACACCTTGTGCCCCCAACATCCTCATGCACTTGTAGCCTTCTGCCTCCCCCTTAATCCCCATCCACCCCATATATTCCCCCCCACCCCTCCTCTCTCCTTCTCTGCCCCCTCTCGCCCCCACCCTGCTCTCATCCTTGGCCTCTTTCCCTCCCTATCCTCTCTCCTCCACCCCCCACCTTTTCCCCTCCAGCTCACCGTCCTCCCTTCCTGGCTGGGTGATTTAGGCAGCCCCCAGAAAAGTGTATGAAAAAGTGTCTCTGTAGGCAAATGTATGCATGCATGCATTGTGTGTGTAAGAGACTGTGTGTCTTTGTGTAGGGAGGTGCTTGTATTGCCGCATGTGTGTGTATACCTGTGTGAATAAAATTTGCAGCCTAACTCTTTGACTTTTATTCCTTTTGCTGGCTTGCACACACAAAAATTGATGACATAAAATGTGTGTGTATTCATTTCATAACAAGTTTTTAAAAGAGAAGGGAACTCTAAAAGAAATGTATTATTTCTTAAAAGGTGAATGTTGTTGACTAGTAATTGCAGAAAAGCCAATGTGTCATACATTTCTCCCCACCTTTGTCTAGCTACATTATAAGCTCTTTATTGCAGACTCTCTTTTTATGTGTATGTCCAGCACCTACTACCCTGGAGCCCTGATCTTAGTTGGGGTCTATAAACAACAATCGTAATCATAAATAATGTGGAAGTATATGTGTTAGTGCATGCTAGAGGTGTACACATGAATACACGTGTGTATCTGCATGTAGGTGTGGGTGTCAGTTTCTACAGATTTATTTTTATAGGTATCTGAACAGGTGTGCATTTCTGTGGTTGTGCTCTATGGATTTGTATTTGGGCTTCAGGGAGTGGGCCTTTAATGAACCCATTGCAGCTGTCATAATCGGTGGTCCTAATTCCACACATAAAATTACAATATAAGCATTTATGAAATAAAAATATATTTATTGGTTTATCATTTCCACAAGTTACCACCACTAACAAATGTGAACTGTAGTCCATTTTCTCATAGATTGGTGCAACAATTCTGTTCAATGTTGCATTATACAAAACATTTATACAGATGTGACATAAGCAAATCAGGTTTTGTACTTGTCAAGAGGAATATCTGACAAGTTATTAAGAAAATAGAGCTAAGGGTGGAGCAGATTCTTAGTTTCCCTTTTGGATTACCCATTAACCCCCAAGAAAGTAAAACAGAAATTGGGGATCAATTTTACAAGTTATATTCTTACTAGCTGTCTTAATCACCTGCATTTGAAGCTTAAATTCACTTTGACCTATTCACCCTTTTATTATTCATCCATTCTCGAGAGCAACACTAACATGTAGGAGTATATGTTTATGGCACTGGTGAAACAAATACTGGAATACTGTAACTATTTCTGATGTCTACATTTTAAATAGGATGTTGAAAAATTGGAGAGGGGGTAGAAGAGAGCCACAAAGATAATTTGAGGACTAGAGAAAATGCTTTACTTTGAGAGGCTTAAAGAGCTCAATATGTTTAGTTTATCAAAAAGAAGTCTGAGAGGTGACTTGATTATGGTGTAGAAGTATCTTCATGGGGAAATAATATCAGATACTACAGGGCTCCTTAATTTAGCAGAGAAAGGCATAAAAAAAGTCTGGAAGATGAAGCCAGAAAAAAATCAAATTAGAAATAAGGCACACACTTTTATCAGTGAGAGTGATTAACAATTGGAACAAATTACAATGGGAAGTGGTGGGTTCTCCATCTCATAAGGTCTTTAAATCAAGACTAGATGCACTTCTGGAACATATGCTTTAGCCCAGGGGTTGGCAACCTATGGCACGCATGCCAAAGGCGGCACACTAGCTGATTTTCAGTGGCACTTCAGTGGGGTTCCATCCGCCGGCCCCCTGCCAGCCAGGGTCCCAGCTGCCGGCCCCGCTCAGCCTGCTGCCGGCCTGGATGGATGGAACCCCAGGCCAGCAGTGGGCTGAGCGGGGCTGGCGGCCAGGACCCCGGCTGGCAGGGGCCGGCGGACGGAACACCAGACTGGCAGCGGGCTGAGCAGGGCTGGCGGCCAGGACCCCGGCTGGCAGTTCCATTCACTGGCCCCTGCCAGCCGGGGTCCCCACCACTGGCCCTGCTCAGCCCGCTGCCAGTCTGGGGTTCCGTCTGCCAGCCCCTGTAAATGTAAAATGTATTACTGGCACGTGAAACCTTAAATTACAGTGAACAAATGAAGACTTGGCACACCACATCCGACCCCTGCTTTAACCAAACAAACTATTTAACAAGTTATTGGACTTAATACATGCATGATGGGGCAAAAAAAAGCCAGAAGTATAAATTTAAGTGTTTCAATTGGCACTCTCATTAAAACTGCTTTTGGTTTATATTGTTTGTATCTTCTTTACACTTCAGAAGAAGTTTAAAAAGTTTAATTTTCTAGTAGTGTTTAAAATCTCTCCCTGGTGAGGTGAAGGGTATCTGAATCACACATTCCATCTCCCATATTCAAACTGTTGCAGCTCCTGGTCTTCTCCTGGTGCCTGTTGAGCTTTGCGGTGAAAATGAGCATGTGGGGGGGTAGGGGAGAGCAAGCGACGGAGGGATGGAGTGAGTGGGGGTGGGGCCTCAGAAAGGAGTGGGGGCAGGGCAGGGGTGTTCAGTTTTCTGGAATTTTGGCAACCCTAGCTGTGAGGTATCACTTTAAAATGTCCATGACTGTCAGTGACAGGGCTGGGGCAGGGTTCTCTCATCTTGGATTCCTTACTGCATACAGTCTTCATGCACACCACTGGCAAGTTCAACGCTATGTGCTTTATTTACAATGTTCCTTGTGGTATAAGACTTTTCACCAAGCCTTTACCTACTACCAAGGCACAGGGCAGGAGGGGAAGAGACATCACACCTCTCTGAGATGCTGGGCTCATGTGCCTTTCCCTCTAGCTTTCCACCTCTCTGTCTCTCTCTGACATCCTCAGCTGATGAGCTGAATCCCCTTGTTGACTGGTTAATCAGCTGGTACTTATTAAATTATCTTGTCACTTCTGCTCATGTGGGGACACTTACCAAGTGCACAGAGTGGTGAGTCAGCCTTAGGCTACTCACACTCTGGCCTGGTCTACACTAGGAGTTTATGTCGAATTTAGCGCCGTTACATCGAATTAACCCTGCACCCGTCCACACCACGAAGCTATTTAGTTCGACATAGAGCTCTCTTAAATTCGACTTCTGTACTCCTCGAAAATGAGAGGAGTAGCGCTAAATTCGAAATGGCAATATCCAATTAGGCTAGGTGTGGATGGAAATCGACGGTAATAGCTCCGGGAGCTATCCCACAGTGCACCACTCTGTTGACGCTCTGGACAGCAGTTCGAGCTTGGATGCTCTGACCAGCCACACAGGAAAAGCCCCGGGAAAATTTGAATTCCTTTTCCTGTCTGGGCAGTTTGAATCTCATTTTCTGTTTGAACAGCGTGGAGAGCTCAGCAGCACTTGCAACGATGCAGAGCTCTCCAGCAGAGATGGCCGTGCAATCTAATAGAAAGAGGGCCCCAGCATGGACTGATCGGGAAGTCTTGGATCTCATCGCTGTGTGGGGCGATGAGTCCGTGCTTTCAGAGCTGCGCTCCAAAAGAAGGAATGCAAAGATCTACGAGAAGATCTCTAAAGCCATGGCAAAGAGAGGATACAGCCGGGATGCAACGCAGTGCCGCGTGAAAATCAAGGAGCTGAGACAAGGCTACCAAAAAACCAAAGAGGCAAACGGACGCTCCGGATCCCAGCCCCACACATCCCGTTTCTACGAGGCACTGCATTCCATCCTAGGTGCGGCCGCCACCACTACCCCACCACTGACCGTGGACTCTGAGGATGGGATATTGTCCACGGCCGGTTCCTCGTCGGAAATGTTAGCGGACGGGGAAGATGAGGAAGGAGATGAGGAGGACGAGGCAGTCGACAGCGCTTGCACCGCTGATTTCCCCGACAGCCAGGAGCTCTTCATCACCATTACCGAGATCCCCTACCAACCGTCCCCATCCGTTACCCCGGACACCGAGTCAGGGGAAGGATCAAGCAGTGAGTGCTTTAAACATCTAAACATTTAATTTTAACATAACTGGAATATTTATATTGTTAACAATGGGGTTTTCATTCACTCATTTAAACATAGAAACTTTTATTTATAACACAACAGGAATATTAACTATATCAGCAATTGGGTGTTCATGATTTCTTTGCCTTAGGCAACTATTTAGTCCCAACTATGTATAAAAAAATCAAATAATGTCCGGATTTTCATGATTAGGCAACCACAGGACGCTCCACTCTGTAGTCCCTTCCAGTACAGTTACACGAAAATACGGTCAATATGTCCGGGAATTGACAGAGAGTCCTCCTGGGAGAGCTCAGTATAGCTCTCTTGGAGGTACTGCTCAAGCCTGCGCATCAGGTTCCGTGGCAGGGCGATCTTGTTAGGTCCACCGTGGTAAGACACGTTCCCATGCCATGACTCTATCAAGTAGTCCGGGATCATAGCACGGCAGAGCATGGCGGCATACGGCCCTGGCTTCTGCATGCTCTCCCGAAGCATCCGTCGTCCCCTGTCGCTCTCAGAGATCCTCATCAGCGTGATGTCGCACATGACGCCCTGCTTTAAATTAGGGAGGGGAATGTTAGTATTGGGACTGCTTTACAGCCACGCGGTGGAGGCGGCAGAGGGGCAGCATACAGGGATCTTTCCCTGGGACAGCTGCGAGGTGGTGGGACAGGGGCAGAGCTCATGCTTCCCTGATTGCTGCCAGCAGAGAGTGGCATTGCTTTCAGTGCGAAAGGAGCCCAGTGCTACTATTACAGTTTTAAGCTGCCACAAGTCTACGGCTTACCATGTTTTCCTGCAACAAAAGTAGAGGTGTCCTGCCACGCTTCTCAGATCGCAACTGCAAGACCCGAGGCACTGAAGGCGAGGACCGAAAATTCGACCTTGTCCTGAGTGCGCATGTGAAAGGTGCAGTGCATGGTGTTGTTCACAGAGAAAGACTATGTTCTTTGTTAGCAACTTCATTTATCTGTCTCAGGAATTCACTCCCTTTTTCCCATTCCCACAGACACATCTGCGACTGTCTCCCAACCCAGCCTGGCATCACACTCCCAGAGGCTAGCGCAGATTAGGAGGAGGAAGAAGAAGACGTGTGAGGACATGTTCTATGAACTTATGGACTGCTCACGAGAGCAGGCAGCCCAGACGACACAGTGGAGGGAGAACTTGTCACAAATGCACCGAGCAGTCATGGAACGGGAGGAGAGGTGGCGCCAGGAAGACCAGCAGGCTACTCAAACCCTGCTTGGACTAATGAGGGAGCAAACGGAGACGCTCCGGCGCCTAGTGGATGTTCTGCAAGACCGGAGGCAGGAGGACAGAGCCCCGCTGCTGTCTATCTCTAACCGCCCTCCCCCGCCACCAAGTCCCACACCCCCCTCACCAAAAGTCCAAAGAAGGAGGGGCGGCAAGGGCCGTTAAAACTTTCAGTCAACCCCTGCAGACTGCTGCAGCAATAGAAGGCTCTCATTCCACAAAGTTTGAAAAGTCCTTTCCTACACATATCACACACAAGCCCCCGTCCAAGTTTCCTCCCCCCCCTTTTCATGTGCGGTTCATAATAAAACATCTGTTTCTGTTAAGTACTGTTTCCAAGATTGTCTTTTAGAGGAGATTCTGTCTGAAGGGGGGGAAGGGGTTTGTTAATTGGACAGGACAGTCACCTTTAGCAGGCTACAGAGGCGGGGGCAGGTCCAGCATCAGGACACATACACAGTGCAGTCACCAGTTACCCTGGTCAGTCTGGGAGGTGGTTTTCATGTTCTGGGGGGCGGGGGGGTTGATCTGTGACTTTGTGGCGGGGGAGGGCAGTTAGAGATCTTATGCCGCGGTCCTTATCCTGGATCACAGAGCCACGCAGCAGGGGGTCTGTAACCCTCCGCCCCCTGCCAGAAAGTCACTTGGCCGACACATACACGCAGTCCCGCCCAGGACTGCTGGCAGGCTCCGTTGAAACAACCAATCCACCACTGCGGAGCCTGTCATTCCCGGAGTTTAGAAGCATCATTTGCATCAGAACACTAAACCCGCCCCCCGCCACAGTCTGCGTCCCCGGTTTAAAACATTCCCGCGAAAACAGTAAGAAAGAGAACGTTGTTCATTAACAAAACGGAACAGATTTTATTTGTTGGGAAGGTGGTGAAGGGGGTATGTAACTTGGAAGGATAGTCAACAGTAACTGGGTAAAGAAACGGGGGGGAGGTTCAGCATCTGTGTCCACAAACTAAACAGTCACTGGAGACCCTGCTCAGTCAGGAACCTGGCTTTCAAAGCCTCCCTGATGCACAGCGCGTCCCGCTGGGATCTTCTAATCGCCCGGCTGTCTGGCTGGGCGTAATCAGCAGCCAGGCTATTTGCCTCAACCTCCCACCCCGCCATAAAGGTCTCGCCCTTGCTCTCACACAGATTGTGGAGCACACAGCAAGCAGCTATCACAATGGGGATATTGGTTTCGCTGAGATCACAGCGAGTGAGTAAGCTTCTCCATCTCCCCTTGAGACGGCCAAAAGCACACTCCACTACCATTCTGCACTTGCTCAGCCGGTAGTTGAAGAGTTCTTTCTCTGAGTCCAGTGCGCCAGTGTAGGGCTTCATGAGCCAGGGCATTAGCGGGTATGCAGGGTCCCCGAGGATCACTGTAGGCATCTCCACATCCCCAATACTTATTTTGTGGTCCGGGAAGTAAAGACCTTCCTGCAGCCGTCTAAACAGACCAGAGTTCCTGAAAACACGAGCGTCATGAACCTTGCCAGGCCATCCAACATTGATATTTGTAAAACGTCCCCGATGGTCCACCAGTGCTTGCAGCACCATTGAAAAGTATCCCTTTCTGTTTATGTACTGGCTGGCCTGGTGGTCCGGTCCCAGGATAGGGATGTGAGTCCCATCTATAGCCGCACCGCAGTTTGGGAATCCCATCTCGGCAAAGCCATCTATGATGAGCTCCACGTTTCCCAGGGTCACTACCTTTGATAGCAGTACCTTGACGATTGCCTTGGCTACTTGCATGACAGCAACCCCCACGGTAGACTTGCCCACACCAAAGTGGTTCGCGACTGACCGGTAGCTGTCTGGCGTTGCAAGCTTCCAGAGGGCTATGGCCACTCGCTTCTGGACAGTCAGGGCTGCTCGCATCCGGGTGTCCTTTCGCTTCAGGGCAGGGGACAGCAACTCACACAGTTCGAGGAAAGTCCCCTTCCGCATGCGAAAGTTTCGCAGCCACTGGGATTCATCCCAGACCTGCAGCACTATGCGGTCCCACCAGTCCGTGCTTGTTTCCAGGGCCCAGAATCGCCGTTCCACAGTATCCACAAGACCCAGTGACACCGAGATGTCCTGGGCGCTGGGTCTCGTGTTTTCTGAGAGCTCGGAGCTACTCTCCGACTTCATGCCCTCACGGTGGTGCCGTAGCCTCCTCTCCTGATTTCTCTGCAGCTGCCTCTGGTAAAGGTGGATGAGAAGCTGCGAGGCGTTGAGAACTGCCACAACTGCAGCGATGGTCGCAGCGGGATCCATGCTCGCACTGCTGTGGCGTCCGCGCTGTCACTAATCAGAAAAGTGCGCGAACTGATTTCCCGCCGGCGCTTTCAGGGAGGGAGGGAGGGCGGGAGTGACGGACGGATGACGACAGGCACCCAAAAGCACCCTCGACACATTTTTTTACCCAGAAGGCATTTGGGGCTCGACCCAGAATTCCAATGGGCAGCGGGGACTGCGGGAACTGTGGGATAGCTGCCCACAGTGCACCGCTTCCAATGTCGACGCTTGCCCCGTTAGTGTGGACTCACAAAGTCTCACAAAGTCGAATTACTGTCCTTAGTGTGGACACACACGTTCGACTTTGTAATATCGATTCCACATATTCGATTTAACTAACATCGAACTACTCTCGTAGTGTAGACATACCCTCTGTCACAATGGCTCTTAGGTATGTCTACAGTGCAATTAAATACCTGCAGCTGGCCTGTGGCAGCTGACTAGGGCTTAGAGGGCTCAGGCTAAAGGGCTGTTTAACTGCAGTGTAGATGTTTGAGCTTGAGCTTTGACTCTAGGAACCTCACTGAGCCCAAATGTCTACACTACAGTACTCCTGGGGGAATTCTGCACCAAAAAATTAAATTCTGCACATATTTGAAAATTCTGCAAAATTCCATGTATTTTATTTGTCAAAATAACACAATATAATCTTGCCAGTTACAATTATTTTGGTAATTTATTCAAAATATCTGTCAGCAAGTATGTCTGTAACAATACAGATGATAAAAATTGATTTTTTTTTTTGACAAATAGGTTCCTTACTAGGTATGTTAATACAGAACGTTGTGTAATTCATTTAAATTACAATACAGAACTGTATTTTCTGCACCTGTCAAAAGCAGTGCAAAGGCTTGGGGGAGTCAGGGGTAACAGAGGAGCTGAGGGAGAGGGAAGGAGCCTAGGAGTGAAGCTGGAGGATGTTGGGTGTGGGTGGGAGATTTTTCTTGGGGGAGGGGGATTGTTAGGGTATTGGGATGCCTCCCCCATACAGACCCTGGCTGACCCCAAACCTCCCCCATTCAGTCAGGCATGTCTGCCCCTGTCCCCGCACCCCTCATCCCCACGGGTCTCTGCAGCCCCCCATCCCCAGGCTCAACCAGTAACCCCACTAACTCCTGAGCCCATGCTCCAGTCTTCCCCCCCACTAGCCATTCTGAACCCCAGTCTGTGACACCCCCCCAGCAGTCTTGTGTGCCCCACTCTGTCCTAACCTGGCTCTGCGGGCAGGGTGCTATGATGAACTTCTACTCCTGGGGGAATTCTGCAGCACTGGCATAGAATTTTGTATTTTCCCGCATAAAATACATTTTGCCTAAGTGCTGCAGTTCCCCCTTTTGCCCACCAGAGGCCGCTGTGGTTCATGAATGCAGCTGGTTGTTCTGGCGCCACAGCGGCCTCTAGTGTGAAAGGTGGAACTGCGGGACGTAGGCAAAATGTTTTTTATGCGGGAAAATACAAAATTATGCGAGACAGATGAACTCTGTATCTCCACAGACGCCAGGGCCAGCTCTACCATTTTTGCCACCCCAAGCCAAAAAAAAAAAAAAAAAAAAAAAAGCCGCTCAAACTGCCGAAGCGCAAAAAAAAAAGAAGCCATGGGTTAATTGAGGACAGGTATTCAGACTGGTAACATGCAGATCTCACTTTATATACCAATAGCCAACAGTACGGATTTCTGATATCCTTAATCAATTTGGAATCTGCTCAGGCAATAGATTGAGTATAAAAGAATTTTGCTTCATTCTTATACCTAGAACTTTTTACCTAAAGATGTCAAAGCACTTTACAAACATTCTCTCAGGCCTGGTCTACACTATGAGTTTAATTCGAATTTAGCAGCGTTAAATCGAATTAACCCTGCACCCGTCCACACAACGAAGCCATTTATTTCTAAATAAAGGGCTCTTAAAATCAATTTTTGTACTCCTCCCCGACTAGGGGAGTAGCGCCGAAATCGATATTGCCATTTCGAATTAGGGTTAGTGTGGCCGCAATTCGACGGTATTGACCTCCAGGAGCTATCCCACAGTGCACCATTGTGACCGCTCTGGACAGTAATCTGAACTCGGATGCACTGGCCAGGTAGACAGGAAAAGCCCCGCGAACTTTTGAATTTCATTTCCTGTTTGCCCAGCATGGAGAGCACAGGTGACCACAGAGAGCTCATCAGCACAGGTAACCATGCAGTCCGATAATCGAAAAAGAGCACCAGCATGGACCGTACGGGAGGTACTGGATCTGATCGCTATATGGGGAGAGGATTCAGTGCTAGCAGAACTACATTCGAAAAGACGAAATGCCAAAACTTTTGAAAAAATCTCCAAGGCCATGATGGAGAGAGGCCACAATAGGGACTCAGATCAGTGCCGCGTGAAAGTTAAGGAGCTCAGACAAGCCTATCAAAAAAACAAAGGAGGCAAATGGTCGCTCCAGGTCAGAGCCGCAGACATGCCGCTTCTACGCTGAGCTGCATGCAATTCTAGGGGGGGCCGCCACCACTACCCCACCTCTGACCGTGGATTCCGAGGCGGGGGTAATCTCAGCCACACCTGAGGATTCTGTGGATGGGGAAGAGGAGGAGGAGGAGGACGAGCTTGCGGAGAGCACACAGCACTCCGTTCTCCCCAACAGCCAGGATCTTTTTCTCAGCCTGAGTGAAGTACCCTCCCAACCCTCCCAAGGCAGTATCCAAGACCATGACCCCATGGAAGGGACCTCAGGTGAGTTTACCTTTTAAAATATAAAACATGGTTTAAAAGTAAGCGTTTTTTAATGATTACTTTGCCCGGAGGACTTGGGATGCATTCGCGGCCAGTACAGCTACTGGAAAAGTCTGTTAATGTGTCTGGGGATGGAGCGGAAATCCTCCAGGGACAGCTCCATGAAGCTCTCCTGGAGGTACTCCAAAAGCCTTTCCACAAGGTTTCTGGGCAGTGCAGCCTTATTCCGTCCTCCATGGTAGGACACTTGACCATGCCATGCTAGTAGCAAGTAAACTGGTATCATTGCATGACAAAGCCTGGCAGCGTATGGTCCCGGTGTTTGCTGGCATTCAAGCAACATCCGTTCTTTATCTCGCTGTGTAATCCTCCGGAGAGTGATATCGCTCATGGTAATCTGGTTGAAATATGGGAATTTAATTAAGGGGACAGAGGTGGCCCTTCCTACTGGGCTGTTTGCCTGTGGCTGAAAAGAAATCCTTCCCTGCAGTTAGCCAAGCGTGGGGGGTGGGGGGGGAATTGGCGCTGAGCTTTTCGTGTTTGGCTAGCAAGGATCTTCCCTGATACCAGCCACGCGGTGGGGGGAGGGGTAAAGCGATCATCCCAGATAATTCATGGCGGGGGGGGGGGGGGGTGTTAGTTTGGTTTCTGCAGGGATCTTCCCTGATACCAGCCATGCGGTGGGGGGAGGGATAAAGCGATCATCCCAGAGAATTAGATGGGGGGGGGGGGTTTGTTTTCTGCTGCTGACGGTTAACAGGAAAACCGCAGCACTCAACGGGCTTTGCTTGGTATGTGGGAAAGGAGGGTGCAGAAGCCGAAAGACAATGGCTTACCATGGCCGCATGCAAGCCGAAGTCTGTTGCCCGGACCTGTGTCTGTGATCTCTAACACCAAAGCCACAGGCACTCAATATTAAGATGCAAAATGCAACCTTGCACTGAAATCACATGTGCCATGTAATGTGAATAGTGTTGTTCACCATGAAAGAGTATAAGCATTGTTCTGTAAAATGTACCTTTTTAAAAACTTCTCTCCTTTTTTCCCTCCCTCCAGCAGCTGCAAATTTTTCAAGCCTCCCTCCTCCGTCCCGAAGGCTATCTCAGATAAGGTGGCGGAAAAAGGGGACGCGAGACGAGATGTTCTCGGAAATCATGGAATCCACCCACAATGAAAGAGCTCATTTGAATGAGTGGAAGGACACGGTATCAAAGTACAGGAAAGATGCCAGTGAACGTGAGGTCATGAGGGACGCTCGAGATGAGAGGTGGCAGGCTGCAACACTAGGGCTGCTGCGTGATCAAACGGACATGCTCCGGCGTCTGGTGGAGCTTCAGGAACGGCAGCAGGATCACAGAGTGCCGCTGCAGCCGCTGTATAACCTCCCTCCCCCCTCACCATGTTCCATAGCCTCCTCACCCAGACGTGTAAGAACGTGGGGGGGGGGGAGGCTCCGTGCACCCTCCCAGTCCACCCCAGTGGACAGCCCAACCAAAAGGCTGTCATTGTCAAGGCTGCTTCCCCACTCTGAACTTTAGGGTACAAATGTGGGGGCCTGCATGAAAACTTCTAAGCTTAACTACCAGCTTAGATCTGGTCCGCTGCCACTATTCCCAAAGCTAATTCCCTTCCCTGGGAAGCCTTGAGAAACTCTTCACCAATTCCCTGGTGAATACAGATCCAAACCCCTTGGATCTTAAAACAAGGAGAAATTAACCATCCCCCCTCCTTCCTCCCACCAACTCCTGGTGGATCAAGATCCAACCCCCTTGGATCTAAAAACAAGGAAAAATCAATCAGGTTCTTAAAAAGAAGGCTTTTAATTAAAGAAAAAGGTAAAAATCATCTCTGTAAAATCAGGATGGAAAATAACTTTACAGGGTAATCAAACTTAAAGAGCTCAGAGGACCCCCCTCTAGCCTTAGGTTCAAAGTACAGCAAACAGAGATAAACACTCTAGTAAAAGGTACATTTACAAGTTGAGAAAACAAAGGTAAACTAACACGCCTTGCCTGGCTGTTTACTTACAAGTTTGAAATATGAGAGACTTGTTCAGAAAGATGTGGAGAGCCTGGATTGATGTCTGGTCCCTCTTAGTCCCAAGAGCGAACAACCCTCAAAACAAAGAGCACAAACAAAAGCCTTCCCCCCCCCAAGATTTGAAAGTATCTTGTCCCCTTATTGGTCCTTTGGGTCAGGTGTCAGCCAGGTTACCTGAGCTTCTTAACCCTTTACAGGTAAAAGGATTTTGGAGTCTCTTGTCTTGTCATAGTGACTTTATTTCCTTTGAAAGCAAGCTGTGATTGGAGGGGGGAGGGTGGTTTGCTCACAGGGAATGAGTCAATCAAGGGGGCGGGTTTTCAACAAACAGAACTTTCACACCGTAGCCTGGCCAGTCATGAAACTGGTTTTCAAAGCTTCACTGATGCACAGCGCTTCCTGATGTGATCTTCTAATCGCCCTGGTGTCTGGCTACACATAATCAGCAGCCAGGCGATTTGCCTCAGCCTCCCACCCCGCCATACAGGTCTCCCCCTTACTCTCACAGAGATTGAGGAGCACACAGCAAGCAGCAATAACAATGGGGATATTGGTTTGGCTGAGGTCTGACCGAGTCAGTAACGAGTGCCAGCGACCTTTTAAATGTCCAAATGCACATTCTACCACTATTCTGCACTTGCTCAGCCTGTAGTTGAACAGCTCCTGACTACTGTCCAGGCTGCCTGTGTATGGCTTCATGAGCCATGGCATTAAGGGGTAGGCTGGGTCCCCAAGGATAACTATAGGCATTTCAACATCCCCAACGGTGATTTTCTGGTCCGGGAAGTAAGTCCCTTGCTGCAGCCGTTTAAACAGAGTAGTGTTCCTGAAGACGCGAGCGTCATGAACCCTTCCCGGCCATCCCACGTTGATGTTGGTGAAACGTCCCTTGTGATCCACCAGCGCCATTGAAAAGTACCCCTTGCGGTTTATGTACTGGGTACCCTGGTGCTCCGGTGCCAAGATAGTGATATGGGTTCCATCTATCGCCCCACCACAGTTAGGGAATCCCATTGCAGCAAAGCCATCCACTATGACCTGCACATTTCCCAGAGTCACTACCTTTGGTAGCAGCAGCTCAGTGATTGCTTTGGCTACTTGCATCACAGCAGCCCCCACAGGAGATTTGCCCACTCCAAATTGATTCCCGACTGACCGGTAGCTATCTGGCGTTGCAAGCTTCCACAGGGCTATCACCAGTCGCTTCTCAACTGTGAGGGCTGCTCTCATCTTGGTATTCTGGCGCTTCAGGGCAGGGGAAAGCAAGTCACAAAGTTCCATGAAAGTGCATTTACGCATGCGAAAGTTTCGCAGCCACTGGGAATCGTCCCACACCTGCAACACTATGCGGTCCCACCAGTCTGTGCTTGTTTCCCGGGCCCAGAATCGGCGTTCCACAGCTAGAACCTGCCCCATTAACAGCATGATCTCCAAAGCGCCGGGGCCCGCGGTTTGATAGAATTCCATGTCCACGTCCTCATCACTCTCGCCGCCGCGCTGCCGTAGCCTACTCCTCGCCGCCTGGTTTTGCAGGTTCTGGTTCAGCATAAACTGCACGATAACGCGCGAGGTGTTTACAATGTTGATGACTGCTGTCTTGAGCTGAGCGGGCTCCATGCTTGCCATGGTATGGTGTCTGCACTGTTCACCCAGGAAAAAGGCGCGAAACGGTTGTCTGCCGTTGCTTTCCTGGAGAGAGGGGGACGATGTACCCAGAACCACCCGCGACAATGTTTTTGGCCCCATCAGGCATTGGGATCTCAACCCAGAATTCCAATGGGCGGAGGAGACTGCGGGAACTATGGGATAGCTACCCACAGTGCAATGCTCCGGAAATCGACGCTAGCCCCGGTACATGGACGCACACCGCCGAATTAATGTGCTTAGTGTGTCCGCATACATTCGACTTTATACAATCTGTTTCCAAAATTCGAATTCTGTACATTCGGATTACTCCCGTAGTGTAGACATACCCTCACTTGCACAATTTTGCAGCTAAAGAGCCAAGTTAGCTGAATGATTGTTTTACTGACCAATGCTAAGGATAGTTATGCTTCTAACATATAAAACAAATGTAAACTGAATTAACAGTCTGATTAAAATATTCAAAATCCCTAAACCCTTCAAACATGGATTCATCTATGATGCTTACTGGTAAAATTATTGTAGGCAATAATCCAAATTACCCCATTTTCTGTCTCCCATGCTAATACTAATCTGTTTGAGGCAGCGCTTCATCTGATGTAAGTTGTTATAGGGTCGTAATTGTCATAGTTCCAAATTCATGACCTCAGTGGAGCTATAAACAATTTATACTTGATGACTATCTGCCCCCGGGTTTCCAATATTATAATCAGAATGCTAGAATTGATTTTAAAAGTATTATATTTTCAACATGAGTGGTACGTAGGCACTTTTTTTTTTTAATTCAACACACTATTTGGCTTCTCAGATTCAGTATATTTTACACCTTAACTTTAACTCCACAATTCAGAGTGCCAGTTAATCTTTCTCTCTGGAGACTGATTGTTGGCCCAGAGCATGGCACATAACCACTTAAGTTCAGTGTGAACCAGAGAAACTTGGATATAGAGTTTGTTTTGCTTTGTATATGCGCTAAGCTAGCAACCCAAAATGACAGGATAGCTACATTTTTAAAAGGAACAGAAAGGAATAAACACGGAGAAAATAGTTTTAATAGTACTTTTAAAATTTATTTTTGGCATTAAAACATTCGGTTTCTACAATACAAAATAAAACTACTCAGTATGTATGTGTAACATAATCCCTGATATTGACACTCCTGGCAATGTTAAATAAGCATGCTAATCACCTCAAAATCCCCTTATCACATACAGGAATATAAAAAATAGTAAATGACAAGAACAGTTTGACCTCAGGGAGAGAAAGCTTTGGAGAATGTTCATGCCACTTTAAGCTTGGATAAGAACTGCAGAAGTGTGGAAAGGCAAAGGTGAAACAGGTGAAAGGTGTTTGGCTATTGTAGTCTTGAGGCACAAGAAATCCCAGGTCAACCATCTTAAGGTGAAGGCTTTTCACAGTGTACCATGAAAGAAATACATACATTCTAGTTTGCTGGGCCCTTTCTCACTGTTCCTCTCTCATGTATATTCTCAGGTATAAAGAGCATGGAAAAGGGCTCATATAAGGAGACCTGCAAATACAGCCCTAATCCCTTTGGGGTCTGTCTCAGGAAATTTAAAAACAAAAAGCCAGAGGCTGAAATGGAAGTTCTGGGGGTGGGCGAGGGGAGAAGAAGGGAGAGTAAAGACCAGTAATACAGGGACAGGAAGGGAGGGGGAGGAGGGGAAGAGGTTGCCTTGGCAAATTGTAATATTTAGCACTTTAGTTAGAATCTTCACTAACAAAGCAATCATGAACAAATCCAAAAAGCAAAGTGCGGAGAAGGAGCCTAGAAAACGTGACCTCCGGAAGGCAGCAAATTTTCTAGGATACTCTGCATGGCGGGCTCTACAAGAGGGTAGCATCATCCCCCATTGGCATCAGACGTACTTATCCATTTAAAAAAATGAGCACATAATTGAATGAGAAGGCCCATATGTGGCTTTGGCATTGTGTCCTGCAGTTTCTCACCAAAATGTTGCACTAAAAATTAAAAACAGAATGGTTTTAGCTGCCTGAGAGAAGGTGCAGAAAGGCTTCCAAGGACAAGTCAACCAGGCATAAGGGTAGGAACTGATAAGAGTATCTCCATGCATAGGCGTGGGGTCCCCTTGTCCAAAGTGAGGCTTCTGTAGGTGTGGGGCAAGGAGTAGAGGCAGCAAGGAGGAGGAAACACCCCCCTCCCCTTATCCCAAGGCAAAGGCACTTGCAGATGAGATTACATGGGGAAGAAAGCTGAATGGCTGGGTGGGAGTGGCTCCTTTTCTTCTTCAAGCAAACATGGTTAGCTGTAACCACTGCAGAGGAGAAAGAAAGAGAATGTGAATCATCTCCAGGAACCTGCATCTCCATTTCCACCTGAAACCATTACCATATTAACCAGGAATCAGTGTACATTTCTTTGTACTACATCTAAAGGGAGGAACACTCCAAAGCATGTATAGCATAACATGTTTGTTTGTACAATAAAAATGTGTGTCTATGCTCTCTTCTCGCTCCAAGCCTTTCAGATTCCACTTTCATATCCACCTAAGGGCATGATCCAAAATCCATTGAAAGCAGTGGAATGACTTCTATTAAAAAAGGTCTTTGGATCAGGCCCCAGATGAGGAGACCACTAGCTGACATCATTACTCTGCTGGGATAAAATAAATCAAAAAGACTTGGTGAATCTACCAGTTTGTATTAAAAACTGAGGTAGTTTATGGGAACATTTGGGGGGCAAACTGGTGTTTGCGACAAATTTACAGATTAGTAATTATAATTCTTTGCATATCCATAGCCACTTTCATCAAGGACCACAAATTAGTAGTTGTAGTAGTAAGTATTAATAAATTCAAAGCCTCATAACTTCTGTATGAGGTAGGTATTCTTGCTAGAGATGGGTAAACTGAGGCACACTAATATGCCCAAAATTGGTGAGAGGGCTGGGACAGAACCAAGAAATCCTAATTCTCTATCATTTGCACTAAATACTGGAGAACACTATCACTACCTCTTTTGTGGTTGAATGTGTAGTGAATTGTCATTATTGTTCATATGACTCATAGAATAATGAGCAAGGGGAGGAGCAAGACTAACATGGGAGGTGTCAATATCTACTCCAGAGGGCCAGCTATGGGAAGTAAGAGACCCACACAAACCGGGGGAGGGAAAAAAAGTATGTACCTTAAATAAGTCAAAAGTGACAATTCCATCTTTATCTGTGTCCAGAGATTGAAAAAACCCTATAGAGATGGGAAAAGGGGGGGGAAAGAGGGGAATGTTTTGTAATTATTATTTTTTAATTGCACGGTTTAAAAACTTTTATGCCTCTGGGTAATTCTCAAACCTCCTATAGAAAGTAGTATACCTCTGAATTCTCTCCAAATGGAGTAGGTACCACTTCACCAAGAAAACCTGCTGGAGAACGTTTACCTTCCCTTTACTGCTTTTTAATCCAACATTGCATCAGAATCCATTGAATGAAACACATGTACAATTCTTGCTACCAACAGAATAAAGGTAGGACCTAGACCTTTCAAATCTAAATAAAGACGGGGTTAAAAAATAAACGGGAGTGCTGGTATTTGCAATAAAATTATTAACAGATGCTTCAACTAGTAATCTCTCCATCGAAGAGCTATCCCTGCCTTCTGCCATCTACCATTTTGATAGTCTGCTAATCCCAATAAATAGCTTTACAACAGTTATTAAATATTCTGTGAGTAGCACCATCAATGGCTCACAGTCGAGAGTTTGAATAGTGCCAATGCAAAATGCTGACTGTTGGGAAAATACTCACTGTCAGCACCAAATGGGTTACTTGGTACCAAGGGCATTAGTACCCAAACTTCATGAGCTGGCACAGATCAAGAGAATATTTTAAAGCTGAGTAGGTTAGAGTCTGATTTCCAGCTGGGTTGTGCACAAAAATATCTGTATAGTACCATAACAGGAAATTCATACCCACATCGTAAGAAACAGCAAGTTAGAAACATAAAAATACTCTCAGAAATTTGTACTCACTGAACATGGTTTCAAGTCGCACTAAACAGCATACAAAGTTATCAAAGTCAATAGCCAAGTCAGGCTCAGAATAACGGGTGATGATCAATTCATACAGTTTCTTGTTCAGTTTAAAGCCTGTCAAGACATTACTATATTAAAAAGTCAAGCAATTTAAAACAGCATTAGACCACTTGATTTCAGGCCACACAGGTATTACGTGGAGTAAACAGACCACTCTTGGAAAGTCGTGTATGTATAGAGAGATCTGTTTATTCATCACTGAGGCCAAGAATTTAGCATGATTCAAAAAAGGATTGGCCATTTGTATGGACAACCAGAATATCCTGAGTTATAGTAAGGATTAAAAAACCCAAGAGTTTTGGAAGGGATATAAATATTTATGTTGTAGGACATTAGCCAAGAGGGGTTAGGAAGAAACTTTCTCTGTGGGCAGGTTACTCCATAACTACAGGAAGCAGCTTGTATGGGCACCGTTGGAAATAGGATAGACAGCTGTTAGATGGACCACTGATCTGATCCAGTATGATTATTCTTTGCTACTACCAATCAAATCTTGTCATTTTGGATTGTAACAAGCAACTACTCAGATTTTCTGTGCAACCACAAGAGGGCACATCATTTCTTGCGCAGAGCACAGTAGCACTTAGGTCAGCTACATCTAAAACAAAGTTGCACAGATCTTACTGGAGCTCTCTTCTTTGGCTTTGCTCAGAATTTTAACCTATCCTACAACCGTTTGATCATTTTTCTACAGTGCCTAGATGGATTATCTGGACAAACCTATCAAAACCTTGGTTCCATCGTGGTGGGAATAAAAGGTACAAATCGTATTTGTTTGGTTTCTGATGGAAGAGATTATGAATTAACTGACAAATGAATTAAATGGAAGGTAGTAAGTTAACTCCATCTAAGTATGTGATACATCACCTGCAGACTCCAGCGCCATTCGCATTTCATAGGCACTCATGCATCCAGACTTGTCTAAATCAAACTTCCTAAAGACAACCTTAACAAAAAAACAAAAAAGGACACATGAGGGTACTGGACACTCCTGCAGTGGGGTAAGAAATCTCATGGACTGTAATAAACAGAGTCACACAGTCTACTGAAAATGTGCAAAAATATCACATTGCTGTATACATGAACAACAAAGACTGGATTAAAAAAAAGCACCAAATTGTCAGTGCTGGTACCAGAGCATTTTCAAGTGACATCGGAAATTCTCTGTCATTGATATGGATAAGCTAAAGGAAGCAGAAGCGGGGAATCAATAGCAACTTAACCTACCAGGTAACTCCTAATTTTGTTCCAGAGGATGTTGAATTCCACCAGTCCTAATTTCCCATTTCCATCTCTCTATTCAGGAAAAATTATTAAGGAGAAATGTTTGCAAGCTTACTTCCTGAAGAGGAACTTCCTCTCCCATCACACCCCAAGAAGAAACCAATCCAAGTCTCCACTAAACACTAGCACCCTGGCAGCTATAATATGTCATTTTTACTTAGGCCTGGTCCACACTAACCCCCCACTTCGGACTAAAGTACGCAAATTCAGCTACGTTAATAACGTAGCTGAATTCGAAGTACCTTAGTCCGAACTTACCGCGGGTCCAGACGCGGCAGGCAGGCTCCCCCGTCGACTCCGCGTACTCCTCTCGCCGAGCTGGAGTACCGGCGTAGACGGCGAGCACTTCCGGGATCGATCCCAGAAGATCGATTGCCTGCCTCCGAACCAGGAAGTAAGTGTAGACGTACCCTTAATTAAAAAAAAAAAATCCCCTAATGACTGGTCTACATCTTACAGGCATGACACAACCCAAAGGGCCAGGAAGTCATGTGGATGTAACAAAGATGCAGAAGGAGGATACATCCATGAGGTTCACCATACTTCGGCATGACTCAGTACTGAACCCTTTAGTCCGGAGGTCTTTATCTGGAATGTAAAGCAAAGAGGGGGCAAAGTTAAGGCATATAGCAGAGTTGTTTATAATGCACTGTGTGAAAAGCTAGCATCCTCGTTACAAACACTTGAGCTTTTTTGTGTTCTTTTTAGATTTCTTGTAAGAATGCAACCTTAATGCAGGAGTGAGGCAATAATTATTTTCATTTCCATCCTCTGCTAGTAGATAATGAGACTGCTTCCAACCAGTAGAAGAGAGAAATACATTGATTCTGTCTCCTATACTGATACTCAAAAAAGAGTGGCGGTGCCCAAGCTACAGCTACCAGTCTGGGTGCATCAGACTGCTGGTACTACTTCAAGAAGAGCACCACATGGTATGCTAGATTACAGAGACTGACCAAGAAATACCCAGATTCAGACTATGACACTAATAGGTCAGCTGAATTATGTGATGCTGTTTTTTCCATTACTTACGTTTACTTATGATTTTGTTGAGGATAGTCTGCAGTTCTGAGACACTGATTTCCATATCCTGGAAGAACCAAAGAAATAATACTGCATTTCTATAGTGTCTCTCACCCCAAAGTGATTAAACTGATGTACAAATTATGTACAGAACCACCCATTGCTAAGATGCAGCCACATTTATTAGATGAATTGTGGCAGCAAGTAACAGTGCAAAGCAACACCACACATTAGTTTAGGATGGGAAGTGAAGAATATGCTATCCAACCGAAACTTCTGGAGACGTTTGAGAGGCAGAATGTAATTACTCAAATTGGAATTTGGCTAAAATGACTTGGACCAAACCCTCTATATTTCTGTGAGAAGTCAGTGGCTTGAGATTCATAGATTTAAAGGCCAGGAGGGACCTAGTCTGACCTTCTGCATAGCACAAGATGGAGAGTCCCACCCAATAATTTCTGCATCAAACCCAGAAATTTCTACTTGAGCTATAGCAAATCTTTTAGAAAGGTATCCAGTATTGATTTGAAGACTTCAGGTGATGAAGAATCCACCATAACCCTAGCTAAGTTATTCTAGTGATTAATTACCCTCACTGTTAAAAATGTCCCCTTATTTCTAGTCTGAATTTGTCTACCTTCTGCTTCCAATCACTGGATCTCATTGTGTCTTTTCTGCTAAATTAAAGAGCTGTCTATTTTCAGAAATCTCTTCCCCATATATTTACTTGTGGAACAGGATAAAGTCACTTTTCATTCTTCTCTTGAGTAAACTACACAGACTGAGCTTCTTAAGTCTCCGACACTAAGGTATGTTTTCCAGACCTTGGATCGTTTTTGTAGCTCTTTTCTGTACCTTTTTTCCAATTGTTCAACAACCTTTCTGAAATGTGGACACCAGAATGGTCTCACTAATGCCATGTACAGAGGTAATACCACCTCCTTTCTCCTACTTTATATTACCTTGCTTATACATCCAAAGACTGTGTTTGCCCTCTTAGCTAATTACCATCACACAGGGAGCTCATGTTCAACTTTAATTACCATAAACTGTCAAGGCAAAACCTCCAGCAGCAGTGCTCCCTCCTACTACCACATGGAGGCATTAATTCGGTAACGATGCAGTGGGAAAAGTGCCACCTAAAAAGATAGTCAACACCATTTCACATAGAACCTCATTTTTCTTTGGAGGTAATCCATTCAGCTACTGAGGCCTAATCATACTTATCTTCTTACATCACGTGAAGCAAAATATTAGTCTAGCAGCTGGACTAAGGATGGTTTGGGGAGAAAAGATTTAGAATTAGACGATTCACACCTCAAGCGTCCTAAACCTGAAAGAGGACAAACAATACAGCCAGCTGATTTTGCTGAATAATTGGAAAGCATTTTATCTTGTGTAACTTATAGAGATGATGCTTGTATATGTTAGATTGTAATGTAAATAAAGAACTGGTTTTTGGACCTAAAATTGGGCTTGATAATAATAAGGCCTAGTAAAATATAAGTGAAGTAAAGTGAGACAATTCAGAGGCAAGTTAGAGATAAATTATGGTCAAGTAATAAATATGTTTTTGTTTTAACTGATTTTAGCAGGTGTTGTAAGGAAATTTTTAGATGGTTTGAAATATTGGTAACTGCCGAAATTGCATTGACGCAAATGATAATTAGAATGATGTTTGATATTTATAGGCAATAAGTAAAAGACATTCGGTTTGGGTGTACAGAAGATTAAATATGGTAGTGGAAATATAGATATGGTAAAAGGGAGACTTAATTAATTAAGGGGTGTTGTTACAATTGATTATAAAAATAGTAGTATGCTAATTTTATATTAGTGCACTCATTCACAATTAAGATACCATTAGAGAGAGGATTATATTCCCCTTCTTCTCATCCAGGGCTGATCATCTCTGGATGCACCATTTCATCTTGGAATGTGCGCATAAAGACAGCGTACGGTTATATAATAATGCCTGTTTGCTTCAACTAATTTTATTTTAAATAAAATCTTTAATTCTATCACTCGTGTCATTCACAGTCCTCCAATAAATTAAATTATCTGTCACTGCTCTGGAGGATCAAATTGAAAGAGTGCAGTTTGGTTCTATTTCTGATCTTTAAACTCTTACTTGGGAACACATAAATCAAGGTTACACTTGCTCCAGCTGCTCACAAAATGATATTGTAATTGTAAACATGCATCCGAAGAAGTGGGTATTCACCCACGAAACTCCTATACGTCTGTTAGTCTATAAGGTGCCACAGGACTCTTTTCTATTGTAATAGGTAGGGACTCCTCAAGGGGACCACTATATATAGTACATAGATTTTTCTTTATACACGTTGCTTTTCCACCCACTGCCAAAAGAATAAGAGCTGCAGCCACATCTCCTCCAAAGTTAGCAGGTTTGATATATACTTGCCCCTTCATCTTAACTCAGTAAGAACAGCGCACTTACCGCTCCAGCGAGCTGCTTGAAAAGTTGCTTGAAACTGTCATCAATCTCACTTTCAGAAAGCACTTTCTGAGGAAAGAGAACAAACTTTTGATTGGCTACTTCTCAGAAGAGTAAAGTACACAGCCCATGAAAGGCATGCAGCAAGGAAATATGTATCCCAGGAAATTTGTTGTAAGCCCATGGCCGGACAGGAGAATACAGAAGTAGTAAAGATATCATGGCAACACTAGCCAAGTAGTAGAATCCCACATTTGAATATTTGAATCCCACATTCAGCTTCTCACTAGTAGGGGAGGGGTTGTGCAGTGAAAATAATGCATTTAGCTCCTGAGGGAGTTAGGTTTAGGTCACTCAAGCAATACCTTAGCACCACTAAATCAGAACTCTTACACAAGTCCAGTTTCCCCAGAGAGCAGAGACATGTTGCATAGGGATGGGGAACTATAGTCGGTAAAAATCTGTGTTCAACCCAGGTCTTCTGCTGTTGAGGCCTCTGGTTACATGACAACTAGACTGACTCAGCCTCAGAAGTTGTACTACATGGATAGAGCCATAGTAGCTAGTGAGAAATACCGATCTCATAGAACTGGAAGGGACCCTGAAAGGTCATTGAGTCCAGCCCCCTGCCTTCACTAGCAGGACCAAGTACTAATTTTTTGCCCCAGATCCCTAAGTGGCCCCCCTCAAGGATTGAACTCACAACCCTGGGTTTAGCAGGCCAATGCTCAAACCACTGAGCTATCCCTCCCCTCCAATATGGGCACTAAAAGATGGATCTCTGGCTTCTTATGCAAGGAAACAACACTGAGTAACTACCAAGTTCTAGCTGCCTATTCTACTGGAAAGGGCAAGCATGGAAAGAAAGTCATTTAAAAAAGTTGTCAGAAGACTGTATGGAAACAGGAGGAGCCTCTTATGATGACTATATGAACAGGGCTCTCTGAACATAGCCACAGGCTGTGAATTGAAACCAAGTGACTGCTAGAACTCTGAGTGGTCTTAAACCTCAAAAAGGAATCCTTAGTCTCTGCTCTTGCAGAGGTTAGTAGATAAGGGGTTCTTACCTCATCTGGAAGATTAGCCTGGATCTGATCATCCATCTCCCTGCAGAAACACACACAAAATGTCCATGAAGGAATCAAAATAGCAAAACCATTGTGGCAGGAGAAGAGGTACTGTGTGGTCACAATATTATGTGAGCATGTATAAATGCTATACGTTAGTTCTCAGGGGGACAACTTTCTGGGTGCAAGAGAAGCTGGTACCTATGTTTCAGTAATGTTTGGCAGCCCCAAACCCTTATGGGCCCAGGGAAATAGATCACAGGCTCTAATGCAGGATCTCTGGCATAGCAGGGCACAATACTATCCATTGTATCAGCCATCTCTTTTTCCAACCATTGCATCTCCTACATATTGGTTTCCACAGCCACACTGGCTAAAGGGCTTGGCTAATCTAGAATAAGTAAGTTTGTGTCACATTCCTTCTTCACAGTCAGCCACAGAGAGAACAATATGACGCTTGGGAACAAAGGTTCCCAAAGATTGCAAAAACCTGATAATAGAGATACATGAATAAAATCCCACACTTGTGTACTAACTGCAGCCCTGTGAAAGGGCCTTGATATTATTAAAGTTTTCCCTATATGGCCCTTGATTGGGAAGCCCTGATAGGCTAGCATCAGTTAGAAAAAGCAAGTATGGGGATGCAAGTGGTGGTAGTGGTACTGGATATGATTCATCCCTTTCTCTTCTGGGACCCAATTCCTGGAAAACAGCTACTAGTTCACTCAAAACACTTGCCATAATCAAAGATGAGCCTTGAAACTTACTCAGTTCCAGCTTTTTTCTCCGAGAAGACCCTCAGGACAAAATCTCCTTCCTTGTTAGGTTCGAAGGTGGAAGGCACAACAATATACTCCCCTGGAGGCAACTTGAAGCGTGTGCTGACTTCACGAAGGTTTATGAACTGCTCCGAGCGGGCTCGTGAGGCATTCGCCAGGAAGAAATCTCGTTTCAGGTGAACTGCAGACTGGCCTACAAACTGCCAGAGAGAGACATATAGTCACCGCCATGAGCTGGCAAATCTTCTGCTCCACACAGACTGCTAAAGGCCCAGTACAAAGGTCTAGTCAACCAGGATGTTTAAATAGTACCACAATAAAAGAGAAGAAGGAAGATCCTTGGAAAAGGGCAGAGGGTCCTTTGGAAGCACAGAGGTCAAGACATTGGCATTTTTCCTCTGTGCCACATAGGTTTTCCTGCCAAAATAATAAGTGAAAATAAATGTAATGGCTGCCACACATTGAATCAAACCTCAGGTTCCCACATTCCCAGCTTGCAGAGTCTGAGAACTGCCTCACATTCCTTTGGCTAACTCAAGAGCAGTGTCGATGGGTTCTGAAGGGAACTTTACCCATCCCTCTTAAAAGAAGTATAGGATGGCCCAACTGAGGGAAGCAGAAAGGCTGCCATTGAAGAGAAAGGATGGTCCAGTGGTCAGGGTAATAGCTGAAGACCTAGGAGACCTGGGTTCAAGTCCCTGCTCTGCCAGACTTCCTGTATGACTTTGGGCAAGTGACTTAGACTCTCTGTGCCATAGTTCTCCATTTGTAAAACAGGGATATTTCCCTACCTCACAGCAGTATTATGAGGTGCTCATATATTACAGTGATAAGAGGCAATATAAGTACCTAAGAGAGATATTTAGAATAAAAATAGGACCTCAGAAAACTCACACATACAAAATGTCATTACAGTACATCAATTCCTGTTAATGGTGTTCCATTAGAAGAATAAAAAATTCCATAAAAGTAAGACATGTTGTTCAGACCTTGATCTGGATGAATATCAAAGAATTCAGATTGTCTGGGATGGATACAAAATAAAAGCCTTGGAGCCACCTTGATCATTTCTAAAAGAAGAAGTGTCTGAATCCAAAGTGAAGCCACATTATGCATCATCATGCAATGTTATCCCTACCAAAAGGATTGGGTTAAATATGCATTACCTATGGTTGGTATCTGATGAAAGAATTTCCATACGTACCTCACGAGGAACCTTTAGAGATACAAATTAGAAGTCAGTAAGTTACAATGAAACTAATGTTCTGTTAGCCAACAGGAAAAAGATAACATCTATAGTTAGTTAGTTATTTACTTGGCCAGTCATCTTCTGCATTCCTATAATTACCATTTCAAGTATTTATGCTTGGACCAGAGTTTAAGCAATGGTTTCCCCTCACATCCCTTACTTCTCTTGTGTCATTGCAATGAAGTATACATGTTGTTCAGGGGCACTCACCTTTGAAGCCCTAGGTCACCTCCCCCTCTCCCTCACCCCATATTGCTGTTCCTATAAGGAAGCCCTGCTGCCCCAACAAGCTGGGGTGACAGGTTAATTCATCCAAGGTACAGAGGCAGCTCAACAATGAGCTAACATTTGAAGGCTAATTATATGCAAGTGAGCCTATTAATCTTATAAAGAACTGTTATTCTCAGCGGGGAGAGAGACAAGGAGGTTGTGCTAATCAGAAGCTAGGAATCTCTGAGAGCACGGATTGTTACAGAGCCCATAGTTACCTCATAGACAGCAAAGCCAATGGTCTCCATGTCCTTCCCATATTGCCTTTCCCTGCGACGGTGCTTCTGCATGAGTGCCAGGAGAAAGCTGCAGCCCGATTCTCTGCTGTAGTCATCATCATTATCATCCACCTCTTCCAGTCGGATTTTAAACTGAGGGTTTATCCAGAAAGTAGCTGAAAGGCAGGAAGAGAAAGGAATAAATTAAACAATACGCTATCCTTACATATTCTTGGTTGTTTTAAGGTATAGGATATGTCTGCACTGCAATCACAGGGCATGACTGTGGATCATCATGTAGACATACGTAAGGGCTTGTCTACACTTACATTTTATAGCACTCTAACTTGCTGGGTCAGGGGTGTGAAAAATCACCCCCCTGAGCGCAGCAAGTCTGAGCGCTTTAAAGCGCTAGTGTAGACAGGCTCTGAGCGCTGGGAGCCGCACTCCCTGCCCTCGGAGCTAATTGCCTTGTGGAGGTGGATTACCAGGAGTGCTGGGAGAGGTCTCTCCCATCGCTTGCGCGCGACCACACTTCAGCGCTTTGAAGTTTCCAGTGTAGACATACCCTTAGAGAGCTTTAACGTAGCTAGCTTGGGCATTGGTAGCAATAAAGCCATGGCAGCAAGGGCTAGCTCCCCAAGTAATAACCTAGGGTTCTGGGTGGGCTTGTTGAAGCCCGGGATGCCGCAGCTTCAGCACCATTGGTACCCAAGCTAGGTTGGGTCTATCTACACAAGCTGCAGTCACACACAGTTATTGCACTGTAGATTTACCCTTTGAGCCAAGAGTCTCTTATGAATGCCTGAACACCATGAAAACCTGACCACCCCAGTACAAAACAATCACTGGGAATGGATAGACCAGTATTCATGGTTATAAAAGTGTTCACTCATTCATAGTTTAAATTGATCACAAAAGTGGTAATTCAGCAAATATACATCTAAAAATGAGCTTTCCTCATTAACATGGGTCTCTGCAGAGGGTATTTCCAGTAAACTACAAACATTTCCTCAGGGAGCAGTGAAATTGGTACGTCTCAGTGTAAAACTGTTTTAACAGCCAGCATCAGGCTAGTTTGATAAAATCAGGTGTTCTGGGTGGGTTAGCACTAAGGCAGTGATTTCCCTACATCCCCCCTGAATTTTCCCACCCCCCCCTCCCCGCCCCAGTTTTGTGAACTAGTTACATGCCAAGTTCGTGACTGTTTGGAAATTTGAATTGAAATTGAAACATTAATACACACTTTAAAAGAATATACAGTGTATGATAAAATACATGTATCTGAAAAAGTATAATAGATTTGAAAAGTATGAACATAGACTAGCTTCCTTATACAGCTGTTGTTTTTTATGACAATGTCAGTGCATTCATTTCGGTGATGTTGGCCAAACTAATAATTTCAAATGATGATTTGTAAGCGAAGTCTAAATGAGCTCTCCCTGACAGCTAGTGATGAGCTGGGGCTGGAGGGAAAGGCTTCAGGACCAGATTGTATTTACATTCACACCTAATCTACCTAGGTATCCAGCAAACAGAGCTGTGTTGCCCAAGTGATAGATTTTGGTTGGGGTGGGGGTGGGATGAAATGTTGTTGTTCTTATTGTATGAGTAAAGGGCAGTAGAACTGTACTTAGCCTGTGCTGATTGAGGGCATCAAGAGAGAGGGTGGGGACCTGTCCCTCTCCACTGTTTAAAGCCAGAGCTGATTAGGCTCCATAGATAGTCTTTTGTTCTGTTAAGTGACCACTGCAGCTGAAATCACTGATAATCAGGTCTAAGTGCTTAGTCCTGCTGTGGGGACAGTGTTTCTGTGGAAGAGACGGTCCAGACTGCAACAGCGAGATTCCCCCCCTGAGAGCTCTGCTGAAATCACTGAGAGCTGGGTGGAACCTCAAGAGACCAACTCGCAGAGGTCACAATGGCAGGTGGCAGCAGAAGGTGACTGCGCAGAGCCATTGGCAACAGAGTGGTGGAGTGAACGGTGGCACAACAAACAGCAGTGGTCGGAGCGAACAGTGAGCAGCTGGTGGAACGAGCAAGGTGCCTTCTTGCCCCCCACCTGGGAGGTATATACTCACGTGAAAGCACCTCTGAACTCTGAGTCTCCACTGACCAAGGACAACACCGGTGAGTGGGGTGCAGTGGAGGGGAAAGTGTGGGGGTACGTTAAATAAACATTTGTTTGTTGGACTATATTTTAGTGACTTTGCTCCAGAATGCTAGATTTGTGACTGGGAATGGAAACTTATATAAATATGTTTCCTAGTAGGCCAAGATTTTTAAAATGCATTATTTGCCAAGGTTGTTCTCACATCATTGCTATCTTGAGAGGTCATTATGTTGGGGAGTTTCTGTACTAAACATTTTTATTATTATAATTAATTTTTACATAAGAATGGTAATACTGGGTCAGACCAACGGTCCATATAGCCCAGTATCCTGTCTTCCGACAGTGGTCAAGGCCAGGTGCTTCAGAGGGAATGAACAGAACAGGGAATCATCAAGTGATCCATCCCCTGTTGCCCATTCCCAGCTTCTGGCAAACAGGCTAGGGACACTCAGAGCATGGTGTTGCATCCCTCCCCATCCTGGCTAATAGTCACTGATGGACTTATTCTCCAGGAATTTATCTAGTTCTTTTTTTAATCCTGTTATAGTTTTGGTCTTCACAGCATCCCCTGGCAAAGAGTTCCACGGGTTGACTTATGTTGTGTGAAGAAGTACTTCCTTTTATTTTTTTAAAACCTGCTGCCTATTAATTTCATTGGGTGACTGCTAGTTCTTGTGTTATGTGAAGGATTAAATAACATTTCCTTATTCACTTTCTTCACACCAGTCAAGATTTTATAGACCTCTATTTTATTCCCCCTTAGTCGTCTCTTTTCTAAGCTGAAAATTCCCAGTCATTTTAATCTCTCCTCCTGTTTCATACCCCTAATCATTTTAGTTGCCCATCTCTGTACCTTTTCCAATTCCAATATATCTTTTTTGGGATGGGGTGACCAGATCTGCACACAGTATTCAAGGTGTGCACATACCATGGATTTACATAGAGGCAATATGATATTTTCTGTCTTATTATCTATCCCTTTCTTAATTATACCCAACATTCTGTTTGCTTTTTAACTGCCGCTGCACATTGAGTGGATGTTTTCAGAGAACTATCCACAATGACTCCAAGATCTCTTTCTTGAGTGTTAACAGCTAATTCAGACTCCATCATTTTGTACGTATAGTTGAGATTGTTTTCCAATGTGCATTACTTTGCATTTATCAACATTTAATTTCATCTGCCATTTTGTTGCCCCGTCACCCAGTTTTGTGAGATCCCTTTGTAACTCTTCGCAGTCTGCCTGGGACTTAACTATCTTGAATAGTTTTGTATCATCTGCAAATTTTGCCAACTCACTGTTTACCCATTTTTCCAGATCATTTATGAATATGTTGAACAGTAATGGTCCCAGTACTGACCCCTCAGGGATACCACTATTTATCTCTCTCCATTCTGAAAACTGATAATTTATTCCTACCCTTTGTTTCCCATCTTTTAACCAGTTACTGATCCATGAGAGGACTTCCCTCTTATCCCATGAGGGCTTACTTTTCAAAAGTCAATTTAAATTAAATACATTTTTTTTTAAATTGTATTTTTTTAGAAATCTAGACCTGTTATGTGTTTTGGTGTAACTTGCATTATCCTTATGTTAAATTTGCATTATCCTAACAAAACATTTACTTTATTCATATCTCTTTTATATGTTGCAGGTCAAAGTGAAAATGAAAAGACAAAAAAAAATACAATATTTTTTCCACTCAAAGGCCTCAAAAACTAACCAAGGTGAAGAACACATCAAGAACCAAGAATATATCAACATGTCATCTGAAGGTTCAAGTGGTATATCTACATCCGACCAGCCCAAAGCACAAATACAGCTACCTACTAAAGAAACAGTGTCTCCAAAACCTAAAGGCAGTTCCCGATGTTTGTCGGTCAAAGTGTTCCCATTTATTGAAGTTACAAAAGATGGCTACTGGTGCACCTCTTGCAAAAAAGCTTACGAAGAAGGAAAGCTTCCCAATGCTATAATTGGTAAAAGTGGAGGAGCTTGGTTTGTCAAACTGATCAGCAAAGCCAATGCTGACAAACTACGTGAAAAGGCTGCAAAACACCAGGCCTCTGAAGTGTATCAACATGCAGAAAGCCTTATAAGCCCACTTTCAAAGCCAATTTTAGAAGTACTTAATGAGGCTGTTAAGAATGCTGGAGACACAACACAGTTCATGCGAACAAACATGGCTGTGGCATCCTACTTTCTATTTAAGCAAGAGATACCACACACTGGAGGCCAATGTTAAGTGCATTGTCACTTGTTCATCCTGAAGTTGAACACTGGTTCCGAATAAGACCAGCAAATGCTCACTATCTTTCTGCAAGAAACTCAACTGACTGACTAGAAGCATGCGGTGCAACAGTGAAAGACTCAACAGTTGAAAAAGTGAAGAACTCTCTCACCACATTCAAAAAATTTGCATACATGGCTGATGAATGCACCGATGCAAATGGGAATCAAGTATTAAATCATTGTGTACGTTATCTTGATGTCAGGGGTAGGCCAGTAGATGCATTTCTAGATGTTCAAGTTATAGAAGACACATCGGCTGCATCTGTGACAACCCACATCTTAGAAGAGTTAAATGCTTGTCAATTAGACCCCAAACAGATGGCTGCTTGTGCATTTGATGGAGCTGCAAACTTCTCTGGAAGACATGGTGGAGTACAAGCTTTGCTCAGAGAAAAGTGTAACCCTAATCTCTCCTATACACACTGCAGAGGCCATCTACTCCAACTAGCACTAGTACGAGCTGAAGAATCTTCAAAAGACCAATGTTTGGTCGGGACACTGGACAAAAAAGAAATTTTGCCCTCCGCTCTGGCGCTCGCGCCCCTCGCGCCCTCCCCCCCGCCCCGGCTCCGCCCCCTCCTTCCCCCATTGGCTCCCTCCCCAAATCCCCGCCCTGGCCCCGCCTCTTCCCCAACCACGCAGCATTCCTCCTCCCTCCCAGGCTTGCAGCATGGCGGCGCAAGCCTGGAGGGACGGGGTGGCGGCGGTGCCTGGATCCTGGAGCTGGTGAGTCAGCTCCGGCACCTGGGCACCGGGCGGGCAAAGGGGGGCTGGCAAGGGAGGGAGACAGGGGGCTCAGCTGTGAACCCCCCCCGCTTCTGCCCGGGCTGCTGCACCCGGGGCCGGGAGCTCAGCCTGGAGACTGCTCCAGCCCTGCAGCCCGCGGGGCAGCGCGGTGGGTCCGGTCGGGGGCAGCGCGGAGCGGGCAGGGGCCAGGTGGGCGGCGCGGGGGCGTGGGCCGAATCCCTGCTGCTGCCAGGGAGCCCCGCGCCTCTCCCTCCCGCTCGCGGCTGCGGCTCCTTCCCGGCGGGATGCGCCCCCCGGCCTGCCCTGCGCACATGCGGCGCGCGTCCAGCTGCTCCTTCCCAGCGGGAGGGAGACTAGGCGTGGGGGACGCGTGCCGCATGTGGCCGGGGAAGCGGGAGGCGCGTCCCGCCGGGAAGGAGCCACAGCCGCGAGCGGGAGGGAGAGGCGCGGGGCACCCTGGCAGAGGCGGGGATTCAGCCCCTGCCGCCCACCCGGCTCCTGCCCGCTCCGCGCTGCCCCCGCCCGGACCCACCGCACCCCGCATATGCCTGTGGCGGGCCGGGGGGCGGGAGGCTCCGCTGGGAGGGCAACGTGCGGGGCCGGGGCCTGCTAATGCCCCAGGCCCCTTTAAAACTTTTTTTTTTTTTGCTCCGCCCCCCCTTTTTTTTTGCTCCGCCCCCGTCCCAATATTTTACTCTACTAATCTGGTCACCCTAGCCATTCCTCAGCAGGGAGAGCTCACAGAGCTGCTCATGATGTTGCTCTCGGCAGCTGAGGGGGCTGTGGGAGAACTTGGAGAGAATCCCACGATGCTCAGCGAACATCTCTTCCTTCCCACAACACTGCACTGTGGGATACATACCCACAATGCATTGCTCACCCTGTCAACGATGGTGTCCCCAATGTGGACATGATCTGTCGACAGAGGAAGCATGTGTGAACACCCTTTGGTGATTTTTGTTTTGTTGACTTTTGGGTGTCGACATAAGTTTTGTCAACAAAACTTGGTAGTGTAGACAAGCCCTAAGAGTAGCATACTGGACCATATACCTTACCTGGAAAATTCCTGCAGCCTCCAGCTGTGCTCCCCCGTCTCCAGGTGCCATCATAGAGTGTTGTGTTCCACTTGCGGAAGGTGCGCGCTTTCAGTGCATCTGGAGTAAGGTTACAGATCTCCAGCCGTGTGAACTCTCTCAAAAAATCTTGGAAGGACATCCTAAGAAGAAAGAAATCCAGTGAGCTCACACAGGTATCCGTCAGAGAAACTACTGCAAAGGTCTCTCGCAAGTCGAGCAGGGTGTGAAGTGGTTTTCCTATCCCATGTACATTTTTGAGTGAACAAAATTGTTTACATCCCGAATCAGGACAAAATTCCATCATATTTTCACAAACGGGAAACCCCCCCCCCCCCCCAAAAAAAAATTCAGCTCAGGTCAATCAAAATATTTCTTTTTGATAATTCCAAAACATTTTTATTTAGATTTTTTAACATTCTAATTAGCTTAGATTTATAAATAAAATCATCTCAGACCAGAAAAGTAGATTTTTCTTTTGAAAATGTTGAAATGTTTCATTTTCACAATTTCAAAACTTTTTCCTCAACAGTCAGGAAATTTGTATACATTGCCCTATTTCACAAACAGCTTCGGTTTCAACAAATCTGTATTTTTTTGGTGAACAAACATTTCATTGAAAAATTCCTAATCAGCTCTATCCTCAAGACCCAGGATGCATTTGATGATCATGTTTTATGTAGATATCAAAGCTTTCCACAGCCTCACAAAGAATAGAGATCTTTCTGTTCTACCCTGATCCTTCACCAATTCATGCCTTTTATTCCTTGCTTGTATGGTAATAATTCCTGGCTATAGTGAATCCAAGATTTTATATTTTGGATTTACTTCTTATTCAAAATCCCACAGCAAAGGAGTCTAAGCCTTTTCAAAATCTTTTTATAATGATTGGTGAAAACCAACAGCACTACCCACTGTTTCCTTGTACCTCCCCTCCCGCACTTTGATCTGTTATATCCATCTGTTGTCTCTTGTCCTATACTTAGATTCTAAGCTCTCACAAGCAGGGACCATCTTTTTGTTCTGTTTGTACAATGGAGTCCTGGTCAATGAGTAGGGCTCCTAGGCTTTATGGGAACACAAGTAAAAAATAATAGTACTCTATAACATCTAAACAATTTATAAAATAAATTTAGAGGGCCAGATCCTCAGATGGTATAAATTAGTCTAACTTCATTGTCTTCAGTTGAATTTCCCTGATTTATGCCAGGTGATGATCAACCACATTTTGTTCACAGTGGATTATATTTTTTTTTTTGGTAGGGGAGCAGGTGGGTGAGAATATTATTTTTTCAGCTGCAAAGACCAATCTGTTTTGGTGTTTTTCCCAGGTCACTGACTTCATGGTCAGCTGAGTGCCACTCTCCAAAAAAGCACAAAACTGATTCCAGCCAGCACTGAGATCCATTTGCAGCAAAAACATTTTCAAACATTTGCTTCCTGTAGCATGGGTTTTCACTGGTAAAAACACCACTTAAGACAAATTTAAAAAACCCAGCATCTTAGCTTATTTGTGCGTATTTAAAACCCCTTTTAACTTGGTCACAAGAGTGTAAAATAAGGGTTAGTGCAAACTGTACTTTCCACTTACCAGAATTCCCCATCTTCCATTTTAATCCTTAGCTGCTGTCCCACAGATGGGTCCACCACGTTCCACTCAGAAGAGCTGCAGGGGTGAAGCAGGTCAAACATGCCGTGAGTCCTAAAGCTTGAACAACTCACAGTAAATTAAATTCTGGAAGAAGGAGGTGCAACTCCACTGACCTATTGGAGCTATGCCAGTTACGACAGGGCTGAATTTGGCCCATTGTGGGCAACATTATCATCCCACACTGCTCATTAGTAAGAAAAATATTATCATTACTGGCTGTAGACACATGTGGTCTGTATTCCAAGCTGTTCCTGTGCTGTTGCTCAGCAGTTTATTTCCAGTTCCACAAATTGGGTGTAGGATCCAACCAAAATAATTCTGTTTTATACAGGTGTGACCCTAAGAGCATCCCAGTTCCAGGTGGCACCTTGTTGTTAGGATATTTACCCACAGGGTGGCATGTAATGTATCACTGGAAAACTCAGAACTCATTGATCATTAATATTATTGTGTGGTGCATGTAATAGGTTCGTATATCATCCTCATCACCATAATATCGGAGGGCCTTCTGTAGTGCATTAAGCAATGTGACTAACATCTGTCACACATGGTTCATTCTGTCTCTCATCCTCTCCATAGAGGGAGAATTGTGTGCGCAGTGGAATGATTTGTCTTGAGATTTTTATTTATTTGGTAAATGTACATGCTGGTGACTGAACAAATTTGCAATAGATAGAGCCTTTTACCTCTAGGTCACTAGTTCTGATACAGATTGGTAATGACTAGAAGCAGTTCCTTTCTCACAGCTATTTGCCATTTATCCAAGGTCCTTATCACCTTGACATCTAAGCAAGGAGAGCCTATATGAAGTGAATTGATACATCTGCAGTCCAATTTCTAGTGGGCAGATATCTACATCTCGTTAATCATTATCCTAGTTGGCACTATTTGGTCCCCTTTATGCCAGTTGCAGCAGTGTACAAGGCTGGAACTATCCTCAACTTCAGATCTTCCTTTTAAGTCAGAGTGGAGACATGCTAGCAAGGGTTGTGTGTGGGAAGCTTGATTGCTACCTAACCTATGTGCTGTGGAAGTTCAGCGTCTAGACCTGTCAAGCTGACACCTTCCACCAAGAGTAAATTGTATTTATTATTTTCCCCCTCCAATCTTCAGCAGAGGTGCTGGAACAATTTGTATAGTGGGGTGCTGAGAGCCATTGAACCAAACTGTAAACCCTGGATATGATAGAAACCACTTCAAACCAGGGGCTATGGCTGCACCCACAGCACCCCTAGTTCCAGCACTTATGTGACATTCAGAATCTGTATAAAAAGTTGATCCTTACTTATCACTCCAGGCTCCAGTCCATTCCACCTCTCCCCATGGGTTTCGCATTCGAATTAGATTAACACTCTGTCCTCGGTAGGTAATCTGTAATCACCACAGATATCCAGTTAGAGATACAATAATACTTGCTTTCTGTAGTATTTATGCCTTACAGACAGGTGCACAAAGAATTGTCATGCAAAAGACTATGATGGAGAGGAAAAAAACATAAGTAGCTTTTAATGCGAGAGTGCTATGAGGAAGAAAAACTGTGATTAGCTTTAAATGAAAACAACTTTTTCACTCTGCAGAAACTGTTGTGCAGAATTTGGATACTATTGGGATGAATGCTATAGGGAAAAAAACTAAAATAGATCAGCTAGTGAGAAAAGTATTTCTTATGACCAAGAACTGTGTGCATACATGTCACTGTGCTCCATTAATTAAGGCCCTAGCCACAACGGTATCAGGACCTTACTAGCTACAGTCATATTTAAACATAGTTATAGCTAATAAGGTTCTGATTCTATTGCAGGCAGTGTTTTAAAGGGGCATTTTCAGGTATCCTCAGATATATATATTTCTCTGCAGATGTTTAGAAGCCATACATAGCAGGTAACATTGTGCTTTAAAACTGACCAGTCTAGTTTCACAGTCTTGGTGAATCACATATAGACATCAAGAAGTATATGAGATTTTAAAATTCTTTCAACTTTAGTAATCCAAAAGTGTTATTAAGTAACACATAGAAAGTGATTTGTACATTGTGTGAAATCTGTCACAAGTGACGACCCAAGATTACAAATGAACAAACAAACAAACAAGGTTGCCTTATTTTTAACACTCAAATACAAAATACTAAATCGTGCAGAGACTTTAAAGTGGTAGCTTAAAAAAAGTTAGTTGCTGGTTCAAAGTATAGGTTTTTATTGCAGATTTAAGATTTTTAACCTGACATTCCCTTAAAACTACCAGGACATCTAATTGCTGCAGAGGGCATGGGTAAAACAAAGCTGGAGAGTGTGTGTTAATGTGCCAATCCTGGCATGTCTCATGGGATTTAAGCAATAGTTGATGGTCACCCTATTACCTCAGACAGAAAAAAAATGAACTCCACTTATTTTCTGCAAAGTCACAAACTTGTAACAAGATACATGCTAGGTGGTTATGCCACAAAGACCTGCTATAGCAGAGCCACTTGGGATGGGGTGGGCAATGAAATATGGACCTGCCAGTGTACTGCACCCACTCCTCTTCTGTTTGACTTACTATTTATTAATCCTAGCCCTATAACCCCACGATAAACACTGCAGTTATGATTCTTTCCGAAGGTCTTGCAAATCCCTCCAGACAACACACAACATATTTTGTCTTTTTAGACTGCTTTATATCTGAGACTCTCAAACATTCATGATTTAAATCCCAGGACATGGGTGTCTGAGATATTATTGTTCCTACTATGTAGCTGAGCAGGCTCAGGTGAAGTGACTTTTGCAAGGTCACACAGCGGCAGAGTTGGGAATAGAACCCGGAGACCTGATTCCCTGTTCTAACTACTGCACAACACTCCCTCTCTTCAAACTCTTCAAGGGAATGAAGATTGTACCTGTTTGGCTCCTGTGACCGAATAGGCATGACCCTTCACCAGCTTTTTAAATGTTACAGCCTCCATGTCCAAAGCACTGGTAATCTACATTTAAAAAAGTACACAAGAATACATGTTAAAATTGTCATTGGCTTCACCTCTGTCCCTAAAAGAAAAGACATATTAGCTTCTACACACACACACACACACACACACACAGTTCATGCGAGGACCACAGGTGAACATGTACGAATGAGCCAGCATGCCACTGTTTTATTTTGTTCGGGTTTTTACAATGCAACCATCACTGTGGTACCTAAACAACAGCATTTTTTTTTTTGGATGTGGAGCCTTGCTCTCTCCCTGTTGCTCTAGTGCAGTGTTTCTCAATTTTTTAGGTTGGCGACCCTTTATTCAAAGTACAAAAAAAAAAAATTACAACCCTCCCCCACCCCATATTTACTATAAAAGAGTAAAAAAAAGTATTAATTATAAGCCCATATAGTTGGTGTGGGTGTGTTTTCAGAGGCTAACTGACCTTGAAGGTTAAGAGTGTGCAGAGAATGAGGGAGCAAGATTTTCTTTGCTTTAGATCGTAATAAAATGTTCAACACTGCACAATCCTCCTTGATTGCCTTTCATGACACCCTTGGGGGTCGTGACCCACTGGTTGAGAAACATTCCTCTAGTCTTTTCTAAGTCATTTATAAAATCTTTTAAAATGAATGCAGATACTCTTGAAACTTTATAGTGTTATGAGCTGGGTGACGCGTTGTTATGGGATTGAGACTGAACTCATCCTTCAATTAACAACTATAAACATAAGCCCCATTTTAGCCCTAGTCTACACTACAAAGTTAGATTGACGTAAGGCAGCTTACATTGACCTAACTCTCAGCATCTACACCAAAATGCAGCTCCCACCAACGTAACTCGCCCACTACACCGACTTAACTCCACATCTGTGAGAAGTGTAGCACTTAAGACATTGTAGTTAGGTTGGCAGAGTGTCAGCGTAGACACGGTGTTGCTTACGTTGACGGTTGCTGCCTTTCAAAAGCAGACCTACAATGCCCCACACTGACAGTTAAATCAGTGCAAGCACTCCTGGTGAGGATGCGCACCGCCGACGCACAGAGGGTAGTGTGCATATGCAAAAGCTATTACATTAGCGTACAGCCACTGCAGTAATTAAACAGAGATCAACTTAATTTTGTAGGGTAGACTTGCAGTTTGGGTAAGGGTGTGTATGGGGGAGAAGGTGCAACAGACAAGAAAGACTGTCTTCCTCTCTCTGTCTAATGGAGCAGCTGAAAACATGGTGGCTGACCCTGGGGGAAACCTGGGGGGAAATTTTTGAGTTAGGAGTGCAGGCTAATGAGTGCTCTTGGTGCTGTGACCAAAAGAAGGTGTTTCCTGCTATTTAATTCCCATACACAGATCAGGTCAAGAAGAAAAAAAACAAAACTTAATCTCAGCCTTTTGTCTGAATTGAGAATTCTAGATTAACAAAAGAGGTTATTTCAGCAATAGTGCTGGAGCTTATCCTGTTGTCATCAAATATGTAGAACCCATTGTCATCATGTTACTATCACAAATAGCAGAGACCACCGTGTTATTGAACAGGCCCATGGTATACAGACAATAACTCCACTAGGAAAAGGACCACTGGCTGCCCAGCGAGAGGGGGAACCACAGGATGGCCATCATGAACAGTTGGTATGGAAACAGCAAACTAACAGCCAATGGTTAAGAACGCTGTGCACTTTTTATGTGTACCTGAGCTAAGGAAGAAGTGAAGTTTGCTGTTAGAAGAGCTGGTAGACAGGCTAACATGAGATTGGCGGACACATTCGTGAGCTCCAGGAAGTCACCTGAGGGAATTCCAGTGGAGTTACTTTCTGAAGCAAATCTAGATTAAGTGCAGTTTCCTACAGTATATATGCAACCATCACCACCACACACATTTATTGGATTGGTGCAGAATGTAAACGCACGCGTACCCAGGGCTCTAGGCACCTTTGCCATACAGGCTAAACAACAAACAAAACGGAATACAACAATTTTCCAGAAAACAAGATGGAGATGAGAAGAGCCATGGTCCCAACCCTCAGTGCATGAATCTCAGCCTTGAGAAAAGACAGGCTTTGCAATGTATGGCAGTGCATGTATGTGCACACTGCAGGCAGTACATGAAGCCAAAGGTTAAGTGACTTTAACCTCCTGATGGTCAGTGAATCATTGGACACTGGAAGGCTTTGTTTGCTATTATAAAACATTTCTTCTAACGTGGGATTTGGGGATTTGCTGTAAATATTGATTAGGAGATGCACATAAATCAGCAGCCATGATGAGTGCTCCATTTGTTTCCAAAGCTTAACAGCCATTTTGGAACAAAGCTCTGTTTTTGTTAATGAATTTGGGCTTGAGAGCCTGCCTAGGGAGGGGACCACAATGTGAGCCTGAAGGTTTATTTTCACTGCAGCAGTTAGCTTGGGTGAGTACACTCAAGTCGAGCTAGGTTAGCTCGAGTGAGAGCAACCACACTGCAAAACAACACTTGAACCACAAAGAGTGACTGGATTAGCAGAGTGAAATTGGATTGGTATCCGGTTTATTGTAAATCAAGCTGCTGCATCCCTACTGTATTGCTAGCTTGAGTCCAGCAGACACCAAGAGGAGTTTGCTTGTGTGTGTGTGCCCGCATTGAATGGTTGCCAAAGGAACTCAACATGCCCAGCTAGATGCCCAGGAGCCAAGGGATCCTTGAGCCACTGCCTTGTTTTGAGAATGAGCAGCCCCAAATCCCCAGACTATTAAAATGGTCCAAGACCCACTCACCCATCACCACAACCAATAAGAAAAAGGTGCAGGATACAAAACAAGAACTCACATCAATGGAGCAGCCAAGCAGAGATCCCCTTTCCAGAGCTTTCAAAATAATTTGGTAAAGGTCACTGGGGGGTTTCCGAAGCTCGTACCATTCGGTGACCCCTCCAGTGAAGTCTTCAAAGCCCTCCGAGGTGCTTCCTCCAGACAGAGCTTCATAGCAGCCATTTACCCTGAGTGAGAATGAAGAAGGCAGATAGTTAGAATTTTCCCATTGCTGACACATGCTCTGGGCCACATTAGTCAGGAAATATCCACCAGCCAAGTGCTTGGTACGTCATGGCCATTTCCAAAGCAGAGCTGAGCAAGCCCAGACACTGGCACTTACTTGGCATAAGCTTTCTCAAGTAGGGCACTCCAGAACTCATTGCCTTGTGCCGAGTGTACAAAAGCCAGCTTCCCATCCTTCGTCGGGAGAAGATCGTCCACTACAACGTCCACCCACTCCCCAAACTGCCAGATCTGCATAGAGGAGACACAGATGTATGCAAACTGATGGTGAAAATAGCTATAGGTTCTAAGGTCACCCTCATCACCATATTATCCAAACGCCTTCCAAAAATGCATTAAGCAACATAGTTAATATCTGGTACATGTGGTTCATTCTCTATCTCTTCTCCCCAGGGAAAAAATTGTGTGGGCAGTGTCTGGTGAGCTAGGTTGTTTAGTGTGTGTTTAGCAGTTCTTGTAAAACACGGTTTCAATTCTAGTGTAGACAAACCCATTTTGAGAGAAGAATTAATTTTTATAATACCACTGTGTAAACATGGACACTAATCAACTGATAAAAATGTTTGCATGGCCAATTTTGCTGTACCCTGTGCTACTCACACTGGTACTGCAGGATGCAAAGGCTATGAAAATGAGAAGGTCATGTTCTTTGCAGAGGTCTGGCAAAGGGCCCAGGCTATTTGTTACTGCTGATGCCCAAACAACTGTGTGGTAATTAAACCCCCAAAACTTTGCAAGTCAAGTGATGGGGCACTAAGATTCCATTCAGTCCTTACAGTTAATGGGCAGAAAGGTCATGTAGTTGTCTGAAGCCTCAGTTCAGCAAAGTACTTTTGCAAGTGCCTAACTTTAAGCATGTGTCTAATTTACCTGACTTCAGCAGGACTACTCACATACTTAAAGTTAGCCATGTTCTTAAGTATCTTGATGAATTATTGCCCAAATACCCTGTGAATGTGAACCAGAAATGAAATGTTCATTAATTGGCTGAGCTCGTGAGGCATTACACTCAACTTGATAGCATTTCTGTTTGGATGTAGAATCAACTTCCAAACATTGGATCTCATTATGCTTTTTTCTCCTAGATAAAAGAACTGTCTACTATTAGAAATCTCTTCCATGTAGAAACATACTTGTATGTAGACCATAGTATAGTAACCTCTAAACCATCCCTTAGATCAGGGGTCTCAAACTCAATTTACCTTAGGGACAGTGCTAGTCCTCAAATCCTCCCAGCGGGCCAATAATGTCACTCATGCCACCCAGAACCCGCCCCCCCAACTCCGCTCCCCATCTGCCTAAGGCTCTGGGAGGGAGTTTGGGTGGGGAAGAGGATTGGGGTGCAGAAGGAGGGGGTGGGGTTGCTGGCTCTGGGAGGGAGTTTGGGGGCGGGAGTGGGTGTGTGGGAAGGGGGAGGGGGTGCAGGCTCTGGGAGGGAGTTTGGGGGCTGGGGGTGTGTGGGAAGGGGTGCAGGCTCTGGGAGGGAGTTTGGGGGCTGGGGGTGTGTGAGTAGGGGGTGCAGGCTCGGGGTGCAGGCTCTTGGAGGGAGTTTAGGAGCTGGGGGTGTGTGGGGACGGGATGCAGGCTCTGGGAGGGGGTCAGGGGGTGCAGTGCTTACCTGGGGCTCCAAGGTGGGGCAGGCCGGGAGGCCTCCATGCGCTGCTGCCCTCAGGCACCGCCCCCACAGCTTCCCATTGGCCGCAGGGGCGCTCAGGGTTGGGACAGCGTGCGGAGGCACAGCCCCGCCCTGTCCCGCCCCAGGGCTGCAGGGAGGGGCCAGCAGCCACATGGAGTAGCGCGCAGAAAGCCGCTCAGCTCCACGGCGCTGCCGGTGGTGGGCGGGGCCCCAGGCCATTTTAAATCTCCCGAGGGATGCGTGGGGGCGGGGCAGCATCCGGGGGCGGCAGGCGGGGCCAAGGGAGAGATCTGGCCCCAAAATTGCTGCAGTCCCGTAGGCCACATTGGGGAGATTCTCAGGCCGCAGATGGCCCGCGGGCTGGGACTTTGAGACCCCTGTCTTAGATAAACAAAATATTTGTAACTTCTTTAGTCTTAGTATAAGGCATGTTTTCTAGACTTCGAATAATTCTTGTAGCTTTTTTCTGAACCCTCTCCAATTTTTCCAACATCCTTTTTGAAGTATGGACACAAGAACTGGACACGGTATCCAGTAATGGTCTCATTAATGCTATATCCAGAAGTAATACCTGTGACACATATGACATATGCAATATCCTGGACAAACCTTATGGAATTAAATTCAACCTTACTGAACTAACTTAAACCTTATGGAATAAAGTTTTAATACCTTTGGAGTCCATTGTACTGAAAATGCAAATGTTTGTGCACTATGGTGGAATTGCATAGAACTTCTTTCGGAGGAAGGCAGGATTAATGCAATTTCTGGGAGATATTAGGAACATCAAAGCACTTTTGGGGACAATGTGTGTGCAGTGGATTTCCTAGGAAATACATGGGGGTGAAGGGAATGCAAATGACCCATCTCAAATCTGACTTTTTTAAGCCGCATTTTGAGCAGAGACCTATTGTTTGGCTGATTACCGATTAGTCTTTTCAAAGACCCAAACTGGATAAATGAGTGAGTCTCTTGGGAGTTCTTGTTCAGAGCAAAGGGTGTGATGAACTTGAAATCACAGGAAAACTGCTGGGTGGAGGCTGAAGGACTGCTCCATCTGGAGTCGGTGTTGCAGTTAGGACAATCTCTGATAAGCTTATTAGTAGGTATATAGGTTCTTTTATTGTTTTTAATATGTTTTCTCTGTATTGCTTTTAACTTAAGAATAAAATGTGCTTGCTTAGGAGGAGTGCTGTGGTAGCTTAACTGTGGTAACTACACATCTCTGAAGAGAAGGCAAAAGAAGCCTACTTATTCAGCCTGTCTTTTGCTGGGGATATCACGGGATGGTCAAGGGACTATGCAGCGTGGAAATATCCTGGTCAGAGGGGGGAGAGAGAGAGAGAGAGAGAGAGAGATGTGTCTTCACCCAAGAGAGCCAATGGACAGGGAGTTATAAGCCTAAAGTGGGTGCCCTTGCTGGATCACAGAGGGGGAATACAGGTGCAGTTGCCCTGAATTGTGACAATACCATCTCCCTACTCCCACTTCGTAGTCTCCTTCTTATACATTGAAGGATTGTATTCATCATCTTAGCTACAGCATCCCACTGGGAGCTCATGTTATCCTGTGACCCCTAAGTCCTTTTCAGAGTCACTCTTTTAAGTGACTTCGACTAAGTCCCATTGAAAGTCAATGGGAATGCAGCTCCTTAGTGAAGTAGAGGGATTTAACAATATTTGATATACATGCTTCCAAAAAAAAATAAAATTAAAAAAAACAATCTCCTGCTTGTTTCTGCTGCTAGAACTGTATCAAACTTTGAATGGAGCCTGGTGTGATAATGAGATCTTCCATTATCTGATGTGATGGAGTATGACATCTGCTCACAGCTGGCGGGTACAGGTTGAATCAAAACACTGCAGTGTCATGCTCTGCATGAAGTTTTAAATGCACAGCTCATGGGACTGGGAAATAAGGTTCTGTAGATGTCCAGTTACATTTAGACATGTGATTAGTAACACAGCTGGGTGTGGTTCGGTCATAGTGCACAAGGAAGGTACAATTTAAAAAACAGTAGAGAATCAGACCCACATGCCTTGCACATTATGCACTCATTAACACTTGTGCCAAAAATTCCTACTCTTATTTAGCAGCATTTTACAGCGTATTTAGTATCATTCTGCACACAAGTAAGGAACAAGATGGAGAGTCAGGCCCTTTTTTTGGGGGGGGGTGGTTAGATGGCCCCCATTGCTGTAGTATCTGCGCACATCACACTCAATAGATTTATCCTCAGCCCTTGAGGTAGGCAAGAGCTATTCTCCTCATTTTATAGAGGGAGAATTGAGGCACAGAGAAGCTAAGTGGCTTGCCCAAGGTCACACAAAATCTAGGGCAGAACACGGTCTTGAACCCAGGTCTCCTAGATCCTGTGTTAATGCCCTAACTACCTGACCATCCTTCCTCTTGCAGTCCTGTTGTGAAGACCTCATCTTGGCCAACAACTGGTGATTGAACTGGGGACCACCACAGCTAAAAGCATGAGTCTCTAGCATTTGTGCTAAAGAGGCAGGTTCTGTAGCTGTGGGCTAATACAGAATAGGCTTGGGGTGGGGGAAGGGAATGGGTGACCCTGTGTGTTAATGCACTAGTCTTTCACCAGTGGAGATTGGGGAAGTTTAAATGCGTTTGGTGGTTTTAACTTAGCCCCTAGTCAACATATTGTCCAGATGAGAAAAAACACCCTAGTCTGTGCTCAGAAGAGAGCCAGAAATGGTATTTCAAGGGTAGATAGCTGCATTTCAGAATACAGGGAAGAATGTACACTATACAAGTAAGCATTGCTCTCACCAGAACTATTGGCCTCCCTCTGTGGGAAGCACCTACTCCCTTCAAGTGTTTCAATTGTCAAAAACTGAATTTTCAATTTGTTTTAATGAGAATTCAGAATAACTACTTCACTCTTCAGGGTTTCTACACTGCTTAGTCATTGCAGCAACTCAGCTCACAGAAACTGGCCTCCGTCCAGATCTGTTTAACTGTCAGGACAAAAACATGATAGTTCAGTTCAAGACTGCCCAGAGAGCAAGCACAAATTCTTGATAATCAGCCTGGTTTCATTCCCCATTGGTAAGAATGTCAGTAGACAAGGAGGTACCTAGAAAGGCATCAGTGCATTTGCAGTTCCTCTGCCATGCAGTAAGACCACAGATCAAGATTCTATGCTTTTTTATTTTATTCAAGTGCCCCAGATATATCATGATCCTGAAATTAGTCAAGTTTAGGGATTTCTAAGGTGCCTAACACATGGTATCTTAAATTCCAGCCTCCAATGAAGTCATTCAACACTTGGGTAATATGAAAGTGCAGAGAAGGTGCTAACCCTCCAATTAAAGACTAACAATTCTGTAAAGTGTATATTAAAATAGCTTATAAAAAGTTTTAAATTCCAGGTTTTCCAAGTAGAAATGCCACAAAATACGTAACTGTCACGTCAGGATGCAGCTGATATTTGCCAAGGCGACAACACAGAATTCTCATGCCAAATTTCTACCTAAATTAAATATAGGAAATTTATTTTATAAAGTACCCTGGTTAGATGATCTGATAAAGAACTAGAGCAACACATACAACATTTTATATCTGCAAAGTGCTTTACATAATTAGTTAATTAATCCTTAGGGCGTTTAAATTAATGGATTTTAAGGCCAGAAGGGACCATTAGATCATCTAGTCTGACCTCCTGTAGAAGATAGGCCAGAGTATTTCCCCCTTCACCCCTGTATTGAGCCCAGTGACTTATGTCTGACTCAAGCAGGGGTAGGCAACCTTTCAGAAGTGGTGTGCCGAGTCTTCATTTATTCACTTTAATTTAAGGTTTCGCGTGCCGGTAATACATTTTAACGTTTTTTAGAAGGTCACTCTCTATAAGTCTATATTATATAACTAAACTATTGTTGTATGTAAAGTAAACAAGGTTTTCAAAATGTTTAAGAAGCTTCATTTAAAATTAAATTAAAATGCTGATCTTACACCGCCAGCCCGCTCAGCCCGCTTCCAGCCTGGGGTTCACCTAGGCCTGCAGCGGGCTGAGCGGGGCCTGCGGCCGGGACGCCGGCTGGCAAGGGGCCGGCAGCCGGGACCCCAGACCTGGGGCGGGGTTCAGGGGTCAGGGCAGAGGGCTGGGGGGATGTGGGGGGTGCAGGGCAGAAGGCTGTGGGGAGGGGTGCAAGGCAGAAGGCTGGGTGTGGGGGGGTTCAGGGCAGAAGGCTGTGTGTGGGGGGGGTGCAGGGCAGAGGGCTGGGGAGTGTGTGGAGGGGTTCAGGGGTCAGGGCAGAGGGCTGTGTGTGTGGGGGAGGTGCAAGGCAGAAGGCTGGGTGTGGGGAGGAGTTCAGGGGTCAGGGCAGAAGGCAGTGGGGGGATTCAGGGGTCAGGGCAGAGGGCTGGGGGTGTGGGGGTGCAGGGCAGAAGGCTGGGGGGTGCAGGGGTCAGGGCAGAGGGCTGGGTGTGGGGGGGAGTTCAGGGGTCAGGGCAGAGGGCTGGGGGGTGTAGGGCAGAAGGCTGGGTGTGTGTGGGGGAGTTCAGAGGTCAGGGCAGAGGGCTGGGGGTGTGTGGGGGTGCAGGGCAGAAGGCTGGGGGTGGGGGGGAGTTCAGGGGTCAGGGCAGAGGGCTGGGCTGTGTGTGGAGGTGCAGGGCAGAAGGCTGGGTGTGGGGGGGGAGTTCAGGGGTCAGGGCAGAGGGCTGGGGTGTGTGTGGAGGTGCAGGGCAGAAGGCTGGGGGTGGGGGGTTCAGGGGTCAGGGCAGAGGGCTGGGAGTGTGTGGGGGTGCAGGGCAGAAGGCTGGGGGGGGAGTTCAGGGGTCAGGGCAGAAGGCTGGGTGTGTGTGGGGGTTCAGGGCAGAGGGCTGGGGTGCTCAGCTCGTGGGGGTGCTCCCAGCCCCCTGCCCTGAGCGGCTCATGGCAGGGGGCTGGAAGGGATGTGCCCTGTTCCACCCCCTTCCCCAAGGCCCCATCCCTACCTCTTCTCTGCCTCCTCTATGGAGCAGGGAGCACGCTGCCGCTCGGTTCTGCTCCGCTCCCCCTCTCAAGGGCCATCAGCTGATCGGTGGCAGGGAGAGGGAGTGGGAGGAGGAGGGGCAGGAAAACACCACGCTGGGGGAAGAAGCAGGGGAGGGGGGAAGCTTGGCTGCTGCAGGACCAAGCTTCTGCCTCCTGCCCCCGCAAGGGAGAGCAGTGGGCGGGGGGGCTGAGTGGGGCTGGGGGCCGGGACCCCCCCCACCAGCACTCTCCCCTGCAGGGGCAGGAGGCAGAAGCTTGGTCCTGCGGCAGCCAAGCTTCCCCCCTCCCCCACTTCTTCCCCCAGCGTGGTGCTTTCCTGCCCCTCCTCCTCCTCTCACCGGGCAGGCAGCAGCGTGCCACTCAAAATCGGCTTGCGTTCCGCGTTTGGCATGCGTGCCGTAGGTTGCCGACCCCTGGACTAAAGCATCTCTTCCAGAAAGGCATCCCAGCTTGATCTGAAGACCGCAAAAGGTGGAGAATCTGCCATTTCCCTGGCGTGTTTGTTCCAATGGTTAACCATCCTCACTGTTAAAAATATGTGCCTTGTTTCTAACTGGAATTAGTCTGGCTTTAGTGTCTTGTTCTTCTTCTAACAAGACATTGGTTCTTGTTATGCCTTCCTCTGATAGATTAAATCGCCTTTTAGTACCCAGTATTTTTCCCCATGAAGATACTTATACACTGTGATCAAGTCACTTCTTCATCTTCTTTTTGAACAGCTAAATTGATTGAGCTCTTTAAATCTCGCACTGAAATTCTTGTCAGAACTGGTATTAGTATCAAGCATTCCTGGCTCCCAGTCCTTTATTATTACAATAGCAGCTACTGGCTTCAACTGAGATCGGGGACCCATTGTGCTAGATGTTGTACAGACGCAAAGACATAGAGGAAGTGACTTGCCCAAGGTCACATGGCAAGTCAGAGGCAGAGCCAAGAACAGAATCCAAGTCTCAAAGTCCCAGTCCAGTGCCCTATCCAGTGATTCCCACTGCCACTTGTGGTCCTGTGTTCAGACTGTGCTTCTGCCTACATGGGCCAAACCTAAATGCAGCTAATGTTTGTAATTTCTCTTTATTTGGTCCCTCTTGCCCATAACGTCAGGCTTTCTTCCAACCCCACATCATCTTCCCTCCTTTCCCAGCCTGGCACTCCCTGCACAGAATGGGAGTAACCGTGATGAATCAGCTTTGCTACGGCAGTGAAATTCACTAGGCCTTGGGCTTTACCCTACGGGCATTGCTCAATGGTGATTAAACCAACTGGTTTACTAGCCAAACAAATCTTTCTTGGTTTAGATAGAGATCAGTGCAATTTTCTTCCTGCTAAATACACATGTACAGCACTACGCCCAAAATAAATAACAGTGCAGGTAAAGCAAAAATAAATAAATAACGACATTAGTATTAACTTTGAATTCCTGCTGAGGGTGGAGAGCTGGAACTACAGCACAAAGGTAACCACTAGGACCGTTGTCCCAAAAGCCACTGGCATTGCACCAACAAGGTACAGTTACGGGTGTGGTTTAGCACTGAAAAGGTGCTCAGTGCTGAACAAAGGCAAAAAAAAGTCTCTTCTTAAAGAGCCAACAATCTAACAGGGGAGAAAGAGAGAATAACTAAACCAGTATAAGCAGCTTTATACCTGTATAACCGTATCCACACCAGGAGTTGTATGCTTTAGCGAGATCAGTTTAAAACTAATACAGAAAAAGTGGTACAAAAACTGTGTAGACAAAGTCCTAACACAAGTGCCCTATACAAGTTGTTCTAAGGTCTTTGCTTACTGATGGTGACATGCTTTCTTGCTTCCTACCAGCTTCAAGACATGCATTTCTCATTGGTAACTGAGCTCTTCAGGCTGCCAGAGACCTCCCTGTTTCTAGCAGGTAACAAGTTGCTACTGATTTCTCTCTTTCCAAAACCTCTTAACAAAATAAGACCAACACCTTTCCACCAAGGTTTAATGTTCCACCCCTGCCTGCAAAACCCTGGGGGAAGCTGGTCCTACATGAGATTCAGTGGTTTTTAAGGTTACAACTGTTAAAATTGCCAATGAACATGATACAAAATGGGTATCACACAGCCTGATAGGAACCTTTTTTTGGTCCACACATTATTTTCACACATATACACATTTTTCACTTGGGCATCTTTGGGAAAGATACCAATAGTCAAGTGTTATAGGGTGGGCTGGCCCTTTAAGGGGAGTGGGTCTCAGCTCTATCTGTACCTAGTTATCTGCCTCGTATGTGATGGGTTTGGCCCAGTGGTTGGCCAGGTATCATGACAAGGCATCATGCGATGGTATTTCAAGGGCTGGGGCTTCCTATAAGAGATTTTCCTGTTTCAAAGAGGGGGAGACCTTTCTGAAGAAGCCCAGAGTAAGCCTGGAGAGAGATCTTGGCCCTGATGCAAAGATAAAGAGGGAGAGAGACCTTCAGGGGATACGTGGTCAAAGTGGGACAGGGATGGAACCTGCTGGGAGCTACCTGCTGCCAGGGCAGGTAGCAAAGCCCTTAAGAAGGAACTGGGAGCTCAGGAAGGGTGAATTTAACTGCTGAGTTTGGAGAAGGCGGCTGGGAGATTCTAGCTTTGAGTTAAACGGTTATTTTGTATTAAATAAACCAGACCCCAGGAGGGGAGAGTAATTAAAAAGCACCAGTTGTGGCAGTTTTACTGGGGAAGGAGGTAAACTGAGGGAGCAGCAGGGTCCAACACCAGATGAGGTGAGACTTTCTTACATCCCAGCATCTCACCTGGAAGTGGAAGATGCCAGCATATCCATTCTGGAAGCTCTGCCCATGGGGGACCACTCGATGGAGGATGGTTTCATTCAAGGTGAGAGAAGCAATTGCAGCTAGGAGCCAGCAGTCACCTGAATGAAGGCAGAAGGAAAAGTTAGTCAAGAAAGTTCAATTTGCGCCAAGGATGGGAAATAACACTACCGTTTCTTCAGCAGAACCTAGCTGCATTGGATCAAATAACTGCATGGTACGCGGCAGTTACATTTTATTCTCAGGAGAAAAATAAAAAGGTGCCAAGCAGTAAACATAATGGAGTGCAAGATTTCAGGCTTGTAAGTTACCGGAGCCATTTGGCAACTCAGGCACCCACTGGGGAGAAAGATATTTGCATAAACCACACATCAATTCTTGCAGCTAACCAAAACTAGCTGTACAATTCCCCATGAGTCAGAGCAACCCGGGGCTCCCGCGCAGACATTCTCCTAAGCCTCCTGCTGCAAGTTCACACACATCCTCACCCTTGTTTTCCAAAGCTGATCATTCTAAGTTTTGCTGCTGATTTGCTCTTCTCACTTACGTGGCACCAAAAATATGGCAATGCTGATGATGAATGGGATACTCTGGGCTTTAGTCTGACTCAGCAAAAGTCTGATATCCACTTGGTTTTTTAGATCAAAAGTGATGGAAGCCCCCTTGGATTTCTACACTATGGCTGTTACTCGGCAGAGATACGAACATCCAAGGTGAAGGGCATAAGGGAAGCAACCATTTTGGCCCTCACATTTGCAAGTTGCCTAAAACTCATAGTTCCATGCAGATGAGAGGAGAAATTTCCTTCCACTGGAGCTTCTGCCCCCTCACAGTTTGACCAGGTACCTCATAAGTTGCAGTCCCCAAGCAAGTTTATCCAGTTCTCTGTGCACTTTGCACAGTGTTTTTGCTTGGGTGTTGGGGGAGGTGAGATCCTGTGCTGGTCCAGAACTCACCGCCCAGGGAGAGGGGAGCTTTAAACAACCCTCGTGATCCTAGGTTGCTCTGGAAGCTGGAGCAGCCCTTGGCATAACTGAGACGGCTCCAAGAGCCTAACTTATGGCAGCCTCCTGGGGATGCCCTATGGGCCGCAGTTCAGCTCAGAATCTATGGAGCGCTATGGACTGTGGCCCCACACCTAACACACACACCCGGCCCAGTGCCCACAGCCCTAATCCCCCATGCCAGGGCTTGCATGTTCCTCCCCTGGCCAGATATGGAGCTTTTAGAGCCCCTTTTATCCAGCATAAAGGGGCCAGAATGGGGGTGAGGATCTCAGCCAGGGTAGGTTTTACTTTAAGCTATGCCACTACAATTGGTTACACTTATTCAGGACCTGCTATGGAAGATAAAGTATCAGATGACTAGTACCATCAGCAGGCCACAGAGCTCAAGGCCACTATGCACAGCCAAGGAAACTGTAGGGAAAGGGTATAAAAATAGTGACTCTTGGCACGTCCATAGCACCCTTCATCTCAAAGTGCTTTTGAAAACATCAATAAAGCCCTGTATGTCTGTGCAGTCAGTCCTCGTGGAAAAAACGCGTCATGAAGCAGTGAAACAACTTGCCCCAGGGTTGAGCTGCAAATCAATAGCCAAGCCAGGAACAGAACCCTGGAGTCCTATCTCACTGCTCCTTGCTCTAACCATTAGAGCACTGCCTTAGCTAAAGAACAAGACCCCAGCGTGTCAGTGCCAGGAGGCGTGGTCAAAGTGAAGCTTGGGAAGAGTTCACACACTGTGTAAATAAATATCTATTAAAGATAACTTACAACTTATTTTTGTGCCAAAAAAAATCCCTACGTAGCACCGTGGAACACCATGTGGAACTCCTTGCCACAAGATATCCATGAGGCTAAGAGCTTAGCAGGATTTAAAAAAGGATTGGATATTTATATGGATAATGAGACTCTCCAAAGTTACAATAGTAATTAAAAACAAAATGAAGATGGGATATTACCAATCCTCCTGCATCAGGGCATCAGCCAATCTCAAACAGGGTTAGGAAGGCAGTTTCCTGAGGGGTAGGATCTCTGATCACTATAGGATTTCTTGCACCTTCCTCTGAAGCAGCTGGTGCTGGCTGCTGTCAGAGAATGGGCTAGGTGGACTCCTAGTCTAATCCAGTTTGGCAATTTCTGTGTTCCCACAGCTTGACAAGTCCAAGGTCACCACAGCAATTTGGGCTTAACTTGTCGCTTTGCTGTTCACCTTTAATGGGGACCAGAAAACTACTTAGTACCAGAGCAGAAAGAGCCAGATGTGGGGCTGCCCACCTTGTCTGCCAGCTCCTTACAAAGCTCTTTCAGTGGTCTCTGCTGGCCCACACTTGCTGCCTCCTCTGCTTCTGCACAATCTCAGAGGGACAGATTAAAGACTGCTTCAGTGCAGTGGCAAAGGAGTAGATGGATGAAGGCTGGCAGCAGATGGGAAGGAGTGGACAAGCAGATGAGGCTTTTTAAGTCCAAAGAATGCTGTATTGGGACTCACTTTCAGAAACAGCTGTGACAGCTGGCAACCAGCCAGGTGCTGTTAATGCCATTTTCCTCCCACATACACCCCCAGTGGACATCAGAACTGCATTGTTTAATTCCCCCTCTCCCCCCACCCCGGGTGTTCCTGGGATATTTAAAGTTTCATGGAATTTGCACAGAGCTGGACTCCATTCCTGCTCCAACTGCCAATCTGCTGTAGGGAGGGGCATAGTGCAGACATACATGCCCCCATGCTGACTGCAGCTGTCAGGGGGCTTCCCTCATCCAGGGCAGCACTCATCCCAGGCTAGAAAAAACACAGGCAGCAAGACTGCTGCCGCCAAACTTACTGGTGAACACAGCTCATTGCAGTGTACTAAATATCCAGTTGGTATAACTCCGAAGTTTGCATCACTCCAATGCAGCTGCTGTTACACCTTTCAAATTCAGAGACTCTCCTCCCATTGAGACACACTTAAAAAATGTGCATCATGGGAGGAAAATGCCTTCTTTGTGTTTAATTGATTGCATCTTTGCATTGTGTATTGATTTAAAATGTGACTAATGGGTCTGGGAGCAATGCAGAGGCAGCGTCCAATACCTGGAAAGGGTGCAGTATTCTCCTGGGGTGGGAACTCTACTAAACGAGGTTTGTGCCTGGGTTAGGAACATTTCATGTTAAACTTAAGGCACCCCCTCTTCTGGCCAAAGTTCAGAGCTAAAGTGAAGCATTAGTGCTCGTAAAGCACACCGAGATCCTCAGATAGGAGCCATATAAGTGCACAGTATTATTATTATATAGATGACTCCTCCACCCTCCCATCCCCTCCGATCCTCTGCTTTGATGGCCCTAATCTTGCCTTTAATAGAAATAGAGTCATGCAGTAGGCGTGATTCAAACAGGCTATAGACTGGACTCTGCAGAAGGGGTTGCCGCTTACAGGAGTAGCCCATAACCCAAAAGGCCTCGGGTAAAATTTCCAAAGGTGTCTAAATTCATCTTCAAATGGGATTTAGGCACTTAGAACCCTAAATCCCACTGACAGAGAGACTTGGGCTCTTAGGGTCTAAGTCACTTAGGCACTTTTGAAAATTTCACTCTTGATCTACATACAGGTTTTGTACATATACACTATATATTTTAAACAGATATAGTTATAGCAGTACTGTCTCTAGTGTGAATGCAATTATACTGGCATAAAGGCGCCTTATACTGATATAACTATTCCTGAATGGAAGAGGAATAAACTATACTGATCTAACCACCTTTACACCAGTATAACTGTATAAAGCTGTACAACCTCTCGCCACACTGGGGGCAGGAGGGAAGGAAGAGGGGGTTGTACAGCTTTAACTAGACTGATATAGTTTGAGCAGTACAACTTGTGTGTGTAGATGAGTCCATCTGTCTCAGAGCACTATCCCCTCTGGTTTAAATTAATCCAAATCTAGCCTCCAACCCGCAGTAGTCAGAATAATCCGTCCAAAGGTAATGGTGCAGATTTGTACATTTCCAGCCCTAGGTTTCTCTAGCTCAGAAATATTCTCTCTAATCCATTTTTTTGTAATTCAAGGCTGGGGATCTTAGAGAACATTACAGAGAAGAGAGAGCGAACACACACACACCACACACACACACCCAAAGATAAAACTAAATAGAAACTACAGTAAAGGAAACCAGACAGAATATCACCATTTCATCTCAGCAAAAGGCAGGACCAGTCTTTCCTTTCTGCCTGTTTTAAAACCTCACGGGGGGGAATCATATCTCTGTGGCATTTTTTCCTTCTCTATTATGTGTAATGTGCCAACAGTGGTCTGGCCTTGAGTTGCAAAAAGGGAGATCGTTATTGAGTCAGACACATTGCAGAGAAGGCTTAAAACCACTTGGAAAGCAATTTAGCTTGACCATATCACTAACTCCCTTTTATCCAGGGGAAATTCAGAGGGTTAGAAGTCAGTGTCAGTCCCAAATAGATCTAATTTATTTGTAAAAATGGCACTGGGGCAGTGGCCCTTCACTGTGTAGTTGCAAGAAGAAAAAAAAAAAGTACAGTTTTCCCTTCTTATTCCCCCCCTCCACACACACACACTTCTGTGTTCAGGGAGCTGTGATATTTCACAGAAGGGAGAATGGATTTAATGTGACACACAGCATCTATCTACTGTACTATTTAAAGTTACACCTGGTGATCTGATGGTTTGGACTAGCCCACTAGAAACCAGAGCTTGCGGGAAGAGATGAACTGGGAGCATGCAGTCTCACAGGGCTGGGAACAGCTAATAACTGCAGGAATATGCTGCAAAGGAAGCTTGGAATTATTGGGATTTGCACAGCAGGCCTCATGGCAGCCTATAATGAGGGGGAAGGGGAAAATCATGAAACATTCAGGCCCCTCTGTGCACTCATATGCCAAACCCCTGCCCAAGACCCAGGTCCTGCATCAAGCTCCATGTGTATGGGTCCCTCCGAGAGCCCCAATGAAGTTATCCGGAGCTCCATACAGGAATCTGCCCAGGAGGATCTCATTGTAGGATTGGGGCATAAAGGAGATGAAATTGTAAGCTTTTGGGGGCAAGGACCATTGTTTTGTTCTGTGTTTGTACACTGCATATCACAATCGGATCCTGGTCTGTGACTGGGGCTCCTAGGTACTTGCACAATACAATTTAATTACACCTCTACCCCGACATAACGCTGTCCTTGGGAGCCAAAAAAATCTTACCGCGTTATAGGTGAAACCGCGTTATATCGAACTTGCTTTGATCCGCCGAAGCGCGCAGTCCCGCCCCCCTGGAGCACTGCTTTACCGCGTTATATCCGAATTCGTGTTATATTGGGTCGCATTATATCAGGGTAGAGGTGTATTTCATTAATTCATATGGACCTTATCCCCAATTTAAGAATATGCAGGACAAGGATTCTCTGTTAGAACAGTGATGTTTGAATGCTATATTTGTCCCTCTATCTTATTCTTAGGTTACTTTCAGGCTCCCATTTTTGTAGTATCCGAGTGCATCATTAGCTTATTTATCCTACCAACAGCCCTGTGATGGAGGAAAATGCCATTATCCCCATTTTACGGATATGAAAACTGAGGCACTCAGAAACTAAGCGATATGGCTACGGTCACACAGGAAGTTCATCACAAAATATGGAATTGGAGACAGGTTTCTTGAATCATAGGCTAACACCCTAACCACTGGGCCATCCTTCCTCAAACACGGAATTGGGGGGGGAAGGGGGAGATGGACATACAGATTAAAGCATATAATCTCTAAAGGCTTTATGAAAGAAGGAAGCAGGAGATGCTAGTCATGTTTAAGAGTCCTTCAGAGATGCACCTATTCCAGTATTCATGTGAAACCACTAAGCATAAACAAGCAAGCACTTAGGAGCAACATTTCTCCGGCAGCAAGAATCCAACTTCTGCCCCCAGATTCCCTTCTTCCCAGTCTCTCAACACCAGCACTAATAATAAGCGAGACACCCCCCCCCCCCCAAGGGGAAGCCAGCAGCATCCCTACCGAGGGCTCCCTGGCAGATGTCTGTGCGGGTGGCTCCATCAACAATGAACTGCGGGTTGGAACACATTTCCTGAAACAAAACATAGTTTGGTTTTTAAAGTTTCAGTGACTGGGATATCAGTTCTTAGAATGCTATGCAGTCCAGCTAGGCAAAGCCATAACCTTTGATCTACATTTGTTAACCCTGAAGTATGTGGCCACTTTTTCACAATGGCAGCCCAGTGAACATTTAGGATTATGTGCATGGTAAGTATCCAAAGTCTCTTAATCATCCTGGTTAGAGACAGTTTTTGAAAGAAGGACAAAGACAATTACTGTTGGGTGTTTGTACAGAGCCTAGCACAATGAGGTCCTGTCCTGGTCCATGACTAGGACTTTTTAGGTGCTGAGTAATACAATATATAATACTTTTATTGTAAATTCTTTGGAGCAGTCCTTTTGTTACATGGTTGTACAGTACCTAGTGCTATGGGGCCCTGGTTCCCCACTGGGGCCTCTGGACAGTACTACGATACAAACAACAAAAACTCCTCCTCCATGCTGTATCTCATAATACAAGCACAGGGGAGTCACTCACATTTAATAACAGGTGCTCCACATGTAGAAGGAATACAAAGAAAAACATCTTCGCAAAGCATGCAGTCAGCATTGCAGGAGGTCAGAGAGTTCGCCACTATATGCACTCAGATACTACAGTGGTAAGGCCATATAAATAGATAGGTAGGCTGTTTATGGATTTTAAAGAGAGCTGGATGATTTAATGACTAGACAGGCATGCAGCAGTAAAAACTGCACAATTCACTAAGCATATTCCTCTGAAGCACCAGATATCGGCCTCTGCTACAAGTGGGATTCCAGACTTATCTTACGAATGGTTCAATCTAGTACAGCAAGAAGCGGGATACAAAGGAGATGGCTGATTGCTCTGATTTGAAACAGCAGGAGCCAGGTTACTAAGCTAGTAGCATTTAGCTGATACAACATGGCAAACCCTGGGTTCTAATTAAGCAGTTGCACTCAATCGTTGGAATCAGGGTGGATTGTTAGTTAAATCAGCTAAATCAATGGCAGAAACAGAAATAGTTGCTAGTTCTTTGGCTCTAACCACCAGACAGCACTGCCTATATGGGTTTGAAAATTCCACCATGACAGAATTTACAGAGGCAAACAAATAAAACCCCAATTTTCCTTGTTTCATTGATTGCCCAAAGAAAAAGATTCAGGAGCGATTCTCTATATAGGACACAAACAAATACATCCCATAAGTGGTACGTGGGAGGAATTAATTCTTGCCTCACCGTGGGTCTCTTCCACTTGATTCCATAGGTTTTGGAGGAGTTTGGACCCAATTCTTTGAAGCCCAAGGAGGCGGCTGCAGGAGGGAAGGTGTCATCTCGGAAGAGAGCTCCACTCTGTAAGCATGCATTCCGAAGCTTCTCAAAGTCCTGGCCCAAGTACTTCATTGCATTCTCATGCTGCCCCAGGCCTAGATCCTTAGCCCTCCGCTTCTGGACCTGAGCGGAGACGCCTGTGCAATACACTGGGGTGATGATTTCTTCTGCCATCTTTGGCAACTATTGGTCTAGGCAAGCCCCACTGAAACAGAGAAGACAAGAATAAACAGCATAAGTGGAGAACTGAACCTCACAACCCCTTACACAGCTTTAGCCAAACAACCTAATAGCAAAGCATAGCATGTAACCTGATGAGTATACATAGCTGTACTAAGCCCTCACCTCCCCAGATGGACCTGCTCTCCACTGCATGTAGTTCTCACCTGCATAGATATCTTCCAACAACACTTAACTTTATGTGTTTTTCTCTCCCTGGCTGTGTGAAGGACCCACCCGAAACAGACACAGTTCTCTTATGCTATCTGTAACAACAGTAAGGCCTTATCTATGCTAGCAATCTGTACCAGGAAATGGTCGGTTTGCATAGTGCCACTAAGGCCATATGTATACCTTACAAGCTTACAGCAGCACAGCTGTACCGCTGTAAGATCACTCGTGTAGCCGCGTTATGCCAATGGGAGAGAGCTCTCCCGTCTACATAATAAAACCAGCTCAACGATCAGCAGGAGAGTGTTTCCCACCGACCTAAACGCTCACGTGCACAGCGCTATGCTGACAAAACTTATATCACTCAGGGGTGTGTTTTTTCACACTCCTGAGAGACACAAGTTTTGCCGACATAAGTGCTAGTGTAGACATGGCCTAACAAAACTATTTAGGCAGAGCATGTTCACATCTGGCCATTTGTGCCAGTGTCCTGTGTCTACACAGCATCAAGTTGTATCAGCAAAATTATGTTGCACTGTGGGTAGGCATCCCAGTGTCCTCCATGCCACTTTCAGGCAAACTACCTTGTGGGAAGTTGATGCTGTGTATTATGTGGTGGGTGCTGTGTATTCTGGGATGCCTCCATGCATCTCAGGAAATTGTGGGGTGATGGACTCAAGACAGGGGTCAGATTTCAGAATGGTAGCCAAGTTAGTCCGTATCAGCAAAAAACAACGAGGAGTACTTGTGGCACCTTAGAGACTAACAAATTTATTTGGGCATAAGCTTTCGTGGGCTAGATCCCACTTCATCAGATGCATGGAATGGAAAATACAGTAGGAAGATATATACACAGAGTACATGAAAAGATGGGGGTTGCCTTACCAATTCTAATGAGACACTTCAATTAAAGTGGGCTATTATCAGCAGGAGGAAAAAAATCACTTTTGTAGTGGTAATCAGGGTGGCCCATTTCAAACAGTTGACAGGAGTGTGATTTTTAAATGGACCGTGTCCCTTTGAAAATGCCAGCCTTACTTCTGGGGGAGTCAAGGGGGCCAAAGGGAGCAGAGGCTTTCAATGGGAGTTTGAGAGCCTCAAGACTCTGTGGAGTAATGTTCTGAACAGACCCAACAACCGAATGGCTGGCCAGCAGGATTTAGAACACAATGTAAAATGAGGTAACAACGTTTGGATTATACAAACCAATGGAGCCTGCCCATTGCATTGGCAGAATTTCATGAGTTGATTTATTATCATGTGTTTTTTTTATTTCAGCATGGTAACAAATGCAGTGCAATTTCCAAAGTTTCCCAAGAAGAGACAAAAAGGTTCTAGCAGACAAAAAGCTTTACCCTGGGAAGATATTTAAAGACAGAAGAGGAATATAGCACTCTGGAGCGGCTGAACATTCTTCAGGTACTTTAGAATTTGTTCACACACAGAATAACCCGTCCATACGATTCCAATTAGTGTGATAGAGTTGTTCATAGAACTAGCATGCAGGAAAACGCCCACAGGGGATAAAATCATTGACTGTTATGCTGCCCAACACCACCAAGTCCTGCAGCTGCAGAACTAATTACATGATAAAATACCATACCTGCAGCATTAGCAAGCCACCCAGATAAACAGCAATCCCCACACCCACAATTAGCTCCCTTTCTGGTTACTGGCTGTGAAAAGAATGTGAATCAAGAAGATTCAAGGGAAAAGGAGGTAACAAACAGGAACCACAACCCCACAGCTGGCAACTTCCTGTGGACTCAGACCAAGAGCATGGATCTGAACTCCTGGAGGTCTCTCCAGAACCCAGCACTTCCAGGCTGCGGAGTATTTCTATCATACAATTAGCCAGATCTTCAACTGATGTCAGTCAGTGTAACTCCACTGAAGCCAATGGAGTTATGACAATATACAGTATATAGTCTTTAAGGTGCCACCAGACTCCTTGTTGTTTTTATGACAATATACAGTAGCAGCTGAGGATCTGGCCCAACATGTCTTCAGCCTGGTCTTCACTACCAGTTTTAAACCACGTTAGACAACTATAGCACAGTCAGCCTCTGCACACTGAGGTACTTGGCCTAAATACTGTTGGCAACTCCTGCATTGGTAACCGTGTTTCCCAGAGAGGTAACATGGGTGCACTAAGCTGCTGACAAAGGTGTTTTCAAACCTGGTTTAGTGGACAAAGGCAAAACAGGCATCAATACCTTTGCCAAATGCAATGGAAAAGATGAGGGACTATTGTTTAAAGAGACTATTTTTAGCAGTGTACACCCTGGAGATACTACTAGTTTCTTTCTCCTAGCTGTCGTCTGTTTAGACCAGGGATCGGCAACCTTTGGCCCGCGGCATGCCAGGGAAAGCTGCTGGCAGGCCGGGCCGGTTTGTTTACCTGCCGCGTCCACAGGTTTGGCCGATTGCAGCTCCCACTGGCCGCGGTTCGCCGTCCCAGGCCAATGGGGGCTGCGGGAAGCGGCACGGGCCAAGGGATGTGCTGGCCGCCCTTCCCGCAGCCCCCATTGGCCTGGGACAGCAAACCACGGCCAGTGGGAGCTGCGATTGGCCAAACCTGTGGACGCGGCAGGTAAACAAACCGTCCCGGCCCGCCAGCAGCTTTCCCTGGCAGGACGCGGGCCAAAGGTTGCCAATCCCTGCTTTAGACTGTAAGCTCTTCGGGGCAGGGACTGTCTCTCAGTATGTATATTTAGAGCACCCAGCTAGGGTTGCCAATTTTGGTTGGACGTATTCCTGGAGGTTTCATCACATGACATAAACTTTAATTAAAGATTAATCTTTTAATTCCTGGAGACTCCAGGACATTCCTGGAGGGTTGGCAATCCTGCACCCAGCTCAATGGGGCAGACATTAGTTAAAGTCTCTAGGCCAGGGGTGGCAAACCTGAGCCTGAGAAGGAGCCAGAATTTACCAATGTGCATTGCCAAAGAGCCACACTAATACATCAACAGCCCCAAATCCTCTCCCCAGCCCCCAGAACCTCCTGCCGGCAGCCCCCAACAATTAGCACCTACTCCCTCCTCCCACCACAATCAGCTGTTTCACGTATGCAGGAGGCTATGGAGGGGGAGCCAGGAGGGGGAGAAGCGAGGGCATGGCAGGCTCAGGGGAAGGGCTTGGGGCAGAGCAGGGGTTGAGCAGTGAGTACCCCCCAGCACATTGGAAAGTTAGCATCTACAGCTCCAGCCCCGGAATCAGTGCCTAGGTAAGGAGCTGCATATTAACCTCTGAAGAGCCGCATGTGGCTCCGGAGCCACAGGTTGGCCACCCCTGCTCTAGGTGCTAGTGCAATCTAAACAATAAGCAGGCAGCATTCTGCAAGTACTTCTGTTCTTGATGTCATGTTGTGCACTGAGGAACTGCCTGGGAAGAAGTACTAACTCCGTTCTATGTTCTTGTTAGGCCTTGACCACATTCAACAGAGCCAGGATCTAGACTAGCTCTGTTACAGTGTTTAAACATTCTTCCTTAACGTAGGGTATAAAAGTCACATTATGGACCTAACCGCTGTCAGCCATTTTTAAACCACGCTATTCCTCTTAATGCAGTTAAACATCTGCAAAGTGGGGCCTTTCCGATTACACATTATTATTTGTATTATGGTAGCACCTAGAGGTTCCAACTGACATCTGGGCCCTACTGTGCTAGACACTCATAGTAAAAACCTGCCCCGCTGCAGATTGTACAGTTGAAATAGAAAAAAAAGACAAACAGAGGCTGGCAGGGAAAACAGGCACAGAGAGGGAAAGGGTCTTGCCCAAGATCACACATCAAGTCAGATCACCTGCTTAGTGTTGTCAAGTTATGTGCTCAGACCGCTGCCTATCCTGCTGACCAATAGTGTCTCATTGTTTCCTTGTGTTTCCTGCATGTCTGTATCCAGCTGTTGTTTCTTATCTTATACTTAGATTGCAAGGGGCAGGGACCATCTTTTTGTTCTGTGTTTGCACAGCACCTAGCACAGTGGAGTCCTGGTCCATGACTGGGGCTCTTAGGTGCTACCACAATACAAACAACAAACAATCTGCAACAGAAGCAGAGGTGGGAATTGATCCCAGGTGTCCTGATTCCACACCTCCCCCCTCAGACTTCTGAAGCATTTGCATTAACGTTAGGACAGGTCTTTCAAGTAATACCGTGCCTGAAGGAAGAGGGATAACTCATGAGTCACCACAAAAACATCTGTGCTCTCTGAAATAGACTGACACACCTTGGCCCCGGGGAGGTTGGCATAACTCAGAATCAAAATTTGTAAGTGTTTATCAGGAGGAACCAACCAACGGACCTCAGTTCAGCCGAGAACATAGTTAGGCTCACTTAACTTCTACAGGCCCAGGTGAGATTTATTCACACCTAAAGTATGTTTGGTGCTCTGATTTTTGGATTCAGAGTAGCAGCCGTGTTAGTCTGTATCCGCAAAAATAACAGGAGTACTTGTGGCACCTTAGAGACTAACAAATTTATTAGAGCATAAGCTTTCGTGGGCTACAACCCACTTCTTCTAATAAATTTGTTAGTCTCTAAGGTGCCACAAGTACTCCTGTTATTTTTGCTGATTTTTGGAGTCACTTGCAATCAATCTCCCCTCTGGTGCCTTGGAAAGCATTTACATTCAGCTGGTAGTCAGAAAGAAGACTGCTTGGCTTATATTAATTTTATGGTGGGGGTTGATTGTTGCTTTCTACTGTTGCATTTTTATTACAATACTGCCCCGATGCCACAACCAAGACTAGGGCCTCATTGTGCTAGGGCTCATATAAACACATAGCAAGAGATATTCCCTGCCCCTTACAGTAAATAGACTAGATAGAAATTTAGACAACATATACGTTAAATGGAAAGAGGCATTCACTCATGTACAGGGGATCTAGGTTATTAAGGGCTTTATATATTAACATCAGACAGATTATCAGTAAAATTTAATCTTTTTTAATTGGCACAGGTACTGAATATTTCCTATCTGCTGATTTATAGTCACACATTTATTTCATCTGGGCACTCCCAAAATTACTCCTTTCCTTTTGGGAGTGAGGAGTAACTTTCCAGCCCTCAGAATTAGTATTGAAAAGATTAATTTTTAACCCAAGCCAGAAGTCCACAAGAACTAGGAAGGTGCAGGGATTAATGACTGAACAAATCCACTTCCCCTGTGCAAGAGATCTTTGTTAAACAAATTAACCTTGAGAGCCTCCAGCTGAGTCAAACAAGTTGAGCAGAACAACCCCAGATCCTCCCTGAGAATTCCAAAAGCAGCCTAAAAACATTTACAATTTACATGCTCTATCCTTTAAGGTTATTATTTGTTACTGTAACATCAACCAAGATTGGAGCCCCATGGTGCCAGGCACTGTCCAGACACACAGCAAGAGGCAGTCCCTTCCTAAGAGAGCTTACAATCTAAATAAGCAAGACAGATCATAAAGGGCAGAATTATCCCCATTTTTCTTTACCTGTAAAGTCATTTACCTCAGGTCATTCAGGGAATCTGTGGCTGATCTGGGGATTGAACCCAGATCTCCTGACCTCTAACTACAAGACAATCTGTCCTCTCATCCTTCATCTTTATGGCAAGAACAATCCAGCTCAGAGGGTCTCGATCCTTTTAATATTTAATATAGTTGGGTTCAAATGTCAGCTGTTTTCATTGGTACCCTAATACCACCCTGGTGGCTTATTAGAAACACCAACATAGAGAAGAACGCGGGATTCACACTTGGGCCTTGAGAGGAGAGAGCCTCTTGAACTGCTCAATAGCAAATACAGAAATGATGGAGTCACCATCCAGACCCTGGTAACAATGGCTGGTGGTGGGTCTTCAGTCAGGGACTCTGGGGAGACTTGGAACAAACACAAAACAAACCCACGGCAGGGAGGAATATAAAATGCCCTGCTTGATAGTATAGCATACTAGCTGAATAACCAGGACATCAGCACCATAAAAGAGATGAGTGGCCATTTTCAGTGCCCGCAAGGCAAAGGCCTCTTCAGTCCTGCTCCTGCCATAATGCTGGAGGGTTTGGCTGAGACCTCACCATAATTCACCAATTCAGACTGAAAGAGGGATGCAGCACCATTAGCTAAGCCTGTCTCACCACCATGCAGCCCAGATGACAGCACTGCTCAAGAATTCTTTCCTTTTACATTTCTTATCTGACTGACCAAAACACACCAAAGGCCTGGAGCAGATTATTGGCAACTAGCTTTGACACACAAGGCTAGAAGGATGAAAGAGACAGTGTCCTCAGTTTGGAGAGAAAAGAACATCTTCTGGGGTTTTTCAAAGGAGCCAAGGGGAATTAGGTTCCCAATTCCCATGGATTTCACCACCCAAATCCTTTAGGCTCGTTTGACTATTTCAGCCATGCACATTGCTGCCAAACACCAAGCCCACTCTGAGCCACATTACAATCTCAAAACACAGCCTACTGCAAGGAACATATACTGCACAGCTGCAATTATGTATAGATGGGACTGGATTTAAGAACAACATCCCAGAACAAAGAAGTGGATGAAAGCTCCATGGCTTTCCATTGGGATCAGTCTATGAATGAGACAACCTCTAAAGAGAGATGGTCTAGTAATTAGAGGACAGGCCAGACTGTGCATTGCTGACTCTGTGACAGTCTCTCTGCCTAGCCTTGGGCAAATCACTTACATCCAGAGCCTGAATTAAATCACTGGGAGTTAAGCACCTAAATACCTGTGGGGATGTAGGCCTTATCCTCTCTACCGCCTTCATCCCACTTTACATGCAAGGAAATAAATGCACCTACCTCACACAGGTGCTGTCAGCATTAATAAGTTCATTGTAAAATAGAAAGCTCCATGTAAGTACCAATTTCCTCCCATCCCTTTCTTAACTTTGCCCTGATGGGGCCTGGGGCAGGCCTATTGGGACTAGTGAAAACCCCACTCCCACAAGAAGAAACAGAGTAAAGACTAGCAGAGAAACTTCGTACTTCCAGCAAAAATTCAGATCTCTCTCCCCAAACCATGGAAGATTTTACTATCACTTTAGAGCAAGGTCAATAGCTTGGCATCATGCCCAAGTTTTCGGCAATCAAATCAATAGCTACGGGGGAGTACAGGTCCCCGTCCCCCCCTTACAGTTTAAAGAAGGAAATATTAAGATGGAGAGAAAAATAAAACCAAAGAATTTTGATCTGTAAACCCTCCAGTGCTGGGAAAGCTGCAAAACAGGCAATAGGGGTTGTGTAAGAGACCGTGTCTGCCAAAACTGAAACTTGGCAAAAAGGAAATTCCTCCCCAGCCCTTCACTACCGCAATTCAGCTGTTTGTAAACCCCTTCAGACGGCCGCACGCACCTCGAAGGCAACTCATTTAAGTGGCAGATCGCAGCTGAAGAAAAGCAACATACCTCTCGGGAGTCGCCGACAAGGTCCTGATCCCTTTACACTCAGCCAAACAAATCTTTCCTAACCAGAGAGATCGTGAGTTTACCTCCTGCCTCTTCGCGGCGACTCCTCCCTTGCAGGCTCCTCCTTCGTGCCCCTGCCCACACACAAACCGCTTCTTGCAAATACAAGAGACTGGGGCAAAACGAAAACAGGAAAGAAGAGACATTTTGGTGCAGGCAGCTCCCAGCGTTAGCCCCCTTCTCCCGGGAGCACCGCGCGCTTGGCAAACGTCGCTTTAGCGGTTGAAGTTTGTTTATAACCCCGATGGTGCTGCACCAACGCAGCTCCGGTCACACTCTCCCCTCCTCCCCGCAGTTTCTTCTCCGCATTGCAACAGCCTCCCTGCAGAGCTGCAGTGAGAACTCGCTCTCCGGAAGAAGGGAAAGCCCAGGGCCGGGTAATACCACCCGGTGGGCAGAGGTGAACCGACCCTCCAGGGGCCTCTTTAATAACGAATAAATACGTAGCTCTCAAAAAAACTACAGGAGAGGAAACGGAATAGGGGATTAGGAAAAATGGTCACAGACGCTTTTCAGCCTCCTCGCCTGCTGCTAGCCACGCCTGAGCTTCCAGTCCCCTTAGATCTCTGCTCCTAGACACTCACGAATGCTTAGCCCCCTTCCAGCCCGGATCCTGGTACCCTGACCCTCATTTCTAAGCTCCTACCCACACCTGAGCATCGAGGTGCCATTAATCCCTGCTCCCCAGCACCTGCCTCTTTGTTTCTAGCCCAAAGCGCCTGTCCCACACCACTGATCAACCTAGGGTGACCAGATATCCCGATTTTATAGGGACAGTCCCGATATTTGGGACTTTTAAAATATATATATAGGCTCCTATTTCTCCCCACCCCCTGTCCTGATTTTTCACACTTGCTATCTGGTCACCCTAGATCCACCCAAGCCTGCCCTTCCATCCCTTCTCTGTGATTTTGGCTTAATGCTGCAGAGAGAAGCCAGCTAGGATAACCTGTGTGCATAACCTGCCTGGCTCCCCAGATGCACAGGATATGCGGGGTTTCCTTAACCCTCCCAACACACACACAAAATTCTTTCCATCTCTCTTGAAGCAGAGCCAACCCCAAGTGCATGCCCCTGACTCAGGGCCTGCTATCAGTTCTGCTCATTGCTGACAACCAGGACAAGGACCCTGTGATCCTAATCTCCACAAATTCTCCACCCTTTCTTCCTGGTCCCTCAGCACAGCACCTGGCAAACAGGCTGCTATGCAGTCTCCTTGGCATAGGGGAGGTGGAACTTGATGGAATAGTTGAGGAAGGTTAAATGAATCTTCATACTTCTCCTCTAGGGGTGAGCAGATACTGGACAGGGAGACAAGTGTGTGTATGTGAATTAAAAGTTCAGTGTGATAGTTTTCCACTGCTTTCCATCCCAAAGGAACCCATACGACTTTAAAGATTATATTGCTTTCTCAGGGATCACTCATTCCGGAAATGCAGCCACCTCTTCAGCAGCTAACAGCAATGCCGAAAGAAGTTTGGGACAAGCAGTGGCTTATACAGTCTCCAAATTAAACTGCATAGAGACTTCTAAGGAAACAGCATTTTGCTGTACTTTACCAATGTAGATTGTGCTTTGCATTTCTTCCCATTCTACAAATGAGGAAAACTGAGGCATAGTGCAAGCCTGCACAAGCATAGTAAGAACAGGGAAGGATGGGTGGTCTAGAGAATAAGGCAGTGTACTGGGAATCAGGAGATTGAGGACTTGTCTACACTGCAAAGTGGTCGACAAAACATTTGTCTTTCACAGGTACTTAAAAAAGCCCCCCTGCGAAAGACAAAAGTTTTGTCAATGCAAGTGGCAATGTGAACGCGGCTCTCTCCTGCCGACAAAGCTAATGTCACTCGCAGGGCTGGAAGTATTTTATCGGCAAAAGTGCTGACAAAGTACAGAAAAAGAGCATTTACACACGCGGACATTTAGCGACAAGGCTGTGTCGACACAGGCTTGTCACTAAAAGCTGCATGGTGTAGACAAGCCCCTAGATTCTACTGCCAGCTCTGGCACTGATGCACTGCGTGGCAAAGGTGGCACGCGAGCTGATTTTTAATGGCACACTGCTGCCAGCCGAGGTCCCTGCCGCCAGCCCCGCTCAGCCCGCTGCCAGCCTGGGTGAAAGAAACCCCAGGCCAGCAGCGGGCTGAGCGGGGCCAGTGGCCGGGACCCCAGGCCGTCAGTGGGCTGAGTGGGGCCGGCGGCCGGGACCCCAGAGCAGCGGCAGGCTGAGCGGCTCAGCCCGCTGCCGGTCTGGGGTCCCGGCTGCCGGCCCCGCTCAGCCCGCTGCTTTCCGACAGGGAGTTCCTCCGGGAAGGGCAGGCAGCCACCGGCCAGGGATTCTTCCCTGTGGGGCAGTGGAAAGGCACCTGGGTGATCTTGGATGTGAGTTCCGAAGCCCCTGCCCACGGGGCTCGGGGAGCACTGGGGGGACTGGGCTCTGGGAAGCAGCTGCGTTAGGGCTCCCAGATGCTGCATGAGAGACTCATGTGCGACTCTCTCCTGGCCCCTGGACTTTAAAGGGGGAGCCTGGACTGGTACAAGGCGCCACGAGTCGCAACTGGCCCCCCTCTTTGCATGGCCTCGCTGCCGCCTCATGCTCCCACTCTCCTCTCCTCTTCTCTGGCACTGCATCAGCCCAGGAGGGGGCCATGCCCCCAGCGCCTCTGAGCCGGCCGGGCAGCGGTGGGATTGGAGGGTTTTTGCAGCCTCTGGAAAGACAGCAAGAGCCTCCCTGTCTCCATCTGCTATCTGTGAATCCTAACACAGTGGCACTTCAGCTCGGGCGAGAGTGGCCCCCCGTCTGGGCAGCTTTCAGCCCCCAGGAGAGTTCAGGTTTAAAATGTGCAAACTGCGGAGTGATCTGGGTAAGTCTTGCATCGCAGAGGATCTGTATCTCAAAGGGGAAGGCAGTGGGGAGCACAGTGGTCCCTAGAAGCAGCCATATGAGATTTTTGGGCAGCAGGGACCCGGGTCTTAAGGGCCGCTTGTGAGAGCTCCAGCCCCTGCTGTGTCAGTTTCATGTCAGGAGTTGCAGCTGAGCTGCTTCTCTCCGCCATTGGCATCACCGAAAGGGAGAAGCTGAAACTCCCCTGGGCACTGCGTCAGTAAGATTATTCAGTGCACAGGTTAATTTGAAAGAACCTCCTAATGCTCCTTTATGTGATAGCAGTGTCCCCCTTCCCTCCGCCCCCTCCCCCCCCCGTTGCTGGTACAGTCGCTGCTTTTCCTCTTAAATGCACATGCTACCATCTTCTGAACTTGAAAAGTATCTGGGGTGTTTGTGTGGATCAATATTGCAGGGAGAGATGGGAGCCAGAAAGGGCGAAATCTTTATGGACCGTCCATTTAGATCAGCGGTAGGCAACCTATGGCACATGTGCCAAAGGCAGCACGCAAGCTGATTTTCAGTGGCACTTGCACTGCCTGGGTCCTGGCCACCGGTCTGGGGGGCTCTGCATTTTAATTTAATTTTAAATGAAGCTTCTTAAACACTTTTAAAACCTTATTTACTTTACATACAACAATAGTTTAGTTATATATTATAGACTTATAGAAAGAGACCTTCCAAAATGTTAAGATGTATTACTGGCACACGAAACCTTACAGTAGAGTGAATAAATGAAGACTCGGTACACCACTTCTGAAAGGTTGCCGACCCCTGATTTAGCATATAAGCTCTTTGGAGCAGACTGTCTCACTTTTGTCCAAGTGATGCACCTAGCACAACAGGGCCTGGATCTATTTGGACCTGTAGGTTTTTCTGTCACATAGATAACTTTTCTACATTAACTAAAGGAGCTGTCTGTTTTAAAGAGTGTACTGAACATAGAGTGATCCTCACCTAGCACAGAAAAGCAGTGCCCTTGGGCATGCATTTGATTTGTTTAGACCAGGGGTTCTCAAACTGGGGGTCAGGACCCCTCAGGGGGTAAGGTTATTACCTTACCCCTCCAGGTTATTACCTGGAGGGTCATGAGCTGTCAGCCTCCACCCCAAACCCCGCTTTGCCTCCAGCATTTATGTGTTAAATATACAAAAAGGTGCTTTTAATTTATAAGGGGGATCGCACTCAGAGGCTTGCTGTGTGGAAGGGGTCACCAGTACAAAAGTTTGAGAACCCCTGGTTTAGACAGCAGTGCTAGCAAATACATGTAGCTGAATCAAGTGGTGAAAGATCTAGGCTCAAACTGACACGGGACTGAGAACTTGAAGACAGCATATAGCACACATACTGAGGTTAGAAGTAGGGCTGTCGATTAATCGCAGTTAATTTTTTGAAGTTAATCACGTGAGTTAACTGCGATTAAAAAAATTAATCACGATTAATCGCACTGTTAAACAATAGGATACCAATTGACATTTATTAAATATTTTTGGATGTTTTTCTATATTTTCAAATACATTGATTTCTAGTACAATACAGAATACAAAGTGTACAGTGCTCACTTTTTATTATTTTTATTACAAACATTTGCACTGTAAAAAATGATAAACAAAAGAAATAGTATTTTTCAATTCACCTCCTACAAGTACTGTACTGCAATCTCTTTATTGTGAAAGTGTAACTTACAAATGTAGATTTTTTTTTTTTTGTTACATAATGGCACTCAAAAACAAAACAATGTAAAACTTTAGAGACTACAAAGTCCACTCGGTCCTACTTCGTTTTCAGCCAATCACGAAGACAAACAAGTTAGTTTATATTTACGGGAGATACTGCTGCCTGCTTCTTCTTTATAATGTCACCTGAAAGTGAGAACAGGCTTTTGTTCTTATGGCACTGTTGTAGCCAGTGTTGCAAGGTATTTACGTGCCAGATATGCTAAACATTTGTATTCCCCTTCATGCTTCAGCCACCATTCCAGAGGACATGCTTCCATGCAGAGGATGCTCGTTAAAAAAAAAAAAATGAATTAATTAAATTTGAGACTGAACTTCTTGGGGGAGAATTGTATGTCCCCTGCTCTGTTACCCGCATTTTGCCATATATTTCATGTTATAGCAGGCTCGGAGGATGACACAGCACGTTTGTTTTAAGAACACTTTCACAGCAGATTTGACAAAACGCAAAGAAGGTACAAATGTGAGATTTCTAAAAATAGGTATAGCACTTGACCCAAGGTTTAAGAATCTGAAGTGCCATCCAAAATCTAAGAGGAACGAGGTGTGGAACATGCTTTCAGAAGTCTTAAAAGACCAACACTCCGATGCAGAAACTACAGAAGAACCTGAACCACCAAAAAAGAAAATCAACCTTCTGCTGGTAGCATCTGACTCAGATGATGAAAATGAACATGCATCTGTCTGCTCTGGATCATTATCAAGCAGAACCTGTTATCAGCATGGATGCATGTCCTCTGGAATGGTGATTGAAGCATGAAGGGACATGTGAATCTTTAGCGCATCTGGCATGTAAATATCTAGCGACGCCGGCTACAACACTGCCATGCAAACGCCTGTTCTCACTTTCAGGTGACATTATAAACAAGAAGCGGGCAGCATTATCTCCTGCAAATTGTAACCAAACTTGTTTTGTCTGAGCGATTGGCTGAAGTAGCACTGAGTGGACTTGTAGGCTCTAAAGTTTTACAGTTTTATTTTTGAATGCAGTTATTTTTTGTACATAATTCTACATTTGTAAGTTCAACTTTCATGATAAAGAGATTGCACTACATTACTTGTATTATGTGAACTGAAAAATATTATTTCTTTTTTTTGTACAGTGCAAATATTTGGAATAAAATATGAGCACAGTACACTTTGTATTCTGTGTTGTAATTGACATCAATATATTTGAAAAATGTAGAAAACATCCAAAAATATTTAAATAAATGGTATTAATGTTTAACAGCGCAATTAATCGTGATTAATTTTTTTAATTGCTTGCCAGTCCTAGTGAAGATGTGAATAGGGCCTCAGTTTTGGGTTTTACCCAGCAGAGGGCAGCCTCCCACACCATATCTCAGTGCAAGCATGCAGGAAGAATGTCCCATTGCTGAGTGACCAACACCATTTACTGTAGCAGGTTGGTGCTGGAAATTCTTCAAGTGCAACTCCAAAGGAGCTTTCAGAGGTGGGGAAGATTAAGTGCACAGAGAGGTAGCTTGGCACCATTAGTTTGCCTGCTGCAGTTTCAGAGATATCATTTCATGTTTGTGCAGCATTGCTGTCTGCCATTAAACTACTACCATCTTTCATCCCAGTCCAAGCAGCCTCTCTCAGTAGTAGGTGGTATGACTCCTAGATGAGGCATTTTTCAGCAGCTGCCCTTCAGTTCAAGAGGAGAGGAACTAGACAAGACAGGAGCAGATCCATTGCTATAGAGAATGGTATACAGAAAGCACAAAATTATCAGCACATCAATTAATACTATATATTTGTTCCATCTTCTCTTTGGTAGTTTATGTGGGGCATGTTCTGGTCAAAACAAAGGCTCTTCCCTCAAGGAAGAAAATGGTACAACTCAGCTTGTTGCTAGTCAATCATAAAACATGGTGCAGGATATTAAGAAGAGGTGGGATTTTTTCCAACTCAAACTGCTGCATTCACAGCTGGAGTGTGACTGAAAGCAAACAAGTGTTTGGGAGTTTTATGCAGGGATTGGAGCACTTTGAACATCATAGAACCATGATACTGGAAAGGACGGGATCAAATCCCATCTCCTGTACTGAGGTAGGACAAAGTAAACATAGGCCATCCCTTTCAGGTGTTTGTCCAACCTGTTCTTAAAACTCTCCAATGATGGAGATTCCACAATCACCCTTAGAAGCCTCTTCCAGAACTTAACTACCCTTATAGTTGGAAAGTTTTTCCTATTGTCTAACTTAAGGCTATGTCTACACTGCGCACCATACAGCAGCACTGCTGTAAGGTATGCAGTATAGCTGCTCTTTGTTTCTCTGGCCGATAAAATAAAGCCACCCCCATCGAGAGACGGTATCTTTGTGGATGGGAGAGCGTCTCCCGCCAACAAAGCACTGTCCACACCAACGCTTTTTGTTAGTATAACTTTTGTCAGTCAGTGGTGTGTTTTTTTCCCCACACCCTCTACCAACAAAAGTTTTACTGATGAAAGTGCAGCGTAGACAATCTCCAGTAACAAAGATTTAAGCTAAGCCCACTACTTCTTGTCCTACCTTCAGTGGATATGGAGAACAATTTATCACAGTCCTCTTTATAACAGCCCTTAACATATCTGAAGACTTATCAAAGGCCCTCTCAGTCTTTTTTTCTTAAGGAACACAACCCTTTTTTTTTTTTAAGAAAGGTTTTCTAAACCTTTTGTTACTCCCCTCTGAACTTCCTCCCATTTGTCCACATTTTTCCTAAAGTGTGGCACCCAGAATTCAGCACAGTTGTCCAGCTGAGCAGTGAGCAGGAAAGGACAGTTACCTCCTATCTGACATACAACACTCTGTTAATACACCCCAGAAAAATATTAGCTTTTTTCTGTAACTGCACAACCTTGTTGACTTAGGTTGTGATCCACTATAACCCCCAACCCCTTTTCAGTAGTAGTACCACCTAGCCACTACTTCCCCATTTTGTATTTGTGCATTTTATTTTTTCCTTGTTAAGTACAGTACTTTGCATTTGTCTTTATTGACTTTAATCGTCTTGTCTTCAGAGACAATTCTCTAATCTGTCAAAGTCTTTTGAATTCTAATCCTGTCCTCCAAAATGCTTGCAACCCTTCCTAGCTTGGTGTCATCTGCAGATTTTATAAGCACACTCTCGCCTCCATTATCCAAGTCACTGTGAATGCAGAACAGAACTGACCCCTGTTGGGCCCCCACCAGATCCGGCCTCCCAATTTGACAGCAAACCTTTGATAACTACTCCATGTATGGTCTTTCAATCAGTTGTGCACCCACCTTATAGTGCTTTCATCTAGTTTGCTTATGAGAATGTCATGGGGGACTGTGTCAAAAGCCTCAAGAGCTGTGACAGGCACCAACATTTTTAGGTCTTCTCTACATGCTACTATTCAGGCATGTCTCCGTGAAGACACACTCTTGTTCCAGAATAGGAGTGTCCAAATGGAGAGTTATTCACAAATAGCTGTTCTTAATTCCATGTATAGACATACCCTTAGATTTCTACCACTGAGGTACCGAGAAGGGACATTTCCCTCCCATATAACAAGTCAAAGGCAGCCTAGGAATACAGTGGCAAGACTCCGGTCACCCTGTTTAGTGGTTAAGATTTGCATTTGCCTATTAATTGGAAATAAGATGGAGTTTCATGCCCCACCCAGACATTGTCCCTACCTCCATAAGGGATGCCAGGCACCACAGTCTGAGAAAGTGCTTTGCCCTGTAGCCGAGGCTAAGATACTCTGCTAGATAGAATCTCATTGTCTTTGTGCATCCCCTATAGACAGCTGGGGAGAGGGATGCCAAATTAAAGAGACTACCAAGCTTTGATTCCACATGAATTATTTTACTTGCATCAGATACGGAGCCAGATGAACAGTGGCAGAGAGCATTCAGCTTGGTCAGTGAAGTCACCATGGCACTGACAGAAATGGCATCTGTTGTATTTGCTAACCCTTGTGGTCATCCCCAGTAGATCAAGATAATGTGACTAACACTCATAACATTGTGCAATTATTCTAGGTTAGAAAAGTGTGTTGTCATGTGTTAGCAGCCAGTACTAGTTGCTCTTAAAACAGAAGCCCCAGTATTGATTACATTCTTCCCTTCTCCTCCACCCCCAATAAAGCCTTTTTGGTGCAAGTGGATATTACCACCATTGTGACAGTTTCCTTTGAGACCAGAAAGATTCAGTTGCTCTGCTCAAACAGACCTACTAGCAATGTATAAACTCTGATTTTCTTCTCCAGGAATCCCTCCTCCACATGTGTGTTCGTCCCAAGCCTTAAACAAGTACAACCATGACACCATAGGTCACTGCTATGCTCACTCAATATCAAGTTTTGTTGCCCTGATAATCGTTACATTCACCAGGATTCTCTATGAACAGAAGCTAAACTTTTTTTCCTGGACATTTTTATTAGAGCCTGTCCAGCTATTACATTGGGATTTGCACATTAAATAAGGCACATTTGAATAGCTGCATCAGCAAGTAATTTTTTTAAATACATAAGTACTGCCCTGTCTTCCTGTTCACAACCAGGATATATTCATAAAGTGCATGGGGAAAACATAGTTCTGTGAACAGCAGAATGAGAACAAGTCCAGTGCCACTTGCAGTTCCTTGGGAGGAGACGTCTTGGTCCTGGAATAGAGAGTCACCCCACAGATCGCCAATCCAGGCCAGTTCCATCAGGCTCCATAGTGACTCCTGGCTCCTGAAGGACTGCAGACCAAGAAACCAAGAGGCTTAACATATAACCACACTGGCAAGTGAAGTACCTATACACCTTACTGGGAAATACACATGATTATAGCCACTAAACATTAAGTCATTGGTTGTAGACCACACTGGCTCTTGAATTCCAATAAAGCAGCAGACAGCACCTTGGTGACAAGAACAAATTCCCAGAAGCAGAACTACTAGAGAGCTACCCAGAGTCAGTGCTTTAGGAATGTCATCCAAAAGACACCCCACCTCTTTACTGAATTCTGCCCAGAGAAATGCAGCATTGACTCTGGAGGCAGCACAAGCCATGCTTAATTTTCCATTTATGTTTTTCAGATGTATGTGCGTGGCCCTGAAAAGGTTAGAATCTAAAGGGCTCCCAATAGCAGGCAAGTCTGAGGAGTAGGACTGGTCCCTTTCTTTGCCATGAGAGAGGGATTGTTTCCAGTTTCCTGAAAGAAAACATTACTCTTAGCCTAGAGGGCTAGTTCTTCAACATGAGGTTTAAATTAACTCAAGTACAGTAACTGCATCCAAACAAGTTTAACTTACTTATCCCTAGAACAGAAAGTGATTCCCATCAATTCATTTCACCACTAGTTATGAATATGGAAACTGGGCACTCAAGAACCCTATTCCTCTAAAAAAGCAGTGTGCATTCTTTCCAAATCAGATAACAGAGCTGGAGCCCAGGAGAGAGGGACTTGTCTCTACTTACTCTGCAGGCTATATGTTGCCACTGGATCCATCATTATTTTATGAGGGAGGATAATAAAGTTCTGGGACCACTTGTTAGTGAATGGCAATAGGTCACCATCAGAAGTAATACCGGCACTTGGAGCATCTTCTGGGCTGCCTTCCTCCTCAGTCAGCTCACAAGTGCAGAGGGGGCAACTTGGGGGAGTAACACCAGGTCCTCGGGGAAGTGAGTCCTTTTCATTCTTCAGGTAGCTTCTCAGTGCTCCACTGTGATGAACGGGTCGTTCACGTGACCAAGCCCAATGGGATGGCTCCTTTGACATTATCTAGATCAGAAGAGTATAGACAAACCAATGTTTTTCCTTGCCACTGAATCTTTCTGGATTCACTTAAAATTGTATTCAGTAAGATTTAAAACTAAGCATGATTTTGTCATATCTAGTCCTTTTAGTGTATAGGACAGGGGTGGCCAAACCATGGCTCGTGAGCCACATGCAGCTCTTTTACAGTTAAAGTGTGGCTCGTGGAGCCCCCTCCCCCCCCCCCCTTTCTCCACCTACCAGACTGGGTGAGGAGGAGCTTGGGACCTCTGCCTTGCAGTGGGGTGGTGGGATAGGGACTTTTACCCAGCAGGGAGGGTGGGGCTGAAACCCTGAGCCCCAGCAGGTGCATCCCGGCTCTTGAACTTCAGAAGATTGTTGTATGCAACTCAGAGGGTCAATAAGTTTGGCCACCCCAGTACAGGGCTTCAAAGACAGTAAGAACTACAGTGTAGCATCTCAACATTCTCCCACAGATTTATTTATCAGACAGATTTATTAAGATAAGAATGATTTGATCATAACTAAAGCTAGAATAGCAACTGCTAATTAATGTTGGCTGGGAAGACATTTGCAGAAGGTAAAGGTTGTGACTGTTCAGTAGAATCCTAGCCAATGGTGACCCAAGAATCTTTAAACTTAAGTATGGATTCTGTACTAAGAGTGCTGGCTTGAAAATCCTAGAGACTGAGGTTTTATTTAATTTCTGAGGAATAGCTAGACAGATGCACCCACTACAATATTCCTGACCTTCCTAGTGTGCTAGCAGGGACACTTATCCTCCATAGTCAGTTCAGGCCTTAACCCTTTATAGGAACTGGATTTGCATAGACTATGGATTCTAGTGACTATTAATGTGTTAGCCATAGTCCCAGTATTACAAGCATGCAAAAATATGTCAGCCATGGCTAACCTCATCACAACAGCGCCGGCTGACCACTGCTCGGTAGTTCATTTTAGCCCAGAAGCCATCCCTCAGTTTTAAGAACTGTGGGAACAGCTGCCGCCAGTTGTCACCAAGGGCCCAGGGAAAGATCTCATACTTGTAATCCTCTTCATCTTCCTCCATGTCATTAGCCAAGTACCTGCATCAGGAAAATGGGGCAAAACAGGCTATATCCACAGAAATTCCTCTAACCAGTGCTTCTCAGAAGCACTCAGCCTAGGAAGTTGTATGGTACAGCCTGGAATTGTTATAGTAGCTTTCAGTGTAGCAAGTGTTAAGCCTTAACACTCCAGCATTACATTGTATAAAAGAGAGAGTGTTCTAAGCCACAGAACTGCAGCATAAGAGGCTTTTGCAAATCACTCGTTTGCAAGTAAGGCCAATTGTGTTTAGGTGCATACAATAGCTCGTGGGTTTTTCCTATAGGTTAATACACCCCAGAAAAATATTAGCTTTTTTCTGTAACTCTGCACCACTCTGATAGAGTAAAGTATCCTCACAAGTGGGTCCATAGCCAGAACAGCTTTAGAGTAAGAATCAGGCCTTAAGTGTCCATGCAGTACATTCAGCTGCAGGTGTCATACCTAAAACCTTAGTACGCAAAGAAGGGATTGAAGAGCAACCCATAGAGGCCTGTCCTGTTACTAGATTATGGTGGCAATGGAGTTCACTCGCAAACTTCTGACTTCTGAAATGGTAACTGTAGGAGCCCGGTCATAGACCTGGACACCACTGTGGTAGGCACTGTACAAACAGAATAAAATGCTCCTTATCCATAAAGAGAGAAAGAACACAAGTATGACTTTGGGATCCCTGCATTCAGCCCATGTAATTAAAATTCATCAGGATCCCACTGATTTGTGTTTTACCATCATTAGCCTCTTGAAACATAAGGTTAAAAAAAATATCTACTAGCCTCTACCCAATAATGAAGTCTTATACTCGTGTTAGAGGGAAACCCTTTGAAATCATCTACTTAAGCTAACTGGAAACACTGCAATTAAATTGTGCTTTTCCCAGCTGGGGGACAATTATGGCTGATCAGTATGGCATGGGGAATTTTTTTGGGGGGGTAGGTGCAGGGAGGTTTAAGTTGGGTATAACTTCTTCAGATACCGGTGTGTGTGTACTGTGGACCCAGACGCTATTAAACTATACTCCTAATAGCCATTCCTCCTGCCAAACCATTTGGTGGCATGGACTAGGTAACCCAGTTGGTCTCCCCCATTCTGCTGTCTATGAATTATTTATATGGTGGGATCTTTACAGACTGGGATTACAAGGTTAAGAGCTACAAGGTACTTACAGAGCAGTGAAAAGGTTCATCCGTGTGTATTCACTAATATGCAGGCCAGCACGTTTGAAGTAAGTCAGAGTCATGGCTAGAAGATACTAAACAAGAGTTACCTTTAATAGACTCAGTTCTGGATCAGAAGAAACAAAATATGTTCCATCTAGTATTTAAGTTTAAAACAAAAAGAAATCGAGCCATAAGCAGAGAGAGTGAAGAAAGGAAACACTTTTGTGGAGGCTTGCTAATTATTTGTATTATCATAGCCCTTAGGAGCCCCAGTCATGGACCAAGACCCCATTATGCTAGTCCCTGTGCAAACACAGAACAAAGCTTCCAAATACAAGACAAGAGACAACAGATGGATACAGACAGGGGTGTACAAGGAAACAATGAGACAGTGTTGGTCAGCACAATAAGGAGGGTCTATACACACCAGTTAACTAACTGTTGGCAAAAAAAAAAAAAAAAATCCTGTACGCTTCATGGCAGAGGAATTTAAAGGAGAGATTTGAAGGTGGATAGAGTTAGTCCTGCAGACATTTACAGTGAACTTCTCCCAAGCGTGATGGGCAGCACAGGAGAAAGCATATGACAGGTTAGGACTATAGTTCATTTTAATGCAACATCTATAGAATCCCAAGGTCCTTTACCAGAGTGACAGCCATAAGAAATCAGACTGAGTGTCTATTCTAAGCAGTGCTTAATTTGTGCCAGAGCTGAGCCCTGGCACCTTGAGGCTTGGCAGTTTATAGCCCCGGCACTTCTGGGCTTGCTGCATCAGTTATGAATGTAATAAAAAAAATTGCTTGAGACCCAGCACCTCTTTCATTACAAATTAAGCACTGGTTCTAAACTCATTGCCACTCCCTACAGTTTTCCCAAGGGCTAAAGCCTCATGCTTTGTCTCAGCCTAGAAGGGAATTTAGGGAAAGTTTGAAGAAAAGTGGTGGAGTCATTTGAGTTATGAATGTAAAAATATCAGTCTTCAGTGGGGATGAGGCCCTGGCTCTTGTGTTAAAGTTTGGTTTATAAGTTAGAGATACTGCATAAGAGAGTCAAAAAGTTAGAGTCATTAAACTACTGCGCATTGCTATTTAGAAAGGTGGTCATAAGGAAGTTGAAGGGAGCATGAGGGACATACCTTATCTGAAATCCTGTAGCATATGTCCATAGACAAGAACTCTTGTACCAAGTCATCCTCTGGTAAAGGGAAGAAAAAGCAAGGCAGCTGTATTTAGTTGTTTCATATTGTTCAGGGATTGTTGCTTTCCGAATGTGAGTACTGTTTCCTACTGTAGCAATGGTGGAATTTTTACAAGAATCTCTCTAGAGCAGTGGTTCTCAAACTGGGGGTTGGGACCCCTCAGGGGGTCTCAAGGATATTACATGGGGGGTCACAAGCCGTCAGCCTCCACCCCAAACCCTGCTTTGCCGCCAGCATTTATAATGGCGTTAAATATATAAAATTGTGTTTTTAATTTATAAGGGGGGGGGGGGTCGCAATCAGAGGCTTGCTATGTGAAAGGGGTCACCAGTACAAAAGTTTGGTGTCACTCTAGATCAGTGGTTCTGCCTAGGTAGTTTATAGCATGAATTTAGAACATGGTTCCAACACTGTTCTCAGACAAGAGACTTTCACAGTCTGGTCAAAGAAACTTGCTGGAACTCTACTAAATATAGCAGCTTAAACATAGCTATAGCTAGCAGTGCCATACTCCCAGAGTGGACGAAGTCTAGACTTCCATCAAAATATTCCATTTCTAAAACAGAATTTTAAATACTTTGCACTTATGACAAGGTTCAAGGTTCTCAGAGCACTTTAGAACAGTGGTATCATCCAACATTTACAGGTGGAGACAAGGGAATGAAGTCAAATAATTTTTTTCATTGAGAAACCCACATTTCCTTACTCTCCATCCTGTGTGCTAAACACAGATAACATTCCCCTTTTGCAAGCAGTTATCAACTTGAATAGTCAAATTATCAACTTGAATCCTCCAGATCATTTAAAATTTATCTTGGATACAAAGCTTATCTTGTTATAGACAGTTAAAAATACCTCTTCCCTGCAATTCCCTACTTGGGTTTACTGCCAGTTGGTCACTGCAGTCTTATCCAGCCTTGGGAACCCATTCCCAATACACAGTACAGTTTTGCATACCGTATTTTGTCTAAACTGTATATCCCAAGATGCTGGACAGTTTGAATGACTGGTCTAGCCTCCTACCCAGTAGGTTGAAGAAGGCCTCTTGTTCTTCCCGATGTAGATGGAATGGAGGTCGCTGCATGCTTTTCAGCACTGCTATGGAATGCTCTCTCTCAGGGATTCGCATCCTGCTACGCGCTCCAATGCCCTTTGTGCTGTTGTGATGCGGTCTCATGTTCCCTGGCTTCACCCCAGTGGTGACCACAGGAGGGACATGGGAAATACTCTGAGTATGCCTCATTTTTTTACTGGTATTAGTGGAGGCTCAGGGGCTTTTCTGCAATGGAAAAGGATTAAGAAGTAGAATTAACAGAATTGGTAATTCAATAGGAAGCTCTTTCAGTAAAGGTTACCATTTCCAAATCAAGCCTGAATCAGTAGCAATCAAGAGCTGTTACCATATGATGGCTGTTTAATGGCCTGTGAGATATTAGTAACTGGTTTTGTGAAACAGATAACTATCCACTGGGAAGTGAACTAAGACCCATCACAACAATTGAAGTTGGACAGCTGCCTTCATTGCAACTCAAAGGTCAAAGGCTGACTGCGCCACAGATTGAATACCCTTCTTCTCTAGAGGCAGGCTTAAGGCACGGTGGCACCCAGTTAGAGCATTGTGAGACAGTTCGCACTGCTACTGCCCATGTTGCACCTGTTCTAGAGATACAGCAGTAACTTGCATTTCCACAATTGTCAAGCTGTCACACCCACCAGCACTAGAAAAAAAAAATATTAAAGAACTGACCAATCCAGTTTCACTGTCCAAGCTGAGTAAACATTTGCTTTTCCTTAAAAAAAACCAAGAAACTAAGGTCTCAATTTTTACAAGATAGTAATGACTGCAGGTGCTGAACTTGAGACACCTTAAAGGGGCCTGATTTTCAGAAAGCACAGAGCACCTACTCTCTGAAAAATCAGGCCCTTTTAAGGTGTCTCAAGTTCAGCACCTGCAGTCATTAAGATCTTGTAAAAATTGAGACATTTGATTTAAAAACTATGATTTTTTCTCTTTACAATCATCAATCAAGATAAAGTTAATTGCAAGAGAAATGGGGAGAAAAAGCCCTTCACAATGAAAATAAGTCAGTAGTTGAATACATACAGACAAGCCAAGAAAATAATGGTCCTTCTGCTGGCCTTTCAAAATTACTGCTCATTATACATCCAATGCTGCAGCACAAGACTGTATCAATTTGCATTCTCTGTTTGTTAATTCAGAATATCCTGCCTTCACCCACACTATGCCAGTGTGGAACTCCCTGACCCACCAGATATATGGTGCTGACTTGTATGAATCTGAAGAAAAAAAGCTTAACTTGTTTTATAGCTCCTGTTACTATGTTTTAAATCACTCCTACAACACTCTGGACTTGCAAAGAGCCTTTTGGACTTTGGTAAATCTGTGCTCAAGTTTTGGCAATCTAAACATTTAACTGTTTTTAAAAATAAAAGCTTTAACCATTTAACTGTGCATGTGGAATGGGAAGGAAGGAGCCATACAACAATACCTGTTAAATTTAAAAGGATAAAGTCAGCAGGGACAGGTGAAAATGGAACTGTGTAATTAATCATGCTAAAGACACATTAATCATCAGTGCCTTAAAGCCTTCCAAAATACCATTTTAGACCTCTGAATTCCCATTTAAAATTCCCTGTACAACACACACTCAGCCAGTTACTTGTTTTAGGGTGAAGAGTAGGTGTTAAGACACTGTCAAATCTGTTATTGTAGATTAGGATCTGAACTCCTCCCCTCCTTTTTAATCCATTTGCAGAACTATGGTCCCACCAACTCAAAAAGATACTTCCAATACCCTTTTCTAACTCAATAACTAATTTACACACTGAACAGAGAGAAAGTGATTAAAATACAAGTGTCAGGATTACTGTAGACAGTGAGAAAATTATAATATAAAACACTTTCACAAAGGAGATAAGTTTTCTTGTTTCCGTTTAAGGTGTTTGCCCTTGTCCTACACTTGTGCCTATGAATGCATTTAGCTAGAATACCTACACTGAAGTACTTTAGAAAGTAATACAAGACTACATTTTGGGAGAGGAATATTATTATGTCAGACCTACTATGAGGGGACAGAATCTCAAATCACCTCATGTTTAATTTCCACTTTCTTTCCGTCCGTAGGAGGCAATGAAAAAGAAGAACATTTATAGAGAGAAAATGCTTATTCAACAGCAAGACTAATCAGCTCTCTACCACACAGACCTTCCCTGACTGCTGACCCCATACTATATGTAATATTCTTCAAGAATGAATTTTAATTAGTGAATTACCACCAGTCTAGATAATTAATACAGCATTGGGTAAGAGGGATAATTTCTCTCTCTCTTTGGGGACATGGATTAGAAGACAGGCAATTTGTCTGAAATGTAGATTGAATTCCCCCATTTAAAAGGTTTCCCTTCCTAAAGTGGGTGTCAAATCCAACACACTAGTTTTCTTCTCCTATCCCCACCCTACTTTTCATCTGTAAAAGCATCCTCCTAACCTTTAGTGTAAGAATAATCCCAAGAATACCACTAATTAACCTTAAAGTTCCCAGAATCATTTTCTATTGATGCCCTTGTAGGAGGGGCACACACTATTAAAACAATTTGATGGTCTAATCCTTGCATCTTTTTTTAGCCTTAATTATATACACATTTCTGAAGACAGTTGGAATACCAAATAATTTCTAAGTCACCAAAATGCCTCATTGCAGGATATCACTTGGTTGTTCTACTACTATGAAGTCAGATCCTGCAACTCTGAAACAATCAAGCAGTACATGTTGCCATTATATACTGTAGCCCTTTTCAAGTGCATACACTATCCCAATTTTACAGATGAGGAAAAAACTGGGGCACAGAGATGTGAAGCAACTTTGCTCCAAGTCTCAGAATAAGGTATGGAACTTGGGCATGCCAATGCATAGTTCTGTGCTCTAATCTCTAGTCAACACTCCATTCCAGAGCTGGTAATAGAATGGAAGCCCTCTGCTTTAACTAATGTGCATGCTATCTAGCCACAGCCTAGCTGGCCATTTTAAGTACCTACTTAGACATACAACCTTCCTCCCCGCTCCATTTGATTCATTTTTCAACACCTCAAATGAAACAAAAGTGATCCATTTTCATATTTTTGTTATGAACTATTGACTGTAGAGGTCACAAATGCCAGTTTTAGCAATCATGGTATCCAGTTTGGAATGACCTGGGGCCAGTACCACATGACCCATGGCAGTTTTGACCCAACACCTGGGCTTCTTGGAATTAAAGCAAGTTTTGGGCTTTGCATGGACCTAAGCCACCAAACTTTGACCACATAATTCAGCCCATCAGGTTAATGCAATTGGCAGACTTAGGGCAAGAAAGATTTTTAACTCAGATTTCAACATCTGGGCTTGTTTTGTGTTTATTTTTAAGAACTAGACTAAAGACAGATGAAACCCAACCATTTTGGGGGCTTACAAACATCAAACAAAGGTTTAGGCTCATGGACCTTTGTGGAGAGCCTAAGCCACCACATTAAATGGGGCAGATCTAATTCACAAAAAGACTGCCTTTCAGGCAAATGTTGTAGGGTTCATAAGAAAAGGGGAGGAAACAATTTGCACAAACCAAGCCATCTGTATTTCACCCCTCAGCTTGACCCACTATCCCCTTAGTCTACACGGGGGCTATAAGAAGAGTATTTGGGGGTGGGGGAGCCTTGGTGCCTTATTTCCCTCTTAGGGTAGGGGAATGATTGGGGATCTTCTGACACACACAGGTACAGTGTTACCCCCCTCAGTATGTGTAGTGGAATGATATGCAGGGGCATTTTACACCCCCCCCCACCACCACCCATTACAGCAGGGGCATGAGGGTTGTAGGAGGGGCTTTTCAGGGGTTACCATTAACCCCCCCAAACCACCTGGTGCATTATTACCACATCAGTGCATGGGGCCACTACTACACCCTCAGTATATGGGGTGGCCCTCCCACACACACCTTGGTGCCTCACTCATCACCTCGGGGGGGGGGGGGGACATAAGGCACCATTTTGAGGAAGAACAAGGATTCCCTTTTCCAGTCAAATGAGCCTCCACTTTACCCCCCAGTTTTAATATGGGGAATTGTTAATACCTATTACTCACCCCCGTTACCCATAGGGGGCCATGGGGTGAGTGTGAGGGGAAGGGAGGGAGAGGCTGCTACTCCTCCCGTTGTGGCCCCTCCCTACCAATTGCTTTTCCCGCCTTTCCCCCACCCCGCCCCTCACCTGAGCAGAGTAACCAGGCAGCGCGCACGCGCGCAGCAATCACGAAGGGGTAGTATCAACCTTACCCCGCCCACTTACCCACTGTTGGCTTCTATAGGCTCAACCCTGCCAGCTCCTAGCCAATCAGCGATGGGTAGACCGGCCTCTTTGCAAACCCCCGTCAATCAAAGAGCAGGACGTCAGAGGCGGGAGTTCAGTCCCTATTAGCCCGTGGGGATTGGGAGGAGGGGTGTTGCTGAGAGGATAGGGTAGGCTACGCTGCGCATGACTCTGGGCTCCAGGAGGTCTATTTGAGGCCCACCCAATAACTCTCATTGTGTTTATTATAGGGTTGCCTGCAAACATAACTTCCTATAGGAGCATGTATATCAGGTCAAGCTGCCCCCATCCCACACTTAGTACAACTGTAGGGTGACCAGATGTCCTGATTTTATAGGGACAGTCCCGATATTTGGGGCTTTTTCTTATATAGGCTCCTATTACCCCCCACCCCCTGTCCCGATTTTTCATACTTGCTGTCTGGTCACCCTATACAACTGGGAGTCAGGACTCCTGGGTTTTATTGGATTCTGATAAGGTGTGTAGGAGCTATTCAGACCCCTGGCCAATAAGTCTCAAGGGATATTTATTATAGGGACACCTGTGAATATAACTTCCTATAGGAGCTTGTGTGTCAGAGCATGGTGAAATCAGCCTACATTTAGCACAATGGAGTCAGGACTCTTAGGATACATTCTCAACTCACCATGTGACCCTAGTGTGTGGCAAGTCACATACCAGCTTGGACCTCCCATCCTTTGTCCAAATGTCCCTGTTATTTTGCAGTGGTGAGGGTGACAGCTAAAACAAAGCCTCATTGGGGCTCAGGAAGCACAACACACCAAGACCAGTGCAGTGACTAGATTATCAGACATAGTTGTGTGAGCTACAAAGCCTCAAGCTCCCTGCATGGCATGCACAGCTACGGTCTAGTCTAATACATACACAACTGCCAGCTTGTCAAAGTCCCCAACCTGCCATACAGTTTAACACACACACAGACCTACATGTCATCCATTTTAAAGCACATACACCTGGCTTCCAGACAGTCTTAAATACACACACACACCCCCTTTCAGATTAACAAACACATCCGCCATTCAGTTTAGCACATGCAAAGAAACACCCGATGCCCAGTTTTACACACATACCTGCCATCCAATTTTACTTTACTTTGCCCTTAAAATTCAGATTACAGTGCCCATCATACTGACCAATATTGTCTAATTGTTTCCTTATACTCCCCTGTCTGTCTGTATCCATCTGTTGTCTCATATCTTATACTTAGATTGGAAGATCTTTGGAGCAGGCAACGTCTTTTTGTTCTGTTTGTACAGTGCCTAGCACAACGGGGTCCTGGTCCATGACTGGGGCTCCTAGGTGCTATAATAATAATAATAAATTAATAAATAAATAACCTGACAGAAGGCATTTGCAAGGCCTGAAACACAATGGGTTAATGTAGTAGGCTATCAATCCTATGCACATGGGTTCAAATTTTAGCTTAGGTCACAAGTGAAAAGGTACTTGATGCCTTATTTGTGTGCATTGCAAGCATATTTGGCAGTCACAGCTCAAGGGAGCTCTGGACTGAAAAATCAGCCAGTACTGTGGGATAAGACTGAGATGTATTAGCAAAACTGTGTGTAGTGAGAACAGGGGCCCAGCACTACTTAGACATTTACACGAGTGGTGGATATAATTTGCTACCGAATTAGAACAGTGGCATTTTACATACCCACTTTTGAACTCACTTTGCACTGGTATAAATGACTACACAAGGTGAAGGGCAGTGCTGAAGCAAACTCCCAGACTAGAACAGCAGTACTGCAGAACCATCTTTAGATACATTGGTTTGGCAGAGCTATGTGGTGAATCTGGGATTAGAAGGGTATTGCAGATCAGGAGAAATTAACTGTATAAGGGAAGCGCAACTGTTCACACCAGAACTCTAGGCATATGCCTTACTTTCTTGAGCACTAAATTAACTCACAAATAAAATTAGGCACTAGGTTGTTTGTTTTGCAATAATTTTATTCAATAATAGAGTCACACAATTGCATGTAATTGAGTCAAATACATTCCCACCCTGAAGGATTTTACTTGCAGGAAAGATTGAGCATCTCAGATACAGAAGTGTTCACTTTCTGATGCAAGTGAACAGTAAGGCAGAGTCAGATCTGTTACCATGGTGGCAGGGAGATGACAAATGCAGAATAGTGAGGATACTTATTCTCTCTGATCTCTCTCTTTTGCATCTTAATGCTCTCAGGACTATAGCACATATTGCCTGGGTGCAGCATATTTTTGACTTGTAGGAAATTTTACAGTCAAATTTATGACTGATATCCAAGGATCTCATAGCATTATCTCATAGTATCCCTATGCCTATTTTACATCTGGAAAAACTAAGGCACACAGAGCTTACTTGCCCAAGGTCACTCACATGGCAAGTCAGTGCCGGAGCTACAAATGGAACCCCAAGAGTCCTGACTTCCAGCACCACTCCGCTCTAACCCAGTAGAGCCCACGCCCCTCCTAGAACTGGGAAAGAATCCGGCAGATATGGCTCCCACTCTTGTGCCCTAATCCATTGTCCCACAGTACCACCGTCACCCTGGACCAGAGCTGGTGGGGAGGTGATGAGAGCGGAATCTGGGATGAGAACATACCCAACTCATTACACAAACGCAGAGTCCGCCACAAGTCTGTTCTATAATCTGCCCCATCGCCCCTAGCAACAACTGTTCCTTCCTCATTAGCGAGCGCTGGGGATTTTTCTGATTAGAGGACACCCATGACGCTAGACCAATCAGCAGGAGCCACGGGACCCTCTTCACCCCTTAGCGGTGGAAGGCGGACGATACCAAGTAGACACTGGGACCGTACCGTCTGAAGAAGTGGGCGGGGGGGGGCAGCAGGGAGTTGTGAATTTGATTCAGTCCAGCTGCATCCTGAAAGGGGGGAGCTGGTTGTGTTCGAATTGTACCGCTCGCTGCTCTAAATAAGGGAGGGTCTGAGGCGAGACCACCGGGCGTGACTGGGGGTAGTCCCCATAGAGGTTTAATTGGGTGGGGTTACTAGGATGTGTGCGGATGGTACATCCCAAACGGAAGTGAGGTGTCTCCTAGCTTCAGGACTTCCGGCGGAGGGAGGGGGGAGGCGCAGCTGGTTGTGGTGGTGGGTGCAGCAGTCTGAGGGGCTCCCGGATCTTGGTGAGTCCGGGCCGGGGAGACCGGGCGATGGACCGATTGGGGGGTGCAGCAGGTACAAGGGAGCTGGGGAACAAGGGGGCCTGGGGAGGGGCTGAAACCTGGGGAAGGAACAGTGGGAAGCGGGGTTGCTGGGGGACGTAGGGGCTTGGGGGAGGAGCTGAAACCTGAGGGACATAGGGAGCGAGGGGGGTGCTGGAAGGTCTGGAGAAGAGGAGATCGGATCTGGGTGGGCTGGCTAGGTGGTACGTGAGACCGGGGCTCGATCCTGGGCACCTGAATAAAGTGGATTTTTGGGGTGGTGGTGGGTGGAGTGGGCAAGTTAGAGCCTGTGTAGTAGGAGGTATCTGAGAAGCTGGAAGGAGAGTACTGGGATTTAAGTAGTTGTTGGGGACCTGAGCTGTTCTCGTTGGGGGAAGGGGGGGCAAAGATGCTAAGAGGGGTAGTAGAGCTCACATGGATGGAGAGTGTCCTTTTATGGCTCCCTTGAAAGTGTCGGAGGTGGTGGGGATTCTTGTGTGTTTTGATGTCACTCATATGGACTGGGGGAGAAGAGACCCTTCAGGAAATTGATACCCTCCCTTTCTTTCAATATTAAAAATGATGGGAGAGAACTTCTGAAGCAGCTCACGTAGAAATTAACAATTCTTCCCTTTCCAAAGTGTGTAACTTTGCTTTCCCATCTCGATTCATGCTGTCTACAAACAAGGTCTTGTGTGCTCAGGATAGAAACTACAGATCCCACCTAATCACTCCTAGTACTTTCTGCAACAAAGGTGACTTGTTGGAGAGTCTTTGATCATGATTCACCTGTCCAACCCCCTCATAACACACTGTGCCAGCTATGATTCTACCCCTTCATCTCCGCATTGGCTGTGCTTTCAAAGATGCTCTGGGTCTGTCTGTCCTATGCTCTCCCTCTCCAACCCTCTTCATCTGTTCTATCTGTTTAGACTGTAAGCTGTTTGGGGCAGGGTCTATCGACTACTCTGTACAGTGCCCTGCATAATGGAGCCCCATTCTTGGTTGGCCTGTAGGCACTACTGTAATATACAGGATTAATAATGTATAGTCAGTGAAGTGCTTCCAGAGCCTTTGGTGTGAAAGGCACTAATGAAATGTAAAATATATTCGTGAACTCGGTGTTATAAAAGATCCACTTCTAGCACATAAGTATTTAAAGAACTAAATTGTTTTAATGCAAGGTAGGCTGACTGAAGCTGTTTAGTATGGGACATGGAAATGACATCCGTATAAGAATCTCCAAGTGGTACTCCCTGACACTTGAATGGATACAGGCTGTCAGCATTTCTGTTATAAGCTACTTGAAATGAAGGGTGTGCATGTAACTCCACTGTTAAAGTAACCTAAGTAGCTAGTCATGTGCAGGCTCAGAAACTGTTGTCTAACATTTTAACCACTACTCTGCCATCTGCTTTATATAGTTTAAATTATCTTAATCTAAACATGGCGATTATAATTCACAGGTTTAGGGGACAAACCAGTTCTGGTTGAAACTTAAGCGAAGAGAAAGATGTGGTCTCAAAAACTCATCTTATAAATAACTTCCTAAAAGGGGCAAGATATGGCCAAAGAAGCAATCTGGATGGCTAACTAAAATTCCACCGCCCTACTTGGGACAGCCTTAGAGCACGGAACTGCTTTATGTTCACTCTTATGTGTCAGTGTTTTGCTTTGTTATAATATGATGCTTTAATGTTCTAGCACAGGAATGCTGCTAATTGGACTTGAGTATTTAAACATTCAGAAAGCACAGGTGTCTCTCAGTCTGGTCTGGTAGCTGGAGGATTGTGAGATGGAATTCTGGGTTCTATGCCTGGCTCTGGAGAGAGAATGCTCTTTAGTTGCTAGAGCAGAGACTTCTGGGGAGCATGAGAGCTAATTCTCTTCCTTTGACTGCTACTGGCATATTTTATTATTTGTTATTGCGTTAGTGCCTCAAGGCCACATTGTGCTAGTTGCTCTTATACACAGAGTAAGAGCGAATACTTGCCCTGAAAAGTGTACAGTCTAACTTAAAAAAAGACAAAGGATGGGAGAGAAAGGAAAGATTGTTATTCCTGATTTACAACTCAGGTACAGAATGATAGTGATGTGCCTTAGGTCAGTGGTTCTCAAAGCCGGTCCGCCGTTTGTTCAGGGAAAGCCCCTGGCGGGCCGGGCCGGTTTGTTTACCTGCTGCGTCCGCAGGTTCGGCCGATCGCGGCTCCCACTGGCCGCATTTCGTGGCTCCAGGCCGATGGGGGCTGCGGGAAGTGGCGCGGGCCGAGGGATGTGTTGGCCACCCTTCGTGCAGCCCCTATTGGTCTGGAGTGGCGAACTGTGGCCAGTGAGTGCTGCAGTCGGCCGAACCTGCGGATGCGGCAGGTAAACAAACCGGCCCGGCCCTCCAGGGGCTTTCCCTGAACAAACGGCGGACCGGCTTTGAGAACCACTGCCTTAGGTCACACAGCAAGTCAATGGCAGAACTGGGAATAGAATCCAGATCTCCTGAGTCCCATTCTGGTGCTTCATAACTACAGAACCATCCTTCTTCTGACTTGCTTTGTGCCCGTGGGTCATGTGCTTTTATCCCCATCTGTAAGATGTGAATAATGTCCCCTCTTTCATACGACACTCTGAGAACCTTGGATGCAAGGTGCTAATCAGTGTGGGGAGGTAGTGTGGCCTCAGGGATAGAACAGATTGGGACTCAGGATACTTGGGTTCTGTTCCTGGCTCTACCACTGGTCTGTTGGTGACTGTGAGCAAATCACTTTCACCTTTCCGTGATTCAGTTTCCCCATCTATAAAATGGGGATAATATTGCCCCTCCTTTGTAAACCACTTTGAGATCTACTGATGAAAAGTGTTATAAGAACTAGGTGGTATTAATATTTATTAATCAGGGTATTGAATGTTGTCATGTGGCATATATCAGTGGGAATTTTACCACAGAGGTTTGCATAGTAGGTTGAGGAAAAACATTAACAAGACTTCTCTAGATGGATAGCGTACAGAATTCATAGATTTCAAGGCCAGAGTGGGCCATTGTGATCATCTAGTCCAGTGGTTTTCAAACTGCGAGTCACAACCCAGTACTGGGTTGTGGAATGTAAGGCACTGGGTCACAGCGGCTCTGGTCAGCAGTGCTGACCAGGCCGTTAAAAATCCCTTCAGCGGTGCTGCCTGGCTAAGGCAGACTAGTCCCTACCTGTTCTGACACTGCGCTGCGCCCCGGAAGTGGCCAGCAGCAGGTCCGGCGCATAGGCAGTTGGGGGGTCATGGGGCTTCGCGTGCTGCCCCCGCCCTGAGCACCGGCTCCGCACTCCCATTGGCTGGGAAGGTGGTGCCTGCGGGCGAGATCTGCACAGAGTCGCTTGTGCGCCTCCGCCTAGGAGCTGGAGCTGCTGCTGGCCGCTTCTAGGGCACAGCACGGTGTGCGGTGCCAGGACAGGCAGGAAGCCTGCCTTAGCACCCCCACTGCGCTGCTGACCGGGAGCCTCCCAAGGTAAGCCCGCGCCCCAATCCCCTGCCCTGAGGCCCCCCCCAACCCTTCATCCCTGGGCCCACCCCAGAGCCTGCACCCCTAGCCCAGAGTCCTGACCCTCTCCTGCACCCCTGCCCCAGCCCAGAGCCCCCTCCCACACTCTGAACCCCTCATTTGCACCCCTCATCTCTCTGCCCTAGCCCTGAGCCCCTCCCACACCCCAAACCCCTCATCCCCAGCTCCGTTGAGTCATGGGCATCAACAATTTTCTTCAACTGGGTCGCCAGAAAAAAAGTTTGAAAACCGCTGATCTAGTCTGACCTTCTGTATGACAGGCCATAGAACTTCCCCAACATAATTCCTAGAGCAGATCTTTCAGAAATTTGTCCCATCTGGATTTAAAAATTGCCAGTCCACCACAACCCTTGGTAAATTGTTCCATGGATTAAATGTCTTCACTGTTAAATATGTGCACCTTATTCAGTCTGAATTTGTGTAGCTTCAGCTTCCAGTCATTGGATCATGTTAGATCAGGGGTTCTCAAACTGGGGGTCGGGACCCCTCAGGGGGTCGTGAGGTTATTACATGGGGATCGCGAACTGTTAGGCTCCACCCCAAACCCCGCTTTGCCTCCAGCATTTATAATATTCAATATATTTAAAAGTGTTTTTAATTTATAAGGGGGGTTGCACTCAGAGGCTTGCTGTGTGAAAGGGGTCACTAGTACAAAAGTTTGAGAACCACTGTGTTAGACCTTTGTTTTCTAGATGGAAGAGCCCATTCTCAAATATTTATTCCCCATCTAAGTACTTACAGACTGTGATCAAGTCGCCCCTTAACCTTCTCTTTGTTAAGATAGATAAATTGAGCTCCTCGAGCCTATCATATAAGGCATGTTTTCAGATCCTTTAACCATTCTCATGGCTCTACTCTTAACCCTCTCCAATTTATCAACATTCTTGCTGAACTGTGAACACCAGAACTGGACACAGTATTCCAGCAGTGGTCACGCCAGTGCCAAATACAGAGGTAAAATAACCTCTCTACTCTTATTCAATAATCCACTATTTATGCATCCAAGGATTGCATTAGCCTTGTTGGCCAGTGTCCTAGTGGGAGCTCTCGTTTAGCTGATTATCCACCATGAATCCAAAATTTTTTCCAGCCACTGCTTCCCCCATCCTGTATGTATGGCCTACATTTTTTTATTCCTGGATGTGTATATTTACTAGGGCTTGTCAGGCAATTAAAAAAATTAATCGTGATTAATTGCATGATTGATTGCACTGTTAAACAATAAGAGAATACCATTTATTTAAATATTTTGGATGTTTTCTACATTTTCAAATATATTTATTTCAATTATAATACAGATTACAAAGTATACAGTGCTCACTTTATATTATTTTTATTTCAAATATTTGCACTGTAAAAAACAAAAGAAATAGTATTTTTCAATTCACCTAATACAAGTACTGTAGTGCAATCTCTTTATCGTGAAAATTGAGCTTACAATGTAGAATTATGTCCAAAAATAACTGCATTCAAAAATAAAACAATGTAAAACTTTATAGTCTACAAGTCCACTCAGTGCTACTTCAGCCAATCACTCAGACAAAACAAGTTTGGTTACAATTTGCAGGAGATAATCCCGCCCTCTTCTTGTTTACAATGTCACCTGAAAGCGAGAACAGGCGTTCGCATGGTACTGTTGTAGCCGGCGTCACAAGATATTTACGTGCCAGATGCGTTGATTCATATGTCCCTTCATGCTTCAGTCACCATTCCAGAGAACATGCGTCCATGCTGATGATGGGTTCTGCTCGATAATGATCCAAAGCAGAGCAGACCGATGTATGTTCATTTTCATCATCTGAGTCAGATGCCACCAGCAGAAGGTTGATTTTCTTTTTTGGTGGTTCGGGTTCTGTAGTTTCCGCATTGGAGTGTTGCTCTTTTAACACTTCTAAAAGCATGCTCCACACCTCATCCCTCTCAGATTTTGGATGGCACTTCAGATTCTTAAACCTAGGGTCGAGTGCTGTAGCTATTTTTAGAAATCTCACATTGGTACCTTTTTTGCGTTTTGTCAAATCTGCTGTGAAAGTGTTCTTAAAACAAACGTGCTGGGTCATCATCCAAGCCTGCTATAACGTGAAATATATGGCAGAATGCAGGTAAAACAGAGCAGGGGACATACAGTTTCCCCCCCAGGAATTCAGTCACAAATTTAATTAATTCATTTTTTTTTTTTTTTTAACGAGCATCATCTGCATGGAAGCATGTCCTTGGAATGGTGGCCGAAGCATGAAGGAGCGTACGAATGTTTAGCATATCTGGCACGTAAATAATTTGCAACACTGGCTACAACAGTGCCATAAGAACAAAAGCCTGTTCTCACTTTCAGGTGACATTATAAAGAAGAAGCAGGCAGCAGTATCTCCCGTAAATGTAAACTAACTTGTTTGTCTTAGCGATTGGCTGAAAACGAAGTAGGACCGAGTGGACTTGACTCTAAAGTTTTACATTGTTTTGTTTTTGAGTGCCATTATGTAACAAAAAAAAAAAAAAACTACATTTGTAAGTTACACTTTCACAATAAAGAGATTGCAGTACAGTACTTGTAGGAGGTGAATTGAAAAATACTATTTCTTTTGTTTATCATTTTTTACAGTGCAAATGTTTGTAATAAAAATAATATAAAGTGAGCACTGTACACTTTGTATTGTGTTTTGTAATAGAAAACAATGTATTTGAAAATGTAGAAAAACATCCAAAATATTTAATAAATGTCAATTGGAATTCTATTGTTTAACAGTGCGATTAATCGTGATTAATTTTTTTGAGTTAATTGCGTGAGTTAACTGCGATTAATTGACAGCCCTAATATTTACATTTAACTGTATTAAAATATGCATCGTCCAGATTGCTCTGTATCAGTGACCTCACCTATCCTCTTCATTAATTGCCGCTCCCCCAAATTTTGTCAGCTGCAAACTTTCAGTGATGATTTAATGTTTTCCTCCAAGTCATTGATAAAAATGTTTAATAGCATAGGGCCAAGAACCAATCTCTTGGTTGACTTGTTCTTTGCTCCCAGTCGTAAACTATTGCTCATTGGTGCTGTGTGGCTGTTTAAGAGCTTCCCTGTCCCATCCGGAGGTGGCTGCATGGAATGATTCTTTTGTTTGTAAAGTGCTTTGGTATCCTTTGATAACTATTTACATCCAGGTTAAAGGAAGTTTGCTGTGTGATCACCTAGTGTTTGGTAGGCATTTTGCAGACAAATATCGGAAGACAAAGTCCATGGCCTGGTGGGAACTTACCAGTATGGGAGGCCAAGAACAAAGCAGATGGAGAGGGGGAATGTAATGAAAACTTTAAGCCAAGAAGCAGCAAACTAAGTACAGCAATGATCCACTGACCCCTTACAATGCAAATTTGGTGGCTCTTTTGTTGCCTTAGGTGATGTGAAGGCAGCTATGGCTTTATTCTATATCTCTAAACCATATGCTCATGTCTGTCTTCCCTCTCCCAGGTCGTTGGGCTGGGGAGATGTTCCGAACGGCAATCATGATGGCTGCCAGCCTGGCTCTGACATCAGTGGTAGTGGCTCATGCCTATTACCTGAAGCACCAGTTCTACCCAACAGTGGTGTATCTGACCAAATCCAGCCCCAGCATGGCAGTAAGTATGCAGTCCATGGGCTGCCCAGGTTGTGGGGAGGAGAGCAGGTTGCTCTGATAATGGCTCAGCCTGTCAACTATTGGTATTTAACTTGCACTGCGACAGTGGCCATCCAAAGCCATGTGGAAGTGACCTGTCTCCGGGGGATTGGTAATGAGAGCTAGTCTTTGAACTCCCAGTTTGGTAGTTACTGAAAGTCATTCCTGTTTGGTGCTGATCAGTGGAATGAGTTTCATGGGGCCTTACCCACTTTGAGAATCCAAGCCGCAATTAACCCTGCACAGTTGGCACTAATTGTGTCCCCCTTACTGTCAATATCAGCAGAGGGAGTGTGAATTGAGTGTGACATGGAATTGAATCTTTCCTCTTACAGGGAGGGCTCTGGTATGTTGGTGGGATGTGGTATAAAAACAGGAGCAGCAGTAATGCAAACTCCTGTCAACGCAGTCCTTTTAACAGGTGCTGTATTCCAATCCCTGGAAACAATTTGTTATGCAGTGCCTCTACATTTACACGGGGAGCGGAGGACATAACATTTTCAAGAGAGCTGAAATCCAGGGTTATTTTGATACAGAGCAGAGCCAAATCCTGAACAGTCTTTGGCTGTCTCATTTCATCCTTGGGTTGATTAACTCTTGAGTTGGAGGCTCAGGAGTTGAGGTCCCAAATGAATCTTGCGAGTTAGTCGAAATATTGGCTTCCTTTGTGCTTTTGTTTAATTGAGTAGATGCAATGTCAGTGAACGATGCTGGATTGACTGCTCTGGAGCCTCTCTCACTCTGTTTATTCCAAGGATAGGTACAGCATTGCCAGCAGTAGGGCAAGTATTCCATACTGATCCACCAGTGGGCTTTAGCCCTGCCTGGAGGGAGTTCTGTCTCCATGGCCTAATGTGTATTTAACCACTCCACTCAGTCTTCCAGCAAGGATGCTAATAAGTGCAAACTGTGATGGTGACTTCTGTGTGAGGTTGGCATCCATCTGCTAGGGAATGGACAGAGTCCTGTCCCTCTCCTCCTACCCTCAAATTACTTCAGGGAGCACTGGACAGCATTCAAATGAGTCATTTCTCTTTATCAATGTAATTCAGTGGCTCTTTTTTCAGTTCACTTCTGCTTTCTATTCCCCCAGGGTATGTTGACCAAAACAAACACTTCCACGCTACAGCAGTTGCTGAGCCAGTAGTACTCGGAACAAACTACTTCTTTAGTGTGGGAAATATATAGAAGTATGTGTGCATGTAACTGACTCCACAGCTGGCTTGCAAAATTCTAGCTAAATTTGGAAAGGCTCATCAATCTGTTTTCAGTTGGGCTTTTTTAACGTACGTAGTAACATGCAGGTGCAAGTGGGGTAGAAATCTGTACATCTCACCAATTCTCCACAGTAACCAAAGTACCTTCAAAATACAAATTCCAGGCCCCAGGGTACACAGATCTCACACAGCCCGAAGGGCATTAGAATGTTGTGAAGGGGTTAACTGAAAACTAGCCGTATGTTTCCTTGGGGATGGGAAATAAGATGGGAAGGTGTTATGTGCCTTGAAAGTGGACAGAGGACAGTCATAACTGGTAAAAGTAGATCCCTTGGGTGTTGTAAATCATAGACTTTAAGGATGGGAAGGTCTGATCTAGGCCAGAAGGGGTTCTGCAGGATTGTTCTCTCCAGCCTTTTCTTTTGATCTGGTTTGGTTCATAAGCTGTGGTATGTGAGTGTTTCTTTTGGTTCAATCTCTCCCTTTCCCTTCCCTGCAGGTTCTCTACATTCAGGCTTTCGTTTTGGTTTTCCTCCTGGGCAAATTCATGGGGAAAGTGTTTTTTGGCCAGCTCCGAGCAGCAGAAATGGAGGTGAGTGAGGCCTCTGGCAGTTGTAACTGATTACTTGCAGCACAATCTTATGTTGGGTGACGAAGGTACACAGTAGCAGAGGGTTGCTCTGAGAGCTGCATTGATTGTAAGTTAAATGGGATTTTGATGCTGAGCATAAAATCATATCTATCTTTGGTACTTGCATGACCCCTGTTACCAGAGTGTCTGAGCATCTGTCTTGAGTGTATTTATCCTCCCAACATCCCTGTGAGGCAGGGCATTGCTGTTACCCCATTTTACAGAACTGTGGTACAGAATTTGATACCCAAGTGCTCTGAGAGCCTCCGAGGGAAAGTGGTGGAGTGCAAAAGAAAATGCTTTCCTTTAAAAATTGGGACATAAAAGAATAAGTTCCTTCTCCTCCTCCCTTCAGTACTGAGAACTAAGATGAGCGGTATGTGGGGAACTGGGACAGTGCTGCTAACTCTCTCTCTCTCTCTCTCAGCACCTACTTGAGAGATCATGGTATGCGGTCACGGAAACTTGCCTGGCCTTCACCGTCTTCAGAGATGACTTCAGTCCCCGCTTTGTGGCCCTCTTCACCCTCCTCCTGTTCCTCAAGTGCTTCCACTGGCTTGCTGAGGACCGGGTGGACTTTGTAAGTGTGACATGCCCCTGAGCAGGATACCAGATTGGGGTTGGCTGCCATCTATCTGGGGAGTCATTCAGTGATCTTGGTAACAAACAAGGATCTGTCTATCTAAGCTACTTCTGTGGCCTTCTGAGGGATGAAAACACTTGTCATTGTGCTTTGGTTGTCACAGCATAGAGTGTCCTGTGTGTAGGGAGCATGGGAAGCAGATCCTTTTGTGTCCTCTGCTTGTTCTACATTCATTTTTCTCATTAGTGCTTCTGCAATTGTCCTTTGGGCCAGGCTGGTCAGGATTATCTCACTGTTTTCTTGTCTTATAAGCTCTCTGAGATAGGGGCCATCTTTTTGTTCTGTGTTTATACAGTGCCTAGCACAGTGGAGGCCTGCTCCATGACTGGGGCGTCTAAGGTTCTAGAGCAGTGTTTCTCAAATGCGGCCACCAGGGGATGTTCTTGCGGTCACAGCCTCCTGGGTGGTGGTGGTGGTGGGGGCAAAGCAGCAGCCCTGCCCGGGGGCTGCCAGCAGTGGTTGGGCCCTGGCCGCCTCTGGAGACAGAAAAGCTGGAGGAGCAGACAGACGGTGTGAGTTCCCCACCTTCCCAGGGGTGATGAGGTTGGTGTGGTGGGTGGCAGGCTCCACCTATGGGGTTTTGGGCTCCATCCTCGGGCCCTGTCCCCTGGGCATGGGGCTTTTGGTTCCATTCCCTGGCTGTGAGGTGACGGGCTCTGGTCCCGAGCTCACCCTCCCCAATCACCGCTGGTCCCTGCTGCCTCCCCCAGTGCCCCAGCGCCTCCATCCAGGGTTTAATTTGTCCCTGGGCTTGCTGGGACTGAGTAAATCTGCTGTGACATGTGATATTTGTATGTTTGTTAATATCACTTTTCACAGCAGACTTACTAGCTAGCAAGTCTTTAAAAAAAAGAAAAGAAAAAAGACAAGAACATACAAAGCACCTTATTTGTATTTCCATTCTGTTTAGGTCCAGTAAAGGATAGAGACAGCTGTACATTATTTTTATTACTGAGTCTGCAAAAAACCCTACATAAATAAATTACAATGATTTGGACATGTATATGTGCATATTTATTTGTTTTTCCTAAAGTTACTTATGTATTTTAGGAAAAATTGTCAGAACGGCCACCAGCAAGAGTTAGGTCACCAAAAATTTGTTGTGAGAACCCCTGTTCTAGAGTAATACAAATAGTAAAAGCGCTGACTCCGTAGGAGCTAAAGTAGCTCAGTACCTCGAAGTGCTCAGCACTTTTGCAGGATCAGCAAGACACTGTGATGCCAGCAGACAAGGAACCAGCAAGACACAATGATGATGCTTGTGGTGTAGAAACCAAGATGGATAGAAAATAAGATTGGCCTATTGGTCCTACATCAGTAACTCTTTACAGTTCAGAATGCAGAGAATGGAGTTTTGGAAAATTGGGTGGAGAGTCCTAAAAGTTTGTTCATCTCTTCCCAGATGGAGAGGAGTCCAAACATCTCCTGGCTCTTTCATTTCCGCATAATCTGTAAGTGCCTTTATTTTATTCCCTTTGTCTATCCTCCCCTGTTCTTATTTCTCTCCCCTCTTCCCCCCATTACAATGTAATTGCCATACTGGGTCAGAGCCCAGCACCAGATGTTTCAGAGCAAGGTGCAAGAAACACTGCAGTGTGGCAGATATGGGATAATCTACCTGCAAGGGAAGTCTTCAGACAGCAGGATTGATTCAGCATGTTAACACATCTGCCTTGTGATGTGAGAGCAGTTGCTTCAAATTCTCTTTAGATCATACGTGGAATCTTATTTTCCCTGCCTAGTTCTGGTCCTCGAGAGACTGTTTTGATAGGACCTAATATGTTTCTTATCTCTGAGATTCACAGATCTCTGTAACAGGCTTAGTCCCCATTTTCCAAAAACAATCATACAATTCACCCTCAACAATCTATGTTGGGAACTCAGGACTTGAATAGCAGGAGATGCAGCTGGTCAGGACTGAGAGTATTGTCAGATCTGTTTGTACTGGAGAGTCCAGGGCAGGATTAGTAAGGGGGGGGAGTGAGGCTGCAGGTCAGGATTGAGTGGCATTGGTAGAGTTGTGTATGTGGTGGAGCCCAAGGCTGGAATAGCAAGGGGACTGCAGATCAGGACTGAGGGGCATCAGCCGAGCGCTGTGGGGCTCAGGGGGAGCTCAGGGTTGGAATAGCAGAAAGCTGTGGGTTGGGATTGAGAGGCATTGACAGAGCTGAGAGTCAGGAGTCCAGAAGTGGTTTAACAGGGAGTGCAGCAAGTCAGGATTTAGAGGCAGTGGCAGAACTGTGTGTTGGGAGGGAGAAAGTCCAGCACTAGACTAGCAGGGAATGCTGTGGATCAGAATGGAGAGGCATAGAGAATGCAGGACTGGAGTAGCAGGAGATGCAGTGGCTCAGAATTGTGGGGCAGTGGTAAGAGAGGATCCAGGATTGGAATGTGGGGGCTGCAAGCCAGGATTGAGGGGCTTTGGCAGAGGATTGTGGGTGTGGGAATGGATCAGCCCTGGAATAGCAGCCCTGGAGGCGCATTGGCAAAGCTGTGGGTGAGAAGCTTGCTAACCTCTGCCTGCACTGTTAATAATGAAAATGACTTTGTGAGTAAGTGTTACCCATGTAGAGGGAAGGATGTGGAGAAATCATTAAAGCAACAAAGTTTAATGAAGGCATGACGTGGCTTGATACCTGACACAAATCTCCTAGGGGAGAACCGGGCGGGGGTGGGGGGGTGGGAGAGTTTCTTTATTCTGAACATTTCCTCTCCAGGACTCGATGAGCAGCAACAGCTGGCCAGGAAAGATAATTTCAGAAGATAATTTGCATGTGACAGGCTAAATACGCTAATGTAAAACCCCTTCTCATTTGTGCAGTTGAGTGTGAGACTGTTCAGAGTCGATAACCTTGTCAAAACAGTATGTAATGTCTTCCAGAAGGCCTTTTATGGATTAGATTGCTTTGTTCAGTTCTGGGTTGGAGCAGAGCAGCTGTTTAACAGCTCACAGCAACCTAGTTGAGGACAAGACATCAAGGAGAACCCTGTAGCTAACTAAAACTTCAGGAAGGAAGAATGAAACTATGCAGCACGCTGCGGTTAACACGCTGACTCGTGCAACAAAGTGCCATGGGAAACTGAAGCTGGGGTTTTCAGAGGATCCTAAGGGACCCATTGAGATGTGTTTGTGCTGTGTGATGGGGTCCAGATCTTGACTGGGGCTTTGTCGTAATATAAATATCAACGTTTGACACCCCGCATGGCTTTCATCCCATGCAGTTTAGGGTTTGAAATGTTCAGTTACTTCCACGTGGCACTTGCCTAGTGCTTCCCAATCCCCTGTGAGAAGAGTTAGTCCTATTTTACAGATGAGGAAACTGAGACATGAAGCGACTTGCCCACAGTTACACCGTGAGTCAGTGGGAAAATTAAGGTTATAACCCAGGAATCCTGGCGCTCATACCTATACTCTGACTACTAGATCACACTCCATTTCCAGTGTTGGGAATAGATTGTAGGAGTCCTGGCTCCTAGCCTTATGCTTAAGTCACCCCCTTCTTTACTTCTGTCAAGCCTTCCCCATGTGTACCCCAAATCACAGCTCAGTATTGTAATTCCAGCGTCTAACCTCCCTTCTTTCTGTGTCCAGCTCTGATGCTCTTGTTGGGTGTCCTGGATTTCCTGTTTGTCAGCCATGCCTACCACAGCATCCTCACCCGGGGAGCCTCCGTCCAGCTGGTCTTTGGGTTTGAGGTACGAAATGTGTCTGCCTGTGTGGCAAGGAGGGAGGGAGGAATATTTGCCTTGCTCTGCTACTTACTGCAAATCAAAGCTCTGTCATGCATTGTAAGCCAGTGGGGCTGACTAACCAGCCAGTGCTTCAGAGTTCTCTCGGCAGCAAGTGGATTTTGGTCCCTTTCCTTCGTGGTTCTGTTTATTTCTCCAAAAACAGAAGTTATGCATATCAGCCAAGTCCTTTCCCCTGCCCTGGGATTTCTGATGGAGACCATCTGCTCCATGCAGGTCTGGTTCCCCAGGACTTCTGCCTTCAAGTTAAAGTGAGTCTTTACTCCCTTCTGCTTAGGCTTTCCTTCAGCCTGCTTCCTGTAGGGTTGCACTCCCAGGCCATCTGCCAGGGAGCTAAGGAGAGCCTCCCTACTCCTTTCTTCTCTCCCTGAACTCAGGCTGCCTTTTGTATCCGTGCAGGCCTGGCTCGGAGACACCAGTTTCCTACCATGTGATTTGGTCCCTCACCTGGAGAGGTGGGCTGACCTTGGCACAGGGTACAGATGAGTTCCAACGCCTTTAAAAGATTAGCTCATCCTGTGACATGCCTCTTATTTCTTTCCTGCCCCCACAGTATGCCATCCTCATGACCATGGTGCTCACAATCTTCATAAAGTACATTCTGCATTCAGTCGACCTGCAGAGTGAGAATCCATGGGACAACAAGGCCGTCTACATGCTGTACACGGAGCTCTTCACAGGTACACTCTCTCTTCCCAGCTCTGGATAACAGCTAGCACCTTCCATAGCCCCGTGGGGACTTGTGTGTTCTCCCATATGAACATCTAACAGCCATGGGAGCCTGAATTGTGGTGCTATATGGGGCCTTGTGCTAGAGCTCTTCATAGGAGCATGGTTGGGAGGGGTAGTTTGTAGATGGTCTCACCACTTCATTGATCAGCTGAAGGGAAGAAAGTGGGATTGAAATATAGCTAAGTAGCAGCTGTGTTTGTTAAGAGAAGCCTGTGGCGATCCAAAATCATTTAATGTATCATTAAAACTAAGGGCAAGTCTACGCTACAAAATTAAGTTGACCTAAGTTATGTCGACGTACAGCCACCGCAGTAATTGAATCGGTTTTACACATTCACACTACGCTTATTGTGTTGGCGGTGCGCGTACTCACCAGGAGTGCTTGCACTGATTGAACTGCCAGTGTGGGACATTGTGAGACCGTTTCTGAAAGGCAGCAACAGTTGATGTAAGCAACACAGTGTCTACATTGATACTGCATCAACTTAACTACATCAACGTAGGCGCTACGCCTTTCGCAGAGGTGGAGTTATTAAGTCAGTGTAGTGGGGGAGTTACATTGGTGGGAGCTACATTTTAGAGTAGACGCTTACGGAGTTAGGTTGACGTAAGCTGCCTTATGTCGATCTAACTCTGTAATGTAGACCAGGCCTAAAATGCTGATGGCTTGGTAAGATTGGAATCAAAATATGGATTGGGTGGATTTCTGGAGGCCACAGTGGGTTGGTTTGTGCAGGCATTGTGGTCTGGTGGCTAGAGCAAGGAAGATGGGGAGTCAGGATCCCTGGGCTTTATCCCCAGCTCTGGGAGGGGAGTTAGAGCAGGGAGGAACTGGGAGCCAAACTCCAGAGTTCTATTCCCAGCTCTGTGAGGGGAGTGCAATTGAGTTACTAGAGCCTCCTGGGTTCTGTTCTTAGCTTGGTCATTGACTCACTGTGTGACATGGGGGAGCAAATTGCTTCTTTTCTGTGCCTCTTTCTCCACCTGTAAAATTGAGGCACTTCCCTGCCTCCTGGGGTTGGATGTGGGAGTTCGCTAGTGTTTAAGGGCAATGAGATCCTCCGAGTAGAGGCACACGAGAGAGAGCGAGAGAGCACTAATCTCTCTCCTTCCTCCTCAGGCTTCATTAAAGTGCTGCTGTACATGGCCTTCATGACCATCATGATTAAAGTGCACACTTTCCCTCTCTTCGCCATCCGGCCCATGTACCTGGCAATGAGGTAAGATGTCGCTGGGGTATTGATACTGTTCCTGTGTGTGTGTGTGTGTTTAACTCCAGCAACTTGTGTGTCATTTCAGGCAGTTCAAGAGAGCTGTGACTGATGCCATCATGTCACGCCGCGCCATTCGCAACATGAACACTCTGTAAGTATCCAGTTGGAGAGAAATTGCTTCTATAGAGTGAAATCTGTTACAGTAGGGCCTAAAGGCATTGGGCAGGGCACCGCACAGACCCCTCACCCCCTCGACTGGGGTGGGGAGGACCACATTGAGCCAGGCGCTGCACAGAGACCTAGGGAGATGGCGCTTGTCCCAAAGAGTTTACATTTGAAATAGACAAAGGGTGGGAGCAGGAAACAGGCACAGAGAGGGGAAAGAACTTGCCCAAGGTCAGTGGCAGAGCTGGGAGTAGAATCCAGATTTCCTGACTCCCAGTCCAGTCCTCTGGCCACAAGACCACACAGCCATGTTTGCAATGAATCTCTCTGGCCCTTTAAGCTTCATTAATACAGGAGAAATCCGCATTAGAGCAGTCTGGCTTAAGACACTCAGTCCAGTGTACAGCTTTTTAGAGGCCTAGTAGGTCACAGCTAATCTAGCGCAACCCCTCAGTCCTGTCCCATCCAGTTTGGAATGCCCTGGGCAAGACGACTTCCCTTGGGGGTGGGTGGACTGTCTCACATAGATCTCCCTGCTATCCAACCTAAATTTCCCTTTGCTTAATTATCTCCTGTTATAGCCCCCGCTCCTTCATTGGCATCACTGCCCTTGTAGATCATCAGAGAATATATACGTTACTGCCTCTTAAAACTCTACTGCCTCCCCAGATACCCTGATGCCACTCCAGAAGAGCTTCAGGCCATGGATAATGTGTGCATTATCTGCCGGGAGGAGATGGTGATGGGTGCCAAACGCCTGCCATGCAACCACATATTCCACACCAGGTGAGGAAAGGCTAATACTTCTGCCCACGCAGCTGCTTGCAGATGGCTTTCTTTGTGGTGTGGAGTTAGCTGCCAAAGGCATGAAAATCCAAGCCTTGTCCTTGTATAATTGAGAAGCCAGGGCATGGTAACTTCCTCCTTGCTGTAAGGTGCATGGTGCCAGGGAAGAATCTAACAACTAAAAAGGGTTTGTAAAGGAATTCAGTCCCCTCTGCTGTAGATCACTGGTTCCAATCCATCTCCCTTCTCAACTGTGAGGCCTGGTCATTGCTGTCTGGAGGCCTGTGAGTTGGTGGCTCCAAGTTCGGTCCCTAGCGAGCAGGTCCATGTAACAAATACCATCTCTGTCGAGAAGCCATGGATTGAATGGGTCTACACAGGCTGAAATCTCTTCTCTTCTCCATCTACCCATGGCAAGAGTGAGAAACAATAACAGGGGAGGGCGTCTCCAGCTAATTGTCGGGACTGTGTGTAAATCCTATTGCCCTGAAAAAGTAACCTGTTTAATGAGCCAATCTTAACCAGGTGGCCTCTGCCCCCTCCACAGCTGCCTGCGTTCCTGGTTCCAGCGGCAGCAGACCTGCCCCACCTGCCGCATGGACGTCCTCCGTGCCTCCCTCCCCACTCAGTCCCAAACGCCACCCGAGCAACAGGAGCAAGCGCAGCAGCAGCAACAGCAGCCACCGCCGCACCATACTCCACTGATTCCCCAGCCGCCTAACTGTGAGTACAGCTTCTCTGGACACCAAGCCAGCAGGGCTGAGCAGTTTCTCAGTAATCCTGTCCTGATGCCATTCATTCCAGATGGAAATCACTGCAGCCACCTCCAGGGTGAGGTGCAGCAGCTGTTGATACTGGGATTCCTTGCCCAGCATTGAAAAATTGAAGTGTATTACTATGTTGTACTACTGAATGTACCTTGTTTGGGCCAAACTCTGCCTTCAGTTATACACACAACAACATTACAATGCATTGGGCCATATGGGAGTAACCAAAGACATTTGGCCTTTTAGCTTCTCTGTCATTAGAAGGAAAGTAAGAGCATAGTGTAATGGAGAGGAATTGTGTAATTCTTGGAGCAACAGACTGGGAATCAGGACTCCTGGATTATTCCCCCTCCAGAAGCAGGAACAGATAGTCCTGTGGCTGGAGCCGGGTGTGGGGGTGCTGAGAATCAGGACTCCGCTCTGCCACTTTGCATAAGTGTACCGCTGTAAAATGGATAGTACACTGACCTACCTCCCCTGAGGCTATTTTAATGTCACAAGTGCCTTGAGACCCTTGGCTGGAAGGTGCTGGAGAAATGTAGTGTCTGTCTGGCATATCTTCTCTATGGGTCACACACTTCTCTCCTTCACTCCGCAGTCCCCCAAGGAATCCTGCCCCCGTTTCCTCCTGGGATGTTCCCTCTCTGGCCTCCCATAGGTCCATTTCCTCCAGTGCCTGGTGTCCAACCACCCAACAATGCAGAGAATCCCTCTGCTGCTTCCAGTGCACCCTCCACTTCAGGCATTCAGACAACAGGTGAGAAGCCACAGAGTCTAACCTTCTCCTTCATGCCATCACTGGGGCAGGCTTCCCTCTCGCTGCCCCGCCAACATACTTCAACTGTGACCTGCTTCTGGTTCTCCCCGGCCCATTTGGTTCTAGACCTGTAAATTGAGACTGCCAGCAAGGAGGTCAGTTATGCCAGTCGTGGGTTTGGACAGAGACTCACCAACAGACCACAGAGTTGCCACAAGATGAAAACAGCTTTGACGCTATTGATCTGCGGCTGGTCCCCTAAAGGGGAAAAGACCCTATATCCCATTGGCTGGCTCAGGAGGTCAGGAAATCTCCCCAGTCTGGGGCTGGATTGGAGCTGGTGCCCCTAGAGAGAAAAAGTTCTGTATTCTCTCCCCCCTCTCCCACCCCCCACCCCCCCCATAGCTAGTCTCCACCCCTGGGCCAGGTTGGAACTGGCAGCTCTAGAGATGAAAGGTTTTATATCCCCTTACTTTCTTGACATTATTTTATAGTGTGGGATTAACTAACATTGACCCGAGAAAGATACCCAGGTGTTGTGTGTTTGAAGACATGCTGAAACCTCATTGGCTATGTGTAAAGCGGTGGATGGGCATAAATGTACCATGACTGTTTAACCAGGCTGCTATCTCTTCTTTGTCCCCTTCACCCTCTGCAGCGAGTACCTCGAGACCTGGTGGTGATTCAGCATCTGGATCTGACACTGCCCCTGTGGGAGCAGTGCCTGGCTTTCCCTTCCCTCCCCCGTGGATGGGAATGGCATTGCCACCTCTATTTGGTAAGCTAGGGTGGCTTCTTCCATCCAGGGCTGGATGGGGGAAGAAAGTTCCTCTACTGGAAGCATGGGGAGGGAGAAGAAAATATCCAAACTTTGTCTCTAAGGCCCAAATTAGCAACTTGCCAAGAGCATGGTCATATCTTCTTCAGTAAATTGATAGATTTCACCGCTAATTAAAACCTTGTCCATTGGAGAGGGAGTCAGGAAGCTTTCCTTGAGTCCTCTCTTACAGACCATCTGTTTTCCTTCTGAACAGGCTTCCCTCCCATGCCTGTGCCACCCGCCGGGTTTGCTGGGTTGACAGATGAAGAGCTCCGTGCCATGGAAGGCCATGACCGGCAGCATCTGGAAGCCAGGCTCCAGTGTCTGCAGAACATCCACACGCTCCTAGATGCAGCCATGTTACAGATAAACCAGTATCTCACCGTTCTGGCGACCATTGGGTAACTATCCAGTACTGTGGCAGGGTGTGAGACCTTGTACTCTGTCGGACACATGGTGCAACCACTGACTTGACCATAATCCATCAAGCTCTGTGTTGGATCCATCTAGCTTAGTGACAGCACATTGTAATGCCATGTGATTCCAAACTGCTGGCTCCCTGTCCTCACAATGCTAAAAGTTGGGTGGTCTTCGTTGGTGATAACAGGTGCCCAAAGCTTGTACCACCAATGTGTGGGGCCTAGGAGATAGAGTGCTGGTCTGGGACTGAGGAGATCTGTATTCTACTCCAACTCTGCCACTGGTCTTGAGTTTCCCCATCTGTAAAATGAGAATAATTATACTGACCACCTTTGTGAAGTCCTTTGAGATCTGCTGATGAAAAGTGTCATGTAAGATCTAGGGATTATGTACAAACCTCAACCCATGACGTAGGTCAGTAACCATCTGCATGGTGCAAATGGGGTCCTGAAGCAGAGCGGTGGAGAAGCTATTGCCATAGATAGCTTCTCAGAGCGAGGGTGAGAACTCAGGAGTTTCGGTTCCTGGCAATACCTCCTTTTTATAGCACTGAGTAGATACTTTAAGGCCTGCTTGCTTATATGGCAAATTAGCACTGAAGTGTGGAGACACCCTTATTCCTATCCTTGGGCAGGAATAAGCCTGCACTGGAAGAGCTGGAAGATGTAGTTGCACTTGCACTCAGGCCAAGATTCTGCTCACCACCCTGTGAAAGGAAACATGGGCTAGGAAAGCAGAGTTTGGAAGCCAGAAGTGTGTTCTTGTGGCTGACACTGTACTGGGACTCTGATCAGGGTTCAAGTCCTGGCTCAGCTACAGACATCCTGTGTGAGTTGGGGCACTTCTCTCTCTTTACCTTAGCTTAGCTATACATAAAGAGAAGGGTGGTAATCCTTTGTGTCTCTCATCCATTTAGATTGTAAGCTGTTCTGGGCAGGAGCACTCTTTTTATTACACTAGATTCAAAAAGGGCTTGGATATGGATATCAAGAATATTGAGAGTTTGTCATGACAGAAAATTTTTTGGAAGGGACATTGAACTTCCTACTTCATTGCTTAAGCCAATGTGGGAGGGGCAGATTACCCTATATCTGCCTACTGTGAGGTTCTTGCACCTGATTCTGAAGCACTTGGTCCTGGCCATTGTTGGAGACAAGATACTGGACTAGATAGACCAAGGGTCTGATTCAGTCTGACAGTTCTTTTGTAAAGTTTTGTTAGGGCCCTGATCTCATCTGGGGCCTCTAAGTGATAGCATACTACAAAGAATTAATCATGGTCTGTTTATAGCTCTCCACCTTGTAACCGTCTTCTGGCTTCCCCTCTGGACAGGTCACCCCGTCCTACGCAGCTGCCAAGCTCCCTAAACACTTCGACCTCCTCTCAAGAGACACCCACCAGAGAATCCACCACTTTCAATTCACCCGACAGTACCTCTTCCCCAGGGACCTCTCCAGCAGTGGAACCAGACTCAACAGGTCAAACAGGTAGACGGAAGTCCTCCTTGTTGTAGGACCTTGTAGTGCGAAGCCTCACGGTGTCGCTGTTAGCCACATGGTCTAGGAACAAGACCTAACCCATTCCCTAAGGAACCTTACAGAGAGAGCCAAAAGTTGTAGTAACGGGCTTTAGCAGCTGATGGCACTTGGCTGCACCATGTTCATCCTAGGTGCAACACATCTACTGACTGTGCAGGGTACAGCTGCATCCAGGATAGGCAGCATCTGTCATGCTGGTGTGTGTCCCAGCTGAGGGTTTGCTGCTGAATGAGACAGGCCAGGTGGCTGTCCCCTTAAGTGCTAATGGCCACATTTGGCTGTCCTAAAGTAGTGGTTCTAAGTCCCTTAGGAGCGTGGGGAAACAAAGGAATCTGGTGGATGTCAACCTCTGATGATTTCCTCCCCCGTTGCTGTCTCAGATGATCCATCTGGATTGGTGGGTGCAGAGGGATACACCGAGCCAGCCGGGCACGAGGAAGAAGAGGATCAGCCTTTACCGGGGGAGCCTGACACAGCTGAGCTTCGCAGGCGCCGGCTTCAGAAACTGGAATCCTCCTCTCCCCCTTCCCATTGACACCCCTCCCACCCCCCTTTCCTAAGTACCTTGTCTTGCCTGGGTTACCGTTTGACACTGACTTTTTCTTTTGAAAAGCAGCGTGTGCGGTGGTGGTTGGGGATGCGACAAGAGAAGTGAGACTCTGCTATCGCTCTGTTTAGAATGTTCTAACCTGCACCAAGTGCTGACTTGACATGAGAGTGCTAGGGCCGCTATGCTGGGGCTCAGAATTGACTCTTTAATCTGCCATGGTTTCTAATTTAAAAACAACAACAACAACAACAACAAAAACCCACCGCCCAGTCTGCAGCTGTCCTCTCTCTGATGTGCAGATTCAGTCATACCCACCTGTGCACTAACTGTTCTAATTCCAGAGCCTTCCCAGCAGCATTCCCTGAAAAGCAGGGTCCTTCTACAAAACACGATGCACAGGGCTGAGGTGGTCAGACCCCAGGGAGTTCCGTGGTGTGCCACTTAACTGCAGTGGGCATATCTATTGTTTAGAAAGCTGCCCTTCCTCCCCCCATCCGCCTAACAGGAGTTGGGTGGCAACTTCTCAAAATAGTTCTCTTCTGCTTTAACCCGGTTCTTTCTACCTCTGTGGCATTCATGTGGCGGCTGGCCTCCATCCTCAAGCAATGCCTTCTGGGCTCATCCTAACAATGTTAATGTCTAGCTGAAGGAAGTCCATAAGAAACATGCTCCCATCATGAAAGGGGGAAAGAGGTGTATTTCCTTAACAAACTACCCATGGAAGGATACCTGTAAGTGAGCATAGTCTCAGCTTTATATGTAGGAGCAATGTATGTAGGTGACTCAGTTCAAGGTGAGAGGAGTTCATGAAACACACCTGTCGTCCCCGGCTAATACTCAGCCAGAACTCCCAAGACAGTTAAGCCTAAGGATGGCAGGATCCAGACCCTAGGTGTTTCTGGTAGTCATTGCTAGTTTGGCTTGGTTTGTGGTGGGGTAAAGTTAAAACGTCAACCATCGCTTCTGCTTTATACCTTTTTTTGAATTTATTTTTGTTGAGTGAGGAGCACTGAATGGAGCAGTGGACGCTGTGGGAGAGTTGTGAGATTGCTTTAAAGTCCATTTTTAACTTTATTTCCTCTCTGCGTGCTCTAGTGTGGGTGGAGATCAACATTCTGCATCATCTGAGGAAGCCCAGTGGGGGCTCTCGCAATCTAGAATTTAACTTAGTGCAAATGACTTCAGTATTGATCACAAACTGTGATGCTTAAAGAGTTTTATCCAAATGGCATTGGGATGATCATCTTAGAAGGGGATGATCGTGCAGTTAAAACCCCTCCCCTGGATTACACTGCTCAAATATTCATCCCAGCAAGAAGAACATCTTCTGGATGTAGAATGGAGTCTGCTAGACCTTTGAAACCAGAGTATTGATTTGCCTGTGTTTAGCAATGAATCTATGCTGATGGCACAGATAGCGAAGAATTTAGAAGTTAGTCAGATGTAGTTAATATTCCCCCCTTCTCTGTGCCCCACGACCAGAGAAGCACTTGTCATGTTTCCCGTATCGAAGAATTGGAGAAGTTGCAGTAGCCATGGCTACTCAATGACACTTCTGGCCTTTGATACTCTCTAATGTTGGCGCTTTCACATGCTTTATTCATCATAGTGACACTTTAATTGCTAAGGAGTTGAGAGATGAAATGCCTCTTCACCTCCAGTCTTACTTGGAAGCGAATGGGCCAACCTCATCCTTTGTGATTCTACTTAAGTCCATGCTTTTATGCCTGGGATGAAAATGGCTTATTGGCCAGGTTCATGTTGTTCTGTCTGTATGCAGGCCATGGTCCCGTAGCCATCTTCTGTGAATTGTCCCCATGGATCTTGTACAGCTCCTGGCACCACCGTCAGGTTCTCTAAGAGCTGCTTTCAAGACACAAAACAGTCACCTCTGCTTTTTATTCTTTTTTAGAGCAGTGGCCTAACAACTTCAGAAGAGTTTATTAGGGGTTGCATGGACTCTTGTTGATTGACAGTATTAGTGGTGGAACTCCTATAGGAAAATACCTTTACTTTGGATAAATAAGTAGAAACTTCCCATTAGCAATGAGACCCTGCTCATCCAGTCTGTTTTACTACCAAGACTCTGTAGGTCAATTAAAGGACATTAGGCTAATTGATATAAGAACATATGACTTTATGGGTTTGTTACTTGTAGCACCTTCACATATGTTAGATTTTTAGTAACTCCTCTGCAATCTGTCCAGCCTAGTTCTTTCCCCAGATCCTTGCTTGCATACCAATGCACCTTAAAAGACTAACACCAAATTCAAAAATTTTTGGATTGATGTAAGCAAGCAATTAAAGCGTGGTCATGGTTATGGACCATGAGTTTGTTCAGTCTGTTAGTAATCAGCTGGAAAAGGCTCTTGGCTACCTTGGCCATTACGATAGGCTACTTCTGTCCCTTTTTGTGTGAGCCTATATAATTTTAAAAACAGGACAAATAGGTTAAGACAACAGGCAAGGATATTAAAGTCCTTAAACATTGTGTTTCAAAAAATGTAATTTGAGAGGACTAATCTGACTTGTAATTGTTTGACACGTCTCCTGAGTGTAAGTCATGACAGGGGGATCACTTAAGTGACTTAGGAGCACCAGTCCTGTTGACTTTCAGTGGGACTGGTGGTCCTAAAAGTCCCCGAGTGATTTGAAAATCCCATCCAATAGAGTTATGTGAACTCACATACCTAATGCAAACATAATACAGTATACGCACCCCTGTATCTAAAGGGATATCAACTTAATGGGGAAGTAAGCCATGGGCTGGATTTAGATAGGAGAGGTAATGAAGGGTTAAGTAAGCATTTTTAGTATAAGGAAGATGCTCTGCAACAGGCAATAGATTACATTATAGAACCAGCACTGAATGAGTCCTAAAATTCCTCTCTTCCCCTCCCCTCCCCAAAAAAACAAAAATTGTGTGTGTGGTGACCCTAAACCGTTGTTTGCTATTCAGTTTACTTTAATTCAGCAGTTGGTATAACCCTTCAGTGCTTCTCTTTAAGTGGCTTCTAATCATACACCTATCTCAGGGAAACAATCCAGAGACAGCACTTAAGGGTTGTAAATTCGGTTAATAGTTGAGTTCCTTCTGAAGAAGGGCAAAAGTAGTTAAAGATTTATATTTTTAAAACATAGATCTGTGTTTTTGTTGGAGGCACATCAGGATTACAATACTGGTTTGGATGGGAGTCCCAGCCACCGAGAATTAGAACTGAGCATCGAGGACGGGAGTGGGTGACCGTGACAAGGGATGGTGATATCTGGCAGACAGCTAGGATCCTGGTGATCTGGTGGGGAGAGGGTATCAAAAGGCAACCAGGCTGCATATCACTTTGTAGCAAGACAGTGGGCTAAACTTGCATTTGGTGTAATAACTATGCATTCCCTCCCTTCTTTATATCCAAACCTTAAGAAAGAAAAACTTGGTTTTTAAGAAAGACCAACAACAAAAAGCATGAGTAAAATCCATACATAAATGCAGACTCATCTGTGAGTGTGGATCGAGAACCTCCTGTTCTCTGGCCATGGAACATGAAGTAGTGAGAGACTGCATTTTTTTCTTTTTTAAAGGGGTTTTGCATGCTTGGAACATGTGCATTTCCTTCAGTGAGCAGAGAGGCCTTTTCTTCATTCTATAAAGGGACGATAAGATCAGTCAACTCAGAATTTGACATGTGGTCCTCATATATCCTCTTTGATTTTTAATACTGAGGGTCCCCTCCTCCATGCCCCCAAAATAACTTGTTTGGCTCCTTACCAGAAATAACTATGGTAATATGAGGAACTCTGCAATAACAAGCCAGCCTGCATAAACATCTTTAATTCAGTGCTGGGTGTGCGGAAGAGGAGAAAACTTGGTCTCATACTTCCAGCGATTGCTTAAAAGGTGTTTTTTTTGTTTTGTTTTGTTTTTTTTAAATATGCCATATGTCCTGTTTAAAATTAAATTGTTTGAATTTAAAGGTGGGAATAGTTTAGGGAAGCGTCCATATTTTATGTTTTCAATTTCAATAAAATGACTATTTAGCAGAGGATGTGCTAAACTGTGCCACACATTCCATGATATTTGCATCCTTTAGGAGTTTATTTACATACATAAATGAAGAGGAAAATACATAAATGGAGAGACCATTGGGAAATGTTCATGGCCTATATTCATCCCAATGGTTTCCTTTAACTTCTCTTTCATTGTTTTTTGTGTTGCAGAGTTGTGTTGGAGGTGAAGAGGGTTTGGATAATTATTTAATTTGTAAATATTGTGTACATTTTTAATAGCTTAAATTGTATATACAGCAAAATAAAACTTGCTTTAAAGATGGTGTAGTGCTTTGATAGTTTTGGAGGGGAAGTGTTAGGCAGCCTTGCCTACAATTGGTGCTACCAACTCTCCCTATAGTAAGTACACAACCCTACTAATCCATTGCCTCCCTTGGGTGACTGAAGATGATTTAATACTGATAGCAGGCACAAAAGTGGTAGGATGCCTGATTTCCCTACATGGTTCTGCCCTTACTGCAGGGGAAATGAGGGAGGAGGCCAGCACCAAGTTTTGTCACTTCTTTGTTCTTCAGTTTACATTTCTGTAAAATGAGGATAATAGTTACCACCCAGCCAATGCCCTAGAGTAGGGGTAGTCTATTTTTTGTCAAGGTCCAAATTTCTTGGTCAAAGGTATAGTCAAGGCCTCCAGAGAAAATAATAATATAAACCCAACAATAATAAGTAAATAAGATTTCAGGGTCTATTCAAAAGTGTTTGGTGATCCCCAGTCCACCTACTGACTACCCCTGCCCGTGAGTAACATAAGGCTTAATGTTGCAAATGCAAAGTGTAACACTGATAGGTTTAGGTGCCTCCCTTCATCTCCAGCTCACAAACACCTCCGGTGGTGGCAAGTAGGAGACTCTTAGGCAATGTCTACACCACCGCGGTAAGTCGACCTATGCTACACACATCCAGCTATGTGAATAACTCGACATACCTTAGGTCGAGTTACCGCGGGGTTGTTGGGGGTAGAGTACAGGGGTCGACTGCAGAGCGATCTGCTGTTGATGTGGCAGGTCTTAACTAGACCCGCTAAATCGACTGTCAGTGGATTGATCCCATAGCCTTGATCCCGATTGTAGGGTAGATATAGCCTTAGCGACTTGGTGAAAGACAGGATAGAGTTCATCTTCTTTACTTCTCCTGCAGACTACATGGGGAGACCACACAGTGGCAAAGGAGTCCATTGGCCACATAATTGATTGTCCCCTCTAGATCTTCTTTAACCAGGCCTCTATGGTTCCCTTTTGTCTTCTAATCTTAAAACTAGAGCTGGTGCCATGGGACTCTGGTTGGCACTCAACCCTTTCTTCCTCCCTAGGGTGACCAGATGTCCCGATTTTTGGGTCTTTTTCTTATATAGGCTCCTATTACCCCCCCCCCAACTCCCATCCCAATTTTCACACTTACTGTCTGGTCACCCTATTCCTCCCCCTCCATGGCCCAGACATGCCAGCTGAGAGGAAGCCCTCCTGCCCTTCCTTCTCAAGGCCTCTGCTCAGCTGAAAAGCCTCTTTGCCGCTCTAGCTCCTCTTCCACCAGCTCTCTATGGTTCTGCTCTATAGCACAGAACCCAGAAGGGGTTATGGAGTCTCTCAGCTCCTCGTCCGCCAGGTCTCTATGTTCTCAGGGGGAGTCCAGAACCGCTGATGGGGCCGCTCTACCCTGTTTCCCGCTACTCTCGCTGGTTTCCTGTACTACGTCTGCGGCCTACCCATCCGGGTCCTTGTGACGGGCGCATGAGCATTGCTGGCGCAGTTGGTGGCGCCATAGTAGTTGGGGGACAAGATGGCGGCTGAGGGGCTAGAGGCGGCGGGGAGCACAAGCTGTGGCGGAGCCGGGACCGAGAGGGCCCTCGGTGGGGGAAGCGAGGGCGGCGAGAGCGGCCTGGACATTGGCGGTGAGAGCGGGAAAGGGGCTGGTCGGGGTCCGGCTGGGGCTGGGAGAAGTCCCCGGCCAGGTTGCTCTCCGGGGGTGGGGGAGAGGAGCGGGCTCCCCGGGCGGGGGGAGGGAGTTCCTTTCCATGGTGACCCTGGGTTGTGGGAGGAATGACCCGGCTGGGGGGGATCCCTTTGGCGTGCAGGGAGTCCTGGAAGAGAGATGGTCCCCGGGGACACTCTCAGGAGGGGGGAGGAGCTCTTGGTATGGGGGTGGTGGAAGGAGGGAAACTTTCAAGAAGAGCGAGTGTGTCCCCCTGGGGACAGAGGGAAGAGGAAGGCCAGGAGTCTGGCTGGGGGGTGGGTCCCCCTGGGCGGCGATGGGGTCTCTCTCGGGCTAGGGGAGAGAAGTGCTCCGAGAGGAGAGCGCCTCCTGGGGATTGGGGGAGGAGGGATTCTTCAGGGGGATTCCCCGGGAAGGTACCTCTGGGATAGGACCTTGGTAGAGAGAACTGCTAGAACTGAGGAAGAACACCTCTCTGCAGTGGGACCCATGGGGTTGCTGGTGAAGGGGGGAAATGCTATAGAATAGTTCAGAGGAGAGGGGAAAGGGTGAGGTGCTTCCTGGGCTGAGGAGGGACACCCCAAAAGGGATCCCTGTATTGGGATGATCCCTGAAGTATGGCCTTCTCTGAGGAGGTGGAGGGTTTGGTAGTTAGTCTCTGGACACTTATCTCTTGCTGGTCCAACTCTGTCAGCTGGATTAGTCTAAACAGTTAACTTGCTGTGGGATAAATTTGTCGGCAGTCTGGTTACACAGCAGGGAAACTGGAGTTGGTTCGTTTCTGGGTTGCATGTAAATAGTGGACCTGTGTGGTGTTCTGTTGGAGGCCATGGGACTGATTAGTTCACCTTCTTTGTCTGATACTATGAAATGGCAATGCTTAATGGTTAGAGACTCCTGGGTTCTATTCCTGGCTCTGGGGAGGATCTAGGGGAGAGAGCAGGGGAAGCCAGGATCCCTGAATTCTAGTCTCAGCTCTGGGATGGGGAGTGAATCCTGGTAGTGAGTGCAGGAAATTGGGAGCCTGATCTCTTGAGTTCTACTCCTAGATCTCTCCCTAACTCCATTTGTGGTGTAGAGCATATTGCTTCACTTTTGTGTCTCTTTCCCCACCGTCTGTCACAGTGCAGTCGATTTTGCCCTGTGAGGCACCTTTTGCAGTATTCACACAAAAAATTTAATTCTTGACTGATGACCCAGACAGTGACATGCACCAAATTTAAGGCAGAGGGGCCTAGGTTTTCATGCAGCTACTTTACTTGTGAGTAGTTTTTTCTTCCTGCCATGGTCTGCCTGGAATTTCATTGCTTAGTTTATAAAGTGTGTTCTAAGTGGGAGAGACTCATTAGCTAGCTTTGCTGACATAGATGGACTTCAATGAAGATATTTGGTGGGATACTTGCATGAAGACGACTCACTTTCTAAAGTGCTGTAGTATATTGGGTACTTACTGGAGCAGCGGCATTTGACATCTTTGGTGCTTTATCACAGAGCAAAAGCTTGCCTCTTAAAAATGTAACCCATTTAGGTTCTACCTTATCCACAGGTGTGGGGATAGGCTCAAAACTTTAAAATTAGTTACTATTCAGAGGGCTGTGTGACCCAAGTTTGAGTTTAGTCCATTTCCTAGAGAGGCCAGGGACTGCATGAACCATGGAGACTGAACACCTTTGGAGTTAGCTCCTCTGTGTAAGGGCTGAAGTATGTTGATAGGATGAGGCAGCTTGCCCTGCTACAGCCTCTGGTGACACCTGATCTGTGGAGAATTGGAGAACTTAGGCTATGTCTTTGCTACAGACTTCTGCTGGCACAGCTCTGTTGATCAGGGGTTGTGAAGAGGTGCAATCCCCAAACGACCTAGCTGCACCTGGCAGAACTCCTATACTGGCAAAACGGTGCTTTTACTTGTATACGGTAATGGTTTTTGTTTGGGCGTTTGAAATAAGCTAGACCATAACAGTGCAGCTTTGCTGGCCTAAGCTGCATCCACACTAGGAGCCCTTTGTTGGCATAGTATACTGGGATAGCTGTACTGGGAAAATGCTCCTAGGGCCTTAGTCAACAGGGTTGTCAAGCTAGCACCTTTCACTGGAACTAATTTTGCAACAAAATGTAGGAAAAGCTAATTGGAAAAATTAGGCTCCTAGGATTTGCCAAACTGTTTCAGAGCAGCGACTAGTCCAGTATTATGTCTCTGATACTGAACAGTACCAGCTGTTTCAGAGGAAGATGCAAGAAATTGTATAGAAGGCAATTGAGGAATACAACAAAGCAGTTTGGTTTGCATCTTCACCGTGCTACTCATAACCTTCCTTATCCATCCTCCCCTTCTGTATAACACTCTAGGTATACATTCCTAGGGTAGGAATGTTGGACTGGTGGAACTCAAGAAACCTGGGTTCAGTTCCTCCTATAGTCACAAACTCGTGTGATCTAGGGCAAGTCACTTAATAGAACCTGTTCCTAAGTAAAATGGGGGTAATTCGTTTCTTACCGCACATGGGTGTTGTGAAAGATAAAAAGCCCCCATTAATGATTGAGATGCTTAGATACTATTGTGATGAGGACCATATAAGTACATAGAACTCTTGTGTCCCCACCTCCTAATCTTACCCACCCATCCTTAGTCTAATGCTCTGGGGAACAGCGGTTTCTTTCTTAACCACATTACTTGCTCCCGTATCGGTACAAATAAGACAGTGAAGTAGTTTCCAACACCAAAGAAATGTTACATTCCTTCCCAGTTTACTCAAGAGCTGTAGTTTGTATGTTAGTTTTCTTTCCAAAATATTGCCTTGTAGTAAGGTATGTGTTAATTGCAGAATGACTCTCCTTTCCAGTAATCTGTGTTGTGAAGTTAATGATGAAGAAAATATGCCAGATCATTTTGGAGTCTGCCTCCTCATCTCCCTCTTCCCAAATGTAGGATTGCTTTCTGCAATATATTCTCCAGGGCTTTGACCATCCAGTTTCAGTGGCTCAAGCAATGAGGCTTTTACCACTGATTCTTTTACAATCTGATATTTCTCCACATTAGGAGATGATTCTAGATATTCAGGTATATAGCCTGAAGTTTTTGCTCTGTTCAGTTCTGTCCTGATGCTTCTATTTAGATCCCTTTGGGCCCTCTGTAGTCCTTCTCACACAAGACAACTGCTGACTGCCTCAGATGAGAAAGAAACTTACCCTGTGGGCAGGTTATTACATAATTATCCACTGCAGGGGTTTCTTGCATTTCCCCCTCAATCATCCTGTAGTGTCTGGAGACAGGATATCAATCTAGGTCTGGTCTGGTTCTTTCTTCGGTGTTTACACCTCTCAGAAGAACAATCAGATTATCAGATATCATAGCAATGGACATGGTATAGCTATATGAACCGAAACAAGATTGAGGAGGCTTGTCTTGTTTTTTATTTTATCTACTCCAAGATAAAAGCAGAATTAAAGGCACACACCTTGGCTTCTGTTCTTTACCCAGTATGTTGACACGTACTGGGTAATGAATGTATGTCAGGGAATGTTGATACAACTGATATAGTATTTCACTGATGCATATGCTTAAAAAGATGGTAATCGTTGGCAGCAAGATAGAGAAACCTAAGATAGATCCCTCACCTCCTTACTGATCTTGATGCTGTAGGTCCCAACCAAGACTTGCTTCCAGACCCGCCAAGTGACAGTAGCAGTAAGCAGGAAGACACCAAAGCAGTGCAAGGGTGCAATGGAGTTAACGCTGAAGCCAGCGTGTCAAGGCTCAAGGACCCCTATGCAAGTGAAGAGATCTGTCAATATCCTGCCCCCGAGGAGGAACACGCAGCAGTGGCTACCCCTGTGGCAATGGAAGAAGCCTCCCTCTCATACCCTCTGGAGTTTGAGAAGTACTGGAAGGCAGCTCACGAGAATCCTCATGACTTCACGGCATGGACCGAACTGCTGCAGTATGTGGAACAAGAGGTAGGGAGTGAATTCTCTTGGTGCATGGGGCTATTAAAAAGCAAATAGCAAAATTAACAGTGGCGCAGGTGGCACCAGCTTGTGAAGTTTATAATTCTACAAAAAAGTAGCAACTCCTTTAATTTAGAAAAAAGGAATGAGTTGTCTAATAGTTAGAGAGGGTCCTGTGTGGAGAGGACTTCTGGGATCTGTTTCCAGCTTTGGGAGAAGAGTGGGGTCCAATGGTTAAAGCAGTGTGGAGGGTGGGAGTAAGGACTCCTGTATTCTATTCCCAGCTTTCAGAGGGGAGTGAGATTGAATGGTTAGCGCAGCAGATGGCTAAGGGACAGGACTCCTAGGTTCTGTTCCCAAACTCTACCACTAACTTTTGTGACAGTTCACCTATCTGTGTCTGTTTTCCCATTTGTAAGATGAATCACTTACGTGCAGTGCATATTGCTTCACCCTAATCAAGCCATCTTAAGGTCTGACAGATTCAGCTGTGCCACAAACAGAAGCAACTTCATTGAAGTCTCTGGTATTGCACCTGGTTTGTCAAGGGCTAGATTTGTTCTAGTGCCTTTGATTAATTTTAATGGGCTAATTCTTAAATAGGTATTGCAAGTTTCAGTACTAATTAGTGAGAGATTTAATGCAAGGCCCTTGCAGATCTTCAGATGAAAGATCAAATTGCCACCTGAAAGAGCATTATACAAGAGATAATCTGGAAGAGCCTAAGACTCGCTGCAAATTGATGGAGTTTCCCTTTGAAAGTGGTGTGGTAACATAGTATTTAGACACCCACAGCTTATTATATTGTAAACCCAAATTAGGGTTTGTCAAGTGCTAAGTAAGACCAACATGTTCTTGTTTGAAAACTTTCAGTCAAAACTGTTTTTCAATGGAAATTGGGGTTTTGATTAAATGAAACTTTTTGATAAAAGTGTCTGCTGTCTATGGAAATTGTTTTTGTCCCCAAAAAACAACCACCCCCAAAATCACCAACCCTGCTTGAAAACCAGAAACCTTTCAGCTGAAAACCCAAGTGTTTAATTTCTGAAGTGCACCTGCCGTGCCTCATGGAAGTTGTAGTTCGGAGATGGACAATATCTTCTGTGATTCACCGCATTAATGCAGCTGCCATGATGCACAGTGTCCCCCACAAAGAGGGGGAGACTCCAGTGCATCATGGGAGTTGTAGTCTGACTGAGAGAGCCCGTCTCATGGAGGAGAATGGGAGCATGGGACACCTGAACTACAACTCCCATGAGGCACCACAGTGACATTTCAAAATTGAAACACTTCAATTTTCAGCCAAAAACATGATATTTTGTGTGTAGGGGGACGACGACCCTTGTTTTCCTACCAGTTCTATTTGTAAGGCTGCTTTGGGGCTGGCAGGGTTTGGTTTCCAGCTCTCCCAGTTCCAGGGCTCTTCACACATGCTCATTCCCCTCCTGCTGCCCCCTCTCTGTGCAGAATCACATCTTTGCAGCACGAAAAGCCTTCGACGCCTTTTTTGCTCGCTACCCCTACTGCTACGGCTACTGGAAGAAGTATGCGGACATGGAGAGGCGCTTCGACTTCAGCAAGGAGACAGAGGAGGTAGGAGGGAGAATTATTTGGGATTTCTTTGTGCTGTGCTACAGCAGCCCTTCCAAGGTTGATTACCCCAGTGGCTAACTCCTTGTTGAATGGACCCAATGCGATAGGGCCAGGAGTTCTTCACAAAGCCTGTGCAAAAGGTCTCCCTTGGTGTCTATCACAGGTGACTTGGTAATTATATAGCAGGAATGCATTGTTTCAGCCGATAAGCAATTGTCTTTGAGAGCTCATGGAGTATGGGTGAAGTCCTGGAGGAAGGGCAAACATAGCACATATCTTTAAAAAGGGAGAAAAAGAGGACCTGTGGAATTATAGACCAATCAGCCTAACTTTGATACCCGAAAAGATATTGGAACAAATTAAACAATCAGTTTATAAGCACCTAGAAGATAATAGGATGTTAAGTAACAGCCAACATGGATTCCTCAAGAACAAATTATGCCAAAACAAACTAATTTCCTTCTTCGACAAGGTAACCGGCCTAGTGGATAGGAGAGGAATCAGCAGCTGTGATATGTCTGAACTTTAGTGAGACTTTTGACATATTCCTACATGACAGTTTCATAGGCAAACTAGGGGAAAATGCTCTACTATATGGTGGGTGCATAATTGGCTGAAAGACTGTGTCTAGTTTTTGTTCTCAAAGAGTAGTTACAAATGGTTCACTGTCAAACTGAGAGGGCATATCTAGTGGGGTCCTGCAATATCCGTCCTGGGTCCAGTAGTATTCAATATTTCCATTTATGATTTGGATGATGCAGTCGAGAGTATGCTTATAAAAATTTGTGAATGACACCAAGCTGGGAGGGGTTGCAAGCACTTTGGACAGGATTAGAATACAAAATGGCCTTGATACATTGGAGAAGTGGTCTGAAATCAATAGGATGAAATTCAAGAAAGGCAACTGTAAAGTACCACACTTTGTAAGGAAAAAATCAAACGCACAACTATAAAATAGGGAATTACTGGCAAGGCAGAAAAGAACCTGGGGGTTATAGTGGATCACAAATCGAATACGAGTCAATAGTGTGATGCTGTTGCAAAAATGGCAAATGTTGTTCTGGGGTGTGTTAACAGGAATGATGTATATAAAATGCAGGAGGTAATTGTTCTGCTGTACTCAACACTTATGTGGCCTCAGCTGGGGTACCCTGACTGATTTTTAGCACCACATTTTAAAAAAAGATATGGCCAAAATGGAGAGAGTCCAGAGGAGAGCAACAAAAACAAGAGGTTTAGAAAGACATGACTGAAAATAATTTAAAAATATTGAGCTTGTTTAGTCTAGAGAAGAGAAGACTGAGGGGAGACATAATCTTCAAATATGTACAAGATTGTTATAAAGAGGAGAGCAATCAATAGTTTTCCATGTCTACTGAGGATAGGACAAGCAGTAATTGATTTAGTTTGCAACAAAGGAGAGCTAGATATTAAGAAAAACTTTCTAACTCTAAAGATAGTTAAGCTCTGGAACAGATTATGTAGGGAGGTTGTAGAATCCCCGTCCTTGGAGGTTTTTCAGAGCAGATGAGACAAACACCTGTCAAGGATGGTCGGTGGGGGTGGCCTCCTGAGTCCCGTCCAGTCCTATTTTTCTATGATTGCCTCCTTTGGTGCTGTGCTGGTTTCCCAGGAGTTGATGGCCAATGGGGTGCTCTTCCCTGGGACTGATCTGGCACATTTCCTGAATTAACTGCACCTCTGACCCTCATCTCCTCAAGGGCACCACACTTAGGTCTCAGGCCTCCAGTAGTCCCCTTTCTCAGGGTGGAATACCACAGTTCTCTCTCTCCAGACTGGTCCTTAGGTGCAGACCCCTGCAATTTACTGTGATTGCCTCAGTAGGTCTGTCTTCAGTTACCTGCAGTTCTCAATGACAGAATTATCCAGTTACCAGCCAGTTTTTGTAAAGCAAAGTACCAATTATTCACAACAAAAGCTTATATGCATGTCTTGTTTACCAGGTGGTCACCTCTCTTCCATGTGGAGACCATGGCAGGTCTAAAATACTTTGGGTCTTCTCATGCAGTCTGATTCTATTGGTAAACATCTCGTGCCTGTCAGTTATTGAATGGTTTATGACCATATCTCAGGTCAGGGTTGTTATTTTGTGCTGCTTCAAGGCCTTTGTCTGCTAAGGCCTCTGATCCAGGTCAGAGCAGTCTCTGTGCTTTTTTCCCCCCAAGAGGTTGAATCTTCAAAAGACTTTAGTTGCATTGTTTCAGTATTAGGAATTTGTATTAGTTACCCCACTTCCTTTAGTTATTGCAGGAAGCATTCTGTACCTTACCCTTTTAGCTAGGAATATAATTGCTAATGATCACATACAGATACATACAGCACCTATGAAATCCGTCTAATAGTCTTTGAATATACCATAGCATCTTTCACATGGGTCAGATGGGAGGGAGCATTATGAAGCTTCTTTTTGTTGCTGTCATTGTCAGAACTTTTTGCTCTACAGGTGTTCGAACGAGGGCTGCAGTCCATCCCCCTCAGCATGGACCTCTGGATCCATTACATTTCTTACCTACAGGCCACCTTAGATATGAACCTTCCTGAGTCCATACAGAAGATCCACAGGTACATAACCAGAGCATCAAAAACACAGGACAACACTGTGTAAGGCATTAGGGGAGACTGTAATATTGGCTGGGTCAGTGAACTACTCGAAGATCCAGGGATCTTGCTTTCTTTGGGGTGGCTGTTTGTATTGCAGTGGTGCCTAGAGGTCAACCAAGATCTGTGCCCCATAATGCTGTGCACTGTACAGACATGTCGGGAGAGAGAGTCTTTGCCCCAAAAATGCATATAGTTTAAATAGACAAGACAAAGGGTGGAGAGGAAACAGAGGGGAAGCAACCTGCCCATGAGATGAGAATAAAACTCAGGTCTCCTGAGTGCCAGTCCAGTGCCCCACCCATTAGAGCACGCTGTCTTTCTTGTTAATGGATGTTCTTTCTCCCTTACAGCGTGTTTGAGTCAGCCGTGGCTGCTGCAGGAATGGACTTCCGCTCAGACAAACTGTGGGAGATGTATGTGGAGTGGGAGAAAGAACAAGGTGACCTGAAGGCCATCACAGCAATTTATGACCGAGTGCTCTCCACACCAACCCAGCTGTACAGCCACCACTGGGAAAAGTAAGTCTCATTCAGGATGAAACAAGTCCCTGGGTCTCAGGAACAACCACCACAGTTTGACAGTGATGGTTCCCTATTGGTGGTCTTTGCAGAGAGGCTAAGCGTTGGCTTGGGGTAGGTCATCTAAACTGACCTTCCCTCTTTCCCTAGAGGGGATGTGTTTGCAGGATAGCATAGGAGAAACTTGTATTGCATTGCTTGTACTCTATCTGAACATAGAAATTAGGCTTAATAAAGGAGTGACCGGTTGAAATTCTCTGCTCTGTGTTATACAGGAGGTCAGGCTTCAAAAGAAGGCATAAAAGCCCCGGATTAGCAGACATGGAATAATCTGGTCCCCACCTTTAGGCCCCTCCTGATGTCTAATAGTTAGAGATTGGTTTAAACCCTGAAGCCTGAGGTTTAATATTCCTTCCACAATATTTATTGTCGTTAGTTATTACAACTCTGGATTTTCTTGATATCCATATAAGTATCCATTCTCTCTTTTAATCTGGTGGAGTTTTTGGCCTATTCTGTAGACAGAGGACTACTCTTTCTATGGCTCAGTGTGGAATTTACTATTGAGGTTAAATTCACACAAAAAATCACAAAAATTTCTCTTTTGCAACATGTAAATCGTCCCAGATTTTCTGGGACAGCCCCCTGCACGTCCTTCTCCCAAGTTGCCCAGTTCCTAGCTGTAGAAGTTGATGGTTGTCATTTTTTGTAAGGCAGATTTTTCCCCTTCCTGCAGCATCTGAGTGCCTCACAATCTTTTAATGGCCTCACAATTCGTGCCCCCACCCCCTCAAGTGAGGTAGGGTGGTGCTGTTATCCCATCCTACAGATGGGGAGCTGAGAGACTAAGTGACTTGCCCAGGTTCACACAGGAAGTCTGAGGGAGCAGACAATTGAACCCAGTGCCCTAACCACTGGACAATCCTTCCTCTCAACCCACTTGCTGCCAATTTGAGTAGTTGAGCTGTGGAACTCTCTGTGGCAGGACAGTGGAGGCAGAGAGCTTGCTAAGTCTGGGGAAAGGATTAAACACGCTTAGTGATTCTCCATCTTCAAGGCACGAGCTGATTGCTAACTGGATCAGAGAGGGAGGTGGGGAGTGTAGGTTGTCACATGTACGTACACATGCAGTGTTGTATCAAACTGTTACGCATTAAGGAGCATTTTCCTCTGGAGCACCCCACGCTGTTTACTCCGAGCAAGAGACCACACTGTCCATCTTGTCTGATACAGCGGACACTGGGCTGCTCTGATACAACTGGAGGTGAAGACGAGAGATGCAAGATGGCTCAGTGGTTAGGGTGCTAGCCTGGGACTGGTGAGACCTGGTTCAGTTCCCAGCTCTGCCAGCCAGGGTACCGGTACCTGAGCTAGCTAGATCAGAGCTAGCTTGAGTAACAGGAGTGAAGCTCTGGCAGCACAGGCTAGTCCCATCCACCTGGGATCTTGGGTACATACTTAGGTGGCCACCACCCATGCTTCTGTGGCTTCACTGGTGTTGTTACTTGAGCTGGCTTTGATCTAGCTGGATCGCCTCCTGATTGCAGGGTAGACCTCTCCTTAGTCTCTCTCTGCCTGAGTTCCCTATCTGTAACATAGGGATAATAGCACTGTCTTACTTCACAGGAGTTTTTCAAAGATAAATCCATTAAAAATTGTGAGGTGCTGTGATACTGTGGTAATGACCTAAGAAAAATGACACACAAATTGGTGCAGATGCCTCCAAATTAGCTTGCAGTATAAAATCAGATGGCTGAGTGGGACACCACTTCAGGCAGACATGTGACCTGATTGGGTACAGCTGTTCCTCGGTTTTAGACTCTCCTGAGCAGTTTAAATGACCAGGTTTAAAAGTCCTCCTCACTCTGACTTGAGTGGGCTTTGGTATCCATCATCAGCTGTTGTTCCTTCCTCCCATGCCTCAGGTTCAAGGAGCATGTGATGAGCAACTCCCCCAAAGACATCCTGTCTGCAGAGGAGCTGCTCTGGTTGCAATCCAAGATCACCACGGACACGGTACAGAAAGGTGTGGAGACAGAGGTGGAGGAGGTGCCGCCTGGGGAAGACCTGCCTCCGGGGGTGGAAGTGAAGTCCGAAACAGGAGCAGATGCCCAGGTACCACGCTTCTCAGCCTCCTACCCAAATGATGCAGACTTTGACAGTTATTCTGAGCTGACATCTGCTGTCAGGGTGGGTATTGTTGTTGTTTATTATTTGTGTTATGGTAGCACAGAGAGGCCCTGAACAATGTTGGGGGTGGGGCTTATTCTGCAGGGTGCTGGACAAACACTTAGTGAGAGAATCCCTGCCCATCCCCCCAGAAAAGAAGTTAGAATCTAAATAGACAAAGGGTAGGGGGTGAAATGGAGGCAAAGACAGGAGAAGGAACTTTTCCAGAGTGTCACAGCGGTAAATGACAGCCAGGAATAGTAGTCCAGTCTATCCTGATGCCCAGTCCAGTGCAGTATTCACTCTTGAATAGACCTGGAGCGATTGCTGCAGACTTGACTATTCTTCCCCCGTCAAGAGCCCGCCCTATGCTGCATTGCATTTTATAGACTGCTCAGTGCAATCTGAGATTTCCTCCGTTTTTGTATGCAAAGTCCTGCACAGTACTCAAGGTTTTCACTTTGGAGCGTTTTCCCATCCTGGAGAACTGCAGGAATTGGAGGTAGTGACCTCAGCGTGGATTGCCAGTGTGAGCCATTGCCTTTGTACCCCAGCATGGTGGAAAGGATTAAGATGTGAAACATAGATCCTTGTTACTAAAGATGCCCTGGCAGTTCTTGTCAAAGACAGCATGTGATCCTCCCTCTCCTGGCCATATTCCAACATATTCCAGCTACGTGCTGGCTCTCTGAAATTCCCCCCTTTCAATTTAATTTGAATTAAGGAGTCTATTTCACCGACTGTCTTAAAGTGTTAGGCAGCATGGCTGTGTTTCACCTCAGGGCAGCCATGTTTAGTGATCCTTTCACACATGACTTCTTAAGATCTAAATGAGATGGAAGATGCTATAGAAACATAAGGTTATCACCATCTCTTTGCTCTGGTTCCTTTTCCAGGGAGACCTGGACCAGGACAAGATCCGGGAGCTCGTTATCTCCATCCGGCAGCAAGTGTACACCCAGAATGAGGCGGAAGTCAGCAAGCGCTGGAACTTTGAGGAAGGGGTAGGTAACCATGGACTCAGCTGTAGGCAAGGCTCCACGGCATGGACTAGGTGCTTAGCAGCATCCACTATCTGAGCTGATACCCCAGTCCCTATGTGCAGAAGCCTCAAATTCTGTTCGGTGAAGAGGAAATAACGTGCATTGTTTTGGCAGGAATTCACAGACGTTCTTGTGGGTTCTCTGTTTCGCACAGGCCATCTCTTATGGAGAGATAGAAAGCCAGAGGGGATGGCCAGGTTAGGTTAGACTAGGGGTGGGCAAACTTTTTGGGCCGAGGGCCACGTCTGGGTGGGGAAATTGTATGCAGGGCCGGGGCAGGGGGTTGGGGTGTGGGAGGGGGTGTGGTGTGCAGGAAGGGGCTCAGGGCAAGGGATTGGGGCAGAGGAGGGGTGCGGGGTGTATGAAGGGGCTCAGGGAAGGGGGTTGGGGTGCAGGAGGGGTGCAGACTGCGGGAGGGGGCTCAGGGCAGGGGGTTGGGGTGCAGAATGGGTGTGGGGTGCAGCAGGGGGCTCAGGGCCGGGGGTTGGGGTGCACAGGGGTGTAGGGTGCAGCAGGGAGCTCAGGGCAGGGGGTTGGGGTGCAGGAGGGGTGTGGAGTGTACGAGGGGGCTCAGGGCAGGGAGTTGGGGTGCAGGAGGGGTGCGAGGTGCAGGCAGGGGGCTTAGGGCAGGGAGTTGGGGTGCAAGGTGCAGGAGGGGTTCGGGCTCCGGCTCGGCCCCGCTTACCTAAAGCAGCTCTGGGGTAGCAGCGGTGCGCACCGGGGCCAGGGCAGGCTCCCTGCATGGCGCGCCGCTCCAGGAAGTGCTGCGGCCCCTGGGGGTGGGAGAGGCGGAGGGCTTCACGTGCACTGCCCTTGCTGCGCCTCCAGGTACCTCCCCCGAAGTTCCCATTGGCCGCGGCTCCCTGTTCCCAACCAATGGGAACTGTGGGGGGTGGTACCTGGAGGCAATGGCAATGCACGGAGCCCTCTGCCCCCCCCCCCCCCCCCCGCCCTTCTGAGAGCGGCGCGGGGCCCACGGTGCCACGGGGGGCAATCCCGCGGGCCGGATCCAAAGTCCTAAGGGGCTGGATCCGGCCCGCAGGCCGCAGTTTGCCCACCCCTGGGTTAGACATACCTAGACTTCCCCTGGTGGAATCACTCCTTCATCCTTCTGAAGTAGCAACGCTGAACATGGAGCTGTAGTGGGGGGCTTGTAGTCATGGGGCCTTAACCTGAGCTCCTGTTTTTACACAGACATAAGATTTCACAGCGCTCTTTGTAATGGAGATATCTGGCCAAAATTTTCTTCCCTTGCTGCTGTGTACTCAGGGTTTCTCATCTCACCCCCCAAAGGTGGCTACATTTGCTGCCTGGGTAGCATTTTGCAAACTGTAGGGAGATAGATGAGGGATGTACCATCATGGTGCCCTTCCATCAGCTCCTTCCTGGGTTGAATGCTGTTCTGAATGTCTGCTCTACAATATTGTATCTTTATTGTAACATCTAAGGATCCTAGTCAGGGCTCCATTGTACAAGGCACTACATGCAATACCTGCCCCTGAGAACTCGCTCTCTAGGTTAGCTCTCCCCCACCATCCTGTGCCTGAGTCTGCTTCCTCTGCAGCCCCCCTCCTATCTGTCTTGCGAACCTCTGTTTATTCCTCCCCATCCCAAACATTTTGCAGATCAAGAGGCCATACTTTCATGTCAAGCCGCTGGAACGAGCACAGCTGAAGAACTGGCGTGACTATCTGGACTATGAGATCACCAGTGGCTCCCACGAGCGCACCATTGTGCTTTTTGAGCGCTGCGTCATTGCCTGTGCCCTCTACGAGGAGTTCTGGATCAAGGTGAGCCCCTTCTCGCTTCCCCCTCCTCCCTGGGGGTTGCGCCGCATATCTGAATCCTGCTGACTTCACTCTGAAGATGGGCGGCGCTCCTCCCCTCCTCCCCACACAATCCTCCATCTCTGCTCCTAAGGCAGTTAAGAGGATGCTCTAAAAAATCTCCTTAATGGCTATGTGTTGTCTTAGCCCTGGAAGATGGATCTGTTAGTTTACCGTATTTCCTCATTCACAGAAGACAGGCAGGAGATAAGCCAAAGCCTCGTTGCAGTCCCAAATGTTCAACAATGCCATGACTAGGAGGGTGGATTGGCTTTGGATGGAGGTAGCAGGCCTTGGGAGGATTTGTGTCCCTATTCTGCAGCTGATAAGAGCAAATTTTAACTTGAATACCCCTGCTGGTTTTTAAAAAAATGGCTGTGGGTAAAGGGGGGAGCATCTGCTAAATCCCCGGGGCACACTGGCCTACAGGGCTTAGCAAGCCCACCCCTTGGGACAGCAGCTCAGAGCTGGAACAGAATGGTTGGGTGCAGTCTCTTGTTTCACTGGTTTAAAGTAGATTGGCTTCGCCCTCTAGCACTTAGGCAGGGTCTAGTAATTCTGCTCCCCTTTAGCCTTGGGCAGAGTCCCCTAGCCCTTGGATTAAGCCAGCAGCATCTTGTAGGGGTGGGGGTATTAAATGCCCCCTGGGAATCAGAGAGTTAATTCTGCACCAGGGCATGAGATTCCTCTCCCCACCCTGGCTGCTGCCCACATTACTTGTGCAGTCAGCATGAGTTCAGGTGGTGCTCTCTTACGGATTTCCAAACGTTTCATTTATTTTTTTTTATTCTGCATGTATATTGTGGAGCAAAATTCTAACACCCTTCTTTTAAATTCCGTTGCTGCTTTTTATCTGCCCGTGTTTCCTACCTGCCTAAGAGGGTGCAGGAAATTCTGAAGAGAGGTGTGTTAAGCCCCTTAACGTGAGTGCACCATAACCTTCTCAATACAAGCTGATGTAGCAGACTTTCATACATTCTATGCCACAGGAAGTGGGCAACCTTAACGCATCCATGTCCTCTTTGTATCCCCCGACCCCTTTTAATCTAGTACACGAAATACCTTGAGAACCACACTGTGGCTGGGGCCAGGAGCGTCTTCCAACGAGCTTGTGGCTACCACCTCCCCAGGAAGCCCAACATCCACCTCCTGTGGGCTGCATTTGAAGAGAAGCAAGGTCAGAGGAAACTTACCCTAGCTGCACCCCTCTGCTGATTTGCTGGCCTGAGAAGCCCTTGGTTAGCTGGAAGTTGACTTAACTAAGCAGTTCAATAGCGGGGGAGGTGATAGAGTTTCTCATTGACATTTCACTAAGCCACCCAACCCTGTTTTTGTGTGTTCACAACCAGCCTGCTCAGTAACTCTTATTGAAAGATTGAGGCCAAATCTTAAGGGGCAGACATGACTGGTTCAGTTCTGAACTCTAAATTAGCTCTTCATGTGCTAGTCTCTCCCAGAGTGCTTAGCGAGCAATAGAATCTGGGAATGCTGGGCTAAGATTTTCAAAATCAGTTAGTGAGTTTTGAGTGCCCAGCGTGACACCTGATGTTTTCTTAGAGGTAGAGTGCTTAGCAATTTGAAAATCCAGGCTCCTTTAAGATGTCTCAAGTTGAGCAAAATCACTAGTCATTTCTGTAAATCTTGGCTCTGGCTCACTTTTCTATAAACTCACATGTAAGTTGGGATAGTCCACCTGGGTGTGTGTCTTCAAACCCCCAGCAGAGAAGAGCCAGAAAAATGATTTGAGAGTTGGAAAAAATTATTTAGAGACTTAAGGAGCTCAGTCTCTTTAGCTTATCAAAAAGATCAAGAAGTCATTTAATTATGGTGTATATAAGTACCTTCAGGGGTGGGGGGAGAGAAATACTGGATACTTAAAGGGCTCTTTAGCATAGTGGAGAAAGGCAGAACAAGACCCAGTGGCTGGAAGTTAAAGCCAGACCAATTCCAATTAGAAATAAGGCATGTTTTTGACAGGATGATTAACGATCAGAACAAACTCCCTAGGGAAGTGGTGGATTCTCCATCTCTTCAGGTCTTCAAATGAAGACTGGATGTCTTCCTGGGAGATGCTTGTCAATTATAAGTCTGTGCGCTCCACACAGGGGGAACTGGTTGATTCTCCAGCCTATATTATACAGGAGGTCAGACTAGATGATCTAATGGTCTCTTTTGGCCTTAATCTGTGAACTGCTGCCTAGTAAGAGACATACAGAAACCTAGGAGCTTCTTGGCCAGAAACCCTTTGCTTTAGCTGTGTCCATGTGTTTAAAATGTGTTCTTGTCAGATTTATATTGATTTCAATTGCAAATATTGGCCTGTACCATGTTTAAATTGCAAAGCCAAGACCATAATGTGTATCCGTGATGGTGCGCTATCCCCTTCAGTCTTTACAGGCTTAAAGCGGAGGTTAGATGATTTGGAAAATGCCGCTAAACCCTTTAAGCCCCCTAGTGTGGTAAGTTTTTTGCCTTTGAAATGAGTGAGACTCTCCTACAACAGATTTAAAGCAAAATAAATATAGCCTCTAAATTCACTGAGCACCACATGTGCTTGCCATGCTGCCTGCCTTCACTGCCACTGTCACTTCTTTCTCTCTCCCCTCCCGCATCTGTGCAGGAGACCTGGAGGAGGCACGTCGCATCTTGAAGTCTTATGAGGAGTCCATCCCTGGGCTGGCTATGGTTCGTCTGCGGAGGGTGAGCCTGGAGCGGCGACATGGCAACCTGGAGGCAGCTGAGGCTCTGCTGCAGGAAGCCATACGAGACAATGAGGGGATGCCCCTGGCCTCATTCTATGCCATCAAGCTGGCCCGACAGGTGTTGAAAGTGCAGAAAAATCTAATAAAGGCTCGGAAGGTTCTCATGGAAGCACTAGAGAAAGACCCGGTGAGATTTTGGGATGGGGAGGGTGACGTTCCCAAGAAGACAATGCATTAGGGTTTCTTGTTGAGATAGTGTCTCTCTCCAGGAGGGAACAGATGCTGTGGAAGACTGTTCTGCATAATTGCATATTTTTATTAGTGTATTGATTGCATCTAGGCTCCAGCGAAGATTGAGGGGGTGCTAGGCACTGCACACAGACCGTGACCAAGATTTGAGGGTCATCTTTCTGTGGTGCTGGGCATTGCACAGGCACCTACTGAGAGAGAATCCCTGCCCCAGAGAGCTCACAGGCTAAGTAGTCAAGCTTAGTGAGGGGTGACACAGTGACTCATGACTGTGAGTGCCAACCTCAAGGCAGACACCCCACACTAGTGGTGTTTTCTATAATTAAATTTCACCAACCCAGTAACAAATGTGAACTCCTGGATCACTATAACGGTCTTACCATGGAGTCACAGATGGTCCCCTTAGACTCTACAGTCTATCTTGCCACCCACACAAACTGGACTTAGTGCTAAATGGTCACTTACCCCAAAAATCACACTACATTCAGGTTGCTTCCGGTCCCAAGAGACCAGTCACTTAACCCCAGATCGATTGGTACCCTAGATCTTACACCAAAGACAATGCCTATAGCCAGTCCTTTAATAAACTATCTAAAGGTTTATTAACTAGGCAAAAGAAATAAGAGAGTATTTACAGGTTAAAGCAAGCAAATATACACACAAATGAGTTACCATGTAAATCCTAAGAGTGACAGAATTAGTCATCTGTCAATTCAAAGTGTCTTTGAGGGCAGACCCAGGAGGCAGACACTGGAGATCTCTGGCTTCAGTTTAGAGTCTCTGGCCCTGTCAGAGTTCAAACAGCCAAAGAGATGGAAAATTTTCCTGTGACGGTTTTCTTTCCTTCATTCAGCTTCCAAGTCCATAGGACAAGTTTCCTTGTATGTAGCATTTTCCAGGTGCAATAGGGCCATTAACCAGTCCATTGTATTGTGATATTCCTTGATGGCCTATCTGGGTGGGTGAGACAATTCCCTTGCTCTGAAATTGTAAACTCAGGCATGGGAATTGTCCCACCCACCCATCCAGAAGGGCTATCAAAATCAGATGGGCCATCAAGGAAGGGGGTGTTGCGGGGCAGCGATCAGCATCCAGGTGATCATTTTCAAAATTATAAAGTAAAACTTACATATTTTCTTATAGCATGGAAAACAGACATTGCAAGTGAGATTAATGAATGCAGCAATTTACAAGCATTTCATAGAGTCTAAACACTAAATACATTCTTATAAGACTAATACCTATTTTGAGCAAAACAAACATACAGGTGAACTGGTCTGGTCTTCAGCTATGGGTTTGTTGATTCTTAGCTTATGCCTGCAGCCTGGGCAGGAGCTGGCATCTGTGGCCTGCCAGTGTCACAAGGGAACTGAGGCACTGAGAAAGGAAAGGATGTGCCTGTGGTGGCAGAGCAGGGACTAGAACCCAGGTATCCTTATTCCCAGTGTTCCAGTCACTAAACTACACTTCTGCCCGACTCTTGGAGTGGCCCAGTCAAACAACTTCTAATATGAGAGCAGTCAGGTCGAGGGTTTATGGGAGTGTGGGGTGTGGTAAGCAAGGATCAAAGGGCAACAACCAACCATTAGCCATTTTGGCTTCTGTTAGTGACAGGGTCCTGGCTGAATTCCAGGTTAGACCAGTCCATTCTGCCTCACTAAATCTACTTTCCTCCTCCCCACACACACACTCTGATACTTGCATCTGAGTGTGGGATTCTTTTGCTGCTTGTACTAAATCGTGGTGTGGTATTTTTGTGTGGGTCAACAGCTGTTGCGCTCCAGTACCATAGATAAACGATGAAGCACTTCAGGATGAAAGGAGCTGGGGAATTTTTTGAGTGCAGAAGAGACCTCTCCATAATTCCTGGAGCTGAGGGACATGTATCCTTAGTTCTCAGAATGAAGACTGAAGCAGGAAGATTTCAACAAGACTTTCCCGGTGCCTTCTGAACATACCTTTTCCACCTGGACCAGGCACCACATCTCTGATCTCTCCCTCTTCCCTGTGTCACACAGGAAAATGCGAAGCTCTACACCAACCTCCTGGAGATAGAGTTCAGCGCCGATGTCAGGCAGAATGAAGGCAACACCATGAACTGCTTTGAGAGAGCCCTGAGCAGTGGCCTCCCTGAGGAGACGAAGATTGTCTTCTCACAGCGCAGAGTGGAGTTCCTTGAGGACTTTGGGTCCAGCATACACAGGTAAGAGAACACCCTGTCTGCTGTTTCTGAGACCCTCACCCCTTGGGTACAAAAAGTCAGATAATACAGTAACTCCTTGCTTAACGTTGTAGTTATGTTCTTGAAAAATGCGACTTTAAGCGAAACGATGTTAAGCAAATCCAATTTCCCCATAAGAATTAATGTAAATAGGGGGATTAGGTTCCAGGGAAATGTTTTTCGCCAGACAAAAGACACATACATATACAGTACAAGTTTTAAACAATTTAATACTGTACTCATCAATGCTGACTTTGAAGCTTGGTTGAGGTGGTGAAATCAGAGAGTGAAAGAGGGTAGATCGTCTGGCTGCTCCTCTTGCTGTTCTTTCCAAAGTACCAGGGGGTGGTCAACCCCAGGCCCTGCCCCCACTCCACCCTTGCCCCACTCTTCCTGCCCCTGCACACACACACACCCCCGAGCGCATCACGTCTTGCTCCTTCCCCTTCCCCCCCCCCCAGCCTCCTGAACGTCGCAAAACAGCTGATTGCTGCGGGCAGGAGGCGCGGGGGGAGGGGGGAGTTGCTGATCCACGGGGCTGCCAGAGGGCGGGGGGGCGTGGAGGGGAGTTGATTGGGGGGCTGCCGGCCCACCCTGCTTCCAAGCCCGCACGGCCAAACAAGCAGACATTACGCAACTTTAAATGAGTATGTTCTCTAATAGAGCAGTGATGTAACAGCATTAACTGGGATGATGTTAAGTGAGGAGTTACTGTACCTAACTCTTGTACGGTGCTTTTAATCAGTAGAGCCCAAAGCTGGCAGGTATAATTATCCCCATTTTACATATGGGGAAACTGAGGCATAGATCGTGGACGTGACTTGCCCAAGGTCACCCAAAAGGCCAGTGGTAGAGTTGGTAATAGAACCAAGGTCTCCTGCATCCCAGTCCAGAGTACTATCCACTAGGCCACACTGCCCCCCGTCCCAGTGTCCATAGAGGGGAGTGTTCTTGGGGTTCTCCTTCTCTGGTGAAAGGTACCTGATTGATGGCTCTAGAGAATTAAGCCCTCTATTCTTACACCCAGAATCCTCTAGCCTGGAACTGACTTTGGGTTAATTGCATCCACAAACATCAGATCAGTCACAGTGTGGCTAACGCCAGCCCCTTGCCCTTGAATTACCACTAGGGATCGTAGTTGAGACTTGATGGCCTAATCTTCCATCTTTCAAATCTGCCAACAAGGGAGACAATCATTCTTTCATAGGTTATAAAGCCAGAAGGGACCACCAGTAAATACCCATTTTGTTGGGGGTAAAGACTTGGCTCAAGTGGTTGGAGTTTAGCATGCCACTTCTATTCCCACCTCTGCTAGGGAGTACCAGGGGCCAAACGAAGCTTGGGGCAAAACAAAGCATGTTCAAAGTTAGAGGGACAAAGCTTTCTCTTCTCACCAGTGCAAACTTTGGTAAAATCACTGAAACACACACAGCAAGTTCTCCTGTTCTTAACCATCTGTCCCCTTCTGTCTTCCCAGCTTGCTGACAGCGTATGATGAACACCAAAAGTTCCTCAAACACCAGATGACCAGGAAAAGAGCCCCTGAAAATGGGTAAGGCACAGATGCTACCAGATTTTAAACAGTCTCTCATACATTGGGAAGTGTCATGAATAGAGAGGAGGGTCAGAATATTATATAGGAAGAACTAGATCAGGGTGGCCAAACTTACTGACCCGCCGAGCCAAATATGACAATCTTCAGAAGTTCGAGAGCCAGGGAATGCCTCTTGGGGCTTCAGCCCCGCTCTTGTTGAAGCGCCAAGCCCCGGCAAGCGCGCCCCACGGCACTGAAGCCCCAAGAACCCCTCCCCGCTGGGCAGAAACCAGAGACGATGCTCCTCCCCGCAGCTCCCATCTGTTTGCTACTGCCTCTCCACGTGGAGCTAACACCTGGGACCTGCGGGAAGGGGTTGTTGAGGGTAAGGGGGGGCATGCCTTGGGTGTGTGACTCAAGCTGTTGCGGGAGGGGAGGAAGAACCTTTAAATTGTGCCCCCAAATCTCTGCAGGCACCAGTTATCTTTGGCAGAAGCCTCTAGCCCCACCACCCCGACGCAGGGCAGAAGCCCCGAGCTCTCCCCCCAGCCTGGTAGGTGGAGAATAGGGGGGAAAGTAGGGGGCTCAGTGAGCCACATTTTAACTATAAAAGAGCGACGCGTGGCTTGCGAGGTACAGTTTGTCTATTTCAGGGATGGCCAGTCTTGAGGACTGGAGTAATAGAAATGGGATGAAATTTAATAGTACAAAGTACAAGGTTGTGAATTTAGAAACTAAGGCCTGGTCTACACTAACCCCCAAATTCGAACTAAGGTACGCAACTTCAGCTACGTGAATAACGTAGCTGAAGTCGACATACCTTAGTTCGAACTTACCGCGGTTCAGACGCGGTCCACACGCGGCAGGCAGGCTCCCTGTCGACTCCGCGGTACTCCTCTCGCCGAGCTGGAGTACCGCAGTCGACGGCGAGCGCTTCCGGGATCAATTTATCGCGTCCAGACCAGACGCGATAAATCGAACCCGGAAGTTCGATTGCCAGCTGTCGAACTACCGCGGTAGTGTAGACCTGGCCTAATACTTTCTGCTATAAGCTAGGTGCTCATCAGTTGGTAATGAGGAGGAAAAGATGTCAGTGTATTAGTCAATCACAGAATTACTGAGAGCAATCAACGTGATGCAGCCATGTAAAGGGCAAATGCAATACCATCAGGTGAGAGATTTACAGTAGAGATAGGGAAGTAATAATGTCATTGGACAAGACATTTATAAGACCTCATCTGGAATACTGTGTACAAGCCTGATCACCTGTGTTCAAGAAAGATGAATCCAAAGTGGAATGTATGCAGAGAAGGGCTCCTAGGATGATGGGAATGAGAACCAGTCTTATGAGCAGAGACTGAAAGAACTGGGCTTGTCTAACGTGGCAAAACGAAGGCTGAGAAGGGATCTGATGGCTCTCTATCAATACACTGGGAGATAGACCTCAGGGAGGAAGAAGGGCTGTCGAGGCTAAAGGACAATGATGACACAAGAACAAATGGAGATAAACTGGCCAAGAATAAATTTAGGCTGGAAATTAGAAAGGTACTAACAATCAGAGGATTGATATTCTGGAACAGTCTGCCAGTAGAGGCAGTGGGGACAAACAACCAAACTAGTTTGAAGATGGACCTTGATAAGTTTATAAACAGGATTGTAACATGAGGTTGCCTGTGATCCAATCCATGCTATTTGACACAGGAGGCTCCTTCCAGTCCTGATTGCTTTATGGTGCACCAGAGCTGTCAGTATCTGATCTTGAATGCCACCCTGCTCAGTTAAGACTCCTGCTTGCCAATTGTTGTACGCAGACTAAAAAGCAGCATTTTTGATGATTGACTTCCTTAATGAAGTAATGCTCATCCCAGAGCCCAGACAAGGATGTGCTGTGTACCATACTAGGTTTCCTCTCTCTGATTCCAGACCCCTCTAGGTCCTGTGCTATGAACTGAGTTACTGATTGCATTTTAATTTTTTCCCCAGCTGCACTGACGAACCAGAAGACAAAAAGCTGAGAGCTGAGGACTCTCCTGGGATGGTCAACCCTGCGGTCACTACTGCAGGCATCCCACCACTGATGGGTGGAGATATGAGTACCAATCCAGCAGCCGCTTATAACTATAGCACCTGGTATCAGGTCAGCAGTGTGGCACTAATGCGGTTTTCTGAGCCCTGTATGCTAATGCATCTGGCAGGATTGAAATAAATGTGTGTGACATGTTTCCATGTCCATTCCCTGTTCTAGCAGAACAGCAGCTCTACTATAGTTCAGGTTGCGAGTTGCTTAACGGTTAAGATGATTGCTATAAAATCTGCATGGTGATTCAGATTGTCTTGAACTTGCTGTGTCTCACAGGGATGTGGGGATAGGGTTAGTGGGTCAAATTTGGATGTTAAACAGTGGAGAAGTAGGCTGTGTTGCAGAGGTGCTGAGAGATTTTTTTTTTTTTTTAAAAGAGGGAATTTAAATGCCTAAAAATGTTAAGGTTGCCTTTGTGGTGTCTTGTGCCCTTCCAGAATTTGGAGAATGGCTAAGTTTAAACCACAGAACACCAGGAAATGAAGAGTTAAGGTACATCCCCTGTCCTTCCCCACAAAGCAGCCTTAACTCTTTCCTCTTTGAGCAATGCTCTACCATGCCAATAACACCCATACTAGCACTCTCCCTTCACAGATGCTACAGAGCACATGAGCACTGTAGGACCCTGTCTGATAGCACCTTTTTGCTAAGGCAATCCTTGCATTTGGTCAGGTGTGCTGAACAAGAGGTACTTACACTCAAACACAAACCACTTCAGATTTGCTAAATGTTACCTCCCCTTCACTCTTGCCATGAGGATTCCTTCTGAGACATTGCCTTCATTTATCCTTCACAAAGCCTTAGAGACCACAGACTACCAACAAAATCCCTATGGCAAGAAGACACCCTTGTGTACCTCTGTTGACACAACCTGCAGAACTCAGCACTGAAAAGAGGCATACTTAATCCCTCAAGGTACTGTGCACCTCTCATATCACAGTAACAGATCTGCAAAGATGCTCCAACCAATCCCTTCACCATTCATTTAGCTACATCTAACACTGAATGCAGGTGGTGTGCATACAGATAAATGCTGGAATTTGGATCTCTGGAAAACACAATGGCACTTTCTCTTAGAACTTCCTTGTATCTCCTTATTGTAAATTCATAGTTTTTAAGATAAGCAATGAAAATTGGATCTTCTAGTCTGACCACCTGTACAACACAAGCCAGAGAATTTCACCCAGTTACCTCTATATTGAGCCCAATAACTTGTGATTGACTAAAGCATCCAGTCTGGATTCAAAGACCTGAAGAGATGGAAAATCCACCATATCTCTTTGTAATTTTATTCTTCACCACCGCCCTTACTGATCCATTCCTAGGAGCTATTGCCAGCTGCAGGGTAGTGGGCAGAGTTAAGTTTGCATTGAAGAGGTAATATGTGCCTTAGTCCTGTATTTTCTGGTTTTAAAAGGTTTTTGGTTAGTCACTTTGCACATTCTGGAAGAGCACGAGGCAGGGCTGGGCAACCCTGAACTGTGTGTTAACGAAGTTCTGGGGTCTTTAATAAAGGAGAGTGTGGTCTGGTGATCGGATCAAAGGGCTGGGGTTCAGGATTCCTGGATTCTATTCCTAGCTTGGAGAGTTTTCTGATGGTTAGCAGAGGGACTGAGAGTTAGCCCTCCTGTGTTCTAGTCCCAGTACTGGAAGGGGAATGAGCTTTTGTGGCTAGAACAGGAAGTCAGGGCTCTCAGGTTTTATTCCCACCTCTACCACTGACTCACTGACCTTGGGCAAGTTACTTGCCCTGTTCTTCTCTTTCTCTCTCTCTCTCCTCCTCCTCCCCCCCGGTTTTATTTGCCTATGGGATTTGCTCCACAACTACACATTCTTGGCCTCCATAAGATGTAAACCTCCCTTCTCCAGCCTCAATAACTGATTCATGCTATTGCAGGATATGGGACTAAATGAATCATTGGTCTGATCCAGCATGGCAGACTCTTCACTTTCCTATCCTCATCCAGTGTTACTGTGAGCTGTTTAAGAGTGGTCATATTGAACTCCAGAGGTGGATGAAGTGCTTCCTTTATGTATAGTGTTTGGATCCTTTGGGTTAAGGGTGCTATAGAAATTTAATTCTTTATGGTGGCCTCACTGTCAAAGGAATTTCCTTAATGCTGGGGGAGAAGTTAGTCTCATGCTTTGCCCCACTCTGACAATAACTATGTTCTCTCTTCTGTTTCAAATGTAGAACTACGGCGTCTACGGGTATCAAAATCCATGGAACTACAGCCACTATTACTCTCAAAGCTGAAAGTGACAGTGTGAAATGCATGACCAGTTCAAAAGTTCAAGGAGTAGCCACTTTACACTTGCTTCCAAGAAAACAAGAAGTGAAAGGAAAAGTGGCTGTTGACTCTCTTTGTAAGAGAGGGAAACTGAACTGCCTTGTTAAAAAGCCCCATTTCTCCTCTCATTGCAGTGAGCTGCCCTAACTCCTTCCTTAGCCCACATTATGAACCAGGTTAGATCATGTCTAGCCTTCACCTCCAATGGCAGCCACAGAGTGGGCACTGCCTCTTTGCACTGAACTGATCTCTTTTTAGATGGAAATGTCTAAGAATCCCTTCCTGTATACAGTGAACTCACACTGGCCTCATTGCAGACACAATGGGATCCAAAAGCTGAACTCATTTGGCAGCAGCAACAAGGAACAATCCCTTATTGGAGCTCATAGAGCAGAACTTTTTTTTTTTAATTAATTTTATTGCAACAGTCACCCAGGGAAGGGTCATTTTGTAAACTTTTCCTGTACATTTCATGTGGTATAAATAAATGTGCAATTAATCAGACGTTCTTCAGCACAGCAGAGGATGGAGTTTTGTTAACTTTCACATGGATGTTATAGTACAGCTCCCTCTCTTGGCAAAAAGCATTGTGCTAATAGGACATTACGTGGACACTTGCTGCTGTTGCATAAAAAATAAGACTGGTTCATCTGGTTCTAGGATAGCTCTGAGCAAGAAAACATCTTCCTCAGAAGGGGACAGATAGCATCCATCAGCACAAAGAAAACAGGATAGTTAGTTTATTTAAAAGCCCTTGTTCAACAACCACTCTTTCAGTTCATTGTCAAAATAGCCCTTGATACGGATGCTGCTGGTGATTTCGTTGACTTGAATAGGTGGTGGTTTTCCAGCGAGCTGAGTGAGGAACTCCTTAACTTCCTCTTCCAGGGCCTGAGATTAAAGAAACAGAACAAGAATAAAGTCTCAATATAACTATCAAATAATGACAGTCCAAAAGTTTATAGGCATCAAACACTAGGCCAGACTTTCAGCAGTTAAGAGCTAGTTTGACTGTCTTGGTTTAAAGCTGGGCATGTGTAAGGCATAACACTAAACCGTTCAGAGATGTTATGTTAATTATGTCTTGTAGGAGCTGCCAGAATAGCAGTGTCAATGGTCCAGCTAGTCTGGTATTTTGTTTCCTGGGGTGGTAGATGAGTCTAACAAATAGAACTCTCCATTTTCTGCATCCATGCAAGGAGGAAAGTGATCTCTCCTCAAGAAAGAAAGCTTTGCTCCTTATTCTGGACTAGTATAGCATCCCTATTAGCTTTTTCCTAACTAATATCACTGTAGTGGCTGTTACTCTTGGGAATATGTAATTGTCTTACAAAGCTGTATTTAGGGCCCTACCAAATTCTTGGCCATGAAAAATGTGTGTCAAACCATGAAATCTGGTCTTTTGTGTGCTTTTACCCTATACTATACACATTTCATGGGGGGAGACCAGTGTTTCTCAAATTGGGGGTCCTGACCCAAAAGGCAGTTGCAGGGAGATCACAAGGTTATTTTAGGGGGCTACGGTATTGTCACCCTTACTTCTGTGCTCATACTATACCATGTTATCCTTACTTTTGCACTGCTGGTGGCACCGGCTCTGCCTTCAGAGCTCGGCTCCTGGCCGGCAGCTGCCATTCTCCAGCTGCTCAGCTCTGAAGGCTGTGCTGCTGTAAGAGTAGCAGTACCGCAACCAACCACCCCCCCCCACCTCCCAATAACTTTGCGACTCCCTCCCCTCACACTCCTTTTTGGGTCAGGACTCCTACAATTACAACACCATGGAATTTCAAATTTAAATAGCTGAAATGAAATTTACCATTTTTAAAATTCTATGACTGTGAATTTGACCAAAATGGGCTGTGAATTGGTAGGACCCTAGCTATATTTCTCTGATTGGCTGTGAAACTGACTTCTGCAGGATACATTCAATACACATTCTCCTACTATTATTAAATTTGCATTCCCTTTTGGGGTAAGGAGAATCACTGAATATGCATTGTTGAAGAAGCTGTATCATCATTGGTAGGCTGTTAGGAATGAGTTGGAATGGTGCATACCCAGATATCTCCTTCGATTTTCCTGATAACAGTCATCCTCCTATTGCCACTGGTGATGTCCTTATAGACTGGAACGTTGTGCATGCGGGACCGTCTCACAAAGTACGGAAGGGCAGGTGGAGTATCTAATAAAAAAAAACTGATTTCAGCTCTAGGTCAGACCACTGTCTGCTCTGCATGCTCCACTAGTGAGCTCAGATCAGAAAAGTGACCCTGGTGAAGCTCAAGTCATCTCAGTTTGCAACTCTACTCTCTGTACCACAGACTCCCAGTACTATCTAAAAATCCAACTGGGTTGTTCCTGGCAAAAATGCAATCAGAATTTAGCTGACTTAAGCATAAAGGCAGAACAGATGCCTGCTCATATGCCGTAGCTTGGCTAAAAATCTGACTGGAATAAATTTTAGTCACTTTTCTGATGCCAACTGCTTAACAAGGCTTGTATTTCTCAAGCTTTAGAAACAGAGGGGTAAGCCTATTCCAGGCAAAGAGGCCTGCTGGAAGGACTACTAGAAGCCTTGATCACTTTGTATCTTACTCTTAAAACCACAAATCCTTGAAATAAAACATGCAAACAGTGACTGTAGCTCAAAATAAGTTACAGGAAGCGAGGCCAGAGTTAGGGGCCAGTTTGTGTTGTTAGAAGTCAAAGAGTATTGCAGGTTGGGTGCCTTCTGATCTGAGAAAATGTATCTTTTTGCTCTAGGCTCATATACCCTTTAGGGTTATGCAGCACTATGGGGGGAAACTTTCAAAGAGACAAATGGCACCCAACTCTTTTACTGTATGAAAACTTCCTCAGACTAAAATAAATAATCTGAGTCATAGGAATATATAGCACTGTGACCAAAACCCACCACTTTAAAATCACATGGAAAAACATTTTAAGGAGCATATGGGACTTGCTAACGTTCAATGCACTTACTGCAGCATAACCCATAATCTGGTGGAAAAAATGTAGGTGACACTAATTCCCCTTCACTTAAGAGCACTGGATGTTCTAAAATACTGTGGAACAGCGGTCACCACGATCCTAGAGGATCTCCCAGTCGATCGTGATCTCTGGCAGTGCAGCGGGACTGCCACTAAAGCTTGCTCCCTGCCTGCCCTGGCCCCACACGGCTCCTGGAAATGGCCAGTGCAGGCCCCAGCGGGGAGCAGGGGTCTCCCTCTGCACGCTGCTCCTGCCTGCAGCTCCCATTGGCCGGGAACAGGGAGCTGTGGCCAATAGTAGATGCAGGGGAAGTGCTTGCAGAGAGGGGCAGTATGCAGGGGCACATTGGTCCCTTCCAGGAGTGGAGTGGGCAGGGAGCCTGCCTTAGCCTGCTGCGCCGCTGACCAGGAGCCACCCATGGTAAATTCTGCCCAGCAGGAGGCTGCACCCTAATCCCAGCCCCCTCCCAGATCCAGCACCCTAAACCCCCTCCTACACCCCAGCCCTGACCCCCCACCGTACCAAAACTCCCTCCCAGAGCTTCCCTCCCTCACCCCCTACTGCACCCCAACCCTCTACCCCAGGCTTAGCCCAGAACCCCTTCCCACACTGAAATCCCCCAACCCAGAGCCCGCACCCTCTCCCAAACCTCAACCCTCTACCCAGGGCCATCTAGGGTGACCAGACAGCAAGTGTGAAAAATCGGGATAAGGGGGTAATAGGAGTCTATACAAGAAAAAAACCCAAATATCGGGACTGTCCCTATAAAATCGGGACATCTGGTCACTCTAGGGCCATCCCTAGCTATTCTGGGGCATACACAGCCCCTCCCAAGGGGGGGGGTCCCCAGGCCTCCATGGGGGCTGGCTTGGGGGGCAGGAGGGAACCACCCCCCAGCACTCACTGGCTGCACAGCTAGGTTGCTGCACTTCCAGCTGCTGGTGAGTGCAGGCCCAGCCCTGCTGCAGTCCTCAGGAGAGTGGGGGCAGGGCTGGGGCTTTGGGGAAAGTGTGGAGTGGGAGCAGGGCTGGGGCAGAGCAGGGGTGGAGCAGCACGCAGCTGCACAGGGCACCAGGAAATGTGGTGCCCCACACAGCTGCATACTTTGCATATGGGTAGGGACAGCCCTGCCCCTACCCCAGGCCAGTGAAAATGAGTGAGGTTGGAGAAGAGCAAGCGGGGGGGAGGGGGGGGGGTAATTGGAGTGAGTGGGGCAGGTCTGGGGGAGGGTGATTCTGGGTTGCCCTTAAATTCAAAAAGTGATCTTGAGCATAAAAAGGTTGGAGACCACTCCTCTAGCTCAGGCCAAAGCTGGTCTTCCTCACAACAGCACCATCTTGGGCTCTTATCTCATTGGTCGGAGGAGCTAGTCAATGCAGAACTGGGATACAGGTACAGCATGCTAAATCAGCACTTAACAACAAAAACAAGGAGGAGTCCAGTGGCACCTTAAAGACTAACAGATTTATTTGGGCATAAGCTTTCGTGGGGAAAAATAAACCCACTTCTTCAGATGCATGGAGTGAAAATTACAGATACAGGCATAAATATATATTGGCACAGGAAGAGAAGGGAAGTTCTCCACTTGTAAGGTAACTCTCTTCCTGTGACAATATATATTTATGCCTGTATCTGTAATTTTCACTCCATGCATCTGAAGAAGTGGGTTTATTTTTCCCCACGAAAGCTTATGCCCAAATAAATCTGTTAGTCTTTAAGGTGCCACTGGACTCCTCCTTGTTTTTGTGGATACAGACTAACACAGTTACCCCTCTGAAACTTGGCACTCAACAACAGTTCCTACAAGTAGGCTTGGCAGAATTTGATTTTTGTTTTGTTTTGATGGATAATGTTTTAAGCAGCTTTTTCAATTTAAATTTCCAGTTGTGAAAAATCATGGATTTTAAGCATTTTGTTGATTTAAATGTTGTTCACAATTGTGGGAAATTAGACATGTTGAAATTCAAAGTTAAAGCTTTATAACCATTAAAATACAAACTCAGTATCACATATCAAAATATACAAAGTAAATATCCTTAAACCAAATTAAGTTCTCAAGCAGTATTTTTATGTTGACTATCTGTAAATGTCAGTTACCAATAGAAATATTTCAGTGGTTTGGGTGCATGCGGTGAAATTGACCTTTACTGATAAATGGAATCCTTCCAAACCCAGCTCCAGGATAGGGGCCCTATACTGTTACCTGATGGGGCTCTCCAGCCCGACGGGGTGGGGTACTCGGCGTGTTTGGGGGGAGCAGGAATTCTGGTGGGTGGAATGAGTCTCTCCACAAATTTATATTCTTCAGTGGATTCCACAATCCCGGGATAATGGGGGTGGTGGGTCTCAGGTTTGTCCCGGGACTGGCTCTGAAATGCAAGGGGGGAGGGTAAATAACCTTCAGGTGCTGTTCTTGTGCTATCCCGCCGGCGGGAGCCGAGCGCTGCCTGTCCCGCCCCACGGCGGGCGCCGTTTCAGTGGGGCAGGAGAGCCACCCCCTAGCTGCGGGCGGGCGGTAAGGACGAACCGGCTACCTGAGCCGCCGTTACCGGTACCTGCCGGGCAGTCGCCTGCAGCAGCCGCCGGGCCCCCGCGCCCCACACGCTACCCGGCCGCCTCCTCAGCCCCGCTAAGGCTATGGCCGCCGCCATCTTGCTGCTGGGACCGAGGGGAGGGGTTGTGACGTAAAAATAGGACGCCTCCGCGGGCGACAGCCGACCGTGTATGACGTGACGCTTTACGCACCGCGCGCGTCTCCCTGTACGTATATCAGCGTGCGCGCTCCCGCTCAACTCCTTTCTCTTTCCGGCTCCATCTTGTATGGTGGTAGCGTCTCGTGGTGAGTAAGGCCCCGATGTTCTGCCCGCCGGAGAGCGCGGCCTGGGAGGGGCTCTGGGGGGCTGGATCAGGCGGTGGGTGACGCCGGTGGGAGGGTGGTTTGGGGGCTGTGGGTGTGAGGGGGGATTCAGAATGGGGCGGGACACGAAGCAGCCCTCGCCTCACCCGTCCCCCGGGGGCTCGTGGTGCGGGGGCACCCCCGGGCGGTATGGGGTGCCTGGTAGTTGTGGTGCGGGGTGGAGATGGGTCCAGGGTGGCGGATAGGAAACCCCTTGGGTGAGTGAAGGCAGGAGGTTCCCCCGCCTCTTGTTCCACCACTCCAGTGGGCCAGGCGCCTCGCTGGCCTGGTCTGGAACAGGAGCCCAACGTGGGCAAGGAAGGGGCAGATGGGGTTCACAGGCAAACTGTGAGAAGGCTTGGGGCTGACTCATGTCATGGATTGTGACTAGTGAGTAGATCCCTGGATGGTGCCGGGTGCCTTGTGTCTCTCCCAAGGTACCTGGTCATTGGGAAGTGGCTCCCCATTCTGCATCTCCTGGTAAAGTTGGCTAGCTCAGCTGGGCACTTTTAAGCCTCATTCCCTAGTGAACCACTCCTGGCTTCTATCTCCAGATCTGGGAGGAAAGTGGAGTCAGTGGGTTTTAGAGCAGGGGAGGACTGGGAGTCAGAACTCCTGGGTTCTGTTTGTGGCATACTAAGGATGCTGCTACTCAAGTGTATCCAAACTTCCACATGTTACACAACCCTTCAGACTAATCCAGGCCCAGCAGGTGGCATTGACTTTTTACCAGTACTGTCTGTTGCCGGGGTTGCAGCAAAGTCTATCTGGGGAGGAGCATCAGTAAAGTTTCCTTGTTTATGTCCTAGCAGATCTGCTACCTGAAACCTCTGTCATTGTTGGGAAGGTGCAGAGACTGACTTTGGCTAGATTGTGCTTGATCAGAGGCAGTCATAGCAGAATTCCAGGGCCTTTGGAGATACCTGCCTTTGCCAGGGTTTGGGTATCCTGATTGCATTGTGTAGGTAATGATTTACTGCTGCAGGCTAAGTCACTTAACTCATGTTTTGATATGGGATTCACAGCTAGAGAAGGGGGCTGGGAGCCAGGTCTTCTGAGTTCCTTTACTTGCTCTTTTGTTTGAGCCAGTGACAGAACTTCTGGGCTCTCTTTCAGGGTTTGTCACTGGCTCTGGAAGTGGGGGTGGGGGGGAGTGGATTACAGCAGGGGTGCTGGTAGTCAGGACTCCTGGGTTCTGTTTGTAGGTGTTTCACTGGCTCATGATGTCTGCTTGTTTCCTGTTTGGGTTTTATCTGTAGCGCTCCCAGTAGGTTACTGGGTAGCTGCTTGTCTCTCTCAGCCAGTCTAGTGCGATGTAGCCACAGAATGTGAGGCCTAATGTCTTTAGCCTGCTGTGGGAATGGCCTGGTCTCAGGTAAATTGCCTTAACACTTGTTGTTCTGTCCATTCAGCATAGCTGGAACCATGCAGCTGTTCATCCGTGCTCAGAACCTGCACACCCTTGAGGTGTCTGGCCAGGAAACAGTAGCTCACATTAAGGTAAGGATTCGCTATCCACATACACACGCTCTCTCTCTGCCCCCCTATGCCACCCTAAACAATTCTGTAAGGCTTTTCAATGCATCCTTCATCTGATTGCTCATGCCCGAGGGGAAGGGCAGGGGTAGAATTGCTGCTGATTTCTGATCATAAATATTGGCAAAGAAGGTATTGGGCACTGCAGGTCCCTTTCCTCTGTGTGATCTGTGTTGAGAGAATCATAGGGACATGGCTGCCCAAAGTTGGACCACATCAGGCTTTGATCTTGACATTATAAGTTGAGCATGTGCTTCCTAGTCCGGAACTTGGATGCAAGACCTTCACAGGAAGCCAAGGTGCTCTGGAGTTGAGTCAGTAAGGGGCATTCTGTGCTGATTCCAGTGTCCCATCATGGTATTGGAAAGGCTGTGCTGCGGGGGGGGGGGGGGGGGGGATTGAGCTCAGGAGGGGTTGCTCTCCCCTCTTACAATGCTGGCCTCAACCAGTACTCCCTTGTGTCTGCTCTTCGGAAGAAATATTAAACATTCCCGATTGCTTGTCACTAAAATCTCCCTGGCACTTTCTGTGACACCAAATTGTAATCGGGGTAATTGCATTTGGCCTTGCAGTTTGAATGAAGGGCTGTTAGTTTCACCCCATAACTCAGTGGTATCTCTCCCCAGTGCCACTCTAAACAATTTGGTCAGGCTTTTCTATAGCGCCTGTCTGTGCCCTAGTGCATGGATTCCTTTCCCTCCATGGCATTTACCCCAGTCATATCCCCAGAGACTGTTGGAATGCATCATCTTTCCCTGCAAAGCCAGCTTGGACAGCTCTAACTCTCCTCATGAATCAGTCCTCCTCGTTCCTGATCTGTGGCAGTGGGATTTGAGCTCCTTCCAATCACTCAACCTTTTTAGCATTGTGCTGCCCAGAAAGAAACACTCTTTGATCTGGGATACTGTGTCCCCTTGGATAGCGCACCTCTACCTCATGTTATGGGGAGGATTACAGTGATGCCTGCTGACTTGAGGAAGGTGCTTGATTAGCTTTGCTCTCTTGGCCTCACCAGCTGACTGTACCTCTCTGTACCTTCTGTCTCCTATCAGGCTCACATTGAGTCCCTGGAGGGCATCGCACCTGAGGATCAGGTTGTTCTCTTGGGTGGAACTCCCTTGGAGGATGAATCTCTCATTGGGCAATGTGGCATCAGCGAGTTTACCACCCTGGAGGTGGCTGCTCGCATGCTGGGTGGTAAGTATTAAAAGGTTCTGGGAGAGGTGTACTGGACTTAAATCCCAGATAAAGCTCCTGGACAGGTGGAAGAGGCATGCAAAAGAGTTCATCCCACTGAGCTCTTTAGCTGGGTTTCAAGAGGCGATGGCCAGCTACAGCAGGGTCATGCTAGACTAAGACCACTGCAGCCATTGGGGCTCTGATTGGTGCATGAGAAGCCAGAGGACCTGGAGGATGCCTGTGTAAAACAAGCTTGCTGGGTCTCAGCCCACTGTACAGGGATCCACATCAGACAGCACTCGGAGGCCCCTCATATTCAGTCGGAGGCCCCAGAGTGAATAGAACATATTGAACTCCAGTCCAGGACTGAAGCCCATTGGGGTTGGATTGGTTGTGGGAACCTTGTCAGTCCTTCGAGATACATCTACACTGATTTAAAAAAAAAAAAAAAAAAACCCAAAACAACAATACCCATAGCACAGAGTCTCAGAGCATTGATCAGCTGACTCAGGCTGTGGGGCTAAAAATAGCAGTGTAGATGTTCCAGCTGGAGCCTGGGCTCTGAGACTCCCTATTCACACGGTCTCAGAGCCCAAGCTCCAGCCTGAGCCTGAAAGTCTACGCAGCAGTTCTGTAGCCCTGTGAGACTGAGTCAGCTGATCTGGGCCAGCCAGGGTGCTAGTCGTCGTCGACTTCTTTTTATTGTAGACATATCCTTAGAGGCCCCCAGTCACCATGTCTCTTTTACAAAGGAGGTTCAGGAGCCAGTTACTAGGATGCTGGTGACATGTGGGTTAACTTAAAGGTCTAGTGAAGAAAATGCAGGACCTAGAGTGACAAAGTTGGAATGAATCTGGCCACCAGGGCAACCACACCAGTGTCCCAGCCACACTGTACATATTACCCAGTGTCCTGTGGCACTTGAGTACAGCTCTCCTGATTTCTCTCCCCAGGTAAGGTCCATGGCTCCCTGGCTCGTGCTGGGAAGGTGAGAGGCCAGACTCCCAAGGTAAGTGATTCTTTTGGTGCATTGATGTAACCAGGGGGAGTGGGGGCGGGGCTGTTTGTTTCACCTGCTGCAGACCTTGAGGGTTTGTTGCAATTTGATATCAGTAAACACTGTGAGACCACTGCAGCCTAGTGGTTCACACAGGGGGACTAGGAGCCAGGAGTCCCGCCCCCTCTTGGCATGTTGCTAAGCTAACTGTGCTCTCTTCCTCAAAGGTTGCCAAGCAAGAGAAGAAGAAGAAGAAGACTGGCCGTGCCAAGAGACGCATGCAGTACAACCGGCGCTTTGTCAATATTGTGCCGGGCTTTGGCAAGAAGAAGGGCCCCAATGCTAACTCCTAAATGGCACACTTCACCCAATAAAGCAGATGTCACCTGAGCGTGCTGTCTTGTGGCTGCTTTCATTCCCAGGGTCCTGAAACCCAGGGGGCGGGGGGGCATTCTCTTCTCCCTCCCCTTGCATGTGAGCTGGCTCTGTTCAAGATGCCCTTGAGTCTCAACCACTCCTGCCTGCCTGTGCTTCAGATTCCTCTGGGGCACTTCAAGGGAGGGAACCAGCTATGAGTGGCTGAGAAAGAGAGGTTGGGGAGGAGCTAGGTCCCAGACAACTGGGGTTGCCCTATCTGCTGTCTTCTGAGAGTTTACATACCACTGCATGTTCACTGAAGCCTCAGTGCATTCCATGTCCTGTAGGCAACCTGCATTACTGGCACTCCAAGCAGGAAGGGGAATGAGTGCTAGTTTTGTCTGCTCTGTGGGCTGAATTCTGAACTCACTCTTTACAACAGTGCAGATTCTTTCTCCCACTAGAAGTCTCCCCAGAGCTTCTCATTTTGGTGCCCAAAATCTAGGGGTGGAAAACCCTTCTGGAAGCTGTTGCTACAATGAGCAGGCAACTGTTTATCCTCTGCTTAAACAGATTAGTAGAAACAGAACAAAAAGAACAAGGAGCCTGGTGGCACCTTAAAGACTAACAGATTTATTTGGGCATAAGCTTTCATGGGTAAAAACCTTCCATGTGTCAGTATATAATGCCTGCATCTGTAACTTTCACTCTATGCATCTGAAGAAGTGAGGTTTTTACCCACGAAAGCTTATGCCCAAATAAATGTTAGTCTTTAAGGTGCCACCAGACTCCTTGTGGTTTTTGTAGATACAGACTAACACGGCTACCCCCAATAAAGAACAAAAAGATTGATCTAGTACTCCGAGCTGCATTGAGAACCTGGGTAACTCAGTCCTGTTCCCTACTTCATGCTTTAGATTAGAGTGGAAGACGTGAGCAGGGCTTTAGTGCTGCTCACTTCATATAGCTGAAATCTGTCTGTCTCTGCACCAGTTTCTCCGTCTGTAATGTGGTGATGATACTTCTAAGGCAGTTATGGCTTAATGTGTCAATAGTTGAGAAGTGCTGGGAGATCCTTGGATGGAAGGCCCAAGTGTTCTTTCCACCTGGCTTTACAGTGATGACTCAGTGTGTGTGGTGGGGACTGTGCTGCTGCTTTGTTATTACTGCACCTTTGAGAGTGTAGTGCTGGATCTGTAATTCTAGGAAGAAGCAAGATGCTTTTTAAGAGGAAGTGTACAGACTCTCCTGGGGCTCCATTCTGCAAGAACCCAAAGCAATTTTGGTGCAGCTGCCTTGGGAATGGAGCAGGCTCATTTTTTAACAGATAGGGTAGTGACAGAGTGGGAGGGGGTGATCAATGCAGGGATTATTCAGATATGGGTGCCAGCTTTGTAAGGGCAGGGGCGGCCACGATGCCGCAGACTTCTCATACCCTGGAACAGCGCGACCCTTATGCAGTGGTCGCCGGAAATAGCCGAAAGGGTGTGGAGTTCCGAAGCTGAAGAGGCGAAACGCCCGAGAGTTTCCGAATCTAGGGCGGAGTTACCCGAAGTTGTACGAGCGCTTCCGGCGCGAAGGCGGAAATAGCCGAACCAAACAGCGGCTGTGGCGGAAGGCGGAAATGCCCGAGTGGTGGCGGAAAGACCCGAGCGCTGCCAAGATGGAGGCGGCCGAGCCCTGCGGCCTGTGCCTGCAGGAGCGGGCCCCCTACACGTGCCCCCGCTGTAACATGCATTTCTGTTCGGTGCCCTGTTACCGGGGCCACGGGGCCTGCGCCGAGGCTTTCCACCGCCGGCAGCTGCTGCTCCGGCTCCAGGGCCAGCGGGGGGACCCGGCCTCCCGAACCCGCCTGAAAGAGGCGCTACTCCGGCTGCGGGAGCTACGCGAGCTCGAGGACGCGGAGCCCCAGCTAGGCCGCGACCTGGAGGACCAGGACGACGGTCTGTGGGAGCGGCTCAGTCCGGCCGAAAAGGCCGCCTTTCAGCGCCTGCTGAGCAGCGGGGAGATTGGAACCTTCCTGCCCCCCTGGAGGCCCTGGTGGCGGGGATGGGGCCGGGGGCTGGTCCAGGAGCTGGGGGGTACTGAGGGTGCCCAGGAAGCTGGGGATACCCAGCCCCCTGCAGGCACCCAGAAGCCAGAGAAGAAGATCCCAGACTCAGCACCTATCCACCAGCCACCGGTACCCCAAGGTGCTTACCCCCCCACGGGCACCCGGCAGCCAGAGGAGAGCTCAGGCATGGCACCCACCCAGCAGCCTGAAGAAATGCCAAGCCCAGTGCCTGCTGTGCCTGCATCCATTCCACCACTGAGCTCCCTGACCTGCACCCCAGCCTCACCCCTGGTATGCTTCCAGCTGCCTAATGTCCTCTATGCCTACGTCTTCGCCCTCACCCTCTACAATGGTGACTTGAGTGAAGATGAGCTGCTGCCTGAGTTCTCTGACATGGTCCTGGATGTCTGCGGGGCATTGGGTGCCAGGCAGGTCTTCCACTCCACAGCAGAGGCGCTGCAGGCTGCTCTCCAGGCAGTGACAGCCAGCCGGTACCCCGAGTGCCCCCTGGGGAATGCAGGTGCTATGATGGCAGTGGCCCAGATCCTGATGGGGGAGAATCAAACCAAGCAGAAAGGCTACAGCTTGGCAGCCCTCTCCCATCTTGCCAGGCTGCTGGGCAAGGCCAAGAAACTGGTGCCAACAGAGGAGCGGCCCAGGGTGTATGGTGCCAAGAAGAAGTGTGAATTTCTGCTCTCCTGGGTCAATGAGAACCAGGAATCTTTGACTGGCCTGGCCCTAGAGGTACAAAGGGAATATAAAACCCATTTGGAGGCAGTCAAAGAGGTGGATGTAGTTACCAAAGAACTGCAGAAGATGTGGGGTGGGAAACTGCCCCCTGCAAAAAAGCCATTGATCGAGGAGTTGGACTGATGGCTGGAACTTAGTCACCCCTAAAACCATCCACACTTAAAACATTGGGGGATTTTAGTGGAATTGGACCCATTTAGAGACTGGATTATTTTTTTAAGTTGGGAAAAGTGAATGAACCCTCTCTTGGTCAATAGCTATTTTGGATAAATCCACCACACTGAGTCTTGGCACAAATGTTGATTTGGTTTCTAGGGAGTTGACCTGTTGCAATAAAAAGAGCAAAGCAGCTGGCTGTGTATATTTCTGTCTTCCATTCAGCGGGACCCTTGGTGTGTTCCATGCACTTAAAGCATTTGCTGTTACTTTATTGGTTTCAAAATTGGTGTGTTTTCCACTGGTGCTGCAGAAACTGCTAGCTGGTCACAGCATGGGACTCTATGTGTTTTGTATCCCACCACATACAGATTTTTGCAGAAATCATCAATAAAAGGACAGCTAGACATCCTCATAGCTAGAGTTGCTGTCAACTAGAAAACGAGCATTTTAAGGACAAACATACTCTGCATCCTTACAGCTGTTATAAACCACTGTCAAATTAACAGCAGTAACAGAACGTGAAAAGTCCTTGCTTTCCTGTGCATTAATATGGGAGATGTATTCCCCCAAATCCCAATCTCCATCATTAGACTGGAGCTTCAGCTGGAAATAACTAAAAAGACAGCTCCTGTTGAGAGAGAGAGAGAAAGGCCAGACCCATTCACAGCTCAGGAGAGAGTGAGAGACAGTGAATGAGTATCAGGTATTTTTAAAATCTGATATTTTAATGTACGTAGTCTTATCTAGTTAATGTTTATTTAGCTCTCTAAACTATTCTAACTGATCACTGTGGTAGGAAGGTAAGAATAGCTGGCCTGGATGAGACCCATGGTCCATCTAGTTCAGTATCCTATCTGTGACTGTGGCCTACCCCAAATGCTTCAGAGGAAGGTGTAAGAACCCCACAGTAGGCAGATGTAGTGTAATCTGCTCCTGCAGCTCTGTAGGAGTTAGATTGGCATTAAGACCTGAATAGCAAGGTTTAATATTCCTTCCATAATGTTGTCTTGAATTATGTCAACTGGATATTCTTGATATCCATATAAATAGTTTATTCCTTTTTGAATCTTGCTGAATTCTTCACCTCAATGACTTCCTATGGCAATGACTTCCTGTGGCAATGACTTCCACAGTCTAACAATGTGTTGTCTGCAAAAGGTGTGTTTTGTTTTATCAGAGCACAGAATGCAAAGCACAGGGATTTTGAATAAGGGTTTGCAGGATTGTTGGAAAATAGGCCCATTTCCAAACTGTCTTAGGGTGGCACCAGTGAATTTTGTGCGTCTCAAGGAGAGGGGTGTTGTCCCCTAAATATTTTTGGAAAGCTACTGATGTCCCTAAATCCCATTGGCTTGGTGTGATTAGTTAGAGTTCTAACACCTTAGTCTTACACTCTGTCCTATGGGGCCAGTGATGAGTGTCAGGCTTCATAGAATGATACCCTAAGGTTTCAGTGTGAGAGAGCTTGAACTTGTAGCCCTTCCGGGCATGCAGCACAGCCCGTCTGTTCTTTTGCTTGGAGCTGAGAGCCAGCTATGGATTGAGAAAAATGGGGCATTTTATTTGCGGTGGGTTGTTTGAGTGAGGGAGAATTGGTGGGGAAGGGAGAAGTCATGGAAGGTCTGGGGCTCAATCCAATAGAATCTGTATGAATTTAAAATAATACCTAGCTCTTATACTGGTATCCAATTGACCGCAACCCACCTCCTACCTCAAATTCCTTTGCCCAGCCAAAGAAGGGTTAGGGTGTAAGCCTCAAACTAGCATTAACCTATCCTGGGTGGAGTGTGGTCCTGTGAGCTAAGAACTCCATTTGGTTTGGGCACTAGCCTGTGACTCAGGAGACCTGGGTTCAACTCCCTGCTCTGACATAGACTTCCTATGTGACCTTGGGCAAGTCACTTAGCCTTTATGTGCCTCAGTTTCCTCATAAGTAAAATAGGGATAATAGCACTGCCCTACCACATAGTGATGTTATGAGGATAAATACACTAAAGGTTGTAAGGTCCTTGGATACCACTACATCTACGCTGTTATAAAAGATCTGTGGCACAACTGCAGCTGGCCCAGGTCACCTGACTTGGGGTGGGGCTGTGGAGCTATAAAATTGCAGGGCAGATGTTCAGGCTAGGGCTGGAGCCTGTGCTCGGAGACCCTCCCCACTCACTAGGATCTCAGTGCCCGGGCTCCAGCCCAAGAGTCTACACGTAACTTTATTGCCCCGTAGCATAAGCCCCATGAATCAGTCAGCTGACCTAAGACACTGAGACTTTTTTTTTTAATCACAGTGTAGATGTACCTTAAGATACACACAGGCACAAGGAGGGAAATGAGTCACTGAAGGTCATCCAGCAGGCCAGCGGCAGAGCTGGGAATAGAACCCCAATCTGCTGAGTCCCAGTGCTCTAGCCTCTAAGCCACATGGCCATAAACACCTAATCCTTGGCTATGGGCCCTCAGGGAATCAGAATAACGTGTTCCATGCAGATACTGTTCTGTATCAGTCTGCAGAGTTTTCCTGACTGCTGCTGGCCCTTCCCTGGCTTCAAAGCCTGCGGCCTTTCTGAATGTCCCATACCCCACAAGCACTTTGTGCAGCTGAAACTACATTATAGATGTGCCCTTTTATGTTGGTACACAATTGAGCCCTGTGGGACTGTCATGGACCTAAGGCCTGAAGGGACCATTGTAATCATCCAGTCTGCTTTTTCCCCACCCCCCACAGACAGGCTATAGAATTTTCCCCAGAAACTGGATTAAAGCATGTGTTTTGGAAAGAGATCTAGTTTTGCTTTAAAGACTCCAGGTGGTGGCCAGACCACGCTCCCCTGGTGAGCTGTTCCAGTGTTTACTCACCCTCCCTGCTAGGAAATTGATTTATTTCAAGATTACATTTGTCTAACTTCAACTTCCAGCCATTGGATCTTGCTATGCCTTCCTCTGCTAGACTGAAAAGCCCTGTCTCTCAGCTATTCAAACAGCCCCAGGTGCAGAAAAGAGCTCCTAGGCTGATGAGTGGAGTGGCAAGGCGGCCTTAGGAAAGGAGACTGAAAGAGCTGGGGTGGTTTAGCCTGGCCCTTAAAACGTGAGGGGATTTAATCACTCTCTATAACTACACAAAAGGGGTAAATCCTGGGAGGGAGAAGAGCTATTGAAGCTAAAGGACAATGTTGGCACAAGAACAAATAGGGATAAGATGTCCAGGAATCAACTGAAGCTGGAAATGAGAAGAAGGTTTCTACTCATCAGGGGAGGGAGGTTCTGGAGCAGACTCCCCCTAAAAGGAGTATTGCTTATTTGGTTGTTTCCTGTATTTCAGATCTGACACTTTGCTCATCTAGCCCTCAAAAGCATCGCAAACAATTGACTTTGAACGCAGATAGGGTGACCAGACGTCCCGATATTTAGGTATTTGTCCCACGTCCCGATTGATCTTCGGTCGGGACGCTGCACTCCGCTTTTTTTTTTTTTTTTTTCCCTCCGCCGGCAGCACTCAGCTGTTCTTGGCTTTCCTCCCCCCCCCCCCCTCTCCTCTGACTGCCGGCAGCACTCAGCTGTTCTCCGTTGGTTTCTCCCCCTCCCCCCCCCCCCCCGAAAACCAGAGGCTGAAGGTATGCCTAGCTAAGGGAGGGTGCATAATCTCCTCTGACTGCCCGCAGCACTCGGCTGTTCTCAGCTCCCGCCCCCGACTGCAGGCAGCACTGGGCCACAGTAGGGAATTGGGAGAGGGAGCTGTTTGTGTCGTTACACCGGCAGCACTCGGTTTTTGGTTTTTTTTGCTCCGCCAGTGACCCCCCCCCCTTGTGTCCCGATATTTTCTTCCTATCATCTGGTCACCCTAGAACGCAGATGGGGACTGCATTTAATATATTTTTAATAAAAATCATTGTCACATCAGTGCATTGTCCAAAACCACACTCCAGAATTTTCCCAGTCCTTAAAATTAATCAGTCCCTTACAAACACAGCAAACCAAACTTGTATTCCACTTCAAGCCAAAACAGACTCCCAGCTGTGACTCTCTCTCCTTGGGGCTTGTCTTCTTTTTGGTGTTCGTGCAAGGTTTAACTCAAGTTTTGCTCCTAACCTGACTCTTGTCCACACAGAAATCTCTAACATGAGTTAAGTAGTGCTCTAAAATCAAGCTAGCTGGTTTGCAAGGGGATGGAGGTTGAAGCTGGAGGGCTGCTGCCACTCAAGCTAGTAATGCAGCAGCTTGAGTTACAGCAGCACATCAACTGCTAATCCAATCATTCTGTACAGCTCCAGTATTGTTTCACGGTGCAGTTGCTCTCATGCTGCTCTCAGCGTATGTCTACACTGCTTTCCGAGGCATGACTGCAGCTTAGGGGCGGACATACCTGCACTAGCTTTACTCTAGCTAGCATGGCTAAAAATAGTGAAGATGCAGCAGCACATGCTGTACAAGCCTGTGCATCCACACTACTATTTTTAGCCATGCTAGCTAGAGCAGGGGTAGGCAACCTTTCAGAAGTGTTGTGCCGAGTCTTCATTTATTCTCTTTAATTTAAGGTTTTGCATGTTAACGTTTTTTAGAAGCTCTCTCTCTATAAGTCTATATTATATAAACTGAACTATTGTTGTATGTAAAGTAAACAAGGTTTTCAAAATGTTTAAGAAGCTTCATTTAAAATTAAATTAAAATGCTGATCTTAGGCTGCCAGCCTGCTCAGCCCGCTTCCAGCCTGGGGTTCTGTTCACCTAGGCCTGCAGTGGGCTGAGCAGGGCGACTCGAGGTCAGGGCAGAGGGCTGGGGTGTGTGTGGAGGTGCAGGGCAGAAGGCTGGGTGTTGGGGGGGGTTCAGGGCAGAGGGCTGGGGGGGTGTGGAGGTGCAGGGCAGAAGGCTGGGTGTTGGGGGGTACAGGGCAGAAGGCTGGGGGGTGGGGGCGACTCGAGGTCAGGGCAGAGGGCTGGGGAGGGTGTGGAGGTGCAGGGCAGAAGGCTGGGTGTTGGGGGGTTCAGGCAGAGGGCTAGGGGTGTGTGGAGGTGCAGGGCAGAGGGCTGGAGGGTGTGTGGGGGGTGCAGGGCAGAAGGCTGGGGTGCTCAGCTCGTGGGGGTGCTCCCAGCCCCCTGCCATGAGCCGCTCATGGCAGGGGGCTGGGAAGGATATGCCCTGTTCCACTCCCTTCCCCCAGGCCCATCCCTACCTCTCTCTGCCTGCTCTATGGAGCTGTGTGCAGGCTGCCACTCTTCCCCCTCCCCCTCGCAAGGGCCATCGCAGGCAGGGAGAGGGAGGAGGAGTGGCAGAGGGGCCAGAATGCACCAAGCTGTGGGAAGAAGCAGGGGAGGAGGGAAACTTGGCTGCTACAGGACCAAGCTTCTGCCTCCTGCCCCCACAGGGGAGAGCAGTGGGCGGGGGGGCTGAGTGGGGCGGGGGGCCAGGACCCCCCCCCCCACCGCTCTCCCCTGCCGGGGCAGGAGGTAGAAGCTTGGTCCTGCCGCAGCCAAGCTTCCCCCCTCCCCCACTTCTTCCCCCAGCGTGGCACTTTCCAGCCCCTCCGCCCCTCCTCCTCCTCTCACCGGGCAGGCAGCATGCCATTCAGAATCGGCTCACGTGCCGTGTTTGGCACGCGTGCCGTAGGTTGCCGACCCCTGAGCTAGAGTAAAGCTAATGTGGCTATGCCAGTCGAGGCTGCACTCACACGTCCGATTGCAGTGTAGACATATTCTAGCCGAATTCAAGTGAGAGTAACTCCAGTGTACTCATTTGAGCTAACTGTTGCAGTGAAGACAAACCCTCCATCTCATCATGACCCATGCATCTGTCGGGCTGACCTTTCTGCTGTGGGCTTGAGAATTCAGGCATGCTCCATTCTCAGATGTCCAGGGTGAAGCCTGCAATAAGCTTGCAGCCAACTGTAGTGGTTGTGATGTTGTTAGACTCTTTCATTAAAGCATTACCAATCATGCAGTGAGCTCCATCGTGGTCCCTCATGGGAGGCAATGCTTTAAGCTCGAGTGAAGCACAGAGGAATGCAGCTCAGACATCTAGTGCTGTTATGAAAACATTGTGGGTTTTGTTATACATAAGAATGGCCATACTGGGTCAGACCAGAGCTCCATCTAGCCCAGTATTCTGTCTTCCAACAGTGGCCAATGCCAAGTGCCCCAGAGGGAATAAACAGAACTGGTAATCATCAAATGATCAATCCCCTGTCGCCCATTCCCAGCTTCTGGCAAAGAGAGGCTAGGGACACCATCCCTGCCCATCCTGGCTAATAGCCATTGATGGACCTAGCCTCCAGGAACTTATCTAGTTCTTTTTTGAACCCTGTTACAGTGTTACCTTTCACAACATCCTCTGGCAAAGAGTTCCACAGGTTGACTGTGCGTGGTGTGAAAAAAATACTTCCTTTTGTTTGTTTTAAACCTGCTGCCTATTAATTTCATTTAGTGACCCCTAGTTCTTGTGTTATGAGAAGGAATAAACAACACTTCCTTATTCACTTTCTCCACACAAGTCATGATTTTATAGACCTCTATCATATCCCCCTTAGTTGTCTCTTTTCCAAGCTGAAAAGTCCCAGTTTTATTAATCTCTCCTCACATGGCAGCTGTTCCATACCCTTAATCATTTTTGTTGCCTTTTCTGAACCTTTTCCAATTCCTATCTATCTTTTTTGAGATGAGGTGACCACATCTGCACACAGTATTCAAGAGGTGGATGTACCATGGATTTATATAGAGGCAATATGATATTTCCTGTCTTATTATCTATCCCTTTCTTAATGATTCCCAACATTCTGCACCCCAAACCCCTCATCCCCAGCTCCACCCCAGAACCTGCACCCCCGGCCGGAGCCCTCACCCCGTGTCCCAATTCCCTGCCCCTGCCTGGAGTCCCCTCCCACACTCCAAATCTCTCGGTCCCAGCCTGGAACACTCTCCTACACTCCAAACCCCTCATCCCCAGCCCCACCCCAGAGCCCACACCTCCATCTGGAGCCCTCTGGGGATGACAACGTGCCCCAGTGGTGAGGACAGAGGCTAGCGTCCTGCCAGCCTTTGGAGCAGTGGTGGGCAGATGTGAGCTGTCGTGCCTGGGTCTGCATGGGGCATGGTGTGCTGGGCCACATCTCAGTAAAGGTAAGGGAAGATCCTGTAGGGAACTCGCCGGCAGTACTCCTGCCAGGCAAGCCCGTATTTCCGCAGGCACTGGTGCTCATCCCGAGCCTCCCGGTGAATCAGCAGCACAGTGAAGTAGAAGACGTAGAAGTAGGGCAGGACGTGCGTCAGGCCTGAAGGGGTGGGAGAGACATGGGGCATGAGGAGAGGAGGCCATGGGCCCTTCCTCTAGGACCTTCTAGTGCAATGGTTCTCAGCCCAGGGGCTGCTTGTGTCCTAATCAGCACATAGCTGTGGCCCATGTGACATCCTCAGGGCCTTACAGGCAGTATATATATTGCGTAGATGCAGCCCACATAAAACACAGAGAGCTGCATATGTGGCCCACAATGGTAAACAGGTTGAGAACCATTGTTCTAGTGGATAGCCTGAGTGCTGAGCAAACTTGTCTAGGGCCTAGATTCCTCCCCACTCCCACATTAATGATACACTGATGCCATCCTTTGAAGGTGCGACCAGTGCCTTCCACTTGGGACTTCAGGCCAACCAGACTAGGTGCCTTCTACGTGACCTCTGGCTGGAGTAGGGGGCAGCATATTGGTGCCATCTGCTTGGGCCATGACTGGGATGTTGGGCCAGAGCGGGCACCCTCTGTGTAGCTTGTGAAAGACACAATGGGTGCCCAAGGCAGACACCACTGCCCTGAGGGCTAGAGAGATGCTGCCCTGCCTCCACTGCAGAGGGGCAGTAGGGATATGCCCTAAAAGCACAGGTCCCAGTGGGACACCAATGCTGGGGGCAGGAGAAGGAGACCACCCCCCCCCCCCAACACCTCCTTGCTAGCCTTCACAGGCTCCTCCAGGCAAGATTTAGACTCACCACAGGGCAGCGACCAGGCCAGAGCCATGATGAGATCCCCCAGATAGTTGGGGTGGCGCACAAACCCCCACCACCCAGACACCAGGAGACGCCGGCCCGTGGCTGTGGGGATGGTTTTGAGACCTGGGAGGAGGAGAAGAGCATTACCCACATGGCATCCATTCCTCCTCCTCCCTCCCATTAGCATCCCCTTCTTCTCCCCCCACTCCAGACTCCTTCACTCCAAGTCCCCCATCTAACTCCCATCCAAGAGGTGGCTGCAGCTCACCAGTTACTCTGGGGTCATTGGGGTTCCTGCGGAAAGTGTTCTTCTGGGAATTGGCGCTGCGGAAGATGCAGTAGCCCAGACCTGCCAAGAAGAGAACCAGAGTGAGGATAGGCTGTGGGAGCTCTAGGCATGGGGATACTGGCACTTCTGCCATGGATTGGTATGGAAACAGATCGCTCTGGAGAGGACAAAGGGATGAACGACAATGGTGGTGGATGCTGGCTCAGGGTGGCATTGAGCAGGGCTTTCAATCCTCACGCTTCAGGGTGTGGCTTGGGGCTGGCAGGAAGGGATTTCACTCCATTGTACAGCAAGGTGAGTTGTAGGGTTGGTGAGGCAGGAAGGGTGTGTGTGGAGCGGGGGGTAAGAGATACTGTGATAGATGGGGTCATGGGGTAAAGTGAGAGGGATACTACACCTATTGGTCTTGACTAGGTGGATCCATTGGTCTGATCTGGGGGGGGGGGGGAAGAAGAGGAGAGATATGGGACTGAATGAGCCTATTGGTCTGGTTTGTGGGAGGGAATCACCTGAGCCTCACCATTGAGCAAGAGGATCCCGACAGCCATGGGCAGGCTCAGCTTCTGGGGGTGGTTGACCAGGAAGTAGGCCTGCAGGCTGTAGGTGAAGGGCACCCAGGCCAGGTCCCCAAAGGCCAACATGAAGCCAAACCCATCGTGTACGATGTCCATGGTGGTGAGGATGGCCTCCTGCAGGACACAGAGGAGCCACATCCAGCATAGATAAAAATCAATGCTAAACAAAATTTAAATATTTAAAAAACCCTAAATCTATTTAAAATTAAATATGAAATAAACAACCTATGCTAAAGCCTAACCATGCTGTAATCTATTAAACCATTTAAATACAAAACCCCCCAATATTAAGCAGGACATGTTTGCTGCCAAGTTTAAAGAAAGTGAACACACAGAATTGCTTGACATCACTGGCTAGGCACCTGGAACCAGAGTTTGTTGAAGCACTAAACCACCTTTCAACTGTTGGCAGTAGTCTCTTCTGCAGGTGCAGAGAGAATATTTAATTTCATTTCCTTTTATTCAACTAAATCAGTTCAGTGACTAGTTCATTTGAAGTTAAGAAATCAACTGGGAGTTGAACAGGCAGGAAAGCTTGTTTTTCTCTTCCAATCTATGAAGAAAAACTATGTGTGAGAGGATGAGATCTACTAGTTCTAAAATCTTGAATGACATGGTGACCAGAAACAATCAGTTAAATTCACAGACTACAGATACTACAGTGAAACCCCACTATACCGCGATGTTTGGGGTCCAAAAAGTTACATCGTGCTAAATGCGGGGTCGCAGTATAGCGGGGTTTCAAGCCCATCAGTGGTCCCCAAGGCGGTGCATTGATGTGCGCCGCCTAGTGCCCAGCAGGGGAGAGAAGCCGCGGCACCGCGCCTGCCAGGGACAGAGAGCTCCAGGGCTGCGGGCGCCGGTGCTCACTGTCCCCGGCAGGCGCAGGGCCGCAGCTTCTCTCCCCTGCCTGGCACTAGGCGGGGGCACATCAATGTCTCGGCAGGCGTCATGGCGTTGGGGACCACTGGTACATACTGTATTACTGTATGTCTTAAACGGGGGCCAAATTGTGATCGCGTTATATGCAATTTCGCATTATGGCGGGGCGCCTTATTGCGGGGTTTGACTGTACTTCCTTCGTTTAATACAATCAGTTTTAAATAGAACACATTTATTGATAAATGTTTTAAAAGTATATTAGCACACAAAGTAGTTTTATTTTATTCAAAACCCTAACATGCTGTTTCTGGGAATTTTTTATTGAATTTTAATTTCCATCCAAATAGAGCTGGACACAAATTGCAAGTAAAACATCAATCATCATATTGTAAATAAATACAACCTTCACCATTTTCTAACATAATAAAAAGTAAAAATTAAGAATCAGAATACATGTAAAGTAAGCTATATAATTGCTCAAATAAATGTGTAGAGATGTATTGTGTTCTCCTGGTTAGCAAAAAGAAGTACCGAATTTAGTACAGTATAATGTCAGGGTATGTTTGGTTGCAAACTGACATGTTTTAATAGTTACCCACCAGTGAAAAAAAAAAAAATCAACCTTTTGTTAGGAAAATAACTATGAAGTACAAATGCAAAACTTGACTACAATCAATTATTTAAATTAAATCAATCCACCCTGGCCACATCTGTGCTTAAAATCACCAATCCCCACTCCCTTCTCAGAGCTGGGTCCTCAATCCCAGCCCCCCTGTTTGAACCACTGGACTCCACCCTCCTCCCAGACATGGGAAGGGAACCCAGGAGGCCTCCCCTAAGGTTCCCTTTGTAGCCCCTAGGCCATTGCAGATCCCAAGCCCAGGCTAAGCCAGGGATGTGGGAGTGACTCACCTCATTCCAAAGTGCATCCACCACATACAGCAGCTGGAAGGCATTGACCAGGAGCATAGCCAGCGAGGGGCTGCCTCGCAGCTCAGTCTCTTTCATCAGCATGGCCATGTTCACCAGTGCCTGGCAGGAGGGGAGCAATCAGGCGGAGTTTAGAGAAGACCTGCCTCCCTCCCTACTCCTTCCCTTGCCCCCAACACCCTGTCTGCCCAGAGAAAAACACCTGATTGCTGAGCGGACCAGGAGTGCCATTTCAGATTTTGGTAGGGGAGGGGGCAAATTTAACTATGATTCCAGAGGCTACTTGAGCACCTATAAACTCTTGGTTTTCTTGCAGATGATATCTTATATATAGTGCTCCTATCAGATAATAATTTCTAATTCGTATATAAAAAAAAAATTAAATAAATATTAGACTCACTCAGCTCTAATACTAACATGTTCTGACATCTTGTGTCAAGTCACTGAAGGGACACTGGTTAGGTTTAAAATTTTAATGTATATTCTTAATTTGTTACTAACTCTTGAATAGAACAATTGAAACAATTGTAGAAAAATCTAGATTACTTTCTATCACTTTTTTGCAGTTCATCACGCTTGGAATAGATCATTTAACTTTTGGAAACATCCTGTTAGGGCAAGGCCCCATGAGTTTATACTGCACCTGCCTGGGGCTCTAGGGGTGTTACCCCACTACAAATCATAGACTAAAAAATTACTTTAAACAGTAGTGAAACTGACACTTTCAAGTCACTTTCATAGTATTGCCAACCCCAAATGTTCAAAAATCAAGAATCAGGCTCACCAAAAATCATGAGATTGGCTTTAAAATAATGATATTGTGTAAAAATCATAGATTTGGTGGGGTTTTTTATTTATATTCTGCTTTTTGAGCCTTTAAGGTGCACTGGGGGTCACATTTTGAAGCTTTCTCCACAGCCACAAGAACTAAACTTCATTTTTCTTTAAGAAGGAAGGCTGAAATCATCACATATCACTTGACTCCAGGAACTGGGGCTTTAAGGAAAACAATAATTATCATGAGACTCATGACAAAATAATGAGAGTTGGCAACACTGCTTTCACTTCTGTTTAAAGGCCAGTTACTTTCCAGAAGGGTCTTAAACATAACACTACAGCGATTGAGTTGCAGTTTTCACAGGAGACTATTTTAAAATCAAACACCAAGAAAATTCCACGTTTTGAAGTTGGGGAAAAAATTGAGACTTCTGAGGTATATCAGGGTGACTGCAGGCAGGAAAGGAAAATAAACAGGCACAGAAGCTCTGGGCAACTCTTCCTCTTGAAAGAAAGTTGGAGGGTCAAATCTTCTAGTCCTTAAACAAGTAAAACTTCTATTGCCATCAGCACCTCCACTCATAGATATAAAACACAGTGAACATGTGAGGTCAATAACTATGCATACTTAAATATCTGAGCCATCTTATCCAGAGTTACACATCTTATATGCATTGACTCAGGGACTGCATTTTCTGGCATATTCTGAATAGTGCTGAGCACACAGATAGTGCCCAACAAATAACACAAATCATGACAATAATCGTCAACTTTATGGACTCTGTTCTTTGTTCTTTGTTCTGGAATTGGCCTGAATACGGCTGAAACCCTACAAATTTGATGTATAAATCACATCTGATACTCATACAACACTTTCTCATTCCTTCCTTTTTTCAAACTCCCAACAAAAAATGACAAAAAATGGTTTTCAGTTAAAATAAATGGGCATGTCTTCACTAGTAACGTTAAAGAGCTGGCCACGGCAGTGCTTTAATATGGCTGTGTAGTCGCGGCACCAGCGCTGGGAGAGAGCTCTCCCAGCACTATAAAAAACCCCACCTCCACGAGGGGTGTAGCGCCTCCCAGCGCTGGTGCACTGTCTACACTAACACTTTACAGCGCTGAAACTTGCAGCGCTCAGGGGGGTGTTTTTTCACACCCCTAAGTGAGAAAGTTGCAGCTCTGTAAGGTGCCAGTGTAGACAAGCCCTAAAATTGCATAGCAGGCATTGCTGTACAACTCAGCCTGGGGCAGAACCTGCCACCCATTGACAGTTAAGTGCTCTCCTCATCTGACTCTCATTCTCTTTCTTCCTTCATCCTTCCTGACCTCTGCTGCTTTTCATACTGTCAACCATGACATCCTTCCCAATCACCTGGAACTAGGGGGACCAGACAGCAAATGTGAAAAATCAGGACGGGGTGGGGGGTAATAGGAGCCTATATAAGAAAAAGACCGAAAAATCAGGACTGTCCCTGTAAAATTGGGACATCTGGTCACCCTACCTGGGACCAATTGCTGGAATCTCAGAGAGCTGGCCTTCCTGGTTTTGCTCCTGTCCATCAGAGGCCTCTTTTTTTGCAGCATGCAGCAGAGAGAAAGGCTGGTCCAGTGGATAGGGAGCTAGATCTGAGAGACCTGGGTTCTACCCTTCCTCTCCCCCCCCCCCCCAATGACTTCCTGTATGACCTCAGGTCAGTGCCTTAGGGACAGAGTTTCAAAGGCTTTTAGGCACCCAAAGATGCAGCTAGGCACCTAGTGGGGTTTACAAAGCACCTAACCTTCTAGGCGCTTTTGAAAATCCCACTAGGTGCCTAAATACCTTTGAAAATCTGGCTGTTAGTCTCTCGGTGCCCCATCTGTACAATGGGGATAACAGTACTGCTCGACTTCTCCGAGGGGCTGTGATGTGAGGTGCTCAGATACTACGGTGATGGGACCACATAAGTACCACAGGTAGAGTGGGAACTTCTTTATACCACTGCTATCCCTTCCCTGGGTTTTGGCCCCTTCTTTTCACTTATGCCCCTCACATCTTCCTCTTTTCTGACTGTAACCTTGGCTCAGAGGGCTTGGTTGTATTTCTTCTGAGTCCCCTGCGTTCCCTCTTCAACCCCCGCCCACCATCACCACCTGCATCCATATACCTGGGAATCCTGGACGCCCCATCATCTCAGGCATTGGCACCCTGACAGCAGGATTTTCTGGCTATGTGGACTCTCTCCTCAAGCCCGACACTACCAGCACTTCCCCATCACTATAGTATCTTCCAGACATCACCGACTTCCTGAGGAAACTACAATCCATTGGTGATCTTCCAGAAAACACCACCCTAGCCACTATAGATGTAGAAGCTCTCTACGCCAACATTCCATACAAAGATGGCCTACAAGCCGTCAGGAACAGTATCCCCGATAATGTCACGGCAAACCTGGTGGCTGAACTTTGTCACTTTCTTTGTCTCGCCCACAACTATTTCAGATTTGGGGACGATTTATACCTTCAAGTCAGCGGCACTGCTATGGGTACCCGCATGGCCCCACATTTTTATGGCTGACTTAGAACAACGCTTCCTCATCTCTTGTTCCCTAGCACCCCTACTTTACTTGTACTACATTGATGACATCATCTGGACCCATGGGAAAGAGGCCCTTGAGGAAATCTATCTGAATTTCAACAATTTCCACCCCACCATCAACCTCAGCCTGGACCAATTCACACAAAAGAGATCCACTTCCTGGACACTACAGCACAAATAAGCGATGGTCACAAACACCACCCTATACTGGAAACCTGCTGACCACTATACTTACCTATATGCCTCCAGCTTTCATCCAGACCACATCACATGATCTATTGTCTACAACCAAGCCCTAAGATACAACCGCATTTGCTCCAACCCCTCAGACAGAGACAAACACCTACAGGATCTCTATCAGGCGTTCTTAAAACTACAATACCCACCTGGGGAAGTGAAGAAACAGATTGATAGAGCCAGAAGAGTATCCAGAAGTCACTTACTACAGGACAGGCCCAACAAAGAAAGTAACAGAACGCCACTAGCCATCACCTTCAGCCCCCAACTAAAACCTCTCCAGCGCCTCATCAAGGATCTACAACCTATCTTGAAGGACAGTCCCTCACTCTCACCGACCTTGAGAGACAGGCCAGTCCTTGCTTACAGACAGCCCTCCCAACCTGAAGCAAATACTAACCAGCAACTACACACCACACAACCAACCCCTGCAACAAATCCCGTTGCCAACTCTGTCCGCATATCTATTCAAGGGACACCATCACAGGACCCAACCACATCAGCCACACCAGCAAGGGCTCGTTCACCTGCACATCTACCAATGTGATATGCGCCATCATGTGCCAGCAATGCCCCTCTACCATGTACATTGGCCAAACCGGACAGTCTACACAAAAGAATAAATGGACACAAATCAGACATCAGACATATTCTTATCGACAAACTAGGCAAATACAATTTAGATGGGGCTACTATAAGGTGGGTGCATAACTGGCTGGATAACCGTACTCAGAGAGTTGTTATTAATGGTTCCCAATCCTGCTGGAAAGGCATAACGAGTGGGGTTCCGCAGGGGTCTGTTTTGGGACCGGCTCTGTTCAATATCTTCATTAACGACTTAGATATTGGCATAGAAAGTACACTTATTAAGTTTGTGGATGATACCAAACTGGGAGGGATTGCAACTGCTTTGGAGGACAGGGTCATAATTCAAAATGATCTGGACAAATTGGAGAAATGGTCTGAGTTAAACAGGATGAAGTTTAACAAAGACAAATGCAAAGTGCTCCACTTAGGAAGAAAAAAATCAGTTTCACACATACAGAATGGGAAGAGACTGTCTAGGAAGGAGTACGGCAGAAAGGGATCTAGGGGTTATAGTGGACCACAAGCTAAATAGGAGTCAACAGTGTGATGCTGTTGCAAAAAAAGCAAACATGATTCTGGGATGTATTAACAGGTGTGTTGTGAGCAAGACACGAGAAGTCATTCTTCCGCTCTACTCTGCTCTGGTTAGGCCTCAGCTGGAGTATTGTGTCCAGTTCTGGGCACCGCATTTCAAGAAAGATGTGGAGAAATTGGAAAGGGTCCAGAGAAGAGCAACAAGAATGATTAAAGGTCTTGACCTATGAAGGAAGGCTGAAAGAATTGGGTTTGTTTAGTTTGGAAAAGAGAAGACTGAGAGGGGACAGGATAGCAGTTTTCAGGTATCTAAAAGGGTGTCATAAGGAGGAGGGAGAAAACTTGTTCACCTTAGCCTCTAAGGATAGAACAAGAAGCAATGGGCTTAAACTGCAGCAAGGGAGGTCTAGGTTGGACATTAGGAAAAAGTTCCTAACTGTCAGGGTGGTTAAACACTGGAATAAATTGCCTAGGGAGGTTGTGGAATCTCCATCTCTGGAGATATTTAAGAGTAGGTTAGATAAATGTCTATCAGGGATGGTCTAGACAGTATTTGGTCCTGCCATGCGGGCAGGGGACTGGACTCGATGACCTCTCGAGGTCCCTTCCAGTCCTAGAATCTATGAATCAAGAATTGTAACATTCAAAAACCAGTAGGAGAGCACTTCAATCTCCCTGGACACTTAATAACAGGCTTAAAAGTGGCCATTCTTCAGCAACAAACATTCAAAACCAGACTTCAGCGAGAAACTGCAGAACTGGAATTAATTTGCGAACTGGACACCATCAAATTAGGCCCAAATAAAGACTGGATACTCACACCTTCTTGTCAATTGTTGGGAATGGGCCACATCCACCCTAATTGAATTGGCTTCATTAGCACTGACCCCCCACTTGGTAAGGCAACTCCCATCTTTTCATGTGCTGTATATTTATACCTGCTTACTGTATTTTCCACTCTATGCATCTGATGAAGTGGGTTATATCCCATGAAAGTTTATGCCCAAATAAATTGTCTAAGGTGCCACAAGGACTCCTCCTTGTTTTTACTGATACAGACTAACAGGGCTACCCCTCTGAAACCTGTTTTACAGGCTCATCTAAGGACTTCCAGAGCCTTAATTTAATTACCATCCTTTTCTTATCTTAATCACCCAAGCCTCTTTTTGGAAAGAAAACACTGACTCCTTGCCTTGGGGACACAAGCTGGGAGAAGCACCTCTTTGCAGAACTCACATTCCACACTAATGCTGTGCAGTTAAGAGTTCCAGCTGGGAGCACACCTCCTGTATGAAACTCGGGGTGGGGGTGGAGTGGGAGGGGGGCGTGGCAGCCCCTCCTCCCCCCTACCTAATTGGCACCCTTGAGTGAGACCTCCCCAATATCTCACTGACATACTGGGGCAGACCAGCCTGGTATCTTCCCCTCCCCGCCAAGGCCAGCTCTGACTTTTTTGCTGCCCCAAGCAGGGCGGCCGGACCCAGACGCAAAGGAAAAAAAAAAAAAAAAAAAAAAGGGCAGCCGTGCCGCCCTAAGATTGGACGGAATGCTGCCCCTTAGAATCTGCCACCCCAAGCACGAGCTTGCTTGGCTGGTGCCTGGAACCGGCCCTGCTCCCCGCTGCCCCGGATTTGACCAAGGGCATATCTAGCCCCCGCGTAAGACCATCCTGCCTGGTTTACCTCTACCCCTGCATCAGACTAATGGGGCCACCTATGCCTGGCATCCCACACTCTCTGCTGCCCCAGATCAGACCAATGGGCCTATCTAGTCTGGTATTCTTCACCCCTCCCACCATGCTTGGTCTGACTAATGGGTCCATCTAGGCTGGGATTTCTGGCTATGGATAGTATCTGCTACACATGGCCATCTGGAGGGAGGGAAATTCCCCCTTGCAACTCTTCCCCCGGGACTACTGTTCCCCTGCAGCAGGTTCTCTTATCCTTTGCCTTCGCAAGGTCATTATAGCCATGGGCCCAAGGGACTTTCTGCAGCAGGGAGTACCCTAAAACCCCACCCACTTACCCAGCCGAGGAGGCCTGGCCGCAGCTCACAGAAATACTTCAGGTCGAAGGAGCCGATGCGTGGGTTCAGCTCATGGCCCATGAAGAAGTCATAGATAGGATTCCCTGTGTGACCAATAGCAAGTCAGGCACCTCAAGGGGGAATAGCTACTCCCCCTTCCTCTCCCTGCCACCTTGGACCAGACCAATAGGCCTGTCCAGCCCAGCATCCCCCCTGCTGCCTCAGATCAGACCAATGGGTCCATCTAGTCTGGTATGCTCCTCTCTCTGTTACCCCGGATCAGTCCAAGGGGCCCATCCCACTGGCCTGGTATCCCCACCCCTGCTGTGCTAAATCTGGATATGTCTGGTTTCCAATGGGTGCTATTGCTGGATGCTTCATTGGAAGGTTAAACTCTCTGCAACAAGGCTGGTTCCTTTCTGACCCTCATCAACTGATCAGATACCTCCCTAGAGTCCTGGCAGTTTTTACCCTGACTGGCATCACTGGCTGCTCTCCCCCTGCACTCCTGTGACACACCAGGTATGACCTGTGTGTCTAAGAGAGTGTCTACGTGTTAGTGCATGCACAAGTGTCCCTGTGTGTGTGGTGCACAAGTGTCAGTGTGCAAGTGTCTGTGTGTGTTCAAACATACATATGTGCACACGTCTGTGTGTCTGCGTGCACAAGATCATTCCTGTGTCCGTGTGCCCCATGTGTATAGAAGGGCTCACCTGAGTTCCCGCCTGGAGCCAGTGTTGTCTCTGGGGCAAAGAGGGACTTGAAGTAGAGGAGGAAGCTGAGGCCGAAGGCCAGCAGCAAGGCCGAGAAAGCCAACTGCAGGAAGTGGTCATAGATGTAGCTGAGGCGCAACCCGGCTGCCAATCCAGCCCCCACCACCAGGGCTGTGACCCCCATTGCATGGAAAGCTGCAGTGCGGGAGGAGGGAAGACAGGACACATGCTGCTTAGATACAGCAATACTTTGCGGCTTTTTAGCTGAGGATCCCTGAGTCACAGCGCACTGTTATTCTGGGAAACAGAGGCATGGAGAGGGGAAGGGACTTGCCCAAGGTAACACAGGGAATCTGTGGCAGAGCTGGGGATAGAACCCAGGAGTCCTGACTCCTAGCCACTTGCTCAGTCCCAATAGACAGCACTCTTCCCCCCCCCCCCCCATTACTTGTTACCATGAGGAAATTCAGTAAGTGATGTGATTGGCTGCAAATTCTGGGGTGGGTCATAGTCGATCTCCCCTCCCTAACAAAATCCAACACCCACCATTAATGCGATACTGGAGCCGGCTCTTGTCTCGAAGGACGATCCCTTCTGTGACCTGGGGGAAAGCCACGCAACCAGTTAACACTGATCTCTCTGGTCTTGACTCCAACTCCTCTCATCGGCACCCTCCCTGGAGCCTCGGTTCACAACTGTGTAGATGAACTGAGTTTGGACAGGTCTCTGCCTACATGGTGTAGCCAGCTAGCCATGATCTGGCTCAGCCGTGGCCCAGGCAATTCACATGTGCCCTTGATCCCCCATGGGTAGCCAAACAGCTACCATTAGGCAGATGGCACCCAGCAGGGAAGGGGACGTCCTGCCCTCCCCTCTGCCCAATGAGGCTGACCCCGCATTACCTTTCCCATAGGCAGCATGTAGAGGGCAGCCTGGAGTCCCACCCAAGCCAGGAGCAGCAGGAAGGTGTGGGGGCTCCAGAGGGTGCTCAGGGGTGGCAGCGGGGGTGGGAAGTTCAGCACGCTGGCTTGCTCAGTGCGACATGTCAGCAGAAGATAGAAGACAGTAGTTGGCATGAGAAAGAGGAGGATCATGGCTCCTGTAGAGGGAGGAAGGAGAGGTTAGAGGGACAAGATCCCCAGGGTGATCAGAACTGTGGGTGAGTGACAGGCAGCAGCGTCCCTGAGAGATAAGATCCCACAGAGAGTCAATGGCAGAGCTGGGAACCCAAAAGTGCTGACTCCCAGACCCACCCTGCTCTAACCATGTAGCTGCATGCACAGCTCCAGTTTGCACTGCCTTTCAGGGTATGTGAGCCACTGCCTTCCAAACCCCCTCACCCTTGTCTTACCCAGGGGCCCTCCAAACTCCAGTTCTTTGGTGCGTGGGATCTTATACCGATCCATCATCCTCGTGCTCCAACCTTCTCTGCCGAGACACAAAGCTCTTCCCACAGGAAGCCTCTCTAACCACAGTCACTTCCTCCTTCAGGAGAGGCTCTTGTGGATCCCGGACCTATGGGACAGAACATGGGTCATTAGTGCCTGCCACTCTCAGCTGACAGTGGTTGCGGTGGAAGGGTGAGAGACAGCCTGCTCTGATCTGGGCTGGGTGTTTAGCCTATGGCCATGTCTACACTACACAATTATGTCTACCTAACTTACATCTGCATACAGCCACCACAGGTATTAAATCACTTGTGTCGGCAGTATGCGTCCTCACCAGGACGCGTGTATCGATCGTACTGTCAGTGCAGAGCATTGTGGGACGGCTCCTGAAAGCCAGTCACAGTCAATGAAAGCAATGCAGGGTCTGCACTGACACTGCATCCATCTAATTACATTGACCTTGGCTCTCCACCGCTCGGGGAGGTGGTGTTACTAAAGTGCCACAGAGAGGAACTTACATCAGCGGGAGCCAAACGTAAATGAAGAGATTTCCACAGCTAGGTCGACGCAAAGCATCTTACGTCAACCTAACAGTGTAGCGTAGACCAGGCCTATGTTACGCTGCTGGGGCTGGAGTTGTCACAGGACTACAGAGGTGAACGGAGTCTGAAGTTTCCAGCCCGTGTATGCAGCGATCATGGGAAGGGAACAGGGCATGAATGACTCATGTTGCTTAGCCTGGATTGTTTTTCTCTTGCTGGCAACCCACCCCCTGTCAGGACCAGGATGTGGGCAGTCTGCCCTAGAGGTTAGACTTTGGAACAGGCACCGGAAGCCAGAGCCAAATGTCAGAGTCAGAAGCCACTACCCAGAGCCAATGGTCAGAGCTAGAATCTGAAGCCAATAATCAGAGCCAGGAGTCAGAAGCCAGGCAAGGATGCAGGGTCGGGTGGGCAGGAGGAGGACCAGAACAGGGCAGGAGCAAGCAGGCACAGGAGCAATTGCACTTATTAAGGCTCTGGGGGGCGCCTGCCCACATCTAAAGGCCCCTCACCCCAGCCTAAGGGGAGGAGCTACTAGACCCAGGTCTCAACTGAATTCAGGGGACCACAAATGAAAAAACAGGGATGAGAGTGAGGGTCACAGGGTCAACAGCAGGGATCCAGAGGGGAACACTAAGCAGAGAACCTTGGACAATGCCCACTGCTCCTCAAAGGTGTCCAGTGGATGTGGCCCAGTGGAACTCTGTCTGGAAATGTGACCTAAGGGAGGATTGGAAATAGACCTCACACTCACAGAGCACCTCCCCGTCCAGCTTCCTCCTCCTGGTATGGTGAACAGCCACCGTGGACAATGCCAGAAGGAGGTCAACGAGGAGGTCTTGCGACTTCATGGGGCCACGGATGGCCATAGATCCGGAGGTGTGGGGAAAAGTGCAGCCAGAACCTGAGGAGGAGGTTCCGGAGGAGCCGGAAAAGGGGCTGCAACCTGGTGCACTCGCAGTAGATGTGCACCAGGGTCTCCCTCTCACCGCAGAAGGGGAAGGTGTCGGGGGAGGTGGTGAACCATGCCAGGTACATGCCCATGCTCACCGCTCCATGAAGGAGCCACCAACTAATATCCCTGGCGAGCTGTGCACAAGAGCAATTGCAGCTGCAGGTATAAGTGTTAAGCTGTGCTGCTGTTGAGCATAAATGCAGAGGTGTTGGCTTCTTTCAGCCAATTGGATGGACTGGTCAATCAGGTGATTTTGCTGAAGCCCAGCTGGGCTCATTAACCTGTCCAAAGGCTAAACCCACTAGCCCCAGCCAGGGAACTCAGCCCCATGGTTCTTGACAGTTCCCTCCCGGTCATTCATATCTCCCACTCATTTTTCTTTTAATCTTACTGGTTGCTTCAGTAAAATCCAGTAGCATGGAGATCCATAGGTTTAAGATAGGAGCAGCATCAAACTCCTGTGCGGTGATGGATGACAGATTATGACAATGGGAGTTAGGCACCTAAATACTTTTGAGGGTCTGGGCCTAAGCAACTTGCCCAAGGTCCCACAGGGAGTCTGTGGTAGAGCAGGGCACTGAATGTGGGTCTATAGCTATGGGAAAGATGAGGTTGCTGGATCAGAGAAGACCTGGAAATACTTCCAGCAATAGAGTTAAAGACAGAAAACAGCCCTGTCTGCTCTGGAGTTCCTAGTCATCTGGCAGAACATTTTTTTGTTTTAAAGTACGTTTGTAGGAAGGTCTAGGGCTGGGAGAGCAGGGAGGCTGCGTGTCAGGATTGAGAGGGAGGAACCCATAATGGGAACAGTAGTTGGGGTTGCAGGTCAGGACTGAGGGCTATTGGCAGAGCTGCATGGGGGGTGCAGACACCAGGAATGGAATAGCAGGGGGCTGCAGGCCAGGACAGAGGGGCATTGGCAGAGCTGGGGGGGGGGGGGGAGGGAGGCCAGAACCGGAGTAGCAGGTGAGGCTGCAGGTTGATATGGAGAAGCACCAACAGAGCATGTGAGGGGAGTCCAGGATTGCAACGCAGGTTGGGATTAAGGGGCATCATTGCACAAAGGGGAAAGTTTGGGCGATGTGCAGCTCAGGCCTCCAAATTCACAAAAGGGGAAGAAATTCCAACTCTTCCAGAAACCCCCTTCCTGGCGGCGATCTCTCGGTTTCCCAGGCTGTTACTGGTGGCTGTACAAGACCACGCTGCCTTGTCAGCCATATGAAATGCTGCAGCACCGGTCACTTCTAACGCTCTGAGCAATGTTGAGCCGCAGCTCTGCCTGCTGCCCGCCTCTGTGTGACTAACCGGTTCCCCCTTGCCGCACAGTCCTACCTGACAGCCCGCCCGGTGTCCGTCTCTCCAAAGCACACCCAGCAGGTACTAGCAGTGGCTCCAGAATCCTCCCATGCATACGCTCCACCCCCTGTCCCTTTAACCCACAGCAGCTGTTATCGCACCAGCCAATTGTAGCTCGTCCTCTTGTCCCAGCCTGTTACTATCACCAAACATCCAATCTGAGCAGGGAGTTTTGCCGAACGAGGGGCAAAGCCAGAGTTTCTGGCCTATCACGATGACTCTGAGACTCTTACTAAGTGGGTCGATCAAGCTCCCTAAGCTCTCTTCTTACTGGCCTGGAGCTGTGGTCATGGCAATGGCTGCCTTGCCCATCCCAGGAGCCCTGCAGCACTGAAAGCTGCCTGGGAGGAGGCAATGGGCGGGACAGAAGTGTTTGTGTGTGCAGGGCAAATGACTAGGGCCCTACCAAATTCACGGCCATTCACGTGTTACAGCGGGATAACTAATGAGCATTTGCTACCTTGCTGCAAAATCCTAGTGGAGACAAGGCACAGCCAGTTTTTGCCAATGTAGCAACATCATCCCCCCAATCTGGTGTGACCCCACCTATCTGTGTTACAGTGAAAGTTACAGACCCTTGTCCCCATAGCGTTTTACAGCAAAACAACTAACATTCCTGGGGATGGCAGGGACCGCCTGAATCAACAAGTTCAGTCCCTGCTATTGCAGAGAACTCTGTCATATACTCCTGTTCATAAACTTATCAAGTAACTATCAGTATCCCTATTTTACAGATGGAGAAACTGAGGCACAGAGCAGGGAAACAACTTGCCTAAGATAACCCATCAGAACTGAGAAGTGAATGCAGCTCTCCTGAGCCCCTGGCCAATGCCCTTATCCCCTAAGCCACACTGCTGTTTTAAGAGGTGTGTCAGGAGTGAGATTTGGCCTCATTCTTCTACACAGCAACCTGAATACCCAGGACAAGGGAAAGCAAAGCCCTGAGCCTGGTGCGTTGAACCACTGAGTCATCCCAACACATCTAAAAATAAAATAAAATAAATGGGCATCCATTCCACTACCTGCCACGTGCCAAGTGAGTGTTCTGCCATCTGAGCTAATTCCCCAGCTGTTAGCTAACTCACTTTAGAAACACACCCTTTTTTAGCAGTGAAGACAGCCTTAGTACTGCTTTTGGGGGTCGCCTCCATTGTTTGCAGCTGTCTTTACATCGAGGGGTTTAATTGCTCCTCCTCTTGAGCGTGAAGGAGGCTGAATGGGGCAGCCAATGGCTTGAACTAGGGCTGTGATTGTCTTGGGATGCACCTTTCAGCATCACACCGTGTTTCATTAGCAACAGAGCATTGTGTGTAGGAAACAGACCGTGATGAGTCCTGCTGAGTGGCCAGTGCTTTACGCTGAGGCTCTCACTTTTGTGCACATGTAGCCTCAACCTGACCCCGGCTTGTGTTCCTGAGACCCTGGTGCCACACCAAATCCCGTCCCTCCTGAATCTCTTTCTCCAGTTGTTATTTGTATTGCAGTTAGGGTGCCCAGACAGCAAGTGTGAAAAATCAGGACGGGGGCGGGGGGGTAATAGGAGCCTATATAAGAAAAAGCCCCAAATATCGGGACTGTCCCTATAAAATTGGGACATCTGGTCACCCTAATTGCAGTAGTTCCTAGGAGCCCCATTCAGTGACCATTGTGCTAGGCACTGCATAAAGTGAGGCCCCCCCACCAAAGAGCATACAGCAGTTTCACTCACAATACATGCAGTTTCCAAGCTGCAGCTAGGGTGACCAGATGTCCCGATTTTATAGGAACAGTCCCAGTGTTTGGGGCTTTTTCTTATGTAGGTGCCTATTACCCCCCACCCCCTGTCCCGATTTTTCACACTTTCTATCTGGTCACCCTAGCTGCAGCTGGGATACTGATTTTATTTCTGGGCACCGAGCAGAGATTGGATGGCCCCGGGTAGACACCCCACATAGAACTCTCATTCCCAGAGGTTTCCTGTCCTGAAGCCGGCATCCAGTGGGGTGCGGATCTGCCGCTCTATCTGGCTGTTTACCTCTCAATCCCGCCCTGCTGGAAAATTGGAGGCCAGAGTGTCTGACAGGTTGCAGGCATGGGCAGGGCTTCTCCAGTGCCTTTGCCTTTGAGGGAAGGGCACTGGTTGTTAACCAGCTGGTCCTTTCCATGCTCTGGCACTGGTTCCAGAGGCACCAGAACCGGGGGCTGGGCCCTCCCACTTTTTGAAAGTGGTGGGGCCTGGCCCGTCCACTTTTCACCTGGGCAGACCCCGTCCCCTTCCTCTCCTCTTCCCCCTGAGAGCCCCCCGCCCGAGCCATGCCACCATGGAGCCTGTCCAGGGAGCCTTGGCAGCAGCTGTGGGGAGCCACTTTTGGGAGGGCTTCGGCGCCCCTGACCGGTTCAAAGTCCTGTGTCCACTCCTGGGTACCCTGGCCAACCTCCAGAGGAAGGTCCTGGAGTTCTTTTGGCCAGGGAAGCACTGGGTCTCTTCAGTGTCCTGAGCCTTCATCTGGAAGAGGGATGGTAGGGCCTGGTGCATACACAGCGAGGTTCATACTTTCCGTCTTCAGGCTCTGCAGAGGCTCCTTTCTAGAGCTCATGGTGTGACATGGATCCAGTTATGGCACACCTTCCTCCGCCACCTCTGAGGGCTCTGATACGACTGGCAGCTCTTTAACTCCAGCCAAGAGTCTCCCTCAAGATGCCTCTGAGCTGCTGGTCTTTTACCAGGACCTCCTCAATACCTGGAAGTTGACCTCTGCAGCTAGGTCCGTTGTGGCTACCGAGGCTGTCAACTCCCAGTTGAACCCTGGTTCCACAATCTACATCGTGTGGCACAGGTGGTGGAGGTGCCCCCAGTGCACAGGAGATTGGTCCTGGCTGGTGTCATCAAAGTCGGAGACCTCCTGGACTACAGTCAGCAGGACTAGGTGGATACTGTACACTCGCCTAGCATATGGGGTTGTCCACCCCATGTGTCCCCCACCTCATGCTCCAGGATGGAAAGGCTGCCCTGCCCCATGCCTCTGTATCTTTCCTTGAGTGAGTCCTGTAGCAAGGTGTTCCCCACCCACCTGTATCCCCTGGCCCTTGCCCTGCAAGCCAGCTGCCTCAAACCTCCCATATGAGCGCCACTTCCGAGCTGCATCACAGGAACAACTACAGAAGCTTGAACTCCATACTATCCATTTCCTCGCTTTTGTGTTCTGCCCTGATATGAAATGGGGGGACCTTTTGCCATCTGTGGAGGGCTAGGAGCCCCGGTGGGCCAGCCTGTATTCCACCTTGGTTCCACAGCCTGCTGGGGATATAGGTTGGCAGCTCCTCCATGGAGCCATGAGCACGGACACAATGCTGACACGGTTTTCAGACTCCCTGACACTTGTTTTCCTTGTGGCGAGAGAGAAACCTTGAGGCATGCATATTTACTGTGCACCAGCTTGCAGCCGTTTTCCTGCCTCCTCCAGAACCTCTTGCTGAGGTTCTGGCTTCACTTTTCCTCGCACCTTTTTATTTACTCTCTCCTGATCTGTGGCCACGTGAAGTCACGGGACCTCCTCGTCAACCTCCTCCGGGAGTTGGCCATGTATCTACTAAGGAAGAGGGGATAGGACAGGGGGGTTTCTTGCAAACATGACTGTGGGGCTCAAATTTGTGCACTTGTCAATTCATGTCTCTGGGCAGGGTTCCTCTGGGCAGTGCCCATTAGCTCCCTGGACTCTTTTTAGGAGTAGTGGCCGCTGTCTAGGGTCCTCTACTCAATGTCCCCCTCTGGAACCCTGCTTGTAAACGTACAACCCTCACTCCCATTCCTGTCTTTTTCATTTGTTGTTCCCCGAAATTAGTTGATCCCGATGTTGGATTTTTTTGTCCTTCCCCTCTGAGGAGGGGGAGGACTTCTGGTTTACTAGATGGATCCCCTTTGGGGATTCATCGCATACATGGGGACCAAATAGGCCTGAAGCAAGGCAGGGACAGCCCTTCTGTGTGGCTCTAGGAACTCCATTCACTTCTGGGTCCCCTTCCTGCCAGAGAGAATAATGGCAGATTGGAAGGTGTTCTAAGAGAAGAACAGCTAAAAATGGCTGGAGGGACTGACTCAGGAGTTAAGAATAAAAATTGCTAAATATGTCTAAGCTTGGGTAAGAACTGACTGAGAGGCATGGAAAGGGACAACGGCTGAGACAAACGAGGGGGTTGTTGAGGGGCATTCAAGGGGTGTGGCTGGCAGCAAGTGCCTGAAATTGACAAGAGAGACATTCAGGGCTGAATAGCAGGAACCTATTCTTAGCAGCGAGAGAAGGTTTTCTGTTCTATACAGGCTCTTATCCCACTCTCATCACTGCAGGATCTTTGCATTATGCAATAAGACTAACATCTGCCCCATGGGGGTCATTCTTTCTCTTATCCTCTACCGAGGGGGAGAATCCTGCATGCCGTGGTTTGTTTAGGTAGGGTTGTGTCTATGTCCACACTGTTCTGTGTTTATGTCAGAGAAGGCTGGTCGGAGAAGTGAGCCTGGCACTAGGAGTGGAAGTCAAGCAGGGTTGGGATGGTCCTGGTTTCCCAGAGGATTTTGTTCCACATTTTCGGACCGGCCGCCGAGAAAGCTTGGTCTCCTGCACAGACAAACTTGGTCTCCTGCTGGCTTTCCCCCCATTTGATTTTCCTCTCCTTTCTTTCACCCTTGTACTCCCATGTCTTTGTAGATCTCCCTGCAACCCTGGCACATTCCAGGGTTCTATGAATCCAGACTATTGTGTTCTTTTAAAATTGCATTTAAGAATTTGAGGTTTTATTGGCAAAGGTAACAACAACAAATCAACACTGCTATTTCAGAGAGACCATTTAGGAAATAGCACTCATACGAAATCCCAGCTCCCGTCCACAAGCCCCAACCATGTCTACATACATTGTTATTAATTATGTTGTGTATTGTGATGACGTCTAGAGTCCCAGTCATGGACCAGGACCCCATTGTGCTAGGTGCTGTACACATGCAGAACTGCAAGATGGTCCCTGCCCCAAAGAGCTTGCAATCTAAGGCCACATCTACTCTCAAAAGTTTTGCCAATAGTATTTTTGCCAGCATACGCGGCTGCTGTTCCAATGTCACCAGCATGGCCTTTGCCAGTACCGCGCAGCCTCACTGTGAGAGACTGTGTCAGCAAATGACACGCTGCACTGTGAGTAGGTACCCGTGCCTCCTGTGTCACTGTCCAGCGCACTGCCTTGTGGGTCATTTTTGAAGTAGGGGCAGGGACTTTTTGTTCTGTTTGTAGAGCACCGAGCACCAAGGGGTCCTGACTAAGGTCCCTAGGCACTACGGTAACACAATATAAGAATAATGAATAATGCCAGCACTCCCTTGGGTGAGCGCATCCCTTGGTCTAAATAAGGATAAAAGGTGTGTTTTTAACACGTTAAAATCCCAGTATAGACAAAGTGGCTGTAGGTTTAATATGGGTCTACCTTGACAAGCTAACGTGTTAAAACTGCATCTCACCTGGTCTGCACTATGATTTCACCACGTTAGTTAACAGATATGGGCTAACACGTGTTAAAATCACACCTTGTTCCCTAGGAAAGACAAGACTGGAGTGTAGCTAGTGATTTAACCTGCATCTGTGCTAAACAGACCCTGCCTAATGCCCATAGTGTACCCATCAGCTCCAGGGTTGAGAAAGCATAGTTCCTGCCATGCCAGGAGCCGTAAGGGAGGTCAACCCATTATACTGGCATTAGAAGAATAAAGGTGATGACACTGAGCACTTTATAACACCCCAGAGATTTATGAAATCTCCCAATGCCTCTACTGTACTGTTGTACAGCCAGGGGCAAGACTGTGCATAGAACCCATAGAACTCCCAACACCCCTGCTTTAACCACTAGACCTCTCTCCTCCTGGAGCTGGAAACCAGGGAGCCTGACTCCCAGCCCTCTGCTCCAACCCACTAGACCCCACAGAATGGAATAGATCTCAGGAGTCATGACTCTGAGCCCCCCTATTCTGATCCATGAGATCCCACTCCCAGAACCAGGAATACACCTGAACCCCCACCCTATCCCCATCCTTCTAAGCACTAGACCCTACTTCCTGCCCCTTGCTCTAACTACTAGACTCTACTCCCAGAACTAGGAGTCAAACCAAGACGCCTTGACTCCTAGTCCAGGCTATGCTTATGCCTTTGGGAAACTGGTTCAAAGCTGAAGGTGACTGGGCATCGCTGCCTGTGATGGCATAAGTATCACAGTTCAGTGCCAAGCGCACGGCATATGGAACAGCTTGTAAAGCCACACAGGTGGGATCCCATGCTGGGGAAAGCTGGACACAGCATGGGCTGTGCTACTGGACACAGCTGCTTTGGATGAAGAAAAGGAGGGGCATTCGTGGGAAGGGAGGCGTGGGCATAAAACAGGTAACCCCTTCCTTCCCACCACTCAGGGTCACGTTGGTGGAGTGCAGCCAAGCCTCCAGGTCCCGCAAGCTGCAGTGGCAAAGCAGAGAGACCTCCTGGAGATTCAGGAATGCTAGTGCCTGGAGCGGCTGAAGAGCAGATGGTGACAGAGTCACCAAGGGGTTGCCCTGCAGCCCTAGCACCTGCAGGGAGCGCAGGTCCCGGAACAGCCCATCAGGAAGCATGGCCATGAGGTTCCCAGATAGGTCCAGAGCCTGGAGAGACACCAGCCCCTGGAAGAGGCCCTCAGGTAAGGTCTGGAGGTTGTTTCTGCTGAGATTCAAGGCTGCCAGCCTGTCTAGATGGTGGAAGACATCCACACAGCCCCCTGCATTCCAGACGATATTCAGGGAGTTCTCGGAAAGGTCCAGCACCCTGAGCTGGCTGTGCCTGGGCATGGCTCTGTCCTGGTGCTCAGAGCACCTTGAGATCAGGTTGTGTGAAAGGTTCAGGAACTGCAAGGCAGGGATGCCCCTCAGCTCGTTCCAGAGCCCTCTCAGGTCTTGCATGCGGTTGGAAGACAAGTCGAGGAAGGTCAGATTCGTGGAAAGCTTCCCGATTCCCCAGGCGTCCTTGATCCTGTTCTGGCCCAGCAGCAGGCGCTCCAGGGCAGGGAGCCGCCCTGGCAGCACGCGCGAGAGGGCATTGTCCTGCAGATTCAGCGTCCGCAGGGTCCTCAGTCCCTCCAGGGCATTGTGCTGGATGGCCCCAATGTGGTTGGACTTGAGGTTGAGGTGCAGCAGTGGGGAAGAGCTTAGGCTCTGGAGAGACTCCATGTTCAGCTCCCCCAGCAGATTGTGCGAGAGGTCCAGGGTCCAGAGGTGCTGCAGTCCAGCAAAGGCCTCCCCACGGATCTCGTGGATCTGATTGGATGCCAGGCGCAGTGCACGCAGCTCAGGGAGACCCGAGAAGACCAAAGGCCCCAGCTTGGAGAGGAAGCCATGAGACATGTCGAAAGAGAGGACCCTGCTCTGGCTGAGCCCTGAGAAGGTGCTGGCAGAGAGGCCCCGCAGGTTATTGAACCCGAACCCCCTCCCAATGGCCCCCGAGTGCTGCAACTTCAGATGCCGTATCTGGGCACCTGCCATGACCTTAAAGAACCGTTCAGCACTACCCACATCCCATGAGTTGGAGGATACATCCAGGGTTTCCACTGTGATGTTGCGGAAGGGACTGGGGCAGGAGTGGTTGTTCCAAGGGTCCCTATAGGACAGCAGATTGGATGAGAGATCTAGGAGGGACAGGTGTCGTCCCCCAAGGTGGGTCAGATCCTCCCCGCAGATTGTCTTGATCTTGTTAAGCCGGAGCTGGAGGACAGCCAGCAGCTTCAAGCCTTGAAAAAAGGAATCGGGTCTCAGCCTCTTTATCTGGTTCCCTGTGAGATCCAGCCTTTTGAGGGACACTAAATCCTGGAAGTAGCCACCCTCCAGCACGGTCTCATCAAGGCCATTGGCATCCAGCAGGAGCACCTCGAGCTGCCGCAAGCCTGCCAAGGCCGTGGGTTGGAGGCTCAGCTTCCTGTTGCCCCCGAGGTCCAGGAACGTGATATTGGCCACCTTCTCAAAGGCCTTCTCTCCAATGGAGAGTGATCCCCCCAGCTGACATCCCAGAGACAGCTTCCTGAGCCTCTCCAGCCTGGGGAAGGAGGAGGCCGAGATGTTGGAGAGGAGGTTGAAATTCAGCAGAAGGATCTGGGTGGATGGGTCAATTTCTGGCAGTGTCTCATGGTGTTGAGCCTGGCAGCTGGAGACCACTGAAGACTGGACCCTGGAGGCGTGACAGCTCTGAACTTCAGCCAGGGCAGGACTAGAGCCCAGCAACCAGAGCGCTAGGAGCCAAAGTTGTCTGAGCATAGTGGAACCTGCCAAAGAATAAGAACGATGTTACTCCACAGCACCCACTCCTGTAATGGGACATTTATACTGTGCCTGCTAGTGGTGCTAAGTGCAGGTACAACCCACACCCATTCTGTGCAGCATGCTAGCCCCCACCAGTGACGGCTGGGAGATATATAGTGGTTGATGAGGCTGCTACAGGCATAATAAAGCTGTCTCTCTTAGCCCAGGCAGTAGAGGTTCTTGCTTGAGATCCCAGGTTTGATTCCTACTACTAACAACCCACCCAGAGGACTGGTGTTATACAGAGATAGCAAGATATCTAAAAAGGGACTGGTCTACTGCTATTGATTTTAGCTGGAAGGTGCTCAGACACCACTGTGATGGGCTGCAAGATAAAACCCATAGATAGTGGGCTTCTGCCTCTCCCTGGGACAGCAAGAAGGGTCTCCAGAGCTGGTAAGACTCTGTCAAGATATATTTTTTTTCTGACAAAACGTGGCTTTTTGTCCAAGACTGAGTACTTTGTGGAAAATTTTAATTTCATGGAAAAATTTCCACTTGTCTGATTAAAAAACCTGGAAACTGAAAAATGTTTCAGTAAAATAATGTTGGTTTTGGGTAAAAGTTGTTCATCTTTTGGTTAAAAATCAACTTTTCATCTTCAGTGTGTTTTCTTGGATAATAATTTTTGGTTTTTGAAAAACAATATTTTTTAATGGAAAACTGGAAAAAATTGCCCCCCGTTTTCGTATTATTTTTTTCCTCACAGAAACAAGAACTTCCCACAGGAGCTGTAATTTATTAAAATAATAAAGACACTTGGCATTTTCTGAGCAGCTCTGCCTCTAACTAAGAGCCTGGGCTTGGGTCGAATATGGAGAGAGAGGGCCATCCCAGGTGCTATGGGGCTCGTAACTGGACTCTTTGTGGGCTGGATAGGGTCTCAAGTGAGGTGTTTGTACAGCACCGGGCACAATGGGGCCCTGAGCCATGACTGGGGCTCCTAGGTACTACTTTGATACAGATCATTAAGGTGGAAGGGGGTCTGTCTGTGATCCCTGCCCTGAGCAGGTTGCAGGGCAGGAGATCTTAATCTGGGGGTCACAAGCAGGTGACTTCTCTTTCTTTCCCAATTTAAGAACATAAGAATGGCCTTACTGGGTCAGACCAAAGGTCCATCTAGCCCAGAATCCTGTCTTCCGACAATGGCCAATGCCAGGTGCCCCAGAAGGAATGAACAGAAAATCATCAAGCTCCAGCCCCTGTCACTCATTCCCAGCTTCTGGCAAACAGAAGCTAGAGACACCATTCCTGCCCATCCTGGCTAATAGCCATTGATGGACCCATCCTCCATGAATTTATCTAGTTCTTTTTTGAACCCTGTTATGGTCTTGGCCTTCACAACATCCTCTGGTAAGGAGTTCCACAGGTTGACTATGTGTTGTGTGAAGAAATACTTGCTTTTATTTGTTTTAAACCTGCTGCCTATTAATTTAATTTGGTGACCCCTAGTTCTTTTGTTATGAGAAGTAGTAAACAACACTTCCTTATCTACTTTCTCTACACCAGTCATGATTTTATAGACCTCAATCATATCTCCCCTTAGCCATCTCTTTTCCAAGCTGAAAAGTCCCAGTCTTATTAATCTCTCCTCATAGGGAAGCCATTCCACACCCCTGATCATTTTTGTTGCCCTTTTCTGAACCTTTTCCAATTCCAATATATCTTTTTTGAGATGGCGCGACCACATCTGCACACAGTATTCAAGATGTGGGCGTACCATGGATTTATATAGAGGCAACATGATATTTTCTGTCCTATTATCTATCCCTTTCTTAATTATTCCCAGCATTCTGTTCGCTTTTTTGACTGCCGCTGCACATTGAGTGGATGTTTTCAGAGAACTATCCACAATGACTCCAAGATCTCTTTCTTGAGTGGTAACAGCTAATTTAGACCCCATCATTTTATATGTATAGTTGGGATTATGCTTTCCAATGTGCATTACCTTTGCATTTATCAACATTAAATTTCATCTGCCATTTTGTTGCCCAGTCACCCAGTTTTGAGAGATCCTTTTGTAGCTCTTCACAGTCTGCCTGGGTCTTAACTATCTTTAGTAATTTTGTATCATCTGCAAATTTTGCCATCTCACTGTTTACCCCTTTTTCCAGATCATTTATGAATATGTTGAATAGGACTGGTCCAAGTACATACCCCTGGGGGACACCACCATTTACCTCTCTCCATTCTGAAAACTGATCATTTATACCTTCCCTTTGTTTCCTATCTTTTAACCAGCTAACAATCCATGAGTGCACCTTCCCTCTTATCCCATGGTAGCTTACTTTGCATAAGAGCCTTTGGTGAGGAACCTTGTCAAAGGCTTTCTGAAAATCTAAGTACACTATATCCACTGGATTCCCTTGGTCCACATGCTTGTTGACCCCCTCAAAGAATTCTAGTAGATTGGTGAGGCATGATTTCCCTTTACTAAAACCATAATTTGTTGACTCTTCCTCAACAAATTATGTTCATCTATATGTCTGACAATATTGTTATTATAGTTTCAACCAGTTTGCCTGGTACTGAAGTCTGGCTTACAGGCCTGTAATTGCCGGGATCACCTCTGGAGCCCTTTTTAAAAATTGGCGTCACATTAGCTATCCTCCAGTCATCTGGTACAGAAGCTGATTTAAATGATAGGTTACAGACTACAGTTAGTAGTTCTGCAATTTCACATTTGAGTTCCTTCAGAACTCTTGGGTGAATACCATCTGGTCCTGGTGACTTATTGCTGTTTAATTTATCAATTTGTTCCAAAACCTCCTCTAATGATACCTCAATCTGGGACAGTTCCTCAGATCTGTCACCTAAAAAGAATGGCTCAGGCTCGGGAATTTCCCTCACATCCTCAGCCGTGAAGACCGATGCAGAGAATTCATTTAGTTTCTCTGCAATGGCCTTATCGTCCCTTATTGTCTCCTTTAGCACCTTGATCGTCCAGTGGCCCCACTGGTTGTTTAGCAGGCTTCTTGCTTCTGATGTACTTAAAAAAAAATTGCTATTACTTTTTGAGTCTTTGGCTAGCTGTTCCTCAAATTCTTTTTTGGCCTTCCTAATTGTATTTTTACACTTCATTTGTCAGTGTTTATGCTCCTTTCTATTTTCCTCACTAGGATTTAACTTCTACTTTTTAAAGGATGCCTTTTTGCCTCTCACTGATTCTTTTACTTTGTTGTTTAGCCACGGTGGCTCTTTTTTGGTTCTCTTACTATGTTTTTTTATTTGGGGTATACATTTAAGTTGAGCCTCTAGTATGGTGTCTTTAAAAAGTTTCCACGCAGCTTGCAGAGATTTCACTTTTGGTGCTGTACCTTTTAATTTCTGTTTAACTAACCTCCTCATTTTTGTGTAGTTCCCCTTTCTGAAATGAAATGCTACAGTGTTGGGCTGCTGTGGTGGATATTACATTTAATTATATTATGGTCAATATTACCAAGCGGTCCAGCTATATTCACCTCTTGGACCAGATCCTGTGCTCCACTTAGGACTAAATCAAGAATTGCCTGTCCTCTGGTGGGTTCCAGGACCAGCTGCTCCAAGAAGCAGTCATTTAAGGTGTCAAGAAACTTTATCTCTGCATCCCGTCCTGAGGTGACATGTACCCAGTCAATATGGGGATAATTTAAATCCTGCATTATTATTATTGAGTTTTTTATTTTAATAGCCTCTCTAATCTCCCTGAGCATTTCACAGTCACTATCACCGTCCTGGTCAGGTGATCGGTAATATATCCCTACCACTATATTCTTATTATTAGAGCATGGAATTTCTATCCATAGAGATTCTATGGTACAGTTTGATTAATTTACGATTTTTACTTCATTTGATTCTACGTTTTCTTTCACATATAATGCCACTCCCCCACCAGCAAGACCTATTCTGTCCTTCCGATATATTTTGTACCCTGGTATTACTGTATCCCACTGATTATCCTTATTCCACCAAGTTTCTGTGATGCCTATTATATCAATATCCTCATTTAATACGAGGCACTCCAGTTCACCCATTTTATTATTTAGACTTCTAGCAATTCTATGCTAGAAATACCAATTTCTATTGTGCTGTAAGGTGCAGGCACAAGTAAAGCCAGGAGGCTCTCCAGGGTAGCTGAGCATGCCTTTCTCTCCCATCAGTGTCCTCATATCCTGGCTACCTCAGGGATTGGGTACAGGGCACTGTGCATTGAGGGAATGGGGAGACCACTGGATTCCCTCTCCAGGGCAGTGACTGCTAGCAGTAACCAACAACTGCCCAGTAGCATATGAGAAATGAGCGTGACCAGTCTCAGCTCAGCTCCCAGGGAACCAGGTGACCATAACTGGCCCCTTCATCTCAGTAGAGGGCCGCAGGGACAGTGCTCCCCTCTAGCAGCCATACTCAAAAGGCAGCACCCAGGCATGCTGGCCGGGAAGCTTGCACTGCAGGCATCCTGCTCTATCCCTTTGCAGAACTCTCCCTCCCACCCAGCATCTCCCCCATCCCTACCAGACCCTCTACTCACCCCAAGGGAGCGAAGATTTGTGCTGGAGACACCACACAGCAGCCACGTTCACCACCTGCGCCCTCTGCCATCCACCCGTCTGCTCCGGCTTTATTTAAGCCCCCACCACGGAAGAAGACAGCTGCTCCCAGAAGGCTCCGGCCCCCACCTCAGCTGCTGTTTACTCAGCGGGTGTTCAGGAACTTGCAAAATGGGAAGTTGGGGGAAATTCCCCTCCTGGCCCCCTCTTGCAGTTATTGCTTCCTCAGGCCTTTGCGGTGAACGGTCGCGGGTCACCCTAGCAAGCTGGTGTGAGTGGCCTTACATCTTCTTGAGTCAATGAGCCGCAGCCCTACTCTCAGCCCTGTTGCTCTAACCACTAGACATCACTCCCCACCCAGAGCTGGAACAGAACCCAGGAGTCCTGACTCCCAGTCTCCTACTTATACCAGTAAACGTGGGAAAGGCTGGCCACTTGGAAGGGGGCTCAGGATGCTTCAGACCAAAACCTTGTGCAATCTTGGCCCCTGAGGCAGATTCCTTCTTCATTCCCGCTGGTGACCAGCTCCAAGCCTGAAGAGTGAGGCTGGAGAACTCCTGGGTTGTTGCTGGCTTGGACACACCCTCCCTGTGTGCGCATGAGCAGATCACTGAACCTCTCTGGGCCTCAGTTTCCCATCTGTGAAATGGGAAGAATAATTGTTCCTCTGCCTTGTCTATTTAGATTGTCCTGGGACAGGGGCTGAATGTCTGTGCAGCACCTGGCAGAATGGGGCCCCAATCTTGATCAAGCATAGGCAGCCCCCAGCACAGTGGAGGCCCCACTCTCGGTCAGGGTCTGTGAAGCACCTGGCACAATGCAGGCCCTAATCTTGATCAGGGTTTGTGCAGCACTCCATACAATGCGGCTCTGATTTCAGTCACCGTCTGTGCTACAATGGGGCCCAAGTCTCAATGAAGGACTGTGCAGTGCCTGGCCCAATGGAGCCCGATCTCATCAGGGCTCTGTAGGGGCTACTGCACTGCCAATGGTAAATGCTGCTCCAACACTGAAATGGTAACCGGGGGCCCTAGCCAGGACCACGTTTTGGCGCTATGTTAGGAGGGAGGAAAAGGAGACAAGACCCGCAGCTGGAACTGCTCTGTGATGACACTTGACATTTCAACCGTGCCAGGAGAGAGCCTGGCCAGGGAGAACCAAACTCCCACACCACTGCCTCCTAGAACTGGTATTTTCCCAGGTTGTGATTTACCTCCGTGTCAGAGCATGTTCGCTTGCCCAACCCTGGAATCTCCCTGAGCGGCGCTGCAGGGCACAAGGGGTTAAACTCTCTGCGCACAGAGTGTCCCAGGACCCCGGGTAACTACAGGGTGCTCGGGAGTGTTACCCAACTGTGGCCCTTTCATCACAGCCTGAACTAGTGCCAGGTCATGGGGCACGTGCCGTCCTCTGAAGCAAACAGGATCGGTCCAAGTTACGAAACCAGGGGTGTTCTGACTGCATAGGGGCCCAGCGTTGGGGATGCAGGAAGCACCACGCAGCTGTGAAAAGGCCCCTTCTAAGCAAGAAGCTCTTGCTGCCCTTGGGGTGGGTAGTAAAGAAAGAGCCGACTGCTGTGAGCTGGTTACCCCCTAGAGTTAAGCCTGGCCAGGATGTAGATGGGAGATCAGGTAGAGGTGTTGCAGGGAGTGGTGTAGGTTGCCTCTCCTTGGGATCAGTGCAGATGCCCCCATGTGTTGCGAGGGGGCACTGTGGTACAGGGAGTGGGGTGGGGGCTCAGTAAGGGGGCACTGTCCCCTCAGAGTCAGTGCTGGCACCAGTGTGGCATTAAGGGGTGTTGTGCTGCATGGAGCAGGGTAGGGGGCACACTCCCCTAAGCAGCAGTGCTGATACTACCAGGGCACTGTGTGGTGGGATACCCTGCTGGTTGGTGTGGCGCCCGCTGCTCTGCTGTAGTTTTTTGGCAGACACACAATGCTGTGGTTCTAACCCCTCGTGCAGATTAAAGACATTTTTCCCAAGCGCAGAAGCATTAAATGCACCTCACTACCCAAATGCCAGCCTAGGTCAGTTCTGTCATCAGTCGCCCCTGATAGTCCCAGGTAGATCAGGGGTGGGGGCTGTCCCTCCCCTTTTACTCCCTGTCCTAAACTGATGCTTTGGCACAGTGTTAATGCTTGCTACACTCTACACCAGAAACAGGTAAATTTCAGCAAGTGGTGAGCAGTCTTTGTATAAACAGCGGTGGTGTCCCACCCCAGAGGCAGCTAAACCTAAAGGTATATGTACACCGCTGATTAAGGTGTAAGTGTAGCAAGGCTAGACTTACGCCTCTAGCTTTCATATAGCTAGCACGAGTAACAACAGCAATGACGCTGTGGTGGCACAGGCATCAGCATGGGCTAGCAATCCCAGGAGAAGCCTGCCAGGGACCATGGCTACTTATCTGAGTGGCTAGCCTGTGTTGAAGTCTATGATGCCACATCTGCACGGGTGTCGTTACCTGCACCCTCTAGACTAAAGCTAGCAGTGGTATGCTCTCTCACACTAGTCACACCTTCATCTGCGGTACAGACATACCCTTGGCACTGGGTGAGTGGTCTTTGTATAAACAGCTGCCATGGCCCACCCAAGAGGCAGGTGCAAGTGAGGCGTAGGGTATGTCTACACTTAAACCATTACAGCTACAGCCGCGCCACTGTAGCGCTTCAGTGTAAAGAGTACCTGTGCCGACAGGAGGGTTCTCCCATCTGTGTAGATAATCCACCTCCCGAGAGGCAGTCGCTAGGGTAACAGAAGAATTCTTCCATCAACCTAGCGCCATCTACACCGGAGATTAGGTCAGCATAGCTGCATCTCTCTCCATGTAGTTATACAGCTGTAAGTTCCCAGTGTAAACCACCCTTTGTCTCTCTCTGAAGGATATGACAAACCAATCCCATTTATTGGTAGAATCTGCCCCAGGCAATTACCTCTGACCTGGATGAAAAGTGGATTTAAATTCCTGCACGCACAGTGCTGTTACAAAAACAGAGTGACACTCCACCGCTCCCACCCTGAAGAATGAAGATGGGAGAATCCTGTGGTTTCAGGCCATGGTCACTGCAGGCATTTTCCCTTGTGCATGGCAACCGTACTGTGGTCAGCATCTCCCTTCCTGCAAAAACAGAAGTAAGAGAAAGACAAAGGAAAGTGCAGGGCCATTACTTAATGGGGAAGGAGAGCAAATAATGGCTGACACAGGGGAGGCTGAAGTGTTTAATGCCTTTTTTGTTTCAGTCTTTACTAAAAAGGTTAGTTGGGACCAGATACTTAATACAGTTACTATTAAAAAGGGAGAAGGAAGAACACATTCCAGAATAGGGAAAGAACAGGTTAAAGAATATGTAGCTAAGTTAGATATATTCAAGTCAGCAGGGCCTTCTTAAATGCACCATAGGGTAGTTAAGGAACATGCTGAAGCAATCTGCAAACCAGTAGTGGTTATCTTCAAGAACTCCGGGAGAATGGGTGAGGTCCCAGAGGACTTGGGATAACACCTATCATCTTCCAAAAGGGGGGAAATGGAGGACCCAGGGAATTATAGACTCAGTCTGCCTAACTTTGATACCCAGAAAAAGATACAGGCACAAATTATTAGACAATCAGTTTGTAAGCCCCTAGAGGATAATAAGGTTATAAGGAATAGCCAACGTGGATTTGTCAAGAACAAATCATGCCAAACCAACCTAATTTCCTTCTTTGACAGGATAACTAGCCTAGGGGATAGAGGAGAAGCAGTAGATGTGATATATCTGGACTTGAGTAAGACTTCTGACACAGTCCCACATGACAGTCTCAGAAGCAAACTAGGAAAATATGAAATTACTAAAAAATGGGGGCATAACTGTTCAAACACTGTTCTCAAGGGTAGTTATCAATGGTTTGCTGTAAACTGGGAGGATGTATCTATTTAATATTTCCATTCATGACTTAGATGATGCAGTAGAGAGTATGCTTATAAAAATGCAGATGACACAAAGCTGAAGGGGGTTGCTAGCACTTGGAGGACAGGATTAGAATTCAAAATGACCTTGGATGAATTGGTCTGAAATCAATAGGATGAAAGTCAATAAAAACCAAGTGCAAAACACTACACTGGGGAAGGAAAAACCAAACACACAAGTACAAAATAGGAAATAACTGGCTAGGCAGCAGTACTGCAGAAAAGGAACTGGAGGGCGACATCGTGGATCTCAAGTTGAATATGATTCAAGGCTGTGATGCTGTTGCAAAAACAGCAAATGTCATCTGGGATGTAGTAACAGGAGCGTTGTAGGTAAGACACAGGATGTAACTGTACTTGCTGTACTTGAGGTGAGGCCTCAACTGGAGCCCTGTGTTGTTTTGGGCACCACACTTACGTGCAAAAGGTTGTTATAAAGCTTAGTTGTTCTCCATGTCCACATAGAGTAGGAAGAGAAGTAAATGGATTAGATTGCAGCAAGGGAGATTCAAGTTGGACTTTCTAACCCCAACAATAGGTAAGGACTAGAACAGGTTACACAGGGAGCAGGCAGAATCCCCTTATTGGATAGACACCTGGCAGGGATAGTCAAGGTATACTTGATCCTGCCTCAGTGCAGGGGGATGGACCAGATCACCTTTGGGGTCCCTTCCAGTCCTACGTTGCTATGATTCTATAAACCGCACAAAGGGAAACAACAGGAGGGAGAGAAGGAATGGGAGAAGGGATGATATGGAGAAATACAGAGAGGCAGTTGCACATGGCAGCTTGCAAAGGCAAAAGCTCTTGCGCCCACATCCAGGAAAGACAGAGGAGGAGCTAGTGCTAGATGGGAGGGGAAGTTCAGACCCTGCAAGTAACAAGGCACAGGGAAGCCGTACATGACACGGGGTCTCTGAAATTGAGGCCAATAGAGGGGAGCCAACCCCAGAGCTTGCAATGAGCAGCAGAGACATGATCAGATCATGGTATGTTTTATTCAGCACATTCCCCTCCCTGCCCAATAAGATCCAGGCTAGCAGCAGTGAGAATGTTCACAGGGTGTTCACAGGGCATTACCTCCCACCCCCCAATATGTTCACAGGCCATTCTCCGCCATGCTCTCAGGCACCCCTCACAACCATCTGGTGTGGGAAAGATCTGGTGAAATGGATGAGTCTGAGGGGGACATGTGTCCGCTCCCCGCATAGGAGCAAGCCAGCGTCTGCCTCGAGGCTGGGCTGACTCCCCTCATATCAGCCCCTCTCACAGATGACCTCAATGACACTCTGCTCCATGGGCACAGGGTCCAGGCAGCGGTGGGCTGTGCTGCCCACGATTTCATCTAGCAGGAAGTGCACCAGGTTCTCATCGCAGACAAAGCGCCACAGGTAGAGCTGTAGATAGTAGCAGTCCACCTGGATCTGCTGCAGGCCGTAGCGCCCGAAGGTCCGCAGCCGCACGCACTCCAGGAAGGTCTTCAGGCTGATCTTGATGATGCCGGTCAGGACGGAGACCTGGGGGGTGGGTGGGGAGGTCATTCAAGCACTGTCCCCTACGGGCTTGGAGGACACAGAGGGGAAGAATCACCCCCAGGACTCCCTATGTGGCAGAAGTCTCTTGTGGAGGAATGAGGCCAGGTCTGGGCTGCACCCCCAGCCAGAGGGGCAAGGGGGTCAGTGGCAGCTAGGGAACAGGGAAGTGTGAGTGAACATGGAGTGGATGTGTGACAGCTCTGGAGGGAAGGGTCCCCAGAGGACAGGGGAGGTGTGTGGGGAGCTCTGTTTCTCCTTTAATGCACTGGGGGGAGAGGGGGTCCATTGAAGATTAATAGAGCCTAAGGCCAGAAGAGACCACTGTGATCAGATGGAGTGAGTGTTGGGAGCTGTGTCCCTGCTCTGATGCACTGGGGGGGTGGGGGAGGAGCTAGAGGACAAGCTGAGTTTAGCGGGCTCTGATCTGTGGGGGGCTCTCCCCCACCCCCAGGGTGGCAGCTCTGCTCACCTTGTTGAACTCCACGGGGCTGAAGATGTCGATGCGCTCAGAGAACAGCTTCTGAATGTTACTCAGGAGGTTAGTGTCCAGGGGGGCACTGCACGGGGAGGGGTGGGGGGAGAGGCAGAGACAAGGGGTTACACACTCACCAGCAGCCAGGAACCCCATTGCACAGCAGGGGATTGGATCTGGGCAGCCCTCCTCACTTGAGGCTGCGTCTGGGAGTGAAACACAGGGTCAAAGCCCCCCCTCCTCTGGGGTGCAGGTAGGAGCAGGCCCACCTGCCTTCGTGCAGGCCACTCACCCCAACATGTAGCTAGGAGGATAGACACCTCACTGCAGCTCTGCCAGTGCCCCTCAGTTCTGACCTGCAGCCCCCTGCTATCCCAGCTCTGCCGGTGCCCCTCAGTTCTGACCTGCAGCCCCTTGCTATCCCAGCCCAGCCGGTGCCCCTCACTTCTGACCTGCAGCCCCCTGCTTTTCCAGCCCTGCACTCCCCCCGCCAGTGCCCCTCAGTCCTGACCCACTACACACCCCGTTGCAGCCCCCTGACCTGGGTGTGTAGCTGGGTGCATAGCGGCTCTGCTGCCGGGAGCTGCTGTACACAGAGAAGGTCCTCTTGCTGGAGTCGCTGCTCTGGGCCTTGCGGACGCCCTCCTCGTACAGGAGCCCCACCTGCAAGGGGGGAGGCAAGAAGCCTGGGTGAGTGCGGGGTCCCTGGGGGTACAGGAAGCCCTGGATCCTCCTTTTCCCCACTGACCTGCACGTCGATGGAGGTGGTGTCCTCCACCACCCTCTTCATGACGGCCCGCACGTTGCGTGGCTCAATGGTGTTGACCCAGTCGCGTGTCTCCACACTCTTGCGCAGCATCTGCGAGATGATCAGCCCCTGCACCTTCACGTAGTGGTTGAGCAGCCTCTGGGCCGCCTCGCGGGCCTCCGCACACAGGCTGGTAACCGGGGTGATGGGGGAGTGGTCCTAGGGAGGGAGAACAGCGGGTCAGTAGTGCCGGACAGGGCATTTTCCCCAACACCCACTAGCTCCACGAGGGGCACTCAGGAGGGATAGGCTGCCCCCACCCTTCCCCACGTGCCACCCAGCACCACCTGCTCCATGTGGAGTAGGGGCACTCAAGACGGCATGGGCTGCCCCCATCCTACCCTGCCCAGTGCCATCCATACATCGCTTCCCCCCAAGCTGCCCCCATCCCTGATGCTCCCCATGTCCCCACTGCCTGCAGGTGGGGATGGAATCTCACACCCACTGAAGGAGTGGGGTGGTCAGATCAGCTGGGACCTGACAGGAAACCCTGTGGCATGCAGCAGAGCTCAGGGGGGCGCATGCCCACTCACTAGATCTCCCACTGCCATCCAGCTTGAATACATATATCCCATCCCTTCCCCTGGGCAGACAATTCCCCAGCCCTGGGGATCCCAACCCCAGGGAACATCCCCTGGAAATTTGGCTTAGTCACACTCCCTGGGGCCACCTCCTAACACGCTCCTCTTCGGGGCTCAAACCCCTCAGATGGAGACTGCCTCCTCCACCCTTGTCTAGGTCCATCCTACTAGCCCTTGATGGGAAAGGAGGCCTTGGGTATTGAGGGGCTTTGAATTGAACATGGGGTCCCACATGGAGAATCCCCAGAGCCAGACAGACAGGGACTCCCCTCCCCGCATATTGAGGGCCTGGATCCCAGATCAGGATCTCGGGGGCGGGGGTGTGTTTCCTCCTTGCTCCCGGGTCCCAGGGGTTGGTGCCTGCCCACCTGCACTAGGAACTGCTCGTCGGTCAAGGTGAGGATGTAGCTGATGGTGGAGGTCTCGTAGTCCAGGCAGAGGCGGGAGAGCAGGAGCAGCAGGGCGGGGGGAGTGGAGCCACCCTTGTCCCCTGTGGTCTCACAGAACTGCCGTGCCGTCTGGCAGATGGACTTGATGAAGCCAATGATCAGGCCCTCGCGGACACCCTGGCTGCAGAACTCACCCTGGGGGATGAAATGGGGGGGGGGGAGGGGGGTTCAGCACTTTCTCTTGCTGCCCGGTAGAGTGGCTCCTCCTGGAGCCAGGCAGCTATCCTGACACCATCTCCCCACTCCATGTCTGCTCCCCCAGATGAGGACTGCCCATGGAATACACCCAGACGACAGACCTGGTGGGGATGTGGGTGGGGATCGAAGGGCACCAGCAGAAATGTCATAGTGGGAGGAGTCCTGGGAGCTGTGGGTTGGGATTAGGGAGAAAGATACAGGAAAAAGTTACAGGGACATAGGACTCAAAGGGACCTTCTAGGTTACTGAGTCCAACTCCTCCTATCACAAGTAACCAGGCCATATCATCCCGGCCACAAACTCCCTTGTAAAACTAGCTGGGCTCTTTGCCCCCCACTCCACCTGCTGGGAGGCTGTTCCAGACCCTTCCTCCTCTGATGGGTAGAAACCTTCTCAATTCCAGCCTCAGCTGATTCCTGGACACTTTATCCCCATTTGTTCTTGTGCCAACACTGTCCTTTAGCTGCAATAGCTCTTTCCCTCCCTGGGGTTTGCCCCTCTGCTGTATGGATAGAAAGCAGTCAGAGCCCCTCCTGGCCTTCGTCTGACCAATCTAAACAAGCCCAGCTCTTTCAGTCTCCTTCCCTAAGATCAGCTCTCCTTTCTCCTCATCAGCCTAGGAACTCTTCTCTGCACATAAGCCAGTTTGAAAATCTATCTGATAGACGGGGCTTTTCAGTCCACCAGACGAAGGCATAGCAAGATCCAATGGCTGGAAGTTGAAGTTAGACAAATGTAACTTTGAAATAAAGCAATTTCCTAGCAGGGAGGGTGAATAAACCCTGGAACAGTTCACCAGGGGAGCCATGGGCTGGCCACCGCCTGGAGTCTTTAAAGCAAAACTAGATCTCTTTCTAAACTAGATCTCTTTCATGCTTTAATCCAGCGTCTGGGGAAAATTCTATAGCCTGGGTGCGTGGGAGAGCACTGGGTGATCATAATGGTCCCTTCTGATTTTAGAATCTCGGGAAGTCCCACATGGCTCCTTAGTTCAGGAGACAAAGCACACAGCTGAATTGTGTATCAACATAAAAAGGCACATCTATGGTGTAGTCTCAATTGCACAAAGTCCTTGTGGGGGACGGGACATTCATAAAGGCCGCAGCTCTGAAGACAGTTATGAAGTCAGGAAGGGCCCAGCAGCAGTCAGGAAACCCCTGCACACTGATACAGAACAGTATCTGCATGGAACACATTATTCCAGAGGTCACCAAACTGGGAGGCGTGCCACTCCAGGGGGCCATGGAGGAACCTTCAGGAGCAGGGGGCAGCAGAGACCAGGCCAGCCCCAGGGTTGGGGAGGGAGCACCACCCAGCCCCTCCCTGCCCACAGCTCTGGTCCCGTCCCCAGCCACATTCCCGGCCCTGTGCCTGGCCCCAGCCTCGGGGTGGGGTGGGGCTGGGAGCGGAGCAGAGCAGAGCCGCACCTGACTGCGGGCCCGGTTGCCAGCCCCCACCACACCTGACTGCAGGCCCGGTTGCCAGCCCCCACCACAGCCCCCTGTGGCTTCACCCCTGCCCCCAGTGCTATTATCCCCCTTATACAGATGGGGAAACCAAGGCACAGAGCGGCTAAGTGACTTGCCCAAGGTCACAGAGGAAGCCTGTGGCAGAGCAGGAAATTGAACCTGTCTCCCAAGTCCTAGGCTAGTGCCTGAACCCCTGGACCATTCTTTTGGGTTTCCTCATCTCTACGAATGGAGCTAATGATAGCGACCGCCCTTATATAGAGCTTTGAAGATGTCCTGATGAAAAGGGCTAGAAGAGCTAGGGATTGCTGAGGGGCATTAGAACTGTTGGAGGAGAAACTGAATATACCTGACTCTAAATCTCTAACTCCCATGGCTCACAGTCCCCTCCTCCCCCCCAGGCGGTGTCACCTTAAAGTAGGGCTTGTTGGAGAAGGTGATGTCCTTTGCTGTGAAGAGGTGGACGTAGGTGAGCACCGACTTGATCTGGTTAAGGACAGAGGCCGAGATGGTGCCCAGCAGCTCGGCCAGGTTGGGGCTCTCCTTGCCTGCCAGGCGTGGGGCAGCTAGCGACTGGCGCACATCTGTCAGACAGTCCTGGTAGAAGCTCTGCAGGGCCAGCAGGTACTGGCGGATGCGCTCCTTGGCAGCCCGCACCACAATCTCCGTGCCCTCTGCTGCCACATTGGAGGCCGGCAGCAGCTTGGCCAGGGCTTGTAGGCGCCGGTGGAAGCGGTCCAGGGCCCGCACCAGCAGTGAGTTGTCCCCGACCCCTTTCTCCAGCTGGATGCGCCGCTCCACCAGGGAGAAGTATGTCTCCATGAGGGAGTTGACAAAGGCCACCAGCTTGTCCTGTGCCATGCGGGTGATGCCCTGCACCCCTTCTCGGCTGACAAACAGCTCCTGGTAGGAGGCGATCACCAGGCACATGTTGCTGACAAAGATGTTGCAGCCACGGTCGATGAACTCCAGGATGTCAGTGATAGGGGCACCACCTGGCTGCCCCAGCTCTGCTTCTAGGGCCTCCAGCTCAGCCTCCAACCGGCAGCGGGCATGGGAAAGGAACTCGTCACACAGCTCCTCTGCTGGTTCATCCAGCTGCAGCAGCAGCTCCACGCACTCAGCCAGGTCCTTTGCCCCAGAGCCCCCGTCCCTACCAAGGAAAGGAGAGGACATTGGAAATGGCAGGGGAGCTGAGACATGGACCCCCCACTCCCAATGCACCTGCAGTAGGGTTTAAGGGATGGCTATGGGAATTAACAACAGCATCCAGCTTCTGGACCTGGAATCCAGTCCATTTGACTCAATTGGGGTAATAATTCTGAAACCTAATGATAGACCTCAATGTTGCCGATTTCCACCATGCCGTCACTATTTGTGTTGACATTAAGTTTCAGAGTTAACAAACCGACTGAAATGAATGGGGGAAGTTGGGTGATTAAGGTAATAGTTAACCTATCATCCTTTGGATCAGACCTTTGCTCCCATCTACCCTGGTATCCCTCCCACTCTGGGTCAGACCAATGCAGCTGTCCCACCTCGCTCTTTGTCCACTCTCCCAACACTGGATCAGATCCAAGGGCCTGTACCTGAATTTCTCCCGCAGCTTCTGCGCCAGGTTGGCCATGATCTTCTGGCAGTCGTCCTGGATGCCCTGGAAGGAGGGCATGTGCTGGTACTGGTGCAGGATAGAGCGGGCTTTGCTGTAGTAGCGCACTGCCTGTCCATAGGCCTCCAGCTCCACACACTTGGTGAGGCGGGCAGGCAGCTCAAAGAGAAACTGTAGCTTGCGCAGGAGCGTGTGGACCCCTGGGATCCAGAGAAACCCTGTTAGAGGCAGTGCCAGCATCCCCTAGCACGCACCTCCTCCCTATGCCCTTCTTCAGCTGCTCAGGCAGGATATGGCCTGTAGCTCTTCATGGACCCTCCCACCACCCCTGTTCTATCCTGATTCTTCTGGTCACTGGGTGGTTTGCTGGGCTGCTCTTCCCGCTCCATCAGCTTCCATCTTGGCCCTAGAGCAGGGAAACCAGGGTAATACTGCCTTCCCTAGCTGTGGAGAAGAGCAGCCACAGCACTGGCCAAGCAGGGGACTGAACAGTGCAGCTACAGGGCTCTCCTTCCCAGGCTTCCCTCCACACCTCATTTCTATCCTTGGAAGCCCTAGATCCACTCCTGAGTCCCTGTCTCCTGAGAAGGGACTTGGCGTCTTGGCCCAGCCAAGGCAGAGGACAGCACACCTGCCACCCTCTCCCAAAATCCTCTCTGCTCTTGAACCTCACATAGGATTTCCTGTATCGGATACAACCGATGAGCTCATCTAGCCTGACATGCCTCCAGACGCCATCCCTACTGCCCTGGATCAAACCAATGAGCCTATTCAGCACCGTATCCCTACCACCCCACATCAGACCCTTGGATCTTTTCAGCTGGCTCAGAGGGCGGCTTGTGGCCAGTACCCGAGAGCTTGGTGATCTGCTCATGCTGGTCCTGCAGGGTGCTGCTGATGCGGGCGCTGAACTCCGTGATGACAGCCATGTTGGCAGCCAGGCAATCCATCTCGTCCTCCATCTTCTTGAAGTCATTCTTCATCTTGCGGATTGTGTCTGGGGAGTAGAAGAAGGAAATCAGCCAGGCCCAAAGATTCAGTCCCAATGCTAAGGCCACATATGGATGATTGGGATCTGGGCAGCCCTGCATGGTACCTGTGGCTGAGATGAACTTGTTGTAGTTCTCATAGACCAGGGTCTGCATGTCGCTGTCCAGGGCGCGGATCTGCTTTACCATGTCAGTCTCACAGTCCATAAGCTGGGCTAGTGAGCACTCCTTCCGCAGCTAGGGAGAGTAACAGTGAGTGAGGGGCATAGACAGGGATGCCAGCTCTGCCAGTGCCCTTCAATCCCCACCTGTTTCCCCATTATCTCAACCCTGGGCTTAGGCCTACAGTTCTGCCAATTCCCCTCAATACTGATCTGCAGCCCCCTACAATTTCAGGCCTAGACTATGTGCCCTCCCCAGCTCTGCTGGTGCACCTCAAGCCAACCTGCAGCCCCATCAATCTCAGGCCTGAACTCCCCTATTCTGCTGGTACCCCATAATCATGACCCACAGCCCGCCCAATATTGGGGGATGGAGGTGCATAGGAGGGAGCAGAAAGGAGGGCTCCCCAGGGGAGGCAGGCAATAGTCACCGGCAGGGGTTGCGATATTGAAATGGGTTTGACAGGATGGTTTCCCTGAGAGACAGGCTATAAAGTCAAGCCCTTTTGGGGAGAATCCCCAGGTGCAGTCACTGCTGTGACAGGGTTCCAGGGAGGGAAGTGTGTGTGGGAAGTGCTGCCGGGGGAGCTACCCCGCAGGAGTCTGCGTCCCTGGTAGGGGTAAACCAGGGACTTGAGGGGCGAACCCTAGAGAATCAGTATGGGAGGGGAGGCTCCTCGGGCAGGGCTCGGCGATCCAGGCGTGGGGGGAGTCCGGCAGAGGGGTCAGTGTGTGGGGGGCTCATAGAGGAATATTGGGGGGAGGACCTTGGTACACAGGGATCCATAGGTTTTGAGGGTCCCCCTGGGTCTGAGCACATCCAGCGTCAGGGAGCACCTTAGTGAGGAACACTTCCGGGTCGAAGTGCGCCCCATTGATGTCAGTAGGTCCCCCGGGATCCCCTCCTGGGGGCAGGCCGCCCCGAGCCTCCCCCGCCGGGTCCGGCAGCCCGTAGTAGAGCTTCAGCATCCCGTGCGGCCGCCGCTTCCCGCCCGGCGGCTCCGAGCCGGGCTCGGCCGGCCCCGGCAGGGGACCCCCCTGGGGAACCGACATCCTCCCCCGGCCGAGAGCCACACAGGTTTGTTTGGACGGGAAAAAAGACACTGAGGTCACTTCCGGGATCAGTGACGTTCTGTTGAGCACATCCCCCCCCCCCCGCCAACGATGATGAGGTCATTTCCGGGATCAGTGAAGTTTTGTCGAGAACATTCACCCCCAATGGCGGTGAGGTCACTTCCGGAAGCGGAAGCGTTCTCTTGATTCAGCAAAGATCCCCTGTACCGACGCGTCGCCAGTGGGAAGCAGCGACGCGCTGTTTGGCAGACAATAGCCTCTAGCTCTACAATAAGCCTTTGGCGGCCGGGGGAGGGCAACTGTGACCACGACAAGAAGGTGACATTTTGAAGGTGGCATTGCAACTGAATGATATCTTGTAATGAGCCAATGACATCACAGGCGCTGCGTGGTTCCCTGAGCCTGTGGCAGTGCCCTATCGTGCTGTGATGTCACCATGTTAGCATATGACATCCAGTTCCATGCACATATGAATTAATCAGACATCTACACAGCATTTCCCAGACTGTTTTATGATGTCAGCACACAGGCGTGATTTTATGACATATCCTGGTCCTTATTTTACCACATGACACCTTCAAACTGGTTTATGACATCATGCTGTTACCGTAGAATTTCTCAATTATTACAATCTGTTAGTCTAGTTAATCTGTGCATCCATCCATAAATCTAACTATCCCCAGGCACACTCATCATCTAATCTATCCATCCCTCCCTTTCCACACCCATCTAATGCATCCAACCCATCTACCAGTCCGTGCCCTCACATACCATCTAATCTGTCCAGACATCCATCCATCTCATCCCCATCTAATATTCCCATACATGCTCATTTATCCATCTATAATCTATCATGCATGGGGACAATCTAATTTGTTTATTGCTGTGATATCTCAAGTTGGGGGTAAGAGTTCATAATGATTCCCCATCCTGTATCCTCTTTTCCCCTCTCCCAGTGTCCCTCCACTCAACCTTCTGCAATCCCTTCTCTAGCCCCTATGGATGTTCTGCAAACCCTTCTAGAACTCTCAGTTCTTTATGACCTCAGCAAGGATTCCAAACCACTCCTAGCCTGCAGTGAGGTCACGCCATCACTACAAACAGCCTCCAGCCTGCCTCCTGGAGCTAATTACCCTCTCCCAGCACCATGGTCAGCATCAAAGTTACCAAGCAGATGGTCCCTACACCTAGCATGGGATGGGGAGGTATGAGCTGGAAGGACCCCTTTGTCACCGTCACTTTCCCCAGCAAAGTAATCTTCACCACTGCCTCCCTCCTGCTGCTGCTGGTTCACATGGGTATCTTCGGAGGAGACCTCTACCACTTCACTGTGACCCAGAAGTTCGATCTCATGAGCTTTCATGGCACCACAGTACTACTGGTAAGGGGAGTCCCCTTGCTCCTTGTGTCTTGCAGCTTGGCCTAGAGGTTAAGGCACTAGTCAGGTACTTTGGACACCTGCTTTCTACTCCAATCTCTGCCACAGACTCTGTGACCTCAGGCAAGTCACCTCATCTCTGAAGTGGAGATAACCCATCCCTACTGGACAGGGATCTACGGGCGCTGGCCACTGTCAGACCTTAGGTTCAATCCAGGTTGGCCATTTCTATACCCCTTATACATTTGAATACTGAGGGATGACTATAGTATGAGGGCTGTGAGGAGGGCAGTATTAGGACTCTTGGGTTCTATTCTCATCTCTGGGCAGGAGTAGTAAGACATTTAGGAGGGGAGTGGGGTCTAACAGGTTAGCACCGGGGAGTGACAGATCAGGGAAGGGTCCTGACCATCTCCCTGACCATTTGCATTGGTCTCTGCAGGTATCTCATGTGATGAGCTTTTACTGGGCCTTGCTTGGAACATTTTACACTTTGGAGGCCAACGACAAGGTTCTCAGGGGGTTTGCCCTGACCTCGCTGGGTAAGTAACTCCAGCCAGATGCCTGAACTGATGGGTGTTCACAGCAAGGGCAACAGGGGAAACTCAGATGAGTCTAACCAGTTTAAGTGGTTGTGGGGAGGAGCAGGAGTCAGGATTACTGGGTTCTATCCTCAACTCTAGCTGAGAAGTGTGCTCCAGTGGGAGCACCTTCCAAAGCCAGTTTGCATGGGGTATGGCAGCTGGGATTTAGGCTCCCCAGCTCAGGAGATTTCTGAGCATGACTCAGAACCACACAGGGGCACAGCCGGGGGACCCGTGTGCGTGAGGGTGAATGTGTGGACACTCAGTTATTCTGGGGAGGACTCCAGCTGTTTAGCTGCCCCTCTGGTCCAGTCGCAAAGGGAAACTGTGAACCCCATTCCCATCCCCTTGACCAGGGCTCTGGCTCTATCCCTTCTAGTGATGAACTTCGCCCTCTTCGTGGGCCGCTTCTGCCTGGACTACCTGACTATCGAATACAGGGAGGAGTTTTACTGAGCCCCAGCCTGGCCTTGTCCAAAGCAGCCCTGGAGAGAGATGCACACGCAGCATTCATCCCCAGATCTGTCGGACTTGGGAAGCGGGGAGGGAAGGGGGCAGTAACACATTGCTCCGGCTGTAGCCAAAATCAAGTTTAATAACAATACAGGATATTGCTGTAGTGTTAGAGACGGTGTCATTCATTAGTCATGTCACCTTCCTGGGAGGTGGGAGCAAGGCAGTCATTACAGCCAGGATCTTTCCCCCAACACACCCAATGGGCATTCAACAACTCAAGTGGCCAACCCTCAGTGGGAGCATTTGATGGCTACAGGGCTCATCCGTTCCATAGCAGTGGCCCATCACAACCCCTACCCCAACACCCTAACCATAGGGTCATGCTAACGGACATGGGCCCGATCCAACCCTCTGGCTCATGGTGGAACCAACACAAGGGAGGGGAAGAGGTTCAGATTCCAGCCCCTTCATCCCCCACCACAAATAGCTCCCACCCATTGGGGAAGCCTACAGGACTTATGTTCATAGCTCTCCTTTCCACTGGCAGTGGCTTGTGAGGAAGGTGATATTTTTCCTCTACTGCCTTCCACCCTAAGTCCCATGCCACCTCCCCTACCCCAGGGCTAGCAAAGCAGAAAAGGGTGGGAGCTTGGGAGGTTGCAAAACAGCAGATCTGGACTAAGGCCCAGTCAAAGAGCTGGACACAGGAAAGCAGTGGGATTGGAGGCAATGGTCAGTTTTTGGGCAGGGGGCGTGGTGTGTGCTCTCTTTGGTCACTGCGGCCCCCCATGCATTTCAAACCCTACAGGAAGAACTGTCTCCTATCAACCATTTCAATAAATAGAAGGAAAACAACTGTATTCAAAGCATGAAACCCCATCCCCACCAGAACTCTGAAAATCCACAAGCCAGGAAGTCTCTTCCCCTCCCACCCCCCATCTTTAAGCTCCAGTGCTGACCAGCATGTCCCATCCCCTCCCTAAACTCCAGAACAGGTCAATACTTCACACACACGCATGCCCCTTTCCAGTAGGGGACAGCCCAAAGCACCCATGGTGACAGCTCTGTACAGAGATGGAGGGACCAACTTTGGAATTACACCCCCCCCACACCCCCATGGGATGCAGGGGGACACCAACCCCACCCCATTCTCGTTAGTAAAATAATCACACCCAAGAGGCCCAGCCAACTCCTTCCCTTTCCCCTGGTATTCTGAGATGGGAAGCGAAGGCTCCGCTCAACGGAGATGACGTTGGAGGAGGGGGTTAACGACATCTCATCCCTGCAAATAATACTGGACATAGAGGGGTGGATCTCAGTATTTGCCCATCAAATTCTGGCAAAGTTAAGGCCCAGGTAGTTACTGATGTTAAAAATTAGAATAGGTGAAAGTAAGTTATACCTCCCCCGCCCCCCCAATATAGCTCAGTAGGAGGGAGGGCAAATGAGGATGCGACAAGGGGCTGGTTACTGTCATTTGGTTTGAGCTGCATTTGCAAAACTAAAACGTGTGTGTGTGGCAGGGAGAGGGTTGGGATCCAGTGTCCATTCCATTTGAACCCCCAAAGGATGTGTGGGAGCAGAGGGATGATGGAAGATTCTGTACCACTCCCATTCCCAGCAAAGCAGAAGGGCAGTTTTATGTGTGGTCTGTGGGTGGGGCTGCAATCCTGCCCCATCCCCAGGCAGGAAAGGAGGTTTCTGTTGGAACAGGCCTCCCCCAAAAGTCCCAGCAGCTGGCGGTGTCAAACAGATCCGCTGTCTCCCATCTAGTTGAGACCAGGAAAATAATTACATCTCCCTCCTCTGGACAAAGGGGTTTTGGGGACAAGGGTGAATAAAGCACAAGGTGGCTTAACGTAGCAGATGGGCTTAGAATCAGAGAGCTCTGAAGTGTTTTGAGGCTACAGGAATTGGTCCATCAAATATGGGATGGGTTTTACAAGGCACCTCTGAGGAAGCAGAGGCTGCCCAGGATTAGAGAATGGGAAAGGGGAACAAAAGAGCCCTGAACCCTTTCAAACACCTGCATTCAGACAATTGTGTTCTCACCCACTGAGACATACTGGGTTGGCAAGTTCCAAGTGATGGACAGTTGAGAGGCTCCTAGGGGAAGGGCATTCAAGCCCAGGGTTTAAGGAGCCAGATACCAGTTTCAGGGGGGCACGGCTGTAATGCCATGGAGTTCACGCTTCCAAGAAGGTGTGGGACGTTTGCCCTTCAGTGCTGCTACCACCCAGCTTTTCTGCAGGCAGGAATGGAAATGCCCAATTTCCCTGCACACACACCACCAGCAGCATTGCTAGTTACAGAGTGGAGAAACTGAGGCATGGGGCTGGGAAGTGACTCACCTGGGACTGAACAACAGGGTCAGCAGCAGTGGGAACAGAACTCAGGAATCCTGGCTCCCCATCTCCCTGCTCTGACCAATAAATCCTTGTGGGCTGGCAACGGAACCCAGGAGTCCAGGCTTCCGTTCCTGTGCTGCCTCTCACTTGCCCGTCCTTGGACACACTCGCACTAGCAGCACAAGCCCTCCCCGATCACCAGACGCTTTCCTCTTGCCTGGCCCATTCCAAAGCTGAACAGCTACAGCGGAAAGGATTCTCAGCTGGAGCACTTCGCGACCAGAGGGCTCATTCCAGCCCATCTCGGGGGCCCCAATCCACAGCTGTACAAGCCTCCCCTTTCCTCCCAATCCTGCTCTGCCCACCCCACCTAGAGATTTATTTGAGTCTCATTTTTAAAAGAGGCCAAAGTCACTTCACACACCCCCTCATCAGTTTCATGTTTTGACTCTCAGCTGAGCTGACCCAGCAGTGTCCTGGCTGGGGGCTTCCCCTTGTACTCCCCCCAGAGCCCCACTTGCAGCTGCCAGTCCCCAGCATCCCTGCCTTGGCAGGCCATTCTTGGTGCCCAGGGAGGAGCCACCAGCTCAGTTCATTCCTGGCCCACCCGGATGTGGGGGTTGAACATGGGGTCCAGGTTGGGGTCATTGTCGGCCGAGGCCCGGCCCAGCTTTGACATGATGATGATCAGGGTTAGGAAGCCGATGCCGCCAATCAGGAGGATGATGACAAACCGCTGCATCAGGGATCTTGGCTGCCGCTTCTTGGACCCAGAGCGATTCCTGCCAGGGGGACTTGTTATTAGCATGACAGTAGCAGTGCCCAGAGGCCCAAAGCAAGATCAGGGGCACATCTGGGCATGTGCATCATTAGCAGTATTATGGTAGCGCCTAGAGACCGCAAATAAGATTGGGGGCACATTAGCAGTATTATGGTAATACCTACAGGCTCCAACCGAGATTGCGGCCCTATCATGCATGTGCACTGGTTTCCTCCCACCCCACCACCGACCACTTACTTCAGAAGCTGCGCGAACCAACTGAGCGTTGGCCGCCGGCGGTACTTGTCCTCATCACAGTCGATTTGGGTGCCGGATGCCCTGCTGCCGCCCCCACCCTCCCGGGTGTCGTAGACCTTCCGTGGTGTAGAGGCTGCTAGGGAGATGGGGAGTGTAGGAGCTTAGCAGAGAGCCATTGGCACCAGGAAAGGAGGTGGGGGGGGGGGTTACAGGCACTCCCCTAGCCCTATTGTCCCCCCTTCCACCACAGCTAGGCAATCCATACACCAGTTCTTCCCCAGCCCTGTTGGCTGTGGTTGATCCAGAATCCTTTGACCCTGGGTTATCTTGACCTCTAAGTGGGCTCCTGATCCATACAGGAGTGAATGGAAACAGCCTAAGGGACATGACACACACAACTGCTACCCCACTCAGAAGGTAGCCACTGGGTCCTCACTTCTTAGGGGCTGTGTCCCACTGACTCACAATCCCCCCACCGTCACAGGGGAGGACAACTACGCTGCTAACCTGCATTGATGGTGATGGTCTCGTTGCTAGCATTCCCCATGTCGATGACTGAATGCTCGTCCTTCACGCCCCCATTGTTCACGCCCTGCTGCTGCTGTGGGGAAGAGAGGCCGGGCGGAGCACTGTAGGAATAGGCCGACAGGGCACTTTGCTGGATGGTCTCCTCTGAGTTGGGGCCTGCAGTTGCTGCCAAGAAAGGAGGGAACAAAGTGAATCCTGTGTGGAATGGGGCATCCTAAGACAGCTGGCTTCCATCTACAAAGCCAGGACAGCAAACTGTGACCCACTTGCTCCATGGATCTCTGTGTCAGGGGCCTAACTAGAACTGATGCCCTTGAACTGAAAGGTCTCATATCCTATTCCTTGATCCCTGAAAGCCAGCCAGTCTTCCCCTCCCATCACTTTAGAAGAGACAGCAGATGAAATTGGACCCCTTGGTCTCATCCCAGGCAGCAGGAAGCTGGGGACTCTGGGCTAGACATGCCCATTGTTCTCAGCCAATGTGGAAGGAGGGGATAGCAGACTAGGTGGGCCCAGTGGTGAGCTGGAGCCGGTTTGCGCGAACCGGTTGTTAAATTTAGAAGCCGGTTTAGAACCAGTTGTTAAAGGGGTGGGCAATTGGGAGAGGGAGGTTTTTCTGTTGTTACACCGGCCCGTGGGCCACATCCAGCCCGCGGGACAGTCCTGTCCGGCCCGCCTGAGCTCCCAGATGGGGAGGTTCCCCCAACCCCTCCCCCTTCTCGCAGAGCCTCAGTGTGCCGCACCGCCAGTGCTCTCGACCACTCCTGGGCAGCTCTGCAGCTCCTGCCGCTTTGAGCGGCATGGTAAGGGGTGGGGCTGCGAGCTCCAGCGGGCCGTGCGGCATCCATACACGCTGCCCTGAGCAGCATGGTAAGGGGGCCGGGCTGGGGCTGGGAGGAGGGGTTGGATAAGGGGCAGGGAGCGGTTGGAGAGGGTGGAGGTTCTGGGGGGGCAGTCAGGGGACGGGGGGGGGGGGGTGTTGGGTAGGCGTGGGAGTTCCGGGGGTCTGTCGGGGTGGTGGTGGATGGGGGGTCGGGGCAATCGGGGACAGGGAGCGGGGCGAGTTGGGTAGGGGGTGGAGTCCGGGGGGAGGCAGTTAGGGTAGGGGGTCTCGGGAGGGGGTAGTCAGGGGACAAGGAGCGGGGGGGTTGATGGGTTGCGGGTTCTGAGGGGGGCAGTCGGGGGCAGGACATGGGTGGGGGTCAGATGGGGGGAAGACAGGCTGTTTTGGGAGGCACAGCCTTCCCTATCCGGCCCCCGATACAGTTTTGCAACCCCGATGTCCAGGGCCGGCTTTAGGAAGTGCGGGTCCCGATTCGAACAGTTTTGACGGGGCCCCGGCAGCGATGACTAAAAAAAACAACATGTGGGGCTTGTACTCACCGGGCGGCACTCCGAGTCCTTGGCGGCACTTCGGCAGCGGGTCTTTCACTCGCTCCGGGTCTTCGGTGGCACTGAAGGATGTGCTGCCGAAGACCCGGAGCGAGTGAAGGACTCGCCGCCGGTAGAGAACCGGTTGTTAAGATTTTGGCAGCTCATCACTGGGTGGGGCCCTAGATCTGATCCCCAGTGTGGTGAGGGTGGGGGAGGTGGATACGGGGCTAGATGGGCCCTGTGCAGGCATCAGTGGAGCCATTCCTATACCCATAACCCGGCAGCACTCACCAGAGAAGCTAGACCAGTCAGTGTAATCTGTGGTATCAGGCGACTCTGTCTCTTGTATGGTATCAGCCTCATCAATCTGAGGAGAACAGAAGAGAACTGTGTCAGACCTTAGACACCAAAGCAAACTCTGCCCCATCAACTCAGCCAACCCCAGATAGTGGTTGCTGCTCAAGCCGGAAGCTAGATCAAAGCTGGTGTTCCCTCTGCCCCATCCCCCAAGAGGGGAAAGGCCCCATACTCTGTTCCCCATCCCCGGCTGGTGCATTAACAGCAGTATCCGTCCAGCTTGGCTGTCCTCCTGGCTCCCATCTTGAAAACCCCCAGAGAGGAGCCCCACAACAAGAGGAGAGTCTCATGGGTAATCTCTTACCAGTGGCAGCCCAAGCCCGGCCCGAGCCCAGTTCACAGTCGACAGTTTCTCTCGTAGCACTGAGGCCACCGGACTGACCAGGTTGGCTGGGGGGAAGATCGGACCCTTGCAGCTGGGACACTGGTAGCCAGCCGGGGCCGTGTTCTTTGGGAGCTGGTTTGCCATCTCATTGAGACATGACCAGTGAAACAGATCTGCAAAGGTGAAAAGCATGGAATGTCTTTAAGTGAAGGGACTAGATCAGTTTACTCCCCTAGTCAGATCTACTTCACAAACATCTCCCCTTCCATTAGTCCCCAGGGCAGCAAGGCTGCTGGAAAGTAAGCAGGAGACCATTCTGCCACAGACATTGTATTCATCCACTCAGTTCTCATAATTGTAGGGGCTTTATTCCCACTTTCAGAGGCCAGCTGGTTCTTATGTGGGGCAAAGGGGTGGGGGAATCTGTGTCTAGAGATAGTCGGTCTGATGAAGAAGCTACAAAGACAGAATAAACAGGGTGCCATTTTGGCAATCACTTTTCTGACCCAAGTTTTAAATTGCTTTTTTTTTTTTAAATCAGGCTTTGGTGGCCAGGTCTGTCACTTGCTAATGAAAAGAAAACCAAGCAAAGCTCTTGAAATGCCCCCAAAGCCATGGCTAAAAGTACCTCACCATAACACACAAGCCGGGCAGTATCTTTGGTGGACAGGAGGGTGTTGCAAAGACGACAGTTGGGGTTGTAATCACTGTCCTGAAGCCACTGGAGATAGGACTGAACAATGCACTGGAAGATACAGGAAGTTAGTGAGAGAAAGCCCATGGCATGGGTGAGGTAGGGTTGCAACTGGAGGGGCAGGACAAGAAAATACTTTACATTTTAAGGCCTAAGGGGACCATTATATTAGTCAAGTCTGAACTCCTGCCTAGTACAAATCACAGAATCTCCAGTGATTCCTGCATCAAACCCATAACCTGTGTCTGAGCTGGAGTATCTCTTGTAGAAAGATGTCCACTTATGACTTAAAGACTGCAACGGACAGAGAATTCATCACATCCCTAGCATTTGTAGATAGAAACGTCCAATGAGGTCCATGCTAGCAGGCCCCTGGATAGAATTGTGTAAGGATCAGAGGAAATATGAGGAAGGTGTCCATTGCTGGATATTAACAGGATGCACCATCACGATGCAGGATAGGGGAAGACTGATAACCAAGAACTGAGGTTGGGGCAGGGGAGGAGGTTGTTGAGCAAAGAGGACTTTCAATTGCTTACAACCCTGGATCAAATATGAACCAGTGTCCAAGAGGGGAAAGCCCCATATCCCATTCCTCTCCCTCCTGAGCCAGCCAGTCCCCCCTCACTGGGGCCAGATTAGAACTGATGCCCTAGAGACTCCCATTCCCCTGAGATGCCATTGCTCAGCAGCCAGACTGGGGCTGGAGTCCAGTTACCTTGGAATGGTTTGCGACGAGGCAGCTCTCACAGACATTCACCCGGTGCTCAAAACAGAAAAGGTTGGTGACTTTCCTTTTGGGGCATTTACACAGCCCCATGGTGCTTCACTGATAACACAGCAGGAGAGAAAGCATACTGAGCAAAATCAAAGCCCAGATCAACCCCACTCCCCTCCCAGTGCTGGAACAGAACCCAGGAGTCCTGGCTCCCAATCCCCCTCTGCTCTAACCCACTAGACCCCACTCCCCTCTTGGCTCCAGGGAGGAACCCAGGAGTCCTGGCTCCCAGTCCTGTCCTGTCCCCCCCAACCACTAGACACCACTCCCCTCCCCAGTGCCAGGGAGGGAACCCAGGAGTCCTGGCTCCCAGCCCCCAGGGCTCTAACCACTAGTCCCCACTCCCCTCCCCAGTGCCAGGGAGGGAACCCAGGAGTCCTGGCTCCCAGCCCCGCTTTGCCCCTCCATAAGGTCCCCCTGATACTCACAGGCTCCTATTGAGGCTGAGTCCGCTGTTGCCACGTCTCTTCCGGGTAGGATGCAGTTTGATGACGTTCGACCTGAGCAAGTCCCCGCAACCCGGCGCTCTCAGGGAAAGTTCCGGTTCGAAGCCTCGCGAGAAGTAGCTGCAGCGTCACTTCCATTGTAGCGGCGGGTGATTCGAACGGGGCTTGGCGGCGGGTTCCAGCCCGCTTGGCGCGGAGCGGACAGGCCCACGCATGGCGGGCGGGGGCCAGAGGCGGACCCGGTCTGCGGGCGCGGCCCCAGCGGGGAGCAGAGCCCGGGGGGGTGAGTGCGGCCCGGGGCTGTCCGTGGGGTGCTGGTGCGCGGGTCTCTGCGGGGCACTGGGCACTGCGGGGTACGCGGGGGTGGGGGCTCTGCGGGGCACTGAGTGCGCGGGGGGCGGGATCTGTGGGGGACACTGGGCACTGCGGGGTACGCGGGGGTGGGGGCTCTGCGGGGTACGCGGGGGTGGGGGCTCTGCGGGGTACTGAATGCGCGGGGGGCGGGATCTGTGGGGGACACTGGGCACTGCGGGGTACGCGGGGGTGGGGGCTCTGCGGGGCACTGAGTGCGCGGGGGGCGGGATCTGTGGGGGACACTGGGCACTGCGGGGTACGCGGGGGTGGGGGCTCTGCGGGGCACTGAGTGCGCGGGGGGCGGGATCTGTGGGGGACACTGGGCACTGCGGGGTATGCGGGGGTGGGGGCTCTGCGGGGCACTGAGTGTGCGGGGGGCGGGATCTGTGGGGGACACTGGGCACTGAGGGGTACGCGGGGGTGGGGGCTCTGCGGGGCACTGAGTGCGCGGGGGGGTCTTTGGGGTGCGCTGGGGGGGTGGGGGCTCTGGGGGGCACTGGGCACGCTGGGGGGTGCTCTGGGGGGCACTGGTATTGGATATTTCCCTCAGGTGGGGTCGGGGCAGTAATTTCTCCTAGGGGGATTCCAGAAGGAGCAGGATACAAGGAAGAATCATAGAAGATTAGGTTTGAAAGAGACCTCAGGAGGTCATCTAGTCCAACCCCCTGTTCCAAGCAGGAGCAACACCCACTAAATCATCCCAGATAGGGCTTTGTCAAGCCGGGCCTTAAAAATCTCTAAGGATGGAGATTCCACCACCTCCCTAGGTAACCCATTCCAGTGCTTCACCACCCGCCTAGTGAAATAGTGTTTCCCAATATTCAACCTAGGCCTCCCCCACTGCAACTTGGGACCATTGCTCCTTGTTCTGTCATCTGTCACCACTGAAAACAGCCGAGCTCCATCCTCTTTGGAACCCCCCTTCAGATAGTTGAAGGCTGCTATCAAATCCCCCCTCACTCTTCTGTTCTGCAGACTAAACAAGCCCAGTTCCCTCAGCCTCTCCTCGTAAGTCATGTGCCCCAGACCCCTGATCATTTTTGTTGCCCTTCGTTGGACTCTCTCCAATTTGTCCGCATCCTTTCTGTAGTGGGGGTCCCAAAACTGGACACAATACTCCAGATGTGGCCTCACCAGTGCCAAATAGAGGAGAATAATCACTTCCCTCGATCTGCTGACGGTGCTCCTACTAATTCAGCCTAATATGCCATTAGTCTTCTTGGCAACAAGGGCACACTGCTGACTCATCCAATGTAATCCCCAAGTCCTTTTCTGCAGAACTGCTGCTTAGCCAGTTGGGTCCCCAGCCTGTAGCGGTGCATGGGATTCCTGTCCATAGGAGTGCTGACGGGCTTGGGGAGCAGGGTCTGAGGAGGAAGTGATGCTCCCAGGATTTGAGGGCATGTTTCCTAAGGGCTGGGAGGGGGGTCCTTGGAGAATCAGGATGTGGGGAGAGGGGGTTCCATTGGAGGAGCAAGGTGCATGGGAATGTCTCCCTCAGGTTAGAGAACTCCTTGGGGTAGGATGCAGGACTGGAGGGTATTTCACAGCTTCCTAACATCTTATGCATATAAGAAGGCAAACACCAGGAGGTAGGAAAGTACTGAGAAGCAGTTAAATGTCCCCACATTGGTAGTTTGGATGAAGGGGCTTCCCCATGCAGTGAGAACAACCAGCTTTCAAAATTTTTCTCTCTCCCTCACTTTCAGATGCTGTCTCCCCACCTCCGAGGCACAGGTCCGAGAGGATCGCAGGGTCTCCTACCAGGCGTGGTTCCCAGAGGAAACCTTTGGTGGAGAAGAAGATGGTGGGGAGCCCAGTGAGTAATAATGCATCCCTGTTAGTTCCCAAATCCAGCTGTGGGAGAGTTTGGAGTAGGTTATACCAGCCCCAAAAAGCTCGATTTCCCATCCTGGAGAACTCAACAGGCTTTTTGGTACAGGGCACAAGCCAGTTAACAATGGATTCCACTTTTAAGGGATCTGACCCCCTCCAATCCAGTGACCTAGATAAGGGACTTTGACTGCCCCGTCTTACACTTTGATGCTGTAATTATGAGACCTGCATATCTGAATTTCTTCAGCACAATTCCCAAGTGGTTTGTATGATCGTGATACACTTTTAACCTATTTATATGCCGTTTGAGCTGCTACCTTTCTGTTGGGCCTTTGGACATTATAGGTAACATCATTAAACCCTTTCTACCACCTCAAAAGGCCCCTCCCATGAGTTTTGCATTTTGTACTTTATTTACAGGGTCTAGCACCAGTATTAAATCCCCCACATGAAATGATTGATCACAGGTAATGTGATCAGACCATTCTTTCTGAGCAACCTGGCTTTTAAAAAGTGAGGCTTTGCTGCACTATCCCCATCATGGATTTTAAATCCTCCCCGAACTCCTGCACATATTCAGGGGTTCCCCCCTCTGCTTCAGTGCCACCCTCCCAGGAGTCTCTAATGAGATCCAGGAGACCTCTGACCATTCTTCTATACAGGAGGTCAAATGGGCAAGCTCCATGGACTCTGGGGGCACCTCCTGATATGCAAACAGATAGAGTAACACCACATCCCTGTTTACTTACATTCCTAGCATGGATTTTAGGATCCAGTTGAACCTGTCAATTAATCCATTTGTTTCTGGGTGGTATTTTTCCCCACACATTCTTCATAAATCTCCAAATAGCTGGGACGTGGAATCTGATCCACTATTTGATGAGACCTCTTTTGGAAAGCCCACCTGCTGAATATGGAGAACTGTGCCTTAGCAACAGTTTCAGCTTCCACATTTGACAGAGCAACTGCTTCTGGATACCTGGTAACAAAATCCACCACCAATAATATACATTTCCCCCCTCTGAGTTGGTCTGGGTACAGGCCTTATGATGTTCATAGCAAGCCTGAAAAATGCTGCTTCAGTTGCCAGTAAAGGATGCAAAGGAGCCTGGCAGAGACAGAAGTCACAAGGCTTGCAGTATTCCTCTACTTCATTTTGAATATGGGGCCAATAGAAATTTTTCTTTAGCCTTTCATATGTCTTCTCCATTCCTAAGTGACCAGTGAAAGGGCAGTTTTGGGCTAAAAGCTTTAACTCCACACAATGCTTCGTGGGAATGATTATTTGTAGGGCCCCCCGGGACTTCTGTTTTCCCCAGCCGAGGCTTCCCTTTAAATCCTTCCCTCTTCTGAAGGCCTCCTGCTGTGCTCTCTATCTGGGTCATTACTGAGAATGGCCTCCCTTATGCTCCCCCAGGAGATGTCTGCTGTTCGTTCTGCAGCAAACTCCATTTGGCTCTTGCTTGTACTGAGAGCTGTCTCAGGTAAGGGGGGGGGGACGACGACTCCTCATTTCCCTCCCCTTTAGACACATTGCTGTGTTCTGCTGGTTAGGTTGCCTCTCATACGCACACCCCTCCCCGTCCCCCACAGCATTTACCTCTGGGACCTTTGGGACACAATACTAATAGCCTTGGCCAGTGATATTCTGTCATTTCCCACCAATACATCAGCCAGTAAATTCTTAAAAACTCCTACGTTCAAAGTACCCCTTAAGCCTTCTCACTCTAATTCAATGGGAGCTAAAGACACCCTGGTTCTAAACTGCCCCAAGGCCAGAAGTTTTACCTCTTTCCCGGGAGCATATCCACCTCCTTAATGACATACCTCCTGAGTAGAGGAGGTATGTGATGATGTGTCTCCACCCCAAATGTCTCTCCTCCCCGGCACATTTGGCCATTTACCTTGGCCTCCCTAATACACTCTTTATCTACCTCCAGGAGGTCAGACTGCACAAAATTTAACTAGAACCCCCTTTGGCATCACTGAAGGCTCTGAACTGAGGGTAGCTGCATTAACTTGGATAGATCAGGCATTGTATTTGGACTCCCCATTGTTTGTGCATGTGTTCTAGGGACCCACATAAGAGAAAATACTTTGGACTGTTCCCTCAGGCTGGGATCTGATCATTAGGGTTACCAGGAGGGGTCCTGTACTGGACTTGCATGTGCTTCTTCTCCTCCCCTTCTTCCTTTTCCCTAGGAACAAACCAGGGTCTCCCTTTTACCCCAGGCTTTTGCCCTTCCTTTTGGGACTTGTGCTCTAGGAATGGTCTCGCTTGCAGGTATAAGTCAGCAGCACTGGCTGCCTCTTCCACAGTTGCTGGGGTCATTTCCCACACCTCATTAGAGCAGACACCAAAGAACTGCGCCTGAGCAAATAGATCTACCAACCGGTGATCATTTTCTCCCCTTTTACTTTTTATCCATTTTCTCCATTTCACCATATTTCCTGTTATCCAGTTGTTAGATTTCTACACTTTAGGTGATATATCTATGGGGTAATTTGAAACTTTTCTAACGCCGGCTCCTTAAACCAATCATACAACATAGCATTATTTCCATAATTAAACCAGTTGTTCTCAACCTATTTACCACTGTGAGCCACATATGCAGCTTTCAGTGTGTTATGTGGGCCACATCCACACTATCTACTCCCTGTATGGCCTCAGGATGTCACATGGGCAGCTGTGTGCTCATTGGGCCGCAAGCAGCCCACTCGCTGCAGGTTGAGAATGACTGGATTAAATATTTATAAGGCTTTGCCAGTCAATTTGGGAGGTAAGATGGCCAAGTCTGTTCAGCAGGGATTTTGTGCATCCTGCCTGTCCTTTCAAAGGTGGCCATATTCTTCAGTGGACTCTCTCTCCCTGTAACTCCGGCAGTTTCACCCACCTGGGTGATCCCAAGGAGGATTACTTGTGGGCTGAGAGTTCTGTTTTTTAAGCTTGTGGTGCCTTTCCTTCTCCCTTCCTTTAACTTCTGTGACCTGCTTTCGCTCCTCTGCTTTCCGCTTTTTGGCTTTCTCTGCTGCTTCCCGTTTATGATCTCCCTCTTGGCCAGGTCTAACTGGAGGGCTGCCCCTCTGGGACCTGTGCCAGGCTGGTTTCCTAAGCCTGCACCTCCCACTCAACTTCAGGTAATTTCGATGGATGAATCAGTTCTCCATGATGCGTATCATATTGCATGAATAGAGATTTTTATCCCCTCTACTATTTTCCCTGTAGCTTCCAGGCTATGATCTGTGCACAGTTTTTCCAACTGTGGTTTGGTATGTTTGGCATGTCTCTGGCTTACTCATCCTGTCCTTTATGTTCTATTTCCCTTACCCATAATAAATCAATGGAAAACAACAAACCATAACCTTTTTCTTTACCTGTTTCCAAGCCTCCCCAACTTCACCGGCCATGGGCAACACAAGCCCTCCCCTCTGGGCCTCGCAGGCCCTGCTGTTACTCTACAAGCTAGCAATTGGCACACTCAAGCCCTCTGAGTCTCTCCCTGGAGTCACCAGCTCCTGCTCCCCTGGACACTCGCAGTATTCACAGATTTGCTGCTTTCAAAGAAGCAGTACAGCCCAGCTTACCAGTTCCACCTGAGGATCACCGCTCTGCTTCATACACAGCACTGAGATATGCTTATAGTGAAATCAAGTATAAATTTATTTAACAAACCATAGTAGCAAGTACAAGTATTGGAAACAAATGGTGACATATAAAATAAAATCATAACACACATTCCAGACCTAGACTTAATTAACAAGATACTGTCATGTCTGGTAGAGTACTGCTCACCCAAAATCCTTGTAGAGCTTTTCAGCCAGGCTGGCTGAGACCCTCCTTTCATGAGACAGCACGCTGTCAGTCTGCCTGCTCGATCAGTGGTTCTCAGCCAGGTTTCAGGGGGTCTGCCAAAATAAATCAGAGAGCAGGGCCGGCGTTAGACTTGCTGGGGCCCAGGACAAAAAGCTGAAGCCCGAGCCCTGCCGGGGGCTTGAAGCTGAAGCCAGAACAACTTAACTTCACAAGGCCCCTGGGCAATTGCCCTGCTTGCTACCCCCTAACACCAACCCTGGCTTTTAGTCTACTGGATATGCAGAAAAACAGTAGTTGTGGCACAGGTGGGCTGTGGAATTTTTTTTAGCATATTGGCGGGGCCTCAGAAAGAAAAAGGTTGAGAACCCCTGTGCTAGATGAAAGATTCAGTGTGTTCCTTTTCACCCTAAGATATCCCAGAACAATCCTTTGTCTTTATTTGTAAACAGGACATCCCCTGCTCTCTGTTACACTGTGGAGAGGAGATTTCCTCTCTTGTAGATTTCACAATCTTTCAGTGTGTACTTGGCTCAGTGTGCAAATAGGCAAACAGTATACAAATGGCTAGACAGGGAGATAGGTGTTTATCTCCTACCTGAAAGGAACATTTCCAAGGTATGTCACCTTCTGGTGACCTGCCTTAACTCCAAAACCTTCATAGCATAATTTTCAGTGTAGATACATAACTTCTTCAATATCTGTTCATAAGTTTTGTAATGATTATGATGGCCAGTGGGCTACCTCCTATGCCACCCTTTGGTGTGAACTACTATGCAGCCATCTGACCCAGGAGATCCCTGTAAAAAGGCTATACCCCTCTGCCCCGTGCCCCCTGCCAGTTGGCATCACGGGGTCCCTGGGTCACAGGCTGATTACCAGGAAAGCTGCTTAAGAGCTTCTGCCACCTGGACCCTCAGGAGAGGTAGAAGGACCATCTCGACTTTATCTTTTGTACCATTCCTTGCATATATACTCACACCCTTCCTTGGGAAGTTGGCGGTAAGAGACAACGGTCCTGCTCTGTCTCTGGCATGCCAAAGAAGTCCGATGGTCCAGATCCCCTGTTACAGAGTCACACAAATGCCCAGCCTCCCTTGTCCATATCTAACTTCCTCACCCTAATTATGTTGGGGTGTCCTTATCCTATAGATTAGTATAGTAATGGTTTCAACTAATTGTCATATACATCAATTCGTTGCCAAGGCCAGTTTGCAGTTAAGCGTTTGCCAACATTTTATCCTAAAATATCCAAATCTAGTATCAGTTCAGTGTTCCTGTGGTTACCTGGTATTACGTTGTACAAACTCTCTGCTTTAAGCACACTATTCCCAGTTCCCCAAACCTCAGGGTCACTGTCGGGCTATTTATCTATAACACAGTTCATGGGCCTCAAAGCCTTATTATGGTAACTGGGTGAGCTAATGTCTTACAGGATACAGGCCTGTAAGTTCCTTGCGTTACTGTTAAGTAAAATAAAATGCTAACGCTAGCTCAATGGGCTACAGCTGTGGGTCGTCAACGATGATTGTGTTCCAGTCTGACCTTTCTTTCCTTGAGCACATCTGTCTCTTTTGTCTTATGCTTGGACTGGAAGCTTTGTGAAGCAGGGGCCATTTTTGTAGTTCTGTGTACATCATGTAGCAAAATGGGGTCCTAGGCTCTGCTACAGTACAAGAAACAAATAATAAGTCTTGTCTCTTTTATCCTATTTATGCAGCTTCCAGCTCCAGTGGTGAAGCGATCGATCATGGTGAAAAAGATCATGCCCCGAAAACAGCAGGTCTGTGAGTCAAACCTTCCTGTCGCTGTTGTTTGTGTACGCACGTGAACTGAAATCTGTTTTGATTATACTCCCCAACTCCAAACCAGCCACAGACCAAGCATCGCTTTCCAGCCTGTAGGATAAGTACAAGAATACAGAACTAAAGTTAGCATACGTTTGGTTGTGGGGGTGTCTGTGTCTGTGTGTGTCCCAAACAGCAAGTAAAAGAAGGCCATGAAAATAATTAGTATTACTTGTAATGTGGGAAGGTTGTATGGTTTTAAAAGTAACTAATAAAATAAAGAGCTGCAGTAACAAGACAAAGAAAAACTGTCTTAAAAGAAACAAGCCCCAACCTTCCCACTGTTGTGCTAGTAAGCAAGGGAGGAGGTGGGGAGAGAAGATAAGAAAGAAAAGGCCTTGCGAAGAAAGGAGGCTGTAAATCTTATCTGGATTAAGACTTGGAATAAGGGTGAATAGTCTCAAATTGATTTTTAGCTGAAGTCAGTAATTGGCAATGACATCGCTTGTTTGATAAAGGGTATAAAAAGTAAACTTTTAAAGGGTTCATTGCTAATACCTGCCTAACCACACTGGAACTGATCAATATGGGTCTAAGCACCCCCTGGGTTTAGCCCATTTATAAGTATCTCGATCAAAAGTTCATAAATGTTTTGTTACTGTTTAGATGCAGTAAATTGCTTACTAGTTAGACTTTTTAGGCACGTTTAGATCAACTGTATAAATATCATTTGGCCTTGGGATTTAATAAAGGAATTTATGGTTAAATTAGTGTTTGGTGGTTTCCCATATCAATATTAATAATTCCAACACAGCCCATTGAGAAAGGAAAGGCAAACCTCATTTGTTTCTGTTTCCAGCTCTGCTAGCTAGCATTTAGAGCAGAGTGCGCTGGGTGGCAGGACACCGACTATTAGTTCTGGCTCTGCAGCAGGTTTTCTGTATCATGTTACAGGTGAGGCAAAGAGTACTTAAATGACTTGGGCAGGATCATGCAAGGCTGTGAATAGGACCCAGGAGTCCTGGCTCCCCGCCCTTTTTCTGTACTCGTTAGACACACTGCCTTCCAGAACTGGGAAGAGAACCCAGAAAGCCTGATTTCCAGTCCACTGCTCTGACCATTAGACAACAGCCCCCGCGACCCATTATGAAGCCGAGATGTTTGTATCTGACTTGGAATGAATTCCATCTTTATTCATTTAATGTATGGACTTTAAAAATCAGACTTCAGCAAACTCAGAGAACTGGTAGGTAGGTTCTGTCATGGATCCACAGCTACACCCCAGCTTTTAAACAGTCTCTTGGAAAGCCCCCCTTTAGCAAGGCAGATCCCTAAGGAGTCCCACTCTTTTCTCCAGGGTAGGCCGCACTGCCTCCTAGACTGAGTGTCTGGGCTCCAGCACTTCTGCTCTACATTGTGAGCTGTGCCCAGCAAGTCCAACTGAGATAGTCTCCTGGTAGACTTGTACACTCTTTAGGGACTAGTGCATCTCAGCAGATATTTATTGTAGCTAGGTAACAGAATGCAGGGGTCCAGAACAAATCATGCCAAAGCAACCTAATTTCCTTCTTTGGAAAGATAATGGGCCTAGTGGATAGGGGCGAAGCAACAGGTGCGATATGTTTGGACTTTAGTAAGACTTTTGATACAGTCCCATGTGACATTCTCATAAGCAAATTAGGGAAATATGAAATTACGATAAGTTGGGTGCAAAACTGGTTGAAAGACTGTGTCCAGTTTTTGTTCTCAAAGAGTAGTTATGAATGGTTCGCTGTCAAACTGGGAGAGCCTATCTAATGGGGTCCTGCGGGGATCTGTCCTGAGTCGGGTACTATTCAATACTTTATTAATGACTAAGATAATGGAGTGGAGAGTATGCTTATAACATTTGTGCATGACACTGGGTTGGATCACAGAAACCCCCTTGGGGCTGCCAACTAATGTGCCAAGACGACTTCTGTCCCTGCTTTCTTGCCCTGGCAGCTTAGGACTCCAGCACTCTGCCTGGTTTGAGCCAGACTCGCTAGCCTGCTGCAAACCCAGACCCAGGTCTGGACCACATCCCCAAAGCCGCAGACTTAACTGAAAGCAACTTACAGAAGTGTTCCTGTCTTTAGCACTCAGATGCCCAACTCCCAGTGGGGTCTAAAACCCAAATAAATCCGTTTTACCCTGTATAAAGTTTATACAAGGTAAACTCCTAAATTGTTCGCCCTCTATAACACTGATAGAGAGATATGCGCAGCTGTTTGCCCCTCAGGTATTAATACATACTCTGGGTTAATTAATAAGTAAAAAGTGATTTTATTAAATACAGAAAGTAGGATTTAAGTGGTTCCAAGTAGTAACAGACAGAACAAAGTGAATTACCAAGCAAAATAAAATAAAACATGCAAGTCTATGTCTAATACAGTAAGAAACTGAATACAGATAAGGTATCACCCTCAGAGATGTTTCAATACGTTTCTTTCACAGACTGGACGCCTCCTAATCTGGGCACAATCCTTTCCCTGGTACAGCCCTTGTTCCAGCTCAGGTGGTAGCTAGGGGATTCCTCATGATGGCAGCCCCCTTTGTTCTGTTCCACCCATTTATATATCTTTTGCATAAAGCGCTGAATCTTTTGTCCCTCTCTGGGTTCCCAACCCCTCCTTCTCAATGGAAAGGCACCAGGTTAAAGATGGATTCCAGTTCAGGTGACATGATCACATGTCACTGTAAGACTTCATTACCCACTTGCCAGCACACACGTATACAGGAAGACTTGCAAGTACTGTAAAACAGCCATCTGCAGTCAATTGTCCTGGTTAATGGGAGTCATCAAGATTCCAAACCAACATTAATGGCCCACACTTTGCATAATTACAATAGGCCCTCAGAGTTATATTTCATATTTCTAAGAGTGGTACATTTATACAAATAGGATGACCGCACTCAGTAGATTATAAGCTTTGTAATGATACCTTACAAGAGACCTTTTGCATGAAGCATATTTATATTCACACTCATTAGCATATTTTCATAAAATCATATAGAATGCGTCACAGACACCAAACTAGGAGGGATTGAACTTTGGAGGACAGGATTAGAATTCAAATGGCCCTGATAAATTGCAGTTGTCTTTACTGAATTTCATCTTGTTGATTTCAGAGCAAAGTACTGCACTTAGCAAGGAAAAAAATCAAATTCACAAATATAAAATGGGGAATAACTTGTTAGGTCGTAGTACAGTACTACAGAAAAGGATCTGGGGGTTCTAGTGGATCACAAATTCAATATAAGCCAATAGTGTAGTGCATTTGCAAAAGAGGCTAATATCACTCTGGGGTGTATTAACAGGCATGTCATATGAAAGACTTGGGAGGTAATTGGCTTACTCTGCTTGGCAGTGGTGAGGTCTCAGATGGAATATTGTGTCCAGTTCTGGCTGCCACACTTTAAAAGAGATGAGGACACATTGGAGAGAGTCCAGAGGAGAGGAACAAAAAATGATAAAATCCTACCTATGAAGAAAGATTGAAAAACTTGGGCATGTTTAGTCTTGAGAAAAGAAGACTGAGGGGGACCTGATAGCAATATTCAAATATATTAAGGGCTGTTATAAAGAGGCCAGTGATCAATTGTTTTCCACATTCACTGAAAGCAGGACAAGAAGTAATTGGCTTAATGTGCTGCAAAGGAGATTCAGGTTAGATACTAAGAAAAACTTGCTAACCCTAAGGATAGTTAATAAGTTACCCAGGGAGGCTGTGGAACCCCTGTTATTGGAGGTTTTTAAAAACAGGTTAGCCAAGCACCTGTCAGGAATGTTTACTTGGTCCGGCCTCAGTGCTGGTGGATGGACTAGATGACAGATCCCTTCCAACACTACATTTCTTTGTGTATATTGTACTGCTACTTGTCTGGAGAAGTTATTAATGGCGCAGCTACTGTGTGAGCACCAGTTTAGACTTAAAATATTCCTATTCTGACTGCCACATCTCATAAAGAGATTCTCAACTGTTACAATACAGGAAAAATCAGGAATTTGGGAAACTGGGATGATGTGGATGTGGATTTTGAAAGCTATTTTCTAATCTATGTAGCCCACCTTATAGATCTTAAAGCCAGAGGGACCATTAGATCACCTGGATTGTTATGCAGGCCAGAGAATTTCACCCAGTTACCACTGCATTGAGCCCAATAACTTGTTTGACTAAAGCATCTTCCAGAAAAGATATCAAGAGATGGAGAATCCACCACTTCCCTTCAGAGTTTGTTCCAGTTAATCACCTTCTATTTAAAAAAAAAAAAAAAAAAAAAGAAGAAGAAGGCTGGGGCGTGGCTCATTTCTAATTGGATTGTGTCTGGCTTTAACTTCCAGCCATTGGTTCTTATTCTGCCTTTCTCCTCTAGGCTGCTAAAGAACCCTTTAGTACCTGGGATTTTTTTCCTGGTGAAAGTATTTATATGCCGTAATTGAGTCACCTCTTGTTCTTCTTCAAGAAGCATCCCTATAGGTGCTCAATGTCCAGATACGTACACGCCCGTGCGCTCTTCACTGGATTTTTTTGTCAACAGTGTCCGTGGGTCTGCACCCCAGACACCCTCATGCCCATTACAAGAGTATATGGGGGAGATGGACCTGCTGCCACTCCAGTTCCTTCTCAACTGTCTGTGGCTTGAGATGGAGCATCACGGTGTCCGTTAGGAACCACATCTGCAGGCCCCAGTACCATCCAGGCTCCTATGTTATGAGGACCTCTGAATCCTCAAAGAGCCCAAATCACCGTTATTAAGAGGTACTGAGAGATACTCCCCACTGTTACTTACCCTCTGTCCATTTCTTCAACTGGTACTGACACATTCCCTGTGCAATCTTTGAGGGCTCTGAGAAATACTTTCAGCTCGTACCGTTATAACATTCTCCTGCACCACCTCACCAGCCTCCCTTTCTAACCTCAGTACTGACACAAGTTCAGGTCTCTTCCCAGGGCCTGGTACCACCCTGACCACCAGTACCTACACCCCTGACCACCCCCCAGTGGATACAGAGGATAACACCTCATCTGACTCAGAAGTGTCTGTATATGGTTCCTCCCCCTTCCAACCTCCCTCCTTAGAGATTCACACTGAAAAAGGAGCTCATAGCAGGAAGTACGCCCGGTTACCATGGCAAGGACAACCTTGGAGTCCCACCACAATGGGCTTACTCCTTAGGCGACCCTTTCTAAAGGGTCCCATCCCAAAAGAGGACATAAGGATCATCAACCAATGCCCCTAGGTCCTGCCACCCCTGGATACCTCCCCCAGAGCAGGAATCAGTGGAAGAGGAAGAAACATCACCTTCCCACAAATCTTCCTTATCACCAGATGAGGCTGTGACGCCCCCCTCGCCCCCCATTCTAGCCTAATGACTTCCAGGCCTTTGAAGAACTCATGAAAAGGGTAGCAGGCACCTTATATGTCTCATTAGAGGAGATTTAGGAGACCCAACACTCCATGTTGGAATAGCCTTCATTCACTTCCTCAGGGCAAGACTGCTTTGCTCATCAAGGAAGCTTTGCTTTGCTTACTTCAGCATGGATGGTGTGGCAAACTGAAGCCACTGTCCCACCTATGTGTAAACAAGCTGACAAAAAGTATTACATCCTCCTCCCCGCAGGACTGAGTATTTTTTTTTCTCCTACCTGATTCCCAATTCTCTGGTGGCGGAGGCTGCTAACAAACAGACCAGGCAACATCAGTTCTGTTCCACAACATCTGATAAGGATCTAAAACGACTGGACCTTCTGGACCCTAAGAAGCACTCCTCAGCCCCCTGGCAGTTCAGAGTGGCCAATTATCAAGTCCTGATGGCTAAATATGACTTGACTGTCTATTCAAAAATTTCATCTTTTAATGAACACTTGCCTCAGGAGCACAGAGAACAATTTCAGGTCCTTGTTGCAGAAGAAGCCTCGCTAGATGCTACCGACACAGCTGTACGTTCCCTGACTACAGCAGTAGTCATACACCCAACTTCCTAGCTACGGTCTTCCAGCCATCCCCAGGAGGTACAAAATACTGTAAAGGACCTTCCTTTTGAAGACTTCAATTTGTTTAGTGATGGCACAGATGGGTCCCTCCATTCTCTCAAGGGCTCCCGGGCGACACTAAAATCTCTGGGCATCTCTATGTACACCTGCAATGAAAAGAAAATACAGCAGGTCGCAGACGGCTCAATGATATTGCCCAGTCCACTACCAGCCCACGAGACCTCCCTGGAAGAAGCACAAATTCCCTAAGAAAGGGCCTTCTCCATCAGCAATGTCCCAGCCAGCAATGACTTCAAAATGTCCGTTGTGACCAATTGGGTGAGGGTCACAAACTACTTCCCACTCCAGATCCTATGTTGCATCTATTCCCCTCCATTTCCTACCTTCCTGAGAGCTCATCATCTTGGACACATGGATTCTAGAAGTAATTTCCATAGTCTGTTCCATCCAGTTGAGCTCCTTCCCACTCCCTGTCCCTCTTCAGGGACCCCTTTACCTCCCTCCACAAAGACAAGAGGTACAATCCCTCCTAGTTCTGGGGATGATCTAACCTGTCCCACTGGACTTCATTGGGAAAGGGTTCTAGTCTCTGTACTTCCTCGTCCTGAAGAAAATGGGAGTGGGTAGGTGGGTGGAGGAGACCAATTCTAGACCTCAGGACTTTAAACATCTTCATTAGCTCCCAACAGTTCAGTATGATGACCCTAGCAACAATAATTCCCTTTCTGAATCTGGGAGATTAGTTTGGTTTGTGTCCCTCAACCTTATTTTCATGGTGTCATTCATCCCTCACACAAACAATTCCTATGTTTTGTGGTAGGCAAGGACACTGCCAGCATTGCGTCCTAATCTTCGGCCTCTCCACCATTCCTCTCCCCGTCCAAGGGTCTTTATCAAAGTTTTGTCAGCCACAGCAGCCTATCTTTGCCAGATAGGCATCATCATCTTTTCCTGCCTAGATGACTAGCTCCTGAAAGGCCGCTCACTTCCCAAAGCACAGAGAGCAACCAGCAAGACCGTCTCTGTTTCACTTGCTGGGTCTCCACCTAACACCCACACAACATATAGACTTAATCTGGGCCACTCTGGACTCCTTCCACCAGAGCATACTTATCCAGGGACAGATTCACCCCCGTGTCCAACCTTGTTTCAATAATCCAACAGAGTCCACTAACCACTGTGAAGATTTGGACCATGTGGCAGTCTGTATGTTCACGACTCCCATTTTCGGTGTCTTTAAACATGGTTGAGAACCATCGACACCCCCTACAGACACAACCTATCTAAGCGGGCGTCAGTACCTCAGAAGGGCCTTGATTATCTGAACTCGTGGAAGGACCCACAAAAAGTGTGCTTGGGAGCTCTGTTTGTACAGCATCCTTCAATGAAGATCATCACCACAGATGACTGTCACATGTTGGGGTGCACACTCCCAAAACCTCACAGTTCAGGGCAAATGGACCACTCAGGAGGCGATCCTCCATATCAACATATTGGAGCTCAGAACAGCCAGTTACACTTGACATCACTTCCTACTATACATCAAGGACAACAGCGTAGCAGTGTTACATCAATCAGCATGGAGGAGCAAGATTCCAGTCCTTGTGCACCAAAGCCATAAAACTATGGTACTAGTGCCTATCACATTGCATACAAGGGTACGTCTACACTTACCGGAGGGTCCGGCGGCAGGCAATCGATGTTCTGGGATCGATCCCGGAAGTGCTCGCCGTCGACGCCGGTACTCCAGCTCGGCGAGAGGAGTACGCGGCATCGACGGGGGAGCCTCCCTGCCGCGTCTGGACCCACGGTAAGTTCGGACTAAGGTACTTCGAATTCAGCTACGTTATTAACGTAGCTGAATTTGCGTACCTTAGTCTGAAGTGGGGGGTTAGTGGGGACCAGGCCCAAGTGTGAGCGCTTTTCTGCAGCCCTCCTCTCAAAGCGTGACTACTTGATGGCTCTACTTCCTGTAAAATGCTCTTTACCTCACAATCTCGATTACCTGCTGAATTTAAAAACCACAGACTTATTGCTGAGCTCCATCAAAGTTTACCTAGCTGCCATCACAGCTTCTCACCTTCCCAGAGAAGGGTTCTCAGTCTTTGCCCCACCCCACCACTGCAAGATTTATCAAAGGCCTATTCAACATCTTCCCTCCTATCAAGGAACTAACTCTGCCATGAGACCTCACTTTACTTCTTGCCTTTTACCTCGACAGGACTAGGCCCTTTTCAGGTTTCCCCTTGACTCTTCACCTCTGTAGCAGAACAAATTAAGGGACATCCGATCTCCACCCAAAAACTGTCCATGCGGTTTGCAGGTTGTGTTCTATCATGCTCTGAGTTTTCAGGGGTTCATCCCATGCTCCAAAAGTTATTGCTTGTACCACCAGGGCTCAATCTACCTCTGTAGCCATTCTCAAAAATTTACCCATCTCAGACATCTGCAAGGCAGCCCCCTGGTCTTTGCCGCACACATTTTACCAGCATTACTCTCTTGTGCCCTATTCCAGGACCGATGCAGCCTTTGGTGGTGCTGTCCTTCGAGCAGTACTGATTCCACTTCCTTGCACTGGGGCCTCACTTCGAGATGTGTCTCCCTGTGGGTGATCCACTACCTGCTCTCCTTCCCCTTGGCCTCAAGAGTCTCTTTCTTGGGACTTTTGTGATTGAGAAGGAACTTGAGTGGGTTCAGGTCCGCCCCTCCTTATACACCCTCAGATCTGGGCACAAGGGTCTCTGGGGTGCAAGCGTGGAGCTGTGGACACAAATCTCTGGTCAAGAGTCCGCGTGTGTCCTGATGTGGAGCACCCCTACGGGGCGACATCTTGAAGAATTCAAGTTACTATACCAGGTAAGTAACTCCTCCATCTTTTTGATAAAGAGCTCAGTCAGTTTAGTTTGTATCCCACTGTCAGGCATTTTCTCCTCCTCTCTCTCTCTCTCCCCCCGTCCCCCCAAAAAATCATTTTTGTGGCTGATGTGACTTGTTTGGCTGGTGTAAATTGTATTAATTTCTCTTTTGCCTTCCAGCCTGCTGTTGCTTTGACTGAAGCAGAACAAACCCCATGCGTAAGTTATTGTAACCTTGAAACATTTGTTTCAATTATTAATCCTTGATTCCTTAAGCTGGCGTGGAGTAAAATGAAAAGCCCCACTGTGGTGATATGGCATAATTATATACCTGACAGCCTGTCGAGTTACATTCCCTATGTGTTGCTGAGCACATATCTCATCCCAGACACCCACTTCTGAGAGTTGTCAAGTTCAGAACTTGACATCTGATGTTTGGGAAATGATCTGATTTTTATGAGTGTCCTAACAAGTAGCATTGGGTCTGGTATTTCTAAACACACCATAAGAGTGTCCATGCTCTGTATGTGCACGTCTAGCCTCGGTGTTGTTCAAATGTTTTGTCTTGCTTTGCGCCCCTCCTCCCCTTGTCCTCCCACAGCCTTTTGGCTACACACTAATTGAATTCATTTGTTCCTCCAAGATGACTGGTACTGCTTGGACTCCACGGCGCAGCCCCAGGGTAAGTGTCTATGTTCTCCTTTGGGTTTTGCTAGTATATTGGATATTAAGGGAAGGATGGTCCTGGTGACTTAGGGCACTAGCCTCAGACTTGGCAGACCTTGAACTTTGACAGACCTGCTTTAACTTAAAGTAAATAAGTTCCTTTAGACAGCCCTGAGACTGAAGTGTTGATTGCCCCCCCCCTCCCCCCCAGTGGGGGTAGGGGGGCGGCTGGGGGTTCCATAGGTTAGCTGTATTGGTGAGGGAGAAAAAGGGATAAACTCCATCTCCTTTCCTTGCAGATCTCCCAGAAGGCAGGAAAGGAGAACTTCCCAGTGGAAAGCAGCGAGGCCAAAGGCTGTGGAAGCACTGATGCTAACCCAGTCTTAGCATCATCTCTCCCTGCCAATGCCTCAGGCCTGGTGGAGAAGGCTGCCCTGTCTACAGTTAGCATCAATGTATGTGACTCTCCTCCTCAGGATGAGAGGGATGTGCTGATGTCTAAGAAAGTGCGCCGATCCTACAGCCGCCTGGATGCCTCACCCAGCTTGGACATGTCCACACCCACATTCGCCCAGAAGAAGTGCTCACTCTTTGGCTTTGAGAAGCTCCTAGTGCCTGATGCACTGGCCGATGTGTCTCCAGTGGGTAAGGTTTCCCCTGCCCAGGAGACTCCAGTGGAGCCCAATGCCTTGGGCTCCACTAAGGAATGGGACACAAACATTCCTGGCATCTCCTTCCCCAAAGAGAAACGGAAGAAAAGGAGGATCCCCCAGATAGATGTGAGTACTGCCTGTTTGGGTAGGAGACCTCAAGGGAATTCTAGTATCACTCAAGTGCTCTAGTTGAGGGATGGGGAAATCTTTGGAGCAGGGACCCCTGCATTCTGTTAGCTGCTCTGTATCAATCAGCTTGTGCTTGTTTATAATTACAGTTTTTTGTTGTTTTTACTTCCTCTGCTCTAGAAATCTGAACTGGATGAGTGGGCTGCTCAAATGAATGCACAGTTTGAAGAAGCAGAGCAGTTTGATCTTCTTGTGGAATGAAGCCTCTCCCCAGTAACCTGCATTATTCTTTTGTACATAGAGCTGATGTGTTGTTTTTTCAGTCTAAAAATTAATAAAATAGTTGTGTCTGTCTCTCTCTCTTTAGAAGTCTGCTCTATAGAATCTGGTATATATTGCTTACTAGGGCTGTCAAGCAATTAAAAAAAAAATAATCGCTCTATTAAACAATAATAGAATACCCTGTATTTAAATACGTCTGGCTGTTTTCTACATTTTCAAATATATTGATTTCAATTACAACATCGAATACAAAGTGTATTGAAATTACAAAAGTAGAATTATGTACAAAAATAACTCATTCAGAAATAAAACAATGTAAAACTTTAGAGCCTACAAGTCCACTCAGTCCTTCAGCTAAGCAAAGGCGATAATGCTGCGGGTTACAAAAATGTAGAAAAGCATTTAAAAATCTTTAATAAATTTTAGGGCTGTCAAGCAATTAATCACTATTAATAGTGCAATTAATTGCACTGTTAACAAAATACAATTTATTTTAATTATTTTTGGATGTTTACTACATATTCAAATATATTAATTTCAATTACAACACAGAATACAAAGTATACAGTGTTCTCTTTATATTTATTTTTATTACAAATATTTGCACTGTAAAAAACAAAAAAATATATTTTTCAATTCACCCCATACACAATGTAAAACTTTAGAGCCCACAAGTCCACTCAGTCCTACTTCTTGGTCATCCAATCACTCAGACACAAGGTTGGTTACATTTTGCAGGAGATAATGCTGCCTGCTTCTTGTTTACAATGTCACCTGAAAGTGAGAACAGGTGATCGCAGGGCAGTATTGTAGCCAGCGTCGCAAGATAGTTATGTGCCAGATGTGCTAAAGATTCATATGTCCCTTCATGCTTCAATCACCATTCCAGAGAACATGCTTCTATGCTGATGATGGGTTCTGCTTGATAACACTCCAAAGCAGAGCAGACTGACGCATGTTCATTTTCATCATCTGAATCAGATGCCACCAGCAGAAGGTTGATTTTCTTTTTTGGTGGTTTGGGTTCTGTAGTTTCCACATCAGAGTGTTGCTCTTTTAAGACTTCTAAAAGCATGCTCCACACCTCATCCCTCTCAGATTTTGGAAGGCACTTCAGATTCTTAAACCTTTGGTCGAGTGCTGTAGCTATTTTTAGAAATCTCACATCGGTACCTTCTTTGCATTTTGTCAAATCTGCTGTGAAAGTGTTCTTAAAACAAACATGTGCTGGGTCATCATCCGAGACTGCTATAACATGAAATATATGCAGTATGTGGGTAATGGGTGTATCTAGCATGTAAACACCTTGCAACGCCGACTACAAAAGTGCCATGCCACGCCTGTTCTCACTTTCAGGTGATATTGTAAACAAGGAGCAGGCAGCATTATCTCCTGTCAATGTAAACAAACTTGTTTGTCTTAGCGACTGGCTGAACGAGAAGTAGGACTGAGTGGACTTGTAAGCTCTACAGTTTTACAGTGTTTTGTTTTTGAGTGCCGTTATGTCACTAAAAAAAATAAATCTCCATTTGTAAGTTACACTTTCACCATAAAGAGATTGCACTTCAGTACTTAGTATTTTTCAATTTATCTCATACATTTATTTTTACAGTGCAAATATTTGTAATAAAAATAATATAAAGTGAGCACTGTGCACTTTATGCTTGTGTTGTAATTGAAATCAATATTGAAAAATTAGGAAAACATCCAAAAATTAATACAGTTCAGTTGGTATTTTATTTGTTTTAGTTATTTACATATTAATACTTGAGTACAGTCATCGACTCAGTAAGGTAGCTATAGATTAATGTTGGAGTGGCCTCCTCCTTGCAGTTGGATAGAAGGGGATAAGAGGTACCTGCCCATTGGAAAACATAATTCGCAATGAGCGTCACTGTATGATGTGGAACTCTGTGCATCTTGCATAGCTCCAGTAATTAATGTAACCTGTGTATTGTAACCTGCGTATGTCAGGGGTGGGATGCAAGCCCTTCAGCCTCCTCCATGGCAGGGCCCTGGGGGGAGAATCAGCAACAGCGACCGCGGCCCTGGCCCCCGCCCCGCCCCCTAGCTGAGGCTGGGTAAGGAGAGAGGTGGAGGCAGCGGGGGCCCAGCCGCTGCTCACTCGCATGGAGGCTACTTCCTGGTTTGAACCCAGCGCCTGCCTCCCCATTGGCTACACCCGTGACCAATAGGAGACTAGTCACACTCTGTTTTAAGGCGCATTTGGTTCGGCTGCTCACGGGCAGCCATCAGGTGGCAGCAGAGAGACAGCGCGTCAGGGGCTGGAGCTGCTCTAGCGGGAGCAGTTCCCCGCCCTGCCTGGCACAGAGGCTGCTGTTACACGGGGTGACCTTGCACAGGGAGCGTCTGGGGTGCAGAGAAGGGCCCACGCCTGTGTGTGCCACCACCAGCCCGTCCCACCCCCTGAAATCTCAGTGTCCAGCTCCCCACCTGATCATGGGGGTGCCTGCAGGGACCCTGGCTGATTCCCTCCCAGCTTGGGCTTTTGCCAGCAGCGCAGGGAGACTCACATCCCCCGCAGTTATTCCTGCCCAGCCCCCTCCCCACGCTGCTTTTTAACCCCGGGCTCATTCCAGCCACAGTGTGCACAAAGCCTGTGCGAGTGGAACGCTTTGCACCCACCCCAGACACACACTGTGCTGCTCCTGGCCGCAGCCAAGCCACTGAACACTGCCCCCGGAAAACCCCAGGCAGCACGAGGCCCTGGCGCTATGGAAAGATGGGGGGGTGCTGGAGCCTGCTATTGGTAACAGCACGAGGTCTGTCGATCCCACTCGCCCCCGGCACAGGAGGGGAGGCCGGACTCCACATCAGAGTGACGTGGGTGAAGCAGGCATCACTGATGCTTCCGCATAAGGGTGAGGCCCTGGCACATGAGTTGCAACGCCGCCGGCATTCCCACGGAGCCAGCTGAGATTTCCCTGCCCCTAGAGCCCCACAGGGCCAGAAGCCACAGTCCACCTCCCCATGTGTGCAGAGCAGCTTGATTACATCACCCAACAAAAACTTCTGGGCGGGCAGAGGGAATGGATTGATGGCATGAAAGGCCTTGCATCACGGGGGGGGCTCTCAGTGGTGAGGGATTTGGGGAGAGGCTGCTGCTACCAACTCACTGTCACTGGCCACCCCCCCCAGCCATATTCCCCAACTGCTTGTTTAAGAACTGATTAAATCCCTGCCCCATCGATCCCTGCCCCAGGAAGCCAATGGGGACTGGCTCTAACCTTGCTGTATCTTTGCTGGGGGCAGCGAGATCACATGATATCGATCATGGGTGGGAGGGCTGAACGCTGCACTTTGGCTCTGGCAATGGAGGCGGAATCCATCTTTAGCTTGTGCCCAACGAGTTTGGAGGAGAAATCCAGGCTGGTCCCCTCCGGGTGGAAATGGCAGCCGAGTCTTTGGGCCTAGTTTATCTACAGGTGGGAGAAGGACCAAGTGGGTCACGGGGAGTGTGAGTGCAAAGGACTGGGGATCACAGGGGTGTGTGTGCAGAGTCCTTATTTATTCCAACACTCATCCCAGATCAGACTCATGAGATGCTTTGTTTGGGGCTGTAAACTCACCCCCCCAGCTTCAATAAACCCACCCCAGAGGTGGCTACCAGAGCGAGGGATCCCTGTTATAAACAGCCCCAGCTAGCTAGGAGCAGAGATCGCTGAGCTGGAGGTCTGTAACTGACACAGGAGGAGCAGCAGGCCTGGAGAGGGATCTGGCTAACAGGCGAAAGAAAGGGGGAGGGAGGTTGTCACTCACCTCAGTGGGTCTGACTCAGCCCCACGCCCACGCTGGGGCTGCTCTCCAAACCCTGACTCTGTCCCTCATGATACACACACGGTTATTTTCACTAGGGCCCTAGGGCAGGACAGAGTGGCCAGTGTATTAACCCCTGCACAGGTAGCGACAGCCCCTCGCTTCACACCACCACGCCAGCTGCCTTCCTGCTCTGCACTCTTGTTGTGCACCATTTGCTCTGTGATTGTTCAAACAGTCCCTATGCCCCAGCCCACATGTGACTACGCCAATGCAGGAGGTTCAACCACCTCATGGAATGGGCAGTGCCAGCCTCAGTGCCCGTCCGTCACACTAGTGACACATGCTAGTTCAGGGCTGTTGCGCCAAATAATTCCAGGAGCTGGGAAAACTTTTTTCTTTGAAATCACCAACCAGCCTAGGCAATACCAGACGGCCCCTTGCATGAAGGCTGTGGAGTTAAAAGCTAGGGAATGGCCTCAGTGAACAACTCTGCCCCAGAAGCACATTTATTATTTGTATTCTGATAGCGCCTGGGAGCTGAACTGCGCTTGGGGCCCCTGTCGTGCTGGGCACTGCAGACCCACAGTCCCTGACCTGAAGAACTCACAGCCTAAACAGACACAGGGTGGGAGGGGAAACTGAGGCAGCAAGAGAGGAAATGACTTGCTCTAGTCATCACACAGCAGGTCAGCGGTAGAGGTGGGAACAGAACCCAGGTGTCCTGAGGCCCAGTTACTGCCTCCCCACTCTTTAAAGCCCATTGCTCAGTTGCACTGTCCCTGCAGTTGGGACAGGGAGTAGGTGGCTTTAGGGGCTTGCCTACATTTGCCACGCTACAACGGCTGAGCCGTAGCGCTTTGGTGTAGACATTGCTGCAGCGACAGGAGGGTCTCTCCGTTAATCTGCCTCCCACAGAAGCAGTAGCTACGTCCATGTCTATGCAGGGGTGAGGTCGGCTTAACTACACCACTGGGGGTGTGTGTGTGTGTGGATTTGGGTTGACAACTTTAGAGTGTCGACAGGGCCTTAATCTTTGCCCTCCCTGGCATGAGTTGGAGCAGCCTTCCCATGGCCTGCAGGGGGACAAAGTAGCCAGGGGGCAGTGCACTCCCCTTACACCAGTTCTACACCCCTGGGAAGGCCCCTCCCCAGAGCAGTCGAATGGGGTGGGTGGCATAACTGAGGATGAGGCCCATCATCGTTAGTTACCCGATCACATGATCCACGGGACTTTCCACGAGCACCTGTGGCGTCCGGGAGAAGAGGACTCCGGGTTTGCCTAAGAGTTAAAGGTGTGTGGTTAGATAGTGTCACAGCGTCCCTGCTGCAGGAGGGGTCATGGGAGGGAAGGATGGCTCGGGGGCTAGGACCCCTGCTTGGGCCTGGGGTTAATTCCCTGCCCTGTCACAGACTCCCTGGGTGACATTGGGCAGGTCACTTGGCCTCTCTGGGCCCTCGTTTCCCCATCCCTAACATGGGGATAATGGCACTGGAGGGACTGGGCAGATAGACGTATGAGACACTACTGCGATGGGGGACCAGAAAGCCTGGGAGTTTGACATCCCCTCTCCCCCAAATCCCACAGCTCTGCTACCCCCCAGAATGCATCCAGCCCAGCAGCAGCGCTTTGCACCCTGGGATACAACCCTGTGCTTCTAGCAGCGCCGCCAGGGAAGCGGCAGGGCCTCACGCCTCGGGTTTGGTGACGTAATTATCAGTATCCATGGGTACCAAGGTTGGGGGCCCGCTTGCGCACTGCGCTGCCCAGACTCACAGAGGCTCGCACACGACGCTCCGTTCCAGATTCAATCTGACAACAGAGCAACAGCGGAAACGCCAGTGCCTGCAAAGGCCCCGTTCTGTGAATGATTTCGCTTTAAAATGAACTGCCCAGTTCCCTTGAGTTTGCCTCACCCGCCAGGGCCGGCTCCAGCATTTTTGCCGCCCCAAGCAGCGAAGCGGGGGCGGGGGGGGGGGGAGAAAAAAAAAAGATAAAGCTGTGATCGGCGGCACTTCGGCGGCAGCTCAACCGCGCCACTTCATTCTTCGGCGGCAATTCAACAGCGGGTTCTCCGCTCCGAGAGGGACTGAGGGACCCGCCGCCAAATTGCCACAGAAGACCCGGATGTGCCGCCCCTTTCCATTGGCTGCCCCAAGCACCTGCTTCCTTTGCTGGTGCCTGGAGCTGGCCCTGCCACCCGCACACCAACACCTCGCTCTTACAAAGCACTTGCAGTCAGTAGCTCTCAGAGTCCTTTACCCCAGGAAGTCAGCATCACTATCCTCATTTTACAGATGGGGAAACTGAGGCACCGAGCAGGGAAGTGACTTCCTCAAGCTCACCCAGCAAGACAGTGGCAGAACTAGGATCAGAACCAGGTGTCCTGAATCCTCACTCCAGTGCGCTATCCACTAGGCAGCACTGCTGCCTCCTCCTGTTACTTGCGGAATAGCGGGTGAGTGGCTAATTAAGATGCACAGGATTGTAACAGATGGCCAGCGTTAAGGGTGTGCATGTCAGAGCTTTGCAACCCGATGGGACTTGACTGCCAGTGTCAGCTTCAGGGCAAGTATAAAAACAACCCGACTCTCGCAGGCTTGGTAGTCTCAGATCCCCTCCTTCTGCCTATGGGGGTTGGTGTGGTGGTGGCTGCACGCCCCGCTCCTGCCAGCTGCTGCCACCTCTCTGCGCTTTGTGCGTTGCAAAGTGTGTGTGCCCAGCAGTCACAGCGCACAGCACAATGGGAGGCAAGCATGGGCACACAGCTGCCCCCAAGCCAACCCCAGGAGCAGGAGGTGGGCGGAGATGGATCGTGGGCATGGGGAGCCCCCCAGCAGGCCGAGCCCCAAGAGCGAGGGGCAGCGCTTGCACAGGATCGGGAGCAGCGACCTGGGAGGAGGAGGGAACCAACCGCGCCCGGATGGCTGGCACTGGGCCAGGATGGGGGGGATCAGGTCTGGGGGTTAATTAGCCCTGGCGGCTCCGCAGAGGAAACGACATAAAGCAAACGGAGTCCGGGCTGGCGGCTAGACTCTCGCACACGACCCGAACCCAACAGGACCAGCTAGTGTCGGTTTTGGGTCGGCCTGGGTACGAGAACTACCCAATGTGCTCAGGATCAGGCTCCGATTGTCTAGTTGGGCTCATGTCAGGCTTTAAAATTAGCCCTGAGCAAACCTCTAATATGAGTAGCAATGTGTGTCTGTGTCTCCCCCTAGTGGATAGTTATATATGAACCTACCACATGCACCAGCAACATTAACTCTGGCATCTCCTGCCTTCTGAGTGCTTATCACAATGCAGCCTTAAATACGGGGAGTTTAAAGAGATCACTAACAACAGCACAAATTATTATCATCATTTCTTATCCATGTTCCAGTGCTGACTAGAGTCCTCAGCTAAGATCGGGGCCCTTGTTACCTATCAGCTCTGTGTTCTTGGGGAACCAGGGCGCACTACGCAGCCTGTCTGCCTCATGAAAGACCTTTCCCCCCTCCCCCCACTTGAACCAAAGGCGATCAGAAGAAAGACTTACAAAAAGCAATGAAAAGTCTGTGGGAGACCCACCTAAACCCCTCCGGACAAGGGTGACAGGATTAAGGAAACTCCCCTAGCCTCATTTGCATCGGAGATGGGACAGGGAAGCATCCACATTAGCATACAGAATGGAGAACAGAGATTCCAAGGCAAGAACCGCACGGAACTCTGGGACCAGAAAAGCAGGGAAGCACGGCATGATGGGGGATCTCTGCTCCAGCTGTTAATGAACCCACGCCTGCACACACCGAGCTCGGCAGTTATCAGACCAATTCTAGTAATAAATCCTTTATTGGGATCCAAAATAGTGGAGCTGCCTAACTGCATCGTGAGCTCCCTCGAAGGAATACAGCCCCTAGCCAGGAATGATCAGTTCCTATTGTCTAGCCTGAACAAAACAACTTTGGTATACTCCCTTGAGCCATCAGTTTACCCACAAACAACTCTAGTGTTCTCCCTTGAACCATTGTTCTTTCCCTGCAAAAACCCCGACCCACCCTCAGGGCCGGCTTTAGGCCGATTCGGCTGAATTGGGCCCCGCGCCAAGAGGGCCCCGCGCTGCAGCTCTCCATCCCGCCCCCAGCTCACTTCCCCTCCTCCCCTCCCCTGAACGCTCCGCCCCCTCCCCTGCTTCCCGCGAATCGAAGTCTGAAAAGGAGCAGGGGCGGGCCGGCAGCACAAGGTAAGCTGGGGTGGTGGGGGCGCAAAAAGGGCTCTGGGGAGGCGCCGCCCGTTCCCGCCGAGCACGCAGGCCCGGCCCCCGCGGCGCGGCCCGGGTCGGGTCTGGCCCGGCCCCCGCGGCTCGGGTCGGCGCGGCTCGGCTCGGCTCCGGCCCGGCCCCCGCGGCGCAGCACCGGCCCGGTCCCCGCGGCGCGGCCCTGCTCCGGCTCGGCCCGGCCCCCGCGGCTCGGGTCCAGCCCGGCCCCGGCCTGGCCCCCGCGGCGCGGCTCGGGTCCGGCCCGCGGCCCCCGCGCCCCGGCTCGGGTCCGGCCCGCGGTCCCCGCGGCGCGGCTCGGGTCCGGCCCGGCCCCGGCCTGGCCCCCGCGGCGCGGCTCGGGTCCGGCCCGCGGCCCCCGTGCCCCGGCTCGGGTCCGGCCCGCGGTCCCCGCGGCGCGGCTCGGGTCCGGCCCGGCCCCGGCCCGGTCCCCGCGGCGCGGCCCTGCTCCGGCTCGGCCCGGCCCCCGCGGCGCTCCTCGGGTCCAGCCCGGCCCTGGCCCGGCCCCCGCGGCGCGGCTCGGGTCCGGCCTGCGCCCCGGCGCGGCCCCCGCGGCGCGGCTCGGGTCCGGCCCGCGGCCCCCGCGCCCCGGCCCGGCCCCAGCGCGGCCCCCGCGGCGCGGCTTGGGTCCGACCCGGCCCCGGCACGGCCCCCGCGGCGTGGCTCAGGTCCGGCACGGCCCCGGCGCGGCTCCCGCGGCGCGGCTCCGGCCCGGCCCCCGCGGCGCGGCTCCGGGTCAGACCCAAGCCCGGCAACCCCGGCCAGAGCGCGGCTTGCAGCAAGCCCCGCCCCCAGGAATCGGGCCCCGCTCTTGCTAAAGCTGGTCCTGCCCACCCTCAAGTAAATGCTCTGATGCCTGGATCCAAAATCTGCATCAGTTCCATTGGGACTTCATCTTCTCCTGACTGATCGTGCTGGGGGCTCTGCCTATCCCCAGCACTCCGGACCCTGAGCTACCACCATCACCTGGGAACCCCGATCGATTCAAGCTTCACGGAGTGGTGAGAACCCAGCTCTCTCTCTCTCAGTATAGCCTTCTGACCCTGACTTGTGTGATCAGTTATAGCTCTCTAAACCTGACTTTTATAATCAAATGTAAGTTAGATTTAATATTATAACTGTTTTGTTTGTTTGGCTCCCCTATGGTTATCATCTGGCAATAAATAACTTTCATGGTTAAGCTGGTTGCTTCTCTCTTTCTCTCTCTCCCCCTCCCCCTCATGGGTGTTTTTTGGCTTCCTCATTCACTCTGCAGCAATGCACCTCGTACCGAAGTTAAAGATCCCGGCAGCACCCAAAAATCCTGTGGGGTTTGCTCATCAAGTGGGTTACTACCAGAACAATTGTAACGTGAAAGTGGGGATAGGGACATGCTGAACCTGGGGCATATGAGGGTGACAGCTTGGAAGTGCTGCTCGACCCAGCCTGCTGAGTCCAGGGGCATATAAGGGGTCAGCTTGGGAGTGCTGATTAATCCGGTCCTCTCAGATGCACTCTGTTAATGTGTGTGTGTGTTTGTCTGATTCTGGGGCTGGAAGAACCCAGCCCTGGTGAACCTAGGTCCTGCAGGATAGCTCCATTGGGAGGGAACGTGCAGAAGTAGAGCTCCGTATGAGAACACAAGTGACACAAGCAGTACATTGTTAGAATTACAGAACCACCCCCCAAAAGAGTAACCCTGATAAATGCGTGTACCCCAAAGTAACGGGCAAATCTGGTAACACCCTATTGTGCTGGGCGCCACACAGATACCCCCTGTAACCAAGATATCCCGCCACCATGCCAGGCGCTGCACAGACACACAGTCAGACAGTCCCTGCCCCAAAGAGGTCACAGTTTAAATAGACACCAAAGCACTATATGAGAAAGAAATCACAGAGTCAATAAAGTGAAAAACCTAAATGAATCAAACCATACCATAGATTCTCTAGGGATAGAAATTCCACCCTTGAACAAGAAGAGTATAGCAGTAGGAAAATACCACCTGACCAGGATGGTGACAGTGACTGTGAAAGACTGTACCCCAGATCAAAACAAGAGTAAGAGAACCAAGAAAATGCCACTATGGCTAAATAGCAGAGTAAGAGGCAGTTAGAGACAAAAAGGCATCCTTTAAAAATTGGAAGTCGAATCCCGGTGAGGAAAATAGAAAGGAATAAAAAACTCTGGCAGGTCAAGTGTAAAAGTATAACAAGAGCAAGCCAAGAGAGAGTTTGAAACACTAGCTAAAGACACAAAAACTAACAGCAAAAAACTGTTTAAGTACAGCAGAAGAAGCAAGCCTGCTAAACAATGAGTGGGGCCACCGGAGGATCAAAAGTGCTGAAGGAGCACTCAAGGAAGACAAGGCTGTTGCAGAGAAGCTAAGGCCTTGGCTACACTCGGGACTTCACAGTGCTGCTGCGGCAGCGCTGTGAAGCGCGAGTGTAGTCGCACTGCCAGCTGTATGTACTCCTCCTCTCCGAGGGGAATAGCTTGCAGCGCTGCAGGCTCTGATTACACTGGCGCTTTACAGCGCTGCACTCGCTGTGCTCGGGGGGGGCATTTTCACACCCTTGAGCGCAGCAAGTTGCAGCACTGTACAGCGCCAGTGTAGCCAAGGCCTAAGTGAATTTGTTGCATCGGTCTTCACTGCAAAGCATGTGGGGGACATCCCCACACCCAAGCCCTTTCTTTTAGGTGACAAATCTGAGGAACTCTCCTAGATTGAGGTGTCAGTAGAGGAGGCTTTGGAACAAACTGATAAACAGCAGTTAAGTCACCAGGACCAGATGGTATCAGCCAAGAGTTCTGAAGGAACTCAAATGTGAAAATTGCAGCACTATTAACTGTGGTATGTAACCTAGCACTGAAATCAGCTTCTGGACCAGATGACTGGAGTGTAGCTCATGTAATGCCAATTTTTAAAGAAGGCTCCAGGGGTGATCCTGGTATTTACTGGCCAGTGAGCCTAAGTCCAGTACCAGGCAAATTGGTTGAAACTACAGTAAAGAACAGAATTTTCGGACACATTGATAAACACAGTATGTTGGGGAAGAGTCAACACAGCTTTTGTAAAGGGAAATCATGCCTCACCGATCTATTAGAATTCTTTGAGGATATCAACAAGCATGTGGACAAGGGTTATTCAGTCAGTATAGTGTACTTGGACTTTCAGAAAGCCTTTGATCAAGTCCCTCACCAAAGGCTCTTAAGCAAACTAAACTGTCATGGGATAAGAGGGAAGGTCCTCTCATGGATCAGTAACTGATTAAAAAGACCGGAAACAAAGGGTAGGAATAAATGGTCAGTTTATTGGAGAGAGGTAAATTGTGGTGTCCCCCTGGGATCTGTACTGGGACTTTTGCTGTTCAACATATTCATAAATGATCTAGAAAAGGGGGTGAAGAGTTAGGTGGCATCATTTGCAAATGATCCACAATTACTGATGATAGTTAAGTCCAAAGCTGACTGTGAAGAGCTACAAAGGGATTTCAGGAAACTGGTTGACTGGGTGACAAAATGGCAGATGAAATTCAATGTTGATAAGTGCAAAGTAATGCACATTGGAAAACATAATCCCAATTTACATAGAAAATGATGGGTCTAAATTAGCTGTTACCACTCAAGAAAGATCTTGGAGTCCTCGTGGATAGTTCTCTGAAAACATCTGTTCAATGTGCTGCAGAGGTCAAAAAAGCAAACAGAATGTTAGGAACCATCAGGAAAGGGATAGATAATAAGACAGTAAATACCATAATGCCACTACATAAATCCATGGTTCGGGCCCACCCCTTGAATACTGCATGCAGTTCTTGTTGCCCCATTTCAAAAAAGATATATTAGAATTGGAAAAGGTACAGAGAAGGGCAACAAAAATCATTAAGGACATGGAACAGCTTCCATACAAAGAGAGATTAAAAAGACTGGGACTGTTCAGCTTAGAAAGAGATGACTAAGGGGTCATGACAGAGATTTATAAAATCATGAAAGGTGTGGAGAAAGTGAATAGGGAAGTGTTACCAGAACTAGGAGTCACTTGATGAAATTAACAAGCAGCAGGTTTTAAACAAACACAAGGCAGTACTTCTTCACACAACGCGCAGTCAGCCTGTGGAACTCATTGCCAGGGTATGTTGTGAAGGCCAAAACTATAACAGGGTTTAAAAAAGAATGAGATAAGCTCATGGAGGATGGGTCACTCAATGGCTATTAGCCAAGATGCTCAGGGACACAACTCCATGCGTCCCCAAACCTGTGACTACCAGAAGCTGGGATTGGACGACAGAGACAGATCACTCAAAATGGCCCTGTTCTGCTCATTCCCTCTGAAGCACCTGGCCACTGTCAGAGACAGGACACTGGGCTGGATGGACCATTGGTCTGACCCAGTTTGGCCGTTCCTATGATGAAAGGAAGGAGACAAAGCTGAGGCACAGGGAGGGGAAGGGATATGCCCAAGGTCACGCAGCATGTCAGTGGCAAAGCTGGGAATAGAACCCAGCTTGGCCTGACTCCCAGGCCAGTGCCTTACCTGTCAGACCACACTGCCTCACGAAACACGAGCCCTTGTAAGCCAGCTTGGGTCAGTCCCAATTCTGTGGCGCTTGTGTTAACCCAGGGACCTATGGGGTCTATATGCGAGAGCAACATTCACTTACCTGAGGCTGGCACCGAGCTCTAGCCAAGTCCCCAGAGGGAGAGCTGTATGCAGCCGGGACAGAGGGCTCTTCCCAGCACCGACCAGACCCAGGACACCGGAGCAGAGAAGGGCCTCAGCAGGGGCCTGGGACCTAGCAAAGAACTGGTCACAAGAAGGGAGAGGTTAGTTTGAGAGACAACAGCCAAATGCGCTTTATATACTATGCCTGTGAGATAGTGAACCTCATCCCATGCAACCCTTGAATCCCAGTCCCCCTTCCCCCACTCCTCTCCCAGCGCTGCTGATAGAACCCAGGAGTCCGGGCTCCTAGCCCCGCGCTGCTCTAACCCACCAGACAACAGTTCCATTTTGGCAGAGTCAGAGGGTACATTTTGGGACACAACGGCACATTATGGCCAAGATCAGGGCCCTGTTGTGCCAGGCGCTGCACAGATCCCCCGACTGAGATGAGGGCCTCTATTTGTGCCAGGTGCTTCACAGACTCCCTGCCCAAAAGAGAAGGGGTGGGAGAGGAAACTGAGGCACAGAAAGGGTAAGGAACTCGCCTGAGGTCACACAGGGGCTCAGTGGCAGACCTGGGAATAGAACCCAGGTGTCCCGACTGGCAGCCCAGTGCCCTAACCACTGGGATTTGAATGCAGCAGGAATTCAGAGCAGCTTTCCCAGTTAAAGGGCCATGCACCTCGTATCTGAGATGCCAGCCCATGTCCCTGCCCACACCCAGAGTGGCTATGCTGATGTGAGGCCATCCGCGGGCACGGGGGGGAGGTGTGGGTTGGTGGACATGACCAGCAACCCACCCTTCCCCCTCCCTCGCCTCCATCACACGCCCCAGCACCCATCGTATTGACACTTGCTGCTTCTGCTCTACTAAGCAGGCTGGTCTAGTTAAATAACCATGGGGAGGGGTCGGCGTCAGAGCCAGGCAGGAATTGCCGGTGCCGTGAGCAGCTCTTGGATGGTGCGTCCTGCTCTGAGGATGAGTGCCTCAGCCATCCGCAGGAAATCCTACAAGAAAGTCCAGGGGCAGGCAGGGCCCTTCTCCCCGGCGCACTGGGATGAGGCCGATGGTGGCCAGGTGCATGCTGGGAAGCTGCAGGTGATGGAGAAGTTCTTCACCCCGCTGCAGCGCCCCAAGGAGGGGAAGGGCTCAGAGCGGGAGCTGAGCCGGTGCCGCCAGCAGTGGATGGAGGGGCGGATCGACCGCTTCTCCTCCTCCTCCTCCTCGGCTGCATCTTCTACCACCGCAGTCTCCTGGTCCTCTGAAGCCAGCCTGGAGAAGGAGGCCTTCTTGGTGGGCGGCCCCATGTCCCAGCCCCAACATTCCCAGTCATGTGTGGACATCTCCAGAGAAGCCAGGGCCTTGCGCCGGGGAGGGAAGGGGACTGCCAGCTACAAGGCTGAGGAGCCCGTCTCCTTCCCCAGGCTGAAGAAGGGGCACAGCCAGAGCGTGGACCGGCTGTCCCAGCAGCGGGGTCCCCGGGAGGCCCAGTCCCCACCTCCTGCCCAGGCCAGCGGGGAGAGCCGGCTTTACAAAGCCAGCAGCCTGGAGAGGAGCTTGGTCTTTAATGAGCAGACTGAGATCTTGGCCCCACGGCTGCACAAACGGGCAGGGGCCCCGGCACCCAGCAAAGGCATCCTCAAGAATGGGGCTGTTGCCAAAGGCGACGGGCTGCGCAAGGCCAAGTCCATTGAGACCTTCCCTGTGCGGGCAGGCGAGAGGGAGCCCCGGGGCCTGCCGCCCCCCAGGGCCGAGGAGGAGCTGGAGCTGCTGCCGGAGCTGGGGGTCACCAAGAAGCACCACAGCATGGACCAGATGAAACTAGTAGAGGAGAAGCTGAAGTTCTCTGAGTTCCTCAACGAGATCACCAGGCAGGTCATGAGCCCCTCCATCCTCAGCTCCCTGGGCTGGAAGCCACCAGAGGCTGCCAGTGCCGGCAAGGGCTCTGGCACCGACAGCTCTGAGTCCAAGAGCTCCGGCAGCAAAGGCAGCTCCCAGGGGTCCCTGGCTGAGAGCCGGGAGGGCCAGCGCCAGCAGGAGAGGGGCCCCCACGGCAGGAGGAGGGGCCCCCAGGGGGATCACACCAACCCAGCTCCCTCCAGGCACATGGACAATGTCAGCAGCCTGGAGCTGGGCGTGGCCCCCCAGACCAGGCTAGGCGGTGAGGAGCAGAGGAGGCCCGGGGAAGGCAGGCCGGGCCACGGGGAGGAGACCGAGGGCCATGAGCAACCTTCTGCCCCCAGGAAGGTAGAGAAGGAGCGGGGCAGCCCCCCCAAGGAGCCCTGGGGCAAGGAGCAGCCAGAAGGGACAACACAACAAGGCGGGGCCCACTGCAAGGTAGGTGGCAGTAGTGTAGTCCCTTCAGCACTATGGCCCCACCCAAATCCCTTCCTGACCTGTCCCCATCCCCCGAGCCTTACAGCCCCAACAGATCCCCCCCAACTCTTCCCAGGCCCTGCAGCCCCCAACAGATCCCCCACCCCACCCCCTCCTGGGTCACTCGAGCTCTGCAGCCCCAAAAGATCCCCCCGACTCCTCCTGGGCTCTGCAGCCCCAACAGATCCTCCCCCCCCCGACCTCTCTTGGGTCACTCGAGCCCTGCAGCCCCAACAGATTTCTACCCCCCCCCCCACCAACCTCCTTCAGGTCATCTGGACCCTGTAGCACCAACAGGTTATCCCCCCCAACCAGAATTACCCACACCCTGCAGCCCCAACCAGATTCCCCCAACCTCCCCAGGGTTATACTGCAGCCCCAACCAGGTCCTCCCAAAACCCCATCCCATCCCCCCATTCCCTGCACCCACCCATGCCTGCAGCCCCAACCCCACCTCCTACCCCAGAAACACTTAGATCCTGTGCCCCCCATCTCCTCCCGACCCTCCCCTTCAATCAGCCAGCCAACTGCAGCCCCAACCCGCCCCCCCCCCCGAACCATCAGCACCGTCCAGACAAAGGGCCAGATACAATTCACTCGGCAGCCTGTCACCTCCTCCCAGGGAGCAGGGGGTCTATCTCCAGCTCTGGCAGGGGAGTGGGGTCTAGTGGGTTAGAGCAGGGGGCTGGGAGTCAGGACGCCTGGGTTCTATTCCCAACTCTCTGTACGACCGTGGGGATAAGTCCCTTCCCCGCTGTGTGCCTCAGTTTCCCTCTGTGTTCAAGGGAGCTACGTAGACTCACCCACTCTGAGATCTTGTGCTGGGCATTGGTGGCATTTTACAAAGACTTGGGTTGTTGCTGAAGTCTGTCTCCGTCTGTCTATCTAGGAGGTGCAGCCGCAGGCAGACGATACGGAGCCAGCTAAGTGAGTATTGACCACATGCCACATACCTTGGAGCCTCCAGTCAAGATGCATGTTCCATTTAAGCTGTGTGTAAGGGACAGGAGGTCACTGTCCCGCTCTGCTCAGCACGGGCGAGGCCTCAGCTGGGTGTTGTGTCCAGGCTGGGCCCTGCACTGTATGAAAGAGGTGAACAAACTGGAGAGAGTCCGGAGGAGAGCAACAAAAACGATCCGAGGTTTAGAAAGCCTGACCCGTTGGGCACGTTCAGTCTAGGGAAGAGATGGCTGAGGGGGGACCTGAGAAGAGCCTTCAGTATGTGAATGGCTTGTATAGTGAAGCCAGAGATCAGTTGTTCTGCAGCACACAAAGGAACCAGCTTCACTTGCAGCAAGGGAGATTTATATTAGACGTTAGGACAAACATTCTAACCCTGAGAACAGTTAACACGGGAACAGGTTACCTAGGGAGATGGAGGAATCGCCATGATTGGAGGGTTTTGAGAATGGGTTGGACAAACATCTGTCAGGTATGCTCTGGGTTTACTTGGCCCTGCCTCGGTGCAGGGCACTGGACTAGATCTCTCTCGAGGTCCCTTCCAGCCCTACACTTCTGATTCTATGCCCAGTTCCTACATACCCCCATCCTTGTCCTTGTCCCTGTCCCTGTCTTGGAAAGACCAAAGGCAGCTTGAAGCCTCCTTTATACCCATACCTTAGGGTCAGGACAGTTTCAGGGTTGCTCAACCTCTGATTTACAGGTAGAGCACAGTGCGCTCTGGCTATTGGCCGAAGCTGCCTCCTGCGACAGCAGAGAACAGCCAGAGCGCAGCACGCTCCAACCGCATCCCTGATCCGTCTCCCACGGCCCCGGGGGGCAGAGAACAGCCAGAGCACAGTGCGCTCCAACCGCATCCCTGATCCGCCTCCCACGGCCCCGGGGGGAGGGGCAGAGAACAGCCAGAGCACAGTGCGCTCCAACCGCATCCCTGATCCGTCTCCCACGGCCCCAGGGGGAGGGGCACAGAACAGCCAGAGCACAGTGCGCTCCAACCGCATCCCTGATCCGCCTCCCACGGCCCCGGGGGGAGGGGCAGAGAACAGCCAGAGCACAGTGCGCTCCAACCGCATCCCTGATCCGTCTCCCACGGCCCCAGGGGGAGGGGCAGAGAACAGCCAGAGCACAGTGCGCTCCAACCGCATCCCTGATCCGTCTCCCACGGCCCCAGGGGGAGGGGCACAGAACAGCCAGAGCACAGCGCGTTCCAACTGCATCCCTGATCCACCTCCCACGGCCTCCGGGGGGAGAGGCACAGAACAGCCAGAGCGCAGCACGCTCCTATCACATCCCTGATCCACCTCCCATGGCCCCGGGGGCAGAGAACAGCCAGAGCCCAGCGTGTTCCAACCGCATCCCTGATCCACCTCTCACGACCCTGGGGGGCAGAGAACAGCCAGAGCGCAGAGCCACAACCTCTCTGCTGAAAACAGGACCAGTGCAGGGCCCTTATGCCAGCTCCTCCCCAGCTAGGGTTACCATCCGTGTGGGTTTCCCCGGACATGTCCGGCTTTTTCAGCTTTAAATGGCCCTCCGGGGGGGATTTCTAATAAAGTAGAAATGTCCGGGATTTCCCCCTTCCCCTCATGCAGAGTGTGGTGCGGCTGATTGGACGGCTGGGCCTGATTGAAAGCCGCTCGTAGCCACTGGAGCCTCTAGCAGCCAGAGTCCCTCCCCCTCCCCCACTCCCTCCTCCCCCGCAGAACAGCGCGGAACAGTGTTTGGGTCCACGTGGAGCCCGCAGCTCTCCCTCTGCCGGGTGAGCGGGGGAGTAGGGCAGGCGGCGGGGTGCAGAGGCTGCAGGGCGAGGAGGAGCAGGGCAGGCAGGGGCATAGAGGCTGCAGGGGCAGGGGCATAGAGGCTGCAGGGGCAGGGGCATAGAGGCTGCAGGGGCAGGGCAGGCGGGAGGCGCAGAGGCTGCAGGGGCAGGGGGGTGCAGGGGCTGCAGGGCAAGGAGGAGCAGGGCAGGCAGGGTCATAGAGGCTGCAGGGGCAGGGCAGGCGGGGGGGCGCAGAGGCTGCAGGGCAAGGAGGAGAAGGGCAGGCAGGGGCACAGAAGCTGCGGGGGGGGGTGCAGGGGCTGCAGGGCGAGTGGGGAGCAGGGGGCACAGAGGCTGCAGGGCGAGTGGGGAGCAGGGGGCACAGAGGCTGCAGGGGCGGGGGGGTGCAGGGGCTGCAGGGCGAGGAGGAGCAGGGCAGGCAGGGGCATAAAGGCTGCAGGGGCAGGGCAGGCGGGAGGCGCAGAGGCTGCAGGGGCAGGGGGGTGCAGGGGCTGCAGGGCGAGGAGGAGCAGGGCAGGCAGGGTCATAGAGGCTGCAGGGGCAGGGCAGGCGGGGGGGCGCAGAGGCTGCAGGGCAAGGAGGAGCAGGGCAGGCAGGGGCACAGAGGCTGCAGGGGCGGGGGGGTGCAGGGGCTGCAGGGCGAGTGGGGAGCAGGGAAGCACTTAGCAACCCCCAACCAAGATCAGAGCGGGAGGGAGGAGGGGGAATGCGGGGTGCTCAGAGGAGGGGGCAGAGTTGGGGCAGGGACTTTGGGGAAGGGGTTGGAATGGGGGCGGAGAAGGGGCGGGGTTGGGGCGGGGGCGGGACTGGGGCCCCGTGGAGTGTCCTCTTTTTTAAATGTTTGAATATGGTAACCCTATCCCCAGCTACAGGGGGGAATCCCAGGGGGCAGTCTCCACCCCACAGTGTACGAAGGGGCCTTAGTGCCCCAGAGGTGTGAGGGGGACTGCGCTTGAGTACATGGGGATGGGGTGTGCTCTAAGAGCCCCCTGCATCCTTGGAGTGGCTCTGCAGGGGGAGCGCCGATGGAGGGCTGTAGGCAGAGGGGGGCATGCAGCTCAAAGATCCAACAGGGGAGCAAGCCAGCAGTTCTGGCCCAGATGGATCCTGGTCCTAACTCCAGTCACTCCAGCCAGGTCCAGGGCTCTGGCATGACAAGACCTCTGGGGCTCAGATTCCCCACTGCCAGTGCTCTCTGTGACCCCAGGTTGCCCAGAGACTATGGCATGGAGCAGGCGGAAGGAGCAGGTGCAGGGGCCAAGTCTGGCCCTGCTGGGCAGCAGGATCTGCAGCAGACCTGGGAAGAGCTGGAGTTGCTGAAGGAGAAGTTCAGCAGGTGAGGGATGCAGAAGCCTGGCCTTTGGGTGGGTGGGGCCTCCTCACAGCCACTCCCCCAGGAGGTGGAGTCTATTACAGCCCTACCCCCTTGTGGGTTGAGTCTGCTCTCATAGCCACACCCACCAGGAGGCAGAGTCTAGTATAGCCCTTCGCCCCTTGGGGGCAGAGCCTGCTCTCCAGTTCACTCGCTTGGCAGTTGAGTCTGTTATAGCCCCACCCCTCTTGGAGGCATCAAGTCTATTCTCACAACACTACCTCCTTGGAGACAGGACCCTTCCCCACATGCACAACTAACCTGTGGGACTCCCCGCTGCAGGTACAAAGAGCTCTGATTGGTGGAGCTGGGTTACCAGTAGCACCTCCTGCCATTGCACAGCTCTGAGTCCCTCCCTCGCTTCTCCCTGAGGTTCAAGTTTCTTGTCACCCTAGGCCCTTCTGGGCACTGTCCAACCCACGTGGCATGGCTCCCCTTGGCCTCCGCTGCACTGCCAGCAACACAGGAGCCTGTAAGAGACCAGCCCCCATTAACGATAATGATGTCTATACTGAGAGAAGGTAGAGATTGGGAATGTATCCCACTGCCTCCACCAATCACACACTGAGTCACATGGGTTCTTAGTTTGTATGCTTCTCTGTCGGGCACTCGGCAAAACAGGGTCCTGAGATCGATCTTGCAAGCTAAGCAGAATTATGTCTCACTAATACTTGGATGGGAAACCTCCAAAGAAAATTCACAGTCCTGCAGAGGATGTGGTGGGGACTCAGTATAGGGTGCTTTCCCCTCACAATCAGCACTGACCCCATACCCCAGCACAGTGCCACCCAAAGCAGGCTGCATCTCAATGCTGGGCAAGAGATCATTATATAAACAGCTCCCATGCCCTCCCCCCCAGAGGCGGCTGCATCTTAGCACCGGACGAGGGATCCCTGTATGAACGCACACGCCACACGCCATCTCAGCACCAGGTGAAAGATCCCTGCATCTGTAGGGAGGTTTTCAAGACAGTCTCAATCTCTTGTCTGTTTCCCCCCAGGCTGCAGGAGGACTATTCCAACACCCAACGCACCAACCAGCTGCTGGAGGAGAAACTTCACCTCATTGTAAGGGCAGCTTCATTGCTGGCAGGGAGCAGTCCCAGATTTGGGCTTACAGACCCCCACATTGAAAGGGAGCAACCCCATGGTCAGATCCATGCACCCTGGAGACTCAGCTGCCCAGACAGGGAACAACCCACTACCTCATTCAATGTAGGCTCTTACACTGGGCCCATCACCGTGTATCTGAGCCTCTAACAGCTGCTCTGTCCATATATTAAGTGCACCATGTAGCTACACTCCCGAGGGACGTGGGGGTCCGGTTTTTCCACCCCACAATCTCTCCCATAGTTCTGATGAGACATGAAGCCAAGTCTCTCTCCCCCGCCCCCCGCCAGGGTATTCAGCTGCCCTGACAATTTGCACAGAGGTTTGGATATTAACCCGGGTATCCCAGCCAAATCCCAAACCACTTCATGGCCCTAAATTGCTCCCTGCCTGGCAGTTTCAATCAGACACGGGATCATCCCACATGTCGTATCTTCAAATGCTGTCCAACATTGTTGTGCAGATGTTAAACAGCCCCCATATCCCACCCCAGAGGTGGCTGCATCTCAGCGCTGGGGGACCAGGAGTCCCGACTCCCAGCCTCCCTCAAGCACTAGGCCATTCTTCCCCTGACCGTCTAGTCTTGCTGTCCTGAGCCCTTTGCTGTCTCCCTCCCCCCGCAGGCTCAGAGCATGGCAGCTGAGAAACAAACCCTGAACCAGCACATTACTGAGCTGCTCGAGAGGCTTATTAGTGCCCAGAACACCATCTGCACGCTGGAGAGACTCAACGTGAGCTCCTGGGTGGGGGAGGCGGGCGGCCTGGGGAGCACAGACTGGGGGAGCACGGGGAGGGTTCCTGGCAGTGGGGGTGGCGTGTGGGCTATGGGGGGGGGGCAGGCAGAAGTGGTGGTGGGAAGGAGTGGGAAATGCTTCCATCTGTGGAGTCAAAAATCCAGTACCACGGAAATGTTGCTAGATTCCGGAGCCAGTGGCAGCCTCGCATTTTTAGAGCCAAACAGGTGAGGAATTAGTGCTGTGTATCCCTGGGAAGCTGGGCCTCAGCTTTCTAACAGCGCAGAGAGACCAGGTCTAACCCCCACGATGTCAGAGATACGGAGCCTCAATCTGCCCCAGCCCTAGCACTTTGCGACCCTTTCAAACGGCTGTGGCCTCAGGGAAATAAGGTCAAAGGTAATCAGAATCATATGACTGGGGGATCCAATAGCTTGACAACCCTCAGGGCTACATATAAAGGCCCTATGGTGCTGGAAAGGTGAAAATCCCAGCTTTCCAACAGGGCAAGTCTTGCATTATTAGCTTGAAGACTTGAGGAGATACTGCACCTTAAACAGCAATGGCTGCAAGCTTTAGTAGTTTTTGAGTCTGCTAAACTAACACCAGAGTTCCAGAGGGTAATCAGACTGACGGGATTGATATATCCAAGAGCTCAGCAACCGTAGAGCTCGAAACAAATGCCTGACACCACTGAAAAGCTGAGGGTACAAAGCGTTCAGATATAGCACTCGCGGTTAAGGAGATATCGGGCTTTAAACCACCGCTGGTCCCAGCCACACTGGGCTGGTGTGAGTGACATCCCCTCCCCCGTCCCCGCAGATCTCGACGCTGCTGTCAGAATCAGCGGGGAAGCACCGTCACATGGAGAAGGCCAGTTCCGCCGACAGCCTCTACTCCCTGCACATCTCTGACGTGGCGCCCCCTCCCGCCTTCATGGACAGTGCCTCCGATGCCCACACCACCACCCCCAGCCAGTCTGACTCGGCCACAGAGGCCAACAAGCCGGACTGCAGCTCTGAGTCAGACACAGCCATGCCCAACGGAGACAGGACTCCGGTGCCCAACTACCACAGCCTCCCACCCCCGGGGCAGCTGGAAAGCCATGGGAGAACCACGGCCTTCACGCCGTGGAAGCAGCAGCGCCCTGGAGAGCTGCTGGAGCACATCAACTCGACAGAAAGTGAGTGCAGTGCGGAGGAAGGGGCCCAGGTCCATGCCCTCCCCATGCCACACTTCCTCTACCTGAGGCAGGAGGCGCTGGTGGCTCCCTCAGTGCCCACCGTGCCGCCCACTGATGCCCTGCGCCCTCCGTCCCCACAGGGCCTGCTGCTCGGTGGGCGGCTGGAGCTAGTGCCGGTGCCGGAGCTCAGCAGCACCGACAGCTCCGATGGGGATGAGGCCTGGAGCCAGGGCCTAGGGGAGAAGGAGCCAGGGGTGTCTCTGGATTACCAGTCAGCTCAGAAGATCCTGGACAGCCTGCTGAGGCAGCACCAACACCTGGAGAAGGAGCCGGCGAAGGCGAGTGGAGGGGGCTATCAGGACAGGAGCGAGATGGGCCAGGCCAAGGGGCACCAGCGCCGGATTCGCTACTACTGGGACTTCCAGAGTCCGGGCAAGGAGCAGCCCCTGCTGCACCAGCCCCAGCATGGAGGGGGGTCCCTTCCCCGGGCCAAGGGCGAGAAGGTGTTGCAAAGGGAGCAGGAGTGTGGGGATGGGGTGATGGACTCCACGCTGCTGTAAGGGGGCCCATAGGCAGATGAGACCCCTGCCCCACAGCCACTTCACTGTCTACCTCCTGCTGCCCCCTACCACTTCACTGTCTACCCCTCACCACGGCAAGGAGCCCAGGGGATCAGGGGTGCCCCACTGAGCATAGGGAACTGTAGTCTGGGTTTGCTACAGACTACCTGGGGGACAGACAGAACCAGAGAGAGGGGTGGGGGGGACACGTTGACCCAGAGAGATCTGTGGGGAGAGGACAGACAGGCCAGAGAAATGAGAGGAAACAGCTAGAGATAGAGACCCAGAGGGATGGGTTGGGGGATGGACAGACAGAACCAGAAATGGTGGGGGAAGGGGATGGGGACAGACAGGCAGACCCAAATAGAAAGGAGGGGGAATCCCACGGTAGGGGGCCAGAATCGTCAATCCTGGGCTGACCCCTATGGCTCCACCCCACCCTGCTGCTCTCCCCACCAGCCCCACCTGTATACATTTGCATTTACCTTGCTAACTGTGATCTGATTCGCCCCCACCTCCCCAACCCCCTGTACACAGGCGCCTGGACTGAGCCGCCAGCATGACCCGACCCCTTTTAATTAAAATTTCAGACATCGACGTTAAAGGAATAAACTCCTCAGGCCAACGGGTGTTTGATTTCAGCCTGCGGAGCTGGGCCAGCACATGCGGAAGAGTCACCCGGCGCTGAGATGAAGCCGTCTCCGGGGTGGGACACGGGGCTCTTTATAGAAAGATTCCCTCAACTAGTGCTGAGATGCAGGTTCTATCCCCAGCTCTGGGAGGGTTGTGGAGTCTAGTGGGTTAGGGTGGGAGGCTGGGAGCCAGGATGCCTGGGTTCCATTTGTCCATCTGAAAGAGGAGATCTATCTATCTGCCAGTCTCCCTGCTCTAACCATCAAATGTCTCCCTTCCCAGAGCCAGGGACAGAACTCAGGAGTCCAGCCCCAACTCCCTGCTCTAGCCAATATAATCCACTTCTTCCCCAGGGCCACATGTAGGACCCAGAGTCCTGACTCCCAGCACACACCCCCAACCTGAACCCACAAGACCCCACACCCTTCTCAGAGCTGAGTCTAGAACCCAGGAGTCCTGTCTTCTCTTGGGAAGCTCTCACCCCACCAATGCCCTTCCTAATGGGGGTGGGGAATGGAACCACCAACCGCCCTTCCATCTGTTTCCTGATTCCCCTTTAGGGGACATCGGCTTTATGGGCCTGTTCCTGGTGTCCAAAGGGCATCCCTTAGTGCCATGAATTGGAGGTATTGCATGGGGAGGGAGATAAGGCGGCTAGGTGGATCTGGGAGCTAATGAGTAACCCCATGAGCCCTGGTGACAGGATCAGAGGCATTAGCTGATCCAGAGGGCGTGGGGCCCCATCTGCTCCTATAAAGGGCCCACTACACCCACCTCACCCCCAGGAAGAGGCCGGAGCCCATGGCAGGCTGTGGGATGAGCTGGCTGAAGATCCTAGGGGCCGTGATCGTGGGGGCCCTGCTGCTGACGGTTGGAATTCTGTTGGGCCACTTTGCCATCCCCAAAGGGGGGAATGGCCCGGGAGCGCCCAGCTGGGTGCAGACCGTGGGCCGGGATCTGAATGAATCCCTGCTGCAGAGCTTCATGGATCAGGTGGAGAGCGAGAAGATCCGGGAGAATCTGAAGTAAGGAGGGGAGGAGAGATGGAAAAGCCCCATTGAATTCACCCACATTCAGGAGATCCAGGACTCCTGGGCTCTGCAAGGCAGGATCATCCCTTACAGCCTATTCCCCCCCAGGGATACGGGATCATCCCCTACAATCCATCCCCCCCGCCCCCAGGGACAGGATAGCCTCCTCTCAACCTGTGGCCAGATTGGAACCAGTGCCCCATCAAGGGAGAGGCCCTGTATCCCTAGCTTGTAGCCCCAGTTCTGGGAGAGGAGTGGTGTTTAGTGGTTACAACGGGAGTGGGAGGAGGAGTTGGAAGCCAGGACTCCTGGGTTCTATCCCCCACCAGAACCTGCAGTCCTGTGGGAGCTGTGATCTCAGGCACTCCCCTGTACCTCTCACCAGGGCCCTGGCCTCCCAGCCCCACATGGCTACAACTAAGGGGGATGAGGAGCTCGTAAAGCTGCTACTGAGGCGCTGGCAGGACCCACAGATCGGTCTGGACAGCGCCAGCGAGGACGTGTACAGCGCGTTCCTGTCCTTCCCTGACCCACAGAGACCCAACAGCGTGGCCGTGGGTGTGTGTGGGCAAGTGAGGGCTGGGTGTGTGTGTGCAGGGCACAGGGCTGTAGTGGTGGGATCAGGGTACTGGAGGGAGGGCTGGGCAGGGGGCTGGAAGGGGTGGTGGAAGGAGGGCAGGGGAAACTGGGAGATAGGGCAAATGGGTGCAGGGGCGAGGGGGACACTGGGGCAGCTGGGCACAGAGGCTTGTGGGGTGCTAGATAGGCCCTGAGACAGCTGGGGCTAGAGAACGGACAGGCAGCAGGGACTGGGGCAGGTCTAAGGGGGAGAATGGGGCAGGGGACAGGCCAGGGGGTGGAATTAAGGCAGCTGAGGACAGGGAGCTGGAGGGATGGGATTGGGAACAGACAAGGGCAGAGGGGAGCAGGGAGAGATGAGGCAGATGGGGGCAAAGGTCAGAACCGGATGTCCCACAGCAGGCACCCCACACTGCTGACGAGATCTGCCTCCACCCCCAGTGGAGAACAGCAGCCAGATCTTCACAACCCGGCGCAGCGAGAAGAACGTGACAGCAGACCAGGCCCATGCAGATGTGGTTCAGCCATACGCTGCCTACGCACCCCCTGGGAACCCCAGGGTATGGACCAGGGCTGAGTATAACCCCTCGTGACCGCCTCGTGGCCTCAGCTCAGACCCTCCCCCTGCACCCAGGGGCTGTCAGCGAGTTATCTTATCTCCTCTCCCAATCAGGACCATGTCCCTTCTTTTATGAGCCCATCAAGGCTGCTCGGGGATCTCTGTCCCTAGGGTGACATGCCAACCACTGTGTATCTATGGAGACAGACAATCCCCCGCCCTGCCCAGGTCCTCATGTATCCACAAACAGCTGTCACCGAGCCAACAGCCACTTATCCCCAGCCAGCCACACAGGTTGTCACTCCACATCTCTCCAGACAAACAGCCACCCAGACATGTCGCCCTGTCAACAACCATGTGTCCAAAGAGACAGTCACCCCAAATGTCACCACAAGACAGCCACATATCCCCAGAGACAAACAGCGAGCACCACACGTCATCCTGCCAACAGCCTCTATCCCCAGATACAAACAGCCACCCAGACAGGTCGCCTTGCCAATAGCCACATGTCCATGGAGATAGTTACCCCAAATGTCACCACAAGACAGCCACGTATTCTGAGACAAACAGCAAGCACCACACGGGTTGTCACTCCAACAGGTGGGGTATCCTGAATGGCTGCCCTCAGGCTGTGGTGGCAACAGCCGTGTATCCCAAGACAGACAGCTGCCCCCCACATCCCCATGCTGATGACCACATGGCCATGGAGCCAGGCAGACATATTGCCATGCCAACAGCCACGCAATCCCAGAGATAAACAGCAAGCAATAGACACATATCTCCAGACAAACAGCCACCCAGACAGGTCGCCTTGCCAACAGCCATGTGTCCAAAGAGACAGTCATCCCAAATGTCACCACAAGACAGCCACGTATTCCGAGACAAACAGCGAGCACCACACATCATCCTGCCAACAGCCACGTACCCCCAGAGATAAACAGCCA